>NC_140452.1:21254529-22479529 GCF_963576455.1 Neolamprologus multifasciatus | reverse complement strand
TGTTGCAGCAGAAATCGAGACCATACCAAGTTTTTCCAGACTTCTATTGTCCAATTTTGGTGACTCTGAGCCTCTTTTCTGTTTATAACGAGCAAGAGTGGCACCTGTTATGGCCTTCTGCTGGTGCAGCCTATCTGCTTTGAGGTTCATATGTTGGTTGTAAAAAGTGGTCATTTGAGTTAAAGCAGTCTAGCCATTCTCCCCTGACCTCTGGCATCAAAAGGCATTTTCTCCCAGAGAACCTCAGCTCACTGGATATTTTCTCTTTTTTGGACAATTCTTTGTAAACCTTAGAGATGGTGGTGTGGGAAAATCCCAGCAGATCAGCAGTTTCTGAAACACTCAGACGAGCCAGTCAGGAACCAACAACCACGCTATGCTCAAATCAGCTTCAGCCGGTCATTTTGACTATGTCTTCATGGCTACGTGACTTAGCTGTTGCCATGTGATTGGTTAATTAGATATTTATGTTAATAAACAGTTAAATAGGTGTACCTAATAAAGTGGCTGGTGAGTGTGTGTTCATAGGCACCCAACAGAGAAACCTTTTTAACCCTCACTGGTAGCAATCTTTCAATTTAAGTTATATTTCCTAGATTTCTAGCGCATGCTTGGAGTGACCTGTTATAGTGAGAAAAAAAAAACAGAAAAATACTTGATTTTTCATAGTTGTGCACACTATTTACTAATGTTGTCACTATGGATCTCTTTGCCTGTGATTATGATGCTTTTGATGATACTTTACATTATAATTTTCTTTAAAAACAACTGTAGTGTCAGTGAGCTGACACGTTTTTGACTTAGTGACATGACAAATCAATGTTAACACTCATTAAATTAAACTTTGCTGAACTAGACGCCCAAGTATGACATGCTCTGTTTGGCAGGGACTTCTTCTGATCTAACTCTGATTGACAGGCAGACAGTTAGTCAGCTAGAATAACCTTTATATTCCAAGTATCTTGGAGAGCAGTGTGGGCCTATCCCTCTTTTAAACAGAAATTGTGCTCTAACCAGTTGGAGCACCAAGACTTCATACAGCATGGCGGTGAGGGTGAGCAAAGTATTATTGTGTGTTGGGAATAACTGAGAAAAGCAGCTGAGGATGGGCTCAAATCTGACAGCACACTATGCAGTGATAAAACCCAGAGCTCTTTTGTTATTACTGGAAAAGAATCACGTCTTGTTAATAGTCATTAACACATCATTGTGCTTTATAAATGATCTGTTTTTATATGGCTCTCAGCTTTGTGGCTTAGGGAGGAGGTTGTTGATTTTGGCCTACAGCAGTCAACACTTTAACCACAGACAATAAAACGAGAGTGTACGGTTTGTTTGTTTTTTAGGTTAGATTTTCTCCTTTTACTGAAATACAGCGGAGGTTAAAGAACTTTCATTGCCCGACTTTTTATGTCCATCTGTCACCGTAACAAGACCGTGAGACACTCTGGGATAACCACACAAGTGGCTGCAGATCGGATTATGACATCATCCACATAGTTGGCGTGAGAACTAAAAATAAACATGACAAATATGTGGGAGTTTCTGAATTACATGTTAAGATTTTATCTGCTCAATGCGACTTTGCTTTTGTGCACCAATAGAATAATCAAACCAGAGAATAGAGCAGCAGCTGATGAATTTTTCTTATTTAATATCTAAAAAGGCCACAGTTCACCTGATTGTTACAACTATTCCACCTGACATAAACCTCGCAACGACAGCTGACTACACTGAGGCGGTTCAGCCATTACTGGTCTATTTAAGGAAGTTCTTTATGTTTCCTGCATTTTCTAGTTGCTTCATCATAATCAAGCAATGAAGGCACACTTGCACGATAGCTGAATACCGTTGGTGGCTTTGGCTTCTCATGACCATTGTCATGACTCATCTGATGCCGTAACCTTATGTCATCTTTTAAAATATCACCATACTGTCATCAACATCCTGAAAGCTGATGTGTCATAGTTTAGTGTAATTGTCCTTTACAAATTTGTTATGGGTTCAAGATGTAATCACTGGAAACTGAATGAGCACCTCCGTAATTGCTTTGTTTTTCTTTTTGTTGTTTGTGTGTCCTGATTTCCATTCAAAATCATGCTACGTATATCTTACATGTTGATTATTGAATTCTTTGTGTCTGCATGTGTAAGATAAGCCCATAAAACATAAAATATGAAATAATACTAAAGCTAACACTGCATTAAATTTACATGTTGTGAATGTAGACATCATACTGTAGTTGTACACATACATTTTCTCTGTGCTATTTTAGGAGAACTCATTTTATTCTTTCACTTTTAACACGCATAAAAAAGCATAATCATAGGCAGGTATTTGCTGCAGTCTGAATGCACCGCTGCTGCTCTAATGCAAGTGTAGAAACACTGGAGTCCTAGGCACCCACTGCTTTAAAACTCCATTAAAACACTTCACATAGAAATACTGCTGCCTTGGCTAATTTGTGATACATGTGCTGTTCAGCATGATGAATTTTATTAGTTAAGACAGTGATATGTTTCTAAAAACTGTAGAACAAGAGCGAGAGCCTTATTCAGAGAAAAACTTGTGCAAATGCATTAAATCATAACAAGTCCTAGACCTTTTCTGACATTTTTTTCTTATAATAATATGTGTCTAAGACAAGAAATGTGTTCAGAATGAGTGAATAACCTGCAAGAAGACTGTATCTAAATGATGTGTCTGCCTCTTTAAGTCTGAAAAAGGTTTAGATTTTGAAGATGAAACCATTTTCCCTTATATGTCAGGTCAGTTGTTTATAGTTGTGCCTATTATGGCACCTACAGTCATTGCTAATGTTGTTATTTTCCAATTTATTAAATGATTTAATAAAATAATATTTCACCTTTGTCCAGAAAGACATTTAGAGTGCAGGTTGATTTATCTATTTGGGTGTAACGACATAATCAGTGTGCATCAGGAAGAGTCACATGACTCACATGAGCACTAGAATTTATTTGCAGTATGAACAGTCATGTGAAAGGGAGTGGATCTTTTTTTATTTCAAAGATTTTATGTATTATGACATCATAATAAATAATCTGATCCTTACTAGGTTCTAACTTGAAGTAGTCATTTTCTGCATGACATTTATCAGTCTCTCCTGTCACTGTGGAGGAACTTTGAGGTTTGCAGGTATTTGCATATATCTCTTTCATCATTGTCCTGTTGTATGGCCCCATTTCAGCCAAATGTAGTAAGCTACTACACAGATGGGCTCAGATTTGACTCTAGAGCACTTTGGTATACAGTGGAATTCATTATCGACTAAGTGCCTGCAAGGTGCCCAGGTCCTGTGGCTACAACACAAGCCCAAATCTTCACTCCTTCACCACCGTGGTGGACAGTGGGTATGAGGTTTGTGCTGTTATGCTGTGTTTGGTTTCATGCTTGGTGTGCATTATGGCCAAACATCACCACTTCGGTCTTTGTCCCAGAAGTCTTGTGGGTTGTTCATATGCAGCTTTACAAACCCAAGCTGTGCTAACATGTTGTTTTTAGAGAGAAGAGACTTTTTCCTGGCAACCCTTCCAAAGTTATATTTGTTCAGTTTTATTATTGTACTGTCATGAACTTTAATATTTAACATGCTAACTGAGGCCTGTAGTATCTGAGATGTAGCTCTTAGAGTTTTTTTGCAGTTACTTTGAGCATTGCACGGTCCGACCTCGGTGTGAATTTGCTAGGACATTCTAGCTGATTGAACTATCTTGAATCTTTTCCAGTTGTGAATAATCCTTTTCTCTGTAGAATAATGGAATTGAAATTGTTAGAAAGTGACCATATACACGTTCTCAAAGCGATGGGGAGCAAGAATTGCTTCTTGAGGATCATTGCTGATGTTTTCCTCCTTGGCATCGTGTTACACACACTGACAGAGTGACAAAACTTATAGATGTGCTTACATTTGCTGATGATCGGATAATAATTTGCATTTAATTAGGAACTCCTGGCTGTTACTTACCCTCGTAACTCCCGTGGAAGCAGTAGGGGTGTACTTAGGTTTTCCACACTGTTTCTACGTTTTTGGTTTAGCTTTTGTTTGTCTTTCGAGATGTTTTGTGTTTCATCTGAGGTTGTATTTAAGACCTGGTAAGGATCAGATGATTTTTTTTTACTATGTCCTGATACATAAAACCTTAAAGGGTGTCCTTTCTAGTTCACATAACTGTAGATGCTGGCAGACTATCTGAAATTCAAATTTAAGGAAAGTATTGAGATGCAGGTTCATGACATGTCTGTCACGGACCCGGCTCTGGAGGACTCAGGGGTCCGTGACAATGTCATATTCGAGCCACTGTTCTAATCGAGTTTCCTGCCCTCTCCCTTAACTTGCTGCAATTCTCCTGTGCCTGAATGTAATTAAGCTGTAAATCTCCCATGTAATACACTTGGTTTCACACCTATACTTAGCCAGATTTATGCCCTGTTGTTACAGAATCAGCACATAATTAATAGAGATGATGTGCATGAAAAGGTATAATTAGAATATTGTGTACTTTAGCTGAGGCTAACAGACTTTTATTATCAGATTATGGGAACTCAAACCTCTCAGGTCTGTGCAAACACAGCACTGACGACGAATGTCTATACATGGAAGTCTTTGCAAGATATTTTGCATTGATTTGAGTTATCGCGAGGGAAGCCGGAGTGGGTCATTGTTAAATTACTAGAAAGTATCCTTTTTGTTTCTCAGCCCCTGCTATGATGCATTTTATAATAGATAGAAATGAAAAGATCAATTCTGAGTCATATTTGTAAACAAGTAACCAAAAACAGTCTTTTTTTCAGGGTTTCTTTGGACCATGGCAGACAGCTGTCTAATTTGATTACTGAGTCATGTTTTTTGGACAACAATAGCAAATAATTATGATTAAACTGAAAAATCTGGCTTTAAAAATGCAAATATGTTTCTATGAAATCAGCATCAGTTGTTTAGAGAAGACTGAATCAAATTAAATGATGTTTTTTTTCTTTATTAAAATATTAAGAAATATTTCATCCAACATAGTTAATCTGGATATTGTGGGTGCGTTATTATCAGAATTTGATAGAGTGACCAAAGAACCTCCCAGCTGTCACCAGATTTTCATTCACATACTGCTAAATGATGCATGATGGGCAGAAGTATGCAACATGACCTTTTTCCAGCGAATCCCCGCCCACTTCAAAGCAGTGACAAAGAACAGAAAGAGAGAAAAAAAATAGAAATCTTTCATGTGAAATAAGAAAAGCTCTTTGTTAAGTGCATGAGCTCAGGATTCACTTTGGCTGCATGGTTATAATTGATGTCATATGTTTAATTGGAAGGCCATGCAGATTCCTTGACTGACCCCGTGTGTTTTCTGTAGTATATTTAAAAAAAAAAGCAACAAAATAAAGTCACATGCAAAAAGTGCTGTCACCATGCGCCTCCTCTTCTCTCACTTTGTAGTACACAGAAAAACACACACATGGTGTTTCACGTGTGGTTTTAATAGCAGCTTTTTGTTTCATAAGGTAACAACAGAGCATCGCAACACACACTGTATTAATTACTTGCTATGGAAACAATGTTGCTTTCTTTAGCTTAATTAACAGCCTCTGCGTATTGCACACCTTGAGCTGTTGTTTTTGACACTGTATTTTTGTGTGTTTGCCTGCTGCTGTGGCCTGTCTCTGTGCGGCTGTGTGTGGGATATTAGAGTCGTCAGCTGGAGTCGGAGTCGGGGACGACAGAGGAGCACAGTCTGAACAAGGAGGCCAGGAAATGGGCAACCAGGGTGGCCAGAGAGCACAAGAATATCATTCACTACAAGCGAGTAAGAGGGACACACACATACATACAGACACACTCACAAACATTTGTTGCACGTTTTAGAATGCAACATGTGAATCTTAATCAGGTTAATTTTAAAGTGCACACACATTCCTGTTCTAATCACGCTCTGTGTTTGTGTGTGTTGTTGTCAGTCTCTGGAGGAGTGTGAAAGCCACGGCTTGCCTCCCACAGAGCAGGGAAGATTAGATCTGGAGATGAAGATCGAAGACACCAAAGAAAACATGCGCAAAGCCGAGGTGTGTGACTCAGATCGTCAACGTTTACTGCTGTCTCAGGGTCTGTGTTTAAATATAACCCTGTGTGTATGGTGTTTGCACTTTGTTCCCATCTTCATGTAGCTCTCTTTCCCAGTGCTTTATTTTCATCTTGTAGTCTAAAGGCACGCAAGGTCAGGTGAAGTGAAAACACCAAAATGTGGGTGAATGCAGCGTGTCAGTTGTTCTATCCTGTCAAAACCTGGCGCCGCATGGAGCTACAAGGATACAGAGAACAGATGAATAGATGATCCTTTTCCAACAAATGTTCAGAACACAAACTTTGGAAATACAGCGTGAATTTATTTGAGTACTTATTATGGAGCGGCCTGTCACAGAACGTTTTGCAGTATGTGCACTAATAAAGGAACGAACAGGAAAAAAACGTTTCCAAGAGAGTCTGCCTTGAATAGCAACATGAGATTTATTTTTATAGAAGTAAGAAAAAAGAGAAGGAAAAAAAATCTGTGATGCGATATTGATATCAAAAATAAGCAGATGTTATTATCTGTGTTATTATTGTTGTGTACGGGAAGCTTATTTTTCATTGTTTTAATAGGTCTCTAATGAATGGCTAATGTTTGTTGTTCTGAAACACCATGAAATCTGTGGTACACATTTACATAGAAGTACTTAATGTTGCATATCGTTGTAAACGAGTTGAAGTGCTGCCCACTCTTTGGACCGATGTATTTTGAATTGAATGAAGAGTGAAATTGGCCGTATGCTCTCAGTCTGCACGGCCTCTTTGATGTAGCAGGGTATATTTTAACAAGCATGGCCCACGAGTTATCGTCACACTTTTGCCAGCATAAGATGTGACAGATCATTTATGTTATTCACCTACACAAATCTGAAAAAACTAATTAACTCCTTGATGTATGTCATAGCTTACAGTTACATTTCTCTTAATATCCCACTGTTACTGCATGCAGGTATTACACATTGTAGGTTAAAAACAGCTGTAATGTTTTAGATTATTTTATTATATTATAATGAAAATGTTTATATAAGGTCAGATGATCACATATTTTTATTGTTTCTTTGACCACTTTCTCCTCAGGCTTTCAGTCCACATGTACCTCTTTCTGTTTCCATCCTCCCACTCTTTTCCCTCTACACACCCTAGCCAGATACTTATTGATTGCGCATCGATTCCCACAGATTGAACCTGTCAACACTGAATGAGATCACTGCACCGTGCGCTATCCTTCTCAGCATAATCCTCTCTGTTCGCTCCCAGAAGTCTATTTTTTTTTTCATTCTGCTTTTCAGCTTCATTGCATTTGGCTCATTCTCTATCTAACTTCCTCTTTGGCTCCACACTACCTTTGTTATCAGGCTTTTGCATATTTGGCACCCTCTGCTGTCAAGTTAAGAAACATTTGCTTTGACGTCATGCATTCGAATAATTTAGCAACTATCAGTAGCTTGTGATCTCACTTCCCTCAAAATAATTAGAGAATCTTTTCATAGCAAAGTGCAAACATGTGTCCACGTCACCTTTTTTTCTGTGCTTCATCCTCTGTCTTTCTCTCGTGCTTCCCTTTAATTTCTCTTCTAGACCAGCATTACCTTGACTAAGATGGTGAATATTTTATGAGCTCTTTGATACTAATGGCTTTATCACAGACCTCTTATCACAGATTTATAAAGGGAGTGAAAGCAGGACAAAAGACATTATGTAGGTTTGATGGGAACATTAGCTGTATTTTTTGTATTATTGATGGGAGCATTATCTGTATTATCTGTGAATTAGCTCCATCTTCCTTCCATCAAGCCTTTTCCAGTAGCATTATCAATCACAAAGCCAAGCCAGGCCTATACATTAGTTACACTACCCAAAAATATTAAGGGAACACTTGGTCATCACAGTATAACAGGAAGTTGGTTAGACTTCAGACTTCATATCAGTGTGTCAGGATAGGAAGCATAAACTGGTGCAGGTGAGTGACAACAGGTGTGCTAGAGAGGCAACACTGAGACAACCCCTTATCCCCCCTCTACAGCCAACACAACAAACACTAGGTAGACTTTTGCAACAGCAGCTGGACTACGAGCAGTTAATTCACAGGATACATGGGTTTTGAAAACAACTTCTCAGGGTTACAGGCTGCTGTTTCGCTTCAGGGCCACACCCTTTTCAGCAGCCAGTAGTGCAACCAGGTATACAGATGTCTGTGATTTCTGTGTTTCGCCTTTCAGGTACTGGTGTATCAGTTTACCCCCTTAAACCTCTCCCTCACCTTACAAGCCGCATGAGTTCAGCCCTGAGATTATTAAGTCTGTCAGGTATAATGATAATACCTTACCTTGATCTTTGGCTTATTTGTGCCTAATCGTTCAACAAGGGTGAACAGGTAACAATCCAGTTAACCACCTCGAGGCGTTGGGGGGATGTCGGTCATTTGGGACAAAAGCTCCCTACGTCCAACACAGCAGACCAACTTCATCAAGTTGTCTCTAGATTCTGCATCCATGATGGGACGGTCAACTCGAGAGGGACTGGAATTCAGGCTCTGCTCAAGTCCTTTCGGCTCAGGGTAAGAGTGGCTGTTCAAACATGGCTGAAGCTGCTAGAGATGCTTACAGCAGCCTTTGAAGCCTGGCCATCTGAGGGTTCATCTGGTAGCAGTATGGGTAAACCATGACCATATCAAGAGTTGGTCCCTCAGCACGCATTTTTGGGTAATGCAGTTTCCGCATGGTGCCAGGAGTCTGCTGCCCCCTAGAGGGAAATGGCTTGCAGCATGGGACCTGGCATTGGTCTTGCAGGACCTGGGCAGGTCACCTGTTACGCAGGAATATCCATGATGGAGAAGTTATTAAAAAGTGTTTTTCTTTTAGCAGCTGCAACAGTTAGCGAGCGAAGTAACAGGTGCACCTATCCCTTCAGATGTTAGTTGTCAGTGTACCAGGGTTATGGCCACATGAGGCCATAACCCTGGTACCCATGAGGATAAGTGAAATCTATGCAGGGGCATCCTGGGCAGCGTCTTGCACGTCTAAATGTCATTAGCTTAGTAACTTAAGTTTTTTTGTGATGATCAGTTGTTCCCTTAAATATTTAAGTGCTGCATTTCTGAGGAATTTGTGTTTTTCTGGCTAAGCAGTCTCTACGTCATATCATAACAAGCAGACTATCTGGTATGCCTGCTTAAGCATGCAACATTACAATCAGTCAGTAATCAAGACTGTTATTATTTACTGTAGTTAAAGCTGTGGTTTAAAGCCAGTGTTTAGAGTTAAAACAACAACTGTTGAAATGCTTATTGAATATAAAACCGCAGGTGAAACTGTGTCGAAAATAGAAGTTGTGAATTTGAGATAAACATTATAGCTGCTTTTAATTTTAATGTAAAGGCTGAAAATGTCAACAAGTTTCCTGTTTTTTTGTTGTTTTACAGTTTTCTATGAGCATTTTTCTTATCATAAACATGAAGCAAAAACCATATATATAAATTTGTTGGCCCACGGTTTTAGCCAAATCTTTAATTAAATATGTTAAAAAGCCAAGGGAGGCTGGGAGGTTTGTATTGACAGGATTATGCATTTTAGCTGTGTGGACATGATTGGGAAAAGCAAGGCAGAGGTTTTTTGTTTGTTTGTTTCTATGATGGTCACAAAAAACTATACAAAATGAAACGCCTCACATTTTTTTATAGCGCTGTATTTATTTTTCAGTTTTTAGTTATAGTCTGCACCCTTCAGTCTCTACAGATATCCAATTTTTCTTAAGTGGAATCAGTAAATACTGACAGAAAGGGAAGAGTTATGTATTTTGTGCTCTACAGATGAGCCTGTTTGTGTCTTTCTCTGAAACTGCTTGACAGTTATTACCATAACAAGGTTTAACAGCATAACTAAGTGATATGAGGGATTCTTGCTATGATAAAAGACAAGTGAAGATGGTCAAAATATACAATTAAATGTGTTATATATTCTTTTATAAATTATATATTATGCCCCAGGCTAGCCCGTAATGCGCTGCTGAAGCTAATTAATAAAACAACATGTTCCCAAGATCAGATATCAGGAGAAAACACAGCACTGGGATGAAGGGAACACTTGATCTCATTAATTTGTCAGAGAGAGGCACACGGCAGTTGTATTGCATATGCTGTAGGAGATACATACTGTGTGCAGGTCATTCGGACTGAAGCTAATCAGATTAAGATTTTCTCCAATTTCTCTTAATGGAAAATCCTAAATTTTAAAGCTACCGGCTCTTTTATGCTTTGAAGTATAAGTTTAAACCGAAATCTAAAATTCCTTTATTTCAAATAAACGATTATGGGCCTTTTTGCTGCTTTCCTATTTATAAGAAGCTCTCAGAGGGGGTGGGAATGAGAACAGCTGAGGCAAGGGGCTGTTTCCATACGTAGCTGTCGGAGGCTGTTCTCAAACTGACTCCACTAGATAATCTGGCTTCGTTGACTCACGGCATCAGAGCAGGGAGTAGGTTGTGCTCTCAAAAGTTTTTCACCACAAGCAAGCAAAACTAACAAGAGTTGGAAAGTTGAGTGAGTGGATCTACTCATATTTTTCTACACTATGTGTATTGACATGTGAGCACAATTGAATAAATAGGGCATAGACCAACCAACTGGTCTGGGTTGGTTTGCTGACAGAAAGCACTGTGAAAACTTACAGTACATATAGGGAGTGATTGCAGTGGTCCCACTGTGCCTTTTATAGTTTAAATAACTCTTCTTTGCTGTTTGTCTATCACAAGGAGCTCACATACCACATTATTGCTTTTATCAGCATAGCTGCTGTTATGTGTTTAGATGCTTGTTTGTAGCACTTTTTGTATAACACAGTTTGACTTCCGTAGCGGTCTTTGTACAAGACGTGAACCCAGAATCCTTAATAATTCAATCATAAATCAATAATTGATTTACAGCTGGACTCCTGATGTTCAGTTCTGCTGGCCAGAGTACTAATGAGCTCATGTCACGGCGAGGTGTCTGTCTGTTCATCCACAATTCACAAAAATCGCTGCTTCTCCTCAGGTATGGATCAGACTTTAGTGCAACTTGCACACAATGATCAGCCGAGTCTCCACCCAAATTGTGCTCAAGGTCAAGGTGACATTTGTCATTTTATGGACTTTTATGGGCTTTTTATTGTGATGGATGGTGATCCGGATGATCTGCTAAGCTACTGATGTCCTGGTTTTCCCTGCGAGTTTTCTATCTATCTATCCTCCATCTATTTTTCTATTTCTTTCAGTTTTGCTTGTATTGATTATAGATGCTCTGTCTGCCTGACTGTGTGCACTCTATCCACAAGTGATTTGCACTCACACCATTGGCTGTGCTTCATATTGACTTACATTAATGATTTAGTGCTGCAGCTTTCCTTAAGGAACAGTTGCTAGCAGTGTAATGGCCATTATTTGTAACCTTTTCCCCCGTCTTAGTCTGGTATGTTTATGGTTCAGTAGCAACAGCCAAGGCTGGTGTTTGCTAGGTGCTGCTAACGGAAGGGAAAAACTGAGGCCCATGAAGTGGCTCAGGCCTTTATTGATCAAAGTGTGGGAGTCTGTCTTGACGGCGTGTCTTTCTGTCTTACTCCGTGCCTCTGTGGGATGGAGCTATCAGCTATGAGTCTGCTCTGTCAGCACTGGTGAGAAAGGAAAGAAGCAGGTAATGAAAGAGGAAATTGATGAAAACAATGAGAGACAGAAGGAAAAGGAGACAGGATTAGAGATGAGAGCGAGCTGATGCGAGAGAGCTTCAATGTAAATCTCAGGGGTTCCCCTACTGGTGGATATAGCATCATCATCTTGTCTCATTAGAGTGCAGCAAGGTTTGATGATTTGTTGCTTACGAGACTGTGTAACCCAGTTTTTAAACATTTTGGGGTGAAAATTCAGTTCGCATTGAACAAAACTCGTGCAACTGTCAAGATGTCAAAATGAAAGCTGTGACATGAGTAGAAAGAGCTCCTTATGTTTCCTCTAACATACAGCTTCATTTTAATTTCCATCTTTCTCTTTAGGACCTTGCATTTTAGTAATCCCATCGTTTATGTAGGTAGTTGGAGCATATGGAAATGTTTGCTAATAACCAGTCATTTGTAGGGCTGTGCGATATGACCAAAATCTCATATCCCGATAATGTTTAACATTTTCTGTAAATTCTGTGAATCTCGGGCAGCTGAAGTGTTTCCAGCTGGGCGTCGTGTATCTGGAGTCGAGTGTATTACCGATGCATGAAACTATACACTTTTAGACATAGGTTGTAATGGCCGCCATTTTCTTTGCGGTGTGCTGCGGGGAAAAGCCTGTTCTAACGTTTGAGTCTAAGGTTTATTTTTTAGCACCTAACGGCTCTTTTTTGCTTCTCATCGGTAAACACTCTGCATACTATTTCACGTGATTCAGTTTATTTTGAAAAGTCTCAACAGGATCTTGAGCTTTATTGTGAAAGGTTTATGTGGAAAATAAACAAGCGGACACGTGATGGTTTTACCATCGTTGTTGCTAACGACAACGCATAAAAACAGGCGCTTGTCCATCCATAGTGTGGTTAAATATAAGAGAAAGAGAGAACTTTAAGAAATTAATATAGCCACCACAGTGACCATCAAAACGATGAAAAAATAATGCCGTGAACAGTTTATTTTGCAACACCACGAAACAAACGATAGCGTAAAATGAAACGATAGACGTTTTTATATCGTCATCCGATATATATCGTTATATCGAACAGCCCTAGTCATTTGTATAGTGTTTTATATCATCTTTTCTTTTAAAGATTGATATCGGACTTTGCAGCCTTGGTACATGTGCTTCTTTAACAATCCAAACCTCTTTGCTCTCTAAAGACAATAAAGTTGAAAGCTGAAGCTCGGCTGGACCTTCTACGCCAAGTTGGGGTTGCTGTGGATACCTGGCTAAAGAGCGCCATGAACCAGGTGTGTATTGTCAGTGAGTGTTGGGAAAGCATGCAGGTATGCTGTGTGCTCATGTGCATGTCCCTGACCTGTGTGAAGATTTATTTGATATGCGTATGGTTGTGTTCGCAGTCATATCTTTGAGCACTTTTTTTTGTTGTTGTTTGTATATTTTGTGTGTAAGTGTCTGCCTGTTTGCAATATGTGTATAAACCCCTGACTCTCTCCGTGCATGCTGTAGGTGATGGAGGAGCTGGAGAATGAACGTTGGGCCAGCTACACTTCCCACGACCCCTCACTGTCGGTGAGACACAGCCCCTCACTACATCTGCGTTGCAGCTATTTTTTGCCAAGCCAGAACAATTAAACTTGTCTACGACTGGACAAAATTTGGACAAAATATTTAAAATGTATATATTTAAAAGTATTTTTAAACAAAACATGGGTCCTAATGTTACTACCAGCCTGCAATATCTGTTCTCACTTGGCTAGAAAATGCAATTCCTACACCTACAGGGTAAATAACAAACTATATGACAAAGATGAATGTGCCCACCTACTGGATGTATAGTGCTTAGGCTGTTGGAGTCTTAGGCTTTTTAAAGTGGATGTAATCATATGTAGGAGCTGATTAAGTCTAGTGCTAACTAGAGGTCTGGTTTCTGGGGAGATCAGTCCACAACTGATGTGTTGCATTGTGTGTTTTCCTTTTCATGTATGTATCTCACTATATTAGCAGTGTGTTTGAGATCATTATCACGCTGAAGTATGAAGCCACTGACAATCAGACAGTTTCAAAGTGGTATACATGGTGGATCACTATCTGTCTTTTCTATGTTCACCACTTGCTGAAATGCAAACCATGACAGAGTCTTCACCATGTTTTACAGATGGCTGTAGACACTCACTGTTGAACCTTTTTTTTTTTTTATCTCCATCAACAATTTGGACCTGAAATTTGAAATTTGGATTCATTACTCCATCAGACCAGTTGCCACTGATTTTCAGTCAAGTTCTTGTGTAATTTGACGTACCTCAGTCTTTTATCCCAGTTTCCTTTCATTAAGAAGTGCTTCTTGACATCCACCCCTTCTACTGAGAGCATTTCTGAATGGATCAGCTGCTTCTCTCAGGACTTAGATTTTTTCCTATTTCATAAGGACACAACTTTCAGATGCTGTTCATCTGCTGTAGATAGGTTTTTTTTTACACATGCCACTTGTTCTCTTGTCTTCTACCTTTCCAGTTTGCTCAATTTTTTTAAGGACACACTGCACGCCATGCTGAGTTATGCCAAGCTTTTAGCTAATAGCTCTTTGGGAATCACCTTATTACTATTTTAAGGTGTTTGAAAGCCTGGAGAACTATAGCTAAAGAGCACTTTAAAACGTTACAAGAATTTCTGGCTTCTTGTAAGCAAAATATAAAGAAATAGCTCAAGACTTTTGCACACTTTTTTGTAACTGTGTTTATTGCATTGACACTGGCCTGCTGTACCCACTTAAATGAACACCCTCACATCAGTAAACTGTATATGATCTTTTGGTTTCCCAACTGTCTCTCAGTAAATTCTTCAAATTCACTACACAAGCACGGCACTCAATTCAGCACATTCAAAAATTAAATGTTAAACTTTTAACACACGGGCTCATGGCTGCTCATTCTTTATGGTTTCATTATCTGTGAAAATCTCCCAACCAGAGTAGCTCTCCTGACAGATTACTTTCTGAAAGATGTAAATTGATAAATAATTGACCTTGGCCCTGCTGCCTAATTATCTATCACACCAGTTAAAGACTCTTAAAACGCCTCACTTCCTCAGTGGAATACTGATGTAGTTCTCTCTTAACTTTATTTCACAGCTCTTAGCTTTAATGACAAAGTAGACAGATATGACATCTTTTGTGTATCATCTCATCATGTTTGTGAAAGTGTGCGCATACTGTATGAATGTGCTAATGGGTCCCAAGTTTTTCATGCTCTGTGCAGAACTCCACCCTAAAAATATTAGACACTTTAGAAATACAGCTTTTATCACAGAGGTATTTTATTATGAAGTATCAAAGAGCCATATATAAACTATACACTGTCTGTAATTCAGCCTTACGTGATGTGTTCTTTTGTGTAGGGATATTTGTGCGTAATTATGTTTGTGCCTTTGTATGTGAGTTGCCTTCTCTGCATTAGCTTTACAGGAAGGCAAGTGTGCCAATCACTAGTAGAGTGATCCCACATGGGGCTTTGTGAGGAGACGTGTGTCTGTCTGTCTGTCAACAAGACTAAACATAGCCAGTCTGCTTTATTGGAAGCACTTGACATTCTACTCATGTGATATTGCAGCTTGCAGCTAACACTAGAGAGAAAAAGAGAGAGAGAGAGACACTGAACTTAAGAAAGAGAGAAAATGGAGAGAGAGATGAGCTAAATGGAAAAAGAATGAAAGAGGCATTTGTGCAGTTAAAGGGTAAAAGAAGCAGCAGCAGAGAGACAAGTACTGAAGAATGAGAAAAGTTAATTGGCTGTAAAAAAAAAAAAAAAGAAGAAGAAGAGGAAGAGGAGGGGGTATGAGGTGAAGGAGAAGAGCAGAGATGAGGAGAAAGTCTTGTCAGAGCAGAGGCATTGGAGGTGAGAAAGGTGGGGGTGAAAACAGCCAATAACTTGCTGTAATGTGATTTTATACTGTAAGAGATATAAGGTGTGGCATGTTTGCTCAGACAAAATGGTCCCCACACCTTGAGTCTCCTCAAGATTTGATCACGGTGCACGAACCTGCATGTCAAATCCAATTTGTAATGAGCCAATCACATGGCATCAACTAATTTCTGCATGTAGATATGGTTAAGATGACCTGCTGACTAACTGAGCATCAGAATGAGGAAGGAGGCTGGTTTAAGTGAATGTGGTATAAGCATTTCAGAAGCTGCTGATCTACTGGGACTTTGACACATAACCATCTCTATTTACAGAAAAAAGTCTAAAAATAGAAAATGTCTACAAGGGGTCAGTTCTGTGGGTGAAGATGAACACAAACTCAGATGATCAGTCATTACAGTCAAGGTATGCAGAAGAGCATCTCTAAACATACATCGTGCTTTAAAGCAGATTGGCTGTAGCAGCAGAAGACCGCATTTCTGCTGCAGCGTTCGGATAGTATTTGGTCACACAGCATAAAAGCATGAATCCCTTGCTGGCTGCTGGTGACGGTGTGGGAGATATTTTCTTGTCACCTGATCCCTTTAGTACCAACTGAGCATCATTTAAATGCCACAGATATGCCGTGGCGGACAAAACTGTCAACTGTGTGATGCCATCATGTCAATATGGACCCAAATCTCTGATCAATTCAACAAGGTGCTGGAATCACCTTGTTGAATGTATGCAATGAAGCATTAAAGCAGTTATAAAGGCAAAAGGGGTCAAAGCCAGAAGAAAGATGTGCTTAATAGTGTCCAGTGAGTGTATGTCTCAAAATATTTTATACTAAAGATAGTCAGGAGAGTTAAAATTTTGAACAATATTTATCTTCTTTTGACTGCATTTTAAAACTTCTCTTGCCCTATTTACAAGATTTGTCTGTTGTAGGCGCTTGCTGAAAACTCAGTGTGGTTTAGATGTCATTAAAAGAACAGACCAGGAGGCGCATTGAGTATTCAGGCATATGACAGCAGTTAATCTGACATAGATTTTATTTGGAGAGCCTGGGGAGACTGACAGCAGCAAAGAAAGCTGGGACATTGTTATTAACAGGGTGCAAGAAAAAGAGACAGCAAGAGAAGGGAAGGAAAAGTCAGAAGTGACCGATAACAAAGAAAGAACAAAGGATTGATGTAGTGCGAGTAATAATCTGCACAGGAGGTGACAGAAACACAATGAGAGTAGGGAGCAGGCTCTCTCCTCGGCCATTTCTTCATCCCACTCAGGTTTATTAATCTGAATGAAATACGTCAAGCCTTAAAAACCTCAGGCCTCTCAGACAGCAACTGCCTTCATTACAATAACACTTTTGCAGTTATTACCTCCAGGAACAGTAAAATCTTGCACTGGCCTGTGTCTCCGCTGTATTGGTACATATACTGAGATGTATATTTTGTGGTACTTTATAGGGTTATTACTGGAATACATACTGGCCTTTACTTCAGGGATTAAAAGGAACTGGTCTCTGGGCTAAGCAGCGTATTCTTAAATCAACAAAGAGGATAAGCTTAATGTGAACCAACAAACAAGCAGCCACTAAAGAAATGTGGCCCTGATTGAAGCCTCCACGCCGTAGGTTCTACATGGCTGTGCTTGAAATCACCTTCTCTTTACAATGAAATTACCCTTGTCCAGGTAGTAGTGGTAAATGATGTGTTACATCAGGGGTTTATTATTTAACATGGAGACTTATCAATTACTAACAGACCGCAGCAGTGTTTATTTTATGTGGTTCAGACATGTCAGTAACTATTGAAAGGATCACAGGACTGTGTCCTGATGTTTAGGTGAAACACACTCACACTCAGTAAACCTTTGGCTTATCCTGTAACACATTTTCCTGAAAATGAAGTCATCTTCATGGCAGCACATCACTTAGGATGGCGTGGTTTTTAGGGAACTGTATCCAAACTGCTGAATGGATGGCCATGAATGTTGGTGTGCACATTTATGTGCCCCTCAAGATTCATTTTAACAAAACTGATGTTCCTCAGATCTCACTTTTTCATGCGTTAGCAGGACAAAACAGCAAAAATTAAGGCCAGTCCTGCCAGTTTAACTATTACTGTGTGTTTACCAAGCTAATTATAGTCAGTACTTATTCATATGGTAAATGCTATTGTTATTCTATTTATTTTAGAAATCATGGCTGAACAATATACAGCATCACGGCAGATGTAACGTTTTTATTATGCAGGTAACAGTTTTAAAGAAGCACAAACATAAGTCCATGTTTACATTTCTTCTAGGGAAGTATGCTCACAATCAGAAAAACAAAAAAAGGAGGAAGAGAGGTCTATACATTATTTTTTAACAAAAGCAATGTTTTGATTCATCATCATCTCCCTGAGGTCAGCTCAGGTCAGCAGGTCAACAGGAAAAATGACCAAAAACACCTCAAAAGTGCAGCAGCCATGCATCCTCAGATCCAGGAAAAAAGATGTAGGAGTGACATTATCCAAAATACTTAGCAGCCATTTCCTGAAATTAATGGGATGACAATTTTCCAGTACAGATTAATATCAGGTAAATATCAGAGCATTAGATCCAGTCTCTTTGTACAGCAAAAATAAATGACGTGTGTACAAATGTGTTTAGGCTCTTGATACAAAATACAAGACTACAAGACCAAATTACACTGGATACAAATTCAATACAAGAGCTTTAAAAAGAAAAAGAAAACATATTAAAAGCCTTTGGTAACATGTTACCAAGTGGGTAAAAACAGAAAGCCTTCCTCCTAAAACGAATAGTGTTAATGACACACCCATGTCAAGGTGCAAAAACATGCCACAGTGTGTGTTTTTCCAACATAGGCTAGCCAACATGGGCAATTCCTTATTTTCTTACCCATTCCCTCAGATAGTTTTGATAACAGTGTCTTTTTTTATTACAGCATCATATGTCAAACTCTGGAGATTAACTAAAGTAAAAAAGACATACGTGTTTTGTTGTGCACCGTTATAGAGTTTACTGTGTCAACAGAAATGTGATGACTAAACACAATGAACTGAGAACGCACACGCGCGCACACGTACACACACACACACACACACACGTAATTTTCTCTCCCCATCTATTGTTACTGGTCAGGTCAGCCTTCTGTGTGTGATAGATCTTTCTACCAGCTGTATCACATGACTTCCCTGTAAGCCAGTGAAATTCACATGGAACAAACGAGGGAGTGGCTGGCTCATTTGAAACATTAGTCCTGGTACACCTGTGTCAAAAAAGCTACAGTACAAACACTGAGCAGGATAGAGAAACTCAGACAGGAAGGAGCGATAGAAAGGTAAGGAACTATCTGTACAGATGGAAAAATACTACAGGTGGCAAATAGACAAGTCTCGCAGCTGGTTATCGGACGCATAGTAGAAAGTGAGAAGAGAAGCTGGGATCATAACACAGCTGGGGAGCTGCAAGGTTAGTTCGAAGAAGTAGAAATAAACAGATAACAGTATACCTAACTAAGCGTCACTTGGACAGCAGGAGTTGTGAGCACTTTGACTTTTTTTTCACTGGTTTACATTAATAATTTAGCTAAACATCAAAGAAAATATAAATATACTGAGCATTTTACCGTCTGGTATCATTTAAAATATGTTAAATGTTTTGCATTTAAACAGCTGTTGTTGTGTTTTTGCTCTTGAATATAGGCGTGTGTTTTAATCATTAGCTTTAAAGGTGAGTGGAGCTTTTCTTGTTTGTCCTTGTACTTATCAGAGGTTTTCATTGTGGATCTGTTTGTGTGTTAAAGGGCACAGTGGACCTGGAGCGTGAAGAGGGTGAAGAGTGTGAGGAGAATATGGAGGTTTTTGACGACAGCAGCTCCAGCCCTTCGGGGACCCTCCGCAACTACCCGCTAACCTGCAAAGTCCTGTATTCATACAAGGTGTGAAGCAGCATGCACACAGTTACAGAGTGACACACACCTGCATGCACACAGCATCTAATATCTGCCTACTAGAAGGGAAACACCTGCAGCACACAGTATTATTGTTGACACATGTATGCCATTTAAATACCTCATTAACTAATCATTGATAGAGAAGTGTTTGGTTTATAAGGTCTGGCTACTCCCTTTTTCTGTCCTTTCACATCTGCTGACCTTTCCTCCTTTCATACTCTCCTACTCTCCTACTCTCCTTCCCACTTTCTCTGTTTTTCTTTCTTTAACTCCCGCTGTGTCTCGTCCTCAGGCCTCCCAACCAGATGAGTTAACTATCGATGAACAGGAGATGTTGGAGGTCATTGAGGACGGAGACATGGAGGACTGGGTTAAGGTATCCAATCGCAGTCAAGTGCTGTAGATGTGTATCGCATTTTTTTTGCCAGTTGAATAATTTGATCAGCTCTGTTGTGCTACTGTCTGTACTGACATGCTTTTTGGGGCTTCTTTTGTTGTTGTTGTTTATTTGTTTGTTTCTCAGGCACGCAATAAGGCAGGTCAGGTGGGCTATGTCCCAGAGAAATACCTGCAGTTCCCGACCTCCAACAGTCTGCTGAGCATGCTCCAGTCTCTGGCTACGCTCGATGCTCGGTCACACACTTCGTCTAACTCAACAGAGCCAGAGCTTCACTCAGGCTGCATAAACGGAGACACAAATAGTAAGTAACCCTGTAAGCACAGTTGCTGTGAAGGATTAATTAAACTTCATGGCAGTAGTTAAAGGAAAGAGGTTAATTTTAGTTGTACCCGTGTAAATGAGTTTTCACCCATAATGAGGTTACTGTAGGCCACTAACTGAGGCATTTTTCTCTTTACTGCTTCTGTAGAGTACACTGAGTACACTAAGCAGGGTATTATTGGAAAGGGTAAATGTAGGGGTTGCCCACTGAACCTTGCTGGGATGCTCTAAATAAACACTCTTGACCCTAATCATTTCAGTTCATTTACAATACTCTACAAGGGTCTTGAGCAATGCTTCATTTCTTTATATTTTGCATCCAATGAGATAATTTTTAAAGTGGTCTTGAGCAATAGTTATTCAGGCTTTCCAGAGGTTTTCCAAAGGCCATCAAAATTGTATTTCCATGTATGTTTGCACTTTTAATAAATCACAGTACTGCATATCGATGAACTAGAACTAGTGCCTTCTGTAAAAATTCTGTCTCATATTCAAAGAGAACAAAAAGAGAACAAGAACGGAGCATTAACCTGACTGTTAACTGTTAACTTTTGCTGTTTTATTTCTGCAGCCCTGTGGGTTCAACCAGCCAAAGTATTCACAAGTTCATTTAAAAGTAAATTAAACTGGTAGACATAAAGTTTGAGCTGAAATTCAAGACAGCCTTAAAAAAGGAGTTGGAGTTACTTGTACAGGCCGTACCTATCTGGTCATCAATGCAAACAATGCATAACTTAATTATTTCGTACAGCCAGAAACCTACATTAATCGAGCTTTATTGGTCAAGCACCATTTCACTGACAACAAAAACAAGGAGAGGAAACTGGGTGGTTGTAACTTTTGCTATATAAAACTCTTTATTTTATGTTATTTTTTAGTCTTTGCATGCTTCTTTACCTGCCTTATTTAAAACCTTATCTTCTCCTACTGTGCCCTTGCTCTTACTCTTCATCCGTTTTTCTTTTTACTACTTTGTATCTGCTGTACCTGAATAGTTAGACCAGGCTCATGAGCAAATCCACTGCTGTTTGTGTATCTTGTGCTCTCCAGCGGTGAATACCATTTTCTTAATAACAGTAAGAGCCCTGCAGACAAGAAACTGCATTTCTCTGAGAATAATTGTTCCGACGGTATACTTATAATTGTTTTTTCTCCCTCTCTCTCTATCGTCCTTTCTCTCTGCAGTGATGTATGTGCGTGCACTTTATGATTACGAGGGTCAGGCGGATGAGGAACTCTCCTTTTCCGAGGGAGCTGTGATCCGCTTGTTGAGCCGTGACACTCAGACAGACGACGGCTTCTGGGAGGGGGAGCTGAACGGGCGGGTGGGCGTTTTCCCCTCCGTGTTGGTAGAAGATCTTACAGAGAATGGAGAGACCAGCGCGGGAGGGGCAGGTGACACACAGGTACAGTAACCCATGTACACACATGAATTAATCTCACAGATAACATACAAGTCATCTTAGGTAACAGGACTTACTCTAGACCTGAATGAGACATTTGGTCTTATCAGTGTTTTCTCAGGGGAGAAATACCAAAGACTGTGTGTAGTCGACTGTGCCGGTTCATACCCCTATCCCTTCCTCCTTTCCTGCTTGTTGTCCAGTTGATCTATCAGCAAGTCAGAGTTCAAAAACAGTGCATCAGAACTGCCGTGTTTGTGCAGCATTCTGATAAAAAAACCTGCACTGCAATCACAGAAAAGAGGTCTTATCTGTGCCACTGAGTGCTGCCCTATTAGAGGCTCAGCAGCAGGAAGGATATGGCCTCTCCCTTCCTATAAGCCTGTAGACATAACACGCAACCCAACATCTTTTAAGTACTATGGAGGGAATGATGGTTAAAAAAAGTATCCTGGTCAAGTTTTGTGTTGTAGCCCACTTTGTCTTTTCTTTATTTTCACCACTCTCTGTAGATCTCTCCTTCTTTGAAACTGCCATCTTCTCTGCCACCTCTTCCGCTGTACGACCAGCCTCCCATCAGCCCCTTCACCAGCCCCGAGACTTCCACCCCACCTCCTCTGCCACGTTCCCCTTCCGCTGCTCTTAATGGGGAGCACAAGCTTCCTCTGCCTGCCTCGTCACACAAAGGACCGTTGTCAGCTCACAGTAAGACAACCAATACAACAAGAACCATGTTTAACGAAAAGTGAGGTTTCTGAGGAAGGTAATCGGGGCTTTTAATTTGAAATTTTGTCTCGCTCACTCTGTAGATCAAAGCTCTGGCAGGAGTCCAGTATCTCCAGGATTTGCTAAGACTCAGCCGCCAAGATTCACTCCTGAAGGAGGCCCGGGCAAACTACGACCTGTTAGTATCAGTGTTACTCAAGAAGTGTTTTGTGTGTGTGTGTGTTAGAGTTGTTATGTTTTCGAGCTGTCTTTTTATTTCCTCCCATCTCTGGAAAGCACAGAGGGAATGCATCCAAATTTGCAAATGGATTAGATTTTAGTGGTCAAAGGTCTTTCTGGGGTTTTTTATGGCTTTTCCCAGCAACAAAGACCTCTTCATCGTCATTCATACTACGCCACAGTAATTTAGCCATAGATAAACAAAAGACCGTGCTTTTTCACTATATATGAAAACATTCATTCAGAGGGTAGGGTACACAGCATTTCTTTATCACAGACAAAAAATGACATGTACGGCTGTAAACTGCACTTCCTTTTCTTTCAACAGACATCTGTTGAAAGAAAATCCAGGAGATGTCTTGAAAGAGATCTTTCAAGACATCTCCTGGATTAAAAGTGTAGTTGAACTTCTTTACACTGGTAGCAACGGGAGTTTCACTGGTCCGGCCCACATCCCCACCCTGCTGCTTAGCCTTTGCAAGTGGCTGACATCATTGCTAGCATTTACACTTGTTATGTTGTGCCTGTGTTACTTTATAATTTTGCCACTGAAACACTAGTCGGCGGTGAGGTTTCTCTCTTCAACTCGATTCATTGTCTTCTTCTCGATTGAAAAAAGGCATCAGAAAAAGAAGAGAAGCAAGAAATAAACATTCACATGCTAGCCGCATCAGTGTGACGTGTATTTAGATTACAGTGTATATCACGGCACAGGATTTCACAGGGACTTAAAGAAACTAATGAAGAAAATAATCAGCAGATGAATGTATGACATATAAGCAACCGTCAGTTTTTCGAAGACGGTTTGGCACGCTGTGCTCTGATGACATGTGAAGGACACTTAAGTGTTTGTTAAACTGTGTGACCTACAGATCCCAACAATAGGTTGAAAACACAGTTTTTTTGTTAGAGTCTAAAAGCAGACAATTCCCCACTTTTCCTGTTCGTTCAAAACACATTTGTGCCTCGCAGCAGGAAGTGAACATTTAACTGTTTGTCAAATTAAGAAAAGTAGGTCGTCCCCGTTATCGCCTTGACATCAGTTTTTCTCACTTTGGCTTCTTTCTTTTCCTTACTCTTGTATTTAATGTGTTTTCTTTCTTCGCTGCAGGTGCGAGCCGCTCCTCCTCCACCCAAGCAGCACCCCCGCCGACAGCAGGAGAAGAGCGACAAGACGGAGGAGGTGGAGATCACGCTGGTGTGACAGACAAACAAACTGACAGCCGGTTATAGGTGCACAAACAGAAATGAAAACAGATGAAAGGCAGATGTATCCTACAGGCTTGGGAACTGAAGTGAAGTTAAATAAAGTGATGTGAAGTAAACTGAACTGAACCACGCTGACCCCTCCCCCCACCCCAATCTCCTGAACTCCTGGCAGCTCCGTATCTTCTCCCTTTGAGCTGAGGAGGAGGAGAGCAGAGAGAGGGGACAAAGGCAGACTATCCAATGTAATAATCTCTGTATTAGCTTCCTAATGAAGTGCAGCAGTAGCCCACACACCCCCGATCCCTTCACCCTACCCCGTCCTTTCATTCTTGCCTTAAAACCTCACCTCATTGGGCAGCAAATCCCACCACGGTGAAGCAGAGGAAGAATGTCAGGAGAGGAGGAGGAGGATGGGAAAAAGCTATTTGTGACAGATGACGGATTTGGCAAGTTTTCCGTTGTCAAGCTTTCCATAAGACCATTTATCTTTCTGCAGGGGCAGATCAGAGTCAATATTTAGATGTTTTCTCTTCCCAATAAATAATCATGAAGCATGAGAAAAGTTTTGAAGCCCCAAGAACTGACAAAATGTAGTAAAAGGTTATCAGACAAACCAAACATATAACTCAATACACTATAACTATAAAATTAGGGTGGGATGGAGGCAGATGATTGATTGTGGTGACCCCTAAAGGCAGAAGTTGACTTAAATGGCAGCCCACATGAACAGCTGATAACTTAGTATGGATCTAGTTGTGAGATATCATATTGGATGCAATATTTACGTTGCTTTAGCCTCTTTTCAGTTATCACACATCTGCAAGCCACTTTGCAACCCAGCTCATGCTTTTCATGCTGTGTGTGTGATTTAATCAATGGTCAGTGTTGCTTGCAGCGTCATGTACAGATGTTGCTTTGGCCCAAAGAAGAGAGCCCAATCTAATTCAGTGCAGATGGAAATAAACAATCTGCTTTTTGCTACTGTATTCCCGGGGGCATTCGTTTTGCTTTAATTTTTGTTTTTAAAAAAGTCTGATTCTTATCTGATACCTTTTCCTTACCTTTTGTGAGTGTTGTGGGCCCATCCAAAGAAAGCTGGCTGAAATGTAAGTAAAAACATGCCAAGTCTGTCACGTTTTTGGAGAGCAGTGGAGAACGAAGTGAACGACCAGAGACATTGAGCGGTGTGCGTGGACGCAGCGTCCCTCTCCTTGGGCCTTCCCTCGCCATATATAGTCATTATCATCATACGTATTTAATGTGTAATAGTACAGTACATTACTGTCGTCATAGGAATGTTATGCTCAGCATTTCATATAGACTAACTCAGCTGAATGGAATAACATGTCTGATATGTAGTGGAAGTTTTATCTTCATCTTATACTGAAAGGGCATTGTAAATACAGCAGGAAGGAGAGCTCAAAGGAGGGAGAGGATGAAAGAAAACGAGAGATAAAGGAGGCTGGATCCTTCCCTCTGCTCTTAGCATCACCTCTCTTCCCGTCCCTCCTTTACGTCTCTCCCTCTTTCCTCTAAAGACGATTCTGTCCATTGGCAGTCAGTGTGAATCAGTGACTATCATATACATACATACACACATGCAGATACATTATACGACATACGCGTTGCTATATCTTCTCTCATTCTGTGCGCCATATGTCTGTATCACTGATTGGTTCAGAGATGCGCTGCTGGTGCTTTTAAAGGCACTCAAATTGTTGGTATTCACTATGTGGCAACAAAGAAAAGTTTTATTTCAGATGATGTAGACACAGGAAAGTATTTGTGGCCGGGACTTCTTATTAGCACAGAACTGTATAGCTTTCATCCCTTTCATGCCGATTTGTTCACTGTTCAGTTCAACTAAGACGCACGTTTACTTGACGCTCATTACATTTGCAGGTATAATTTTTCTCTCATCTTGTCAAGCAAAGCCACCACATCTTGTGTCCTAATGCTAGAAACAGAAAACAGAAAGAGGTGTGTAAAGAAAAAAAATCTAACTAAATGGACAGAACTAGCAAATGATATTCAAATGGAGCTAAGTACAAATCTTTTGTGTGTGTGTGTTTTTTTTTACTCAAAGTAAATAAATGCCCCCATTTCCCTTTACATGGCCCTAAAGCCTTTGAAACTCCTTGCCTGAAGGGCAGCGTAGCACTTTTATTAATTTCTACCTTACTTGGAAAGTAGCAGTACCCTCATACAGCATCGGCACGGGTGGCAAAGACTCTGATGAATCCTTGTAGTTACAATGATTCAGAGTTGTTGTTTTTAAGCTGATCCTATGGACTTTTTTTGTTTCAGTGTGACTGATGCTTAAAAAACAAAACAAACACAAAAAAAGATCTCCACTCTCCCAGCTCTTCCAAAGAGGTGGAGAGACGACTGTGGACAGTGAAATTCGCTGTTCTCTAAAGGAGAACAGCGAATAAGAACAAAGGAAACAAAAATTACAGAAAGCGATGCGTTTGAATGAGTCATTTTCTTTTTTTGGTCTCGAAATAGGCCTGGGTGTTTATGAGTGTGATTGTTTATAAGAGAGAGAGGAGGAATTTTAATCTAATCTGTGTTTGACTCTGAAGATATGTCCCAGTTCCTCACTGCAAATGAACAGGTTTGGAGAGCGTTTGCATGGAATAAATTGCAAAGTAAAGTATTGTCCAAATTGTCAGCAGGAGACAAAACTGAACATTCAGGCAGTAATCCTGTTTCTTTGTCTCAGATAACATCCCTACTGCAAAACAAAAACAAAAGAAGTACTGTGGATAATGAAGATTAATATTACATTTAAAACTCTAGCATTACTATGTAGTGTTGCACTGGAGCACATCTTCAGGTCTCCTGTAAGAAAAGTCTTAATCTGGAAGCAAATCGATTGTTTTCCCGTTGCACGGTGGAGGTGATTTCCAAAAGGAGAAGTAAGAAGTGAAACCACAACATTTTGTGTAGCATTCATCCTAGCAAACTTAAGCATGCTGGAATTAGTTGCATTTTTAGATACGACCCTCTGCTCTTCTGCTGTTGTACGGACTAGCATTGACTTGTGACAGTGTGGTCAAGGCGACTTGGAACAGCAGCCTGTCCTTGATCTCTCTGAGATCTGATTTTTACTGGTTTTCGAACTTGTTTTGAAGTTTATGGTTTTTCAGCATCCGCAGACATTCCCGTTATACTTACTCAGTCAGTCTGTCATATATAAAATTGATGACATTTCATTGCCAATTGCCACTTTGAAGACGGATCGTTTCCCATCTTTAACAGTCCCTTTGGTCCACGACAGTGTTTAATTATTTGGTATGGTTTTTATGTTTTAAATGACACTTTATTTTTCCTTATGTGGATTCAGAGCAGCACAGCTGCCGTTATTATTAACGATGTGGTGGAACAACTGGCCTCTCTCTTTAATAGACTGTTGCCATGGTGACAATATTGAGAACAGGTGCAAAAGTCTTTCTGCATATTATTATTGGATGTACAAAAAACAACAACAAAAAAACAAAGTTTGTATTTATTGTGTACAAATGTTAATTAATAAAAAATATGGAAAAGTTGAAAAGTTGCACGCATCGATTTTTTCAGACTGAGCGTGTTTGTGTGGATGTTTGACCAAAAGTGGGTGTGATCATGATAACACGCTCCACAGCACCCGAGGCCAAACTTCCTGAGCGGAGCTGCAGGAACATGAGACACAGCAGCAGAGACGACACAGAGCTGCTCTCCGTTTGGGACGGGCGATAAGTTCCTGCCAGGAGTTTTCCCTCCTTATGTTTTCTTATTTGAACAGCAGCTGTTTATCAGGCATGCACACCGGAGGAAAATCCCCTTTGGATTCTGGCTTCAGCACATCTTGTGTGAAAATCTACCTGTGCTCCAACCCAGAAGGTAGGCAGTGATTCCTAATATGAAAGGCAGCTGTAATTAGGTGTGCTTTTAAAACATATGCATGTTAGGTTGCGTCATGTTTTCTTGTGTCATTTGAGTTCTTGTTAAGGTGCATCCTGTTTGTGTTGTGTACAGACAGCGTGGTGGAGCGTAGAGCTCTGAGGGACAGTGTGTTCCCCAGATTCAGAGAGCACTGTAGACACTCGCTGGGACTGGATGTCAGGGTGAGCACACACTTTACTTTTTTTAAAACCTTCCTGCTGCATCAAAAACATGTCAGTGAAACAGTAGATGTGCGTGTGCGTGTGAGTTGTATTTTTCTTGGGAATTCTTTCTGTTCTTTTAAAGCCATAAACAGGCTAAGGAAGGATGTGGGCACTGTTGCTTTATACATTAAAACGAGATTACTTCAATGGCATAAATGCTCACACTAATGACTTTTAGTGCTGGGAAGAGAACTAGATATGGTCCAGTGGAGGACACATTGTAAACTGCTTTGCTTTAAGGTTGTTTGTAATTAAATTAAAGGTTTTCTTTTTTATTCTTTATAGACAGAATAAAAACAGGGACTAGAAAGAGAGAGCATATTTCTCCTGTTTTGGCTTCCCTTCATTGGCTTCCTGTTAAATCCAGAATTGAATTCAAAATCCTGCTCCTCACATACAAGGTCTTAAATAATCAGGCCCCATCTTATCTTAATGACCTTGTAGTACCATATCACCCTATTAGAGCACTTCGCTCTCGCTCTGCAGGCCTACTTGTTGTTCCTAGAGTATTTAAAAGTAGAATGGGAGGGAGAGCCTTCAGTTTTCAGGCCCCTCTTCTGTGGAACCAGCTTCCAGTTTGGATTCGGGAGACAGACACTATCTCTACTTTTAAGATTAGGCTTAAAACTTTCCTTTTTGCTAAAGCATATAGTTAGGGCTGGACCAGGTGACCCTGAATCCTCCCTTAGTTATGCTGCAATAGATGTAGGCTGCCGGGGGATTCCCATGATGCATTGAGTTTTTCCTTTCCAGTCACCTTTCTCACTCACTATGTATTAACAGACCTCTCTGTGTTGAATCATATCTGTTATTAATCTCTGTCTCTCTTCCACAGCATGTCTTTTATCCTGTCTTCCTTCTCTCACCCCAACCGGTCGCAGCAGATGGCCGCCCCTCCCTGAGCCTGGTTCTGCCGGAGGTTTCTTCCTGTTAAAAGGGAGTTTTTCCTTCCCACTGTCGCCAAAGTGCTTGCTCATAGGGGGTCATATGATTGTTGGGCTTTTCTCTGTATCTATGAAGCGCCTTGAGGCGACATTTGTTGTGATTTGGCGCTATATAAATAAAATTTAATTGAATTGAATTGAAATAGAAAGATCCTTGAAATGTGCATCTCTTTATTAGAGAAACGAGATAGAAAACACAAAATCTCGAATCTTGAAGCTATAAAAGTAAAGTCTCAATAATATTCCGTGTGGTCCATCACAAAGACACCCATGCGTAATGTCGCCAGCGACGGGGGATGACAGCAGTAGCATTTTAGCTGCTTGCAGGTATTTGTAGTTTTAGTCTTCCACCGTTTTCCCTGAGGCCACTCCTGTAAAGATGCAGTCAATAACGTGCCTTAATTATATCTGACAACAAAGAGAATGAGCAGCTGTGAGGCGACTGTCTGTGTTGGTTTTCGTTCATGTGTATTAAATAAACATTGGGACAGTTCAGTCAGCACATTGTGGTGTGTACAATCAGCAGACAGAATAAAGAACGTGATGCCTCACCCCACCTTAGACGCTTGCTCTCACTGGATCTGGGCTCAGCTTTCTTAATTTTTTATTTCCGCTCCACATTTTTTAACTCTTGAGTGTGTTTCTGTCGGCAGGTGATAGACCCGTTTGAATCCAGTGATCCCAGTCGCTGGCCAGATGAAGACACCAGGTATCAGATGATACATGAATGCAGAGGAAGCTCAGCTGGACCTTTTTTACTGGTAAATAAAGTCCTTGGGTAAAATCTCAAGTGTAAACCAACAGGATCTCAGACTGACCCTTACTTCTCAGCACAATGAGTGATGACATGCTCTAAAGGACATCAGCACCTTGCCATGTTGATTCATGAGTTGTAGTCAAAGTTTTATTGTTGAATTTTATCAGTTTTTAGTATTATGAACTTTAAAAATAAAAGCTTTTCACCCTTTCTGGAGTATGCTGGACTTTGCAAAGTCATCTACACTGTGCTATGTTTGTTCTCCTTTTTAAATTAAACTTGTCATCACGGCTGCAGAACAGTTCTGTCATTGAGCCGTGTCAACAAATGGACAAAATAATAGAAACAGTTTCCAATATAAGTAAAAGACAAAATCACACTTATAGCATCACACAGTTGTCTCTTAAGCAGATGTTCTGTCTAGTAATCAAACAAAAAATAGTAATAAAGACACACATACACGCGCAGCTTACTTTTCTTACAGATGTGCTTAATACAACAAAACAAGGTCCTTTAGCTTAATAAATCCTTAATACTAAACAATAGTTCTCCGTGCTGTTGTTCCTCTTGTGACCACACGGTGGTGCTGCAGGCTCTGGTAGGACATCAGTATGGCACAGCCCGTCTGCCCGCTCAGGTGGAGGTGTCAGAGCTGCAGTTGCTGCTCCAGCAGTGTCAGGAGGCCGGCGTCAGTACACAGGAGCTGGAGAAAGTCTATCAGAGGGACGAGAACACCATCCCTACGACCTACTGCCTGAGGGCTCCGCACAGACGCAGCTATTCTCTGGTAATTAAAGTTGATGGTATAATTTTATGACTTTATTTTTAATTATGAACTACAATGTTATATAATATAAAGTAATGCGATTTCAACTTGTGTTATGCATCATTTAAAATCTTATTGAGGTTTTAGAAACATCCCATCAAATCACACATTCTGTCCTTAAATCAAGTAAATTGTGTTTATAGTGTATGTGAGGACGTTTTATATTTAATATGTTTTAATAAACTTTTATTTTCCCTCCGCAGCAGGAAAGAAATAAGGTGAAGGAGGAAAGAAAAACCAAGACTAAAGAGGAAGAACTGAGGAAGCTGTTTCAGGCAGCTGTGAGTCTGTGTGTCCAAAGTGGCAGCATGACCCCAGAGAGAGCCAAAATCTTCTACAGATCAGGTGAAATACCCCACATAGCTGTGTGTGTGTGTGTCAAGTCATTTGTCGTGATCCACTGTTGTTAGTGTCATGGGCAGCCTGCGTCTGTGCCTTGGAATATCTCCTGTTGGAGGGAATTTTTGTTGTGTAAGTAAACATTTGCTTTACCACTTGTCTCCAGCCCTCGATGCAGATCTGCGTTATGCTCTGGAAAGCTGTCCTGAGAGAGACATCACCAGACGCTGCTTGGTCTATGTCCACAAGATCATCAATGCAAAAGCAGAGAGACAAAAGGGACCTGTGAAAATACAACTACAGTCAAAGTTGGAGGTAAAAGCCATGTGTAGTAGATGCACAATAGACCCGACCACGTTTCCATGCTTTTCACCATCTTTATTGACGCGGTTGCTGTACACGATCACACGGCTGCGGCTTTCCAGTCACAGGCCGAACATACGCTCCAACAACAACAACCTTATAGCAGTCAGCACAGACTTTTAGACCCTGTAAAGTTGAGGCACACAACAATGTGTCCCACTGGTAAAGTTTCTGGGCTGCCTTTCCTCATAACAGCCATCCCTCAAGACTTTCTCCATTTGAAGCAATGCATTATGAGGGATTGTAACATCTAGTCCTCATACTGAATAAGCCGGCGAGGCCTGCAGGTGCATTTGCAGACCACGCCCCGCCACAACATGTTTAATTATGGGAGACGTCAGGAAAAGGATGAACTAAAATAAAATTTAATCTTTCTGACCACTCTTGAAACTTTATTTTACTAAAGTGATATGTAGAATTCAAAATTTGTACCCTTTTTATTTAAGTCCACTGTGAAAAGTTCCCACTTCTTTATTTCCAGGATGCCACTCTGAGTTCATCACCCACTAACGAAAAGTTACTGTCAGAGCTGTGTGAGTGCTTCCTCCCTCATCTCGTCACTTCCCGCCAACTTCTAGTCTACACCATCACCACAGAGTGCGACCGCCGCCATGGTTACACATCAGCTAGGAGGCGGGGCTATGCTGATTCTCTGTGCCAGCAGGTGTACTGTGACCTTGTGCAGATGACTGACGGTCTGAACGTTTCTCAAAGCGCAGAACCTTCTCCCCTCGGTGATGCTTTATCCCGAGAGCAGGCCGAACAGGAGCAGCTGTGTGACATCCTCAGTCGGTTTTATGACGTCATTCAGCCCGAGGAGGAAAAGGTGAGGATGGTTTTAGCCTTTACAGACTAAAATATACTATTTACATTGAAAATACAGGCACTTTTGTTCTGTGTGCAGTTAGAAATATTAAAACATGACATGTTTGTATAATTCATTTTTTCCTTATTTATACACCTGCAGCATAGCTCTGCTCTTATTGGTTGCAGGTCAGAGCCTATGTGAAGCAGAGCTACCATCAGTTCCCTCTGGTAGTGACCGGAGGCCCGTGTTCAGGAAAGACGGTCCTGCTAGCACACTGCACTCAGCAGGTAGGTTGACCAAAGGGAAATTTGAAGCAGGCATATCGTGTATATATATAATTTGTAATAAGAATTTGTGCCTTTTGTGTGCATATGTTTCACTGACGCTTAAAGCTATCTCTCTCTGTCCACAGATGAAGCACTGGCTTGCAGACAGCGATCCTGTGGTGATCAGTTTTTTCTGCAACCTATCAATTAATGCTTCACCAAAGCATCTGCTGTCAAGCTTGTGTTATCAGATAGCCTGCAGATATCTCACTGACTCCTCCTCTAAGCAGGACGCTAGCCACTGCAGTGACCTGGATGATCCTGGCAGTACCACCGACCCCAGAGAGGTCACATCCAGCTGTAGCCAAACATCTGTTTTGGATTCCCAGCATGAGCGTGGCACCAAAGAGCATGTTTCTGACTGCAAGCAAAGCTGGAGTACCGCTCAACATCCAGATCAAAGACAGCTGGATTTTGGCGACATAAAACCCGACGCTTGTCTGTCTGAACTTAAAGAACACCTCTCATCCCTCATCAGCCACCTGCCTTCAACTGAAAAGCCTCTTGTCCTTATTCTTGATGGATTAGATCAACTCAAAAACAACACTGGTCTTCAAATCATTGAGAGCCTTCCCAGGCCTCTTCCTCCCGCTGTCAAACTCATCGTCACAGCTTCCTCCAATCGAGCACACTTCCTGCAAGCCATAAAACTACACTATGCCTCTCAGAGTGTATCAGAGGACATCTGTACAGGAAGGTTGTGTATACAGTTGGGACTGGTGGACAGGAAACAGAGCGTACAGATGCTGGCGTCTCTGCTGAAAGGTTCAAGAAGGAGGGTGACGTCTGGACAACAAGCTCTGGTCAACCAGGCTATCGCTCGCTGTTGTCTGCCGCTCTATGCTCGCCTCCTTCATGCACACACCTCGCTCTGGCGCTCTGGTATTACTAATAGAGTAAACAAAAATACAGTTTCTCAAAGGAATAAGTCTTGTTTTCAGAGCTACAAATGCCACACAAAGACTAAACCCACATGTGATGTGGGTCACTTACAGTCATGTGAAAAAGAGCGTTATAACTAAGTACACCCTTATTGCTTCACAGGAATAGCCAGACGCTGCTAAGCAAATACACTGATTAATTGATCATCAGCAAGTGTGAACACTTCTATAAAAGTTTTGGCAGTTTGCTGGTCTGGAGTCTTAACACAATACTACAATTGCAACAGAAGTGGGAAACTGCAAAAACAAACAAACCAAAAAAACAAGGTACACGAGGTACATCTCAGACTCTCGGGTCTCAGTTAGCATGTTAAATGTACAGTACAGTTAGAAACAGACCGAACAAATATGGTTAGCTTGGAAGGGTTACCAGAAGAAAGCCTGTTCTCTCTACAAAGACAGCAAGACTTAGGTTTGCAAAGTTACATCTGAACAAACCACAAGACTTCTGGAACAAGCACAGTGGTGGAGGTGTGATAATAATTTGGGCTTGTTTAGCAGAAACAGGACCTGGGACGTTGCAGTTGACGGATTTGACCATGAATTCCTCTGTATATTAAATACTTATGTTGCAGGACAATAATCATCATGTAGCACCAAATCTACAACAGAATGGCTGAAAAAGAAAAGAATAGAGGTCTTGCAAACAGCCCAGTCAAGGTCCTCAACCTGACTGAAATGCTGTAGCAGGATCTTAAGAGAGCTGTGCATAAATGAATGCCCACAAACCTCAATGAACGGAAGCACCATTCTCAAGAAAAAGCAGGCAGAAATTCATTCACAACTCCTGCAAGTCATCAAACTACACGATGTATCTCACAGTGCATCGGAATATATGCGGACAGGATGCGGTCGACCAGGTTGCCACTGCCATTCTGTGCTTGATTCCTGCATGCACACACCTCGCGACGTGAGACGCTGATAAAGTCACACTTCAAGCTGTTGCTGTTAAAGGTGTTTTTTCAAGCTGCTGAATCATGGGGTGTACTTAGTTTGTCACAAAACTGCATAGAGTCCCATGAAAGTGCTCTTTTCCACATGGCTGTGTGTTTTTCATAGATTTGTTTTTGAATAATAATGAAACTATTTAGATCAGAGCACTTTTGTCTTCACAAGATACATTTTTTGAAATACCCCCCCAAAAATCGTAACAGGATAGCACCACTTGGCCTTTTAAATAATTCTCCTCTTCTCTCCTTGTCTTCAGATTCCGATGTGACTGAGTCATCTCTCCCCGATGGCGTTCATTCATCTATTTCTGCGCTCCTGGATCACCTTGAGCAGAAACATTTCTCTTCCATCGTGGCTCGCGCCGTCTCTTACCTCACCATCTCCAGGTCTGGGCTCACCGAGGCTGAGCTCGCCGATCTGCTGTCCATTAAGGAAGATTTGCCGCACATAGGCTCTTCTTTTAAGATGACAGTCCCACAAGTCGATGTGGAGAGACTTCTTTTGGATTTAAAGAGCTTTCTTATCCAACGGAAAGTTGCAGGTTCCCTGGTTTTGTTCTGGGTGAGCAGGCATTTCAAGTTGGTCGTGGCGAAAAGGTATTTAGACGCTCCTGATGTAAGAAGAAGGCTTCATTCTGAGATGGCCGACTATTTTAGTGGACAGACGTCAGGCGTAAAGAAGGATGCAGCCTTAAAAACACACACAGACACTCGGCAACCCAGCCAGCCATTTGTATTCACTTCAATCAAAGGTGGTGGTCGGGGGAATGTGAGAAAAATCGTAGAACTGCCGTATCACCTGCAGCAGAGTGGCAGGTGGAAGGAGTTTAAGTGCGTGCTGTTGCTGTCATTTGGGTTTCACCAGGCTATGGTTCGAGCTGGTCTTCTTGGAGATCTGCTAGCTATGTTGGAGGCTGAAGAGGAGTCATCTCAGGTTAAGTTTGTAAGAGAAAGACTGCTACTAGCAAGCACATTGAAGTCTTCTGCTTGCTTCCTGCAGAGCTCACCTCTGCAGCTGCCCTCAGTGATGGAGACAAACCTCCTCCCCTATTTGGAGGTCTTTCCTGCTCTTGAGGGTTATCTCAGGGAAATCAAGGAAGGGAGAAGAAGTGGATTAGGAATAGTGCTTTGCCCCAGTCCTTCCTGTGTTCCCCACATTCAGTACTTAAAGTACGATGACATAAGTAAGGGCGTTTGTGTCAGAGAGATCGCCGGTACAAAGTGTGGGGTTGTTGCCGAGATCACGGATGACGGCTCTGCTTGGATTTGGAAAGGGTGTGGATATGATGTAGCCAAACTGTCACTCAGATGCGAGCAGACAGAGTTAAAGTTTGCAGGCGTGAAGAGCAGCGGTCCGTTCCTCCTGCTTTCCACAAGCTGCAGCAAGCTTTTCGTGTGGGATGTGGAAGGCCCAGAAAAGTTTCTCGAGGTCAAAGACCCTTTTAAAAACACGTGCGAGTCGAGCGAAACACCCAGCAACATCGAGGGATTCGTCGCACATCAGAAAACGCTGTCCGTGTGGTGGAAAGATGAGAGCTTTGTGAGCGTGTTTGACATCTCCAGTGAAACCCTAACTCATTTCCAGTGTCAGAGCCCTGTGACCTGTTCAGTGTTCTCCTCTGATGGGTTTTTCATGTACTGTGGCCAGGAGGAAGGCACAGTGTCCGTATTTGACATGAAATCCAGCAGTCTGCTTAGCACCTGCTCAAACTCGAACCACAGTGCTGTTACGCTGATCATCCTCCATGAAGACAAGAGGGAAATGGCATGTGTTGATAGGACTGGAAGTGTAGCTTTATGGGATGTGGCAGCCAATACACAACCACCCAGACTTGTGAAAGAAAGTTTCACTCAGGGTTACTCTACTAACATACTCAGTACAGATTATTCCAGTGAAATCAATACTCTTTTGATGTGTCAAGCCCACCAGGCTTTACTGTGGGATACTTGTAACTGGGAGCTGTGGGACCAGTTCTTGGCTCCACAGGGAAGAGCCTTCACTCAAGCTGTGCTCTCCCAGGATGGCCATCTTTTCCTGGCTTTGTTAGACACCTGCACCTTTATCTTGGTGTGGAGGGTCAGCAGTGGGGAGTGTGTACTCTCCTTAGAAACGAACAAGCAGCCACACACACTCCTCAAAATGGCCTCAGATGTAATTTGTGTCAGTCACGATGGCTGCCTGACAGTGTGGGACTCCGAGATGATTGATGCTGCAGGAAGTGCACAGAAAATGGGCGGTGGAGTGAAGGAGGTGGTGGTGGAGCAAACAGGCGTGTGGTTCTACACCAGAGATGGGTCGGAGAAGGTGTGGAAGTGGAGTCTAGACACGGGACTTCCACATGTTAACTTCCTGCATACTGGGCCTGTGGAAAAACTGCAGCTTTCCCCAAACGGCATCCACCTGGTGTCACTCTCGGCTGGGGATATTTACGTGTGGCGGACAGAAACAGGTGAAAATATCCTCCGCATCGGTGGCAGCAGAGCTAGAGACATCCTGATCACCCCTAATAACAACTTTGGAGTGAGCATTTCTGAGCGAGGCCTCTCGCGGGTTTTCAAGATTGCACAAGGAAATATCGTGTGCAGCATCCACCCATACCTATCTGATGCTCAGGTTTCACCTGAGAGCACCTACCTGCTCGGCTGTTGCCATGGAGACCTGCTGGCTGCCAGTCTGTGGTCGGGCTCAATTAGCAAGCGTTTCTCCTGTGTGGAAAGCTCTGAGGAGGTTGTCGCTTTCCAAACTCTTTCACAGCACCCAGAATTTGTGGTTGTGATGGCAGCCTCGGGGACGGTGTACACGTGGAAGGTGGCAGAGGAGACTGTGTGCTGGCACTTTCAGCTGCCACACATGTTTCACTGTCAGCCTGAGGACTTCCAAATGTCCTCCAATGGCAGCTACGCACTGCTGTCCATTGACAGCGGCGCAATTAACCTCTTAAATCTGTCTCGAGTCACACTGTGCTCATTCAAAGTCGAGGGTCCTGTCATTAAAGCCTGCCTGGACAAAACTGGACACTATGTTGCTTACATAACCACGCCCTCCGGGCTGGAGGACAGCTGTGACTGCTACCTGCATGCGAGGCCCATCCTCCAAGTCACGCGACTTTCAGATGGGGAGAGATTAGGAGCTGTGCATCTATCTAAGAATCCAGTAGCTCTGGTTATTTGTGAGCAGCACTGTGTGTTTGTGGGCTTTGGGGATGGGTCTGTAGGTGTGTACTACATTTCAGATGTCACAGTCGATGTGGATGAGCCAATCAGGTGCTGGGAAGATCCTAGCGGCCAGCTAAAGCAATGTCCCTTTGACAGGACGCCATTCAGCTGGTTTCCTCAAGACACACCAAATGTTACATGGCCTTAAGATTAATATATGATTCTGGACAAAGAATGTGCAAATTTTAATATTAGACAAAGATAATCTGAGTCAATACAAAATGCAGCTTTTAATTAACAATTTCATTTATTGAGGGAAAACAGCTATCCAAATATACATGACCCTGTGAGAAATAGTAATTCCCCCCTTGTTAAATCATGAATTTACCAGCCCTGATTACTACCAGACCTTTTGAATTAAGAAATCACTTAAACAGAACCTGTCTGACAAAGTGAAGAAGGCTAAAAGATCTTAAAAACCAAAGAAACTTCAGAAAACATAGTCACTGACATCTATCAGTCTAGAAAGGGCATTTGGACTAACACAGAGATACGTCATCCACAGCTGTAAAACGTTGAAGGAGTGGTCGACATACCAATGACTCATCCAGGAAGTCACAAAAAACAAACCCCACCTTTCCCAAACTTCCCAAACTTTTTGTGTGGGATGCAAAAGGCTCAGAAAGGTTTCTTGAGGCCAAAGACCCTTTTAAAAACATGTGCGAGTCGAGCGAAACGCCCAGGAACATTGAGGGATTCATCACACATCAGAAAAAGCTGTCTGTGTGGTGGAAATATGAGATGTTATGACAAAGGGTCGTCTCACATTTACCAAAGAACATCTCGACGATCCCCAAGACTTTTCGGAGCATGTTCTGTGGACTGATGAGACAAAAGCTGAACTTTTTAAAAGACACAACACATAAAAAAAGAACCAACAGTCAAACCTGGTGCTTTGTGGTAGTGTAATGGTCTGGGGCTGCTTTGCTGCTTCAGGATCTGGACGAGTCACTGTAACTGATGAAACCATGAATTCTGTTGTTAGCAATTAATAGGTTAACTTTTTAACACAGGGCCAGATAGATCACACAATGAGGGGCGTCATATTATAAATTCTTGTAAGTACATAATACTGTAAACTGTATATATTTATGTATAAATATTAAACATATGTTTGGTGTATGCTGGCACAGGCAGGAGGTTTGCTGCAATTATCTAAAACCAAACTGTCTGATAAATCTCTTTTTGTGTGTATTTTGTAAACACAACACCACTTTGGCATGACTGCATCATGGTTTGTATTCCCAATAACTGCTGTTCTCTTAAATATTTTTTTTTTAAAAAGGTAAAAAAAAAATAGCTGCTCTGTGTTAAAAGAACTGATTGTTACTGAAAGTATACACAGTCGTTTATTTATTTGGTACCATCTTCCTCCACATTCATTCGTGATGCCTTCAAGTTCAACCTCGTAAAGTGCAGCTCTTATTGGTTTTGCATTAGCTGCTTTTGGAAAGAACAAATTGTGCACCCTGTAGCCTAGAAATCTTTATTATATTAGTTAATTAATTAAATAATTGCATTTATTACAGTTTTAGACACGGTAGCCCTTATGAAAAAAAAAACATACAATATGCTACTGAATGATCGATTTCTTTGCGAGGTGACTGTAATATCTCCGACAACCATCAAAGGCAGCATCAGCTGAGCTAAATTGCCATCACAGAGCCCTCAACGTCCTCATTTGAGTCCAGGTGAAGACATGCAGCTGTTCTGTTGGGGAGACAGCTCCAGCGGACAGTTCGGGCCACAGGCGGCCCCCAGCCCCGTGTCCTGGACCGTCCCCGGGGTTGTAACTAAGATCTGCTGTGGGGATCGGCACACTTTATTTCTTAATGCAGACGGGGACGTGCTGTCATGTGGGCACAACTCTCAGGGACAACTTGGACGACAGAAGAAAAAAAAAGGAAAGATCATAGGTGAGTAGGCTGTTTAGCTGTTTTCATTTAAAGGAAACAAAATACGTGGAATAAAACAAAATATTATAATTTTATTATTTGATTAATTGTTTTCTTAGTTTCTTTTCACGGGTATTTGGACATATTTATTTAAGGTGTGATTTGACCGTGTGGCGTAGGCTTTTAATCAGATACTGCGTCCTTAAGAAGCGATAAATCATCTCCGGAACACTTACTGCGTAAAAAAACTTAATGCGTCAAGTTTCAGTTTCGTTTCAGTGCTGTCGGTGAAGACAACGAAAGTTAAAACCTCCTAAGAAATCTTAGTGTTGCTTTCAGAGTTGCTAGATGTAGCAAGAAATGTGAAATATGACAGAAGCACGAACATGGACAGTCATCACGTGCAAAATGTAAGAAATAAATAACAGGTTTATATTATTATCTCATATTATTATATATTTTTTGATACATTAGCATGTATATTGTATGCATGTATGTATGTATCGTGAAACCTAGAAGCTATAACTGGATTTAACCCAGAGAAAGTGCAGGTAAGTAAGGTGAGCTGTTTGCTGCTTTGCAACACTATAGATGAGAAGCTTTGCACAGGTTTTAGCGAATGTCCCAAACTTCCCTGTTTGTCTTTGTTTATCATTAAGTTCTCATTAGGCTGAGGCTACTGTGGTCAGACATGTAATGTGATCCAGCTGACACGTTTGTGTACAATTTCTGTCGTTCTTTCTAAGCTCAAGTGGAGGGGCTGGGCAGTGTGGTGGCGATGGCTTGCGGTCAGGATCACTGTCTGGCTGTGAGTGCATCTGGACATGTTTTCTCCTGGGGGGCAGGAGAGGATGGACAGCTAGGGTTACCAACACCTTCCAACAGCCACAGACCACTGTAATCGCTCATTCAGTGACACATGAATAATACCCACAATTATCACTGACTTGTTCAAAGCTTTTTGCCACATTTTTACGAATTGTTGTCCATCATCATGCAGCAAGGTGCCTATCCCACTGCCCATACCGATAATTCAAGTTGTTTGTGGAAACTCCCATTCCCTGGCCCTGACTAAAGGTAAGACACAACTTTGTGTGTTCATATGGAACAAGGGCGATAACGGTTATCCCCACACATGATGATTGATGATGAATTTTTCCTTTTTTAAAGTGTCTTTATCTGTGTTGTAAACCCAGTTTGCCCTAAAAGTGTGACATATATTCCTTCACGTAGCTGACAGTATTTGAAGATATTTCATTGGCCAGAGGCTCATTTTGCAAAGAGAGTCAGTCCATTTAAACTCCAGCACTTTATCCAGCAGTATATCAATTAAAAGGCCATAACTGTGCCTGAATTTCTAATTTAATTTACATAATTCTCACTTATATAACGTATCCATGCATCCTATTTATTCTACTTCTAATCTATGTAAAATATTCTGTGGTGATTGAGGAACAATAATTTGATAAACTAAATTAATGATTTGCTTTTTTAAAGGTGTTAATTGAACATTTTAAAAACACTTTTCACCTCTCTCCAGGAGGCGATGTCTTCTCATGGGGTTTAAACAGTCATGGTCAGCTGGGCCTGGGGAAGGAGGTGCCGGTGCAGGATACACCCGTCATAATTTGTGCTTTGGCTGGAGTAGCGGTAACCCAGATTGCAGCAGGAGGGACCCACAGTCTGTTCCTCACCCTCGCAGACCTGGTGTACTGCTGTGGGGCCAATAAATTTGGTCAGCTTGGGGTTAACAGGGTGGATGAGAAAGGTAGAGCAAGTTAGTGACTCATAAAGTTAGTGTATATGTGTGTGGCATGATTTGAAATAAAACACTCTACTTTTTATCTGTTTCTACTTTAACAGGCAGGTTCAACATCTGTATGGTGCCTGCGCTCAGACCTCTAAGTGTCTCCTTCATAAGCTGTGGAGAGTTGCACTCTGCTGTGTTGACAAAGGTATCACTGGTTCATCCAGGTGACTTCAACCATTGATTAACAGTCAAAGTAAAAACTACGGTTGTTTTGCTTTGCAGGACGGTAAAGTTTACACTTTTGGAGACGGAAGCCAAGGTCAGCTCGGTCACAGCACCTCTGCTAATGAAGTGAAGCCCAAACTGGTTGCAGGTGTGGATGGTCCTGCTTCCCAGATTGCATGTGGCAGGTAAAAACCGGGAAGTTTTGTTTTTAATATAAGCACCACCATGGCTACCATCCTGATCATTTATAGCGTTTCACAGTCTGTGTGCTAAAGATCCCCGTTGTGTTGTATTGTCAATGTTAGCTAGGACACACTTAAGCATAGTTCTCTATGCTTAAGTGTGTCCTAGCTAACATTGACATTCACCCAGAAAAGTGCCTGGGTGAATGAGGTGTGTTTGATAAAGCAGTTTGAGTGCTATTTAATACCCACTCCATGGACTGTTTTTGGTCTGCCAGGCATCACACTCTGGTTTTGGGCTCTTCTGGTCAGCTCTGGGCTTTTGGCAGTGGAGCTAAAGGTCAAACTGGAAATGGGCACAATGGTGGCAGTCTGACTCCCACTCTGGTTCAGTTTCCATGGACCACTGATGATGCAGCAGCCATGCCCAGTGGTATGTATGCGTGTTAGATTTTGCTAGTAGGATTAATAGTTCAGAATCTCGAATGTAAATTAAGTTTATGTGCTTTATAAATTTTGAATATTTAGATGAAATTGTTTGATTTTTGTTTAAGCAGACTTAAAAATAACTGCTGGGTGGAACACAAACTTTGCTTACTCTTCACCTGCAGAGGTAATCAAACACTTACAGCTTTAACTGCTCACAGAAAACTTAAAAAAAGGAAACACGTCACTCTGCCTGCTCACTTCTTCTTTCTTTTATTTTAAGAACTCTGTTCGCAAACAGATAACCGGACGTCTTGATGAGACAAAACTCCAACAATGGCTGATGACGGAGCATAGTAATGTGGAGGCAAAAAGGTAATTCATCATCATTCTTTGATTTTTAGATTTATGTGGCTGCAGTTTTAATATTAGTTATATTAAATATATGTTCAAGATCTTCACTGTCTCTTAGTCTCTGCTGATGTTTCTTTCTTTTTGCGACAGAGAAATAGGTTTGATGTTTCTGACAAGTTCAAGTCTTGTTGCCAGTTTCACAAAAGCCAAGTAAGTCCTTCACTGATGGTTTTGTCTGGGATAATCTAGAAATGTAAGATTTAAGGATTGACTGGTTGGTGCTGCCGCTCACCTCTCTGTTTGATATCAGTGGGTTTCCACTGGAAGCAGGCGACTTAACCGTGGACTTGGAGGCCGCTAGCCGAGCTTTCGACCAGCTGTTCACAAGACAGTGGATCAAACAATCAGTTAAGAACATCCTTTAAACAATTTGTGATATGACGATTTTTTTTAAACTTGTGATCTCATACAGTAGGTCTCCTTTCCATGCAGGTAAACTTGGTCCCTCTGTGCGACTTGCTTTACCGGTCAAGAACTGCATTAAAATCTCCAGAGATCATCCTGATTCTTCTGACCTGCCCGCTTCTTCAAGAGGACTCTAATGTCATGAATGCAGTTCTATCTGTGGCCATCACTATAGCAGAGATGTCGGACAAGACTCTGGAAACATTAAGTAAATGACTTTTGTCACAAGATTGGAGAACAAGCTTGTTAGTCAACCACTCATTGTCAGGTTTATGCTGTAAATGCTTTAAATCAGTGGTCCCCAACCTTTTTTGTGCCACCGACCAGTTTAATGTCAGACAATATTTTTATGAACCGGCCTTTAAGGTGTTGCGGATAAATACAAAATAAAATGATACGGCTGATACGAGATGGTCCCACCTGGGAGTAATGGGGGGTAATGACACCCGAAGTGTGTTGCTTATGCTCAGTCTGTTCCGCAATTTTGTTTTGGTAGCTGTAACTGCAGAAAACCCTGCTTCACACTGTTCAGTCAGATTCGAAAAAAACTAAAATAATGTAAGTTATTAATTTTTTTCTGCATGGCCTGCTACCCCAAAAAATAACATTTATTCATAACACATGGGAAAAGACCTTGGGAAACAGAGTTAATGATAAAAACCATGAAAACCATAAATTTCACACCCGAGCCTCAACTCTCGCGGCCGGGTACCAAACGACTCGCGGACTGTTAACGGTCCATGGCCCAGGGGTTGGGGACCGCCGCTTTAAATTCACACTATTGATATTTACAAAAAACATTTTTATGTTTCTGTAATGGTCAATCTGTCAGGATGTACAAACTCTTTTATTAAAACGAATTGTTTAATGTTAAAATGTAAGTACTGTTGTTATCCATGAATTTTCAGCATTTAATGAAACAGCATTAGGAGTTGTTGTTGTTGTTTTTTTAATGAGATGCCAAATATAGTTATTTACTTTCATTCCTAGACAGAAAAAATGTTTTAGTAGTTGAATGTTAAATTCGGTTTATATGCATAAAAAGTAACAACATATGACAGGTGGTCTAATAAATTGGTTTAGCCCAGTATAATGATCGAGTTTACTGTGATAACTTTAAAAGTATTTATTCAATGTAAGACACTGTTTTGTTTTAAAATCTCTTCAGTTTGTATAATAAGTTATTTTTATTGCTAAATAATAGTTTTGGAGATGTTAGCAATCCAATTTATGCAGTGTAAACTTAATATTTATTTTTATTTTTTTGTGTGTTCTGCAGAAAAGTGGTGGAGTTCACTGTCCCCCTCGATACTGATGAAGCACATCATGGTCTTCAAAAAGGCTCTCGCCTTCATGCTAAAGAATGGCCTCTTACAAACACACAACCCAGGAGTCAAATTCTTCCTGGAAGCCCTCAAGCTGCTATACAAAGTCAGTGCTGTGTGCTTTACTTCTGTTTTTTAATGACCGTTAGATTTTGGGTATAATTATGAAATATTGGTTTCAATTAACAGATCAACTGGAATCTCTTGTTAGTAAAATATGATCAGTTCTAATAATTGAAAGTCTTGGGATAGAAAAACTGTTAAAAAACATTAACAAATGACAATATTGTTTCTGTTTTCTTGATAAAAATATATTTTGTTCCAGGCAAACAAAGCTGGAAAGTCCTACAAAGTCCCACTGAGCACCTTTTATGTAGAAGAAATCACAAATGCTGTGCAGCTTGACATTGACATCATGCTTTGGTGGCAATTCTCCAAAGAGGAGGTAAAAACAAACAGTACAGTAAACTCAAGTGCTTCAAATAAACAATGTGTTCATTTGTCCATATGGATTTCAGTTTCTGTCAGACTGCTTTTTACTGATATTCATTATTAAATGACTGATTGTCTTAAAGGATGACGTGAACACACCTGCCATCTTCTGCCGCTACCCATTCCTTTTGACCCTGCTTCACAAAGTGGCCGTATTTAACTTCTGTGCAGCCACAGTGAAGGTAGAACGTGCATTCAGATTTCACCTTTTTAACCATCTGCAATTACACAGGAACTGATTTCTATCTTTTAGCAGATTTCCTTCTAATTGGGTTTTTTTTGCACTTACAGAATGTGCATCAATTTGCTCATCAAGCAGCTTTGGTGCCCCATCAACCGCACGCCCCAGACTCTCCACCTGCCCCAGTCTTCCAGCTAACCCTGAGGCGAACTCACCTGGTCGAGGACACCTTCAGACAGCTCAGTGCAGCCGACCACTGTGCATTCCAAAGGGAGCTTTTAGTAAATATGAAACTTTACTTTTACTAGATTGCTAGAGCTAGGGTTAGCATTGTTGGCCAGCAGTGTTTCGTTAAAGTGTAAAAGAGGACCCAAGTGTTTAGATAAATGCCCATAAAATTACTTTAGTAATTCGATATCGATAAGCAGAAGAGAATGGACATGGGATTAAATAAACTGCTCTATAAAATCACGAGTTGCAGAAACTAGCAGAAACGTGATTTTTTTTTTTCTTTTTTTTTCTGTCCTAGGTGCTGTTTGTGGAGGACAGGAAGATAACAAATGTCAACAAAAGGGACTTTTTCCTGCATGTGTTTGATGAGCTGATGGCTCCAGAATCTAAAATGTTCATATATAACGAGAGCCAGACTGTGGCCTGGTTCCCTCCCAAGGTAAGACCAGTTAGGGGAAAAAAACCTACATTAATATTCTATGTGCTGCTTAAAAAAATAAAGCAGCACATTAAATAAATAAATAAATAAATAGATATATGATCAATTTCAGATTTAAAATTGAGTTTTTCTGTATCACAATTTCTTTTTATTCACCAACCAAACAGCCAAAAGTAGAGGAGAAGACTTACTTCCTGTTTGGCGTTCTGTGTGGCCTGGCTCTCTACAACCACAACATTATCCACCTGCGCTTCCCACAAGCTCTGTTTAAGAAGCTGCTCAGGGTCAAACCTACACTGGACGACATGAAGGAGTTTGACCCTGTGCTGGCAGAGTAAGACAGACTTAAAAACACACAAGTGAAACGTGTTCTTTCTCACATGACATGACAAAAGACGTTTATTGATACGTAGATATCTCCCGTGCATTTAACCTCAAATACAGTGAAAGTAGTGCTAACAACAGTATCAAAACATTCATCAGTGCTTTTGTGCCTTTAGGTCTTGGAGGATCATCTTAGAGGACTACACCCCTGATGTTGTTCAAACGCTGGACACTACTTTCACTGTAAGTTTACTAAATCATGTGTTTTGTGTCTGTTTTTCTTTCATACTTTCTTCACCTGACAGAGTGATTATCTGTGGTAGGTGTCCTGGGCTGGTGAGACAGTTGAGCTTGATCCAAATGAACCAGGAAAACTTGTCACCGGGTCAAACAGGTGTGTATAAACAGTCTACACAGCACTCCTTTTCTGCCATCTAACAGCTACATCCACACTGTGCTCCCTTCTTAATAGTTGCAACAAGCCATTACACTGGCTGGGATGTTGCCAACACTATAAATCAGTACATGTATACTTTTTAATGTTATTTTTCATCAATAGGAAAGAATACGTAGCTGCCTGTGTGAACTACGTCTTCAACAAATCAGTGGAGAGAGTGTTTGACGAGTTCAAGAGAGGGTTTTTCAAAGTGTGCAACGTGGACGTGGTGGATTTCTTCCAGCCAGAGGAGCTGCAAGCAGTGATGGTGGGCCAAGAAAACTACGACTGGGAGGTGTTTAAGAAGGTAAAGAGATATAAACTTGAAGACATCCAGGAATATTGATGCTAAGATTTTTATTCATAATCTGATTTTTTTTTTTTTAAATTCACCATCATCTGAATGAGTAATTTTCCTGGCCAATGCAGGATAGTTTAGCACGGTATGCTATGAATTCACCTGAACCATATGTGTCACCATAGTTCAGTTTGACCAAAAGAATAGCTGACTGTGTGCACACTTGCAACTTAACATAAATCAGGAATTAAATTTAAAGCTTGGACTCTGCTTATGAAATTAGCAGAGTGACACCACTGACACCTAGTCTGGTGTCAGTGGGATAAAAAAAAAATGTAAATGACACACATATTTCATATATGTTCTTATTTTTATGTTCCCAAACAGAACACATTTTATGAAGGTGAATACCATGATGAGCATCCAAATATACTGGTCTTCTGGGAGGTGTTTGAGAGCCTGACAGCAGAGGAAAAGAAAAAGTTCCTTTGTAAGTATTTCATCATTAGGCTTGCTGTCATTTCCATTTACGTCTATCAGTTTTAACTTACTTGACATATGTTTCTTGATGTCCTGCCAAAAATTTGTGTAACATTTCAGATTCCGTTTTTCACTTTTCCTCTGTTATTTTCTTTCGTCCTCAGTGTTTCTCACAGGCAGTGATCGCGTACCCTTCCTGGGAATGGAGAGCATCAAGATGAGAGTGGCTGTGCTGCCCGATGCTTCTGAACGCCATTTGCCTGAATCGCTTACCTGCCATTTCCTGTTGTTACTGCCCATCTACAGGAGATACCCAGTCGAGAGGAAGATGCGCACAAGGCTTCTCCAGGCTATCAATCACAACAGAGGCTTCTGGAAGAAGCGACCCACCACAGAGTGAAGCAGCAGGGGTTTTGTTGTAAAGAGCCCATCTTAGCATCAGTTATTTTTCGGCTCTTCTTGCTTTACAATCTGTGCGAATAATTGTGAGTGATATTTTTTATTGTTATTACAATTTTTTTTTTTGTGCTTTTAAAATGAACACAAGCTTAAATCTTCAATAAATACAGTGCTTAGCAAATTTCTTACACCGCCCAGTTTATGGATTAAACCACAGCATTGGTAATTAATAAAATAATGTTTTAATGGTTCTGTAGTGGTTAATCCACCACTGTGCACAAGCTCTCAAAATTCTGATTTGTAATGCTACAAAATAACCATTGTTATCTGTGAATTTTCAGATTCAGTTTTGCAAATAAGCGTATCAAATTTGTTATTTTATTTATTTTATTTAGTTTCAGGGGTTGAATTGTATCCTCAGAGAAGTCCTGTGTGCCCGCTCAAATGTGGGTAAAAAAACATAAACCCACTTTGTCGTCTGCCTAAGAAATAACAGTATAATGTTTAGTTGTAAACAAGTTTTTGACAGATTTCTATAATATTTGTGTAAGAAATTTGTTAAACACTGTATGTCATACATACTTAGACCATACTTAGATTAGGAAATCACCTTTTCTTGCATTTGTACCTAGTAAATCATCTTAATAAATTCTCTGCTATGCTGCCTAGTATTTTATTATTATTTTTGTATTATTACCACTTCTCTGGAGATGAGGAACACTCTGGCACAACTTAGGACACTACCTCTGCTCAATAATCAGACACAATAACAGTACCTTCATTATAGTCAATATATATGGTTACAATAATAAAACTGAAAATGATAAATTACTTGACTCCTTAGAAGAAAGAGTGATCATCTGGCTCTCCAAATACACAAACTCAATCCTTTTCATTGGTGGAGACTTTAACATCGCTTTAGATAATATGGTTGATAGATGGCCTCCAGGGCAGCAGTGTGGATATTTGGAGAGAAAATTTTCCAGATGATAGACTCTTTACTTGGAGCAATAAGACAGGATCCAGGCAATCATGTATTGACTTCTGGCTTGTTTCTATTTGTATTGATAAAGATAATATTACTGTTAATATACTTCCCACCCCTCTCACTGATCATAGAGCAATTCACATTAACATCCAAATGCTTACACTGGATAATATGCCTTACAAATTCTCCTATTTGAAGTTAAATAATATCCTTACTAAAGGATTCTTGAGAAGATATGGGAGTCAAATTACTAAATTGAGGAAGAAGTGATCAGCAAACTGGCCTCTCATTAACAGAAGTCCTCAGAAAAAATCTCAGAGGAAGATTTTACTAGACCTTCAAAATAGATTGGACGGTTTATACCGACGCAAGGCTGAGAATGCTTTTGTAAGATTCAGGGAGAGATGGCTGGAGGAGGGAGAACAAAATTCTGCTTCCTTTTTCAGGCTTGAAAAATACAGATCAAAAACAAACTCTATTCATCAACTAAATATTAATGGCATTGTCTCCTAGGCAAATTTTGTGCCAAATTCTATGCTAAACTGTACAACTTAAAATATAATGAGGATGTTTCAACACTATTTCTCAATAATATTAAAAACCTAAAAACTATTGATGTGGACGATAGGAGTCATTGTGACAAGAAACTTCCTCCACCATCAGAGGGCTCTGATGGTGGAGGAAGTTTCTAATTCCATTTCTGCACTTAAGGCCAATAAATCTCCCGGCACAGAGGGTTTAACTGCAGAGTTTTACAAATCATTTTCTAATCTCCTGGCTCCGTTCATACTACAGGTTTTCATAGAAAGTATAGAGAATAACACCCTCCCTCCTACTCTTACTTAGGTCTCATAACACTTGTTCCAAAACCAAACAAAGACTCACTTTTTATTGATAATTGGACCTATCTGTCTGCTCAATAATGACTATATGGCTTTAGTACTTGTTAACAGAATTTAAAGAGTTCTTGAGACACAGTCAGGCTTTATGAAAAATAAGCACATTTCTAATAACATTAGATTAGTTTTGGATATACTTGATTACTCTGATTTGGTACCAAATCAGATTTCCACGTATGTCAACTGCAAGTGTCCAGAGTGAGGACAGACTGAGGGACCCACTGCTGCACATCATCTGTGAGGCTTTGGACCCCTGATGATCCACCAGGACAAACTCAGCAGTGTGTGAGGAAGAGGAGGAGGAAGAGCCAGCAGCAGCTGACAGATGGAGAGAATAGACAGACTGTTCCCTGTTTGTGAAGGACTGCTAGGAAAGTTTAACATACATAATTGTTGTTATGGAAATTTTAACAATAACCTGCAACACACCCAGTGAGCTTGATTTGAAGTGGGTTTAATAAACACATTGCAATGTGGAGAGAGCATCCCAGTGAAACACCAGGACCATCTCTGAATTGTGGCCACCGCCCTTACATCTTATATACAGACACACAGACAAAGAACATTCCTCAAACTCTTACATGTTGGCCCCTCTCATGGGGGGGCTATACCTCCTCCCTCACAGACAGAATTATGACCTTGTTTTCTGCTTAGCCATCACCTAAGGATTTACATCCCTGATAAGCAGAAGGAGCTTCACTATCTGTTTAACGTCTTCCATTACAATGGCCTCACTGTGTTAACTTTCCACATGCATGTAAAGTAGTGGCAGGAGTGCTCTTACTATAGTAAAGTGAGAAAGTAATATTACTATAACTAATGTGACATGTGTTACATCAGGGGTGTATACTGAGTTCTCTCCTGTCCTCACTCTGCACCTACGACTGCACGGAAGGCTGCATGACATAGTTTGACGTCATGCAGCCTTCTCAGGCAGCGCGTTGTTATGTCATACAGCCATCACACACGGCAGCTCTGTGTTACATCAGAGGTGTATACTGCGCTCTCTCCTGTCCTCATTCTACACCTACGACTGCACGGCCACGAGTATCTCCAATTTCATTGTCAAGTTTGCGGACCATACAACAATGGTGGGTCTTATCACCAAAGGTTAATCCCGGATGTGACTGGTGTGACAGCAGCGCGGTTTGACCGGTGTAATGTCATGCACCCTTCGCAGACGGTAGCTTGGTGTTACGTCAGGGGTGGATACTGAACTCTCATGTACTCACTCTACACCTACGACTGCGCGGCTGCACTAATATCTCCTAATTCATTGTGAAGTTTGCGGAAGACACAACAGTGGTCTGTGACGGTTACAAGGAGGATCTCAGTGCCTTTAAACTTTATTGCTAAGAGAACCATCTCACCCTCAATATCACAAAAACAGAAGAGATGATCGTGGACTTCTAGAGGTGTTGTAAAGCACATACCCCGATGTGCTGTGGAAAGAGAGAACAGCTTCCGTTTCCTAGCTGTACATCTGGCAGAGGATCTGACATGGTCAGTTCACATGAACAACATACCCCTTCATAGACAGTGCAGTTTCACGGGAGTGACAAACCACACTACCTGTGACACTGCGGTAACCGCGAAACCATGCTGCCAACGAAACTTTGCTGCCCGTGAAACCGCGCTGCCTGTGAAACCATGCTGCCTGTTAGAGCCAATCTATAGAGAAATATTTTTGATACTGCTTCAGTTATTATGTTACATGTTTGATTTTGTATAATATGTTGTTAGAGAATAAATGTTGCTTGTTTAATTTGTGTCGGGTAAGAAAACATTACAGCACATGTGTGGTAGCAGGTTAGAGTGAGCCAGGACGGCAATGGAAATGTGCGCTGTAGCAGCAAATAGTTTTTTGACCGTGACATCTTTGTTTGTATGTACGAGTCAGAAATAAATCTGAACAGCTCACATTCAGAAGTGGAAGAATAATTTTTTCGAAGCTTGGGACAGAAATTCGCCACTACATAAAAGTAAAAAAACTAGCGAGTAACGGAGGAATGTTTTCCGCAGTGGAGCCACCGACTGAGACATAGAAAAGTCACCGGATCGTCGGCATAAGGACGCCTACACACAACAACACAGCGAACAGCTAAGTAAAAAGTGTTTTGTCAGATGCAGCTTACCTGTGGAAGTAGCATAAAGGAGTTTGTGCAGTACACCACCCGACAGCTGTGCCGAAGAAAATCATTACGGCTTAGCGGTGTTATATAATTACAATGGCGGACGATGAAGAGTTTCAAGAATGCAATTATGCAGTGTTGCTGTGTATTAAAGATGAGGAGGAAAAGGAGGCTGACCAACAACTTTGGTTTCAGCCAATGTCAGAACGATGTTTGCAGTTCATTAATAGAGTTAATACATGGATTGAAATTCAAACATGTGATCAAGAGATAACTCCCATGGACAGTGCATCCAGAGTGTCAAAAACATCTAGAGTGTCAAACAAGGTTATTATTGTTAACGAAAACTAACGAAATAACGAAAACTAGAAGTGAAAAAACATTTTCGTTAACGGAAATAAAAATAAAAACAAAAAAAGGAAAACTAACTAAAACTATAATGAGTGTTCACAAAACTAACTAAAATTAACTGAATTTATAGCAAAAATGTGTTTAGTTTTCGTTGATGTGTGCGTGTCATACAAGAGTCAAGGGTGAAAATGAAGTTTAGTTTCCAGATTTTTTTCTTGCTGTGTCTCATTATGCCAGCAGGGGGCAAGTACGTTAGTCGAGTCGTCTGTGTCGCTGCTCCGTCCACGCGCAGAATCATGTCAGGAAAAGTCGGGAGCCAGAGTCCAATTTGGGATTACTTTGAATATGACTGTGTTTTGGATAAAGCAAGTGTCTTGTAGTAGAAAGAGACAAATTATGAGGGACATTTCTAAAGGGAAAAAAATCCCACAAACCTTAAAGTGCACTTGAAAAGCTCACACAAGAAGGCTAACCTAGCTTAGCTTGAGAAGGTAAGGGAGCACACTCAACCCTCATCCCCAGAAAACAGAAGCTAACCCCAGGCAAGGCAGCGTGATGCATCCCGAGACAACAGGACGGGGATATCTACACAACTGTGTGAGTCAATTACCTTCAAAAAGTTTATCAATTCACTTGAACCACAATTACGAACACCCGGTGCTGCAAGAGTTAATAGTCTCATTGGGGCCAAGATATACGTTTTATAGTTGCCTGGTATCAATGGTTGTTCATCTGCCTTTATTTATTTATTTAAAGAACCCATAGGTGGGAATGTGAGTTGTCTGTCTCTGCGTGTTAGCCCTGCGACAGACAGGCGACCTGTCCAGGGTGCAGGGTATGGTAGCTGGAATAGCAACATACCCAAGGATAAGCAGAAGAGAATGACTGATATGATGAAACTGGGATTTTGTTACACTTAATTATTGCAAACACAACTAAAACTATAACTGAAACTAATCAAAACTAAACTGAAACTAAGGATTTTCAAAAAATAAAAACTAAACTAAACTAGCAAACAATTGGTAAAAACTAATTAAAACTGATATAAAATTGAAAATCTGAAGTCAAAACTAAATAAAAATAAAAACTAATGAAAATTGCAAAACTATTAAAACCCTGGTGTCAAACACGTCTAAAGTATCCAACACGTCAAGGGTGTCGACAGCATCGTCAGAGCGCGTCAAGGAAGAAGCTAACAGAGCAGCTCTGATGGCACGAGCAGCGTCTCTGAAAGAAAAACAAGCTCTAGAGTTAAAAGAAGCAGAAATTAAAGCTGCAAAGGAAAGACTGGAAATTGAAACAGCCATTGCAGTGTTTACTGCCAAAGTGAAAGTGTATGAGGAATGTGAAGGGGTTAAGTCTCAAGTGAGTGAAACCAGACTTACGGTAATGCCACGTCGTGACCTCCTGAAGATGAATAATGAAAATGGTCATGCCAGCGTAAAACACACACCAGGGAAGCCAACAGAGATAGAGAGGTCTGCCTCTTGGAGGAATCCTGGTGATTCAGGTGCTGCAGAAGGGGCCATACCTAAGACACATAGAACTCCACTGCAGGGCCCAAGCCAACCCAAGATGGTGTCTCACTTCAGGAGACCGGACCAAGTGAGCTTTATCAAGTTATGCAGAAACAGGCAGATATCACAGAGATGCTTGTAAAGAACCAACAGCTGGCTCGGTTACCACAAAGGGATGTGCCAGTGTTCCACGGAGATCCTTTGGAGTACAGGTAGTTTATGAGGGCATTCATGCACGCTATTGACACCAGAGCTGATAGCAATTCAGACAAGCTATATTTTCTGGAGCAGTATACTCGAGGCGAGCCTCGTGATCTTGTGAGGAGTTGTCAGCATATGCCTGAACATGAAAGGGCTCTGCAGCTGCTTCAAGATAAATATGGAAATGAGTTACAGATTGCTAGCACGCTAATTGAGAAGGCATCGAAGTAGCCACAAATTAAGGCTGAAGATGGAAAGGCGTTGAGCGCATTCTCTGTATTCCTGGTGAGCTGTCGTAATGCCATGGAGGATGTGGACTATATGGAAGAGATGGACAACCCTGCAACTATGAGGGTCATCATTTCCAAGTTGCCATTTAAAATAAGAGAGCGCTGGAGAATCCACGCATATGATATCCTGGAGCGGCGCTGCAACAGAGCAAGATTCACAGAGCTGGTGGCCTTCGTTGAACGCCAAGCAAAGATCATGTCCGACCCGCTCTTTGGCGATCTTGAAACAGCAGTGTCAGACAAGGTCATGAAAAAGCCACAGCAAGGAAATAAGTTGAAGAAAGACATTAGACATGGGAGCAGCTTTGCTATCAAGGTTAACCAAGGTTCAGAAATGGACAAAAGAAGCAGAGTGAGTAAGAACCAGAGTGACCTGTCACTCAATTGCGCCTTCACAAAACCTTGCATGTTCTGTGGGAAACTTCATACACTGCAAGAGTGTTACAAGATTAGAGAGGAGACTCTTAAGGATAGAGTGGACTACTTGAAGAAAAACGGACTTTGCTTTGGATGCCTGCTAAAGGGTCACATGAGCAGAGATTGCAAAAAGAAGATGGTGTGCGAGGTTTGTTCACTCAAGCATCCAAGTTTGTTGCACTTCTCAAGTCATGAGGAAGAGAAGCCTCCCGCTGAGGTCAATACGGGTAGCACTGCTAAAGGCCCAGCAGGGTTGTCTGAAGAAAAGGAGACAAGTGCCTGTACTGGGGCTGGAGGCAGCTGTGTGCTTTCCATTGTACCTGTAAGGGTGAAGTCTTGCAAGAGTGACAAGGCTGTGGAGGTTTACGCTTTCATTGACCCAGGTAGCTCTGCATCGTTCTGCACCGAAGCCTTGGCAAGGCAGTTGAAGGTGCAAGGCAGACGAACCGAGCTAACGTTGAGGACCATAAATTCCAAAAGTCGAGAGGAGAGTTATGTGCTCACAGAATTGGAAGTCAGCAGTCTGGCAGACAACAACTTTATCGCACTGTCAAAGGTCTTCACACAGAAAAGTATTCCTGTTTCCAGAGAGAACATCCCACTCCAGAAAGAGGTTGACAAGTGGCCATACCTCCGCGAGGTGAGGTTGCCTCATATTGAGGCTGAAGTGGAGCTTCTCATTGGAACTAAAGAATACACCATATTGGAGCCATGGAAGGTGATCCCAAGTGAGGACAATGGTCTATATGCCGTAAAGACAGCACTTGGATGGATTCTGAATGGACCACTCAGAGAAACAGATACTGCAGCCAATGATGTACAACCATGTGCTATCGTGAACAGAATAGCCATCGACGACGTGGAACAACTGCTTGTACGACAGTATAACCACGACTTTCCAGAGCGTCACTGTGATGATAAAGCAGGAATGTCTCAAGAGGACCACCACTTCATGGAGTCTGTGTCAAGCTCTACTCATCTCACTGATGGACACTATTCCATAAGTCTTCCTACGAAGAAGTCGTGCGTTCAGATGCCGAACAATCGAAGTGCAGTGTTACAGCGTGCACTGAGCCTTCAGCGCAAGCTGAAAAGGAATCCTGCACTCCATGAAGAATACACTGCCTTCATGAGTGACATGTTGAGCAAGGGATGCCGTTGAGGTTCCAACAACACAGTTAAACCGCAAGGATGGAAAACAGTGGTATATTCCCCACCATGGGGTATACCATCCACAAAAAAGGAAGCTGAGGGTGGTCTTTGACTGCGCTGCCAGCTACCAAGGAGTTTCACTGAATAGTGAACTTCTACAAGGGCCAGATTTAACAAATTCATTGATCGGAGTGCTGACACAGTTCAGGCAAGAGTCTATCGCCTTTACAGCAGATATCGAAGCAATGTACCATCAGGTGTGTGTCCCGGCTGACGATGCTGACCTGCAGCGCTTTCTGTGGTGGCTAGCAGGGGACCTCAATCGAGACATCGCTGAGTACAGGATGATGGTGCATATTTTTGGTGCGACTTCTTCTCCCAGTTGTGCCAACTATGCACTGCGAAGAACAGCAGAGGAGAACCGCAGCAAATCATCACCTGAAGCTGTAAGCACAGTTCTGGAAAATTTTTATGTTGACGACTGCTTGAAGTCTGTTGCCACGGAAACTCAAGGTATGGAGTTATACACAGACCTCACTGAATTGTGCTCTGGTGGAGGATTTCACCTAACGAAATGGACAAGCAACAGTCGTGCCTTGCTCGCATTCATCCCTGAGCATGAGAGAGCCAAAGATGTCAGAGACCTGAACTTGAACCGTGACCTGCTGCCTATGGAACGTGCTTTAGGAGTTCGATGGTGCCCTGAGTCTGATGCATTCAAGTTCAGGATTAACATCAAAGAAAGACCTGTGACGAGACGTGGAATACTTTCTGTCACCAACTCCATCTACGACCCACTGGGATTCCTTTCCCCAGGAACTCTCCCTGCAAAAATGATCTTGGGATGATGAGATCCCAGAACAGCTCAGTCATAAGTGGAACAAGTGGTTACAAGAGCTGTGCCAGCTGTCAGAGGTAATCGTACCCAGGTGTGTGAGACCATTGGACTTCGGTCCTGTCGCAACAGCACAGCTCCACCATTTTTCTGATGGGAGCGAAAGTGGATATGGAACAGCATCATACTTGAGGGTGACCAGCAATGACAGACGTGTTCACTGTACGTTAATGATGGGAAAATCCCGTGTGGCGCCCCTGAAGCAAACCACTATTCCACGAATAGAGTTGACTGCAGCTATGGTTGCTGTAAAGACAGACAAAATGTTAAGAACAGAGCTTCGGATGAATCTTCTTGAATCTACGTTCTGGACTGACAGCACAACTGTGTTGAAGTATATTGAAAATGAGAATCTTCGCTTCAAGACATTCGTGGCCAATCGCATTGCGGTCATTAGAGAGCTAACAAATCCTCAGCAGTGGAGGTACGTTGGTACAGCAATCAATCCAGCTGATGGTGCAAGCCCTCTGGATGCACAATCTAAGCTCATGAAGAATCTAAGCTGGTTCCACGGCCCAGCTTTCCTGAAAACCCCAGAAAGACAGTGGCCAGAAAGACTTGACAAGGAAAGGATTGATAAAGATGACAGCGAAGTGAGGCATGCAACCATGGTACATCTCACAAATGCAGGTGAGAATGTTCACACGTTGAACAAGCTGATCAATCACTATTCCAGCTGGCATCGAGTGAAGAGAGCTGTGGCATGGATGATCAAACTCAAAAACTTACTGCTACGACAATGTGAAAAAAGGAAAGAGACGTACGTTAAACAGAAAGAACAAGACAACGAATTAATGCAGACAACACTTACCCTCAAAGATCTGGTGCAAGCTGAGACAGAGATCATTAAGTTCTGTCAAAGTCAATGATTCCAAGAAGAGATCACCATGTTAAAGAAAGGCAAGTGTGTGACAAAGACCAGTCACTTGAGGAAACTTGATCCAGTGATGCAGGACGGAGTTTTGAGAGTTGGTGGTCGCCTCGCAGCTGCCGGGATGCCAGAACATGTGAAGCACCCAGTCATTATCCCAAAGGGCTCACATATCACCACACTGATCTTGCAGGATATACATGAGAAGATTGGGCACTGTGGAAGACTGTATATGCTTTCACGGCTGCGACAGAAGTATTGGATTCCATCCGCTAACTCAGAAGTGAGGAAGTTTCTGTCAAGGTGCGTAATCTGCAGGAAAACTAGAGGCAAACCACTGGAACAGAAGATGGCAGATTTGCCAGAGGATAGGCTTCTACCTGATGAACCCCCCTTTTCTAATGTTGGGGTGGATTACTTTGGACCGTTTAATGTGAAGCATGCCCGCAGCACAGTAAAAAGGTATGGTGTGTTGTTTACCTGCCTTACAACAAGAGCAGTGCGCACACTTTGGACACTGATTCATGTCTGAACGCCATCAGACGCTTTGTGTGCAGAAGAGGTCAGGTATCTGTCATGCGTTCAGATAATGGCACCAACCTAGTCGCTGCTGAATGGGAGTTACGCGAAGCCATTCAAGAGTGGAATCAGTCAAAGATTCTAGATTGTCTCATGCAAAAGGGAATCCAGTGGGTATTTAACCCACCCGCTGGTTCTCACTTTGGAGGGATATGGGAAAGGCAGATCAGAACCGTGAGGAAGGTCCTGAGGTCTATACTGAAGGAACAGTTGGTCAATGATGAAGGATTACTGACACTAATGTGTGAAGTGGAGTCAGTACTAAATGACAGACCGCTGACTACAGTAACAGATGATCCAACAGACCTGGAACCCCTGACTCCTAACCACTTGCTACTGATGAAGAAAAAGCCGGGTTTGCCTCCTGGACTTTTCAGAAAGGAAGACTCATACTCCCGCCGCCGTTGGAAGCAAGTGCAATATCTTGCTGACTTGTTTTGGAAGAGGTGGGTGCGCGAGTACTTGCCTATGCTTCAAGAGCGTCAAAAGTGGACTCAGGTCAGAACAAATGTAACTGTGGGGGACATTGTAATGGTGGTCGATGAGTCAGCGCCAAGAAGCTCGTGGATGTTGGGGAGAGTTCTTCGTGTCATTCCAGATGCTAAGGGTCTGGTGTGGCATGTGATCATCAAGACAAAGACTAACACCTTAGAAAGACCCATTGATAAGCTATGCTTGATCTGTGAGAATGTCATGTAACTTGGAATGAGAAAATACAGTATATGTTCTGGTCGGTTACAGGTTTTGTGAAAGATAATTGGAATGACCATGTGTGATACAGGAAGTGTTAATGTTATTTGGCTCTTTTGTAAGTGTTCGCTAATTGTCAGTCTTCACGCCCTCCAATTAGGGGGCTGGAAATGTTAGAGCCAATCTATAGAGAAATATTTTTGATACTGTTTCAGTTATTATGTTACATGTTTGATTTTGTATAATATGTTGTTAGAGAATAAATGTTGCGCGTTTAATTTGTGTCGGGTAAGAAAACATTACAGCGCATGTGTGGTAGCAGGTTAGAGTGAGCCAGGACGGCAATGGAAATGTGCGCTGTAGCAGCAAATAGTTTTTTGACCATGACATCTTTGTTTGTATGTACGAGTCAGAAATAAATCTGAACAGCTCACATTAAGAAGTGGAAGAATTATTTTTTCGAAGCTTGGGACAGAAATTCGCCACTACACTGCCCATGAAACCGCGCTACCCGTGAAAACGCGCTCATACATCATACAGCATCAAAGGGAGTAGGGCCACTGTCAGTCATCTTTAAGAATAAAGACTCTATTTGTCATGTCGATGGGAAGCTTCCCAGCCTGGAAGTGATCCAAACTTTGGAGACTTCACTAGATCTACATGAGACCTCTGGGGTTATGCTACACATGAAAGAGAGAGCTTATACTACAGTGAAAGCCCCAAACTGAGCAGCAATGAGACTTCCAAGAGTGAGGAAAACCCCACCGGCTGATGTGTCTGTCCAACACCTACTTGAAAAAGGTGTTACCTTTGCTATGGGAACTAAGACAGGAAGGTAGCAACTGTTTGTCCCTCCTGTCATATGCCAACATGCCTCGAGCGAAGCACGAGTCAAATTTGTATGTTGTATGTAGATTGTGAACACAAGCACTAGAAATTTGTTTTCCTCAAAAAGCGTCTGTTCTCCCTTAAACCGCGCTGCCAGGCAGCACGGTGTGATGGGTGTGACGGACAGTGTGATGGCAGGGTGTTTCTAATCTGTATGACCGATGTGACGTCATGCAACCTTCGCAGACAGCAGCACCTTGTTACGTCACGCTGAGTGGTATGACGGGTGTGACCGGTGTGACGGCAGTGCGGTGTGACTGTTGCGAAGTCACACAGCCTTCACAGAAAGTGGTGCAGTGTTAAGTCATTAAGCCTTAGCAGACGGCAGTGTGGTGTTACGTCAGGGGTGTACCATCTCACCCTCAATGTCACAAAAACAGAAGAGATGATAGTGGACTTCTAGAGGTGTAGTAAAGCATAACCCCGATCACCATCAACGGCGCTGCTGTGGAAAGATTGAACAGCTTCTGTTTCCTAGCTGTACATCTGGCGGAGGATCTCACATAGTCAGTTCACACGAACAACATACCCCTTCATAGACAGCACAGTTTGACGGGAGTGACAAACCGTGCTACCCATGAAACCGCGCTGCCCATTAAACCACGCTGCCCGTGAAACTGCGCTACCCGTGAAACCGCGCTACCCGTGAAACCGTGCTACCCGTGAAACCGCGCTGCCTATGAAAACACACTACCCGTGAAACTGTGATACCCGTTAAACCGCGCTGCCAGTTAAAACGCGCAGGCAGCACTGTGTGACAGATGTGACGGGCAGTGTGACGGGCAGTGTGACGGGTGTGACGGCAGCACGTTTCTAAACTGTGTGACTGATGTGACGTCATACAACCTTCGCAGACAGCAGCAAGGTGCAACTGGTGTGACGGGTGTGACGGCAGCACAGTGTGAACTGGGTGACCGGTGTGAATGCTGTGTTGCGGTGTAACATCATGCTGCCTTCGCAGACGGCAGAGTGGTGTTACGTCAAAGGTGTATACTGAACTTGTATACGTCCCGCAGCGCGGTGTGACGGGTGCGAAGTCATGCAGCTTTAGCAGAGGGCAGCGCGGTGTTACGTCAGGGGTGTATACTAAACTCTCTCCTGTCCTCACTCTACACCTACGCCTGCACGGCCACTAGAATCTCCAATTTCATTCTCAAGTTTGCAGATGACACAACAATGGTGCGTGACAGTTTACAAGGAGGATGTCAGTGCCTTTTTACTCCAGTGCTAAGACTACCACTCACCCTCAATATTACAAAACCAGAAGAAATGATAGTGGACTTCTGGAGGTGTACCCCAATCACCATCAATGGCGCTGCTGTGGAAAGAGTGAACAGTTTTCGTTTCCTAGCTGTACATCTGGCGGAGGATCTCACATGGTAAGTTCACACAAACAGCATACACCTTCATAGACAGCACAGTGTTACGTCACGCTGCACGGGCATGACCGCAGCGTGGTGTGACCGGTGTGACGTCATGCAGCCTTCTCAGGCAGCGCGTTGTTATGTCATACAGCCATCACACACGGCAGCTCTGTGTTACATCAGGGGTGTATACTGAGCTCTCTCCTGTCCTCACTCTGCACCTACGACTGCATGGAAGGCTGCATGACATAGTGTGACGTCATGCAGCCTTCGCCGAGGGCAGTGCATTGTTACGTCATACAACCATTGCAGACGGCAGGTCGGTGTAGCGTCAGGGGTGTATACTGCGCTCTCTCCTGTCCTCACTCTACACCTACGACTGCACGGCCACGAGTATCTCCAATTTCATTGTCAAGTTTGCGGACCATACAACAATGGTGGGTCTTATCACCAAAGGTTAATCCCGGATGTGACTAGAGATGGACCGATCCGATATTACGTATCGGTATCGGTCCGATACTGACCCAAATTACTGGATCGGATATCGGAGAGAAATAAAAAATGTAATCCGATCCATTAAATATTTAAAAAGCACCTCACAAAACTTGCGACACGGCGTAACTCGGCTCATAACCGTAGCACGTAGGAGCAGTGTGGTCACGTGATAGAGCGGCAGTGTGTATTTGTAGCCTGCTAGCAAACATTTCATCTCCGAGGAAGTTATCTCAGAGAGAAGTAAAGCAAGTGTGTAAGTTCATCTCTGAATGTTTGTAAAGCATTCCCACGTTAAGCTTAACAACCGATATATGGAGCGACTGCCTCTCTCTCCCTCTCCTGTTGCTACTTCAATCATGAAACTACTTAATGATCAGCTGATCGGTTTTTCTGTTGCGAGTCCGTCTCTCTTCTTGGTTTTTGGCCCACTTTGCACCAGAAAGAGGAAACAACAGCAGCACTATTAAGCTTGATAAGCTGTTGTTAGAATTTATTTAATATTACTTTCTACACCTTTTTCTACGCAGCTGACGGCTGGTAACTGTGCAGGGGCGGATCTAGCAAAGTTTAGCCAGGGGGGCCGATAGGGCATGAACAGGGAAAAGGGGGCACAAAGACATACTTTTCTTTCTTATTCTCATTTAAAATATCTAGCTTTTAATTATTTAATAATTATCTGAATCTTACACCCAAAGTTTTAATCTGATGTAAAATGTATAGAAGTCCATTACTGTATATAGTAACTGTTTAGTCTAATATACCCTAGTAAGCTATAGTACTTTTTCCTTTGGGAAAGTACCATCTGTGAATTCTGCAATTCTGTTGAAGAAAGATGTTGAATCTATTTAATTATTCTTGAAAAATAATTTATTTCTGTGAATTTTTTTCACCCTGCATCAAATTAAAGTTGATTACATTGATTAAGCATCATGAGGAAGAGGGTGGTTCCCTATTTTCTTTTGCTGGGAGTTTGCAATCCTATTAGTTAGGTTGCTTAATATTTCTGCTAAGTACTCTTTAAAATACCAGAATAGGGAGGATGGAGTAGGTTTAACTTTATTAGATTGATCAGTGTTGCTGATCTATGAAATATTTTGGGTGCAGTGTGTTTTTTTTACATACAGGTATAACAGAATAGCTTTAGTGTTGTTGTTGTTTTTTAACTTGAGTATGAACTTATACAAAAAGCAGCAAGATATTAAAAAAACAGTTTTATTGATTAAAAAACACACTATATCGGATTCATATCGGTATCGGCAGATATCCAAATTTATGATATCGGTATCGGTATCGGACATAAAAAAGTGGTATCGTGCCATCTCTAGATGTGACTGGTGTGACAGCAGCGCGGTTTGACCGGTGTAATGTCATGCACCCTTCGCAGACGGTAGCTTGGTGTTACGTCAGGGGTGGATACTGAACTCTCATGTACTCACTCTACACCTACGACTGCACGGCTGCACTAATATCTCCTAATTCATTGTGAAGTTTGCGGATGACACAACAGTGGTTGGTGACGGTTACAAGGAGGATCTCAGTGCCTTTAAACTTTATTGCTAAGAGAACCATCTCACCCTCAATATCACAAAAACAGAAGAGATGATCGTGGACTTCTAGAGGTGTTGTAAAGCACATACCCCGATGTGCTGTGGAAAGAGAGAACAGCTTCCGTTTCCTAGCTGTACATCTGGCAGAGGATCTGACATGGTCAGTTCACACGAACAACATACCCCTTCATAGACAGTGCAGTTTTCGCTACCTGTGACACTGCGGTAACCGCGAAACCATGCTACCCACAAAACTTTGCTGCCCGTGAAACCGCGCTGCCCGTGAAACCATGCTGCCCATGAAACCGCGCTACCCGTGAAAACGCGCTCATACATCATACAGCATCAAAGGGAGTAGGGCCACTGTCAGTCATCTTTAAGAATAAAGACTCTATTTGTCATGTCGATGGGAAGCTTCCCAGCCTGGAAGTTATCCAAACTTTGGAGACTTCACTAGATCTACCTGAGACCTCTGGGGTTATGCTACACATGAAAGAGAGAGCTTATACTACAGTGAAAGCCCCAAACTGAGCAGCAATGAGACTTCCAAGAGTGAGGAAAACCCCACCGGCTGATGTGACTGTCCAACACCTACTTGAAAAAGGTGTTACCTTTGCTATGGGAACTAAGACAGGAAGGTAGCAACTGTTTGCCCCTCCTGTCATATGCCAACATGCCTCGAGCGAAGCACGAGTCAAATTTGTATGTTGTATGTAGATTGTAGAGTTGGATGTCTCGAGACTGGTCTTGGTCTCGAGACCAGTCTCGAGACCACTTTTACGTGGTCTTGGTCTCGTCTTGGTCTCGACGGACTTTTGTCTTGGTCTCGGTCTTGGTCTCGACGGACTTTTGTCTTGGTCTCGGTCTTGGTCTCGACGGACTTTTGTCTTGGTCTCGGTCTTGGTCTCGCTGTCTCGGTCTTGGTCTCGCTGTCTCGGTCTTGCGCTCTCAAATCGACATAGTGTTCGGGAGATTTGGAGTCAACCATCAGCGGAGCGGGGGGTGTCTTACTGGGCTTAAGCCCGGGTCATTTTTTCTGAAGCATGGGGTTTTTTGGAGTGTAATTTGTTTGTTAGATGCCTGACTGACAACTGTATAAAACAAAAACAACACACGAAGCACAGAGCGCACCGTCCTAAATTCCCCCTGATTTTGGTATGATCCGAGCTTTGGCACTAGGCGACTGAGCACAGCACCCATGTGAGCGAGGGGGGAGAAGCTGCTGCCTGCGAGTTTGCTGCAGAGGAGAGCTTAAGTTTGACCAGGTACCAACGGAAATCATTCGTACTGAACTAATAATGTAAATATGACGGTGTATCACAAAAGATTGATATCAAACTGATCACTTGGTTGCGTTACTTACTCTTCGAGTGAATCAACAAATGGATAAATAAAAAGCCGAACGACAATGCTGATTTTTTTTAGAGAGTCTTAGCTTACATCTCATATTTTCAGTTGTTACCCTCCACGGCTAAACAAACTCTCTAAATCGGTTTCAGTTGTGTACTGATGAACACAACAATGGACATAAGGAGCTTCTTTCAAAGAAAAAACTCAGGTAGATGTTATTTTATATATTATGCTTTGTATGTTGTTGTTGTATGTTCAGTATATCTATGCAAAACAAGAGGAATTTCAATACACAGCAGTATATTCACAGTTGAAACCAGATATTTACATACACTTTAGGGAGAAAACATAAAACCTTTTTTTTACTGTTAAACATCAATTTAGAGTAAACTTTTGTTTTAGATAAATAAATGTTGCAATGTCTTTTGAATTAGTTAAATGTCAGAATAAAAAGAGGGAGCTGTCTATTTTAATCACTTTCATCAAATGTAGGAGTACATATACACTAAGTTTATTGTTAATTAAGATTAATTAAGAAAACTCCAGATGATTCCATTCTGAGCTTAAGAAGCTTCTGATTGGTTAGTAGAGTCCATGTGGGTAAATTGGTGGCACAGCTGTGGATGCATATAAGGCAAAACACAGAGCCTGTTTCTTTGAAATGGGAAAGTTTCTTTGAAAAATCAAGAGATGTCAACCAAAACACCTGGAAAAGAATTCTGGAAAAGAATTGTGGAGCTCCATAAGTGTGGCTCAATTTTGAATACAATTTGGTGCCATTTACAATTAAGAAATACAGACAGTTTCTCTCTTTACTCTTAAAGTTAACAAATATGTTTTTTATATTTATCAATCTAAAAAAATAAACATTTAGTCTGATTTGATGTTACAATTAAAAAGTGTTTGTGTTTTTATCTGAAGAGTATGTAAATATCTGGTTTCCACTGTATATTTGTGTTTGGCTTGATTGTCAGCACAAAGAGGGAGAGAGAGGAACAGAGAGGGAGAGAGACGACGAAAATGACGACAGAACAGAGATGGAACAAGAGCAGGTGAGACACACAAGTTAGTCAAATGGTTGTTTGCCAAAAACTCATCAGAACATGTATCTCGTACCTATTGTATCTTTTTAGATAGCGTTTGTTACTTTTAAAATTCTATATTTATTAAGTTATGCAGGCTTGTTTGCTCAACAAGGCTGAATAATTATATAAACTTTTCAGAATCTAAATAGTGTACTTTGGTAGAATTAAAAAATAAGTGTAGTGCAGGTCTAAGATGATTTTTAGTGCTGCTATCATCTAGTTCTGATTCTGGTTTTGTCTTGGTTACTGTTGTAGTCCTGTTTTAATTCTGGATCAGTTCTGGGTCTGGTTGAATTGGGGTTTAGTCCCTGTGTCTTGATACAGGCCCGACTTTGTTCTGCCTTGCTGCTTAATTAAAAAACTATATATATATATATATATATATATATATATATATATATATATATATATATATATATACATATGAAGTCATTCTTTTTTGAACAAAGCTCAAAACAGAGCCTAATAATCTTTCAGTCATTTCTACCCCCACTTAATTTCCTTTGGCTGCTCAGCTCTCACACAGTGGCTCAGCTACGCTCCAATCCCTCCATATTGTGGCCAATCACATGCGAGGATATAGGATAATATCATTATGTGAAAAACAGAGAGGGTGAGAGACGCAACAGTCAAGTGGAGCATGCGTCAGTCCTTTCAGTGAGTGAGTGAGACAGTAGACAGCGGTGAGGAGGGCTGTGCGAAAGCAAAAACACATAAATATGCCCGAGACCCGTAAACAAAGCAGCATCTGGCTGCAGTTTAAAGACTTTATTTGTCTCGGTCTTGGTCTTGGTCTCGTCTCGTCTCCGTCTTGGTCTTGTCTTGGTCTCGATATCCTCTGGTCTTGGTCTTGTCTTGGTCTCGATACCCTCTGGTCTTGGTCTTGTCTTGGTCTCGATACCCTCTGGTCTTGGTCTTGTCTTGGTCTCGGATTAGGCGGTCTTGACTACAAGTCTAGTAGATTGTGAACACAAGCACTAGAAATTTGTTTTCTGTTCTCTCTTAAATATGTGATTAATACATGAGAAAAGAAATCTGCCACCACATTGTATTTCCTGAATCAGTCTTATTAGGTAATGTTGAAATAATTTTATCATTCCAGTGTTTTCAGTGTGGGAGAAAGTACTCAGGGCCTTCAAGTTACACATTATGAAAGACAGCAACAAGTTTAATGTTCAGAAACCTAAAGTATGTATCAGCAGCAGAATGGACCTAAAAATAAATGTCCATGTTTTTTTTTAAGTTATATGAAGCTTGAAGTATTTTGGATTAGTAGTACTGCTGTGTTTGCTGCATCATATTGCTGTAATTGTTTATATGCTTTATATATTTTGAGGTAAGTTGATCTATAGTGTTACATCATATTCTATAAGGATGTAATGTGTTTGTATACTTTCTTCCCAGTTTGACCCATTTAGCAGAAGTCAGCCTGTTTAAGGCTCTGATATCTATTCTATAGGTATGATTTTCTCACCCAATAAAGGAATATGCAATATATCAGTCAACTCTTCATTTTATCACAAACAGTTATCACATTTTGTACATTTTAATTATTAAATAATGGTACAGAAACAAGGCCTCATCTGTATAAGAAAAATTACCAGTACCGGGACCGTACGAGGGAAATTTCTTTTGCAGTTCATCTGATATCATAAAATTACTTATATTTTCCAGTGTTATTGTTTTTTTGCTAGGGAGAAGAGTATTTATTTTTGTTATGAGAATCAAACTGGTGAACATTCATAGGTGTTCTCAATAAGCTGAATTTCTGAAAAATGCAGACAGCCATCATTTGAATGTGATTCTGAAGTGTAATACATGTTTTGCTAGGGAAAAGTGTGCATTCATTGACAGGTTGGCGAGTGGTTTCGGGAGGCTAGTGGCACTCTCAAGGTGAAATTAATCGCAAAGACATGTATAGTGCTGCACCGAAAACCTTTTGGTGCTTGGTTCCCAACAGCTTGCCATTGTTGCCCACGGTTTGTATGACACCTAATGGCTGTAAACAGTAACAAACTACTTGTGGAGTATTAGTGAAAATGGGAAAAGTAGAAAGCAAACCGGAAACACTTTCTTTCAAAGTTAAGTTAGGTTTACTTTGAAAGCAAACATTATCCGCTTCTTGTTTGTGTTGAACACTTTCAAGTTTTAGTGCCTCTCCACTAGTAGGTGGCAAGTGTTCGCAGGTAAGTCTCCATCTTTCATGCAAACTACAGGTAACCATGGAAATCTGCTAGCAAGAGCATAGATGTCAAGCTGGACACTGAAACAAAAGGGCTTTAGGTGAATGCACTACACAACAACCCCTAACCTTTAAACTTAACCACATTTGTTGCCTCTGACATTCAATCTTTAACTCTTCTCCTGTAGAGACGTCCTGCAGGGGGGCAGAGGGAGGGAACAGCGCAGACGTCACTGGGGGGAGCAGGGTGAATTATACAATATATATATTTTCAGAATCAATACAGAGTGTGTGAAAAATGGGGGTTAGACATTATATGACATTTCTAGACGAGCTGGGTGACCCTGGTTTCCAGATAGATGTTTTTACTCATGTTGCTGGACAATTACAACCATTAAAAAAAAAAAAAAAAAAAAAAACATTAGGAAAAAGCTTTCATCATCCAAACGTTCAAGCAGAGCCAGTTGATCATTTTCAAACCCAGATTTGAGTTCTTTTTATTAAGTGGACGGTCTGTCTGAGGTTAGCGCTTTTTCTTGGCTCAGAGATATCACTCATGAAACATCTGCAATAATACTCTTGCTGTACACAAACATACATACATAAATACTCCTAAAAAAACAAACAAAGAAAACATAATTAAGCAGTAATTACACAGTAGAAAAAAAGAAACTTAAAGCCAATTGCTCTTGCTACAAAATTGCGAAGACTTAAAAAAGGCAATGCTAATGAAATGGCTGTGCTGTGAAACGGCGGTAACGCCTCGCATCTTCTCTAAATCGTCTTGTAGCGCGTTGTTCAGCTCCACACGTACGTGGAGAGCCTTCATGTCGCTGTGTGTTTCATCCAGTCCAGCTTCTTTGATATGTATGTTGTGTTTATTTTCTTTTTTCAAATTTTAGTCAGGTGAGATGACGAGTTCTGTGTGCGAGTGCTGGAGGTTTTATCTGACGAGGTGGAAAGTGAGCCAGTACATGAAAATGGGCTGTGCTGCTGCTATAGCCATGGTGAGGTACATCCTCAGTTGGTTTCTGGCTCCTCTCACTAGCTTCCCTTCTGCTGCTGCTTCTGACAACAGCTTCAGACGCAGAGTGCGTATCTGAGGAGAGACAAGCAAAAGATATTTGAAAACGTTTTATTTGCAGCTCTAGATTTTTTAACCTGAGCATCCACCAAAGTAGCTTTGCAAAAAGACAAATTTATCTTATACTGTCTTAAACTGGTGGGTTATACAACCCCCTCAATTCAACTGTCGGACACAAAAACTCTTTTAATGCCGCTTTCTTTAACACCCATCTCCCTAAATTGTCTTTTTCTTCTGACTCACAAGCACAACACATTAGGAAATTTGTGCTAAACAGATGTCAGGGTGGAACAAGAGTACAGGAAAAACAAACGATACAAAAAAAACTTGAAGGCTAAACGTCTGGCTCAAAGGGATTATTGCGCAGTCTCTGAAACTTCGGCCATGTTTAACAACAGCACCACCAAGTTGAAAAAACGTAAGTCTGCAAAGTACCTGACCTGTCTAACTTTTTATCTTTAAACATGACTACCCCAAGTTACAGGCAGTTATGATAAAAAAAAAAAAAATAAAAAAAAATCACAAGGAATTTATTATTATTGTTGTTGCGATTATGTACTAAATATACAGAAGGATGCATTTGCACAGTTTGACGTTAGATCTATGAACCTTTAAGGCTTTCTGACATGTGTTCAAGCCTATAAGCATCTTCAATAATTTTTCAAATATAAAATCTGTACATCCATCCATCCATTCGCTTCCACTTATCCTTTTCAGGGTCGTGGGGGGCACTGGAGCCTATCCTAGCAGATATAGAGCGAGAGGCGGGGTACACCCTGGACAGGTCGCCAGTCTGTCGCAGGGCCAACACACAGGGTCAGACAACCATTTGCACTCACATTCACTCGCACATTTACAATTAATCTATCCCCACAAGCTGCATGTCTTTGGACGGTGGGAGGAAGCTGGAGTAGCCTGAGGGAACCCATGCAAACGCGGGGAGAACATGCAAACTCCACACAGAAAGACCCTGGCATGATGGTGGAATTGAACTCAGGAACTTCTTGCTGTGCAGCAACAGTGTTAACCACCGTGCTGCCCTAAAATCTGTACACTAAACCAAAATTACTAAACATAAGTAAATAATTTTACTCACCATGAAGACAAAGATGGCAGCACAGCACCACAGCAGAGACAGATAATATGCCGGCTTCCCAAACAAAAGGCCCGCCACTAAGCCTACAATCATCCTACAGAAACAAAAGGAGAGATATACACATTTAAGGCATGACACTGACAGATTCAGAGTAATAAAAGGCAAACAATGACACCAATCGGTACATACCCAACATATTTATAGCCAGCAAAGGCCAGCAGGTCTATAGTGGTGAGGTCTGTGTTTACAGTGACAAGGTAGAGCGACAGGAGGACCACCAGGACTTCCATGATTAACCACACCAAAGCTGAGCTTGCCTGAACTCCCAGCAGCTCTGGTGAAAACCTGAGGAAGGCACAAAATAACAGAGTCCATAGAAATATAACAGAATACTCTAAATCCTTTATTATGAACCTGTGGTGATGTTCTCCATTTTTGGCTTTAAGGTTTGAAACGGACAGCCTTTAAGAAAATGAAATGGCTTAAACCAGAAACACATAAAACTACAAGTCTCCAAAAAGTGTTTAAGATGGTCATAACCAGAGCTTAGGGTCATACTCAAATGTCCATCACTCTGATAAAAACATGGATGCAGATGTACCTGCTCTGTGTGCCGAGGGCCAGTCCGGCCACCAGGATGTATGTGATGAAGCCCATGGTAGGAATATAAAGGTCGGGAGCGTTCACATCAAAGCGCGGAGCCACAGGAGTGTCCTGCTGGTAGCTCACCTCCCAGTTCTGCAACACACACGATCACACACTTACTTTCAAAGATGTAAGACCCAAAATAAACATGTTTTTAAATATTTGGGTCTATGTGAAGATATTTGAGACACGTTACTTTTCAAGACAGACCTAGAAGCAGGTTTCTTCTTTTATCTTAAATATTTATGGAAAACCACAAGCAATCTCTACACATATCCACCAGAATGATTGACATTTAGCAGGTGTAAAGAGACTCACTTTGTGCATATATGGGAAAACTAGAAGGCCCAGCTTCTTCCCGACGTACACTGTGTCCACAGCAAAGTAGTACTTTAGCTTGGAAATTGGGATGAATCTATCCAGCTGAAACAAGCAAGCATGCGGACATGAATACGAGGCTCTGACTAACAAGGGCAATCACTGGATTTATTCTACCATTATTATGAGATTAAACATGAGCAGGATTTTATTGGACTCATTCCTGTTAAAAATTGGTGAGCTGCTCTTACGTTCTTGTCAACCATTTCTCTCCCCTGGGATGCCAGCGAGCTGCCATATGCCATGGCCAGATTGGACATGGGCTCTGACAGGAGGGTCTGACCAGAAAATCCTGCAGTTTGAGGGCCGGCCTGCTGGTTCCTGCCAATGTGACACAAGACAGGGGATCAGTTCGGTGAACATGATGATCTAATCAGCAAAAGCAATATTTACAACACATGCAAGCAGAAGACAAAAGACATGAGCTCGATAAAGTAAAACATGAGGTGTGGAATGTTGTCGCCCCCTTCTGGCACTGAGAGTATTTGTAAAAACACAGTCAAAGGCTTCTTCTTAAGAAGGAAAAAACAGCTTCATCCTCATTGGCAGGAGTCCCACCTGTATCCTGCCTGTGGTCCAGGCCCAGCTCTGCTCGTATCCTCAAACAACTGACTGCCATCTGGACCGTCCCCTGGACTATTCCTTAGACGCATACTGGGCTCTGTGTAAAAAGACAGAGTTTGGAAAAGGAGAAAACATTCATGACGGATATCCTTAAGGGTAATCAATCTGTCCAGTTAGGAAACATGAACTATTGTGAACCCACTTCACCTGTTTTGGTGAATACAGGTGCAATGGAGAGACAACGATAAGAGAGCCCCTAAAAAAGGGGTTTTAAAGAAAATTCTGCATTTAACTGGGGGCAGTGAAGTGACTTCAGTGCAGGGGTAATATGCTCAAATTTCCACATTAGTGTAAAGACACTGGTTGCTGTAATTGGGCCAAAATGAATCCGTCTTTCTGATGATTTGGATAATCTTGTAAATAAAGCGTTACAGATGTATGGACTAATTTCTCAGAACCAGTTTGAGACCTGAATTTTCTAACTTTTACTATTCGTTAAGTGGTGGAAAAATGATTTAACTGTTCTCAGAAGGGGATTTTAATTATGAGAAAAAAAATCTGTCTCTAAGTTCTTGGACTCACAAACAAATATTTCCATCCTGTTTCAGTTCAGTTCTTAAAAGTTTCGAGACATCCAGCAGTTATTATGAAGAGGTGTTAGATCAGAGGAAAAAGACAGGTATAACTTTGTACCATCTGCATAACAACAGTATATTATTATTATGTATGATAGCAACAAGTGGGATCGTGTAAAGGTTAATGAGTAATTGGCTAAGAACACCAACAAGTTTTTAGACCACAGTGTGCTGTTGAAGAAGCTGGTCTGAACTAGCTATAAAGAGAACTGGTAAGGAAAGTACACGTCTGTTTACACAAAATAAATTCATAGTATGAAATCTCAGTACAGAAGACACAGTCTTTTAAGTCATTTCACTGAAGTATTATTCATATAATCAGACACTTATCACAAGACCTGATTACAGCATCCTCGGGCGCCTACTGCTTGTTTAGACCTTGTTTTCCTCTCCCGTATAAAGAGCAGCACACGGAAAAAAGAAGTCTTAAGAATGAAATAAAGAAGCTAAAAAAGTGAAACAAATATGTAAATATTACAAAACTGTTCTACTTTAAGCAAGAAAGCAAGCTTCTTCAAGAGGGTCCCCTCTGCAGTGGCTTGATGATGCACATGTCTGGGCTCACACATTTTAAAAGCACAAAAATAACACTGTACATTCATTACTAATCATTAAACTGATCAGAGTTCAAATAAGCACTGTTTACTGCAAGCTGTGGGGCCTAAACAAACAAAGCTCAGCATAGAGGGAGCAAAAAAAGACTCCGAATAAGTAACGTCATCAGAGGGGACCATTAGCCAGCCCAGCCCGTGCAACGGGAGACGAATTAGCTAGTTAGCAGTGTCAACACATATTGTCGGCGCCTATTATATAATTAAAGCTCTTTAATTAAAGTTGAAAGTTAAGCTTAAATTCACAGTTTAACTGTCCGTGTTTACACAAGTTGTTTAACATCAGCAGCTAGCCTCAACCGGCTGATAAGAGCGAGCTAACAGTAGCCAGCATCAAACGTATACATGCACCCGGCAAACGTATGAACTGAGCTAATGAGAAAATTACGTACGTAACTTACGCTGTCTGAACCCACTTTGAGTTGCAGTATAATCCATTTTAGAACAAGCAGGCGGTAGCGGCAGCTGTCAAACAAGCAACACTACTGGAAGTTGGTACTAGTTAGCGAGCTACACTGGGGAAGCTGTGGTCATTCATGAAATTTTACACGGAAGTGAATACGCTCTTCTTCTTCTCTTGTAAATGTAACGAAGAACGGACATGAGAAGTGAACACCGCCGTCTGCTGTGTCGAAGTTTCTTCACGTCTATGCCCACGATAACATTTCTATTGGTTTTTGCTTTGCTGCATTAATCATGGGCGACTGTGACTGTGTTAATAACCTTCTACACATAATAGCACATATTTATCCAGTATGTTTATTTTAACAGTTTTAACAGTGAGTAACAGGTAATTATTTTGACCATAGTCTTATGAAGTAATTATTTTATACATTTTTATTGTGTAGTATTCTAAAAAAAAAAAAAAAAAATACACAATGTTCCTGTAAGCTATGGAGATGTATTAGTAATCTGTACAGAAACAGACACCCCCTATTACACACGCACCTCATGGTTATTTTTATGGGTTGATCAAATTTGGTTCATATAACAGGGCTGATCTTTAATAGTAACTGGTGATTGTTTTATGATCTAGTATGGATAATAAGGATATGACATGAAATATAATATTAGTAGGAGTAATGTTATGAAAACTGACACATTCAGATTTCTTCCTGTCTGGAAGTACCTCAAGGCATGCAATTAGATTAAACACTTAGGCCATTACATAACTAGTTATTGGACAATGGGGGCATTTATAGACAGAGCTGGAAGTTATATTAAGCTAATAAGTTGGCTCATTAATTTAGTATGTGTAGTGAATATGACGACCTCTCTCTTCTGAGCCGTTTGAACTTCCCTGCATACTGCCCATCTGTAATGTTGCTATAGAAAAGACCGAATGCAGAGACTCACTGTGGTATATAATAACAGTATGATTCTCCTCTGAAAGCACCAGGAGGCTACAGAGTTACCAAGATGTTTGTGTATTTTGGTGCCTGAACATTTACACACATCTAGTTTGCAAACCAACTAAAGTTCACTCCATTAACTAACAACAACAAAACATCAGTGATTTTTTAAACTCTGTGACTCTGGACATTACAGTGCTTATCAGACTGTCAGTCAGCTTCATTGAACTGGAAAAACTTACTGTACGTTACTGTAGCAATCACTGCTTACATCAAAATTGTCTCTAGAAAACCTTAGACACATATCTGAACATAATCAGTCATTTGTCATGTTGTAATTGGTCACACTGATCTAAAAATACCTAAGGTGATGATATGTATTTAAGTGAAAGTGAGACTGAAATGAATTTAATAAGATTCTAAAACTGTACTAAATGTATCTTAAAGTGACTTTTTAAAAATGGACTAGTACTTTTTCACTGAACAAAAACTTCTGCGTGAACTGAGGGTCCTGTTCCAATTTTTGTTTTGCCCATTCTGCAAATTCTGTGCGCCAATCTGGGTCATCCTCGTTGAGATGCTGCAGTAGCTGGAGTTTGTAAGGGTGCCATTTGTGAGTAGCTAATATCTGCTGAAGGGATGTTCGACTAATGCCACTCTCCAGTGACATGTGGCGAGTGCTACACTGTGGGCTCTTGCTGAATGAAGCTAGGACAGCCACTGATGTTTCTTTATTTTCAGTTTATTAACAGTTATTCGACAGTTTTCTTGCGTCCACATTTTGGCAAATCCAACACTGAACCAGTTTCACGAAACTTAGCAAGCAGTTTGCTAACTGTAGCATGGGAGATGGGTGGTCTCGTAGGGTGTCTTGCATTGAAATCTGCTGCAATGACCCGGTTACTGCGTTCACCAGATATCAACACAATTTCGATCCGCTCCTCACGCGTTAACCTCTTCGACATGTCAATGGCTGTGAACAAAGAGAAACTTGTAAATAACTAATGAAAGAATAAAGTTACGTTGAAACCAAGCACACCATTGTTTTTCTTGTGACATTACCAATAAGTTTGATGTGTCACATGGCCCTCATCCTATTGAAAAAACAAAAGTTGGCCAACTTCTAAATGGCCACTATGGTCACCACCCATCTTGAGGAGTTTGTCCCCTCACATGAACTAATGTGGCACAAACAGGACTTTGATATCACCAACCATTCCCATGTTATTACGGTGTATCCATATAAATGGCCCACCCTGTATACATGGCACACATACACACATGCCTACATATATCTATATGCTTGACATTTCCGGCATGGCTCGGATTTGTTATATAACTAATAAATACCACTATAACTTTCAAGTTTTGCGATTGTTTTTCGCAGATTTCTGAAATATTTGTGCAACTCGAGTCTATGAACAAGTTTATTTTAGCTAGTTTCAGATTTTAGTTTTGGTTTTATGACCTGTTACTAAATATTTTAGCTCTAGTGTGTGTAGCTTGTTCTCATATATACATAATATCCTATCTGCCCAACACCGTATGAGATTTCATCAGCTGTATCAGTAATTTTATGGGTGTTTTTGTACACACCTCTTCTCGCTTGATCGACACTTGATGGATGCGTTTCCTTTCCTTTCCTAGAACACCCAGCTATGTCTGACTGGAATAATACTTTTTCGTGGGCTAATCAGTGCTTTCTTTTACGTTACATACATCATTCAGCAAATGTGTTCTTCAGAATGTTTGACGACAAAAGAAAAATCTGTATTTTATTCACTTTTATTCAGATAAATACGATTAGTTTAAAAGCATTTGTGGAGTTTCCAGACACAGCATTGGAAATGATTTACATTAAATAGCTTGGCCTTTACAGGAATCAAGACCCAGCCCCCAGAATGCGTTCTGTGGCTGCTTACACGACAGTGAACAAAAGATGCGGGGGCCACGCCATTCAGAGACTGTGCAGCGACTCTACTGCCCCCAAGTGGCAATAAAATAAAATAAATCAAGTGACGCACATAGAATAGAAGAATAGAATAGAATAATCCTTTAATTGTCCCACAAGGGGAAATTTGGTTGTAACAGCAGCCAAAAAGACAAATATACAAACAAACAAACAGTACACAGGACACGGAACAGAAACAGAACATTCTTACATATTTACATTAAGGACAATGGTTACTATAAACAGAGAGTACTGTACAGTTATTCAATTAAATAAAAATAATTACAGGTAAGAGGCAAACCAGGTTGTAGTGCGAATTGGTTAATTAGCTAACTTATTGCAGTTACAGCATTGATGTAAACATCTATGTTTGTTGGGAGCAGTTCTGATTGTACAGTCTGACAGCTGCAATGAGGAAGGACCCGCGGAAACGCTCCTTCATGCATCGAGCATGCAGCAGTCTGTCACTGAAGCTAGCTCTGCAGTTCAGCAACATCTACATGCATGGGGTGGGAGACTCTGTCCATCAGAGATGTTATTTTGGCCAGAGTCCTTCTGTCTCCCACCACCTGTACTGGGTCCAGGGTGCATCCCAGAACAGAGCTGGCCTTCCTGATGAGTTTATCCAACCTCTTCCTCTCAGCTGCCGATAAACATTTAATGCATCACTCTTAAAGCGCTATACTATTGTCAAATAATTTCCCTCATTTTGTGTAGTCTATGAAAAACAATTATGCACATATTAAAAAGATTAAAAGAAATGTAAAGAATTTACTCTATATTTGGGGTTTCACAGTGTTTATTATATATATAGCACTTTTAATTCATTCATCCATTCACACAACAGCCTTATTAAAAAAAAACAATATGTGAAAAAATTGTGGCTATGGTGTCTTTTTTATTGTATTTGTTAAAGTTGTGTTTTACAGTGATTGGACGTGGAAGTGTGATAAAGAAATGTACCCAGTAAAACCACATTTCTTCCTGTGGGTTTTAACTGATAAACATGATGTGAGCACACAAACTAATTTTGGCAGCGAACTGATTCAATCTGTGGATCTGCTTCCTCTCTCTCTAATCGTACACATTTCACTTGTCACTCTTTTGTTTAAGTTGACTTTGTGTCTCACTCTCTCCACTGACAGCTGGAGTCACCAGCCCTCAGGCACTGTGACAAACTCTGTACTGCACAACGAAGCTCTGAAACAGCCCGGCCTACACATGGACATGCAGGGCACATAAATGTGGAGTAATTTTCTCATGCTAAATTATGACACACACACACACACACACACACACACACACACACACACACACACACACACACACACACACACACACACACACACGGGTTAGAGCAGGGACTATTTTCTCATGCATTTGAAAATCACTGCAAAGGGTACAAAGTACTATAGAGGTCTACAGTCATCAGAGGTAATTTGTATCATCATCAAAAAGTACCTCTTTGTACGACACACAGAGTCCCAGGTAGTGTAATTGTTGTTGTTGCACTCTGGTACATTTGGATACGAAAACATTATTGCTGAAATAATCATGGGGTATATAAAGCAGGAAACAATTAGCTGTTTCTGGATGGTCATCAGTACCTAGTGTTTGAAAATAAGAACTGAATAAGAGGAAAGTTATTTAATCTTTAAGATATTGTTACCCTACCTAAATCAATATAAAACATTAAGAGGAAATCCTCTAAGAGACTATTTTAAACTTTTTTTTAAAATTTTTAAACTTTAAACTTTGTTTTAGGACCTTTCAAAACATGTAAATGCATATTTAAATGTGTGCTGCATTTCAAAAGATACTAAACACAAACCAGAAATGGAAACTTTTGTTTATAGTCAAAGGTTTCCCTCACCCAAAGAGCCAAAGAGCCAAAAATACATTTTTAAGAGACATTATAACACAATAATATCCTATAACACATAGGGGAAATATTTATTATCTACATGATTTAATCACAGCCTGTGACTCTTTTATGGGGTTAAAAAAAACATGCATGTAATACATTCATAATTCAAAGATCCACCTTTGGGATTATGGGGTTCAATCCAAAGTAAGTTGTAACAGGAAGACGTGGAGTTTAGTGCCAAAGCCATATCAGCATGCTTTATGTGCAACATACGCATCCACAAAGGCAGAGAGAGAGAGAGAGAGAGAGAGCGAGGGGGGGAGAGAGACATGTATTGAGAGAAGAAACTCTTCTGTGAAGCATGAAAAGCATTCACAAGTACACTGAGTGAAGCACAGCAGTGCCGTTTTGAAGCCCTCGCACTCGTTTTTCTTCTCCTTTTATTTTCTTTGCTGTCAGCTGTCTGACTTCTACTTTAAAGACCGCCTTCTTTAGACGCTCTAGCTGGCAACCTTTGACCCCGGGATAATGGAATTATCACTGATGTCTGCACAGGTAAGGAAACAGAAATATGGTTATCCATATAAGCTCTCACTTTATGACTTTTAGAAGGATATTTAAAAAGTTTTTTTTTTAATTATTATTAAAGAGGAGATAACGAGATACTGGATCATGGTAGAAACTGATTGAGACAATGTGATTTTAGAAGAGAGCACTCCCATCAGGATAAAAATGTGTCATCATAAGACAAAGAGGTAACACTGTTATAATACTTACTTCCCCTGTAATGAAATGGAATTTCACTGTATTTTGTTTGAAATTAATATGTATTTATATTTACCTAGAAGTACTTAAAGGATGATTTGTTACCCTAGAATAGGGTACACAAATTATACTGTAAGAAATTTGAAGTACTGCATGAATTCTGGGCAATTTTGCTTAAAACAAACACTATTTACCAGTCTTTTGTCATAAGTACACTGTACTGGCTTAACCTTGGCTTCCATGTGTTTTACAAGCAAGGCGAAACCTCTGTCTGAAAGTTAAATTTAAACCACGACAGTGGAAGAAAAGAAAAAACCAAGTGAGAATCAGCTCCATCATTATAAAGTCACGTAGACCTTTAAATTTTTACAGGTATTTCTTTTCTTGTAAGCTGAAAAACAAGAATAGTCCTTATCACATTTTAATTAGTGAAATAAAAGTACAGAGACTAATAGAAAAACCCATCATACACAACAACATAATGAATCTAAAGGTGTAAAAAGGCAAAGTGAATCCACTCCATAGTACAGTGTACTTTTGATGTCAGATGGGGAAATATTACCATTAAACTGCACACTATTACTGTAGTAAATTTTAAAATATTTAAATTTCCTTATAGTATTGATTCATTTAAAGTAAAAACCTGATTTGTGACCTCCTTACTCTTACCTTTAAGAATTCGTAGGTAAATATAATGAAATTGTAATTTAAAATTAACATTGGAATTCCATTTAATTACAGGGGACTTATGCCTTTTGATGACCTTTATTAAAAACTGTTTATCATTTAGAACAACTTTGCACTCATTTACAGTGACCATGCCACCAACTTGCTACATCCACTGGATTCCCTGGCTGTAGTGGTCAAATGTTCATATGTTGTCCAGTATCAAAGCTTTAAAAGCCCACAGCCTGATCTCATAGTAATCAAGGTTTTCCAGACATAGTGTATTGTAGTGAAATTATTATAAAAGTAGACAAAGTACAGATCCCACACTGTCTACTTTTATCAGCCTTTATTATTACTTGGGAACTGTAGCTACAGTGTGTAGACTGAGTCACTGAATCATTAGAAAACCTTTTGTACACTGAAGAGTACAAAATTGCACATTATTTGTACAATTTTAGACAGAGCACACATACAGATATGAGTCAGAAGCAGTCTGTGCAGTAGCTTCTCCCAAAGTAGACACGCGAGCGAGGACTCACGCTTGATTTAAACAACTGAGTCACATCAGCGCTGCTTTTTTCCCGTCTTTCTGCCAATTCTTAACAAAGTGGAGTGAAGTATTCATGAGCCATACACTCATGTGGACTGAAATACAGTTGAGAACAATTTGGGGTACAGCTTTGTTCACAAAGACATCGTTGTCCATGAGGGTACTGCTCACATGACTCAAGCTGAATGCATATTCCTTTGCTGTATGTTGATTTGCCTTCAAGTGTTATAATTTAAAAAATCACATCACTGTCAGATATAGGGCTTTCCATTTTCAGGATGCATGAATGAAGCAGTTTTTGCACATCAGCAACTCAACATTTTACTTTTTATCCAGTGAAGCTTTCCAGTCCACTAAGTTCATTTAAAAGTCTTTCATTAAAACAGCATCCTTGCATGCTTACAAAAATAAGAACTTACTTGGACTTTTTTCTTTAAAGGTTAATACAGCAGCCTCTATCCTGTTACTGTGAATCATGAAAGAATATTCTTCTCTCATTTTTTCCCAGCCTCTGAATTATGATCTTGAGCTTTAGCTATAACCTGAGGGCAATGTTTTATGTTGCAGTAGTGACCCGTTTGGGTATTGGAGGGCTATAAAGCCTACAGATGTGTTTTGCAATATATCCACAGGCTTTTAAGTGCAAGCACAGTAAAACTCATATTATCACTGAATGTGCTCTTTGAGGAACTGAGTTACTTTTACTGTAGTGCTTTATTTGCAATAGGAAGCATCTATAGTGCATCTCCAAAGATGATTTTTAAATTTTCTCATAAGAAAATATTTGAGTAACTAGGCTGTCTATTAGCTTGTCTTTTTTTTTTTTTTTTTTTTTTAATAAAATCATAATTATTTAGTGGCAAGTATAAAATAGATACATCTTTCTTTATGTGGAGAGGATAAATGTACTTACAGATATGACGGATCATTTTTAAAGGATTTTTTTAAGGACTAAATAGTGTTATTGACACTTAGAAACCATTTTTTTTTTACATGTCTTTGGACAAAATGTAAAAAAAGATAGTGATTGTGACAACATTCATTCATAACAGACACAGTTTAATAGACTCCCGATGAAATATGCCACAGAAGTATTTATTTATCACATCTGAAAACCTGCTGTTTGGGGAAATAAATAATTTTTCCAATTTGTCAAAAAGAGCTTTCATATATCAAACAGTATGATGCTAAGGCACAAAGAGGAGATGTCACTGTATCACACACAGTAGTTTTGGAGATTGGGTGCCTATTTCCTGATGGGTACCCCGTTGTGCAAAGTCTCCTGTTACCATCTGCTTATGGGCACTAAATCAACACATCCTCAGTGCAAAGACATGCTCAAGTAATGGCAACAGAAGCTCAAAGCTTTTCCACACAGCTGGTTAGACTTTCTGCATGTGTTCTGTAGGTTAAAATATAAACTCTTTCAACCAATAATAAACACTTTTATATCCCTCAATTGAGTGGTAGTTCCCTTTAATTCTCTACTCATTGAGCTTCTCTGCTCCAGACGTGAACTCTGTCTGGCTGAAGGAGTTTGATGGAAAGCCTCATCTGATAGCCATCTGTTCTTAGATAGTTCATCAGATGTGCTCAATGTGTGGTCTTTAATCACCCCACACTAACTGTCAGTGTCGCAACATCATCGCTAACTTAACCCCACGCATCTCCAAAACTTTGTTAAGAAAAGAACGTCTTTTCAGGTGAAAGGCTCAAGCTAATGAGGTATGTAAATATAATGTTTCCACTACATTAAATATGGCACAAAATATAGTGGCAAAGAAATCAGTTTCATAATCCGCCTAATTTAAGGCTGACCTTTCAGAAGAGTTAAAGGAAAAAGGAAACATGTCTGTTTTTTTCAATATGTATTTGTCAAATCCTGAGTGTCCTTGAGCAACAAACCTCCAAGACTGCTCCTCTGTTGACCCTTTTCCTCTCTTTCAATCCCAACCCCCTTTTTTTCTTTCTGGGAGTGACTGTTAGACTGGTCTTAATTAAGCAATGCCAATCAAAGTGTGTGTGATGTAAATATAGGTCAGATTACCATCTGCTAAAGAGTTTATCAGATGCTTCGGAGCGACATCTGCGTAGCACACACAGCAAACTGGATCCATCACGAGCAGCTCGTTCTTCCAGTTCATCCAAAACAAAGAAACATGGATCAGATTTTCGTATTGCTTTATTTAACAAATAAGTTACCCACATCCATACAGTGATCTACACAGAACTACAGGGCTGTAAAGTAAAGCATGTATGTAGTGTATGTAATACTGAGAACTAAAACTACTAATGCATTTGCTGTTCTGCCTGAATACACATTTATGACCAAAATATGTGATCATACTTTTTTTGTATTTTGTTTTCAGCATTAAGAAGTTCCCTGTTACTGATGTCCAGTTGTCCAGTACTGAGGACAAGTAAAACTACATAAATCTAAGTAGTTTAACTGCAATCATATTTGATATTTTTTTAAAAATAATGATCAATATAGGACCACAATAGGAAAGGAATTAGTTTGTTTTTTTTAAGTATCACATCGTCTCTCCTGGAATTGAACCCCACTTTATTTTCAGGCATGATAATGACTGAGTGAAGGCATGCCCAGGCAGCACATTAGTCAAACAGCTACCACCCGTTACTTGACCTCCGTGTAAAGCATATGTCATCAGTATTCAGGGCTCACATCATCCCAAACAACATGGCTAAGAATGGCCTTAACAAATACGTGACATTGGCAGAATCATCGACTGCACATGTAACTGCTGGACACAAACTACAAAGCTAAAGCTGAACTTGCACAAGACATTTTTGTGTTATAGTGAATTTATTTATTTACACACACACACACACACACACACACACACACACACACAGAATATCTATCTATCTATCTATCTATCTATCTATCTGTATGTATATAAACTAAGTAAAGCTTTTTTTTTATACATAGCTTAGGTTTACCAAACTACATTTAGCTTACATTTTAGATGTTTGGTGTTGTTCATTTGTTTCAGTGTGAATTATTTGGTAGTCTGTGCTTTTAAAGTGTTTTCTCAGCCATGTTTTGTCAGCAAAAATGAGTGAGGAAGTTTGAAAGTGAAGCTGTATATAAACAGTTTCTGTAGCACTTACACTGGCGAGTCATGCATTTCTTTAATACCCAGACTTTCTATTTATCAGACGCTGAACTGCTGACATGAATTGTTGTGTAATATTTTGCTTTTCCACTAACTTTCTGACCAACTTCTACAACTTCTTGACCCCTACTGTGTAAAGGTAATAAAGCAGTACTTCATATATATTATGACAGAGCATGATCGTGTACTACAGAGCATGTTCTGTCTTGACATAAAGATGGAAAAAGCATTAAGCGTTAAGGTAGCATGCACTATAAATATGGAGCGAGCTTCCACAGAAAACTTCTGCAGTGTCTTATTTTTGTCTTGGTTCTTTATTTTTACATTTCCTTTAAACTAGTTTCCTTGATTTTAATATACTTTACAAGGTTTTTATGTTTTGCACTTTAAAAGTGTTTTGATTTTTTTATGCAATTATTATGTAATTATGTAAATCCAAACTAGCCCTTGTGTATGAAATGTGCCTACAAAGTTTCTTTTTTTTCTACTTTGTGTGCTTCACATTGTTTGGGAAGTCTTTCTCTTGATTTCAAAGAATGTCTGTATGTCGTTTAACATTGCATGAAGTGCCTCACGTGTTTGTTCCTTCAGCACAGGGTTGAGATAGCCTTGAGAAATAACTGAAGTCATGACAAATAAAGGCACGGAGGGGAGGACACATAAATGCCCTGCGGCGTACTATAACCTCTGTGATGCTTTATTCATTCACAATGGTTGACATGATAGATTAGTATCACACGTCAGACATGAGACAGGATGGACACAACTGCACATTGCTACATAAATAATTCAACTGTCAACTCACATTTCACCTTAGAAACTTGATAATTAACTTCTGATGAACAGTTCCTATTTCCTATCTTCTATTTAAGTTCAGACTTGATATATGCAATGAACATGTCATTGCCTAAATGTATGCTTTAATATATATATATATATATATTAGTGGTGCAACGACACACAAAATTCACGATTCGGTTCGGTTCGATACTTTGGTGACACGGTTCGATATTTTTTCGATACAAAAAAATGTTCATGCTTTTTAATTTATCATTTATTAAAATTATAAATATATATTTTAACTCAAAAGTACAGTTTTTAAATTTAATGTTGCTGAAACAACAAAATAAAAAAAATAAATCTGATCGAGAAATTACTCATCTTGGAAAAGAGAGTTTATTACAGAGAAATGGCTCTTTCCAAAATAAAAGCTATACTATACGCTTCTTCTGGGCTATATTCTCAGCAGCATATTAAACATGTTAGGTCCCCATAAGGAGAATCACGTGCTAACGGCTGTCTAAATGACTCGGTAAAGTATGTAGCATGCGTGCTTGTTGTTTTTGTCTGCTTCCACTTGTCTTTGCGCTAGGATGATGTCGGCGTAAATGTGCAGTCATATTCGTTGTGTTCCCACTAGTGCTGTCAGCGTTAATCTCGTTAAAATGACATTAATGCCATAATGCAGCAAATCTCCGTTAACAAGTTACCGCGGATCGCCCCGTGCGTGGCGCTAGACGGCATCAACACGTTAACAAGCTAACTGCGCTAACGCACTAGTTCCCACAAATTGAGCATTGCGTGGCACATCCGACATACTGTTTTACTTTTGTCCATGACGCGCTTACCATCAGGGTCATGCTTCACATGAAAACCAATATAGTTCCAAACGCCAGATCTGAATGAGGGTGGGGGAGGTTCAATATCGGGTAGCATTGAGGCAGTAACCATGTTGCAACGAGCTTAGCTTCTGTCTTGCTAGCTTGCGCTGCGCTCAGTGGATCTGCACTCGACAGTGCAGCCTAGGCGGAGTAGTCGAACGCAGATCCACTAAGCGCTCAACACAGACAGCATCGTCAGAAGAAAAGTTGATAAAATAAATAAAAAATGTATTGTTCGATACATATGTGTACTGAACCGAAAGCACTGTATCGAACGGTTCAATATTGATACAAGTATCGTTGCACCCCATATATATATATATATATATATATATATATATATATATATATATATATATATATATATATATATGAGGGATTAAAGTGGATTTGACAGGTGGGCTGATCATAAAGTAATGCAAAGCTCCTGGAGATTTGTGTACAGGCTGTAATCAGCTGTGCTGTTACGTCAGTATTCACTGCTCTTTATGGACTCGCCTAACTGACTTCAAAAAGATATAAGTAGATGTTTCACAAGATATATGGCTGATTTTCAACCCCTAGACACATGAAATTAATATAAAGTTATTTATTATTTATGTAACTTAATATTGACCATGAACATCACAGCCTGCTCTGCACCAACCCAACACAGTGCATTACTGTAAGCTGTACATCAATACTGCAAACTAAATAGTTTAGCCTGCATTAAACTGTATCAGACTCCCTAAAACTTTCATGCAGCCTTTGAATAACTCAAAATTTAGATATGTCAATTTGATATAAAAAAATTAATAATCACAATGTAGAATCGAATATCTTATTTAAAAACTATAAATAAATGAGGGCATCAGATGTAAGATTTAAATTTCCTTACTTTTGAAAATAAAAAATAATAATCTTTCTACCATATCCTCAATCTTCACCTCTCAGTGTTGCACTTCTTTGTCTCCCTGGGAAATTCAGACTTTGGACATTTTGTGACAAATTGCAAAAATGGTTTGGATGTTTGGTGATATTTTTTGAGCTGTTCGAAAAGTTTCATTTGAAATTACAGCCCATAAAAATGTTACTCCTTTTATGCTCACTCCTCTTCTGTAGCACTTGCTATTTATTGATGCAGAGCTTCATTTACATCTTCACCTGGAACTTTGGATATGGAACAATTGATGTATTAAAGGTGTAAGTGGACCATGTTTTGTCATTATTTTCTTATTCCTGGGCATGTATCAAGATGCTATCGTGCTGGAAGCAACTCCTGGCTAGAGCACATGGAAAAAAGCAATCATTCGACAGTGTTATGCATTAGACTGTCTAACAGTGTTCTGTATCATTCTGGTCTGCGTTTATTCACATTACCGAGGCTTTAAATTTTAATGCAGTGACGTATTTCATTCATTTTCTATGATATCTTGGCAGTGTAGTATAATCTCCGGTGCAATATTTCAATGTTTCCTTTTATGTATTACATTATAACTTGGCTTCATACAACCGTCAGAAGCATTCCTGATAAGGTCAGATGACCTATGAGGTAACACGTTCAGTAACCCATGTAGATGTGATTCCATGCTCTTTGTTACATGGCAGTGTGACTTGGTTGTTCAAGTGATAACAAGACCAGGATTCACGATGATGGTTGAGTGCAGAGGAGTTCACATGGCGTGCTCCCTGTGAACTCCTCTGCACTCAACCATCATCATGAATAGGAAAATGACTAAAATACAAACATAATCAGATTATATAATCAAAAGGAAATGACTGACTAAGGAACTAATGTTTACGGTATAAGGTATATTGCATGATACCTCATTGTAACACTGATGAAGCGCCAATGAATCAATACAGGCTAGGTATTGAGTGAAGTATTATGGTTATTATTAATCAGTGAAGTATTATGGTTTTTATCAATCAGAAGATCTAGGAATGCTACAGGAGCTGATGGCAGTAATTAATAAACACACACAACACAAAATGCTTTTGCAGGTACCATGTATTTAACCGAACCCCAAAGAAAATTAACAGGAAATGAAAAGGAAAACTTAAATAATCACTCCTGCTGCAGCTATTCAATTAACCAAAAACCCAGTGAGGGTGCACAAAACAACTAAGCAAATTCTTCCGGCTTATACCAAGCAATATAGAAAACAGTTCCCCATAAACAACACATGTTGACATCAAAAACACTGATCCACACTGAAGTCCATGAGTTTTATCTGAATGTCCATGAGAGATGTCCAAGCGCTATTGTCCATAAACGGGGGAATGGTGTGTATGAGTGTGAAAATCAGTATATTTGGAAAATGGGGACAGAGCGTCGTCTTTGATAGCTTCCTACCCAACCAGTGGAAGCTTCGATTGCGGAATGAGTCCTGCTCCTAGCCGCTCATTGGCTCGCCATCCTTTTTCATACCCGAAAAGGGTTCACCTGGCCTGCATTAAATAAACAAGGCCAATAAGAAATCACAAGAATAATACAAAAATGTCAGCCAATTAAGCTAAAAACATTAAGTTATTCTTGTTCCTGTGTACACAAATAAACAAACAAACAAACAGTATATTTAACCGATAAGGATTTAACTGAAACATTTCAACTGCTATATACATACTATATAGCTTCACAGCACTATGTATTCAACAAATTCAATCAAATTGTTTGGACCGGCAGCAACCAATTAGCGCCAGCTGGTAGCAATACAAACAATCAATTAAAAGTTCAAACTCACCAATTCCGTTCTGTTCAGTGCACAACAACACTATGGCTCTGGCTCACAGTAACCAGCATCTAAGTTGCATAAGTTAGTGGGTGTTAAAAGAAGCATTAAAACAGGGAAAGCAAGTGTTTGCCAATACAAACCTGCAACAGCTCTGTCACCTGGCTTGCCTCCACGCATCTGACAGGAGGAAGCCGGGACAGGCTTACTATGACCCACATGCCGTCCGATTGGCTGAGCAAAGTCATGTGGTTGGAGTCATGTACCTGCGATGCATTCAATGGCAGGAATAAGTGCAGGAAACAGATTTTACTCTGGGTTACGTCATACATATATTTTTATGTATGAGGTTGAATTTCATAACTTATTAATTAGGCAAAACGAAATGTTGTCCATGTTCAAAACTGATGAAAATGGTTATTTATAAATCATTGATTAAAGTCGGGGAAAATTGTTTTACAAGAGGCAGCACAAAAAATTTATTGGCATTTTGTTTTTCTTGCTAAAAAGCAAATGGAAGACATGACATAAAACACAAGTCCCAAGGATTTTATCCTTCTGCAGTACAGAAATTAAATACAAACCAGCCATTTAAAAAGATTTGTATCTACTGTATGACTGAATTTATTTTGGCTTTTTTATTCATTTTTTATTGCCTTTGATGACTTTATGTTGTCCTGACTTTTTCCAACCAGTTAGCAAAGAGATATTGTCATTCACTGTATGGTTAGTTCAAGGCACCAAAATACTTGGTTAGGTTATGGTTTGGATTAAACCACTTTGGTAATTACCAGTGATGAGTACATGCATGTGAGGGAAAACAAAACAAAAAAAACAGTACATGGGTGTTACATAGAAGCTGAAAACTAGCAGCTGCCTGTTAAGGTTTACTTGCTACGTTTGTTGTTGGTTTGTTGACCCATCTGTCAACCCCAACCTCCTCCACATGGACTTACAGTTGTGGTCAGAAGCTTACAGCCATGTTTCACAGGGATGAATATCATAGTAAGTTTTAAGGATTTCTTTGCAATGTTGTTTTTCCAGGGTGGAATGATTTTACAGTGTGTCTGTAAAGGTTCTCAGTCATCCAGGTCATCGTACACCGTTAAAAAAAAAAATCCTAAAAAAACCAGTAATATTCCGGCAGCTGGGGTGCCAAAATGATACCATAAAATAACAGAAAATAACTTTCTCATGAAAATACAGTTATTTTCAGTAATGACAATACAGTTTGTTGCCCTAATTTTACATGGGATTTTGCCTTTTTCACGTGCTTTTAAACATTAAATTAGGAACATTTTAATGTGATTAAACAATGAAATTACCTATAAACAAGGTCAATGAATGCGGCAATATGAATAATAATACTTAAATGTACAGAAATATACAGTTAACAGTTGGTTTAAATAATAATGGATTGCATTCATATAGCGCTTTTTGAGACCCTCAAAGCGCTTTACAATTCCACTTTATAATTCCCCTCTGGCCATCACCAGTAGGTGGTAGGTGAAGTGTCTTGCCCAAGGACACAACGACCGAGAGTGTCCGAGCCGGGGCTCGAACTGGCAACCTTCTGATTACAAGGCGAACTGCCAACTCTTGAGCCCTAAATAACAATAATAATAATAATAATTTGATGTAAAAACAGTTTATAAGAATCATTCTATATATTTTTCCATATCATTACATCTGAATTTAACAGTTCAATCTTTCAAATAACGGACAAATATTTGTGAAATTATGATACATTTGTGAATGTATTTTAACAATATAAATATGCATGTGTACAGACAAATACATTTAAAAACAAGAAAATTATGTTTTATTACATTTACAGTGATTTTAGGTTAATTTACATTTGAAATGTAAAATCACAGTCTATTTATGTGAATTTAATGATATTCTAGAAGAACAGTACAAAACTGTAAAATACACAGTAAAATACTTTTACGATTTTTTTTTTGCAGTGTAGTCTAAGGAGCTTAGAAAGAAAAGCGTCTGGACTTTTTTAAGTTGCTTGACGACGTTTCACCTCTCATCCAAAAAGCTTCTTCATTTCTAGAGTCAAATGGTGGAAAGTCCCAGATTTAAGCCCTGTGGGAGTATCCCCCCCGAGAGGGACAAAAGGACCGCCTAAAGATCCTCTACCTAATCACATGAGCCAAGATGTGAAAATGGGTGTAGGTCACGATCAGCCAAGGTTTTGGGTAAACTCATTGTGAAACCTAGCCCCACCCTATCATGTGATTTCCTGTGGTCAGATGGCCCAGGATGTGAGAAAATTATACATACAGACACAAATAATTATTGATGATAATTATTATTGTGTTTGTAAACTTCTCATCACAACTGTATTTGCTCTTATCATATTTAACTGATAAATTCAGTTAAATCCTTTAAACCTTTTTTGCAATTGAATGCGTAAGTGACATTAAGTTACACTACCTATACTGTATGTGTGTGTTTGAAGCACACAATAACTGAGTGAATGCTGCTCTTTGTTTGTCAGTCAGGATTTGAAGCCTCCAGCAAAACTAAGCAAAGATTCAACCAGCCATAAGAGCAGGCTCTTCTGCAGAGTACTCGCACTTGCGTCATCTCTTTTTTTCTTTCGCTCATCTTCTTGCTCATTTTGTTTCTTTTCCCCCTCTCCTCGCACAATTGCTGCTTCAATTCTTATCATGAATTCATTCATTCAAAGTTCGCCTTAGACATTTCTTCTCATCACATGGCTCATTAACTTATAAATTATGGAAATTATTTTCAGCTGCATACTACATTTTGATTTAGTTTGCTTGGTGTCATTTATTTCAGGGCAAACCATTATGTCTTGGGTGTGATTTAAATTGAACTCAGTTAAACTAGGTTGTCTCAAAGGCTCTAAGGCTTGTTGCAAGCAGGAGACAATATCAACAGGTCTGTAAAACTCTACAAATGTAATTTAATGATTTGCATATATTGTATCTTTTTGAGTTTTTATTCTTTTAATCACAGAATAATAAACCAGTACCGTGGCCTCAGAACCATAAGCCACTCAAACTTGCTTTACTACTCCATTTGATTATTTATTTATTTAAATTATCTTGTGTAGTAAAACTGAGACTTGTGATTAGGTAAAGTTGGGTGTGCTCAGGGTGGTAGCTGGTAGTAGGTGTGAGTGTCAGCATGAGTTGATAATGTTAACCCTGATGACCTGTCCAGGTTATACCTCACCTCTTGACCTGACAGCTGGGATAGACTCCAGATCTCCCAAGACACTGAATTAGAATAACATGGATAGATGGCTGGAGAAAGACTGTGTCAAAGAACTGGTTCATTTTGAATATTATTTTCTTTTCTATGCATCTCTGACATTTTTTAAAATAAGCATTTCCATCACTGAACAAATATCAGATTTATTATTAAAGAATAACATTGTGTAGCCAAGAAGTACATTTTTAGGTAGAAATGTTGGTTTATCAGATATAAATCCTCTATAGATTGCATGTTTAAAATGCTCTGGATCATGCTAACTAACCTGTGCTTATTAGCGAGAGCATCTTCTGTTACAGAAGTGTTTTGGGGGGAGATTCTACAGATCTAATGTATAGATAACATTATAACATTCCTTATATAATAAAACCATGCCTAGTGAGGGTACAGAGCAGTCCAGAGCTAACTGTGCAAACGGTATGAATAAAGAATTAGCTAAGCATCATTTTCATCTGTATTTTCTTCCCCTTCCTCTGCTTTCACTGCCTGTAATTTTATGACAGATGTTTCACAAAGAAGATGAACAGCTGGATGCTGTGAGGCTGTTTATTCACCCTTTTATTTTTCTCTCTTCTGTCTCTCCTTCTCTCTTCCCCTTTTTCTTCCATCCATGTTTTTCTCTTAAATAAGTACCATATGGACCAAAGATCCCAGTCATGGCAATATCTAACCTGTCAAAGGTGAAATGAAAACATAATCTTCCCAGTCTTTAAAGATATTGCATATAAAGCTGAAACACACTTTAAATATAAAGATACACTACGTCTCTGAAGACGAATATCTAATAAAACATCTGTGAGTATGGACCTCTTTATTCTCTACATCTTTTTTCTCTTCACTTCAATCCCCTCTAATTTTAGATAACTGTGCACTTTCAGTGATTGATGAATGCGTGTTTCTGCAGCATATGTGTGTGCATTCATTTGTGTCTTGTGTGTACATGAGTGTGGGAATACAAAAGGCACTTTCTCTATCTCCCCTCAGTGTAGAAGCACATTACATAATTTTATAAACCATGCCTGTCCTGGACACATATACATTTACACGTGTATACAACCACACAGTCACACAGAATAAAGGTTTATATCTACACAGGCATGCATTTCCTGCACCTGTTCATTTAGAACAGAGACAGGCAAATGAATGCCAACACATATGCTCATGCAGAAACATAAAGGCTACACATGTGCTTCCTCACTCTAAGCAACAACAGGATGCACATGCAGGTGGGCACAGAGAGTAGACTCAAATGCCAACTAATTCTAATATATATAGATATATCTCGGCAGTACTACAAGTCCTTCAGCACTATATGCTACATCATCTAGGGAGGGATGATACTATCACGCTATGAATCAAGAGAGTAAAGTGATGCACAGGGGAACAGGGAGAGATGAGAAAATTCATGAAAGGATAGTGGAGGAAAAAATTGCAGGTTAGATGATGTGAGAAGGAAAACAAAGCAGCAATGTGTTAATTTTATGGGTGATATCACTACATTTGAAGAGCGAGAAAGATGTAGAGGAGGTCAAAAGCAGGGCATAAAGATTTGTAGAAGCAGAGGCAGAAGTCTCAGGCAAACATCAGGATAGAGTTAGGAGGATAAAAGTTTACATATTACAGCGTGATGGGTGGGAAGTGAAAAGTTAAGAGGCAGAAGACCTGCTCTGATTCTTGTTTCTTTATTTCTCTGCAAACATCTTCTCTTTCCATTCCTTTACTTGTATGTTTCTGTTTTTAGGCTTATAACTAATAATATAGTAATTATTTGTGAATTATTAATTAAGCATTAGTATTAGTGGTGCAGCAGTTAGCAGTTTTGCCTCACAGCAGAAGGTCCTGGGTTCAAATCCACTGACCTTTACATGTGGAGTGTGCATGTCCTGTCTGTGCCTGCATGACTTCTCTCTGGTTACTCTGGTTTCCTCCCACAGTCCAAAGACATGCATGTTAATTTAACTGGTAAATCTAAATTTGGCCGAGTGTAAATCGTTGTCTGTCTCTCTGTGTTGGCCCTGCGACAGACTGGTGACCCGACAGCTGTGACATGCTCCAGACCCATCTTAACCCTGAACTGGATGAGCAGGAGGCACTGTTGCTGTGTATGAATGCAAATATTTGACCAATCCTTTGTTCATGTGTTAACAAAAAGTACGGCGGTCTTAAACAATGACTGAGACAACTTACACGTTGAGACAGTTGTCTTCTGCATGGATTCACAGAGCATGACACACACAAGCTGCTATCTTACACACATGTTCTCTAATTTGTGCATATGGCTTCACTCGTACATGCAGATGAATGCTGTTAATATTTGTACACGAGCTCCAGAAATGCCAACATGCATTTGACTAAGCAAGCTGAGTCGAATGCCGAGTGCTCACAGTGCCGCTGGTTCAAATCTGTTAGTGGATGCATCTCAAGTCGTTCATACCTCTGCCCTACTGCTCTTCTCATTTGCGGCTGAACGACATCATTTTTCACTTTTCTCGCCGTCAGGGCTCTCCTTCACTGATACATAAATAGTCTGTCAGAGTGAGGTTAGAAACCTCCAGCTCAGCTGTTTCGGAGATGAAACCACTCCCACCCTTACTCACGCACAGTTTTACATCCATACTCTCACAGTGGGATCTCTATAGCTGTCACACACACACATGCTCTCACAGTGTACACTCATCTCTCACTTTCACTGGAAAGGATACCTCTCTCTCTCTGTCTCTCTCTCTCTCAGTGTATACTGTGTCTCTCTCAGATGCAGTTAGGTCTCTCATTCTGATGAAGCGCAGCTCCTCTCTGTTTCTGGATGCACTCTAAGTCAGAGCGTAGGACGAGACAGACCGCATCCTAAGAACTGGTTTCTTTCTTTGCATACAGCCGGCAGTAGGTACAGCTCTCTGTTTTCATACTTTCTTTCTAGTTTGTTTGTCATTATATGGTGTGTTTTAGATACATAGATTTTTGTATAAGGATTCATGGAATCACTTGGAAACTTTTAATCACTCGTATGATCTTAATGGAGATTGCTCTTGGTATCAAAAGCATGACAAAATGTCCCGTGCATCAGATGCAAGGCATGTTAAACTTGGACGAATTTACAGACACTTACAGAGGATCAAGCATGTGTAAGGTGCAGTCTCAAATTCAGTATCCCAGCAGCTTTGCACTTGACTTGTTTTGTTACTTTAGAGCGTTTGAGAGTAAACAAGAAGGTGATCTGTATTTTCAGGACCAGCAACAGGCTGAATATGATTGTCTATTTCTTGAGAGTTAGATATGCATTAAGATTATGTTTATTTATGTATTTTTAATTTAGGGTTCTATTTAGCTTTTTTCTTGACTGAAGGTGTGTTTCTATTACTGCTAAATCACTTTTTCACTCTGAGTGTGATTGGTGATTGGTATTTCTTCTAAATGTGTGTGGTCTGTAACTAAATCTCAGTTATCTGGTACTCAGTCCGTGCGGTATCCAGTTAGAAGAGGATTAACCTCACTTATTATATGACTTAATTTGCCACATTTCTATTGCAGTTATATCATACTGATCAAGATAAAGTTATATATCAGCGTATTTGTGGAGATGAATTCTGCAGATGAATTTAAAGCTGTTTTTTATACCACGTCTACTATAGTATAGTGGCTAAAAAAAGAAAGCAAAACAGTGAGTTAGATAAATCCAATATTTAACAGAAAATTAACTGAAACAATTCTGATATGGTTCACGATATACACTCAATGTCTTTCTTTAGATTTTTTTTATTTACAGTTTGCAGTACAAGCTTACGTTTTTCTAGATCTTAAAATGCACAATTCAGAAATAAACACAGTAGTTTTTAGCTGGAGACACATACAATTCTGAGATTGGGACACAGTGAAAATGTTGAGCTAAAGTGTGAAAAAACAGCACTTAAAGTAAAACTATGAAGATGTTGTAGCACTGAAAGAGGTCACTTCCTTATATAACTTTAATGTGACTGAACAGATTGCTGCCTTTTCACACTGCTCAGTGCAGTGACTGTAAGCATGTTGTGTGAGAGTAGATGTGTGGTTAAGTGTGTGTGGCTGGTTGTATGTAAAAACACTGCTGAAAAGTATTGCATTTGTAGTACAATACTGCAGTGGATGTCTTTGGTTCACATCTAAGAGCACAGCATTTGCATTTGCCGCGGTTCATTAATTCATTAATTTGTAACTCATTTGCCGAATCCTTTCTTGTGTTGCCACAGGCTTTTAATATCACGTTTTCCATCCAAAGACTGAGCTTTTTTGCTCAAATAAACAAATAAAGATAAAATGAACAAACAAAAAAAGAAATGAACTAAAATCAGAAATTAGATCTTAATGTGTTAGCACCCATACAGTACGACCCGACTTCCACTTTCAGTTGACCACGCGGAGTCATAGCGTACAGTATATATGAAACTATTTGAATCAAACTGTGTCATCCTAAAAACAAACTCATTATATCTTTGGATAGTTTGTCCTCCAACCATGTGGTGTAATAACACTTGCTCATGCTGCTTTTCTTGATGACCTTTTCCTTTTACTCGCAGAATGAGACACTGCCTCTGGGCACAGACTTTCTAATGAAAAAGTGAGCGATTTCACCGCTCCCACTGTTACAGTATGCTTTGCCTTCATTTTATGTATACATACATATACAGTGGGGCAAAAAAGTATTTAGTCAGCCACCGATTGTGCAAGTTCCCCCACTTAAAATGATGACAGAGGTCAGTAATTTGCACCAGAGGTACACTTCAACTGTGAGAGACAGAATGTGAAAAAAAAATCCCATGAATTCACATGGTAGGATTTTTAAAGAATTTATTCGTAAATCAGGGTGGAAAATAAGTATTTGGTCAATAACAAAAATACAACTCAATACTTTGTAACATAACCTTTGTTGCCAATAACAGAGGTCAAACGTTTACTATAGGTCTTTACCAGGTTTGCACACACAGTAGCTGGTATTTTGGCCCATTCCTCCATGCAGATCTTCTCAAGAGCAGTGATGTTTTGGGGCTGTCGCCGAGCAACACGGACTTTCAACTCCCGCCACAGATTTTCTATGGGGTTGAGGTCTGGAGACTGGCTAGGCCACTCCAGGACTTTCAAATGCTTCTTACGGAGCCACTCCTTTGTTGCCCGGGCGGTGTGTTTTGGATCATTGTCATGTTGGAAGACCCAGCCTCGTTTCATCTTCAAAGTTCTCACTGATGGAAGGAGGTTTTGGCTCAAAATCTCACGATACTTGGCCCCATTCATTCTGTCCTTAACACGGATCAGTCGTCCTGTCCCCTTGGCAGAAAAACAGCCCCATAGCATGATGTTTCCACCCCCATGCTTCACAGTAGGTATGGTGTTCTTGGGATGCAACTCAGTATTCTTCTTCCTCCAAACACGACGAGTTGAGTTTATACCAAAAAGTTCTACTTTGGTTTCATCTGACCACATGACATTCTCCCAATCCTCTGCTGTATCATCCATGTGCTCTCTGGCAAACTTCAGACGGGCCTGGACATGCACTGGCTTCAGCAGCGGAACACGTCTGGCACTGCGGGATTTGATTCCCTGCCGTTGTAGTGCGTTACTGATGGTGACCTTTGTTACTTTGGTCCCAGCTCTCTGCAGGTCATTCACCAGGTCCCCCCGTGTGGTTCTGGGATCTTTGCTCACCGTTCTCATGATCATTTTGACCCCACGGGATGAGATCTTGCGTGGAGCCCCAGATCGAGGGAGATTATCAGTGGTCTTGTATGTCTTCCATTTTCTGATGATTGCTCCCACAGTTGATTTTTTCACACCAAGCTGCTTGCCTATTGTAGATTCACTCTTCCCAGTCTGGTGCAGGTCTACAATTCTTTTCCTGGTGTCCTTCGAAAGCTCTTTGGTCTTGGCCATGGCGGAGTTTGGAGTCTGACTGGTTGAGGCTGTGGACAGGTGTCTTTTATACAGATGATGAGGTCAAACAGGTGCCATTCATACAGGTAACAAGTGGGGGACAGAAAAGCTTCTTACAGAAGACGTTACAGGTCTGTGAGAGCCAGGGATTTTCCTTGTTTGAGGTGACCAAATACTTATTTTCCACCCTGATTTACGAATAAATTCTTTAAAAATCCTACCATGTGAATTCATGGATTTTTTTTTCACATTCTGTCTCTCACAGTTGAAGTGTACCTCTGGTGCAAATTACTGACCTCTGTCATCATTTTAAGTGGGGGAACTTGCACAATCGGTGGCTGACTAAATACTTTTTTGCCCCACTGTATATGTGTGTGTGTATATATATATATGTGTGTATATATATATATATACATATATATACATAGTTAGATTTTCTGTATGATTAGATTGCATGTTGATATGATAAATTTCTCCAAACCTGCATTCACTTGTGAAAAATCCCAGGAGGCAGTTTTAATTAAATATAGATATTAGATGGCGTCTGTGGGCACTCACAAAATTTTCTCATGAATTATGCTGCCACATCTTAATGGTTGCAATGTTTTAAATTCTTGCTTTTTTTCAAGGACGGTATGAAAACATGCAGCTGCTTTTGGATAAGATGAGACAGCTGGGAATGAATGATCGTGTATATTGGAAAACATCATCATACTGTACATACGCTGGATTTATTATGTACACTACAAGCTCTGCGATCTGCTTGGCTGGGACATGTAGCCTAAGCTCTGCTTGAGCCCCATGTGATCAGTGGATTTTTATGCATTGAAATCAAGGATTAGCTGTTTTATACATCATTATGTTCAATATTTGGATTTGTTTGGCAGTTTTTTGTCTTTGTGCCTAATAGCTGGTCAAAGAGTGATGAGATACAAAGATAGTTCATGCCAAAAACTAAAATAAAACCAAGCAAACATTAAATCTTGTGTACTTTATCTGGTGTGAAGACAGAAGAAGTCTTACTAGTTAAAAGTAGCAGGCATTTGAACCATGTTCTCATGTCATGCTTCAAATGACTCTTTGCTCATTCCTCAAAATTAGCGTTTAAACTTCACAAAGGCAAAAATATCCGCTCCCTTGTACAGAAAGCATATTCACTAAACTCAGCTTGAGTTCTCTTGTAAATATTCAGTGATAACGACGTGAGTTCTTAAAAACAAAAAAACCAAAACGTCTGTATGAGTGAAATTTGCCCTGAAGTCACATCTGGAGTTAGGTCGTAGAGAGGGTAGACGGGAACATAAACGCTGCCTGAGAAGCTCTTGGGGTCAAACTGAACCTGATGTTTGAAACATCCCAGAGCCATAGCTGTGTTCACAGTCACAAAGGTCTGACCTCAGCTGCAGTCACAATGACGCAGCGTCAGAAACATTTATTCATCGGATGAACGTGACATTTGAAGGGGATAGAATAGGGGATGAACGTCCCCTATTCCAGAGGGGGTGATCGCAGTGATCAGAAATAAATAACAAACTAATGAGTATAGATAAGAAGTAATGTTTAGTTCTTAAAAATATACTATTGTTCAAATAAATGAACATTTCCAGTCACAGTCAGATCTGACTCACCTTTTTGGACAGTCAAGTTTGAACATTATGTTGCTCAGCAATCACAGAACAGCTCCTTAACTTGCCTAAATACCTACAAGTCCAAGAGTCAAACTCAGCTGAACTTTTCATCTGTCAGGGTGAAAACTAGAATTATTAATGGTCACTGGGCTGTCTGTTTGTATCGCAGACTGTGCAGTCTCTGCTTTAAGAGTATAAGACACCCTGTGTGGTTGTGTTTGGGTGTTCTGGTGAGTTTGTGAGAAACGTTACAGCGGATTACATTGATGCATCCTGAGTTTCAACCTCGTGTGTGTGTGTGTGTGTGTCACACCTCCGGGATGAATAGTGACAGCAACATAACCTAAGCAAGTGGCTAAAACTTGAGGTGGCTTGGACCTCATGTGTGTAAATGTGTGCGTAGGGCTGGAAGAAGAGCTTAAACATACATGAGCGTGCGCTCGTATTTCTACGAATACTGGCTGCATCTCTTTCCTGTCTGATGGGATAATATGAAAGCCCACAGAGGACAAACACCTCCACCTGAGACTGAAAATGGGATTCATTTTGTGCCTTGTTTGCTTTCTGATTTTCTCTTTCATCCTCTTTGTGTTTGCCTCTGCAGCTTTTAGTAACGTGAAGCATGTGACGGACTGTTAATCCGTCTGAGAATTAATCCCTTTGAGATGCTGCGTTCTCGTCACTGTACGCTACAGCTCTCCTGAGACCAGGAGCAGCTGTTTGTTTAACCTGAACAGCAAATATCATTTTCCAGTAGTGCCTTTCATCAGTGTATTATTTATGTTGTGCTGAAAACGGTGCTCACTTGCAATATTTTTCATTTTTATAGCACCAATTCATCACTACATTGTAGGTTAAAGACCTTAAAATATTACGTACCAGATTAAAACCCTATTTAATTGCATATTTAACCTTGTCATTCGTTTTGTTGCACCTGACTTTATTAATCACCCAGTTTTCTTTTTCTTTCTCTACTTTCCTGGCAGCAATTCCCAGCTGTGAGCGGCGCCTTCATGGATTCTCCGTACAACGGCAACACGTCCTTGCAGACGTCCACGTCCAACCTCAACGCCGGCTATTCGCGGCCCTCGGAAGCCGAGGATGACGGCAAAGTGTCCAGTGACACCATTTGGCTGTGGATTGCTGTCCTGGCAACAATTGGCAACATAGTGGTGGTGGCTGTGGTTTGTGCCTGTGCCTTCTGACAAAGTAGAGGAGTGGAACAAAAAAAATTCTGCTGCTGTCGGACATGGCAACTCTTGTATATTTTGAAAATATATTTTCTCTAGAAATGTTGTAAAATAGCATTACTTTAAGACTGATCCCATGGATTATTTTTCTTTTAAATGTAAGCATCAGTTTGAGTTTTGCAGGGGAATTTGCATGGGAGTCTTTATTCCCACAGCCCCGTCACCCCACTCCTTTTTCAAAACATAAAATCAGCGATCATATTGAAATAATTAGCTGACAGAATCTTTCTGTTCATTTGTACAGTTCAACAACCACAAAAGGAAAGCAACAATTAAGGTTGTGATATATGTTGGTACAGAAGTTCACTTTAACGTAAAATGTGACAAAATGGCTCATTGGCCAAACTCAGATGACGTGCATGTACATCATGTAGTTTGTTTCACATTTCATCTGACTGAAGACCCAGAAAGTTACACGATGCAGGAACTTTTCCCTTTTTTAAAATTTCCAAAGTGAAAACTACATATTACGGTTAAAAACAGACCTTTGTTCCCTTATGCAATGCACAGATTTAAAGACATTTCTGCTGTTACCCTTATACTGCCTGTTTCTAGAATGCTTCATTTGAGAGCACTATCATAATTCATTGGTTTCCTTTGTGTGTAACCTGTTTAATATGCATTAAAACCCATGGCTATGACTCAGTTTTAATCCTGTGCACTTCTTTGTAAGCAGTTCTGATTATTAAAGGCCACAGAAACTTGTCCTCGGGCTCGCCCTTTAAAGCTGAAGGACTAAAAGTGTCACAGGGATGTTTATTTTAGCCTCCGTGCAAACAGTGTATTAGCATTTTCTACTAGGCACTGCTACCTGAGCAAAATAGGAAATTTATTATTTATGAGTTATTCATTTTAGACTCTGGACAGAATAAAAGCTATGGTCCTAAAATTGTAGTAATATGCTTGCACGGGTCAGTTATTATGTAAACAGATTTTGAGCTGGTTACTCTGCAGGCTCAGCAGAGGTCAGCGTCACAACCACAAAGGATTAGATAAGATCAAGAGCCTAATCTCTTACGGGGAGCAGAAGCCAGAAGGAGGTCAACTGTTTGAAGCTTCACACTGATGAGTTAGTGGTCAGAGGTTTGAGCAACCAGTGCACCGATGAGTTTTTATTTTTATTATCAGCAAACATACTGCTGGAAACCTGCACAGTAATATGGTTACTGTGATATGACCCATTCCTCTGTGGATTCACATTTTGATGCCTCAAATTTCACTCTTTACATTTAGGTTTTCTCTTGGCTTTCTGGAGTCAAGAGTGTAAAGAGTGTTATTTTTATCTTTATGGATGCGCCTTAATGGGAGAAACTCCATTCATTCATTCATTCCCCCCCATGGTGCTGGAGCCTATTCCAGCTGTGATAGGTTAAGAGGCGGGACACACCCTGGAGAGGTCACCAGTCTAATATCTACTAATACCTGCTAAAATAGTTCCAGACTGATACAAATGAATTCATTCAGTGACTAAAACTGGAGCACAAATGTCTTACATCACTAAAAATGCTCCAAAAGGCACCAGGGAGTCAAGGCCAGTTTATAGTGACTAAAATGAAGTGAAATGACCCGTAGCAGGGAGCTAGTGGCAGTTTGGGTAACTATTGCTTAAGAGAGCCAGACTCCTACTGAATCATATTTAGGGACATTTTAGAACTTAAAGAGAACAGTTAATAAAAACAAAATTCTTGACTCTACTTCTTGGAAATTAGATGATATATTGTGCATATTAACATTATGTGTTTACAATGTATAAACATTTGTTTTTGGGTCGGAATGTTAACATGTTCAAAATAAGTCTGGGACAACTGGCGTGCCAACTTTATGAGCTACTAATGTGTATATTTTTAAATATATCTTTCAATCTCTCTCACTACAGCGCCGTGTTTACTGTTTTTCCACACTGAGAAATCCAAAGCATGCTTATACTTACAGCAGAGCTGTAATGAACAATCAATTATGCCAGTTTTGAGCTGCAAGAACAACTATGCCATGACTAAAGTGCTTTTTACATTAGTCAGTGCTCCAGCAAAATCTAGTTGTCCCAGTGTGTTTTCTTTCAAGAAGCTGTGGCATCCTTTAAAAGCCCAGAGGAAAGAAACTCTTTGTAGAAAGAAATGGGGCTCAATGGGATTGAGCAGTGATTTGTTCAAATTTAACAACCAGGAGAGGTCATGCGGAGGCATATCTTTCGGTCAGGGTTACATTTGCCCCATTATGAGGATGGATACATCATTTAAAAAGTGTAGTGCCATTTGCTTTCAGCTTCCTTCCAATCACTGAGATTGTTAGAGGAGGAATTAGCTTCGATAAAGGCAACAGCAAAGAAAGAATGACACAAGAGCAGAGAAAGGACAAAGAGATAAGAAATCAGAGAGATGAGGAAAGATCACAAGAGGTCAGAAGTAATGGAAAGAAACTTGAGACTTGCAAGTTCAGTTAAAAAGAAAAATCTGAGGTTCGCCTGTTTCCAGGATCTGAGGGAAACTCTGGTCTGGTGATAAAATGTCACTTAAAGTGAGTCCATTTACATACAAGTGTTAATGCATTACACAATCATATAAAAAGTAATTAAGGGCTGTTTTACCCAAAATATAATTGCAACCCACAATTTCTCTTAACCATAATAATGACATAACTTCAGCTAAAAACAGGAAACCAAGGCTACAATATGCACAGTTTACCAGAATTGGACAACAGAAGATTGGAAAAACATTTCCTGGTCTAATACGTTTTTAAGGAAACCATGGACCATGAAAGCACGGCTCCATCCTGCTTTGTACCAACAGTTCAGCCAGCTGCTATTGGTGTAATAGTGTGAAGGATAACTGAGCATCATTAAAATGGTAGTAAATATTTCTGCTGACTGTGTCCATCCTTCAATTATACTTCAATTCCATTTTATTCATATAGCGCCAAATCACAACAAAAGTCGCCTCAAGGTGCTTTATATTGTACAGTAGATCCTACAATAATAGATATAGAGAAAAATCCAACAATCATATGACCCCCTGTGAGCAAGCACTTTGGCAACAGTGGGAAGGAAAAACTCCCTTTTAACAGGAAGAAACCTCCGGCAGAACCAAGCTCAGGGAGGGGCGGCCATCTGCTGCTGCTTAGGGTGAGAGAAGGACAACGGGATAAAGACATGCTGTGGAAGAGAGACAGAGATTAATATCAGGTATGATTCAATGCAGAGAGGTGACTGGAAAGGAAAAACTCAGTGCATCATGGGAATCCTCCGGCAGCCTACGTCTATCGCAGCATAACTAAGGGAGGATTCAGGGTCACCTGGTCCAGCCCCAACTATGCTTTAACAAAAAGGAAAGTTTTAAGCCTAATCTTAAAAGTAGAGATAGTGTCTGTCTCCCAAATCCAAACTGGAAGCTGGTTCCACAGAAGAGGGGCCTGAAAACTGAAGGCTCTCCCTCCCATTCTACTTTTAAATACTCTAGGAACAACAAGTAGGCCTGCAGTGCAAGAGCGAAGTGCTCTAATAGGGTGATATGGTACTACAAGGTCATTAAGATAAGATGGGGCCTGATTATTTAAGACCTTGTATGTGAGGAGCAGGATTTTGAATTCAATTATAGATTTAACAGGAAGCCAGTGAAGGGAAGCCAATACAGGAGAAATATGCTCTCTCTTTCTAGTCCCTGTCAGTACTCTTGCTGCAGCATTTTGGATTAACTGAAGGCTTTTCAGGGACTTTTTAGGACATCCTGATAATAATGAATTGCAGTAGTCCAGCCTGGAAGTAATAAATGCATGAACTAGTTTTTCAGCGCCACTCTGAGACAGGATATTTCTAATTTTAGAGATGCTGCGCAAATAGAAGAAAGCAGTCTTACATATTTGTTTAATATGTGTGTTGAAGGACATATCCTGGTCAAAAATGACTCCAAGGTTCCTCACAGCGTTACTGGAGGCCAAGGTAATGCCATCCAGAGGAAGAATCTGGTTAGATACCATATTTCTAAGATTTTCAGGGCCGAGTACAATAACCTCAGTTTGATCTGAATTAAGAAGCAGAAAGTTAACGGCCATCCAGGTCTTTATGTCTTTAAGACATTCCTGCAGTTTAACTAATTGGTGTTTGTTATCTGAGTACTTAGTTATCAACATGCTGTTGTGCACTGTGTAGTTTTAACCCATCAGTTTTTTGTCTTTAATTGCATGTGTTTCTACATATGAATGTGTTTGCATGTGCATCTCAGCATCTCTCTGTTAAAGATTTAGTCTAGAGTGAATTGCGTCATTGTCCTGTCAGTCCTCAGCAGACTAATGAGCTGTAATGTGCCTCTTGAGCTTCCTACTCATTTAGAAAAAAGAACTTTTTCACTTCCTTGCTTGATTGTCCTAGAGGGAAGTGTTTCCCCACAGGCTTTAGTTCGGTCACAGCAGATCAGCTCTCTGTGGCTAACTTTATTAGAAGATGATTTTGCAGAGAGAGCTGCCAGAGTCCAGAGAGAACAAAAAGAACAGAAATGAGAAAGACTTTGTCATGATAGTCATCAGAGGCAAAAAGGCGACGAGTGACACAAAAAGTAAAAGAGGAATATGTGGATGGGAAAGGAAAGATAATGAAGGTGGAAATGTATCGTGCTCATTTCTTGGCATTAATAAACTGACTTCAGACACCTGACAAGGAAAGAGACACTGGATAGGAGTGAGAGAGGAAATGAGAGGATAAGAGCGATGATGGATTAGAGGAGACAAAGGAAAAATGGGAAGAGGTAGTGTGAGGAGGATGATTTTTGAAAGAGTGGTAGTCATTATCAACCTCTCATGTCATGTCGGGTGGGAATGAGAATAAATTAGTAATAATTAAAACTTTAAAGTGAGATTATGGCAAGAAAAAAATCTAGTGGGGTAAAAAAATAAACGTTATGTTTTTAAAGGAAAGTACCCAATTATATAGCACATAAATGCCGGCTGGCACATTCATGCCATTCCAATTTTCTTCTTTTGTGTATGACTGCTTTTCATTTTAAAGCTTGGACCTACAGTATTAGCCCAAAAGATATTAGTATGTTCTTACCCAGTGATAACAAGCTTAGCCCGACTCATCTGATTCCACAAAGACATATAAACTTATATATAATGGAAACCCACCAGATAGGAGTGCTCTTTTTCTGTCTGTCAACATCTTCATCCTGCTTTCTAATTCCCAGTGCTTAGTAACTCCAATCTCTTAGCTACAAGATGAAAATCCTTTAACTACATGTGTTTAATGTAAATGTCAAATATTCTGACGTCACACGTTTTCTCTTGCTGTTATTGTGCTGAGCGATCCCTATACTGTAGATTGCTATAGTTCCTAGAAAAATAGGTAGCATAAATAGGCTCCCTTGCATTGCTCATTTGCAGTAAGTAAAATGAAATGCATCCTCCACACTAGACATGAACCCAAGATGGCAGCATAACAAGCTTAATGATCCATAAAACTGAAGCGCAAGAGGAACCGAGCAGCTGGGGTTCATCTCAGCTCCTTGCAGAGTCTGACCCTGAATATATCAACTCGAGGGTTTTGCCCTGTCAGCAGGGTTAAGTTAGGTTAACTGTCAACCGTTTTCTAACTGTAAGCCTTATTCTTGCCTAGCTCGATTAGTATAGTTTACATATTTCTGTTATCTCCTTTTGAGCGGAGCCTAAAGTGTTATTAACTACTATGATGAGAATCTAAAAAGCTCAATTGGCGTTGCATAATATACACCGTGGTCTATTCCTCCTTCGTGTCACGCTGTAGCCTCTGTTCTTCCCCTTTCATCCCTTTCTCTGTCATCTCTCACATCCCTCCTTTCATGCATGCGAGGCACCAGACCGTGAAATCCACATTGTGAAACCCCTCTTTTGTACAAACACACACACACACACACACACACACACACACACACACACACACACACACACACACACACACTGTCCTGACCAGACCCCTGACTCGTAAAATTGTTTTCGTCTCGATTAACTTTTATGTAACTCAGATTTTACTAATTTTGCGACAAAGCTGGTCTCACCGCGATGTGAGGCCAACCTAAATCATATAAACCTTTTAAAAAATAAACATAAACACAGAAAAACTATAGGGGCCAATTTCCCTTTAAACTTCAACTTTTAACCTTTGGCTGAATATCGTTGGCTCCTGAATGTTCTCTGTATACTGGAGAAGCGCTTAATGAAAGAGTTTGGACAGAAAACAAAAAGTGCTCTGTTTTCATTAAAAAAATTAAAAAGCTGGGACAGAGTAGCTTTGATCCCCTTTACTTTCCTGGATCACGTACCATTTCATGGAAATACATTCATGTCTTGATGACCGACTTCAACATGAAAAAAATGACACTTTTGCATCATGAATGATTATTACAGTACTATTACTGTTGCAGAGAACACATATTATGCACAATGTGATGGTGTGGGATGCTTAGAGGATGAATGGACAAAAGAATGGTGAAGAATAACAGTCGTGTAATTACAGATGTTCAACAAAGGTTATCTTTGCTGACATGTAAACACTTCTATTCGCAGCTATGACGAGGACCAACAACTTGAAAATCCATTTCCTTTCTATTACAATACTGACTAAAATTTCGCTGTCTGGAAAAGACTATTAAAACATCTGACTCAAATAATGAAGCCATTTATTTGTCACTTGCAATTGCCTGCAGCAAAATTGGACCTCTTCTGACCATACATACAATACACAAACATCACATCAGGTAGACAGGTCAGAACAGGTAGCATAAAGAAAAACAATCAAATGTACAAAACAATAGAGGGATGGAAGAGAGACAAAGAGAACTCTTGTTAGACTGACCTCCTAGTAAGAAATCAGTATGAGAACAGAAAAACCAAAAATGGCAGTAGATGTAGTGGTGTGTGTGTTTTATTTTTAATTAAACCTAGTAGTCCAGTAGTCATGCTACTAAGATTTAAGTTTGAAGACCACTTTGAAATGTGTAAAGTTGAACTGTCAGGATTAAACTTTACAGGATCTGTAATTTTGATGTAACTTACAGATCCTTTTTCAAAATATGCCCCAAAACACAAAAATACCCAGCCAACACACACGTGGGGCCCAAATGGGGAGAAGCAGTGCTAATATTTGGGGCCCACTTGGGAAACCCACCTGGGACCCAACTAATTTTGTCCTCAGTTTCCATGTCCTCAGTCCTCAGTTTGTTGGGTCACACCTCTTAATCTTTCAAGCCAGGCGTTTTCAGTCCCAATGCCACAGGTGTATGAAATTAAGAGCCTAGCTCATGGAGTCTGTTAGACCCACTTTATTTCACAGAAACCTTTGTAAAATAATGGGTTATTCTAAAGACTGAACTCGAGTATGGTATTGTAACAGGATGGCACTGAAGCTATAGGTCAGCTCTTGAAGTTTCTTCCATCATTAATATTCCACGATCAACCTTAAGTGGAATTATGGCAAAGAGGAAGTGTTTCAGAACCACAGCAACTCAGTTACAAAGTGTCAGACCAAATAAAGTTACAGAACGTGGTCGTTGAGTACTGAGGTATATAGTAAGTTGCCAACGCTCTGCTGATTCAATAACTGCAGAACTCCAAACCTACTCTGGCATTAATATAGTCCATTATGCAGCAATATAGAGCCTAATGTCCATTTTTACTGTGCTAACGCTGTAGTAGTATATAGTAGTGTGAAAAATGTTTGCCTCCTTCCTGATTTCATATGTTTTGTATGTTTTCTCATACTGTTTCAGATCATTAAACAAATGTAAATATTAGGCAATGAAAACACAAGTAAACACAACATGCAGTTTCTAAATGAAGGTGTTTGTTATTGAGGGGTAAAAAATCTGAACCTACATGTCCCTGTGTGAAAAACTGATGTATATATTTTATAAGATGAATTAACTTTGGTGTACATCTTTGGCAGTGTTGGGAAGGTTACTTTTAAAATGTATTCCACTACAGATTACAGAATACATGCCCCAGAATGTATTTTGTAACGTATTCCGTTACGTTACTCAATGAGAGTAACGTATTCTGAATACTTTGGATTACTTAATATACTATCAAGCTTTTTACAACATGAATGTACTATGGCTGTGTGATTTATTACTATTACTGAAGGTTACTCGTCGTACCAATACCAACTAGATTTTTAAATCTTAATACAAAATGAGTAACAGTAGGGTGGACATTAGGTAATTCTGCACTTTTTGCAGCAAACTTGTATAGAAATCTATTTCGCACGTATATAAAACAGGTCAGCGGCTCCGAACCGTAGTAACCTCTGGCTAATACGTCGGGTCAGTGTCGGGCTTGTAACCGAAAACTAGCTTTACTTTGTTGTCTGGGTCAACTTTGCTAGCGAGAGACAGAGAGAAGCTTTGAAAGGCTGCTCCAACGGAACTTATTGTTTTGGAGGAAAACACGAACACAGTGTACAGTCTAGTCTTAGCAGCTTACTTACAACTGGGCAACACTGCCCATGAGGCTGCATTCTTTAGGGCTATGTCACACTCTGCCTATTGCCTTCATATTATTTCATTTTTTTAGACAGTAATTTTTAAAACTACTTCATCATGTCATTACGCGGGCCACAAGTAGAAGTGACATGGGCCGTGAGATTGACACACAGGCATTAGAGCCTCCTAATGCGTGTTTTCTTTGGGTTTTCACTGGTGTGGAATTACCAAAAATAGAGAGGGGACAGCCTAACATATGAAACAGGAAAAGATGGCCATGTAATCCCTTTATTTCAACAAAGTAACTGTATTCAGAATACCACCTTTTTAAATGGTAACTGTAACGGAATACAGTTACTCATATTTTGTATTTTAAATATGTAACGCCGGTACATATATTCTGTTACTCCCCAACACTGGTCATGTATTATAGTTCTTCTCTCTTTAATAGGAGTTTGTCCTTTCCATTGTATGGCTCTTCTAGCACAATCTTTGGTGTGGTATGATCATTAAATAAGGAAGAATTTTAAACAGCCTGCTGTGCCTGAATTGTTTAAAAAGGCTTCTCGGGTCCAACTTATAATAAAATCATGTTTTTGCATTTCTTTAGAGAAGTCACTAAACTTTTACTTTAATTATCAAAACCAACAAATTCATATTATTGTTATGTTCCACTATCTTTTACTATATGCATAGTGTAAATTTCCAATATTATCTCAAAAGATGAACTTAATCTTTCATAATATGCAATAAATTGATTTGATGAGAAATGAGAACTAATGAGAAATGATGGTGTTCCAGCTGTGATGGCAACCAATGTAAATGCATGAATGCGCCACAACAATGCTGATTTCAAAGACATTTTCTCTCACTGCAAAGTAAATATTCACTTTACTGTTTGATGAAAATGAAATGATGAGAACTATTAAAGACAGTCCAACCCAAACTGTGGAATGGGTAACCATTAGTGCTAATAACCAGAGATTGGAGACTCTTGCACAGATAATTAGTACTTAGCTTTGGTTGAATGAAACTTCAAAGTGACCGGTCTTAATATGTACTTATAAATGTGAAATGACAGGAACTTTATCTGCTAAACGGACTAAATGTCAGTTTAGTGCCTGTTCAGAATGGGCCAGCTGCAGCTTTCTCATGAACTGCTTATGCAACAACTTCAAACTTGACTATTTCTTTGGTCTGATATAGTTGCAGGATGTTGCATCCCACAGGAATAAATACTTCTTTGAACATGTTGCAAATACCTCATGATGATGAAGTTCTTGGGTGCACCAAAACAACCACACAAAGACACTTTTGAGGAGGTTGTGTCGGTACGGTTTCAAATGAACTCCAGAGCAGTTAGTTTATGGTGTGAACGTGATCTGCACCAACTACCAGGTGTAAGACACCTGGAAGTGAGCTAAAAAACGTCCCATAGCAGCATATGCTTTTCATTTTCAGTGTGGGAAGGTGCTATAGCTGTGTAAAGGTATGTAGAGGCTGCCAACTAGCCGTGAAATCAATGTAAATTCTCTGTTTTCTCACACTGCACCTTCTTCCTGTATTTACTTTTGATTCTCCTATGAAGGACACATCATCTGATGAGTGGACCAGGCATTCTTGTGCGGTTTGTAGTGACGCATTTTGGTTCACCTTAGCTCACTTGGATTTTTTCTTTGTAAAAACAAACTAAAACATGGGGAAAAACTACAAGTTTACAAGGTAATGAATTATGACCTAAGAGGTATACGGTGCTACACAAAAATCATCTCATTGCGAATGGTTTGATAGCGAGTACATTCCTGCAGTTGCCTGTAATTTGCAAGAAAGATGGTGTCTTGTCTGCAAACACTTGGTAGCTGCTTGCTGAACAGTAGAGAAAGTGTGAAAACTAAAATCAGACAGGAAACAGACATTGCTTTCTTTCAAAGTAAAGGTTGTCCATTTTGGGGGGTTTTAGCAGTAAGACACAACTTCTACTTTGATGGCAAACATTTTCTGTTTGCAGTTTGGACTTTTTAAACGTTCACTACTGCTGGGGTCGCAGTTGGTTAGTGTTTGCTCACAGGTTGGCATCTTCTATGCAAACTCTCGGCAACCACAGCAATTTGCTAGCAACCAAAGCATTTACAAAAAGGTTTTTGTAGCAGCACTCCTTTTGTGACTGATTTTACCTAGCGACACCCAGCAACCATCACCAACTGGTCAGGGAATACACATCTTTCCCTAGTAACGGTTACCTACTGGTCTCAAGACTTGTGGAACTGAGACCTGTGAAAACCTTTGAACTTCTCACCATTTTACAATCTTTTGGGTCTCCAGAATTACAAAGGATGAAGGACACTGGATGGACTGTTTTTAAACACCTAAAAACTTTCTTTCCTTATAGTCAAAACTGAAGCTCTATTATACAGGCATTAGAATTCATCATTCTCCTAAAGTAGCATGCATTAACTAAATCTGACATGAAAAAAATCCTCAAAACTTTGTAATAGTGCTCATGTATTTTTTATAAGTTCACTTACTCTTAAACTAACATTAAATAAAATTGCACCGAATGCATGCGAAGAAGTTGGAATAATGTGGCCTTAGAAATGCTGATCATAAAATTTTCATTTTATTTTAATGGACTGTTGCATCTCTTTAACCTGTCTAAGGGTATTACTTTAATGTAGCCTTGACAGGCTTCTCTTCCTCCGATAAGTCATATAGAGAACTGAAGGGATGAATTATTTGTTCTCTGACTGAACGATGGCATAGAGTACTTAGGAGACAGAAGTTGTTGCAGAGGTCTTGCTTTTTATATTTCTAATGAATCACAAGAGGTATTGCTCTTCTTTTTTTTAAAAAAAAAAAATTAGCCTCCATGTTAAAACATTGTATAAATGTGTTACACTCAGTTTGTGTTTGTACGCATGTATGTGTGTGTGAGTTTATGTACGTAAGCAATTAAAGCCCTCAAACACAGTCCATCTGTAGTCCTGCCAGGGATGACTATCTTTGAGGTGTCGAGAGATCCTCAAATACACACAATGACTTAATTCGTATACACACAAAGACAAAACCTTCCTACAAACAAAAGCCTTCCATATTATTTAACATTTAGTCTCTATTTTGACTTTCTATTTTCTTCTATCTAATAGTCAGTTTGACCTTTTGACCACAGAATTACCTTGAATCTCAAGAACAATTTATATAAACAAAAGATGCTGTTTTTGCTGTTGTTTTATTTTGAGCCGAGGATACCTAAGGGAGGACATCTCTTGCCGATAAAACGAAAAACATAACAGTTTGTAGGCTTCATAAGACACAAGGATCATAAGGAACAAATCTATAAGAAAATTCAAAGCATTTAGTTTCCTGGAAAGAAAACAGAAAGTCACCACTGTCAGGGTTCCTGGGTCGTTGACCCAGTGCTTTCAGTTTTGTTGATGTTCAGTTTATTTTGCCACTTCCATGTTCTCACTTCCTGCTTTTCCTGTGCCAGCTCGTCTCGTGTCATTAGCCAGATTATGTTCAGCTGTGTACTCACCGGTCTCTCATTATCATCCTCATCAGTCTGTGTATTTAAGTCTTCTGTTTCTACTCGTTCACTGTCGTGTCATTAATGTTGATGTTGTTCCTGTCGCGTGTTCAGTTCAGTTCAGTCCAGTCAGCCAGTTAGTCTACCAGTCCATTAAGTTCAGCCAGCCAGCCATCCGGTCATCTTTTGTCTCCGTTTCCAATAACCCTCATTCTGCACCAAGAGTCCTGAGTGTGGGTCAACTCTTCCTCGCCTCCGCACACGATCCTTGACAGAATGACACGACCCGTGCCAAGAAGACAAGCTTTTGACCCAGCGGACTCAGACCTTTTCGAGCGGCAGGACGCAGCGCTCTCCATTTGGGTGGAGAAGCTCAGGTGGAAACAGCGGCTCTTCTCAGAGGGAGCACGTCTTTGAGGGGACTCGTCTGGCTCTGGGCGGGCCTCGGAGACGCCTGCTGCCTCACCTGCATCGGAGCATTCGCCGCGAAGAGTGGGCGTCACAGGCCAAGCTTCGGCCGCTCGCTCTCCCGCTGCTCCGCTCCTCGCTCGCCCGCCAGCCGTTTTACTCATCGGACCTTCAACCTCGCCATGGCACAGCGGCTCCGCCTCCCACCTCGGCTCAACGGAGGCTCCCGCGCCAGAGGCTCGGCTGTGTACCCCGCCCACTGCCTCTTCCCGGAGAAAGCGGCGCACACGCCGCCATAACATGGACTATTTTCAGGTGGTGAGTTCCAGTGACTGTTTTCCACCCTCCACATCCGATTCTTCACTTAGAACAAATAATAAACTTATCTCTGATCCGTGGGGTGTTTCCCTCCTGGAGGAGGATGTGGACTAGGAAGAATTTTTCAGCTCTGCTCCCTCTGAGCTGGGATTTATTAAGGACAATATCCGCACTTCAACACCCCCGAAGACCCTTCAATTAAAGACTGTAAATGGTGATGGCAGAAGGGCCAGAACACTCTCTGATAAATCTGGTACGGTCCCTGTGTACGCAAACCCTAGGTCTGCCCACTTTAGGACCATTTTATCCGAACCTGCTCCTTCGTCCACCTGTCAGCCGGTACCGGTTTCATCAGCCCAGGCCACTGTTAAAAGTACTCATGCACCTAAACCTGTCAGTATCACTCACCCAGTCATTATTTCCACTCCTGTCAGTCAGCCTACACCTGTGCCAGCTCCCAGGACGAGGGCAGCTGTGACCCGGTCTACCTCCACCCCCACTCCTGTTTCTCGGGTGGGGGTGACTGGTGTCCTCCCTCCCGTGCCTGTCCCAGCGCCCAGGCTGAGGGCAGCCAGAACCCAGCCTGACCTCCCTGGAGGCTTGGAAGAGCTAACCGGTCCACCTGCTACTTCACCTCTTCATCCACCTCCTGATCTGGCTTTTCACACCCTCGCACTATCACTGGTTAGGCTAAATGAGGTGTCCCCTGCTCAGGCACCAGCTTTATTAGCCCAGGCTGCAGTTTTGTCCCCTTCAGTAACGCAGTCATTAGCTCAGCCATTAGCCTCACCAACCTCTGTTCATCCCTTAGCTTCCTCAGTCTAGTCAGTTCCCTCACCTGCTGTTCAGCCTTACCCCAGTCCCCTGTAGTTCAGTCTCCTCCTGCCCCCCAGTCCCCTGTAGTTCAGTCTCCTCCTGCCCTCCAGTCCAGTCGCCTCCTGTCTCCCGTCCTCCAGTCTGTTGTCCAGTCGCCTCCTGTCTCCCGGTCCTCCAGTCTTCTGTAGTCCAGTCAGTTCAGTCTGCCATCCAGTATCCTGTAGTTCAGTTGCCCGTTGCCCAATCTCCTGATCTGTCTCTGGTCCAGTCACTCATCCACCATCCTGTTCAGTTCCCAGACCTGCAGCCACAACACCAGAGCCAGCCGTGAGCTCTCCTGCTCTTCAGCCAGGGGTTTCCGCGCCCGCCGGCCCTACAGCTGTGGCTCCGCCACCCCCGGCTCCCATGCCGTCGCTTGGTCCAGCCTCAGCTTCAACTTTCCAGGCCACCAGCTGGATGTCATCGCTGGCGTGGCCGCCCACCGGACCAGCTCAGCAGCCGCCGCCTACCTCGCGGCCGCCGCCTACCTCGCGGCCGCCGCCTACCTCGCGGCCGCCGCCTACCTCGCGGCCGCCGCCTACCTCGCGGCCGCCCACCTGAACTGGTTTTTCTTTCTTTTGGCCGTCGGGTGCCAGCCTTTGGAGGGGAGGGGAGGGGGGGGGTACTGTCAGGGTTCCTGGGTCGTTGACCCAGTGCTTTCAGTTTTGTTGATGTTCAGTTTATTTTGCCACTTCCATGTTCTCACTTCCTGCTTTTCCTGTGCCAGCTCGTCTCGTGTTATTAGCCAGATTATGTTCAGCTGTGTACTCACCGGTCTCTCATTATCATCCTCATCAGTCTGTGTATTTAAGTTTCTACTCGTTCACTGTCGTGTCATTAATGTTGATGTTGTTCCTGTCGCGTGTTCAGTTCAGCCAGCCATCCTGTCATCTTTTGTCTCAGTTTCCAATAAACCTCATTCTGCACCAAGAGTCCTGCGTGTGGGTCAACTCTTCCTCGCCTCCGTACACGACCCCTGACAACCACAAGACAGGAAATTCTCATATTACTGTTTTTCCTGCCAAAATCAACGATCACTAGATTTTTGGTGGTACATTTAGTTTACAAGGGGGGATGGGCAGGGAAAGGAGAGGAGAACGGATTAATGACTGATAAACACAGATTTTAAGAGCTAGACAGTCGACAGTGTCATGATGACTGTTTGCACTTAGAGAGCAGGGCTGCCTGACCTAATCCTAACAGAGAGCTATGCAAGATGTAGATTAAAGTATTACTGTTTACATTATGTTATCATTCATGTGTCATTTGACTTTTAAACAATGAAGTTTTCATTTAATACTAGTAGATTTATGACAAGGATTGTTTTAAGTGGATCTGAACTGATTTAAATGAGAAGACACCGTGTCTGTGGAAAAAAACAAGTTTTCCAAGCAGATATCTATGACTTTGTTTTTTGGGCTCTGTACACACACACACACACACACACACACGAACAGATGTACTGGCAACAATGTCTATATTTGGTGTTAGAAGGGCAGAGGAAAACAATGAGGTGAACTTGGTCACAGTTATCATTGGCAGATTAAAACTCGAAGACCCTTCAGGCATACCCAATGTATAAATATACATAGGCCCCCTGTAGAGTGATTGTCTACTAATTGTAAGGTTTGATACCCGGCTTCTCCAGTCCACATGTGGAAAACCCAGCCCAGGAGCGAGGCTGGCACTGGCGGTCAGAAAAAGCTGCAGTCATTGAACAATCTGTAGATTGTAGCAGACAACTTGGGCTCCGCTGGTTGTGGGGCGCTCCTGGGGGAAAAAACAGAATCCATCAGCCCGGTTGCAGGTGGGCGGCCGCGGCGAGGGGCCTGGGCTGGGACCACCTGATCATCTTTGTGGCGTGATGTGTTCAGTTGATGTTGTAGAGGAATAAAGAAGGAGTGAGAACTGAGAGCTCTGTGTCGTCCATGCTTACCTCCACATTGGGTGTGAGTGGAGCCCTCTAGTGGTCCACCACAAGGGCAACATTATGTAAGTTCCTGTTTGAGCGCTATAAAATATCTAGTTTTCTAAAAAGTTTGATATTTACCAAATTCGTGGAGTTTTTTTTTTTGTCGTGTTTCGCATCAGCTATTCAAAATGTGGTGCTTTTCTAACTTTTTATTTATTTAAGTATTTAATCACTACCAGCTGGAGAAAAGGCCACACTTGGTGGTTTGTTTAGTCACCAAACAATTTAGCGGGGTTTTGAAAATGATCATGGTTTGGGTTAAAATAGACCTTTTCACAAGCCTAACTACATTTTACAACATTAAACTTTTAACTTTTGCTAGGTTGCCAGGGTAATGTGTCCCAATCCCCAAGAACACGCCCCCAGAAAACCACCGGTACTTCACAATTCCACAGACTTGATTTTAAAACTGGTACCAACTCTGGACCAGCTCCAGATTTTTCTGTGAGACTAGTTTCCTGCAAGATTTGAAATATTTATTGTGTATGTCTGTGTGTGAGACAACAAAACAAGATAGCAATAATCAGTCCAGCCTGCTAGGTTGCTTAGATAGCTCAGCTCTGTGTCTGAGTATGTCTGAGTGTCTGTTGTTACTTTTCCAGTAAATTATGACTCACTCGCTTCGTCATTCAAGTCATTTTAAAGATTGAAGCATTTTACAAGCTGAGCATAAACAGTTTACAGAAAATACGTTAATCTTTCACAGATCACGTCACGTCTCTGCAGATATGATCTACTATAGGAGTCAGCATTGTGTAGACTTTCATTTTGTCGTGAAAACAGCCTGTACTGATTTCACTAAGTATGAAATCTCCAACATCAGGACATTCTACAGGTATCTGTACTGCAAACTGATTCTGTTTCACTTCCCTTCAGTAGAAAAAGCTTTACTTAGTAGTAGACCTGATTTGCTATTATACAGAGCTCTTTTTACTACGTTGATCTATTAGCTATGATGGATTATGCAATTTCATAACATTACATAACGCAAAGTGCCCATTTACTTAATCCAAGGAAGGTCTGGCTGTAGATTGTTTTTGCCTATGAGTGCAGAGTGATAAAGTGTCTGACAGTCAGCCTGCCAGATGGGAGTCACTCTAATCTAAAAGGTGGCTCAGCAATAATGAGACACAGATGGTTGTGGTATGTTTATATAAAAACACATACAAATCACAACCAACGATGTGAGTGTGAACTCCTTTTTTAAGAGTTTCGTTTTTAAAACTTTAGAATAAACTTTCACTTATATCTGTTACAATATTTGTAAATGACTATTTGCATCGGAAATTAGTGGTTATTTGGAGATTTCGATTGAATTATCCTATTATTTGAAGTTATCATTTTAACTTAAATACAGTGTTATCCATTATCCTACCCAATCCAATTTTAACTGAAGAACACTCATCTTAAAAACGCAAGTTTGAAACTCCACACAACATATCACCATTAGCATTCATTGTTGAAATTCTGTCCACACATCTGGAAATCTAATGTTCACCTTTTCTTTTTTTGCTTTATGTTAGATTTGTATTGTTTATTGTCATTTATGTTTAGAAATATCTACTTATATATGCTTAGAGTTTTATAATTAGTTGTAGATTGATAGAGGTTTGATCCTTAGTACTCTGCAGAGACGTTGTGTGCATTCCAGAGTGCTCTGGCATTCACACCCACATTCTGGGAGCATGGGAGAGGGCATACCTTCTCTTATTGTTTTATGGTAGGATAAACGTATCTATATCTGTTTTAGTCTAAGTGCCTTTTGTTTAGATGAACTGCTGGACTTCCAGACCAGCAGGTTTAGGGAAGTCGTTTATGGGGTCAAACTCTGACACCCCCCCCCCCCCCCCCACGCACACACACACACAAACACACACACACACACACACACACACACACACACACACACACACACACACACACACTTACACAACACACAGGCAAGGTACTCTTTGAGTGTATGTAGACGTCATATGTTAATGAACCTATGCTCATTCATGTAACCTCAATAAAAGAGCAGTGTTACGGGGGAGCAGATGAGAGCCACTGGGGTCAAGCGATGGAACGGCGTTTGTCCAGTTCTCTCCCGTGCACGAGAAACATAAAGAAGTTTGCCTACTCGTGTCTTGCTTTGCTGTGTATAATTAAATTGTCCTTAACGTTCCAGCAAATAGGTTTAAGCTACAAACCTATCACTTTATTTCAGGTCTAGAGACAAGTCATTAACCACCTGGACACGAAAAGTTGCTACCGAAAAGAGTGGTTGCTGTGGATTGCAGGCCGGCACTGTGAAATCAGTTGCTAAAATCATCGATGCCTGCAGACCTGTCAGTGACCCTCTGGCAGTGACAACTCACTAGGGAAAAATGTGTATTCCCTAACCAGATGGCTTATGGTAGCTGAGAGTTCCTGGATGAAACTGGTTGCAAAGAGGATATCAAATTTATATGGAAGACTTCACTTATCTGTAAACCAGCTACTCAAACACATTGGCTACCTACTTGCCAAGTTTTGCTACTACTTGGCAAGTAGTTAGCCAATGTCCGCAGACAAACTGGCATCTTCCATGTAAAACTACCTTGGTGGGGCACCTTATACTTCTTTGCAACCAGTTTCACCTGGTGACTGCTAGCAACCACTCGCCAACCAGTAGGAGAATAACAATTTTTTCTTAGCAATCATGAGTTTGCCCGGGGAGTCTTTGAACAATCTGTAGCACTGTGTTGTTTGGATCCCGGTAAAGACAGTAAAGTGTTTGATCTCAAACTAAAAGAATGAGCTGCAAAAACCTGAAGAGTCATGTTCTCTGTGCTGATTATAATGCATTAAAATATAAATTATACAAATCTGAAGCAAGTCAAAGTAGAGAAACATTGTATATAAGAAGTTTAAAGGTCTTTTAACTGCCCCCCCCCCCTTTTTTTTTAATTTTCTGACTTAGGAAGAAGCTATAATTCAACTAAAAATATTCAAACAAATTAGTTGCAAATGTTTGCCAGTTGTGCTCTTAAACATAAGATTCAGGCTTGGAATAGTGCCTGGAGAATCCATTGGTCTCTGCTTCCAGCACACGTCTCAGTTCATCTGACCACACACACACACACACACACACACACACACACACACACACACACACACACACACACACACACACACACACACACACACACACACACACACACGACCTCACCAGTGTGAGTAAGTCTGTCTGGACTTGTTAGACACAGAGAGGAGGTCTGGGAATGCTGAAGGTGGGGGAGTACAGAGGGAGAAGAGGTAGAAAGTTGCAACTTCAGGGCAATATGGACCGCATGCTATGGGAAGGAATGCATGTGTCTTTGTAGGAGAGTGAAAAAGCAAATGAAAAGAAGAGAGGAGGGGGAGGAGGAAAGAAGCAATGAGGGAGGGATCTCAGCTAAAGCTGCAGCGTGGCTGTGTCTGAATGAAAGGACCTCTCACTCTCACTTTCTTCTGCTGTCTGTCTGTCTGTACCTATGGCTTCTGCAAATGAGCACGTCCAGACCAAACACAGAGCAGAGACTCTCCGAGTGGCTTCAAGCTAGAAGTAAATATTTTTCAGAAACTGTGGCTGAGGGTGCAGCATTTTCGATTGCTTTTCGTAAGGTTAGTCCCTCTTTCTAAGAAGATTAGTACTTTCGTTTATTTGCTTTTAGTGCAACAACAAACTTATTTTTGAGAATAAGTTGCAATGTGATTGATGGTCAGTTTCAGTGACGGGAACCTTATCTCTTTCAGGAGTTTCTGCTGTGACGTGCAGGTGTTTATGCAGATATGACTAAGTAAACTCTTCTCATCACAGAAATTTGGGACATTGGTTGGACAGACCTTCAGGACTTCTTCTGAATAAAACAATTCACTGGATCTTGGATCAGATTTACTATATTTTACCTCATTTTTGTCTCACACATCTTGAGGTTAGCCTACCATGTGAGTGTGTTGTGTGAGTTAGATTTAACTGGAGCTATCCTGAGTATTTTGTAGGTTTCTGGCCAGCTGGCAGGCAGCTGTGATGGAGGGTCATTGTGCTTCATACACACATTCACACCTCTAGACATAAGCTCACTGATGGCTGCCTGAATCTGCAGAGACAAGCACACCAAATGAGAACATCAAACATTCCACTTTAACTTTCAGTTTCATATCTGCGCTTTATAGACGTGATGTAACCTGTACACTCATTTCCTTTTCTTACCTTTTCTAAACTCAAATACCACATTCACACTGACTTCATTTACTACAATATTGGGTCAAGAGACAAACTATCCAGAACTGAGAGAGCGTATACTTACAGCACGATGATACAGACCTGCAATTTGGTCCCCAGATGCATCTTGCAGCACACCTCCCCTCACCACCTTCTCCCCATCCTGCTGTTGCTCCTCCATACCTGGTGGGGGAGCTGTCACCCTCAGTGTTTGGATTACAAGCCTCCATTTGAGCCCAGGCAGCCATTGGCCTTCTGCAAGGAGTATTCCAAGTTTGGGTGCTGTGATGTGGAAAAAGATGAGGAGATATCGGGCAGGTTTTACACCATTATGGAAAACTTTGACCATTCAGGTTATGCAGCCTGTGGCAAATACGTACGCAGCATCCTCTGCCAGGTAAGAGAAACATTTATTCTAATTTGATTTGATCTCTTTGATTTGATGAGTATTAGGTACAAATATTCAAATCAGACTATGTTACACATGTTCAGTTTAGAATCCAAACTCATGTTTTCCACTGTGTGTATAATAACTTGATTTTATTATGCTATTTTATTTTATTTATTATTTTCTTTTATTATGCTGTCCTCTAATCTAGCATCACAATTGTGACTTTTTACATTTAAATTAAAGCAGATTCCCCTCTGGTTTGTTTTAGCAGGTAATAAATTCTACTACATATTTCCAACAGGAAGATATAAGTGTGTTTAGTCATGTGTAAGAAGCTCATCATAAAGGAGAACCAACAAAATATTTTAACAGTTTAATGAATACATGATGCTTTTAGACAGCAGTTACTCATACCAAAAGCCAAACCGATGTGTAAATTGAACATGGCGAATATAAAGCCCAAAGGCCTGGATCATCCAGTGGAAATAAACCCTCCAAAATCAATAACAGGCTGCCTTTTGCTAAGGGAATTGAAGATGAATGATTGCGATGGGTTTTCTTTCCCTCTGTCACCAGAGCATCTGCTCATAAGGGTCATATGATTGGTGAGGTTTTCTCTGTTTAATTTGTATTATTGTAGGGTCTGATGCAACCCATGGAGTGGTGTGTATCAGACATCTGGCAAGATGTAGCATGATTTAAATGTTCATATAACACTACGGTGGATTTTTAAAAAAATATGTTAGTAATTCCTTTACTGTACCGCATAACCGTTCAGTTTATTCTTGCTAACTTTTCTTCTTTAGACCCTGAGTGATGAAAGGACAGTACACATGGGTGTTGAATAAAAACATAGATATCCAAATATTTCTGCCACAACTTCACCAACTAAGGTGCATGGAGTGGGACACCTGTTGAATAAAAACAAAAAACGCGCCATTGGTTGGACTTCTTACCTGATACATGATGTTCAGGCTTCTTCCAGTGAATCCTGCTATTTGATGTAGACACAAAATGTCTGGGTCCATGGAGGTGATGTTGCATGGTCATCTGTTCGCAAACATGTACTAAACAAATCACAGATTAGTTGTCATTGTTTCTTTTTTAAAGCCAAGAAAGTTGAAATGGACCGATCGACTGGAAATCTGATAATTTGCAGTCTTCTTGGTCCTGACTGGTGACCTGTCGGCTAGCCTCACGTGCATCCAAATGTGAGCTGGTCCTTTTCATGCAGCCACCTGCTAGCATTTGGCTGTGGCCATTTGCGAGTTCTACTGTGAGTAGGGAAAACACAAAACTGGCAAAGTAAATTGGGACAGAATCGGCAAATGTTCTTAGCAAGAGACCTAATCAGACACTTAAATCACCCTCACCAGCTGAACATGAACATTTTAAAGAAGCTAATAAAGGTGACGGAGTTACGGCTAAAGTTAACGTGTTTAGATCCAGCCAGGTAGCAGCCTTGGTATGAAAAAAAGGTCAAAGATGGGTGAGAAAGAGAAAAACAGTCTGTGTCATCTTATCTGGTAAAGTTACAAATGTACTGAAAATTGATGTAAGTATCTGACATTCGTATTGTTATATTAACCTGTTTCATCTGCTTCTCTTTAGCAAGATAAAAAATATCATGTAAATTCTCAGTTTATTCTCAGTTGCTTCAATGAGAGAAGAACCTGCAGCTAGCTGTCAATATACTGTCAGTTATAGCTATAAGTATAGTTAGAAAATTGGAATTGGCGGGTCACCCTTGGAATTGGTGCATCTTTACTTTGATATCTTAGTTATAATGAACAAAACAACTAACAGTTTTCAGAAGCCCCTCTCTCAACAAAATGTGTTTGCTCTCTTTTTAAGTCTGGTGGTCCATGGTGATACTCACAGAAAGATGTGAAATATCTAAAACTAGTAAAAAATGCAGAAAGAAATCCAGAGGTGCACGAAATCTTGACCTTGAAGGGAAAGATCGCCCAAATTCAAATTAGATAAGGTTTTGGTTTTATGGACAAAGACTCTGAACTTTGTCATCTCACGCAGTAAGCGTGAACTATGTGCCAGAAAACATTAGTTTCTCAGATGAGGCACAGACATAACCATAAGACATCCAGTCTCCAGAGTTTGAACCAGAACAACTGTATGAAATTGCAGAACAATTTAACAGCATATTCACTTTTCCAGTAATCTCACAAAAATATGCATTAAGGTTTTAACTACACCATCAGAAGTCTTGGCAATATTTGAATGAAGTGCCTGTGCCACCATTAGGTGTGGAGGGGAAAAACTGAATTGCACTTAATGACAGCAGAGAGACCATAAGGCAGAGGTAGAAAAATGAACCAGCAATCCCTAGGTGAACATAATAATTTTTTTTCTTTAACTTATATTGTTTTAAAAAGCATTGACTCATACAATTTTGGTATGAAAAAAACCTTTCCAAATGCATTATTGTGTTATTCTTGCAATGCAGTTTAATAAAAAATAAGATGACATGAAATACTTTCCTTATCCCATATTTAGGAAATTCATTTTTTTAATAATAGTTAATGATGATGATGATAATGATACTACTAATAATAAAGTGAACATGGCGAAACAGAAAATAAAATAAAAAAAATACTCAACATTTAGTCTCTGTTAATAGTTTTGGATATTTTTTATTCTAACGAGTTTTTCTATTTTAGTGTGACTGTGTTTTAGTTTCCTTTTTCAGCTCTTTAATCTTAAACAGATCCCAGTGCTGAAATCCAGCCCCTCCCTTCCTGGAATAACCCTTGAAGCCATTCCCACTCACTGATGACATAATTAGGCCCTGACTTTGCAGCTCAGACGCTTACTACGTGCAGATCCAGAGCACAAATTAAATGATAGGTGCAGCACAAATTTGGTCATGGCCGTATAACTGAGATAAAAGCTTCACTATACAGAAGCCAAAATAATCGGGTGGGTAGCTTTACCATAAATAACACTTTAATTTTTGATGTCAACAAGGAAACAATGAAAACTAACAAACTTGGCATCTTCCCGGCAGTTTTATACATCATGCGTTATGTAAAGATGGTGACGAATCGTCCAAAAATATAGACTTATGTTATTGTGGTAATTATAGCCTGATGTGGTTCTTACCAAGCAGTGCAGGCTGGATCTCAAGTAAAATTGCAGAGCTGCGACTCACGCACCATTTACAACTGCTGGATATAGGTGGAGCTCAGACAAAATATACATTCAAAAAGTTTAGCATGATACACATGTGCTGTGTAGACTGCAACGAAAAGCCTTTGAAGAAACTCTCATTTACATGAGCGCTTTATATGAAAAGTTATGTTAAAAATAAAGAATGCGTTTTTGGTTCCATTTGAGGTATGTTGATGCTTTTTTGTACTTTTTAAACCTTTTTCAATGATGATGGTCCGCTCTGTGGTTTTTTGGCTCCCAAGTTCATAATTTGAGGTGAAAGAGGCCCGGGAGGTGGTCAGGCTACCCCGCTGCCAGGGTACTTAACCAGGGTAAAAGCCATACACTGAAGCCGTCTGTTCCAGCAGGAAGCTTCCTGGCACTGATATCAATCACAGCGTGAAGAGAGGGACAGGCAAACACATATTAAAGAGAGAGACAGAGTGGGAAATGAGTGCGTGTGTGTGTGAGTCAGGGAGACGGGAGGAAGACTGTCATTGTTCTTTGCTTACTTGACCAAACAAACAACCATTTCCTCCTCAGGCCAGGGGTCCAGGATATATCAGGTTGCTGCAAAGAAAAAGGATGAAGAAAAGCACAGGAATAAGAAGAGATGAATAAAATCAGTGAAGATAATGTCAGGCATAAAGAAAAGAGAAAAACAAATGAATTAACAATAATAAAAACAGACATAGAGATAATTTCAAGGGCATTCTGTTGCCCTTGAAAAGAGTGTGCATTTGCGTGTTATAGTTGCAGTGCTCTGCTTTCACGTGGCTTTCTCGATAGGTTTTCATTTATTTTGTCATCAAATAAACCGTTAGCAGCACCCTCAGTTCAACAAGACCCATAGAGGGGCTGTTTGAGGATAAAAAAACATTTAGTGAGCACTGCACCAAGCAGCAGAAGTCCAGATTAGTTGTTTCCCTCTTGCATTTTTAATAAGCAAGCTTTTAGTACGGTAGCGATGTCTCTGGCTGTTTCACACTGCTCTCTCAGTTTAAAAACTCAGCCTGTGTCGTTTCCTCTGACAGGGTCACACATTTACCTCTCATCTGTTTACCATGACTTTTTTTTTGTCTCTCAGCTACAATAAAACACCAGCGTGTGGAGCAGTCAGTGGAGAATCGGGAGCATGTGAGATGACAGGAATAAAATCTGAGTCTATTCTGAATTTGACGGCGTAAACACCAAATTATAGCAGCTTGAAGTGGTCGCGTTGTTAGAAACAGCTGCTTGTAGCTGCATGCCTTATTTCTACCCTATCATAGTGGAACCAAAATAGGACAATGGCTGGGATTTCAGCATGACTCGGTGAAACAAAAGATCATGTGCAGTATTTGCAGTTTGCACTGCCTTTTGTTGCTCATTTTCAAGCAAAGAAAATGTCTTCATAACCTTGGCTTAAAATATATATCTATTGAAGAAGATATAACTTGAACTTATACATTTTTCCTTGAACGTAGCATCTGCCCCACATGCCTGTTTACTGCTTTCATCAGCAGTTCCAGCATCTCAGACTGAACACAGCTTTTGTTTGGCCCAGTAGAGAGAAATCTATTTCAGAGAACACTCTGATCTTTTCCACTGTAGTACTATCAAGATGTTCAACAAGAGTCTGCGTTGACTGTTTTGGCCAAACTCCCCACCTCCCCTTTCTCTGTGATTTATAAAAGTCAGTGTTTCAGTTAACACTTGGATGGAACAGCAGTTTAAGCCATCTGTGACCTAAAAGACAAAGACAGACACAGAAATGTAAAGTTTAATGGACTACTGTATGATCAGCAACTGTGATGAAACATTTTATGTGATACAGTAAAAAACAGACAAAACAGTGTCCAAAAAGTATTGATAGTTATGGATTTGTCACACCTTTATATTTAAACATATCCACTTTAGTGTGGGCTGCAGCTTGAGTCATGTTACCTACTGACACTGTGAGTTTGTCCATATGTATTTAATTGTGGTCTAAATACTTTTAAAAAATCTGCTCACAGGAATATAAACCAAACACAAAAGATGGTCTTGTAGTCTTACAGGTGGTAATTAGGATAAAAATCAAGGTCAAGCTTTAAGTTCTGGTCAAAGCTGGTCAAGGTCTGACTGACTATGCTTGTAATAAAGCAGTAATAAATATCTACATACCCAAATGTTTATAATTTGCCCGATTGGCAAATTGTAAATATGACGAAACAGTTATTACCCACAACACACTGTTCAAACTCTGGCGTCATCTTCCTGGTCAAAACTGTTTTTTGTACCACTGGAAAAACTGAACTAGAAACAGTTGGTTGTTGGTACTGTTAGATAGAGGTTTGCATATAGAAACAAAAATCAAACAATTATATTAAAATAAATACATTTTAAATCTTTACATTTTGCCCCAGACTGCACTGAGTTACAGGATCTTTTCTTTCTTTAAACAACTCTAGAATAAAGTGCTCTGCTGGTACAAATAATTAAATACGTTACTGCTCATCCATTTTTACCTGATATACTTTGTCTTACCAAATAAAGGCAAGCGCAACAGATTTATATAACAAAAAAACAAAAAAAACAAAACAAATGGCAGGTGTTTACATTATTTTCCAGTTTGTAGATTCACTAGTTAACAGGACATCACCCATTTATTTCCCTTGTAACTGCTTTGATCTTGTTCTCATAATGAGGCTTTTCCTACATGTACCCAGACTGTTAAAAAAAAAAGAGAAGACTTTTGTGTACATCTGAATGCTGAAGGTAAGATTTTTACAGCTGTTGCATCACTGCGTTCAGTGTCAGCATCAAATGCAATTGTTTGAGTGCAAAGTTAAAGAAAGGAGCCAGAAAGCCTGTGATTATGCGGTCAAGAAACCACAGATTTTATTTTTTTGTGAATATCTGCTTTTGTTTCATTCTAATCAAGGAAGAGATTCCAAAAGAAATCCTTCAACACAAACGTTTCTCTCACTAGAAAGTCAAGCAAAGACGTCCAGGCAACTTCTGTGACGTTGGTCCATCGTTTGGGAACTATTTTTCAACCAGGGCTCAATGAAGACAACAAAAACTTAAAAACTCTTTTAGATAAAAACACATAAGTACATGTTTTCATTTACCAATGTCCTTACAAAAATGTTACAGCAAATAATTACAAGAAGAGGCATTGTGATGACAGGATTAAAAACAACACATTTTGTCCATTTTGACGTTATTGAGTGACATAATTTTTAAAGTGCTTTTGAAGCTAAATCCACCACTTACATAATCACTGTAATAATCTCCATATATAAAAACAGCTGAGATTAAGCGTCAGACTGTGAAACAACACAAAAATATCCCATATCTGCTGTTTTGATCTGTGCTAAATGAGCTAAATCTTTTGCAACGTTATTTATGTTTATTAATTTAAATATTTACTTTTGTTTAAATACCAAAACAGTTATTTGGAAAACTTTACTGATGTCAGAAATAATTCACTGCAAAGTGAAAATAGGTTTATGAGCCCTTACAAGAAACAACACCAAATTTAATCTAAACATTCTTGATTTACCAAACCAATCTTATGCCGGTTTGTTGTTTGGGATTTGTTTACTGGATCAGTTTGGTTTTTCTGGCAAATGAAAGCGCACCAGTTTGCATGATGATGGTTTGGGTGCCATGGCTCTTTGTGCCTAAAGCACACCATTCTGGGTGTGGACAGTGTGGTTGTGACTTAATAACTGAGTGGACCTTCCTGGGATCCATTTATACCAGGCCGCACTCAGACAGGCTGGATATATCTCAGGCTTGCCCGGTCAAAATGAGGCCCAGAGGCTGTGGAAGAACAAATACACAAATCCATTTAAGTGATTCATTACTGAATCTCATACATTTCTGTAACTCTACCTTTGATATTAGCTTAAAAAAGTTTTACATTTTTAAATCATATGTAACGAAACGGTATCTGTTGTCCTTTGAAGGAGTGTTCTCCATATGCTGCCCACCTGTATGATGCCGAGGACGCTAACACACCCATGAGGGTGCTACCTGGACTCTGTGGGGATTACTGCTCTGACTACTGGCGGCAGTGCCGGTACACGCTCAGCCTCCTGCTTGAGGATGTAGGGAACTCACAGCAGTTTGCAAACCTGACTGCCACAATTGAAGAAGATCACAGAAGGTTTTGTGAATTTCTGGTGTTGAAGGACAAAGAGTATTGCTATCCTAGTGTCTTGACAAATGCAGGTATGAGTTACATGTTGTATGAAGAGGTTAAAAAAACGCATCTTGGTGTAACTAGCCCAGAAAAAGGTCTAGAGTATACAACCTTGATAGCTCTGAAGTTATTAAACACATCAATCTGTGAGCTAAATGTCAGCGTCAGTATCAAAGTGATGCTCCACATCAGCATTTTAAAATCATTGTTGTGAACCAGCTAGCATTCTTAAAGTGAAATGTTTAAAATCAATCATGCAGAAACAATAGTGTGGATGCAAACAGTCTGAACTGCATGCATGAATTTGAAAATATCCGTGTCTGCACTGTCTCACCAAAAAAATCACTCCAATGAAAGAAAGAGTGGGTGGAAGAGCTCTTCATATTGATTTGTAACTGCCTGAACAGAAGCTGAAAGTACAGTGCATTGCTGTAAAATAATTACAGTTTTAATTTGGTGCAAGCATCTGCAAGTTTGATTGCAACTCAGTTTGTAGATGTGATTAGACACATGCCAATCTACTCTCCCGTGTCTTTTTTTCCCCGCTCTAAGAGTTAAATGCTAACCTGGGATTGCTAAATGAAGATCCTGAAGGATGTTTGGAGCTGTGCTTACAGGAAGTTGCCAATGGACTCCGTAACCCTGTGGCCATGATCCATGCAGATGATGGAACTCATCGCTTTTTTGTTGCGGAGCAGCTGGGTTATGTGTGGGTGTACTTGGCGAACGGCTCTAGGATCGATCGACCTTTCCTCAACCTGACTAAAGCCGTCCTCACATCCCCGTGGGCTGGAGACGAGAGGGGATTCCTCTGCATAGCCTTACACCCTAGGTCCATCTTTTTTTCAATCAAAATATTAGTTTTGTCCACATTTAAACAGCAACATTTTGTTTTCAAAGGAAAAATTCATTGTGCCAAAATGTGAAATACAGCATTTCCATTGAGCTTCTGTTTCGTTCACAGGTTCACCACTGTCAGAAAAGCCTACGTGTACTACTCTGTGTCTGTTAAGAAGGAGGAACGAATACGAATCAGCGAGTTCACAGTATCAGTACATGATGATAATCAACTAGACCATTCTTCTGAGAGGTGCTGTATTTAGTAGGTCCTTGCATGGTCTTAAATGACACAAATACATTCATCATCTTCTCATCTCTCCTGCTGTAGAACCATTCTGGAGGTGGTGGAGCCAGCATCCAATCATAATGGAGGACAACTTCTTTTCGGTCACGATGGGTATCTGTACATCTTCATAGGTGACGGTGGCCGTGCTGGAGATCCTTTTGGAAAGTTTGGCAATTCACAAAACAAGTCAGTACTGTTTAAATAATGTGTTTGCATGTTTGGATGCATGCATAGACTCACAATGTTGATTTCACATTTTGTGTTAAAGAAGATGTGAAATCTCAAATAACACGCAAATATAATAGGCATAGTTGTGATTGTGAAGACTGCTCATCTTTATAATCTTCACGAGGCCTCATGACGTTGTCAAGATGTTGGCTTGATGAACAAAATACCAAAGTCGAGTTGGAGCAGGTAAAGCGTCAGAGAGTCCTGCCAAAAATGGGTTCCTCTCAAATCAAATCTAATGAAAAGGATCAAATTTATGAGGAACGTTTCTGCATTGAACAGAGGGCATTATAAATGATAGTTTTGCAAAGACTATAATTCAAAACAATTTCTTCAAAGTGACGAGTGAAAACTTTGTTTGCACGTGTCATAAACAATCATTCATGATAACTGCCAGGTTCTGTGCTGTGCCAGTTTATGGAGATTTCAGTCTTTAATTTACAAAACACTTCAAATAGGCATTCCTCCTCTATGGTTTATCATTATACCGAGAGCTGCATTGATTGAAGTTTATTATTTTGAATTTTTAGCACAGAAAATTAAAGATAAAGCCAAAAAACCTTTGGTTGCAAGTCACAAAGTTCAGCCAATAGAAAAAGCGTCAGGGAGTTCAAATATTGCTCCTCATTTTTTGTAAATCAATACTTCATCCTGTGAAATGCACCAATAATGTCACATTTAATAGGTAGGTTTGCATTTTAGGGCTGACAAAAATAGCGATCTACCTTTAATGTTTGTATCGAGAAAGCAAGTAAACTTCCTCCAAAACTGGGACTTCATTTAGAGCTGTTAGCACCTTTTCTCCAGAGATGGACAATTTAGCTGTTTGTCTCTTCCTGAGGCTGTTTTTGACAAGCCGTAGTAGCTCTTCTGGGAATGCAGCTTGCCAAGTCTAATATTGACATGACACACTACACACATCATGGACCACCACACACTGGAATGTGGAGGGGAGAGAGAAAGTGAGCGAGAGTGAGTGCAGGGTGGTAAACACTGGAAAAAGGCCATAAAGGCCATTAATAATATTTTTTTAAATTATTATTTATACAGAAATTACACCCATTTGTAAACGTAGTTCCTCGTTTCCTTACATTTCTAAGAAGATGAAACCACAAGGGAGAGAAAGGTAGGGAGAAGGAACGAAACAACTCATGCTAAACTATCCCACATTGATGGTCAGTGTTATGACAGCCAGTGGATTCAGATCACTACTGTCCATTGTTCATGTGACTGCTGATAGACGTAGCAGGATGGATTTTGAAGTGTCCAGAGCTATACTCTCTACTCAGATTCATTCAAACAGAACTGCAAAACGGATCTGACGGTGCTTTTCTGGCGTTAAATAAACACTTACGGTTGAACCATTTAGTCACCACGGTCTTTATGATACTCTGAGTCATTCTTCCTTTTTTGTCTGGTCGTTACGTTTAATAGGTCAACACTTCTCGGCAAGGTGCTGCGTGTTGACGTTGACTTCAACGATAACGGTGCCCCGTACAGCATTCCCTCAGACAATCCATTTCTGGGCGAGAAGGAGGCAAGGCCGGGTAAATGAATTTCCTGTTTGTGTGGAAGACTGTGATCATGGCACACTTATTTATGCTAATCTAGCTTAGCTTTTCTCTCATAATATTGGACTGCGGTGGGACTGTGTTTTTCTTTCTGTGCAAAGCTGGAAAATGACAGAGGATGTCATTTTTGTTTGTGTTTTCCATCCACATATTTCTTTCTTTGTTTCCCTGCAGAGGTTTATGCCTATGGAGTTCGCAACATGTGGCGTTGCTCCATTGACCGCGGTGACCCCGTTACCACTGAAGGCAGAGGCAGGATGCTTTGTGGTGACGTGGGCCAGAACAAATACGAAGAGGTAGACCTCATTGTTAAAGGTATGATAATTGTAGTTTGAAGGATGATTTTCTTTTTCTAATATGTTGATTTCTATAGTTTAACAGCTTCACCGAAGTGAAATTACTTTTTAATTTTATCAGTATATAATATGGCCACAACTGTTATTTTAAAGCCTGCATCATTACAGAAACACTATTTCCTGCCAAATAATAAAACAGAATCTCATGTATTCAAAAGAGGACGTAGAATAGACATTAGAATTACTGCTTGATAACCAAATCCAATTTTTTCAGCATAAGGAATACATCAAACCGTTTGAATACATATAAATTGTAGAACTGTAATGTTACTGTGTCAACTCTTATTTTTAAGGAGGAAATTACGGATGGAGAGCCAAAGAAGGATTCAGCTGCTACGATCGTAAACTCTGTCAAAACTCATCCCTCGGTGAGTCTACAGTCTGGGTTATTGAAAGTCCATAAACACAAGTATATTTTACCCAAATTATTTAATATTTATACAGATATTTAATTTGTAAATTAAATTGTTACAGCACACTGTTTGTTCTCTGTAAAAGCCTCCTTAGAATAGAATAAAAAACTGTTGTCAACTCAAAAGAGATTTTAAATAACTGAACTTCATTGTCATTTAATTTCACGAGCTCAGGTTTCTTACAGGGTACAGTATATTTCCTGTTTGTTACAACGATGTAGCAGTGACACTGAATAATAAACGAGGTCTGGTCTTTGTTTATGTGTTTGCAGACGATGTCTTGCCAATCTTTGCCTATCCACACAAGCTGGGCAAGTCTGTGACAGGAGGATACATCTACAGAGGCTGTCAGATGCCCAACCTTAACGGACTCTACATTTTTGGGGATTTCATGAGCGGGTGTGTGTTTGTAAAATGAAAATTTCAAATGAAAACACTCGTAACCTTTTTTGTTTTTGTGGATTTTTACCTAATCAGTGTCCAGTCAGTGTGCTGTTGAACTGCTCTGCACAGGGTTGATTTAATAATTTACAGTAAAAATGCATTGATGCGAAGCTTTGGACTACAGCTCTTGCTATGCGTAAACATTATATGTATCTCTGTTTGTGTTTAGGCGTCTGATGTCTCTTAGGGAGAACGTTACCACAGGTGAATGGCAGTACAATGAAATCTGCATGGGAAGAGACCAGACCTGCAGATTCCCCAAACTTATCAACAGTTACTATAAATACATCATCTCTTTTGCTGAAGATGAAGCAGGTAATAACTGTGTGGGTCGGTGTGTTGATGTATTGGTACCAGACACTGCATCACGTATTTAATTAGGTACATTTATAATGGAAAGATAAACTAAAGCCCCAATCACACACACCTAGAAACAGTCCATGAATCCCCTGGCTGCTGCCAGTTACTTGTGGAAAATGTGTATTCTCAGACTGGTTGGGGTTGCTAGAGGTTGCTGACAGCTGGTGAAATAGGTTGCAAAGAGATGTAGGGTACTGCACTGAAACCCTCCTTGTGACACCTGCAGCCAACACTATTAAAAAGGTGTAACTTGTTTTCTGTTTCCAGTTTGTGTTGCACATTTCACAGTTTTACTACTGCTCAGTGAGCAATTGGCAAATGTTTGTAGACAAGTAAGTTTCTTGCATGAGAACTACAGGCAGTTTTGTCTCTTAGTAAGCAAAACAATCAAATATGTTTTTGGTGTAACGCCCTCTTTAGGACTGATTTCACATAGCAAGAGCAAACACTCACCATCTGGTCCGGAAATACAATTTATTTTTCTACATGTCTTTGGTTTCCAGGGGATTTCCTACTGGTCTCCTGGTCTGTGTGGCTTAATGTGAAAAGAAATAATTATTTCTAACTAGTACACATGTAGTGTGAAGTACCAAAGTGGATATTTTTACTGGTGTTATTGTTAATGAAATTAGATTACTACTAAACTGCACGATTTCTAAGTTAGGAAATGTTTAGGTTTGTGTTGGTCTTAAAAATTTTTTATTTCTCTTCTTTCCTGATAATTTCAGGAAGCAAATTGGAGACGATTGGTTAAAGCAAAGTTTAAAATATTTTTCCCCAGAGTAGTGTTTTGGTCTCTCTCTTTCTCCCCCATTTTGCTTTTTTTGTACCTCTTTTATTTCTGTCTGTTGTCATCATAAATATTTCCCTCTGTTCCTGTTGTTTACATTTTTTCCTTTTTATCTCCTTCTTTTCTTGCTCGCTGCTTCCTATTTTTTAAATCTCCCCGTTTGTCTTTTTATGTTCTGCCGTCTCTGCCTGCTGCTCTCTTTCTCCATTTCGTCTGTGAATTTTTCCAGGTGAGCTGTATTTCTTAGCCACAGGAGTCCCGAGTGCGACAGCAAGAGGTGGCGTTATCTACAAGATAGTGGACCCTTCCAGGTAACTCGCCAGCACATCACTTTACTTCATCAGCCGTTAAGTGCTCATTAAACTACATGGATGTGTGATGTTAAGGTGTGAGAGTGTGAACCCAATAATTATATATGATGGAGGTTTTAAGAGTTGGAATGCTGTGCAGAAACATGTTAAAATGTTAAAAGAACTGCTCAGAGCACAATCATCTTCCATCCCCCTCTAGCAAATCCTGGCAAAAAGAAAGAAATAAGAAAAACAGATTTTTTAAATCTTATTTATTTAATCTATCTTCATTCACTGTATCTCTGCACTAATACACACTAAAATTAAAGTGGAAGCTGCTAAACACCATTAAAAACAAAACATTTAAAAAAAAGAAAATGAAAAGACACATATGTGCTTATAGTACCCATTATTGCATGTGTACTAATCTTTTCTGTCTTGGAAACAGGAGAGCACCACCAGGAAAGTGTAGCATCAAGCCTTCACCTGTTAAGATAAAAGGAAAACTAATTCATTTCCACCCAAAAGAAGGTAAAAAAAAGTCTTAAAGTGGTGTTTTTTTCTCGAATTTCCTTGCCCTGCTTCAACCTTTACAAGTGATTCTTTCTAGAAATTGGTGAGTTACATTTCCAGCAGTAAATAAATGGTTAAAACATGCTATTTAATATGCATGTGGTTTCCTTTGGCTTCTCTTGATGTCTCTTGATTGTTCACTTTAATGGGAGCGTTGAAATTTGATAAATCTACCAAATCAAAGCAGTTTCTTGCATCAGGTATCCAACGGATGGTTTTTAGCACTGCATAATTCTTTTTATTTTATTTTTCTCTTTTTTGCAGAGTATGTAATCAACAAGAAACCAACCACCACAGCTGTTCCTACTACAACGACCACTACAAAACCTACAACTAAAAAGAAGACAAGAATAGTAATAAAAAAACCTCCAATGCCAACAAGAAAAAAAACAAAGCCACCGCCAACAACAGCAGCAACAAGAAAAACAACAAGAAAGACAACATTACCAACAACAACACTGGCTCTCAAAACCACAACAAAATCTGCGTCGACCACAACAGTAAAGCCAAGAACTGTCCAGATGGCAGCAACAACTCCTGCCACAACCTCGTCCACTGGTAGGCCTACTGGTGTACCTGTTTATCAGGCTAGCTCCACTGATTACCCAGTTTCTAGCCAAACCGCTAACCCAACCACTAATTTGACTATTAAGACTAAAAATAAGTCCACGAGACTGGTTCACACCGTGGCACGAGGAGAAGCCAGCAACGCCAAAACTGGTGGTTTCTTCGCCTACATTCTGATTTTGTTTCACATTTTTACACCTTAATTACTAAATTTATGTTTGCTTCTAAGTAAAATCCTTTGCAAATTGGGCTCAAGTGCTAATAAATTAGCTTAGCTTTTTTTTGGGTGGGTGGGAATCACACCTTCTTGGAATAAGGTAACTATAAAATCTATGCAGGCTTTCTCATGATCAAAAAGTATCAGCACTGTCTCCTAAAGGTCATGTTAAAATGTTATAATTTAATCATATTTAAATTGGTTTTAAGGGTTATTTATGTTTTTCTTCAACTAAATAATTTGCTATATAGTTTTTTGGCCTTTTAACTGGTTTTACACACCATTTTGAACTGATTAAGAATATTGTGAATATTTATATAGAAATAAATAACACATAAAATAATTTTAAAAGTTTGATAAATATGCCCCTGGGACATTTTCTCCACTTTGTTGAGGCAGATAAGCCATACTGTAACCTAAAAACAAAAACAAAAACAAAAACAAAAAAAACAGAGTAAAAAAAACAAAAGGTGACTTTTCTTAAATCAATATGCACTCAAAAAATAAGTAGCTTTTTAAGAATTCATTTTTGCATCTCACCTGTCTATACAGTTTAGCAAGTCTGCGCACTGGAACATAAACATGGGGAATGGAAAATAATTTGCATAATTTGCAGAGAAAATACTGTAAAATTGTTGTTTATCTTAATTATAACTGAGTTTACTGCCTCACCCTCTTGGCTTAGTTTTAATCACGTTTAATTATTCAGACTAAGCCATTTGCATTTGCACAAGCTTTTGCCCGACTCAGGTATCGTGGAATTGACTAAATTGGCTTTGAATCCCAACTTCAGACCTGCTAACATGCTATTCTTTGGCTGGTTCAAGAAGCTAAAGCAGGATAAATGGTGCTTATTTATACATTAGGTTTTTGCACTGCTTTAATTTAAATCAGGTGTTTTGGCATAATTTATTATGAATAAATTGTTCTGCATCAGCCTCAGTTTGGACATTCATCCTTTTGTGTCTGTGTCTACATCCTTCCTTTGTGGTTGATACTATTTTTCCTTTGTCAAATAGTACAATGAAAAAATGTCCTAAAGCAGTTTAACATTTTGGGAAATGTGCTTCCAGCTGATAAGTTCAGTGCTGTGTCTTAATTAGTTAACTTAGCTTAGCTAGAACACGGACTGCAAAAAGATATTACAATATAGCTACCTGCACAGCTAAAGCTAGCATTTTAACAACATGATATCTTATTTAAATACCTACATATATAAAAGACCAAAAATAATGGTGGTTTTACATTTTTAACAGTTTTTTTGTCTGAATACAGAAATTTGCTAGATGCATTTACACTTTATTTAAATGATAATAGAAAAAATAATGAGTAGTATAGCTAGCTAACTTTGCACATGACCCATTTCCTAGCAGGCTAATTAGTCGCTAAAATATCCTCTTATTTATATGATTCTTCTGCATCTGATTCTTAACAACAAAACAACCTCTGTTTCCCAAAATGTCAAACTTTTTTTTATATTAACATTAGCTTCAGCACCTCATAAAACAAATAAAAAGGGTGATTCTGTCTCTTCATCAGGTTATCGCACAACCTCCACGACTGCAGACTCATCTAGGATTGCAAAAACCCCAACCATCACCACACCTTCAACAGGGAGACATGGAAGACCCCTTCAGTACCCCCCTAGCACCACCTCACAGTATTTCAAAGCACAACTCCTTACTACTCCATCCACAAAATTGCTGAAGCAGCCCCACATGACTTTGATCTCCACACCCTATCCAAAAGCTCTTGACCATAGGATGACCACAGCATGGCCACCGTACTTCAGCCAGACGCCCCTTGTACCATCTTATAGGCCCCAGAGACCACTAATCAACACTACGCTGTTTAAAACACAGGAGGAAAAGCTGTGGCTTGGTGAGAAGCTGGAAAGTGCAGGAGAGGGCAACCAAGTGTTTAAGAGGCCGAGAGGACGAGGTAGAGGTCAAGGTTACAAGAAAGCAAGAGGAGGGTGGAGGCTGCGGGTTGGCTCAGTGCGACTTGTAAGCGCCGAAGGTTTGCCAGATCGAGGCAGAGTGGAGATTTTCATCCGTGGCCAGTGGGGTACAGTGTGCGATGACCTTTTCACCATCAAGTCAGGTAGCATCGTGTGTCGTCAGCTTGGATTTTCGACTGCCCTGGCAGTGATGAAGAGGGCTGTTCTGGGGGAGGCGGAAGACAGTGTTAGGATATTATTGGATGATGTGGAGTGTGAAGGTGGGGAGAGATCACTGCTCGAGTGCAAGAGGTCCAGGGTTGGGAAACACAACTGCTCACATGCGGAAGATGTAGGGGTAATCTGTGGTTAGCAAAGAGTTGGTTAAAAGAAAGGGAAAAGCATTGGGAGAACTGGAAAAACTGGAAAAAATATATGGTACTATCACATACAGACAGTGAATGTATGAATGATTATTAGATCCCACACATTTTTTTAAGGATGACTTTTAATTAATTGCAATTTTCAGAATTTGTATTATCCTGCTTTTGCATTTCTGCACATTACCTTAAAACTGCTCTATTTGCGTCTTGGAGAGAAGTGGAAAAGAAGAGCATGCATCCAACTTTTCACTGGCTTTGTGTGATCTATATGCAAGTAGCTCCTTCTAAACTCACTCAATCCACAGTTGTAAAGATAATAATCAGTTACAAGTTGAAACAATGATGATTATAGTAAACAGCAACATAGTATCTAAACCATAATTACATAAACACAGTGGTTACCGCTCACAAAAGGGACTCTTTCTTAACCCCTTGTGAGTATTGTACTTAGAAAAAGTGGGGAAAAATGAACATTTTTAAATTAATTTTGGTACTCAGCAGTTAATGGTTTCATAATGTTCATGATGCAAATCAAGCTAAAATCTGGTGGATTGGGTGAGTTTTGGAGGTGCCTTGACATTTAAAGAAAAAAAAAATCATGCTAGAACACACAAACATTTTTTAAATGCATAATTTTACTAGATTTATTTTCTGAGGCAGATTTTAAATAATTTGCACATGGAAACATGTTGAATGTAGTTTTAAGATGAAAAAATATCTTTAACCAGGAAATGCTGGACATTCTGCGGATTGAATGTAATGTTTCCAGGTTTACATAAAGAGATGTTAAAGGCACAGGGGGCCTGTGATGTAAATAAAGTTTACTGCAAAGTGATTTTCTTCTAAGTCTCTTATTTGCTGTCAGTGAATTTTATTGAATAGTATCCGATTCTTCTTCAGCAACACTTCTAAACACTTTGTTGTGTAAAACAATGAGGATTTATAATATATTAATCTGAAATTTCTGAGACAGTTTACAGAGCATTTGACCTATTTGTCACTGACTTTTCTTGACTTACACGTAGACCTTAAACAGGAAGTAAAAATGTTTGTGATGAAACTGTGGAAACAGTCCTTACTGACCGTAAAGATATTTTCTGTGGCCCCAAATAAACATCCACACATTTTATGGTCAGATGGAACAAACATTGAAGATCTTTTTGTTTCCTGATAGGCCATAATTATCTGTTGATGCATAAATAATAAGTAATTCCACAGTGCAAGTACTGCCTATTGTTTTAGAGATGATACCTTAGAGGCAATAAAAAAATAAATATAAAATCAGAATAAGCTCTTGCTCTCTGAAACAGAATTTAGCTTTGGGGATGAGGAGGTCCAGCTGTCCAGCCTTCTTATGTGCACGCATATCAACATTTTGACAGAAGGAAAAACTGATGAGTTGATGAGTTACACTCAGTGGGCTGGAATGCACCACATGTCAACATTTTCTTTACATTTCAATTTTATAATTAAATATCACGAAATCTAAAGCTCGGCCTTATTTCCTTTATCTGACTTCCTTCATTCTCACTCCATATATTTGTGTAATCATTAAAATATGAAAGTCAGCAGAGTGTAAAAGAGGCATTATTACAAGCAGTCCCATATTAACAAACAAACAGATGGCTGAATGAACAGAGAGAAGCAGCATTTGGGCAAATTAAGGAGTGAAGGAGTGAAGTGACGAAGAAGAAAACAGAAGCAGTACACCATCTTGTGTTGCCTCTATGGATGTGGTTTAAACTGAAGGTGACATAATTCTTCACTATGTAAAACAAAATGTTTTGAGAGTAAAAACCATGATTCCAAACAATATTTTTGAAATCCGGTTAGCCTCACTGTACATTATCCAAATTCATTTGTTTTTCTTGATCTGGATTAAAATGATTTCTACTGTTCCTCCTAGTTGCAGTGTAACACTGTTTTCCTCAGATCTGGAGACAAACATCGACTTTAAATATGAACCTGACATGTTTGTCTTTTGTACTGTTGATACAAGTACATCCATGCTTACATTTTGTTTACATCAAATTCTGAGCTTTCTAGTCTTGTGCCAGAAGTGAAGTCTCTTCAGCGCTTTGTGGTTCAGTTTTGGTGAGTCCATGAGAATTGTAACTGACCGGTGTGGCATCGGGTGTGGTGTGCCTGTGGGCTGCTGCATTTCTAGATGTTGTTGGTTATTTGAGTTTCTGTAGCCTTCTTATTACCTCGATGCAGAGTGGGCATTCTCCTATGTTCTCTGACTGGGAAAAGGCATTTTCAACCAGAGACCTGCTGCACACTGGATATTTTCTGTTTTTCGTACCATTCTCTGTGAACATTAGAGATGGTCATGTGGTAAAATCTCAGTACATCAGCAGTTTCTGAAATAGACCAGCCCCTCTGGCACCCACAACCACAGGCACTTAAATCACCATTCTTCCCCACGCTGTTGGTCGGTGTGAGCTTCAGCAGATCATCTTGACCACGTCCACATACCTAAATGCAATGAGTTTCTCCCATGTGATTGGCTGATTTGAGATTTGTGTTAATCAGCAGTTCAGCAGGTGTACCTAATAAAGTGGTCAGTGGGTGAAATCACGTGTAGATTAAAGGTGTTACCATTAAAAATAATACAAAAATAGCAAACAAGAAATAAACTAATAAACGAATCATTTATTAATAATAATAAACTAAATATGAATTACTTTTGAATATTTATAGATTTTTTATTTTTTTTTAACCAGAGTTGTGTAATGTTTACCTGAGAACAATACAACGGCCTAGATGATTTTTATTATAAAAATGGAATCAGCTCCCTTTTGTTAATAAGTATTTATAAACAGAACACCAGGAAAAAAAGATCACATTTAAATAAAGCTTGCTTTTGCTTCCAGACCACAGGGAGGCAGTCATGTATAATTTTACCCTCACTGAAAAATGAGGAGGGAGCTGTGAATAATACAGTCCATGTTCCCTTGTTATCTATTCCATTAGCTTGGACTATCACACAACTGTTAAAATTTGTTTTTACTTTCATTTTTTTTTCTCAGTAGAGCACTTTTCAATCTATTTCAATCCATCGCCTAATAAACTCACCCAGTCATGCATGGCAGAGGCAAACTCGAGCCATGAATTCCAAGAAACCATCAGAGGCCCTCAGAGCACAGTGATGACACATTAATTAATTTATCCATATAGCTACTTCACCTTGTCTTCAGTCTGTGCTAGTTTCTCACATCATCACTCACATCTGTCCTCCAAAGACTGCGTGCATCCTGTCCTCTAGACCGTGACAGTGGCACTTTCCGAAAATAAAGGTCTGTCTCTGTAAAGCAAGGCAGAGGTGCCCCTGTTGTGAGAGATTTTCTTATGTATCTTTTACAGTGAAGCTACTAGAAGTGGCTTTATGGTGATGTTAATGGGAGAGACATTGTACTGTACGCAGGTCTTAAGGTCTAAATTCCAAAGCAGAAGATGAAAGTGGTTATACCATTAGCAGGCTTACAATTAAAATCCTTATAAGTCTCTCTCTCTTTCTCTCCCTCTGCCTTTAGGCTAGCTGGCCCCATCTGCTTGCAATGTCCTATACTGTGCTGACTGAAGTCTCAGGGGAGACATTGTTTCAGACACAGGATTTTTGTCTTATTTATCCAAGCAAGGTGACAGAACACACTTTAGGCAATGGCCTCAGGAAGGAGTCTCTTAGATGTAAGAGAGTCGTAACTATTCACACCAGAGCAGCTCCGCAACCAAGAGACAACCAAGCCATGCTCAATACCCCCTTTTCATACTTCCAAGCATAAAAGCATAGACCAGAGTGTCCCCATGATCTCAGAGGTAATACCCACTGGCCAAAATGAGCTGGTAATGCACTGAGTTTTGCATTTATTATTATATTACATTGCATAAATCATCCATTAATTACAAGCAGAGCTGTGGCTCAGACTACAGCACAAGAGATGTTTTGTTACAGAGCACCCTGTAGTCTGAAATATCAACACGAGGGAGAGCTGCAGCCCTTGTGCAGTTCATCATCGCTTGTCTGCTGCTGACCCAGATTAACAGGAGAGGGGAACCACATGTGCACCTGTGTAAAAAATAATAAATAATTAAAAAAATGCACACAGTGGTCAGATGGACACATGCGTATAACATTTTCAAGCATGCATTTGCACAACGTGCTTTTCAGAGTTAAGATGACAGCAACGCCTCTGTTGTCTTGAAATTAGCTCTATGTTGCGTCAGTGTGCTCAGTCAAGCCGTGTGCACAGAGGATCACCTGTTTATAACTTTGACTTTAGCTCATGAGTTCATGAGACGGAAAAGCTAAAGTATAAAGAAGATAATTAAGAAGGACACTGGATTAAAAAGCTCAGAGATAGGAAAAGCAATAAATGATACAGAGTGACAATAATCTTTGCCAGCAGCCGATTTAACTGTGACATTAATTATCTCTAATGGATCTATGTCTTATTAAGACGATAGATATTCTTCAACAGGATTAGACCGAAAAGGAACGGATAGAGCGTCCTATCGATCTACAGTAAATCACTCCAGCAGGAATAAAGCTCGTGGTGTAAATATCACTGCAGAGAAAACCCTCCCAGACAACAAAAGCAACAAAATATGGTTGTTTTCTCCGTTTAATACGCTTTTCTTAGCAATAATATATGTTTTTATAGACTTTTAAGTTCCATTACATTAAAAAAGATATTAAAATAACTGAGAGAATAGGAAGGCAAAGCAGGAAAGGACTGAACTGGAAACACTGAATTAAGTCGCCTGAGGTTTCACAAGGGGGCTGTAAAGATACACAGCATAGAAACACGCAAGCGTGCACATAATGCCCACATCAGCGCACACACACACATACATCCTCCGGTGTCTTTTGTTCCTAATTTAGATCTCTTGCTCCCTCCGACTGTCTCTTTATTACTGTTTTAATCACTCATTGCCTGTCTCTTCTCCTCTTGCACTTCCTCTAAGTTGTACTTTTTCTAAAGGCAAGTTTGGCTTTTTTTTTTTTTTTTTTGGAGAGAGCTGGAAAATCAGACTCAAATGAAAAAAAGTGAGGATCAGGAAAACGATGGCTTTTACCTGGGAATGAGCTAAAAGACTCAGATATCTGTGTGTGTGCGTGTCTGACGGTTGCTTGATGTCAACTTAGGAGCATTTTTCTCTCATTATGTTTTTCTTGCCTCTGTCTGTTTGGTTTGGTGTTTGATTTGAGTTACCACATCTTTTCAAGTATTTAGTGGGATTAACCACCCTGTTAGCTCTGCTCCTTAGTGCATATATTTTTGCACGGGGTTCCTTATCGTTGCCCGGCAAATAGGAACCAGTGAACAGGGCCTACTTTAAATAATCTTGGTGTCAACTGCAGCACTCTGTCACATTATGTGTAATAGGATATTTATATCTACTTGTTGAGTTTGAACAGCACAGCTTACAAAAAATCCCACAAGTGTGTTGCTTCCTTTATCTTTTGCTTTTTAATCATTACACTGCTCTTTCGGGGATTTAATCTGATCACAGTCAAAGTCAAGCTCAGCCCCATATTGTAATCCAACTCTCAGACATAAGCATCTAAACTACTCATCTGTGGTTTGATGCTCATCTGTATCCTGCTCATTTCTACCCTTAGACATCCAAATAGTATGTATGTTTGTATGTATGTTTAATGCATTATTCTCCACACATATCTCCATCTAAATGCGCCGAATTTGCGAGCAAGGGAGCAGATGTTTCGCTCACATGTTTCGCTTACTCCTTATCCTATTTCCCAACTTCAATTTGTCCTTTCTGTGTAAATATTGTCACGTCCTCCTCTTTGTCTTTGTTATGCTTCCTGTCCGCCCCAGTGATTTCTCTAGCTAACCTTAAGCTTTTTGTGTCAGTTTAGGTTTTGGTTTTGAGTTTCCATTTTAGACCTTTGCCTTTCATTTGGAACCAAAGTGTAACATTTTGATTCAACACTCTTTAAGACCTGTTGCCACAGATTTTCAGTCCTAAATTTCAAGGACCTGACTATCAGATACTGTTCATTTGCTGTTCATTTTTTTGTCCTCCAATAATCCAGTTTCCTCAGATTTTTTAGGAAACACCTCACACCCTACCGAGATACACCAATGTTTTGGCTAACAGCTCTTTTAGAATGACTATTTTGCCTGTCAAAATGGGCTTTCTCACTCTTTTTGTAAAAAAAAAATAGGAACACGTATTTTTGTGATGGGTCAGTGTTAAATGGCTTAGCAAACAAAAACTAAATCGCCTGAGAATGGTCAGGTATGAGGACTGGACTGAAACTGAGTGAAAAAGTAGCCAGTGCCTAAAGAAAATCTTTTAAAGACCTCCTTCAGTCTAAAGGAACAAAAAATAAAGAAATGATGGGTGCTTTCAGACGTTTTGCACAGTCCCATAGAGTACTTGTGCCAGGATTATCCACCCATCCATCCATCCATGCATCCATCCATCTTCTTATTATTATAATCAATATGTGGATTCAGCTCATGCGGGCAGCAGTCTGTCCAGAGAAGCCCAGACTTCCTCACTTCCATCCACCTCTTCCAGGGAGACACCATTCCCAAGCCAGCTGTGAAATATAATCTCTCAGTTGATTATATTTCTCAGCTGGCTCTACCCCGGGGCTTGCTGAAACAAGTCCCTGTTTTAGCATGGACACTACAAAAGTATAAATATCTCACAATGCAGTGCAGTTGTGATACACATAACATTCATTGCTGGAAGATGACCAAGGCAGATAAGATCTGCTGTAAGAGCAATGACTCTTCAGTTAAAGCGGTTTAATCTTGTAGTTTCATTTTGGCAGGTGTTCCATTGCTCATCTCAAATAAGTTTGTGTAATCACTACATCTCCACCTTCCATCATGTCTATGAAATGACACAAAAAAACACAGTTGTATTTTGAATATTTCAATTGATACAGTGAGTTGTACATAGTGTGAGGTATCTGGTTATTTTGTCATAGACTGCGTGGCTTTGTAGTAACCTCTCCTGACTCCTTTCTTTGCTTTATAGCTGCATGATTTGCTTCAGTCACTTAGTACAATCACTAGAGGACTCAGGTCACTTGAAAACAACAGGCATAGTGTCACTTAACAATGAAATGTTACTATGGGGTGGAGGGTGGCGGCGTTGCATCAGATTTATAGTCAACAAATCGTAAGAACAGCTAGTTTGCTCTGTGGATTGACACAAAAAAAATTATAGAAAAGAAAACAACGCATCCAGTGATCATGTAAATGTTTGCTTGGACACACTCACTCGTGTACACACATTTGTGCAGACACACACCCTTCCCATCTGGCTGGCAGCACAGATGGTGGCACTGGGTGATGCTAGGGGCCAAAAGGACAGTTCTAACCAGCTACACACAACCACCCACGCACACAACCTCAGCCACACACACACACATACATATATGCAAGAGGAAGATGTGATGCACATGTCATAGTTTACACATATATGCACAAATGTTCAGCACAACGCAACATTTACATGCAAGCAAACCCACTCAAACGCTTTCCCTTTCTGATCTTCTGTCTCTTTTCCACTGGTTACGCAAACCTAAATGTACTAATGTTTCATTTAGAAGCTCAATGAGTCGATCACTGTTTGTCAAAACTGAATTTTCATTTTAAATGACATATTTTTTGCAAAAACAGTATGTGGCTGCAGTCGTATGAGAAATTTACTAATTACATTTTGCTCAATCTTTCTTCGATTTGCAGCTGTGGTCTTGCGCTGCTGAAGACCTGCTTTCACTCTCAGTGCGTTCAGTGAGCTGCGTTTTAGCACGTGTGGCTGGCACAGGTAGCGCATAGCAAAATCCTCATTGTTTGTTGAGCAGGATGTACTTTTGTTTTTTCTCCGTCAGATAGAGTGAAAGAGAGAGAGAGCGAGAGAACATCTTTGGAGCAGGTTTTTGATGTGTGCATGCATTTGAAAAAGTATGAACGTACTATGGATGTATTATTCATGCGGCGCGATTGTGAATGGTGTTCACATGTCCCCCGAGCTTTCCCCTCCCAGAGCCTGTCCAGTCCAGTGTGTTCTCGAAGCTTCTCTGTGAGGAAAGGCTGAAAAAAGCAGGCGACGAGAGTGAAAGAAAGGGAGGAGGAGAGGTGGTGATGGAATACATGTGGGGAAAGTGGAGACAGGGGGTAGAGTGGCGGAAGGGGCGGGGACGGAGGAAGTGAACGTGTAAACCAAGTGAGGAGATAGAGGGAGAGACTGAAAAATAGAGGCACAGACAGACAGAGAAGGACAAATATAGAGAGAATGGGAGCGTGGTGGGGGTAAAGGAGGGAGAGAAATTGAGGGAAACAGAGTGGGAGAGACAGAGGGACTAGGAGCAGGAGAGGAGGCGGGAGGGAAGGGATACTGCATTTTAGTGATGGCACAGACTGAGGCTGCAGCAGCAGACAGAGAACGATGAGAGAGGTAGAAATTAAAAGAGAGCAGCAGTGCATTGTCAGGGAGAGTACGGCAGGATTCCAACGCAGGTAAAATATCAAACTATAAATGAATGAAATATTGACAAAGCTCATTTAAATACTACTATACTGATAGTTTTGACCAACAGAGACTTGGAGAGGCCTTTTCCTCTGTGACAGCAGTTAACCTGCCGAACCATTCATCCTTTAAATCCATGCATGTACCCATCTTTATCTTCCTCTGTTCACCATCTTACCCTTCATCCATCCTTGTGCCTCTGTCTTCACACCTTTTCTTGCTAACCATCTTTCCATTCCACCCACTCACCCACCCATAAGCTTTTCTGCCCCCTTTTCTGAGAACATCTCAGTGTTTTCTTAAAGTGTAAAAGACAGTGGTATTTACAGTAAACGTGCTTCTGTCCTATCTTCTCCTCTTTTCAGACTGTCACAAAAACATATTTGGAGAGCCAGCTGTGAGGGTTAAAGAGAGGAAAAATGGACCAAACTTGCTACAGGGACTGCGGCGAGTGAAAAAGGCATTTCACCAGTGGGAAGAGGAGAAACTAAGCCTTCTGTAATCAAATGAGTAAGACTACTAGCAACAGCAAAAACACAGACAGGATCAAGCATTTAAAAGCAGACTCCTGCCTCTGTTGGGAAAAAGTATGACTGGCTCCTTTTTGTCTTTCTGTTTGACTGTCTATCCACAGCCTGTCCTTCTGTCTGTCAGCAGGATGAAAAGGCATCATTTCAGCACCTAGGACCAAAAAAAATGCTGAACAAATCCTGAAGGTTGTTAGAGAAGCGAGGCACTAAAAAAAAAGAACATTTGCAAGCTTCTGGAAGGAAAAGGGAGGAGAGAGCGGTATGACTCAGAGCACAGCAGCTCAAATGCCGCGTATTCTGCATGCAAGAGGAGAGGTGGAGAGAGATAGAGGAACAATGAGGAAGATATAAAGCGGGGGGGAAAAAAATCAGAGAGGACTTGACCAGAATTGAGCTGTCATTAGACAGAAGAAGGACAGGATGAGGACAGAAGTAACCACGCAGGCAGGCAGTGAGTGATATATAGGCCACGTGAATCAGGTTGCTAGAGGGAGAGGAAGGCAAGAAGAGGGTGAATATAGAAAGTGGAAGGTTTAATTTGACTGAAGCCAGTTGAGGGAAGGTTGAGTGAAGGTTTGCTGCAGGGTTAGTGGATGGAGAACTGCAAAGAAGGACAGTAGGAGGGGATTAATGAAAGATTGTTTGAGCTCCTTGCGGGCAAGAAAGTCCTGCGTGGCTGTGTTTTACCTCCAGGAGAGAACCTGGCAGAGGTTTTGGATATGGAGCAAGTTTCAAGAGGGTTAAATAGAGGAAGGCAATGATGGAGGGTAGAAAGGATAGAGCAATATTGGAAATACAATAAAGAACAGAAGGACAGAAAGATGGAGCTGAAGAGAAAACACTGCAGACCAGAGAACATGAGATACAGCCCACAGTGATGGGGACATGGAAACTTTAACTGTGACAGCAGCACAGCAAGAGGTTGCTGTTAAATATTGATGCCGACAGGCCACTCTGGCAAGAACATGCTACTTGCTCCACAGAGGGGAAAACAGAAGAGATGCAACTGATTTCTTTCTCTCTGAGGAGTTTTTACACCAGAATAGTCAAGCTGAGTGATATGAAGCAGAGATGTTGGCACAAAATAACATAAGACATGCAAAATAGCCAGGAGTTGGCTTCCTGGAGGTTTTTTGGGCAGCTGTCCAACTTCTTTGGATTGACTGCAATGACTTTCTAGAGAAAGGAGGACCTTTAGGAAGAGGACCAATATTTGAGCGATCTCATGGGGACCAGAACATTTTCTTCTTTTCTACAAGAAGAACACTGATTTACATTTTGGATTGAAATGCTTCACCTGCTTCTACAGCGCCAGTCCTGCCAGATGAGTTAAGCCAACACTGCTGAAGCATAAAAGATTTTCTTGTGTGTTTCCTGCAAGGATTAGAGTTGAGTATTTGACCAATAGAAGACTGCTTGAGGAAATATGTGAGGAAATTCTTGGACTGAATAAAGTCCCACTGCCTCTTGATCTCTAAACATTCAGTAACTGCCATTTCTCCAACTTGAATTTCTGATTCCTCAAAACATCAAAAAACAGCAACAAAATGCCACAATCTCCATCCAGCTGCAAATAGTCCAGCTGTGTGTTTATGTGAGGCTGCGCAGGGGGTGTGTAAGGACTGTGGATGTGCTCAGCTGTGTTTGTGGGTATGCTTGTGTGTGTGTGTGTGTAGTGGTGTGTGTGTGTGTGTTTGCGCTGAGCTTCAAACCCAGCTGTGTCGAAGTGTATTCTCAAAGAGTTACCCAGAACTGCTTGTGTGTGTGTGTCGCCTGGATTCTCGGCACCAGCGACAGCGCTGGACCTGAACAGCAGTGGAAAGAGGGGGGACAGGGAGGGGAGGGAGGAGGAGAAGAAGAAGGAGGCGAGAGAAACCAGCAGGACGGTGGAGAAGAAAAAACTGACAGCATGCTCGGATAAAGAGAAGAAAGAAAGGAGTCTTCGACTGCCCCCCTGGTGCAATGTATGGTGAGTACAAATATCTGCAAAAGCATGTAATGGTACACAAAAATCACTGCTTGGCATGAACCGTGGAGCCATCGTTTTGGTATATGTTCAGTACGTGAGAAAAAACAAAAAATGGCATCACATTTTTTTTCCAATAACTTAAAAAAGGGGAATTTTTAAAATTGTCTAATAGGATGCAATTCTTTGCTGGTATGCTGCATGTTGTCAGCTGGCATGCTACCATGTATGAAAAAAATTAAACTGGAAAAAAGTCCATTAAGAAATGGTGAAAAAAAGTAGTGGTCCCCTACTTACTTTTGTGCACCTGACACTGACGACGCAGCTTTCTGCTTTGAAAAAACTGTGGATAAGCATGTCCAAGGGGACTTGTGTTTACAAGTGTCATGTGCACATGGTGGCAGTTTATGAGGTGCCGTAAGGGACATTATTACTGAAACGCTCTCACACACACTACTGAAACGCTCTCACACACACTACTGAAACGCTCTCACAGACACTACTGAAACGCTCTCACACACACTACTGAAACGCTCTCACACATACTACTGAAATTTTAGCTCTCACACACACTACTGAAACGCTCTCACACACACTACTGAAACGCTCTCACACATACTACTGAAACGCTCTCACACATACTACTGAAATTTTAGCTCTCACACACACTACTGAAACGCTCTCACACATACTACTGAAACGCTCTCACACATACTACTGAAATTTTAGCTCTCACACACACTACTGAAACGCTCTCACACATACTACTGAAATTTTAGCTCTCACACACACTACTGAAACGCTCTCACACATACTACTGAAATTTTAGCTCTCACAGACACTACTGAAACGCTCTCACACACACTACTGAAACGCTCTCACACATACTACTGAAATTTTAGCTCTCACACACACTACTGAAACGCTCTCACACACACTACTGAAACGCTCTCACACATACTACTGAAACGCTCTCACACATACTACTGAAATTTTAGCTCTCACACACACTACTGAAACGCTCTCACACATACTACTGAAACGCTCTCACACACACTACTGAAACGCTCTCACACATACTACTGAAACGCTCTCACACATACTACTGAAATTTTAGCTCTCACACACACTACTGAAACGCTCTCACACACACTACTGAAACACTCTCACACACACTACTGAAACACTCTCACACACACTACTGAAATTTTAGCTCTCACACACACTACTGAAATGCTCTCACACACACTACTGAAACGCTCTCACACATACTACTGAAATTTTAGCTCTCACACACACTACTGAAACGTTCTCACACACACACTACTGAAACGCTCTCACACACAGTACTGAAATTTTAGCTCTCACACACACTACTGAAACACTCTCACACACACTACTGAAACGCTCTCACACACACTACTGAAACGCTCTCACACACACACAACTGAAATTTTAGCTCTCACACACACTACTGAAACACTCTCACACACACTACTGAAACGCTCTCACACGCACTACTGAAACGCTCTCACACACACAACTGAAATTTTAGCTCTCACACACACTACTGAAACGCTCTCACACACACAACTGAAACACTCTCACACACACTACTGAAATTTTAGCTCTCACACACACTACTGAAATTTTAGCTCTCACACACACTACTGAAACGCTCTCACACACACTACTGAAACGCTCTCACACACACAACTGAAACGCTCTCACACACACTACTGAAACGCTCTCACACACACTACTGAAAAACCAAGGCATTTCAGTTGAACAGGAAGGCATTTCAGTTGAACAGGAAGGCATTTCAGTTGAACAGGAAGGCGTTTCAGTTGAACAGGAAGGCATTTCAGTTAAACAGGAAGGCGTTTCAGTTGAACAGGAAGGCATTTCAGTTGAACAGGAAGGCGTTTCAGTTGAACAGGAAGGCATTTCAGTTAAACAGGAAGGCATTTCAGTTGAACAGGAAGGCATTTCAGTTGAACAGGAAGTTAATTCTTGACAAAGAAACTGAAGGAAAAAGTGGTAGATTTCAAACAAACCACTACACAGATGTCTACTCAGCAACCTGCTAGTTAGGGGTGGGTTTTTATAATCGATTTATCAATTAAAATCGATTCTGGCTTGGATAACGTAAAATTGATTCATTAAAATCCTGAATCGATTTTTTAATATAAATTAATTTTGCTCGAAATGCCAGAATCTCAGGTGAAACCGCACAAAATTTCAACAACCACCAAACAGCTAAAACAGTAAATGAGAGCAGGAACACGGATTCTGCACAAAGACGTAAACACACAGCGCGGACCCGCGGATCAGAATCAATGGGATGTCGCCTTTCTCACCCGACAGCACGGACACGGTCGGGGCTGAAAGCCAACAGCTGGCTGATTCTGATCTGTCGGCGGTCCGCGCTTTGTTTTCACGCAGTTTTTGCATATTCTAAAGCTGTTAGTTTGATCTCTCTCCAAACAATATTGACTGAACCAGCAGCAAAAGAAGATCCAAACTTCGCTTCACATAAACATCGTCATGAATTCCCTCTGACGTTTACTGTTTTGCTTCCACCACGATAAAATCACACGTCATGCACAGCTCTCTCTCTCTCTTTCTCTCTCTCTCTGTACTTCAAGAACCGTTTCCCGTCTAAAAATCTGTTTTCTGCATTATTCGCTTGCTTGTTATGCACAAGTCTACTGTTGTTTACAGCGCTGTCGGCCGCTGGGTTTTTTTCGTTTTACATACTTCCGTAAAGAAAATCTTATTTCTGCCGTTCAATACTGAACAAATTTAAACATTTAAAAATTATGCAAAATGCAAAACGCTTAGCCATGTGTCTAATAAAACCGCTGGAACACCAGAGGTAACGTTCATATGTTGATTAATGGTTTTCTTTCGTTTTTGATGTACTGCAGAATATTTTTTATAAAATCCCAGGCCAGGAAAAATCACCTTCATGTTTTTCTGTGTTTTATCTTCAGCTACTTTTACACAAAGGCATCTGCTGTGACGCTTACACCTTTGATAAAGTCTTGCTTGTGTCAGCTTCCTTTTTTTAGATACAAAAATATGTAAATGTACTGATCTGAATTATAATATTGCTGACTGTCAAAATTTCCCAGAATCAAATTGAATTGAATTGAATCGAATCGAATTGAATCGAAACATGGAACGACAAGTTATACAGCTTAGTCTTAGTGAGACAGCTGCATTACTTAAAAATATATTAGCCTCAGCATAAGTCAAAATTTAGAATAGCAGGAGACGGGCATTATCCTGTTTTTTTTTTTTTGGCATATGTGCTTTTTGTCTTTTTTAGCAAAGAAAAAAATATCTTAAAATCATCAATAAAACCAGGGAGAGAAGGCTTAGCGTTCCTCCATTTAACACAATGGATATGATATTTACTCAAACGTATGATGATGTTAATAATGTCTGAGACAGATGATCCATATAAAAAAAATTATGATGTAATTCAAATAGTGGCACATCATTAATATTTAGGAAAATCCAATTTTTTAAGTTGCACCAAATACATTGTGTGATAGGGCATAGAAAAAAAAAAGATGTTCTAGGGTTTCATTTTCATCAGTACAAAAAGAACACTGATCCACCTCAAAGCCAAATCTCTTTTTTTAGAAATTCTGCCACAGGATTAATTTTTTTTAAAGTGTGTTTCTTTAACTTCAGGTAGAATAGGCTATTTCATAAATTTTTAGTATGCTTTATCCAGTGTATATGAAATAACTAAATTAGAACCATGCAATGTAACCATTCTGTTGTAACTATGAAATATTTTTGTCTTTGAAGAAACTACTAACAAATTTCTTATTGCATTTTTATCAAACAGCTGACATTGCCCTAGCAATAAATTTGGGAGCACTGATGAGAAATTATTGTATATCATAAAAATTTTAATCAAATGAAGCAGAGGCAGTGGGACCAGTTCACAAAATTTGTTATATTCTCTTTGAGAACAGTTTAGACAATATTTTTCTGAAAAGTCTGGGTAACTTAGAATTACACCGTTATCATCCAACAAATCTGTTATGAATATAATCTTTTTGTTCAAACCAGTCACTCTTGAAAATTGATTTTTGATTAAGTGTTATTACCCTATTATTCCATAAGGTTGAACTATGGGGAGAAGTTGTGGGTAAATCTCATTTTCCCAAAAATGCACAGTCTGTTTTGGAAAGTTTGATATCTTTATGGGAATTTTATTTACCGCAAAATCACATTTCAAAATAAAGTCTAATCCTGTATACTATTTTATTAAACAAGGATCATAGGATGTGGAGCTACGTAGAGTCTGGCTGTGACAGACAAGATTTTAACCATTTAATTCTAAGGGTGCCATCCATAAATTCTAATTCTGGAGTTTTGATACCACCTTTATTGTATTCCTTCACAAGCTGATATCTTTCTATGTAATGGGTTTTATTCCTCCACAAAAATTCGAAAATAACTGTGTTAGCCTTATTAATGCTTTTAGAGGAGATATATAGAGAGTGACAAGGATAAATCAATTTGGAGATGCCTTCAGCTTTAGATAGGATGTTTCTGCCAAAAAAAGCGAGGTCTCTGCTTAACCAGTGGCTAAGTGATTTCTTCATCTCGATGATACAGTTAGAAATATTGGTGTCTTTTCTGCTAATTGGGTTTTTTAGATATTATCAGCCCTATATATTTAACTTTAGATTCAACTCTAACCAAAGCTATTGAGGAGTCAGAGCTTGTATGAATCGGGAGAAGTTCACATTTTTTGATACTGAGAGATAAACGAGAAGCTTTAGTTTTCTCTACCATGTATTTATCTTTCAAAAACATAGATGTATCATCTGTGAATTGACTTATTTTGAAGTCTTTATTAAAAATTGAAATTCCTTGTATGTCGTTAGAATTTTTGATTAATAGTGTTAACAACTGAGTTGCCAATATAAAAAGCTTAGGGGAAACAGGACATAATTGCCGAATTCCCTGTTGCACCTTGAATCCATTCCTTGATTCAAGGAAGCTAAAATATTGTTAAGTAATGCGGCTGCTTCACTTAGGCTACAAGCACAGCCGTCCCCAACCCCCAGGTCCTGGACCAGTACCGGTCTGTGAGTCGTTTGGTACCGGGTCGCAAGAGTTGAGGCTTGAGTTTAAAATTTATGGTTTTCATGGTATTTATCATTTTTTTTTATTTTTATATTGTTTACGTGGCACAAAAAAGGTTGGGAACTGCTGTACTAGCAGGTTGCTGAGTAGACATCCTTGTAGTGTTTTGAAATATACCACTTTTTCCATCAGTTTCCTTGTCAGGAAACAACTTCCTGTTCAGCGGAAATGCGTTTTAGTTGTGTGTGTGAGAGCGTTTCAGTAGTGTGTGTGAGAGCGTTTCAGTTGTGTGTGTGAGAGCTAAAATTTCAGTAGTGTGTGTGAGAGCGTTTCAGTAGTGTGTGTGAGAGCTAAAATTTCAGTTGTGTGTGTGAGAGCGTTTCAGTAGTGTGTGTGAGAGCTAAAATTTCAGTAGTGTGTGTGAGAGCGTTTCAGTAGTGTGTGTGAGAGCGTTTCAGTAGTGTGTGTGAGAGCTAAAATTTCAGTAGTGTGTGTGAGAGCGTTTCAGTAGTGTGTGTGAGAGCTAAAATTTCAGTAGTGTGTGTGAGAGCGTTTCAGTAGTGTGTGTGAGAGCGTGTCAGTAATAATGTCCCTTACGGCACCTCATAGCAGTTGGTTTGACACGTAGAAAGTGAGCAGAAAAGTCATCTGAGCATGTGGCATATATGTTGAAGTAAATTGGTACATTGTATCTCTAAGTGCTTACACTGCTAGACCACTGCCATGCCAAAAGCATTTCAGATTACGCTTATGCTCAACAATTTTTGCTAATAATTCTCACAGTAATTAATAAGATTCACAGAAAATGCCAAATTTCATGCTTGACCAGAGTTGGGGAACCCCAAATTTCTACTTATATGATATGCTTTCACAGCATCTTTGGACAGGTGTGGCTGTGTGTCTCTGTGTATCACTCTTTTAAAGATCATATTCCCCACAGGAGCTTGGTCAAGGTAAAAGGTGAAAGCTCAGAGGTCAGGGTTATTAAATTAAATTCATTTAATTTAATGCAGGTCATGTGATCTGACACACTACATATGATATGCAAGCCGAGGGGGTGACATTATGCCTCCATCCACTGATTCACACAGTTTAATGTAGGCCACATGATAGCAGTGCCCAGAGGGTCACATGACATCCAGCCTGGGATTTGAATAAAAAGTGACTCATCATCATTTTTAACCACACAATATTATTTTATCATTATGCATTAATGGAGAATTAAAGATTTTCAGTCTAGGAAATATCTTCTAGCTCTCATAACAATTAACAATAATTCAGGCAAAACATAGAAACAATTCCCCTGAGCACAGTACAAAAATGTTAACGTGCCTAACACAAAGTGAGAAAGCACTTTCTATATAGGTACATGCCAAAAAAAGAAAAAAAATCAATAAACATGAGGGCAAGTTATGACCTGAGGACTAACCTGCACTGAGTAAAGTAAGTTGTATGTATAGTGTAATTTGCTTGGGACCAACTAAATGTTCCATGTTGGTATTAGAGATGATATTAAAATGTCCACTAATATTTGACATGCTGCAAGGATCACTTTGTTGTTTCTGAGAAGAAGCTAAATATTTATAGCATTAGCATTATGCTTTGATTATTTTACATTTTATTTAAAAAAAAAAACTTAAATCAAGTATAAAATGCAATGTTGTTCGACCAGAACCAACAAGCTCAGTTGAGTTGTTGAGCAGTTAACTCAGCGAGTTCTTGTTATCCCTGTGTTTCTCCGACACTTTCTCACTCACACAGATGCACTCCATCTCTTCCCTTTCTGTCACAAACACATATACACAGTCACTCTGTCGTGAAGTAGGCACCCTCTTTGGTTCTTCTTTCCACACAAGCACACATACACACATCATTAACAACACACATGCACCAGCGTGGAGAAGGATGGACTGTTGCTGAGGAGAAGTGACAGTTGCTTGATGGCCGCTGGCCTTATATTCCAGCAGTGCTGGCCAGCCAAGCCCGTAATGAGGCTGTGGGACGTTTTAGTGTCATAAAGATCTGGCTCCCACACCATCACCATGATGTAATGCAAATCAGCTCAGTGTGTGTCTGTGTGTGTGTGGTGTGTGTGAGAGAGAGAGAGAGAGAGAGGACAATGGTAAAATGACTATATTTGACTACATTACTATATATGCTACATTCTCCACAGCACACGGTGCCCATACATGTTTCCTTTGTGCATATGCGTGACAGTGATCTAAGACTAAACAGAGTCTCTGTTCAGTGTGGCAAATACAAAAACTGTAAGATTAATGACTGAGACTTTCTGTGAAGTCAATAATTCTACCAGTCAATGACACCAATCAATACTTGCAATTCCTCCTTCCTGTGACCACTAGAGGCTATACAGCCAACACATACAGCACAGTTCACCACAGGATAACCTAAATCTGTTATTATATTTGACATTGTTATTAATTTATTTGCTTAACAGTGACCTCACCGTGTACAAATAGCTAGATTAGGAACCAAGAGGTCAGATTTTCTGTTAATGAGAAGTCAGTGTTGATGAGTTACACACAGAGAGACTAGGTTTTAGTTACCATAGTTTATGTTGGCATAAATAAGCTTTATTTATTCATATATATCCATCCAGTTTTTATTTATCCAATGTTATTTATACAGCACCAAATCACAACAACAGTCACCTCAAGGCACTTTATATTGCAGGGCTCTACAATAATACATACAGAGAAAAACCCAACAATCATATGAACCCATATGAGCAAGCTCTTTGGTGACAGTGGGAAGGAAAAACTCCCTTTTAACAGGAAGAAACCTCTGGCAGAACCAGGGTGAGGGAGGGGCATCCATCTGCCTGCTGCTGAGGTGAGAGAAGGAAGATAGGATAAAAGACATGCTGTGGAAGAGAGCCAGAGATTAATATATGTCTCTCTCTCTCGCTTTATATATATATATATATATATATATATATATATATATATATATATATACAGTGTTGGGAAGGTTACTTTTAAAATGTATTCCATTACAGAATACATGCCCCAAAATGTATTCTGTAACGTATTCCGTTACGTTACTCAATGAGAGTAACCTATTCTGAATACTTTGGATTACTTAATATATTATCATGATGTTTACAACTACGTGAATGTACTATTGCTGTGTGATTTATTACTGTTACTAACAGTCCGCGGCTCCGAACCGTAGTAAAGGGACCTCTGGCTAATACGGTGGGTTCTGTGTCGGGCTCGTAGCTGAAAAGTAGCTTTACTTTGTTGTGTGGGTCAACTTTGCTAGCGAGAGACAGAGAGAGGCGTTAAAAGGCTGCTCCAACGGAACTTATTGTTTTTGGAGGAAAACACGAACACGGTGTACAGTCGAGTCTTAATAGCTTACTTACAACTGGGCTCGTCAGGCACTCTTCTTGGCTGCAGTGGTTTTTATTATATTTACATGCTTCCAGCTCCCGTTTTTGCTCGATGACAGCTCGTACTTTTCCTTTTTTTCCCTCCCTCGCTCACAGACACATAACGTGTATGGCAGTCCATTCTCCCTGCAGCACGGACTACACTGCCTATGATGCAACATTCTTTAGAGCTATACCGGTAGCATTCTGCCTATTAGCTTAGCACAACAACAACAAAAAGGCCTCTCTCACCCGGGAAACACGCAGAGCGAGAGCGTCACCCTGTAACCATGGTAACCATAACGCTGCCACCTGGAACGACAGAATGTAGCTGTCAAACAAAACCCAAACAGTCCTGACCTGCGACAATATGAAACAGGAAAGTACCGCCGTGTAATCCATTTATTTCAACAAAATAACTGTATTCTAAATACGACCTTTTTAAACGGTAACTGTAACGGAATACAGTTACTCATATTTTGTATTTTAAATACGTAACGGCGGTACATGTATTCCGTTACTCCCCAACACTGTATGTACATATACAGTGGGGCAAAAAAGTATTTAGTCAGCCACCGATTGTGCAAGTTCCCCCACTTAAAATGATGACAGAGAATTTGCACCAGAGGTACACTTCAACTGTGAGAGACAGAATGTGAAAAAAAAATCCATGAATTCACATGGTAGGATTTGTAAAGAATTTATTCGTAAATCAGGGTGGAAAATAAGTATTTGGTCAATAACAAAAATACAACTCAATACTTTGTTGGCAATAACAGAGGTCAAACGTTTACTATAGGTCTTTACCAGGTTTGCACACACAGTAGCTGGTATTTTGGCCCATTCCTCCATGCAGATCTTCTCAAGAGCAGTGATGTTTTGGGGCTGTCGCCGAGCAACACGGACTTTCAACTCCCGCCACAGATTTTCTATGGGGTTGAGGTCTGGAGACTGGCTAGGCCACTCCAGGACTTTCAAATGCTTCTTACGGAGCCACTCCTTTGTTGCCCGGGCGGTGTGTTTTGGATCATTGTCATGTTGGAAGACCCAGCCTCGTTTCATCTTCAAAGTTCTCACTGATGGAAGGAGGTTTTGGCTCAAAATCTCACGATACTTGGCCCCATTCATTCTGTCCTTAACACGGATCAGTCGTCCTGTCCCCTTGGCAGAAAAACAGCCCCATAGCATGATGTTTCCACCCCCATGCTTCACAGTAGGTATGGTGTTCTTGGGATGCAACTCAGTATTCTTCTTCCTCCAAACACGACGAGTTGAGTTTATACCAAAAAGTTCTACTTTGGTTTCATCTGACCACATGACATTCTCCCAATCCTCTGCTGTATCATCCATGTGTTCTCTGGCAAACTTCAGACGGGCCTGGACATGCACTGGCTTCAGCAGCGGAACACGTCTGGCACTGCGGGATTTGATTCCCTGCCGTTGTAGTGTGTTACTGATGGTGACCTTTGTTACTTTGGTCCCAGCTCTCTGCAGGTCATTCACCAGGTTTCCCCACGTGTGGTTCTGGGATCTTTGCTCACCGTTCTCATGATCATTTTGACCCCATGGGATGAGATCTTGCGTGGAGCCCCAGATCGAGGGAGATTATCAGTGGTCTTGTATGTCTTCCATTTTCTGATGATTGCTCCCACAGTTGATTTTTTCACACCAAGCTGCTTGCCTATTGTAGATTCACTCTTCCCAGTCTGGTGCAGGTCTACAATTCTTTTCCTGGTGTCCTTCGAAAGCTCTTTGGTCTTGGCCATGGCGGAGTTTGGAGTCTGACTGGTTGAGGCTGTGGACAGGTGTCTTTTATACAGATGATGAGGTCAAACAGGTGCCATTCATACAGGTAACGAGTGGGGGACAGAAAAGCTTCTTACAGAAGACGTTACAGGTCTGTGAGAGCCAGGGATTTTCCTTGTTTGAGGTGACCAAATACTTATTTTCCACCCTGATTTACGAATAAATTCTTTACAAATCCTACCATGTGAATTCATGGATTTTTTTTTCACATTCTGTCTCTCACAGTTGAAGTGTACCTCTGGTGCAAATTACTGACCTCTGTCATCATTTTAAGTGGGGGAACTTGCACAATCGGTGGCTGACTAAATACTTTTTTGCCCCACTGTATATATATATATATATATATATATATATATATATATATATTTAAAATTTTTGATTGTATTATTATGAGACAATAATTTTTATTATCATCAGTTTGAGATGTGTAATAAATCACATTTAATGGAAGTATAATTTGGAAGTATAAAAGACACGGTGGAGAAGATGAAAAAAGTTGTACAGCTGGTTTTAGCCTCCCAGTACCTCCCGAGTGAATAACTAGCAATAAATGGAAGCCGACTACGGGAGCCATTGTGGCTCAGCAGGAAGCATGCAGATAGTTTTTTATGCCTTAGTCTTCATTTTGAGGTCATCTGGATTAAAAAAAAAAAAGCAGCTTAATATTATTGTTTCCTATTTTCAAATTATTAGTCACATAATAAGTCACTGAAGAGTCTTTGTTCAATGTTAAACAATACCACCATAATCCAGATCATCCATGGATATAGTATGATACAAGATATCTTGTGACATACTGCTGAACAGTGTCAGTATGCAGACTACTAACTAATGCCAAACTAACAATCAATTATTTTTATTTCTAAAATTTCAAAACAATCCTATCACATACACTTATCTCCATTTCCTTTAGCTCTTCTTTTGTACCCCTACAATCCTTTTTAGTATCAGGTCCTCTAATCGCTTACTTACTGATTTCAATTGTGACATATTTATTTGTAATGCTGTTGCTCTTATTAGAACATTAGGATTACCTAACTGGTATTGATGGTTTGGATGCTAACAGATGAAGCACAGAGGTGGAGCCTTCTGGCAGGACTGTCTCTAATTATGTCTGCATCTCTACAATGTGTCTGTCATTTTAAACATTCAAGAAATATTTCTAAGGTAGAGTTTTACCAATATTGCTTAGTTCATTAGTACTGATGAATAGCAGGCTATTTGGAGCACACACTATTCAAAAATATAGAGACACCACTGCCAGCAGAAGCAGCATTTTTTTTGTATATGACTAGAGGCAATAGATACTTTTATCAGTGCCTCCACAAATCTGTTATCTATTATGCATTACTACAGCAATAAGTGTATGGCTACATGGACATAACTCTGCAGCAGCGAGTCTTGTTTACTGTTCTCAGGCTGATCTTCAATCAATAATTCTACTGGCATAAATATTTAATGTATATTGTATATTGATAATAATACAAAACCTATTTGAGTTATTTTTTCGCTTGTTGAGATCATTACACAGCTTCAAAGGAAGCACTACATACAAGAAAATAAAACCTGCTGCTGATATTGATGTAAAATGAAATTAGTTACTTCTACTGATACAATATCATTCTAATGTAAAGCATTCATCCCGCAAGCCTCAGTTTCATCTCAGGATGTTTCCATGAGATTGCTTTGGTAGCAAATTGCTATGTGACCTCAGATTCCGACTCCCATATGCACACTGCGCTGTAGATGGACCATCTGTAGGGAATTTATATAACTTCCTATATAAATTAATCTGACAGCGATATAAGCAGAGGAGCTATCTGCACCAATTATGATGAATTTTATGCATGAGTTTTACGGGACAGACTGCTTTGCATTGCTCAGTCAGCGGGGGAGCCGATGGTGAATTCCTCAGTGTTACTGCACTTTACAGTGCCCTGATTGTTTGGTTCAAAACAAGTTCGGGATATTTGTGAAATATTAGCAATAATTTACAGATCAGATTCAAACTGTGATTGTTTTTAAAAGACTTTAATCACATGCTTTACTAAAATATTACTTTTTTGCCTCAAAAAAGCTGAACAGTCATAATTAGGGACATACACTCTTTTATTTTTCGTTTTTCAGGAGAATTCCAGTATTATACTGATTTATGCTTGCCTATACTGCAGGAATACTTTTTTTTAACAAGGCCATTTCATTAGAATAGGCAAATTAACTGCTCCTAGCCGTGGTAAAAGGATAAAATAGTAGAGTACGATAGTCCAGTGCAAAAACACATTAGGATATTTCAGTGCTTTATGGTACAAATATATTATAATATTCAAAACACAAAGAACTAAATAGGATATTTTATTGCAGCTCCTTCTCTTTTGTTCTTGAAATAGCAGTGAGTTATAGAGGTTTAAATGGCTAAAATATACAGCATGTATTTAAATATTAATTCAAATTGAGTAAATGCTTGAGCTGCTTCAGTTAGTTCTAATGTGGGCTCTTAAAAGGAGAAATGAAGGAAGCAAGGGGGAGAATATAAAATCCTGAAATAGATTTGAAACTACCCAGCCTGTGTGAATGATACAGCATATTACATGTACAGTATACTAGTGTATACACTGTGTATATATCTCAGTCAAAAGTTTTAGAACACCCCAATGTTCCCAGTTTTTAATTGAAAATTATGCAGTTTATCTCATTGCACTCTGAAATGAAAGCATAGTACAAATAAGAAAGCGGAGTTTAAAAAGAAATCATGGAATCAATTTATAGATCAAAATGTAATCTAAACTTTTGACTCTTCAAAGTTCCACCTTTGGCAGATATAGCAGCTGAACACACCCGTTTCATTCTTTCTATAATAGAACTCAAATATTCTTCAGAAAGTTCTTCCCATATCTGTTGCAGAAGCTCCCATAAATGTGCGGCATTGTAGATTGCTTTGCTTTCAATCTTCTGTCCAGTTCATCCCAAACCAGCTTGATGGGGTTTAAGTCTGGAGGCTGTGCTGGCCACTCCATGTTTTCAAGCTTACCATCTTGTTCTTTTTTCCTGAGGTAGTTCTGGCATACCTTGGACTTATGTTTGGGGTCATTATCTTGCTGTAGGATGAACCCCTGGCCAACTAGGTGCATACCAGAGAGTATTGCATGGTGCTGCAGAATGCTGCAGTAGCCGTTTTGGTTCAGGGTGCCTCTCACTCTGTACAAGTCACCGACCCTGGATCCAGCAAAACAGCCCCAGACCGCCAACAAACGTCCTCCTCCATGTTTGACAGTTGATGGCACACACTGTGGAACCATCCTTCCGCCTTCTCAACGGCACACAAAGATTCTGAGTGATGAACTGAAGATTTCAAATTTTGATTCATCAGCCCATAATACCTTCTTCCAGTGTTCAGTAATCCAGTGTCGATGTTTTATGGCCTAGGCAAGCCTCCTTCTCTTATTCTGACGTCTAATAATTGGCTTTCTTGCTGCAACTCGTACCATCAAACCTGCAGCTCGAAGTCTTCTCACTTAAAACTGAGACTTTCTTACTACGACCACTATTATGCTTGAAGCTGTTGTCCTGTGAGCCACCTAGCTGCTGTTAACTCTCAGAAACTTATCCTCTGATTCAGTTGTGCCTTTGGGTCTGCTTTTGGGTCGGACCTCTTCTTGTCAGCGTTTGCCTTTTGATGGTGAAGGAAACTGTACTCACTGACACCTTGACTTTCTTTGCAATTTCTCTGTAAAAAAGACCAACATTTGTGTTATGGTGGTCTGTGTCTCTTCCATTGTCAATTGCCTTTTTCTTGTCATTTTTGTAGTAACACACTACGTTCTGCAGTACAATACCCTCAAATCATGAGTGTTAGAGAATCGACACCCACCCACCAATTCACTGTTCCTCTTCATTAGCCACAGATACACATATGCATGCATATTCATGATGTATATGTACATTTATAGCAAGTATTTCATTTAAAATTAAGAAATGTAGAAATTTCAAACATGCAAAAACAAAACAAAAACACTGCACTGTTGGTGGATCAAACAACCATTCAGATCAATGTTTAATTTCATTGCACCTTTTGCAGTGCAATTGAACTTAAATACTGTAGGTAATAGTAATTTGAGATATGTAACATGGGTTTTAGTAGTATTTCTCAGTACACTTCTCAGTTGTATTGATTGCAGGTCCTTACATTGTTGCTATTAAACAAGCAAAGCGAGAACAGCATTTAATCAAAGCATCACAGATCCAACAATCAAAGTACCACATCATACCATTGCTTTTACAATAGCATAATCAAAGACATAATTATCATAATTATACTTCTGATAAAATAAGACATTAAATCTTAAAAGAACCAGGCACAATGCTTGAAAATTCAATTCAGTTCAATTTTGTTTATGCTCATATCCCCAAATCAAAGCAATAGTTATCTCATGGCACTTTATATTGTAAAGTAAAAAGCCTGCACTGTAAGAGAGAAAACCCCAACAGAAAAAGAAAAGAGGAGAGCATAGAGAGACAGGCCAAAACAGAAAGTGTGGGAGAGAGAAGATAAATTTTAATGACATGTAGTAATGGTGCATGAACACATACAGTGGAAAGATGGGAATGGAGAAGACATGTTCAGTGCATCATGGGAAGTCTCCCAGGGCCTGGGTCCACCACAGCATAACTAAGACATGTCTCAGGGAAAGTTTTAAGCTTCATTTGAAGAGGAGAGAGGGTTTCTGCTGCCTGAATACTAACTGGGAGTTGCCTGTAGTCTGAGAGCAAAGTGCCCTCTTAGGATAATATGGTACTATGAAGTCTTCAAGAGGTGATGGGACTTCATCTGTGTGTGAGGGGGAAAATGCATTGTTGTTGCATTCTAACACTATGCTATAATGATAGGTAACAGGTAGCTTGGTATGTGGCTTCATAACTTTAATGGACTTAGAGCCAGTTGCTCAGATATCTACTGCATGTGGCTGAGATGCACAGCAATCTGGTTTGGGTCTGAACCACCTGTTTCTCGAATTAATCACCAAGAATATTTTTATTGTTCAAAGAAAAACATTTATGAAAAATATTGTATTAATTGAAAAGTTTCTAGTAGCTATTTGTGAAGGAAAAGGATCAGTCTTCTCTTACTTTAATTTCTGTAAGAGGATCAAATGAAAGAGCCTTTAACAGGTGGCCAACATTTTTTCATCACCAGCATCCATGACTTAACTCACAATCAACACCTAACATCAGAAGTTGGTGAATAGTTGCAATGTACTGTATTTCAAATGTATTCTACTTTCTCATTTTTTCTCCTCTATTTCTATGCTTTATGGCTTCAACTTTTGAGGTGTGCCATGAATCTCCTTTAAGTGGGTTGGAAATAATCACATTACACTGCTGAATGACTCAACTGCATCAAAAGATTGTGCTGTGTCTCTAGTTCTATACAGGACATGCACACAAAAACAATCGCACCCTTGGGCAACCTGAACAGCTGCTAGATGTTGAAATGTTTAGCCAGCAGACCAACAAAATGAAACGATTGAACAACAAGTGTAGAGAGTAGAGAACCAGGGCAGAGAAACTCTTTGAGGATGAATAGCTACTAGTGTTTAATATGTATGACCATGTCTGGACTTACTGATGTTAAAGAGTTCAGAGGGAATATGTGCTCTTTCACAACAACACATTATAAAAAAAATATTGTTTCTATGGACAGTTTTTGTCAATACTGCTTCCTTCCACTGTAAGGGCGTGGATTATAGAAAAAAACTGGATGAAAGTGGACTTAGTCATGGATGGTTCAGTGTACTGGACAGCCCAACAGTCACTCATTTTAGAATATATTCACACACACACACACACACACGCGCGCTTGCGCCGTCGTAATCCTAACCTCCCTTTTTCTGTGTGCTCCCAAACTGTCTCCAAGGACGGCTGATAATTCCCTCATCAGCATCTGACCTTATTCATTTTTAAAGGACACCACTGATCCCTCACAGCTCTAATGCTTAGCAACAGAGCATACAGAGGAACAAAAGCATGGAAGAAGACATAATGTAATGAATTTTACAGACTGTGGATTTTGAAGAATTTTGACAAAAGATTTAATTGAAATATTGGAACCAGCTAGAAGAAAAGATGCTTATATGAAATTGCTTTAGGAGTATTTAAGAAATGAAGAGATTGGGGTACATTGATTCAGTGGCAATAAAACATTTGTGAAGCCTTTACAGTTATCAGGATTTCTACATTTCTGAAGGTGTTTTAGTTTTGGATACCACGAGTGCCATGTCTCGTACAGAGAATAGTATTTTTGCATTACCAAAAATTTATCAGCACATAGCCAATGAGCAAATAGCAAATTTCGCACACAGGATGACTGTACTGTCCACACTTATTTATATTGTTCACTACTAGAGATGGCACGATACCACTTTTTTATGTCCGATACCGATATCATAAATTTGGATATCTGCCGATACCGATATGAATCCGATATAGTGTGTTTTTTAATCAGTAAAACTGTTTTTTTTTAATATCTTGCTGCTTTTTGTATAAGTTCATACTCAAGTTAAAAAACAACAACAACACTAAAGCTATTCTGTTATACCTGTATGTAAAAAAAACACACTGCACCCAAAATATTTCATAGATCAGCAACACTGATCAATCTAATAAAGTTAAACCTACCCCATCCTCCCTATTCTGGTATTTTAAAGAGTACTTAGCAGAAATATTAAGCAACCTAACTAATAGGGTTGCAAACTCCCAGCAAAAGAAAATAGGGAACCACCCTCTTCCTTATGATGCTTAATCAATGTAATCAACTTTAATTTGATGCAGGGTGAAAATAATTCACAGAAATAAATTATTTTTCAAAAATAATTAAATAGATTCAACATCTTTCTTCAACAGAATTGCAGACTGCACAGATGGTACCTTCCCAAAGGAAAAAGTACTACTACTAAAAAGTACTAGGGTATATTAGACTTAACAGTTACTATATACAGTAATGGACTTCTATACATTTTACATCAGATTAAAACTTTGGGTGTAAGATTCGGATAATTATTAAATAATTAAAAGCTAGATATTTTAAATGAGAATAAGAAAGAAAAGTATGTCTTTGTGCCCCCTTTTGCCTGTTCATGCCCTATCGGCCCCCCTGGCTAAACTTTGCTAGATCCGCCCCTGCACAGTTACCAGCCGTCAGCTGCATAGAAAAAGATCCTGGTCTAGAAAGTAATATTAAATAAATTCTAACAACAGCTTATCAAGCTTAATAGTGCTGCTGTTGTTCAGCCGCTGGTTTCCTCTTTCTGGTGAGAAGTGGGCCAAAAACAAACAAGAGAGACGGACTCGCGACAGAAAAGCTGATCAGCTGATCATTAAGCAGTTTCACGATTGAAGTAGCAGCAAGAAGAGAGAGAGAGAGAGAAAGGCAGTTGCTCTATATATCGGTTGTTAAGCTTAACGCGGGAATGCTTTACAAACATTCAGAGATGAACTTACACACTTGCTTTACTTCTCTCTGAGATAACTTCCTCGGAGATGAAATGTTTGCTAGCAGGCTACAAATACACACAGCCGCTCTATCACGTGACCACACTGCTCCGGCTCGCCATGTCGCCAAGTTTTGTGAGGTGCTTTTTTGATATTTAATGGATCGGATTACATTTTTTATTTCTCTCCGATATCCGATCCAGTAATTTAGGTCAGTATCGGACCGATACCGATACGTAATATCGGATCGGTCCATCTCTATTCACTACAGGACAAGGGGTCTACTGTATGTCAAAGCAACATACTTGCTGATTTTTCTCTGAGTGACAGCTGCCTGTTGCTGTTTTGGAGACAGCGCTGGAATCATTCTTTCCATCTCTGTCGCTGGTGTTGAGGTGTTGTGCTAAATGTGCGTGTTTTCTTTCTTGAAGTTGAAGAAGAGCTCCTCACAGAGAGGTCTGAGCCTGGTACTGCATGGGCAGTCTGCAGGCACAGAGTGGAGCTGTGCTTACTCATTTCTACAAATTGTGTAATGTCAATAATGCATGAGTCAGCCAGTAGTATGGGGTACTGTGGTTTGTATTAATGTTACTATTATATATTGACAGAATTATTATAGTTTAGTACTTTCTAATTAGCTTTTCATTTTATTTTGACTTTTTGTGTTTTAATTAAGTTTAGTTTCACTTAGTTTCCAAATTTGATTTTCTCACTTCAGTTTAGTTTTCTTTGTTTGAAAATATTTAGTTTAGTTTTTATTAGTTTCAGTTTTTGTTTTAGTCTTTTAAATTATTGTGGTATGGTATGGAGGCACGATTTAGGAAAATCAGAACAGGTATTACAGTAACACAGTTGACTCACAGTCTGGTAAACATCCAGAGTCTCAATAAACACATCCATCAGTGCCTTATCAGACAACTGTAATAACAACTTTACCAAACCAGCAGATACAAAAACTAAAGAAGTTTACTTTATGTTTTTATTATATTTAGGGCCCGAGCACTAAAAGTGCAAAGGCCCTATTGTATCTGCTCTGTTTCTTCTTATTATTATTCAGGCAAAACAAGTGCCTTTTTGAGGGCTTTAACATGCTCAAAAACTCATGAAATTTTGCACATGTGTCAGGTCTGGTGAAAAATTTTGTATTTTAATGGTTTTATATATGAGCATTGGGAAATGGCTCTGGAGCGCCACCTATGCCTTGTTAAATGCAGCCCTACGAACACATAGTTTGAGCTACATGTATGAAATTTGGCTCACACGTGTATCATGCTGAGATGAACAAAAAGGTTAGTGGAACCACGGATGCAAACCCAACAGGAAGTCCGCCATTTTGGATTAAAGGTGACATTTTGGCTCTGGTTTTTCCATTTCCAGGCCTCGTACTTTTGCGAACTCCTCCTTGGGATTTGATCGTATAAGCTTCATATTTGTTCAGTGTCAACTACACACCTGGTCCATATTAAATTGTAGAGCTTTTGAGTTTTCAGGATACGGTGTGACTGTGGCGCCACGGCGAATTTTGATCATTCACCATGAAAATCTTATTGCCTCTCATTCTGTCATACATTGTCCGATCTGGACCAAAGAGCACACACATGATAAGGATCCACCCCTGAACAAATTTCAACTGCCACATTTGACATCAATGACAGCGCCACCTAGTGGGAACAGGAAATGTCATGTTTTACACTTTGGGGTACAGTATTGTGATGGCTGACGTCTGCAGACTCAAATTTCTCCAGGAAAGCCTTAAGGAGTTGGTCTAGGGTTACAATGAAAAGTGTGAGTTTTCAGGAAAGGGTGTGATCCCAGCAGCATGGCAAACATTGACGTCTTGCCATGAAGAAACAAATTAGTATAACTCAAAGTCTCAGTCTGATCAGTATCAGACTTTACAGACGTGATGTCAGACCTGCCCTGAATAGATTGATATGCCCATCATCAGGAATACGCAGAGCGCCACCTAGTGGGAACAGGAAATGTCATGTGTTTCACTTTGGTAAACTGATTTTCACAGGTTCATCAGGTCCACCTCAAAAGTGGTAAATATTAACATCAGTCCCTCATGATGCTTCAGTAAGAAAATTGTGAGTTTAAACTGAACAGCGCACCCTGGTGGCAAGGCGGTTCACCATGAAAGATGAAGTGGCTTTTGAGGGGCTTGGAAAGTGCAAAAACTCTTGGAGTTTGGGCCACACCTCCAGTGTGATAAAGGCTTTGTTGTTATGTGATCATTTTCATGGAATATTGCAAAATGGCTCCACAGCGCCCCCTACAAAATTTCAAAACATCAGCCCCTGCTGTGTTTCATCTATGAGGTTGAAACCTGGTAAGCTTATGGAAGATATAAAGATGGACAAAAAAGTCTTTTCGAGCAATATCCCAAATCCAACAGGAAGTCAGCCATTTTAAAATTAATGTGTAATTTTGGCAACATTTTCCCCTCTTTTCAGGCCTCATAGTTTGACAAACTCCTCCTCATGATTTCATCAAAATGACGTGATCTCCAGTGCATGGAGTCTATAGACCTATGTGATAATAAATTGTAAAGCTTTTTATGTTTGGCGAAACGGGGTGGTCATGGCGCCACATGGAGGTTCACTCACTAGCCAGAAAGTAGCAATCTGCTGTCACTCAAAAGCACAATGTCCAATCTCTCCCAAACGTGGCAGCCATGAGTCGAGAGTCGAGCTCGTAAATGTTCGATATGCCATTTGTCAGTCATGGTTAGAGCGCCACCTAATGGGATGACTACAATCATCATCGAACGAGATGAAAGTTTAGTTTGTGGTTCTACACATGATTTCCATCAATGTGACATCAGATCAGACGTGCTGGGTGTAGGTGTTGGGCGTGGCTGAACGCGCCGGGGTGCGAGGCCCTCATAACGCTGCTTGCAGCTTTAATTTAATTAGTTTTTCTCTGGTACTTTGAACACTGAAGTGATGAGAATGAGAGATGAATTAGGTGGAGGAGGGAGGAGTAGGGTAAGGATATAAACATGCAAAGACAATGAAGTGGGGTCATGTAAGGGTTGGATACAACACACACAAGATACACAAGGATACACAAGGCAGTCAAAAAGAATCAAGCCAGATCAGCTAGAGCTTAACAAACAGCAGGTTGCTTGTAACTGTCCACTACATACATCACACTTATTTATTGCTGTGCACGCTTATTATTTCTCTTTCTGTAGGGTTTCTTTGTGTATCTGTAATGTTAGATATAGTCGAAGTTTAATTTTGACATTGAGGTGAGATGCTTGTGCCCAACTGTTGTGTCTTATTTGTCAAATTTCACCAAGTGTTTAGCAACTGCACGAAATGGTAAATATCAAATGAATGCAGGAAAAATGAATGTGTTTGTGTTGTGATGGGGAAAGAGAGGAACGGTTTTCAGCAATTCTGTGTTAGAAGTAATGAACCTGTTTCTTCCTCTTCTCCTTTCAACTTTGTTGCTGTATCTTAATTCTTCTTCACTGTGTCTGTTGCCAGGCGTCACGCCCTGTGGGGGTGGGGTTCTGTGATGGTAACAATGGTCCCGGGCAGCCGCTATGTCTGCAGCGCTCACGCAAGAGAGGATGACTCCACGAATGACCGTGAAGAGCGAATCTTAGCAGTGCTGGGCATCATTGGGACCATTCTCAATCTTTTAGTGGTCATATTTGTCTACATCTACACCTCCGTCACCTAAGGCTTTCTGCTGGACTTGAGCATGGAGATGCTGGCACAATACTTTTACCAACACTGCCATTCCTCTCTTTAAGTATTTCTATACTAAGAGGGTTTGATTATTTGACGTAAGCGCTGACTTATGAGGATTGCTGGCACTTTGTTCAGCTGGATTGTAACTATTTTTATCTACACCTGCATCTACACTGTTTACTCCTTAAGACAGCTCTGCTCTGTTAGCTAAAGACTGCCTGCAGTCACAGAGGCGGAGCTTCATGTGGAATTGCCTGGACTTTCCTGTACTGTTCATATTAACTGTGTCATTTCTTTCCCCACAGTGTGTCCATTATGGCAACAGTGATATACCTGTATTCATATTGCTCCATAACTGTGGGCTAACATTTATGGGATGTCTCAGACAGCAGGAGTGGAGGTCATGATTGTCTTCGATTTAATGGTGTTCAAATTTGAAAGCCATGTTCCTTCCACACTTTTGTGCAAACTTGAAAAAACAAAACCAAAACACTGCCATTTATCTAACATTAACATTACAAAAACAAGACACTTTTGATTCAACCAGAACAAATGAGTTGATAAGAAAGGTATATGCTCCTAAAACTATTACTTGGGACCAACATTGTTAAACTAATTATTATCATTATCAACAGTGGGATCCTTTAGCCTATCTTCTCCCAACACCCATAAATCTACTTGAACAGAACATCGATTCTAACACACAAATAATCCGAGCGTCCAGTGAAATACCACTTATATTAATTAACAGATTTCTTGAAAAGGTTTTACATGGACCTGACGTGTCCATACCTGAGCACACCAGAAGAGAGATTCCTGGCTGTGCTAGGAGTCATTGGCATTGTCCTTAACCTCCTGCTTCTAGTCTTTGTCTATATATACACTTCTATCTGATACATCACAGTTTTTCTGTCAGAATACACTGCTGTTTATCTATGATCACATTCCTCTAACTTACCACAATGATCACATCTTGCATTAAGGAGGTTATTTTATTGCACTTGCCTAAACTGGTAAACTGTGACGTGGTTTATATCGCATATGGAGATTGCATCTCATTCTAGTTTGTAATGGAAATACAAAATGTGAAAGTATTTGCTCTACAGTTGGTTTTTTATACAGTACTCTTTCACATGTGTGAATCATGAGATGTTTACTTAAGCTTATATTGTTGTATTGAAATACTCTTTATAACGCTTTAACCAATATAACTCATTGTAGTGTTTCTGTTCATTCCACACGATTACCGATATTAAAAACATGAAGACGTGAAACTGGATGACGTTTTAGCCTTTGCAGAACCTTGGTACATCAGCAAAGATCCCTCTGTGCATAATTGGGGCCACAAAATGATTGTCTGTGTTGTGTTGCCATGTTTCTGTGATTGGATATGGAAGCCAGGCACAGAGCAGCAACACAGAGTGCAAAGCATGAAAAAAAGACAATGTCACAAAAATCAAGACTGTGTACTTTTGCAGTGCGAGATAAAGGACTACAACAGTGATAAACAAACTGGTGAGAAACAGCATGGCTTGTCAGAAAAAAGAGGACATCAAATCTCTCTACAAAGCTTCACCATCTGTCTTGAAACTCAGAAAGGCACAAAAAACTCCCCGGGATTTGGTTACAACCTGTTCAATGGAGCTGCATGTCATTATGGATATAATTTTAGGTTTAAGAGCTGTGACTGTATTGGAGGAGCAAAGCAAAATGCAGCTGACAAGCAAGCAGGGAGGACTGGCTCGAATCTACACTTTATCCTCATCATTCTTTTCTCCACCAACAAGCTGACACCAGAGAAGACATAGTAACACGTGAGTCCCTGCTGTCATTTCACAGAGCACAGGAACCATTTATTTCCCAAAATGAATGACCAGCGACTCTGAGTGCTCTCTTAACTTTCTGAGATTTCTGTTGGCTTGTGTGGAAAACCTTGATATTTTATCATTTCTGCATATGATTACTTGTTACACTGTGTATGTAAGCTCTTAGGTTTAGTAGCAATTTGACATTGAGTGTGTTGTTTGGTTTGTTGTCAAGTAAATCCAAAAGTCACAATCACTATACAAGAAAATGTTTGAAATGAAACTCAGTGTAGATGGTTCTGTTGACCACAGTCTATTTTTATAAATTGTACAGGGTTCAGACAAGTGTGCCCACAGCCTATACTAAATACTGGATTATAAGTGGCCACCACAGACTAGCTCCAAAACTGAGTTAATCCCCAGGGAGTCCCATGGTAAAATGACCAAATTTACAACAGAAATGACCGTGTCTGAATTGTGGGATTTAAAAAACCCTTCTCTTTAAAAAAGTAATTGCATAGGAGTTATTTTTTTAAAAAATATATATAATTTAAATTGTGTTTTAAATTGTATTAAGGCTTAAAGGCTTATTAGTGGCACAGCCACTTTGATTGGCAGGTGTGTGCAGACACTTGCTGCTGTATCCTGTAGCTGTATGCGAGGCTTCACCTCTGCTAGCCACTGAAAAGTACCTCTCAAAGTATATGTGGTGTTGGTGCCTTTTGGAATATTTTTAATGCAACTATCTGACAAATAACATGGCTTATTGAGAAGTTGATTACTAACATGCTGTCAAAGAAATCCACGCTACAATTTAAGTGAGTGATATTCTAGCATTTTGTTGTCCTATGCACTAATTTGCAAGTATCTGTGTATGTGTTATGCACCCATACGGATGGATGCACCTTGCTAACCAAGCTTGCTAGCCTTAGCTGTATTACTCCACCCTCTCATCCAAACATGGTCACTTATGGCAAGGAAAATTTATGTGTTGGCAACCAGAAAGCTAAAACCAAGGCTTTAAAATGGAACTTCACGAACCAATGAATGATTTCATGGTGGTTACATCAATCTTTCACATGCGCTGAAGAAAATTCATTTAAAGATGCATAAGCAACTCACATGAGAACTCTCTGAACTTCTCACTTGCACATTCACGCTTACACAGATTATGATTAGTATGTCTTTTCTTGCAAACCCCTCACTGCATTTTTCCCTGACCTCAAGTAGCACATCAAACTCTTTCTGCAACCTTATAACTGGAGGCTATAACCTATAACCTGTTTAATTATGTTACCTTTTCTTGCCCTGTTCATCGTGTAATCAATGGAATCAATGGACTACCTATAATAATAAAACCTACATTTTAATAAACTGATTTTTTTTTTCTGTCGTTGTTGTTGAATGATTCAAGTTTTATGTCTGGCAAAGAGTATAAAGTATAAACCTCTTCACTTTTGTGCTCACACACCAGCTGCTTTCATATCAGTTTGTGGGTTTATCTCCACCTTTTATAGCACATAAGAACATTTTAGTGCTAGCCTACTTAGATCATTGAGACTTGCACCTTTATTTCCTGTCACATTTAATAATTTAGTTTGTATTTTAAGTGTGAGCTGAGACACAGAATGAGGCAAACCTTTGGTTTGATGGAAATCTGCTGTAACCCACTAAACATTCGACGTTGGATAGACGTGCAGAACTTGTCTATACTGGGTCTGTTGGTCCATGACCAATTGTGGACATCTATATGACTTCCAAACTAGATCCACAATTTGGATGTCCAACCACGACCCGGTTTGGACATCATTATGATGTTCAACATTTGAACTTTGGACTGGCTACATTTTTTTAAACATCATGTGGACATGGTGCGGGAATTTTACATGATTAATAAATGTAATATTTTTGTGTTTACAAATATCAAAATTGTTGTTATCCACATGACACATATAAATACAGATTATATATACACTAGCATGATTGATTATGTGTTAGCCTATTGATTTATTCAGTACATGTGGAGGGTTTTCTGTTATTCTGCATTTTCCAGTTTTTCTTTAACTGGTTTATTTATTTCAATTAATCAACATATTTGCTTTCAACCAGGTTAAAACTGTCATTTCTTAAAATGTGTTGAAATAATAAAAATGCTGAAATCCATGTTAAAATGTAAAATAATAATGGTTAAAGTACAGTATTTAGAAAAATTTTAGAATTAATTTTAAAAGAAGCACAATGTATTGTGAAATTTTAAAATAGCATTGGCTGTATATATGGTTTACTTTGCAAGTATCCTGCTTTATTGTGAAGAGATTTGTAAAAGGAAGTGAATGTGATTGTGATCGGTAGCAGGACTGAGAGAAGTTGCATTATAAAAACAAGATCTATAAATGAGTTTTGACATTGAAAAAACAACCACATTTGGACCATAAATAGCCCGTACATGGAAGTCCTACGGATGACAGCACTAGATGTTCAGTAGACGTCAAAAAAAAGGTCTGGCATTACAAAACAACCCCTTCAGTAGACCAAAATTGTACCTCCAAAATTGACATATAAAAGACCTCACTTTACGCAGTGGGTGGACTGTGGCAAGGAAACTATGCTGAACAATGTGTCAAAGGTCAAAGTCAAGGGTATTTTTAATTAGCTTTAGAGGTCATCTGATGTCAGCAAACACAAAAAATATATTATTAATTAATGACTGTTTTAGTAAATGCAAGTTTTAACAGTATAACTTTATAAAGTTCTTATAATTTTCGAATAGATTATTTGATAATACCTGAAAAATTCACTTGTTTTACAGATCTGCTAGATGACATTGATAAGAATAACTTTTGAGTTGCCTTGCCTCCTGGTATTTATCATCTGGTAACACCTTAAAGCAGGGCATATGTTTATAATAGATACACAAAGCGGTCTACTATTTACTAATGCTATCTGGGTTAACCCAAGAGCCTTTATTAAACAATTATATTATCAATATATATATGTTACATTATTAAATGCATTAGCAACAAAAGTAAAAAAAAAAATTCTACACAAAGAAAAAAAACATTAATAGCAACAAAATATTCATATATTTTTCTAACAGACCTTTAAAGCATTAGTAAATGATTCATTAACCTTTAATATAGCCATTGGTAATATCTCTGATACCTCTTTCTCTATGAGGCAAACTCACCAATAGTGATATGCCAAAATGCCAAAAGCAGCTCATGAGCCAGTAATTTAATTCATTTATGTATTTTTTTTAAGGTGACTTAATTATATCTAGCTGTTTGTGTAGTGGTTGATGTTTAACCCAAACCTAATCCAGCAGTAAGAGAAAATAAAAATGATATTGGATCAGCAGGTGGATCAGCACCTGCACCTACATTCCCAAATGTAGGTGCAGGTGGAATTGGGGCAAAATCTAAAGAAAAGATATTACAAATATTACAAAGATAAAGATATTACAATGCAAAAGTAGCATTGCAGTGCCCATCAGAGCATGCAAGGGAAACGTTGCTTGTCCAACCCAGTATCATGGCAAGAGTGTAATAGACATGACGGTCCATTTCACTTTTTAGGCAGAAGTTGCAGTACGTTGTAGGCTGCAGTACCAGCATAGTTAGATATTTTATTTCAAGCCAACATGAAAATAATCACGGGAAAGTGTTTAAATAGACATTACTAACACATTTATATGTAAATATATATTAGCCACCTAGTTAAAAAATGTTTCTGCCAGTTGAATGGCCCCCAAGGTCTCCCGATCTGACCCCCTTAGACTTTTATCTTTGGGGTCATCTGAAGGCAATTGTCTATGTTGTGAAGATACGAGATGTGCAGCACCTGAAACTAGGGATACTGGATGCCTGTGCTGGCATTTCTCCTGTGGTGTTGCTATCAGTGTGTGAAGAGTGGGAGAAGAGGGTTGCATTGACAATCCAACACAGTGGGCAGCACATTGAACACATTTTATAAGTGGTCAGAAACTTGTAAAAAACTCATGAAAGAATAAAGTTACGTTGAAACCAAGCACACCATTGTTTTTCTTGTAACATCACCAATACGTTTGATGTGTCACATGGCCCTCTTCCTATTGAAAAAACATAAGTTGTATCCAAGATGGCCGACTTCTAAATGGCCACCATGGTCACCACCCATCTTGAGGAGTTTGCCCCCTCACATATACTAAAGTGCCACAAACAGGACTTTAATATCACCAACCATTCCCATGTTATTACGGTGTATCCATATAAATGGCCCACCCTGTATTTCAGGGTCCTTCTAAACAAAAATAGCACAAGACTCAAACAGATGAAGATAATATACTGAGAGTAAAAAATCTATATTTGGAAAGTGGCCATGCCTTGGTCCAGTAGCTGGGCTTTATCTTCAGTGTCTGAATGCAGTTCAGTTTCTCAGTTGAAACCAGTTTTAACATGACAGGCTGATTGCTAAGTGGACCAATGAGAGGGTAGAGCCTGGAGGGTGAATCCTGGCCATCTGCTGTCCCTACAGACAACCATACAATCTTCTCAATGTACAAACACACACGCACATATGCACACACTTTCTTTTTAACAATGCACCTCAAACTCATTATTGCTTGTAGTGTAGAATGGGAATACTCTTCAGTACCATAGGAAAAACAAGTGGGACTTCTGTCTAATGCTCCAGGTAGTAATTGTTGACTCAGTATTGAAAACCATGAGGTTCAGACAAGCAAATGAGTCCATATTCAAAAATGCTCATTCTGAGTCTGAGCTCGTCACTGACTTGCAAGCACTGATGTCATGCTTTTCTTTATGCTGCATGAGCTGAATTGATTTTCAGAATACATTGTATCCAGGCTGGCTGAGACTAGACAAGAGACAACAATCTGGAGGATCACTGAAATTATATTGTTATTTCTGAGCAGCAAAGCTGAAGAATATCGGGTTATCTTAGAACCAAAATAACTGATTGAAGACAAAAATAAAAAATACACACACATTTGCATGGGCAAGCTGAATTTCTTTGCCCATTTGTGCATAACATATTGCAGTTGTACAGTATTTTCTGTGTTAGCTGCAGCACAACTCCACCCAGAGGAAAAGGGTGATAAAGCTCCTGGTGCATGGGTAAATAGTCTTTTAACTGCAAATTATTTTCTGAGTGAATTAACTGATGAACTCAAATAAGATATTGCTGATCATTCAAACTGGTGACGTCTTGAACCATTACCCCACAATTCATGGTGGCTTTTTATCAGGAAGTTAAACTATCAAATAAAATAAATAAAGTTGCATCATTTTGCAAATTTCTGATGAAACTGTTAAAAGAAAGATATGATACAATCTTTGAGAATTTAATGTAAACACATGAAAGCATAGATCCATCCTCCAGTGGCTGTTGGTGTGGTGGTTATTTTCTTGGCAGACACTGGGCTCCTTAATACCAACAAAGGATCATTTAAACACAACAGCCTACCTTGAGTATCACTGTTTACTATGTCCATTCCTTTTGACCACAGTTTACCCATCTTCTAATGGCTGCTCCAGCAAGACAATGTCACATATCAAGGTTTAAATAAGCTCAAACTGTCTTCTTAAACAGTTGTACAACAACTTCACGATGCTAAAATGTCAATATGTAACAAGATCTCTGATGAATGTTTCCAGCTCTTTATTGACTAATGCTATGAAGAATTTAAGCAGTTCTGAAGAAAATCCCCCCAAAAAAATAAAAAAGAGGGGGCGGTCCACTGCAATGACAGCAAGGTGTAATGATGAGTGTATAAATCTCATGTAACCCACTATAATAAACAGCTTATAGCTTTGAAATTATATTGTGTTGGACTCTGACATTTTATTTGATTGCATTTCACTTTTTTCCCATGACATACACAATCAGCAAAATAAGAGGGGCTACACATTTTGCAGAAGAAGAGTCTATCTGTAGGATTCACTAGACCATGGAAATTGGAAAAAAAATTGGAAGGGACTGCAGACATTTTTCCAATGCTGGAATGAAGAACAGCAGTGAGAAATGCATCATATTTACATATTTAATTTACATATTTAATACCTTGCTTTTAAATTATTTAGCTTTTTTAAATAATTTTACATTATATCTGTTCATTCCTAAATACTCAGAGATGTTTTCTGGATAACTTGATTAAAATCTATCTTTGTAATAGGAAATCTGAAAAGAAAGTCAGGGGCCACTGCAACTCCTCCATATTCTTTTTTCCAATTTAGTAAGGCTCCTTTAAATGACTTGGAATAACTAAATGAAAAATCTAGTCTGGCTGTGAATTTAAATTTTCACTTTTTATCAGCCATATTCAGCTTGGTGGTTTGGTACTGTGTTAACTTAGGTCCTCTGGGTTTCTTTCTTTCTGGTTTATTCTTCTAGTTTGTCTGTAGGATGCATCCTAATTGTGTTATCTTAAATGCACTAGGAGTAAGAAAATAAGGTTATCACCCACATAGTAGAGCTTTTTTTAAGTAGCTGCTTTGGCAGACCTGTGCTGTTGTGTGCAGCCATGTTCAGCCAGCCATATAAACTAACAGTGTGTCCTCGGGCAACCGATGAGACAGCCACTGACCTAACTAATATGGGTGCTGCACACACACACACACACACACACACACACACACACACACACACACACACACATACACACACACACACACACACACACACACACACACACACATCAATAAATGCCCTAACAGTCTCATACACACCAGTCTTTGGTCTCCAGCATAGCTGTGACCACAGCTCCAATGTATAATCCAGTGTGATCTAATAATAAAGTGTCTGATTTCTCTGTTACCATTCTGTCTTACCCTCTGCACCCTCTGCACCACAAACATTTATGCTCTCTCCTCAGTGCCTTGGTCTGTTGTTTGATGTGTTCCTATTTTAGCCTTTAGTTAGTTTGCCAGTTCAAGCATGAACCCCATCTCTGGCTGCAAGCCTCAAGCCATTGTCAGTGAAACAAGAAAATATGTTTTATGTAAACAGTAATATAATGTCCTACTTGCCTGTTGAGTGTAACAATTCCTTCACAAATTCGCCCAGCCTGGAAGGAATATACCCACTGAGTCATGTACTTTTAGGTTCATGTTTATTATCTCTAAGCCATTTTGAATGCACTTAGGTTGCTGTTTAATGTGCAAGTTACAGTGTGTCTGACAAGATCTAAGTTATTTACATCATATTCTACTTTCAAACTGCAGAACATTTCCCACTTGGAGCAAGAAGAGAAATAAACAGATTATTGTAAGCTAATCGCTATTATTGAACTGATTTGTTAAAACTCTTTTTTATGTTGCGGCTTTGAGCCGGGTCGTAACAATAATAATAATAATAATAATATTTCTTAGAACACACTGATTACCTTTTAGAAACTTCATGATCAGGCCCAATGGTGTTTATCTTCACAGGCCCTTTTCTGGCCCAGGGCTTCTTTGCTGTCCTTTTTCCCAGATAAAATCAAGAGTTGATACTTTTACTGCTACAAGGCTCTAAACCAATAGACCTCAGGGGAACACACAGAGTTCCTTTCTTTTTTCTTGTTCTTAAAACACACAAACCACAGTATGGAGTACAGATCAGCGTTTACCTAGGTCAAGAATTCCCTCATACTAAGAGTCTGTGCTGAATTTTAAGCTACAGATCAATTAAAGAGAGTAAATAGCCTATCTGGCACTAACAAACTGATGATTAATCCTCAGTTAAAGCCTTGTTTCACAATACAGGGAGAGTGCATTATTTAAACTCTTACATATATTATCACATTTAACCTAAGACATACAAACATAACAGTCACTATGATTTAATATATTTTATTGAAAGTAAAATTCACATTTTGGAACTGCTGGGACTTATTACATAACCGTGTATGACCATTACAACCATTAAACCCTTTCCTCAGTGCTACCTAATAAGAGAATTCCCCCGACCTACTCTCCAAAATTCAACTTCAATGAATACTTTAAACGGAAAACATAAATAATTTCCTTAGTGGAAATTAGTCAGCGTATTTAAAGCTGTGGTAGGAAACCTTTAGTGCGTGGAACTGTGTTTCCCAAACGCACTTAAATGGCAGCTAATCTAGCTAACGTGATGAGCCCTTAATGTTTAGATGGTTTGGTCATATTTCAGGTGCTTGTGGTTGCAGGTGAGGATATTGAGTCTGTGTCAAAGCGCCCTCTGAAAGGTCAGCTTTGGACTCTGTCACCACTGTCCCATAAATATACACATTTTGTGTACAGTTTCAAAATGTCGTAAAACAACAGTTTCCCTTGGTTTGACCTTACAGAACCCCGTGCAACAGTATAGGATTTTAATGTATTGTTAATGTATATGTTTAACGTTTAAATGTTTAAAGCTGTTTCATGTTTAAATTTCCAATTTGTAAAATTGCAATGTTGTCATTTTGAAAAGAGTGTTTAATTGAGAAGGCTATTTTGTATTCTAACTTACATGATGACACTGTTAGTTGATAATAATGCGGTATCAGAAGGGTTACGGAAAGAAAACTTAAAAGGTTTGAATTTCTAATGCTATTTAGCACATTGTTTAATAATGCAGTGAGCTGTCGCAGGAATTATAGGGGGACGTGACGCTCATTAGTAATGCTGTTTTTCTCTCATTACTTTGCAGTTGCAGTTTTGTGGTGTTTTTTTAGTGTTTCCCCCGTTCCAAATTACTTATCACTCATGAGTCTTCAAAGCCTGAAGCTCAGTCAGCACAGCTGTGACTGATGAATACACACACTCAAACAAACCAACACACACACTGAGGAGAGACAGGTAATAGATATTTAGAGGTGGAAGAAATGAGTCTTTTGCTGTAAAGCTTGTTCCTCACCTAAAGATTGCAGATTTCACATCTCTTGGGTCTCATTATTCTTGTGTAATTTGCTTCCCACGAGAGCCCCTGATCAATTAATGGGATCGCTTTTCTCACTTCCTTTAAGGTCTGCTAAGTCTGTTTTAGCAAAGGAAAAGGTAAACAGTAATTATGCTAAAGTTACGTCCCCACATGACAGCTACGCGAAGGGGGTGGGGATAGTAACAGTTGGATCTGGGTTGAAATGAAAAGGATGCCAGGCAGAGGAGTTTAACACAAAATAAATCTTTATTAGAATTAATTAACCCAATAATCATATAAGCAGTAACAACAGAAAGAGACAGCAACGCTGCTTTAATGATAACTTAGACAGGCCAACCCAAAAAGATGGTGGCTGCTTCAACTAAGAAAAGAAGGATTCAACAGAAAAAGACAGCAATGCTGCTATTAGCAATAACCAGGCAGGCCAAACCAAGACATGGAGGCCGCCGTGACTTAAGCAAAGCCACGCACGGTGGGGCTGGTCACACACACAGCAGGCCTTTTCCACACCTAGACCAGACTCACACACTGACCAGCACAGAGGAAATCCACCAGAAGCCTCCCCCACACCCACACTGCTCTCCCCCAGCTTATATCACCTCTGGAGGGTAATTGGTGGTAAACGAGGGCAGATGAGCAGCAGGTGTGTCCTAAAGGAGAAGGCAGGGGCAGAGAGAAACAGGGGAGGGGCAATAAAGACTGAGGAGGAGAGGGAGAGGATAACACCACGCCCACACACTCCCACAGCCTCACAGGATGTAACATTCTCCCCCCCTTACATTCACACTATACAAAACACAGAACAAACACATCATTATGCACTGCGCGAGAGTGCATCGGCCACCAGATTCTCAGTCCCTTTCTTGTGTTGGATAACCAGATCATAATCCTGCACCAGCAATGCCCAGCGCATTAGTCGCTGGTTGTGGTTGTACATACGTTGGAGGAATGTAAGGGGATTGTGATCTGTATACACCATTACTGGAAAGGAGCTAGAACCACATACACGGTGAAGTGCTGCAAGGCCATCAGTAGTGCTAGAGCTTCTTTCTCTATGGTGGAATAGTTTAGCTGATGGCGCTTGAACTTTACAGAATAGTAGCAGACTGGGTGACACACACCCTCTGCGTCATCCTGTAACAGCACTGCACCAGCTCCGGTGGCACTGCCGTCAACTTCCAGTTTAAAAGGCTGAGAGAATTTGGGGGCTGCCAGAACCGGGGCGGTGCAAAGGAGAGATTTTGCAGACTCAAATGCATGCTGGCATTCCCCTGACCACTCAAAAGGGATTTTGGGGCTACATAGCTTCGCCAAAGGGGCCACAACTACTGCAAAGTTCTTGCAAAAACAGCGATAGTATCCAGTCATGCCCAAGATTTTCCAACTGCCCACATTGTTGTCCCTCAGAGTACCCGCAGGTCATTGTCAGCACTGGCCTCTACGCTCAGCAGGCGGCAGAGACAGAACTGGAGGTTGCTGTGCTGAAAACAATCTTATGGGCTTCTCTATCATGGTAGGGTTTCAACATGTTAATGTGGCACAGGCGAGTTTTCCTCCTGCGTTCTGGTCATAATCTGTTTCAGACATCTTCCTTACTATAACATATGGTCCTGCAAAACGGGCTGAAAGGGCAGAACCGGGAACCAGTAGCAACACTAAAACTTTGTCTCCAGCCTGAAAATGTCTTTTCACAGCCTTTCTGTCATACCATTTCTTCATGCTTGCCTGGGATGCACACAGGGCCTCTTTTGCTAATGAGGTAGCACGTTACCAGCGATCCCTACATGTCTTCACAAAATCTGCCACGTTAGTTTTTGGGACACCCCCGCTAAGGAACCTCTCTTTCAACACCTTTAGTGGGCCCCGCACATCGTGGCCAAACACAAGGGTAGCTGGCCTGAACCCCACGGACTCCTGCTTAGCATCGCGTATCGCAAACACCACAAAGGGGACACCCTCATCCCAACTTCTGCCCCTGTCGTGGCAGTACTTTATCAGCATGGCTTTAAGTGTTTGGTGCCAACGCTTAAGTGCACCCTGCAACTCTGGGTGATAACCACTGGACACAGAATGAGAAATGCCAAGGGAGATTAAAGTCAGTTTAAATGCTCGGGATAAGAAGTTAGTTCCCTGGTCTGTTTGTACTTTTTTTTGGGAGACCAAAGGTAGTAAAAAATTTGATTCGCGCCTTAGTAATGTTTGCAGTGGTGATTCTCCGCATAGGAATTGCTTCGGGGAACCGCGTGGATAAGCACATTATGGTCAATAAAAACTGATTACCTGCCCGTGTTTTTGGCAACGGACCAACACAATCGACCAAAACGTGTTCAAATGGCTCACCAACAGCAGGTATTGGACATAGTGGGGCGGGGGGCACAGTTTGGTTTGCCCACTAGATGACACATATGACAGGTATTACAATACCTTGCAACATCTGCCTTCATTGCCGGCCAGAAGACGTGCACTGGCCAGTATGAAGGACTGTGAGCCACCTGTGTCGCGTAGAATAGTCACAGTATGCTCATATTTAGGGTCACCAGAGCGCGACACCGCTCCTTTAAAAATGAAGGGTTTAAAACATTCATCAGGAGTCTCAGTGCTAAGAAGTCTGTTAACACGAGAAGTGATTTTACTCAGCCCGATCCCTTTTGGCTTACGTGGTGTTGAGGCTGGCTGTCTTCGGCTGTAGGCCTCAGTCCGCTATTAAATGGCCAGATTTAAAACAGTAAAAATATTTCTGGTCCGACCTGGGATGAGGCACAGGTACCTCTTCCCTTGTGTCTTGCTCACCAGTAGCACCGCTAGCCTTCGCTAGGGTGTCGCGTCGCTCATGCTTAACGACACTGGCTTTATGGACGAGTGCGAACTCGTCAGCCAGTGTTGCGGCCTGCTGCAACGTGGAGACCTTCTGTTCGTTCAGATATACTGCCATCTGCTCGGAGATGCAGTTTTTAAACTCCTCTATGAGAATTAACTCCCGTACCGAAACTAGGTCTGCAGCTTTACAGGCCATACACCATCGGTCAAAGAGGACACTCTTTTCCCTCGCAAAATCCAGGAAGGATTGACCCTGCACCTTTTTCAACCCCCGAAATTGCTGCCTATAAGCCTCGGGGACTAGTTTGTAGGCTAACAGGATAACACTTTTCAGTTTGTTGTAATCCAAACTGCACTCAGTGGACAACGAGGAACAAACCTCCTGTGCCTTGCCCACCAGCTTGCAGTGCAGTAGGTTGGCCCACGCATCCCGTGCCCAATGCAAAGCGGTTGCTATCCGTTCAAATGATTCAAAATAATTCTCCACCCCAGTGTCATGAAACACAGGGACCAGATGACTATTCCTGCCTACATCAAACTGTACCTCTGTCTGTGACAGCGAGGCCGCCACAGGAGGGGAGGAGGCCTGTTGGAGTTCCAGCTGTCGCAGCTTGATCTTCGTCTCCGCCTCCACCTTCTTCAGCTCGACCTCCCTAGTGCTAGCCAGCTCCGCCTCCAAACGCCTAAACTCTAACTCCTTTTTCAGCTGGAACTCTCTCACGCTCCTCCTTTTCCAGCTGGAGACAAGCCAGATGGACTTTGAGCCTAGCATCCTGCTAAGAACACTCCGATGACTGGGTGGTGCCTGCCTGCCCTCGGGCAGCCCCTGGCCCACAGGTGTAGACACTGGTGGTTCTACAACCTGGCTTGGAACATGAGGCGCTGTACTTGGTCCAGCCGGACCGGGTGTGCTCGGGCGTTCTTGCATTACAACCACCCTCTTCTCCAACAGCCCAGACACCAGAGCAGCCTTCAGCTCCGCTTTACGCAGACCAGTGGAGACACTGATCCCGTAAAATGCCACCACCTCACGCAGTCAACGCAGCCTACAAACATCCAACAAGGCAAGCGATGGCTTTGCCGTGAACCCAGCAATGTCAAACGTGGCCATGAAAACTAGCAACAAACAAAACGGCCCCGCAAAATACAAGCCTAACCACTCACGGGCCACAACACCTTCACTACACAACCAAAAAACAGACGAAATAAAATGTGTTGTGTCAAGTCAACCATTAACTAAAATTCTACCAACCCTCTCTCCAGTCCTGCCTACTCAGAATCTAGCCTCACCTAGCTTCTGGAGCGTACCAGGCTCGAGGCCACTTTAAAGTGAATCATCAAGTGCCCAAGGCACCGAAAAGCCTACCCCCAACAGGGAGCCCCCACCCGGGTTTTCTCCAAAAATAACAAAGGCAAAACAAAAAATGAATATCCAAAGAAAGAGCAAACGCTCAGCTAGACACTCCCCTATGCTAGCTGGGGAGAGCAGTAGCTAGTCAAATGACCCACACACAACACACAAACACCTGTTCAAACATAATTATCTCAATTCTTTTCATTCAGATCCCGGACAAGCCCCCACTTTGTTACGTCCCCACATGACAGCTAGGCGAAGGGGATGGGGGATAATAACAGTTGGATCCAGGTTGAAATGAAAAGGACACCAGGCAGAGGAGTTTAACACAAAAGAAATTTTTATTATAATTAATTAACCCAATAATCATATAAGCAGTAACAACAGAAAGAGACAGCAATGCTGCTTTAATGATAACATAGACCAACCCAAAAAGATGGTGGCCGCTTCAACTAAGAAAACAACAAGGATTCAACAGAAAAAGGCAGCAACGCTGCTATTAGCAATAACCAGGCAGGCCAAACCAAGAAATGGAGGCCGCCATCACTTAAGCAAAACCACTGCCCAGTTGTACTACTCACAACAAGCCACGCATGGTGGGGCTGGTCGGTCTCTCTCTCTCTCTCTCTCTCTCTCTCTCTCTCTCTCTCTCTCTCTCTCTCTCTCTCTCACACACACACACACACACACACACACACACACACACACACACACACACACACACACACACACACACACACACAGCAGGCCTTTTCCACACCTATACCAGACTCACACAATGCCCAGCACAGAGGAAATCCACCAGAAGCCTCCCCCACACACTGCTCTCCTCCAGCTTATATCACCTCTGGAGGGTAATTGGTGGTAAACGAGGGCAGATGAGCAGCAGGTGTGTCCTAAAGGAGAAGGCAGGGGCAGAGAGAAACAGGGGACGGGCAATAAAGAAGGAGGAGGAGAGGGAAAGGAAAACACCACGCCCACACACTCCCACGGCCTCACAGGATGTAACAACTCTCAACATTTTTAGTCAAGTATTGTAAATTTGTTAAAGATTGATATGATAAAATAAAATAGAACAAAAGTGCATATTGTCTACACAAAATTGCATGTTTATTAGGCATATTCAGTTTATTTGTTGCCATACATTTATGGTTGGACTGCATTTATGTTAACCAGATCCAGATGATTAATTATTAATGCAAGTGTTCTCATGTCAGCATTCATCTGATTTCTATATACTTGCACATTTAAAGCATATGAATTTATTTAGGATTGATTTAAGTAAGAGCAGAATCAGTGACCAAACGTGTGACTGGTTAGATTCTGTCTCTTGTGGTTCACCATGCATTTGGTTTAAGTAACAAGGCCTGAAGGAGTTAGACCACGACCCTAATTGACACCTCACCTAGGCTTGAAATACACCCTCAGTGGATCTTTATTTCAGAGGTTCATCAGCGGCAAAAACTGCTCGTGATGGCAATCTGCACTAGGCTGTGTATATCTGCTCCTTTCACCTTGATAGTTTAAGGTGTAAAATGAAGACCGGTGTACTAAGGAAGCAATGGCACTTAAAGAAGGGGATGTTTTCAAGCAACAGCAGCTGGCAGATTGAAACATCCCCAAAATATTGCATTTCTAAAGTGTTCTTAAACATTATTCATTCACGAATCCTCAGATAAAAAAAGCAGACTTATCTATCATACTCATACACGAATACAAGTTAAATCTGTGATGTCACCATGAAATATTTGAGGCCTTTCACTCCCATGGTAACATTACCCAGTGGACACACACATCCACACACATCCACACACTCATGCAGCAGCAAGCCAACTTTACATGACCTGACACAGAAATAGTGGCAGAGCAGCTGAGCAGCTTCTTGGCCTTGTGTAGCAGTCTGTGATGCACGACGCACAAAACAAAACCAGAAAAACCAGCATCTCTTTATTCACTCACATTACAAGACCTGTGGGTCCTCGGAGCCCTGGGAGAGGAGGATACAAGTGGCTTTAAATCTGAGAGCAACCGGTCGCGCACGCAGTCCTGCCAGTCATCATCTCTGTGAACACTTGGATCTATTTGCTTTGGGAGTGGATTGTCATTGACGTCGAAGTAGTTTTTATTGCTCTCTGAGGGATTCTGAAGGGTGAAAAATGGAGCCCGGTTTAGAGCCAAGGGACAACAGAGGAAAGAGAACACCAGAAAGAAACACCAGAGAGGTAAAGTGCACAAAATTATGAGTATTTTATTTTCCCCAAAGGAAAGGTGGCTTATGTTTATAAACAAAATATATTAAGAACAAAATATATTAAATAATTTTTAACTTCTCAATACTTTTTTTTTTTAAGATATCACTTTTAAAAGACAGAGAAAGAAACTAAAGTGTGTGCTAATAGGCACCTGAGTGCAAATGACAGAATGTAATTGAATAGCTCATATGGGTAAAATATCTTACATGAGACATATTTATTATATTCAATGCAAGTGGGACATAAAATGTGTACAGATACAAACCTACATATGTGAACAAATCATAGATAGAAAAAAAGAATATAATACTTCTTACTGCATGTCTAATAAAACAAACAAAAAAGTTAGATATAACTTTATCAAATGTAAAACTTTTCGGGACATGAAATGTGTCCAGATGTGGAGCTAATTACAAGGAACGGAATAGAACCGAATAGAAATGTCTTATTTGATCAGAGGTCTGGTTTGTGGCTGGTGTAATGCATGTGACAATGACCCCATCTGGTGGCTGATATATGTCACATCCAATAGAAATCTTGACTTTTCGTTGTGGAAGAAGAAGGTAAAATAAATACAGCTCAGCTCTATCAGCTGTGTCGGTGTTGCGCTATAAAATTGAACATCTTCCAAAATTAGTGCAGGAATTTAAAGTGTTACATTTTGGGTATAATTAAATCTAAGTCCAGACTTCTGAGGCAGAAGAGCTCCTACTCCCCCCTCAGGCTGATTCAACCTCGCTGCCATAATGAATGCTTCAGGAAATCATTCCTGCTGTTCTCTATAAAGCTGTATAATAACTCTTTATTCTGATTGGTGAACAGCTGTCAAGCATTGGATCCCAAACATAATTTTGTATTATACCTTCATGGAGCTGTTTGTCATAGATTTATAGTGTACAAATTATTAATTATTCAATTTGCACTTCTCTCTTACACAGTGCTAGTTATTTTTACTGTTTTTAAGTAACTTTATTTTTTCATTCTTTGGTTTTTATAACTGTTGTAAATATGTAAATTCCTGCGCTATCTCATAGTATAAGACCCTTACTGGTAGACTCTATTCTATAGATAGATGGCCTACAATCTGTCGAAAATAAGTCCAACATATCTCTCATTAATGATGATTGAGCCAGAGAGAACATTCCAAACACAAAGTAGAAGCTGCAATCAGTTTTTGGCAAAGTGACTTTTATATCTTTTATTTATCTGGGTAAAAAGTCTTTTTAAGATTAAAAGTGTGTTTTTCAAGAGAGATCTGGCCAAGAGGGTGGCTTAAGTTGTAACAAATATAACAAATATATCACAATTTTATAAGGATTTTAAAAAAGGACTATATTAATGATAATGTGGGTACAATAATGCAGAGTGATAAAAAAATACTTCCAAAACAGATCATTTGTTTATTTTATATATAACCCCATTCATAAATCCTCTTCAATACAGTCAACTGACTAATAGCAGTAAATATATTAAACATAAAAACCCCACACATCCCTGTGCTTTCCCTACTCTGTTTCCATTCTGCACAGCGGCGACTCACTTTACTGTACATCTCTGTCTTTCAGGTGTCAGACGATCTTGTATGTGCAAATCATCAGTCAGTAATGTGCAAGGTTGACCCTGATCACCTGCTCGGCCTTGTGGGCATTGTGGGCACAGTGCTCAACCTGCTGGTTGTGGTGTTAGTGTACATTTACACCCCTGTCTGATGCAACTACAAACACACTGAACAGAAGGATTTATAGCTCTTGCAAGAGTCCTGTCTTTTGATAATGTTTGTGTTACATTATTGATATTAAGGAGGATAATTCACTGATAATCACTTATATAAAACCGTTGAGAGCAGCTGGAATTACAGAAGTTCAATTCCACAAAGTGGCAGATGTTCCGCGTTTGATCTTTCTTTGCAAATTGTCTGCAATGTTACCACTTTATTTCCAGATTCATTAAGAATTGTAGAGAATAATTACACTGCAATTATTAGAAAATCAACAGGATCAAAGAACATTGCTTTTATACTGTATGGATGTTTCCTGCTTGTTTGATGTGGTTTTGTAAACTGATTTTTGCAAATAAATTTGTCTTTGCACACCAACAGAGCAGTATTCTGGTGTATATTTGCATTTATTTTTTGAAGCAAACATTCATTTTTTATATACACAGGAAGAAATAACCCAAATTTTTATTTATAGCTGCAAGCCTACTTCTTTGACCCATCACAGAGGACTGGCAAACAGCAGGGAAAGAACAGGATGTGCCTCATAAAAAAATCATCAAATAGTGACATAAAAACAGTGTTGGAGGGAACAAGTGGATCATCTCCAGTTCTATGTAAAATATAAATCCAAGTGTATCTCTGCAAATCAAGAAATGACAGAACTATCGTAATTCCATTAACGAGGACGGCTAGCATTAGAACAGGTGTAGTGTGTGATTGTTAAATCCATGTATGTACACGTACTGCATTTTTTAGATAAAGAAGCCAGCGTGTTATTTTGTCCAGCTCACTCTGGTATTCGGAGAAAATATACCCATAACAATGATCAAACATCATATATGTTTGTTTTGAAAAAAACAAAACAAAAAAAACAATTTAAGGTGCAGGAGCAGTAGAATTATTTAAATGATTAATGTTTATATCAGGCAATATCTGATAGCTGGTGATGATGTCAATCTTTTCAGAAACAGCCTTCAGGTCGTCCAGGATTAATCTGATGCTGTGGGACGCGTTGATGATGGCGCTCTGCGATGCATTCAGCTGTGATGTTGCACTGCGCACCTTTCACATAAAAAAAAGAAAAAGCCAGATAACTTAATATTCTGAATTTGCAGCATCTATTTAATCAGCGAGTTAGCTACTAGTCAGACAAAATATTTACATCTGTTCTACTTTTTATCATTTGAAGTATCACTGTAGTATCCACGGGAGACCGTCCTCTCTCCCTTTCTGATCGCCCTACTTCACAGACATCTACTACCTTCAGAAATTTTCTGATAACTCTACAGTAGTAGGATGTATGGCTAATAGACGGCAATGAGGAAGAGTACAGAACTGAACAACCTTGTGACGTCGTGTAAGCAAAACCATCTGCAACTTACCTTTGCAAACAACCCTATTCCCATTCATAGGGTCTGTGCTGAAACAGTAGAGGATGACCAACACCACAGCGCTCACATTGTCAATTAATCTATAAGGAAGGCTTCTCCCATCTCTATTTTCTCAGACGATTGAGGCCCTTTAACATCTACTGGACAAAGCTCAGGATATTTTATAAGTCTGTGGTGGCCAGTGACATCCTCTATTCTGTGGTGTGATGCAGAATTGGTTTGAGGGTAGCGGATAATGACGGACTCAATAAATGGATCCACCAAGACAGTAATGTTCTGAGTGTGGAGACTCTCTGATACAGGTTTTAGAAAACAGGAGGGCAGGCCAAGTTAAAGTCAATAATGGACAGTCTTTTAGCACCCTCTACATATCGCGCTTGAAGAGTCACAGGAGCATGTTCAGTAAAATACACTTTTAAGCATTATGCACCACAGAACTCCATAGGAAGTCCTTTCAACTTGTGACCATCATCCTTCATAACTTTTTCTTATGAGATTTGGATTAGTTTCACTTCTAATGTCTTCTGTAAACTGTATATAGCATTATTTGATATTTGGAATATTTGAAAAATGCCGTTTTACTTATTTTTGTTATTGTTATTCTATTTTCTGTCTTTCACATTTAATTTTCCCCCTGGGATTATTAAGGTATTCTGATTTAAACACTGCAGCTGTAATATAATATAGACTGCATGCTGTATAGCTATGCAATTTTGTATATCTAAATATCAACCTACCTCCCTGCTGGCACTGCCATAGACTTGTTGTAGTGTCTGTCCCACATCAGAATACAGTCGGCTGTTAGACTCCTGCAGCTTTTGTTGTAACAGGGTCTCACCTGAAAACAGAATTATGTGCTGAAGTTACTCAGAGCAAAACTAGATTGGTCTTTAAGTTTACTTTTACATTTGTGACGAGACACTGTAAAGGCCCACTTCCAAATCCTCTCAAAACTGTCAAACACATCTCAGTGTTGTTAAATCAAAGCATATGAGACAACCTTGAAATTGTTAACTAGTAAGAAAAGACTAGTATGTGTAGTCTTGGATTGAGTTGGCTGTACTTTCACACAATAAGCACTGGAGTTTTCATTCATCTTTACCGTGTGGCCTGTGTGAGGGGCTCGGTCTGTCTTCCACTATGGAGTGCATGTCAGGGTGGTCTCTAACTACAATTAGAGGAGGGAGGTCTCTCTTTAATATCTGAGCGCTGTCATGGCTCCCAGGAGCCTGTTCCGGGTCTCCCTCGCTGTCCGTTTCAGACGCCTCCCCTGGAACCTGAAAGCATCCATAAAAAAGATACAAAAAATAAATGAAAATGTAGATTCATGGCTGAATCTAAATGTTAAGTCACTTGCTGAAGTGCATAAATCACTCTCAAAACCACGCATACAAGATAACGCATGCAGGACAACCTTGGCTCCGACCGAGGGAGTCAGAGAGGTGATGTAGACTTCATCATCGGAGTCTGTTTCAGACGCTTCGCCCTGGACCACTATCGGGTACCTGCCGGCCATGACTGCGAAAACATAAACAACATCTTACTTCAGGTTTATTCAGCTAGAAACAGCAATGCCATTAAATGTGTCTTATATAAAGTAGACTTCATTGGAATGAAAATAAAAGTCACAAACCTTCCCTGAAAGACCAAAACACAAATCACATGAGCAACAAGGAAGTAGCAACGGACGTTTCATGCCTATTGGACATTCAAGACATGACGTTTCATCCCACAATAGGATGATAGCGCTCACGAGTCTGTTTGTACATTACACCGGCGTACGTCGAAAGTTAGCGCCGGCTGGTAATGGCTTTCGGAGAAGCTGGATGGACGTTTGTTATTGCATATTACACGAAAACAACTGTTTTATTTTCTTAAAAACAATTTTTTCACACAATTTTGTTTGTTGTGCACATGAAATTCATGTGTTTTCTCCATGTTACCAGTTTTAGGTTAGAAACTCCTGCTAACTCCGCGTGTGTACAACTTAAGGAATGAGCTGGCCGATATATCGAGCGCCAACCAGGAAGCAGACTTCGTGTGCTACAGTCACTTTACAGGTACTGTCAATTTACAATTTCAGCTGGTTTAATTTAGATTAAAGAAATATATGACATACATTAATATGATACCTCCTTCTCCAGAACTTTCCATATACGGGAGTAATAAAAAATAGTTATTTTTAGCGTGGGGGCAGTGTAGCTGTACTAGCTGTTTGGCGCTAAACATCTTAGCTTCCGTTAAGCTGCTGCTCGGTATTTTCATATTTACTGCTGGTTTTGTCTGCTGGAGCACATCTAAGCCATCTGACTGTCACTATTGTGTGTTCACCAGGGATGGCAGACGAGACTCTGTTTGAATTTCTCCACATGGAGATCGTGTCACATGTTTACAAGGAGCAGCAATCCAGCAAAGGAACCATGGACAACAAGGTATGTTAAGGAGTTGCCAATAATGTCATGTAGTAAAACCATTTTTTCCGGTTTTAGAACACAGCTCCCCCTTATATTATAATATTGTGACATCATGTTCACAGTTTTACGTGATATACTGTTCAAATTAATCGCTTGCATTTCATCTTTTTAGGACAGAGCAGTCTGTGTTTCTGTCCTGGAAGGTATGGGCTTCCGAGTGGGACAAGGACTTATTGAGAGGTAAGTCACACATGTACTGTAGTGCAGTAAATGCTGAGTTAAGTGGAGTCTTCCTTTATAGTGAGTGTCTCATCACTTGTTTGTTCTTTCTAGGTTGACGAGGGACTCTCCCAGCTTTAAGGATGAATTGGATATAATGAAATTTATCTGTAAAGACTTCTGGACTAAGGTGTTTAGGAGACAGGTGGACAACCTCAGAACAAATCATCAGGTAAAATGTTACACTATGCAGTATGTTACTACCAAATTAGTAAGTAGGTTTTGTGTAGTGTTTGTTCAGTTTCAGTTATATATCCTGTAACAGACATTTTTGGCCTTCACAACAGGAAATTTGATCTCTTGTGAAACAGAGACTTTGCAATGCATCACTATTTGTAGTGGATGATTACTGTGATGAAGAACATAAACGTCTCTAAAAGGTTTAGTGTCAAAGTTGACTTAAACGTGTCCTGTTGATTTTTCTTGTAAATAAACAAAAGCGCTTGAGAGTTAACAAAGGCCTTAGATGGATTTCTTTCTCTGAAAAATTCTGTATCTTTTACTTTCATGCCTATCCGCTATTGTTGCAACTTTAAAACCTTAAACATTGAACATTTTGTTGCAGTGCAGTATTCTGTTGGGTCCTTGCATTCATATAGATGTTAAATTGAACTCTTAAATCTTAGGAACCTTTCCCAGCAATCAGGAAATACAATCACATGTATTGCTGGTTAAAATGAGTTATCTTTTAATATAATGTCTTGTTTATTTTCCACACCAGGGGACCTATGTTCTGCAGGATAACAAGTTTAATTTGCTGACCCAGCTGTCCAATGGAAAGCAGTACCTTGATCAGGCTCCTAAGGTTAGAATAGTCACAGACACACTCATGTTCCTGCATTCCTAAAGACTGCATATAGATAAGATATAGATATAGATATAACTAGGTGCTTAAGGGTTTGTATTTTGGCATACAGTCAAACCTGAATGTCATAATGCAATAGAGACTAATTTGTGCGTGTGTGTCTCAGTACCTTGCTTTTTCATGTGGTGTGGTGAGAGGAGCCCTATCTAACCTGGGTTTGGAGAGTGTGGTGACAGCTGAGGTCTCCGTCATGCCATCCTGTAAGTGCTTTGTGAAAACATAATTATTTTACTGTAAGGAAAAGTTAGTCAGACTAACATGCTTATTGCCTTTCAGTCAAACCATTGTTGCTGTACTTGTGAGCTTCTGTTAGGTCTGGTTTAATTAGATTTATAATGTACACATAACTAGCAGTTCTAGTCTTGAGCAACCCCTCATTTCTTCATATTTTGCTTGGAAAATGGGAAATAGCTGCAGCAAAACGTGCAAACATACATGGAAATAAATTGTATAAAGCGAAAACAGTTTGTGCAGTAGCAAAGTCAAAGTTTGGTATGACCAACTCTTTTAGGCAAGCTTGCTTGTAATTTCTTTATGTAAGTAGTCTCCAGTAGTTCTCCAGGCTTCTTGAAAGACATTCAAAACTCAAGGGGGAGATACTACCAGCTGGTGATGTGTGAATTAAAAAAAAATATATATATATTTTTTAAATGTCAAACTGTGTTATTTTGAACACTTTTTTTGTAGATTAAGCCAAAGAAACTGGATTAAATTGAGTTTTTACGACAGCCTGCTAGTAACAGAGTGTCAAATAATACAATTTCAAGTCTTTCCCAAGCTGTTATGTGTAGACACAACACAGATTCGTCTGTTGAGTTAGGTGCTATTTTTATGCTTGAATGAGTCACAGGTCACTTTTAAGTAGCTTAACAAACAAAAAACATTCCTTTGTAAGATCTTGAGAAAACCTGGGGCAACTATTGTGCAAGACAACTTCAAAAGATTACAAGAAAGTCTGTCTAATTGGAAGGAAAATATAAAGAAATGAGGAGTGGCTCAAGACTTTTGCATAGTCCTGTACCTTAAAGGACAGTACAGATGGATAATATTTTATGCATTTTTATCTTCTCAGGTAAGTTTCAGGTGGTCATCCAGAAGTTGTCCTAATCTTCTGCCCACATGGTGCCAAAAGAGAAAATAATGGTTCCTGTTTTCCCACTGATGAGTGAAGCCATAAAGTGAATCAAACATCCACAAAAGGGTCCAGCAGGACTGCTGACGTTCTGCTGACCACCAGGTACAACTGATTGGTAAAAAGAGGTAGCCAGGGCTCAAATATAAATCCTTTTGGATACTAATTCTGGTTTTGAAGGTTTTTGCTTATTTTACATTCTCAACTCAAGTTATTTTTTATCTGCTATATGAAGAAGCACTGGCTGCCAACTGAATACTATGAAGTTAAAGTGAATGTGTAGTTATTAACAGGATATGTATTCTTTGTAATGTGTTGCAGTGCTTAGTCTGAAAATTGGAAAAAGTTTAAAAAACAAAAATAGTACAGGAGAACAATCACCATAAGTAAAGAGAAACATCTTTGTGGATGGCATTTAATGCATCTTTTTCAGCATCCATTCCATTGGTGGCTAATGAACCTTTGCAAATCATTACACCTGGCTCATTGCATTCATTATTCAGTGCTTACTGTTCTTCACAGAAAAAGCTGTATCCAATTCCTGGTGCTTCGCTCTGGTTTTTAGCAAATTGACTTCAGGAGAGAAGTCTTTCATGTAGTAGTGGGGATCACTTAGACTTCTAAGGCAAAATGCAAATCTAGAATAATACACTGGTAGAAGTATTTGAGTTTCTTCAAGTTATGTGAATGTAATACGTTTCTAGAACAATAATTTGTACAATTTTTCCAAGTGGAATGATACGAGCTTATTTGTTGTTCTATGTAGTGGTCTCACATTTAAGAGTTGAGTAGACTTGAATGTATTTCTATGTTATTTTCCATCATGATGGATGTGTTTTCTCTTGTTAGAGCATTGATATTTAAATGTGACATTTTTCCTGGAATTTAGTAAGCTGTAAAACATGTTGGGGTTTACAATGAAAGTTAATCATACAGTTGTCAGGCAGTTGGATAATATTATTTGTTATTTATTTTCTTTTTTTTCCAACTAAACCGCTTTGTTGAATGGATTTAAAATGCTGTGACAAGAAAACAACAAAACAAGGTTTGTTAAACATAAAATGTAAGACCATAAAATTATCACTTCTCTGGGAAAGGCTGTTACTGTTGCTGCCACTAGGGGGACACATACAGCTGTTATTTTAGTTAGTTTAGATTCACCATGTTGTTGAGGTATGTCCAGAATCTTGTTGTCCGTTCTGTCTTTTTCAAGTAATTTCTTCAGATTTGGCTATGCAGACCCCCCCCCCCCCCAAGTGTTGAGGTCATCACAGTTACTTTCATCAGTTCTTCAAATACCATTGGTGTAATTATTCCATGATACCTGACCCATACATAAATTTAGTTCTTTATTTGTTTTTTTTTGTTTTTTTAAATTTATGATAGAAAACATTTGAACATTTCCATTTAAAAAAATAAGACTTGAAGTCGACAATTACAGCTTATATCAAGGCTTTTTCATGTGAAAGGTAAAAGAAAAAGATAGGAAGTGGTTTTACTCTGCTCTACTTCTTAAGCATCAAGATTAGTCTATACTTTTAATAACAAAAAGATCAACCTTAACTTGAAGCCTTGTTTGCCTGTACCTCCAAGGTTGGTCAAAACACAATTTGGTACAGTTTTTGATATGGCGCAACACTGACATTATTGCAAATGTTGTGGTTTTCATCTGGTTCTGTTTCTGTCTCCAATCTAAGGAAAATACCTCCTGTTGTGTTCCAGTATTTCACTGCCTTTGGTGGAAAAATTTACTCAATAAAGGTCTTTACATACAACTTTGTTTCCCTTCAGTGTTTCTGGCTCAAGCTTGGGCTTTCAGAGGTTGTAGCGTTGATTCTAATTTCCACAACTGTTCATACTGCTGTGACAGCAGTTATTACCCATGGATATATATTTTTTTAATTTAACAATATACTATACATAAAGAAATTAGCTTCAGTTACTGAATGTTTAACACAATAGCTCATACTGTGACTGACAACTTCAAGGCTGGAATTAGGAATATGAGAAAGCAGTAAGTAGTGTATGGCAGAAACATGACTAACCCACTGACCCTTATGCTTTTGTGTATACACCCACTGGTCGCTTCTTTGGGCAAACTGTTGAACTGCTCATGAATGCATGGAAGCAATTTCATGCAGTCAGACATGCAGAAATAGTTTCTCTCCATACTGAGCATCAGCATGGAGAGAAAAGGTGAATGACTTTGAATGTGGCATGGTTCTTATAAATGCATGTGTGTATATATATATATATATATATATATATATATATATATATATATATATATATATATATATATATATATATATATATATATATATATATATATGTATAATATAAACGCCTCTTTAAAAGCACGTGGTGTAAAGCCTAACAAATAAGAACAGGAAACTGAGGCTACAATTTACACGGGCTCACATAATTGGGAAATAGAATTCTGGAAAAACATCTGGTCTGATGAGTCTCAGTTTCTGCTGTAACATTTAGATGGTAGTGCTGGAATTTGGCATGAAAGCATGGATCCATCCTGCCTTGTATTATTGGTTCAGTGTGTTTGTAGCGTAGTAATGTTGTTAAGATCTTAAACTCAAATTGTACTCAAATGGCCTCCACATTGCCCAGATTTCAAACCAATAGAGCACCTTTGGGATGTGTTAGGACAAGAGATTTATGTAATGAATGTGCACATCTGCAGCAGCGGTGTGATGCTATCATGTCAACATGCAGTGAACTCTCTGGAATGTTTTCACCACCTTCCTGAATCTATGCCATTAAGAGTTAAGGCTAACGGGGGTCTAACCCAGTACTAATAAGGTGTAACTAATGAGTTGGCCAGTGAGCGTATGTTCTTGACTCTCTTGTCTTTGGCACTTGTAACTGGGTTATCTTCTTATTTTGGAGGCCCTAAAGATAAGGGTACTTGAATGAGCTTAAAATTCCAAAAAATAAAAAGCTAAATAAGGTCACTGCTTATAAGTATGCTGCCTTTCGACCCTTGCTGTGCATCTTAGGTAATAGCAACCTGAGTGAAGGGCTGGATGTGAAAGAAAAAAAACAGACATTGAGTTAGATGTCTGTATAAATGTGTAGCATCTGCCTACTGCCCACTCTTTTGCCTATTTGTTGCAACTCATTAAACACCAAATCCCATGTGGAAAGAAGGGGGGGAGCAGAAGGATGGATTAGAGAAAAAAAGACTAGGAGGGGGTCGAATTGTAGAAAGTTGAAGGAGACTGAGAGAGTGGGCTTTAGGAAAATTAGATGGAGAGAATGAAGAGCCTCAACAGGAGGCTGAAGGGTGAAAAGTGGAAAGGAGAAGTTTATTAGAGGCTGAGGGAGGCAGAAAAGAGAAAGATGGAGGGGGCGTGATGATGAGGAGAGGAAAGAGTGAGCGTGAGAGAAGTACCTTGCGTCTGTACATAAATGCCTGAAACAATAAGGAGTGAGGGAATCTGAGACTGGCTCTCAGGACGGTGAGCAACAGCCGTTTTGTGCCGCGCCACACAGCTTGGCCTCCCTTCCTCCTGCTCTACCTCGCATCACAATGTCACCAAATGCGGTCACAAAGAAGAACGGTGAATGCGAGCGGAAGAAAAGGAGGGGGTGTGTTCATGGCTGGAGAAAAGAAAGGAGGTGTTGGGGGGTGTGCAAGTTAAACCAGCATTCGTATTCCTAAACTGATGACTTGCTACAATTCAGCTACACTGTCCACACGAACCGACTGAAGTCTTTTGTTGTGTGAGAAGCTGCGAGAGAACCTGTTTGTTTTAGTATATTTGAAATAAGTAGAAGAAAACTAAAACATCACCAGCTGCAATTTAAAGTCCGTGTTTAACTCCCTAAGATATGTACTATGTATTGATTCAAAGTCAAATATGGTTGAAAGCAATCTAAGTAAGCTGTGTCACTTCCATGCGTCCACAAAGAAGTGTGAAGGTATTTTTTTCTGTTTTTATTAATCATCAATACGTCTCACAAACTCAAAAGGCCGCGTTTTACTTCCTCGGAGCAACCTAAAAACATATGTTGCTGCTTTTAATCTGTATGATCTCACAGGATGACACCCGCTTTCATCCTCTCATACTGCCCTCCCTTTATTTTCTTCTTCCCCTTTTATCACTTTTCTGTCGTCACACCAGCGCATTCAACTTCCTCCACTCAAGCATGGTACTAGTAAGACTCTCGCACACACAAACGTCGTCTCTCACGGCCATATGTTGACCCGCAGTGGACCTGAATACAGCCATCTGCCTGTCTTTCCTATGTCCCACAGGGCAACCGGGAGAATATCTATAGAACACAATGCCTACACACACACACACACAGCAAATGCATGCCTTTAAACCCTTCACGGCCACTAATCACTACCAGACAGCCGGCCCATCTCATGTTAAGTGACAAGATAATAGCCCTTGTGTGTGTGCATGACAGAGAGATTCCTTGAGTATCAAGGGTGAGTAGGCATCTTAAGCCCTGAAATCATATTTTAATTTTAATTTTTTTAATCAAGCCTGCCTTTGTGTAAAGTGTTTTCGTCAGATTGTCTCATATCAGGAACTGTTGCATTGCACTCCAATTATACTGGTATAGAAGGGGCAGGAGGTGAAAAGGAAGGAGGATGTAAGTAACCACAAAGTGAGGGATGTGGGATGGAATCAGGGAAGGCAGAAAGGAAATAAGCGGAGACTGATGATTGGTAAGATTAAACCCCAAACAAAAGACATCTCATCTTTACATGAAATTTTAGTGGCACTGCTCCACACTCCCACATTCACACCCCACTGTCGTATTACCCTCGACCGCAGTGGCCGGGACAGCCATGACTGCACTGCCAAATTCGCTTAAATCCATTTTGATTTGCAAATTTGCTGCCAGAAACACGCTGCTGCACCTGAACTTCGAGGATGCGAGAGACCACAGTGCTTTCCTCATTTTTAACCCAGAGACTTCGCTTCAGACTCCAGCAGCCACTGAGTTTTTAAAAATCCACAAGTATCACTTTTCCCTTTAAGAAGCGAAGGCTAAGCTTTGTAGGGAAAATAAAAAGGCAAGACTTTTCCTGGATTTCAAAGGCTCTCATCAGTATTGCTTTCACACTCTTCACCTTGAGACTGCATCACAGAATACTTCTTAATCCTGGAAGTATAGGGAATACTTGTGTAGTGTAAACTACTGTATGAATACTTTCCAGGTTAGCCATCTAGAGGAAATAAACTTGAGATGAGCTTCATGAACGAGGTTTAGAGCTCGACTGAAATTATTTTATTGTATAGATACGGTTAACCTCAACGGCACAGGTCACAGGGGAAATGTGATAAACGAAAAGCAGAAATGACAGTTCACTGGTTTCCTGCACCTAAAACCTTACATCCTGTGAGCCTTTTTGCCAACGCTACATTAACGCCAGCGTAGCATATATTAAAAAAAAACAAAAACAAAACCCACCTTTTCTCCTTTTAAACATCTGCATTATTCAATAAAAGCAGTTTGCACATCAAATGTTAAAATTTTCACTTTTTACCTGCAGGTGGCAAACAGAAGTCAAAGAAAGACCGTTAAAAAAACAAAACAAAAACAAACTCCTTTATTTCCAGTACAAAAAAGCAAAATATATTAAACTTGATGCAAGCATTAACAACTCAAAAGTCCTCTATAAATATGTTAAAAATAAATTAAAGAAATTAATTTACTAAAGATCATCTTTACCACTAAACAGGCCTTAAACACGCTGATGAAAAAGGTTTTGTTGTTTTTAAATAGACCAACTACATCATTAACACAGGAAAAAACAAAACAATAAACAGCCAAGTAACATTTTCTAAAACACTAAGCATACATACCTCTAACCCTACAGTATGCTGAATCTAGCTTGGTAAGGCAAAAAAAAGACCTGGGAGCATAGTACGCGTGCTTGTGTACTATGTGTACTACGCGTGCATGTGACCAGGATACTCTTCAGTCTTAACAACAAAGGCATCAACAGAAAAGAGAAAAAAAGAAGATTAATACTGAATAACAGAGAGATGGAGTGACATGGAGTGAGAGTCTCACTTTACAAAATCTTACTGGGAATGTTTGTGTTTAAGATAAAAAACAAAAACAACAACAACAACCCCCCGAACACTTCAGCACCACAAACGACAACTTCTCAGAAAATAGTCACCTGGCTTCAAGCTCTGACCTCATCATTTCATATCGAACTAATTGGCTAACTCCCGGCGTGGATATTCAGCGCCTGGTACCTTGTGCTTTCCCAACCGTGCAATATGAACCCATATGCGCCCAAGCTCTCCTGACTGAGTCACTTTTCACTCTGCTGCAGAGTGGTTTAAATTTGGCAAATTGACACTTGACTGCTTGAGGTTGGTCAATAATGCACGAGAACCCAAAAACCATCTGCAGTAGCCGCAGAAACGCAACGCCTCTGCTCACACTAGCTTACTCTCCTGATATAAAAGAAGACTCTCACCCCATGCTCGCATCTCTCCAAACACAGCAGCAAATCTTGGTTCAACAACGTAACAAGACCTGGTAAATAACACTACAGGTATACATCGTTTAAAAACGTAACATTCAGATTCGAGGCCAGCGATCTAAACACAGCCCCCAGATGGTACAACCACAAGAGGGAAGGGCGAAAAACAAAAACACTACTTCACGAGCTTATAAACATTACATAAACAATACAGTGTAGATTAGATGGAAGAACTCCTAAACATACGGTCACATCGTGTTTGTCCTACTGAAAAGAACGAGCAACAAACAGATGTCTTTGGCTTTCTCACATTCTTTAGATCAGTCGCAGTATGCTGACAGGAGGAAATTAAATTCACACTGTGATTACAAAATTCTTTGTTGGACTTTGCCATCCTAGCATATCATTTTGATAAAGCTTCAAAAGGGTTTCAAGGACACCATTAAAACATCTGTTTTGAGATATACCGTTTTGGTGAATCCGCCACATACAAACTGGAGTTTTAGCATCACTGTGCCTTGTGCAAATGACAGCGGCGTGCAGTGTGACAGCGTGTTAGGTCACCCAGTCGTTTTTTCACACAGAATGCTAAAAATGTCTTAGTTGTCAGTCAGTGTGTGAGCGGGGAGTGTGCGTTTAAGTCTGTGTTCTTAAGTATGGCTACGTGTGCAGTGGATACTCATGTATACATGTTCCAGCAATCTGCAGCTTAAAGGCAGAACCCAGTGGCATCCTCAGGAAGAGAGAGCTGACTGAAAACTAACAGACGTTTGCCGTTAGCTTCGTTAATGCCACCAGATGATTCGGAGCCGCTGAGTGAGCCAGCAGAGCTGATCCCATCCTGGTCCTGGTCTGAGAGAGAAGTGTGGGACAGGGATCTGGCACCAAGTGGCCCTGAAAGGACCCCCGCAGCACTGGGACTCTGCTGCAAGGAAGGGGAACTCGTTGGCGATAACCCACTCGGAGAATAGCCGGAGTCAGGGGAGGGCATGAATGGAGACCTGGGATCGGGACCCGCGGGAGGATGGTGCTGCTGAGTGGGGGAGGCCTCAAAGGCAGAGTCCATTTCTAGAAAGGCATGGGAGAGAAGATCAGTAATGTCTGCACAGGAAGGAGAAGAGGCCGTTGGTGGGCATGTGAATGAGGTGGTGGCAAGAGAAACATGAGGAGTGAGGGCAGACTGAAAGGCCTGGTGGGGAGCTGAGGGAAACCCAGAGAAGCTGAAACTCTGCCGGATAAGACGTGGCCGATGTGAGCGGGAGGAGGAGGAGGAGGGCAGCTGCTGAGGAAGGCTTGAGGAGGAAGAACGAGAGAATGAAAGTTTCTTTTCTTCCTCGCTGTTGTGAACAAAGTGACAGCGGATCCCATAGGGGCAGAAGCCGATGGTATGAAACGTACGGCACAGCTCAGTTTTATATTTTGGATGTCTGTTTAGATCACGTAGCTCTTCTGGCCCATGGGCAAACTGGCACTTCCCCCCATACTTGCACAAGCCGTTCTCGGTGAAAGACCGACACAGTTCGGTTTTATAGCGCGACGACGAAGAGGAGGCAGACACAGACGAGGAGGAACTGGTGTTCAGTGTGGCGGAGCTGATGTCACTTTGGGAGGATTTTGCGCCTGTCACAGGCCAGCCTAGACTTGCTCTTGTTGCACCACTGGTCTCTACCATGCTGAGAGAGCGCTGGGAAAAGAAGCCTGGCTTCTCCCACTGCGTGGAATTACCAAGCTGGAAAAGTAGATCACTCTCTGATTGCTGTCCCCGTTGGCTGGAGGTCAGAAGTGCACTGTCCAAAGCATTAGTGGGCAGGCAAGACAGGGAGGAGAGGGAAAATGAAGTGTTTCGACATGGCTCGCTGATGTAACCTGGTGTTCTCATGGCCAGACTTAGGGATGGCACTGTTCTGTTCGGCTCCCTCAGATTGAGATTCAGTAAATGCTGTATTTAAAAAAAAACAAACAAAAAGCCCACATCATTAGCCTGTACAAGCTACTATTAATATTCAGCAATTTTTAAAACGTATACATTTGCTAACAAGTTTATGCCAATTTATGTTAGACATTAATAGATGTTTTTGTTATTACCACTAAACACTAAAGGTTACATCTTCTGCTCTATTTGCACATTTCTGTTATATATTTTTATTGGAAATATTTTGAGTCAGGTGCCCTGATAGATTCAAGCATCAAGAACCAAGTTTCAGGGGTGGGGAGGTACTGGGCATTTGAATACAAGTGCATAAAAAGCACACTTTTTCAACTTATGTCGTCAAAATAAATTTTTGACACATCGATCCATCCCTATGCTTATTTTGTGCTGCATTGCACTGGCACTACAAATTCAGATATTTTAGATTCAAATCTGTAATACGTAGCATCACCCCTCTTTCTGTTTGATTTTTGGATTCGTCCATCTAAACCTAAGGAACACAAAAAAACCTTCAAGACACGTTTTTTGCTGTGATAACTAAGACGAGCTGTAGAATGTTTCCATTCAGTGCACGGAATAAAATACGCAATGTTAACTTTAACAACAAACAAACAAAAGTATTACAAAACTTCTACACCTCTACACTTCAAAACAGCTCTAACTGGGGACTTTAGTCTGTTAGCCATGACTTTTGTGACTTAACTTGTTGGGGTTATGTGTATAAATAAGCTGCTTTACTGGCGAACTGTCTATAGAAGAAGCTATTAGCACGAAAACAGCGACCTTTAATAATTAATGACGTTAATTAACCGGCGTTGAGAGAAAATCACAAACTAGGCTCGATAATGAAATCGATAATTTCATGGGCCCAAGTTGCGATGGACTACAACAACTTGCTTTCTGGCACCTTAACATCTGGTCAGAGTTAACTTTCAGGTTACAGAACAGTCAAAAGACAGACGAAGAGTCTTAAAAGAGAAAGCCTGACACATTTTATCCACCAAAGCAGACTCGAAAAGATAACATGGAGACCGCAAACTCCGTAACAGCGCAGCTAGCAGGCTAACACCCTCCTCCTCTCCCCGACCTAGCCAACTTTCGCTCTCCGCTAAACTTTCTTTTGCGCTCTTATGGGGGTTTGGTTTACCTTGCACATCATTTCTTCCAGCTCAGCAAACTGGTTCAGGGGATAAGATGGCATTTTGCTGAGCTATCAAAACCTTCGTCCGATCCCGTCTGCCCCTGCCGCGATAGACGTGGGCAACTCGCTGGCATGAGATGGTCAGAAGTTTCTAGTTATGTATGGGTGCTAAACAAGCTCAAGACCCGGACCACGTGTGGATTTAAAACCTAACACCATTGTTGGCCACTCCCACGCCTCTGTGATTCTGCAAAAAGTTGTTTTTACACATCTTGCGGTTCTAAAGAAGGATGAGAATGAGGGCTTATATACAAAAAATAAATAAATAAAAACATTTATTGACTATAAGTTGAAAATTGATTATAAGATTGTATAATATGCATTATCTATCGCGTAGCTTCACTGATTTGGGTATTACACAATATATAGACTAGATTTCTTAGTTTTGCGTATTTCATATCTTTTTTTTAATAGTTCTTTTTTTAAACTGCTCTTTCTTCTCTTCTCCATGTACCTCTGTCTTTCACTATCCCTCTTGTTCATTTCAGCAGACAGTCTGGGGTTATCACCACAGTGAATGGGCATTCTCAGGATATCTACAACTGGGGGTCCAACCAAGAAGAAAATAAAAAAAGAATTTAAGAAATAGTAGGAAAGCTGTAGCTTGATGATCCGGGCATGACCACAAGCTTAGAAAGTTATAAAAAGATAGGCTATCCTTCAAAAAAACAACTGTTAATATTTAATTGGTTTAATAATTAAATCTGTTAATTGTGGAAAGTAGAACATCTGAAGACAATATTTGAAAGAAGAGATTGTTCCGCTTTATACCAGGAAATTTTCACCAGTCATCTAACTAATATATTGGTTTAAAAATAAAGAACAGATTGTTGTATTCACCCTGTCTTTTTTGTACATTTTTTTCAAATGTTAGTAATTTACTAATTTGCTAACACTGTATTTTCCTTATAGTGAATATGTGGTTTTATGCCATCTCTAGTTAATTGGTACACAAGGGCTGGCCTTTTGATTTTACTTTGATCAGACAACTGTTACACCGTTCTCTTGAAATACTTGTTTTCAGTTGATGCATAGTAGGAAATGAAAATGCAGGCAGATGGTTTCTTTTGCAGATGTGCTGCTTCTGACTCATAACTAGAAAAGGCCATTTCAAGGACAAAACAAAGAAACAGACAGAAAACTGAGGCACTAAATGTGGATAAGGAGAAAAGTGGAGACAGCCTAACCCTATGACAAGGAGCGAGGCGTTGATTTCAAAGGTGAAGACAGATGTGTGAAAAATTCCACTGCAGAGCAGAGCCTTGAGATGATTAGTCCCACTCTCACATACACAGACACACACACAAAACAACAGGTTTAGTCCTTCTACCTTTGCAAAGACATGGAGTCTAAACCTTACCTTAGACACTACAATCATAAATTCAAGCCCTTCTGTCAACAGTAAGACAAGTCAGTCCTCACAAAGACAAAACTTCAAGAACACGCAAGCACAAACACATCTGCCAGGACTTCGGCTGTCACACCTCGTACCAATTTTGACTGCATTCATAAGCAAGCAAACTGTTGGCTGCAACCTTAGAGAGCTGCTTTCGGTTTCTTCTGCAACTGATTCTGATTAGGACTTTTAAGTTTACCTTAGAATAGGTTCATTTGTGGCATCAGTGAAAATTCTTGAGTTCATTTGTAAGTTTCAACAAGTGGTATTAACAACCCAATGATATCCAGCCCACATGAAATCCCTGCAGGACCAGAGGAACATCTTAAAAGGTTGATAAAAATGACTCAGTCTGCCTCAGAAGTTCTTGAGTCCAAGTTGTAGCTCTGAGTCCCTTTTGAAAGATGAGTTCAGCTGAGAACAAAGCCTGCCGAAAAGCTTTGTTTTGCTCCAGCCAAGTGGTCACCATTAAGTGTGTGTTTTTTGTGTGCGAGCGTGTTTGTGTGTGTTTGACAGAGGATTTCAATCTATTCCACCCCCAGTGAGCTGTAATTGTACAGGCCCACTCAACAGTCTGAAGGTTGGGGGTTTACTCAACATAAGTAATAAACTGCACATTATTTGTGACTTTTCCTTTCCCGTAGAAAGCAAATGAATTGCCTGCTTTTGCACATAATTGCTATTAAACAGTATGATAATAAACTGCGTGTGTGCCCACACAGATTCTTAAATCTCATGTAATATGTATGTCTTTCACCCTTCAAAAGTTGCAGACCGCTTTGCAATTTTTGGCAAATTCATAGCGATTTCTAGTTTTGTGATGTGGTGTAATTCTGTGTTATGTCCCTGCTTCTGTTGTGATGCTTTATTGGCAAATATTTTAGAAGTAACGTCCAAACATACATGGACAAGGGTATTGGTCCATACCTCTTAATCTTTGCATTCAGGTGTTTTCAGTGCCATTGCCATAGGGAAAGAATTGGTTATTCTACAGAGTTCAATAAATCTGAGTGTAATACTGTAACAGGGTGCCAGCACTGCAAGTAGTCAGTTAATGAAATTTCTTCACCTATAGATATTCGTCCATCATCTTTAACTGGTTATTCCAAAGTGTGTTGGAACCACAGCAGAGTGTAGACCATGTAAAGTTACAGAACAGGGTGTAAAAGCCACCAATGCTTTGCTTATTCAGTAACTACAGAGTGCCAAACTTCCTCTGGAATTAACATCAGCATAAAAACCGAGCCGGGGAACTTCATGCCATGGGCTATCATGGCCGAGCAGATCCTATGGGTCAGAAATTGATTTCTAACCCTCCTGTGGGTTGATTTGGTAACACTGCCATAACCACCAGACTGCTACCATTGCCAAATATTGTCTCCTGCTGCTATTGTCTCGGTGCACTTTGTGATCGCATGAACTAAAATCCTTTAAGACATTAACAATATTTTGAATTTGGGCTACTAAATTTGCCAAATCAAATATATGAGTGGTGACTCCTTCTTAAGGAAGCACCACTCACACATTCGATTTGGCAATTGTTTACACTGGATGGCCTTGCTGATTCAACCTCCAAGCGATCTGTGCCTTGTCCAGGGATCTTTTGCTTCCTAGGCGAATGTGTAAACTGCTACACTATAAATTTACCGCAACTTGCTGTGATGCTTTAAATTGATAAGATGCACAGTAAGGGCATGAAAATGAACTTTTAGATGCACAATGACTATAATGTGTATTGTCCCGGGATAAAACAAAACCAGTGCTAGTGCAGCTGTGTGTCTTCAACAGAAAGTGACATGAGAAGCTGCTCTAATTAGTTCTACGTCTTAAGAGGTGGGCACTCTGTGTGTGTGTTTTTACCTCCTCTGACACTGTAAACAACAAACCATTAGCAAGATGTCAGCAACACAGTTCCTTGGGGTAATTTGTTAATTTGGCAAACAAATGCTATAAGCTGGCTATTTGGTTAGCGAGTTCAGTTTACTTCTGTGAAGAAACTAAATCTTTGGGCTGAGTTGGGGATTACTGGCAGTGGGGGTTAAAGGAGAGGGGGAGGGGAGGAGAAAGGAGGTGAGAGATTTGAAAGGGAGTTCTTGCTTCTTGTTGAGTCCAGCTGGGCTGGAGGGCCTTTGGAGCACAATGAGCTCAATGAGCTGCAGAACTAACTAACAAACTAATGGCCCGCCCTCTGTGACTACAGCCATGCACACACACACACACACACACAGTGTGGAAATAACAGAGGAAGGTGAATGTGTGGGATAGAAGGGCTGGGTAGGGGGAAAGAGATGGATGCAGGAGGGGGGAGAGGAGACGATGAAGGGGCAGGATTGGGGTTATTTAGAAGAAACAGGGGAAATGAGAGAGAGAAGGCAATAAAGGATGGAAAGTGGAGATTGTTTTGTCGAGGCTGGATCTGCTGCGAGTTTCATCCAGAGATTTGGGATTATTCCACCAGGTGCATAAAAATGTGCCACGGGATGCATTCTGTTGCTTGGTCACATAATCTTTCAGCACTGGAGTAATTAGTCATCATGAAAGCTTGTGATTATTCAACATCTACTAGATATTAGAAGAGGTTTCCAGAGGTTGTATTGCCTGAGATATTTGACTTTAGGCTACCACTGCACGCCAAGTCTAATAAGATGTTTCCAGGGAAATGATGTAAAAACAATTCATGTTTTCTGATATATTTAACAAACCCCCTGATGATCAAACAATATTGGTTTTCAGTGAGTAGGAAGGACGTCTAAGAGCTGTCTGAGGCTTATAAGAACTGAATGGAAGGTTGAGTAGGAGGTAGATAGTAGAGCTGACTAATCCATAATTACAACATCACCATTGGATGTGAGTGGATTTCCTGATTAAAACAACTGCATTGCACTGATGTGTGCATGTGTGCGTCTGTGAGCACGCACTTTTGTGCTTGTGTGTGCTCCTACAACCTCTACACACTCGCACACTCAGCCTATTGAAAAACTCATGATTAAGTGAAGTCATTCCTCCACAGCCCCACACAGCCTCCTTCAGATAAGAGGCTACAACTACTAGTGGAAAAAAATAAAGGGAAGGGAGGAGGGGTTTGTAGACCTGATGAACATCTGCTCCCATTTTTCTCCACCTTTTTCACCACCACCCCACCTCGCCACCCTCCCATTTTCACAATGTACCCCCCTGCATCACTTGCTTGTGTGCTCGTGTTTGTGTGTGTGCATTTGTGATTGTGATTACAGAGAGCCTTTTGGTTTGCGTTCCACAGAGGGTGAGTGTACCCCTGTGAATGGTGAGTGTACGGTTCACGCGTGCACAGCACGTTCTTCTGCAGTTGTTACCCTCATTGCGAGTGGTATGCAGTCGCTGTTTCATTCAAACTTTGTGTATTTCTTCTGTGACAATTGTGTAATTGTTTTGCAACCTATAAGTCTCATGGTTTGTATTCGATATGACCCCACTCTCAACCAAACACACACACACACACACCCAGAATTACCACACAGTTGGGTTCTACTAAGAGGTCAAAGGTCAGACTCTAAACTTTGACCTCTGACATCACACCCTCCCTCTCTACCTCTCCCATCTGCTGGAATTCACTCATGTGCATACAATTAGGAAGCAAGAGTTAGGAAGCAAGAGAAGAAGGATGGAGAAAGTTTAGTAACAAGATAACAGCACACATGTCTGCACAAACAATGAGTGAGGGTGGAGAGTTCAGATGCAAGTTCTTTGAACTTCTTTTTTTTCAGGGAAAGTAGGAAGGAAAATTAGTCATCTGTGTTTGTATTCATATGTACACAAGCAGTACCACTAGCATACAAACTGAGGCATATCATGTGACAGAAGTCTGCAAACAGTGATGTCACAATCTTTGCCCTTTAACTGGTGCACTTTTCAGTGCATTGGGATTTACTAGTTCCAGGCAAAGGAACTTTTATTACCACAATACAATATTACATGTCAGATCTGACTCCTGTTAATGTTTTTAACCACAGTACTGTAGCTGCACTATACCTCCTGTCTCATTATAGTTTTCATTTGTTCTTACAGTTTTATTGTTATTTATTATTATTCCTGTTTTTGTCTTTTGATCTGTGTTGGTTGTCTTTTACAGATTAGAATGAGATCTAAAATGCTGTGTTAATTAATAATATTCAAGTTGTATGAAATAGCAAGACAGAGGTATCTGTGGTGATCTGTTGCACACTTAGTCTCACTCATTCCAAAGTAACTTAACATGAATTGATTTTACTATCACCTCAGTAGCATTAGCTGGGCGCCCTGTTACACGTAGAATCTGTAAACTTGTGTGATGATCCCATTGTTTGGAAAGTTGCAGAGACAGGAGGGCAATTTGATATTTACCTACCATAAGCTTGCTGGTGTTTGCTGACGGCTGCAGAAGTAAAAAATAACTGCATACCAGTTATACCAGACTGATAACTGATATTACCCTCAATACTCGCACATTAAATCAGCCTGATTATATGGGATGATACTCCAAAAGGTCTCAAAAGAATCTTTTTAATTATTATAATCTCAAGATTACACCTGTACTCTAATGTGATCCGTAAAGACTCCATACAACAGTGTAGCTTTGTTTTATATGATTTATTTGCCAGAAAAGAAACAAATGATGAAAGTTCGTAGTTTAAGCTATGCCCTTGTGACAGATTGTTCCAGTAACATGAATGAAAAAGTTGTGGAATCTTATATTTCGCAACAGGGTTAGAATTTGTTTATGCAGCTTCTTCTGCTCTCTCACCAGAAGGGGGAGATGTTGCACTATTTCCAAGTTGGTGTTGGTGGACTGCAAAACTGAGTGCTAAATCAGCTAAATCAGTTTCGATATAGAGTATAGAACCTGACTCATGTACAATCCATAAGCTGGCAGATGTTATTCCTTGTATAATACTTGTTTAAAAGTCTGCATATACTATTTCAATGACTCAAACGCGCAGTTTTCTGATAAACACAATGAAAAGGTCATAGCAGGAAACGAAGGCTGCTGAGTTCACACAGAGACTGACAGAAAGGGGAACTTGTACCTGGAAACCCTCCAGACATCAATATGTGTATGTGTGTGTGTGTGCATGTGTGTGTGCATGTTACACAGCCCCTATGAACCCAAAGCAAAACAAACAGCTAAATCTTTGTTTCGATAACAGAGGGGTGGTTTATCACTCTGTGTATTTGTCGGTCTAATGTGTAACCAGAAGGAACAGCAGTGAGTTAAAATATGGTCCATTCAGGAAGCAGTCTTGAGGAGCTTCTCATTTCTTATATTTATTTTGCCTCCAAGGAGCCAGGGTTTCTTCTTTTGTTGGTCTTGAGCAATAGGTTTCTAGATTTTCTGAAGGTTTTTTCCAGTTGTTGTACCTGACTATTTTCAGAATTGTTTTTTAGGTTTGTATGTGTGTTTTTATTTTTATTTTTTAAAGTTGCTTAAGACTGACCATTGAATCATTCAAGCACAAAATAGGCACCAAATTTAAGCAGTGAACTAGTGTTGTGTCTACACATAACAGACAACTTAGAAAAGAACCAATCTGAAATTGTATCTTTAGAAAACTTGTTACAAACACATAATTCAAATCGAATCTGTGAGTCCAGTCGAATCTATGAAAAATGCCAAAGATAACGCTGTTTGACAGGAATAAGATAGTATTTTCCTATAAACGGGGTGAATCCCAAAGAGCTATTAGCTGAAAACACGGCTGTCAAGCCAGTCTTAAGGAAGGGAAACAGGAAGAAGAGACTGGGGTATGTTAAATTACACAAGAACTGGATTGAAAGTCATTGGCAACAGGTCTTACAGATTAATGATTCGGAATAAGAAATTTTTGGTTCAAATTGTTGTTAATACGCACAGAGTAATTTAGAAAAGGGTACATTGGGAAGTGTCTACAGTCATCTCTAAAAAACAGTCAAGGCTTTGTCATTGTTTGGGACTGCTTTGCAGCGACTGGTGTTGATGATCAAAATTGATGGAATTATAAATGCAGAAACAAACTGTCAGAGTTTGATTCAGAATGCAGTACTGAATCAAAGAGTCTGAATGCAACAGCTTAATTTTTCAGCTTGACAATGATCCCAAGCACACTGCCAATGCAGCAAAAGCATACCTGGATAGAAAAACACACAGTATTGAACAGCATTGGTCATCGATTGGCCTCCCTAGAGTCCGGACCTCAACATAATTGAAGCAGTGTGTGACAGAGAACAGAAGATAAGGCACTCAACATCCAAAGACGAGCTTTAAGTGTCCTTCAAGAAGTGTGGAGAACTATTCCTGAAGAAGCTGCTGAAGCTGCCTAAGAGAGTTCAGGCTGTGTTGAAGAAAAAATATTGAATTTGTACAAACTGTATTCCTGCCGTATCTCTATCTACAGGGTGGACCATTTATATGGATACACCGTAATAAAATGGGAATGGTTGGTGATATCAAAGTCCTGTTTGTGGCACATTAGTATATGTGAGGGGGCAAACTCCTCAAGATGGGTGGTGACCATGGTGGCCATTTAGAAGTCAGCCATCCTGGATACAACTTTTGTTTTTTCAATAGGAAGAGGGCCATGTGACACATCAAACTTATTGGTAATGTCACAAGAAAAACAATGGTGTGCTTGGTTTCAACGTAACTTTATTCTTTCATGAGTTATTTACAAGTTTCTGACCACTTATAAAATGTGTTCAATGTGCTGCCCATTGTGTTGGATTGTCAATGCAACCCTCTTCTCCCACTCTTCACACACTGATAGCAACACCGCAGGAGAAATGCCAGCACAGGCATCCAGTATCCGTAGTTTCAGGTGCTGCACATCTCGTATCTTCACAACATAGACAATTGCCTTCAGATGACCCCAAAGATAAAAGTCTAAGGAGGTCAGATCGGGAGACCTTGAGGGCCATTCAACTGGCCCACGATGAGCAATCCACTTTCGTTGAATGCTCGGACCTGGCACACATAATGTGGTGGTGTACCATCTTGCTGGAGAAACTCAGGGAACGTGCCAGCTTCAGTGCATAAAGAGGGAAGCACATCATCATGTAGCAATTTCAAATATCCAGTGGCCTTGAGGTTTCCATTGATGAAGAATGGACCCACTATCGTTGTACCCCATATACCACACCAAACCATCATTTTTGTTGTTCCAACAGTCTTGTCTTCGACATGTCAATGGCTGTGAACAAAGAGAAACTTGTAAATAACTCATGAAAGAATAAAGTTACGTTGAAACCAAGCACACCATTGTTTTTCTTGTGACCAATAAGTTTGATGTGTCACATGGCCCTCTTCCTATTGAAAAAACAAAAGTTGATGGCCGATTTAAATGGCCACCATGGTCACCACCCATCTTGAGAAGTTTGCCCCCTCACATATACTAATGTGGCACAAACAGGACTTTAATATCACCAACCATTCCCATGTTATTGCGGTGTATCCATATAAATGGCCCACCCTTTATGTTTGAATGTGTTTCAATAAATCCATGCACCCATGCCAAAGATAAGAATAAATTAAGGGTGGCTGAAGACTTTTGCACAGTACTGTACAAGCAATGTCATCAAAGATGTGTCCTGAGCCCCCTGAGCACAGCATCTAAAGCTCCAAATCTCCTGACTTTCATCAGATCTTAGTGTAAGAAAGTTATTTTGATGAGACAAAAAAAAGTCAAACAAACATGAACATTATGTGCTCGACACACAGAGAGGAAGGCGTGGGAGGCGGAAAGGACAGACAAAGGTGAGAAAAACATAAATAGAAGGCAGCAAAGAGAGACCTTCTCAAGTTTTACCATAGGTAATTTCACAGATTTTCATCTATTTTTAAAATTCACCTGCATAAAAAAAAATTATAGTGCCCTAACATTAATGATAAAAGTCTAACAAATGTAACTTGAAAGGTTTGCTGCTCAAATCCTAATGTAGGCCTTAGTGGAAAAATACTTGTGTAAAGTAGCCTTTTCTGAACAATGTACTTTAGCTAAAACCTTAGAAAGGGATTTTGTTGTATGCAAAACACCACGCAGCTGCCAGACAGGAAGAAGACCACTAACGTAAAACAAGTACAGATTGATGTCAGGTGTTTGGGCAATGAAGCACAGCCAAGCCTAGAACGAGCGTCATAAGTGGTGAGAAGTTTTTATTTATTGAAGCTGTTTAAAGAGGAGGACAGATAAAAAAAAACACTCTGTTGCTAGCCTGCAATGTGAGGCGTTCTTGTTTGCAAAATTCCCTTGCCCTTTGGTTTACTGGTTTTGTGTCAGGACTGGTAAAGACGGGTGAAAAATAAACCCATGTCATCAATACTGGAGTTCTTGTGGCCACCAGAAGACAACGGGAATGTTCAGGGTTTGACGTGCTGTGGGGAAACAGTGTTCATTACTGTTACATCGGCTTAGCAGAGGTCATGGCAGGAGTTTTTTCCAGGTTAAAATGCCCCCTCCATTCAACATAAACTTTCATTAAAACCATACAACAGTGGCTTTCTTTTGGTTTTACTTGCTATTTGTTTCACTTTCAGACATGGCCTGATACAGGCACCAAGAATGCCCTTTTAGGGTAAGCACAAAGATTGGTGTGTGTGGTGTGCAAATTTTTGCTAATCAGAGTTGAACAGAACTGACTAATGGAAATAGAGTTTGAAAATGGGCCACAGCACTATACAATTCAAAACTTTATGTTACATCTAAATAGCATTATCGTCATAAGGCTAACTTTGTGTGTTTACACATAGTTGTGTGTGCTTTCCAGTGTTTGACCCAATGTAGACAGAAGTGGGGCAGCAGGTCTTCTGTTAGAATGTGTATTTATTACTCCCTCAGAGCAATTCAGCAGTGTTTTCTACTCCCATTGCATTCCAGTCTCTTATTCACGTCAGCTGTGGGAGGTTGATGTGAATATATTGTAAGCCTTCTCCTTCTTCTTCTTTTTAACCTTCGACTGAAGTCAAAGTTATATGACGTCTGGATGCGTCTCTGTGCACCTAAAAGTGTGCCAAAAGATGATGAATACTCGTCTGTATATTCTCACACGTGTTCCCATCCAACTGTATCCAGGCAACAGCTCATAATATTGATGAGCGTATTTGATCAGAGGCATATTGATGGATCTCAAGCCACATACCAGATGATGTCGTTCACTTATTTTGTTTTTTTTAACATTTATTTATAGGTTGGTATACCGTAAATTTGGTAGAAATACAGTCCTTTCTGAATGCACCTGCATGCATTCAGGTGTTATTTTCTTTTACTTCCACTTCCTTGTCCTGTCTATCTACTTCTTATTGCTATAAGAGTTGAGCTGTAACTGCATGTCTGCATGTATATCCTTGTATGTGTTTTTTCGTGATGAGAAGTGTCTCTACCACACTGTTTCCTGTCATAACTTCCCCCTGTAGTTTCCATGTTTTGTACCAGACAGCAAGTCTTTTAATATGTCTTTGAATCATACAGATGATGTTACTTGTTGTTTCAGGATGTTTCAGTGTCTTTCTGAAAGCATTTTTAGCATCTTATATGTATTCACATGTAGTTGCTGTACAGAATAAAATGTTTTCATAGTCTTACCTGGATTAATAAAGCAAATACTTGTATTATGATTCACTGATCACACATTTTCATATTCGTTATTCAACAAATTACTTTTTAAAATCATTATTAGTTCAGAGATAATTGTAATGGCCTCATCTTAAGCCTTGTTTGTATTTTCCACATCTATGAGTTTGCGCAGGTCTGCTAGGATTTGATTGACATAAATTTCATCATCAGCTACTGTGAGAGAAGGTCTAGACCATTTGTGGAGAATTTACATTGCAGTCCACCAGCTACGCGTGTGTCCCAGGTGGTGAACTTCAAGCAGACTTCAGAAATGTATAACAGGTACAAGCACTCGTTGGTTGGGTCTTCAGCTATCTGTATTTGTGTCTGCACCAGAGTATAATCAAGGCACTAGAGATTAGAGATTACATATCTGTCTCTGATCGAGAATTTTTATATAACTTGTATTCTCTCAAAGATGGAGTAATGGAGCATTTGATATAATTTACAACTGCAATTCAATTGATGTGGGCTTCATAGATAATTGGCAAACCTTCTGGAGGAAACCTGGTCTTGTTAGGAGAGATGGCATCCATCCCACTTTGGATGGAGCAGCTCTCATTTCTAGAAATATGGACAAATTTATTAAACCCCTCAAAACATGACTATCCAGAGTTGGGACCAGGAAGCAGAGTTGCAGTCTTACACGCCTCTCTGCAGCTTCTCTCCTCCTGCTACCCCCCCAAAAACCCATCTCCATAGAGACTGTGTCTGCTTCCAAAAAGACAAAAAACAAACTAAAAACCAGCAACAAACAACTTAAACAATCACAAAGAAAGAACAATACAGTATCCACATCTGAACCAAAGAGTAAAACAGTGAAATGTGGATTATTAAATATTAGGTCTCTCTCCTCCAAGTCTCTGTTAGTACATGACTTAATAATTGATCAACAAATTGATTTACTCTGCCTTACAGAAACCTGGTTGCAGCAGGATGATTATGTTAGTTTAAATGAATCAACACCCCCGAGTCATTCTAACTACCAGAAATCTCGAAGCACAGGTCGAGGGGGCGGTGTGGCAGCAATTTTTCACACCAGTCTATTAATTAATGAAAGACCAAGACAGACTTTTAATTCATTTGAAAGCCTGATGCTTAACATTGTCCACCCCAGCTGTGAAACTCAGAAACCAGTCTTACTTGTTATCATCTATCGTCCACCTGGGCCTTACACAGAGTTTCTGTCTGATTTCTCAGACTTTATATCTAATTTAGTTCTGAGCTCAGATAAAATAATTATTGTGGGTGATTTTAACATCCATGTAGATGCTAAAAATGACAGCCTCAACATGGCATTTAATCTGTTGTTAGACTCAATTGGTTTCTCTCAAAATGTAAAAGAACCCACCCACCACTTTAATCACACTCTAGATCTTGTTTTAACATATGGCATAGAAACTGAACATTTAACAGTGTTTCCTGAAAACCCTCTCCTGTCCGATCATTTCTTGATAACATTTACATTTACAATAATTGATTACGCAGCAGTGGAGAGTGGACTTTATCAAAGTAGATGTCTTTCTGAAAGCGCTGTAACTAAGTTTAAGAATATAATCCAGCCACTGTTATCATCGTCAATGCCCTGTACCAACACAGAGCAGAGCAGCTATCTGAACGCTACCCCAACAGAGGTCGATTATCTTGTTAATAATTTCACCTCCTCACTACGTACGACTCTGGATACTGTAGCTCCAGTGAAAACTAAGGTCTCTAATCAGAAGTACCTGACCCCGTGGTATAATTCTCAAACACGTACCCTAAAGCAGATGACTCGTAATCTGGAGAGGAAATGGCGTGTCACAAATTTAGAGGATCATCATTTAGCCTGGAGAAATAGTTTGTTGCTTTATAAGAAAGCCCTCCGCAAAGCCAGAACAGCTTACTACTCATCACTGATTGAAGAAAATAAGAACAACCCCAGGTTTCTCTTCAGCACTGTAGCCAGGCTGACAAAAAGTCAGAGCTCTTTTGAGCCAACCATCCCTTTAACGTTAACTAGTGATGACTTCATGAACTTCTTCACAAATAAAATTTTTATCATTAGAGAAAAAATTACCAATAATCATCCCACAGATGTAATATTATCTACAGCTACTCTTAGTTCCATTGATGTTAAGTTAGACTCTTTTTTTCCAATCGATCTTTCTGAGTTAACTTCAATAATTACTTCCTCCAAACCATCAACGTGTCTTTTAGACCCCATTCCTACAAAACTGCTCAAAGAAGTCCTGCCATTGGTTAATTCTTCGATCTTATATATGATCAACCTATCTCTAATAATCGGCTATGTACCACAGGCCTTCAAGGTGGCTGCAGTTAAACCTTTACTCAAAAAGCCATCTCTAGACCCAGCAGTCTTAGCTAATTATAGGCCAATCTCCAACCTTCCTTTCATATCAAAAATCCTTGAAAGAGTAGTTGTCAAACAGCTAACAGATCATCTGCAGAGGAATGGTTTATTTGAAGAGTTTCAGTCAGGTTTCAGAGTTCATCACAGCACAGAAACAGCTTTATTGAAGGTTACAAATGATCTTCTTATGGCCTCTGACAGTGGACTCATCTCTGTGCTTGTCCTTCTTGACCTTAGTGCAGCATTCGATACTGTTGACCATAATATTCTATTAGAGCGATTAGAACATGCTGTAGGTATTACAGGTATTGCACTGCAGTGGTTTGTATCATATCTATCTAATAGACTCCAATTTGTGCATGTAAATGGAGAGTCCTCTTCACACACTGAGGTTAATTATGGAGTTCCACAGGGTTCGGTGCTAGGACCAATTCTGTTTACATTATACATGCTTCCCCTAGGCAGCATCATTAGAAGACATAGCATACATTTTCACTGCTATGCAGATGACACCCAGCTCTATCTGTCCATGAAGCCAGATAACACACACCAATTAGTTAAACTGCAGGAATGTCTTAAAGACATAAAGACTTGGATGGCCACTAACTTTCTGCTTCTTAACTCAGATAAAACTGAGGTCATTGTACTCGGCGCTGAAAAGCTTAGAAATATGGTATCTAACCAGATTCTTACTCTGGATGGCATTACCTTGGCCTCCAGTAACACTGTGAGGAACCTTGGAGTCATTTTTGACCAGGATATGTCCTTCAACGCACATATTAAACAAATATGTAAGACTGCGTTCTTCCATTTGCGCAACATCTCTAAAATTAGAAATATCCTGTCTCAGAGTGACGCTGAAAAACTACTTCATGCATTTATTACTTCCAGGCTAGACTACTGCAATTCATTATTATCAGGATGTCCAAAAAACTCACTGAAAAGCCTTCAGTTAATCCAAAATGCTGCAGCAAGAGTACTGACAGGGACTAGAAAGAGAGAGCATATTTCTCCTGTTTTGGCTTCCCTTCATTGGCTTCCTGTTAAATCCAGAATTGAATTCAAAATCCTGCTCCTCACATACAAGGTCTTAAATAATCAGGCCCCATCTTATCTTAATGACCTTGTAGTACCATATCACCCTATTAGAGCACTTCGCTCTCGCTCTGCAGGCCTACTTGTTGTTCCTAGAGTATTTAAAAGTAGAATGGGAGGGAGAGCCTTCAGTTTTCAGGCCCCTCTTCTGTGGAACCAGCTTCCAGTTTGGATTCAGGAGACAGACACTATCTCTACTTTTAAGATTAGGCTTAAAACCTTCCTTTTTGCTAAAGCATATAGTTAGGGCTGGACCAGGTGACCCTGAATCCTCCCTTAGTTATGCTGCAATAGATGTAGGCTGCCGGGGGATTCCCATGATGCATTGAGTTTTTCCTTTCCAGTCACCTTTCTCACTCACTATGTATTAACTGACCTCTCTGTATTGAATCGTATCTGTTATTAATCTCTGTCTCTCTTCCACAGCATGTCTTTATCCTGTCTTCCTTCTCTCACCCCAACCGGTCGCAGCAGATGGCCGCCCCTCCCTGAGCCTGGTTCTGCTGGAGGTTTCTTCCTGTTAAAAGGGAGTTTTTCCTTCCCACTGTCGCCAAAGTGCTTGCTCATAGGGGGTCATATGATTGTTGGGCTTTTCTCTGTATCTATGAAGCGCCTTGAGGCGACATTTGTTGTGATTTGGCGCTATATAAATAAAATTGAATTGAATTGAATTGAATTGTTGTTGTATGGGTAGCCTTGAGCTGTTTCTGTGTGATGGTTTTCTTGCTGGTTTCCTAAAGTATTTAATATTGATTATGTGTTGCAAGTTTACATTACATTCTCACGTATAAGCAAAATAATCATCCACACTTGCAATTAGCATTGGTTTTGTCTCCTCTTTGCATTTAGGTTTTGGAACCAACAAAACCTGACCCCACCCGCAATATAAGGTGGGGTCAAAGTTCTTTGGTAGAACCCTCAGACTTTACATGAAAGATGGGCACAGATTCTCGGTATAAAAGTTAAGTTCAGTGCCATAGACCTGCATTTTCTCTAATGGCCAACAAGGGGCCACTCCTCTGGTTGCAAAAAGAGTCAGATTATAAAAGCCTATGAGAAAATGACCCTACTTCTCACTTACTTTCTGTCTTCAAAGCCGTGTCCACACAGGAAGCATTTTGCAGCAATGTGGTGACCAGAACAAGAGAATCACATACAGCAAGTTCAAGTAAATACAGTTGAAATAACTGCAGACAGGACCCAATATGAAGTCACTGAAGTGACTGCCAGTGAGCAGTGCAGATTATTGACTGACATATGAGCTAGCGGTAAATACATTACAGGGTTACCTAGGCAACTGAAGCCTGGAATGTCCACAAGAGACCAAAAGTCAACTTCAAAGTGATGAGCGATGGGATATGACTTCCTGTGTGGACTCAGCTTTGGTAAACATTATCCTGTTTGTGATCTCAGTTGTTAGTTTTACATGATATTCACTTTATAAACTATGGTCCCATTAACAGTAAAATAGATAATTAAGACACAGTGTGAGTGTGGCTAACTTGTGATTGACAGGTCCCCACCATATGAGTACGCAGTGCTCTTGGTTTCTCATCACAACCACATAAAGCCTGAAGCTTAAAAATTAGACTCCACAAACAAATGAGTGATGTCATATCAGGTATGTTAACCAGCTTTTATTCACAGTCTATGAATGGGTCACTAAAACACCGAAACACAATGGAAGCCTTTTCAAAAGGCTGCTGTTTCTTTTCTATTTGCACCTAAAAGTTGCATCTCAGCATTACATAAAAATAGTAATCATGGATACATCAGCTCAAGGTGACTAGTATATGTGTGTGCTGGGTGTGCTGTGGTAGAGACATTAGGATGTCACTGCATCTCTTGGAAGAACTATTGAGAAAGACCATTGTTCTCTGTTACTGACCAGAGCCAGTTAGCATGTATTTGCACTGCTAGCTAAGCACTTGACGCAAAGCGTCATCAAGTCTCCTGCTTCCTCTTTTTGACAGCCGTCACCAAATTAAACATACCTCATGAAATTAGTCACTTCCCTAAAGTTTAACTTCATCTGTATGTCTGCATGTAACTTGTGCCTACTTCCCAATTTGAACAGTAGCAGTTAAAAACAAGACTTGGTCTACTCCCGTACCTGCATTTTTTTGCTGCATCAAGTCTGTAATTTTTTTAACCGTAGGATGGGAGGAGGCTGTGAGGAGGACTCTAATCTGTACACCTGAAAGCAGTAATTGTGAGACAAAGAGGTGCTAATTTTTGTTTTTCAACACAAGACATAATTATTATTGGGCTGATGAACTGTAATGAAGAAGAACACAGTTGTGTATAATTTTTTATTATTGGACTTTACTTTGCATAAGTCACAGTTCAAACTAATCCTCCTTTTATTTTATGCGGGGTCTTGGTGCACTTTTACCTGATAATTTTCTTGTTAACTGCCTCTTATTAACACAAGGTTTATGCAACATCTGGGTGGTGCTGTTGTGTCTGAGATGACCAGGTTATCAACTCTCAGTGACATCATACAGAGCCAAAATGAGAAAACACTTTCGGGATAAGAGTGTTTAAAGCAGTCTGAAGCCTGTGCTTTTGGGTTATAAGAATATGACTCCTTTGCTATGTTTAATATAAACATTGACCGCTGCAGCAACGTGTACATAACAGAAAATCAGGAAAAGCATAATAAATCCCCTTTAGCTATATATGAATCAAATTGTGGCAATCTTATGACTGACAGTCCAAGCTTAGGTCAAAATGAGAACACTTGGGTCAGACACTCATAACACTCATCCTTTTGTGGTTTTCTTGCATAGATGTCCATTATGCACACTATTCATTTATTTTGTTTCTTTCCTGTCTTTTTTCTTCCTCCTTTTCTCTCTTCTCTTTTTCCATGATGCTTATTTTTATAAGAAGGAATTCTGCTGGTCTCAGCACTGCTAGTGTCACCATGGTATGTATTCCTAGGAGGCCAGCCAAGCCTAAACACACATATGCAATATCCATTCCTTTCCTTTTAATAACCAAACTCCTCACACACAGCTAACACCCAGGGAAACACACACGTGCACGCACATACACACACACACCCACCTTGCTAACCACTCAATTTTCTGCCCACCTGTTTAAACATAGCAGTGTGTATATGTATATGTGCGTACGTGTTCAAGTGCTTCCTCATAAAGAGGCCTATTGTCCTCCTGGCTGTAATGTGTGCGCTGTGTCATGAATTGGCTCTGCACCCACAAAGACCACTGCTGATTTTAGCTTAAAACTAAAACATACGACCTAAAATAACATGGCCACTCACAAGAAGCAGCTGACCTTTATTGCTACTACCTCAGCATCGTGGCTTTGGTGCTTTAAGGGTCAGGATGTAAATCACAATGTTTTGTAAGTGAAAAATGGGAATACTACTTAGAAATGAGTTTACATTTTGAGGTTGTTATTACTACTACTATTATTATTTTAAATGAGAATATTTTATATATTTCTGTAATGCTGGTATAAATGAGACCTGCGTTTTAATTTTAAATAAATCCTTTAAAAAGTCACATTATTTAATTCATGCATTCATTCATTATCTTCTTTTTATAGTTTTATTTTTCTAACCCCACCGAGTCAAACTCACAGACCCCTCTTTTATCGCTGTTTGTTGTTACAAAGTGGTAGAATTGTGATATGAGCAATACTTTATTCGGATCCTTTGCTTCAGCACTAATGAATGAAAATTCTTCAGCCTGCTGAAGACAGCATTCTGAGAAATTAACGTGAACAGACTAAAAAATTAACAGCCACAATAAGTCATTATGACTGTACAAAATCATCATCATGTCATCATGATTTTGTGCAGTTAGTCTGGTGAACATGTTAGCAAAAGGTCTTTTGTTTGGCCATCTGGCAAACACTTGGAAACACCTAACACCACCTGACAAACTGAATTTAATTTTAAACATTTCTTTTCTAACTATGTGTGATGGAGCAAAAGTCTTCCCTCACCCCTCACCACAGAGGGTGGTGCTAAATCTTTGACTATTTATAAATGGAACTAAAAATAGTTATTTACAAAAACGATTTTTGAAGTATAGTATTAACTAAATGTCAAAATGTTGTGGTAAGTGCAGTGTACTTGGCTGTGGTGAGTTGAGGGGGGTGGGGCATGTGAAGAAGGGCATCTGAAGCTGTGGTGGAAAATATGTCATTGAACAACCTTTTATTTATTGTACATAAAGCCACATGAATACCACCATCTGCACAACTCATGCTACAGCAGCACTAAAGAAAACTGGCTGGACAAATGAATTTGCCAATCTGTTTCTTTGGATATGTCTTTTGTCCTTTTTAGGAGGAAGAAACCTCTTAAAAATGACACATAACTGTGTTCTTAAAAAGGAACCTCTTTCTAGTCCCCATCAGTATAGTTGCTGTATCATTCTCAATGAACTGAAGGCTTTTCAGAGAGGTTTTTTTTTTGAACAACCTGATAATAATGAATTACAATACACAATTCATTTTAGTTCAGTTGTATTTATATATTGTCAAATCATTACAATAGTTGCCTCAAGGGCCTTACAAATAAAGGCCCTACAATAGAGAAAAGACTCCTACAATCAAATGACCCCCGTTAGCAAACACTTAAGAGGAAGAAACTGCAGAAAGAAGCAGCCATCTTACATGGCTGGTTGGGAGTTAGAGGGGGGAGACAGTAAAAAAAAGACAGACTGTGTAAGAGAGCCAGAGTGTAACAATAGCTAATGACTAAAAAAAAGTGGCGTATGAATACACAGAAAGTGTGAAAAGAGGTGAATGAGGAAGAAATGCTCAGTGCACCATGGGAAACCCCGGCTACATAGGCCTATTGCAGTGTAACAAAGGGAGGGTTCAAAGTACGATTGCAAGTAGAGGGTTTCTGTCTTAAAGAGACATTAATATCATAGAAATATGGTCTCTCTCTCTCTGTCCCTGTCAGTATTCTTGCTAATATCTCTAATTTTAGAGATATTCAAAAAAGTGTAAAAGTGTAATATGCACACTGAGCGAGATATCGTGGTCAAAAAGGACTCACAGTGTTACTGGTTGCCGAGATAATGCTACCCTGAGTAAGTATCTTGTTAGACACCATGTTTCTAAGATTTTTTGGGCCAGTCACCTCAGTTTTATCTGAATATAGAAGTAGAAATTTAGTAGTCTTCCATATCTTTATGTCTTTTCATAATTGGTAATTAGTTGCTGTATGTCATCTAGCTTCATGGATAAATAAAACTGGGCATCATCTGCATCGCAATGAAAATGTATCCCAGACCTTGTAATATTAAGGAAAGTATGGATAATGTAAACAGAATTGGTCCCACCAGAGATCCTTGTGAAACTTTATGATTAATGTTAGTGTGTGAAGAAGACTCTCCTTTTACATGAATAAATTGGACTCTGTTAAATAGGTATGAATCAAACCACTGCACCACAGTGCTGTTTGTTTGTTATTCTGTGTCTCATGTGATGCTCAATGTTCCTTTTTAATTGCCCCCTTGGGAAACAATAAAGTGGCTTGTTCTAATTTCTGTACTAAAATATTGTATGAAGTTTAACAGCAAATACATATAGATGAGACTACTGTCCCAGGCCATAAAAAGATCATTTTTTAACCTTCACTTGTGCACTTTCTTTACGGTGATGAATTCTGACCGAAATGCTTCAAATAAACCATTCCTCTGCAGATAATTAATTAGCTATTTTACAGCTACCCTTTTAAGAAATTTTGAGATAAAAGAAAGGTTGAACATTGGTCTATACAGTAATAATAATATTTATAGTTGCTGCACATAATGGCATGCTAATGGGATGATTTTGAATGATTTTCTCTCTAATGGTGAAATTTTTATTTGTGAACGTTAAAGGCTGGGTTCAATAAAGCCCTGATTCTTTCTCAACCTGGCTACAGAGCTGAAAATAAACAAATAGTAAGAAGTCATAGCTTTAAGGAGGGTAAATATACCACAAAAAAGTATTTTTCCAGGCTAAATGAAGGTATTCTAAATTACTGACACCATTTCCTCCCCATCCTATGAGTTATCTGCTTCAAGGTGCACATTTGTGAGTTATACCAGGGAGTCAAGCACATTTGACTTGAGGTTTTCTTTTTCACAGACGACACAGCAAGCAGGCTTGTTCACAGTGAGGATGTAAGCCTGTCTGGGAGTAGAGTTTAGGTAGCTTCTCTACACAGTGGTGGAGACCAGCTACCAATGCTTTGCAATGTGGTGGCACATGACCCTGAAGGTAACAGTGGAGGAATTACATCTTTGAACTTACAGCACTTTTAGAAAGACATCTACTGTATTGAAATGTATTCCCCATTCCCATGCAGCTCATTAATTTAAAATGAAATGTTATTTAGATGTGATCAGACAAAATAAATTCTACAGCTGTGTTACTGTACATGTTTGCTGTGTTTAGCCTTGTTGTAACAAATAATTTCCCATATTTTGGAATTAATAAAGGAGATCTCATCTTATAAAGCTGTAAAACAATAGGATCATCATAACATTTATAATGTCAATATATGCTAATAGGTTGGTAAGAATCTATAACTGACTGTAACATGATATCCTTGATGGGACCCATTTTCAAACTTTAGCTACAAAAGTTGTTGGGGGTATAATTAAATAAAAAAAAACAAAACTTAGATTTATGATATTTGAGCTGATTGTGTCTCTGCTCCTCTTTATTTGAAAGACGATACCTAAAATCACAAGCTGAAATACTTCTATATTATATTTACTAGTTGAAAACCCACAAAAATAAAAATGAAACTATATCTATTCTTTTGACTGGCCGACAATTATGGTTAAATTCAAGATGATTACTATTTGGGGCACCAGCGTTAAAGACCGGAATTTATTGTGAACTGTTGTTGGGTTAGAGATAAAAATGCATCTTTTGCTCTGTTTGGGTTGATACATGACATTTTTATGTCACTATTAGCCTTACTAGACTTAGCAAATGTGTTTTGTACACTGATTTAGCCTATAATGTATAATTATCATACTAATTCAAATACAAATCACTCACGTGTGACATAAACTAGTCTAAAAGCAAAGTAAACCTCTTTTCTTTTTTTTTCTTTTTTTTTTTTTTGCCTGTCCCGTTTGGCTCTTTTGCCATCAGAATTATTGTCTAAAGGCGAAGAAAGATGCCCAACGGTTTTTCTTTACCAAATTGACCATCCCAGCTTTGCCGTAATGGTCCATTTGATTCACCTTTTATTCTTTATTTTATTTTCACTTGCTGAATACGGGACAGATTTGACTGGGGGAAAGAAAAGGGAGAAAGAAAGAGGGAAAGAAAGACAGTTGAGAAGAGGGACGGGGGAGAAGGGCAAAAAACAAAAACCAACAGAATAAGCAGAAGAAAAAAAATAAATAAATAAAAAAATAAATACATATATCGATCACCTGGATCACCTGTTGAGAAAGAAAAAAGAAAACAAGCAGAAGAAAAGTAAACCTCTTTTCAGCCAGTGTTTAAAGTGTTAAGCCATTCGGCCTTTCACATAGAAAGTTGTTTTTATCCTCATGTGCAGGTCACACATCTGTCCTTAATAAACTCACCGACTCAGTGATAATTTATTTTCATACCATAATAAGAAAGAACATAAAAACAGGAAGTGTGAAGTCTAAAAGGAGAAGCACATACTGAGTGTGATCATGAACAGGAAGCGTGCAGAGAATATGTATGGGCTGGCCTGTTGTGAAAGATCTGCTTTAATAACACAAACAGATGTGAAACTGTCTGAAGGGACTTTCTTCTTATGCCCAACACCCCAATGCAACAGATCAGACCAGGCTACAGAGTCTATACAAGGGCTGACCGTTCTCACACAAGAATATAAACCTAACTAATTAAAATAGATTTATTACACTTACTCACATGTGCGTCATATTCTGGGCCCTGAAATCATGCTCAAACTGACAGCTGGTCCTCTGGGGTAGGGGGGAAGGCATTCCAGGAGCAGCACACATGACTGATGAAGAAATGTGGAAAAATGGGAAGTGAAAACTCTGTATATGTATACATAAATAAAGAACAACTAGACACTTACCCTAACCCTGACAATCAGAAATGAATGCATAACCCTAACCCTTGGCCTATACCTAACCATAACCTTATTGTAACCCTGACAATCCTCAAAAATGCCTTCAAACTCATGGGAGCAGGCATTTCATCCCCATAACAGACTGTTGGTCCCCACAGGTATAGTGGCATGCCAATTTTCTGTCCTCACAAAGACGTACATGTACACACACACACACACACACCTACACACACACACACACACACACACACACACACACACACACACATATGTATATTCAAACATATCCGTCTCAGTGTGGTTGTTTGTTTCCTTGTCTGCAAACTCCTCCTAGACCATCATATGCCAACCAAATTTGGCATATGAGTAAATCTTAGGTCCCTGAATGTTCTTACCTACATCAGATAATTTGACGTTATCATGTTGCCTAGCAACCGCCTAGCAACCTCCCAGCAACAGACTACAATTACCTGTTTTTAGGATTTATGCACCTATAACACCTTATAAAAACGTCATATAATTTATAGCCACAAAAGTTGAGTTATATATGACACACTATGATGATGTCACATTACTTGGAAACCACCTAGCAATAGGCCAAAATTACCTCTTTCTAGAGTTCATGTACTTCCAATACATCAGTAATGTGAATATACCTGCATCTAAAGGTGTGCTTGTGTCAAAGTCAGCTGAAATGATTTGTGTAAGCAAGGTTTATTTGTGCACTGTTCATGACTTGATGGACCAGTTCTGTTTAACTTCTGTATAAATCATATCCATGGAGATGGCCACCTTCCGGGTTGTTATTCTGGGTTTTCATTCTTGTGACACAACCCAAAGTAGCCATTTCTGCTTTTCAGATCATTTTATGCAAACTCATCTAGATTCACTTCTTGTTCTATGAAATAGAAAAGTTTCATAGGTTAGGATCACAACAAGTATTTTTGCTGGATGAAAAACCCTTTCTTTTACCACTCCTGGCTCGTTACAGTTGCAATGCCTTTTTTTCCACATTTAAAGTTTTTCACATTTTCTGTAAGAAGAACAAAACTAAACTAGAAAAAAAGGATAGGGATCCATAGATATTTCTGCATTAAATTTCGAATAACACTTCACTATTCAGTCAATTTCCCTTTGAGACCTTGTTGAGTGAGATTTTCAAGACACATTCAAGAATGAATAAATAAATGCTCTTCTTGTAAATTGTAAATTGAATATGTTGGATGCCTTTAGGGCTAAATCAAACCGGCTGGTGAAAGTAAAACTTGAGAGAGGAAGAGGGGAGTGAAAAGAAAAGAGAAGTGGCTGTGAGGGCTGTGAAGGGAGAGTTCAGGGAATTTTTCTGCCTTACCAACTCCTCTCCCCCTTCTTCCCTTACAGTCTCCACCCCCTGTTCCTTCTGTCTGCGTCAAAGGATTGAAGACAGAAGAGTAGAGAGCAGGAGGAGGGGTGGATTGAGGTCTTTAGCAGAGGAATGTAGCAGTGAGAGAGAAGATGGCTATAAAAGGACAACACTTCCTGCACTGCTGTGATGTCACTACTAAGATATTTCCTCCTTCCTTTGCCTCCAAATCTGACATACGGATGCTGCTATTTCACCTTAATTTCTCTGAATTTCTCCAGTTCTCCTTCCTGCTAAATTCCAAACTATGGAGTTTGGATTTGTTAGAATTATTTACCGAAACTAACATAAGCAGGAATGTTTACTTTACATGCAATGTGAGCAAATTAATTCCTATGCATGAGGCCCGGGAATGTACATTTAGTCTACAATTTCACATCCATGCTTCATAAACTATACTATATTTTGTTTTCTTGGCACACACATTTGGATCTGTAATTTAAACATTAATTTACCAAGTAATTGGTTGTGCTCTTTAAGTACATAAGAGCTTCATTATTTTCTTTGTTATGGATTTGGTGAGCTGGATAAAATATATTAAAGCTCATTAGTATTTCAGAAAAGTGACAGTGATGATTGAGGGAAATAAAAGTGTAATTAGGTCTTTGTAAATAAAGTCTTGTAATCATTGTGTGCTATTTAAATTGGCAGCGTATTGAACTTAAAATGAATTAAAATGAGTTTTTAATAATATGTGAAGCTAGTCTTGCTCAGCATTCATCTATGTAAAGAGTCAGGCTGTGATTTTTAAAAAGCACATCATCAACATAGCAGCTCATGCACCTTCCTGAATACGACTAACTACATTTGAAATTACTAGATGCTTTTTTTCAGTGCTTTTTCAAGTCTTTGGGGTTCCAGGTGACTTCTACCTAGTATTGCACTATTTTAATCTATTTAATCTTTTCAGGTCTCCCCCTTCAAATTGCACGTGAAAGTGAATCATAGCGATGATTCAACAAAGGTTGACTCCTCGCGCTTCTGTGCAAGGATCAGCACCACTGTGAGCACAGGATGTTTAACAGTAGAGGGCAGTAATATAGCATTAAAGTGGACTGAAATATTGTTCAACAATACAAGTAGGATAACAAAATGTGTGACCTTGTCTATATAGATTTTGTTAGACCAGCTATTTTACTGTATGTTTCTGGTGAACTGCAGTTGCTTCAATATTATCGCTTCATGATTAAATGCTGGAAACTATAAGGGGGAGTGCCTTTAAAAACATCAAATAAGTGTTTTTAAAGTGTTTTAATGCACGTTAACCCCTTCGGGCTTTATCTTTTCCAAGAAGGAAAAAACAAGGCAGTGTTTAGTGACCTCGTTGGTAAAGTAGAAGTTACATAACGTACTCCGTCACGCTCTGAATGGTTGACGAAGGCTTGAGGTTGAAATATTACTCAACTACAATGCTTAATCTGCATGTTGTGACAGACAGATAGGGAGGGAAGAGGCCTTTTTTCAAAGCTATTAGTAAATTACAATCATACTCTGTTTGAGTTTACTTACTGAAACATGCAGAGACTCATACTAGCACATTTTGATGGTAGAAATTGTACTTCATTTTATTTCCAGACAGTTTGGTCAAAAAGGATTTGATTGCCAAAGGTTGCAAAGTTCCTACCAAACTGGCTGAAGTTGAAAACAGGCTGCTGAAAGAGCCTCTTTAATACATGCAATAAAAGCAAATTCGAGTTCTTTTAGTTTTACAACTTTAGTCCCTGAAGTTTCACCTTGAACTGAAGTTAACTATTAAAATGATTTATAAAGCTCATACCGGGTGATACCTTTGGAACCAAGTTTTTGTATCATTTACTTTACTATCAGTCTGCTTGTGTTTATGATGAGAATGAAAGGCTGTTTTGACCTTTTGAAACTATTGCTCAAGTGTCTTGGGATACGATTATCTCAGTTATGGTTTTACCTTTAGACTGTATTGCATACAATTGCTTTGATAGACCTCGCTTCAGTGTGTATGTGTGTGTGTCTGTGTGTTCCTCTATGTATGCGTACGTGCCTTACGTGTATAGTGCTCAGAATCAGATGACTTGGGTAAGGTCAGTTTTGACAGTAACAGCCGTGGTTGATCAATAACTATTTCACAGAAAGCAGTGGTAATGTTAGTCATGTGTGTGTGTTGCAGCTCAAGTGACTGTAACAGGCTTAAAGACATCGTGAAACGAAGAGTCAAACAAACACAGAAGAAATAATTGAACGGATTAATTACTACTTAAAATGCTTCCAGGAAAAGTACACTTCGCTGCACATGTGAGCTATTAGAAATTACTTAACCACAATGGCCAGCTTCTCTGTAGTTCCATATATTTTCACAGAAAATTATGTTAATAACAAATTAAACAGTTTTTTCGTCTTCATTATTTGGTCTCATAAGAACACGTTAATGGACTTTAACCAGTCTGGCCTTATAGAACAGGCTGTGAAATTGTGAGCACACAAACACCCACTCATTCCTGCATTTTTGGCTTACTGTTTACACTTTGTGGTCATTGTCCATCACCATAGCAACACATCCTGCTATTGATCAAAAGGGGAACAAAGTTGGAAGGCACAAGGCTATGAGGTTCACTCGGAGTCTGAAATCCAGCCCTTAAAGAATCTAAAGAATTGACAAAAAAAATGGAGCTTCAGTCATAAATTTGATTTTATTGTTTGAACATAAAGGGTGTGGGTTAGGATCATAGCAGAGCTATCTTAGGGATAGGTGTGCCATACGTTTTTCACTCATGATTTCCTAAGGTTACGGTGTTTTGTTCAGATTGGTGAAGTTTGCAAATGTGGATGAAGTTTACTCACTTTTGTTCAGGAAATGTCAACACAAGCAACGCATCTGTCACTCTGTTAATATTGGGAGTATCATGTGTATCGACACTATATAACCACATGACACCGTGATGTGGTTACATGTAACTCTGGTTACTAAATGATCTTGGTTATTTGTAGTATGTAGGAGACGGACAGCAAACAAGTTGCCTAAACTCTTTTTATTATAGCTTTTCAAGTCATTCGAGTGTCACTATCATATAATCCTGTGGCTGGGATAAACATGTATGGTCACCACAAACAAACCTCACCAGAATTTTTGTGGAAGCAGATGGAGAGCAATGACAGTGTTACCAGTAATACGAGTTAGTAGGAAGAAGTGTCTCCAAAACGGATTTCTTAGGGTCTTAACTTGGAGGGGGAATTGAACCGTCCCACATTTCTTGGAAATCCTGATTCAAAAGATCTCAAATCAAATGGGAAAAATTCCCACATCGTATTTATCTCAACAAGTTGCAAAACTGTAATCAGATACATCAATGATTTGTTGTTTTTATTGCTCTAATCTCGTTAATGTGTCAGACTATTTCACACTTATCTCCCACATCATCACAAGTGCTTCTTCTGTGTGTGTTCTCAGATATTCTGGGTGTTACTGTAAGCAGGACTTTTATTATTCCAGATCCAATCTTGCTAGACAGTGTACAATTCTTTGACAGTATGAGGGCGGGGGCAGTTTGCGCAACAGTCTCAAGGGGAATGTAACATGGAAATTTCAACAGAGTGTTTTAACAAACGCCTCCTTAACTCGTAAATGCGCCTTACAGAAAGTGACGACAGAAAAAATATCTTTTTTTTTTCTTCCGTGAGATTTCCCACTGCTCAGTTTTCTATAAATGCTTTTTTGATATGTAAAAAGCAATTGTCCATTTGCTTTGAACAGTTACACTAAAAGCAATACCCTAATATCCAACATTCAATTTAATGCACTGCTGCGAAGAGCTGCCAAAACATTGCAGGTTTTACCTAGAAATAAAAAGCTGTGTGATAGTGTGTATAAACACGGTAATCTAAATACCTGACTGTATACACAACAAAGATGTATGGCAGCACAAAACAGAATCGGGAGAGAAAAAGTGGAGGACAAAAGGTCAAGGTTCCATAGTCAGGAGACTAGTTATTATTTAGCTGTAATGCAGCAGAATGTATATTTAAGTGTAACATGTATAGGCTTTAACACATTCAAAATCTTGATCTCATTTCAAATAATGTAGAAAAAAATCCTCAAAAGGTATTTGTGATTCTGGTTCAGAGGTTCAGCAGATTACTGGAAAGGTGAATTTCCTTCCATTTCTTAAAATCTGGTGCTACTGAAAACACAGGATTTCCTACCAACACATGTAGAAGTCAAAGTAGTGGTGTTTTAATAATGGTTGCTCCCATTTAAGGGGAAGCCCAGCTCCAATGTGTCTAACTGAAACACTTAACAGAACTGGGCCTTCATCGGTACACATCTTCTTTCCTTGCTGTAACTACAGGAAGTTCCTGAACTCCGCATGTGAATGCATAAGCTGTAAATAACACGAGTCCAAAACATCAGCATACAATCATTTCTTTATTGAGAATTTTTATTAAAATGTATTTTTCTTATTTTCAGGCAATCAAAAATATAAGATTATCTTTTCTACTTTGCTTTTTCTCACATTTGCATCTCACAAACAGTGAAGTTTTTTTTCCATAAATAAAGTACAAAATACAATTTTCTCTAAATGCAAATAAATATCATAATAAATATATCCGTTTAAGTTAAACAACACAAAGTAACCAATAACCAAAAGGAATACTGCGGTGTTCCCTGAACCAGGCTGTCAAACACAAGGGGGGAAATAAAAGATAGTGTGCAATTTACAAAGTAGCAAATATTACAGAATGTTTTATAGAATCAAATGTTATTAAGTGTTTGTCGGGATACATATATTCAGATTTGAATTCACTGACATACCTTATTTATATTAGAGCACTTTGATCTTTGTGCATTCTGCAAGTTGTATTTGCTTCCACGTCTACAAAACGACAGACACACACATACACTCTCACATGCATATTCTGTACAAGGCCCACACGCGCACACACGTCCACACACAGACAGAGTGAAGAACGAAGCTTTGGTTGAATGCTACTGAGAGATTTGACAGGTTCTCCCTTTAGAATTAGCTGTAAAGTGCATATCACAGACATATGTCAGGTCTCACTGGTAAAGGCTACTGAATCAAACATACTGTTTGTGGCACAGAGCATAAATAGCCTATTAGGTAGGGAAAATATTCAAGGCACAGGAATCACTGATTATCACCAAAGCTATTTTGATCACTACCAACATTCACCGGTAATGTCAAGACCTGCAGATGAGTTAATTTTGACGGAAGACCGCATATATAGGTCTTATAAGCTACATGTTATGTATAAAAATAGATTGCTAACATTTGGGTACTTAAATCATCTCAGTATGTGTAGTTTGTCTAAGATGAGCTCAACTTTACAAACATAAATTAAGAACTTTAAGTGTTATTGTCGACTTGTTCTGAACAGTTCTGGTGCTGATGAAAGTTCAGATAAACAGAAAAGTTAAAAAGAAAGTCATTTATCTTTTGTTATTTCCCTTTTGATCCATTTAGTCAGACAGGGATAGGCGTTCAAACACAGTGAGCCTCTTGGTGGCTGAGCCATCAAAGGTCGGAGACTCGGTTCCACTGGAACTGCTGCTGCTGTAGGACTCCTCCAGGGAGTCCTCAGAGGAGAAACGCTGCAGTGAAGGCTTTACGAATGTTCCAGCAGCTGGAAACAGCATACTGCTGTCCTGGTGCTGCCCGTCCTTCACGTTGGTGAAGACACTGCTGTTGTTGCTACTGAAATTATTTCCATGACCACACACGCAACGTGAGACCTGTGGCTCCAAGATGAGAGGAATGTTATGGATGTCTCCAGCGCTCATACGGGTTTGCTGGCTGCCAAACGGGAATGCTGCTGCCTCACGCTGCACAGAGTCAAACACTGGGGAGAGAAGGTCAGCAGGAGGTGGAGAAACCGAGGGAGCACGGCTGAAACCCTGGTTAGGATCACTGAAGACCGAGGCGAATGATGGAGGGGAAGAGCTGCGAGAAGAGCCCAGAAACCCAGCGAAGCTGACACTCTGGCGGAGCTGGTGCCGTGGATTGTGAACACTGGGTGTTGTGGTAGTTTGCTGCCGCTGGAATTTGGCAGACAGTAATGGACCATCACTGATTTTCTCCTCATGGATGAAGTGGCAGCGTGAACCGTAGGGGCAGTAGCCAAAGTTATAGAAGGTTCTGCAGGGCTCTGTCTTGTACTTGGGGTGGCGGTACAGTCCTCTTAGTTCTGCCTCACCATGGGCAAACTGGCATTTGCTGCCATACTTGCAGCTGCCAGTCTCCTGGAAGCCACGGCACAGCTCAGTTTTGTAACGGTTAGAGGACACCATTGGTGGGGTCTGGGCAGAAACAGTAGATGAGGGAGGGAAGCCTGGTGGGGGAGGCACAGTAGTAGCAGTAAGGCCTGAGGGAAACAGCTCCGAGTTCTTCAGCTGTCCAAACGAAGAGAGAAGGCTGCTGCTGGATTCGGTTAGACTCATGGAGCGATCGGGACGGAAAGGTAGCTGTTTCTTTGTGGAGACAGGGGCCGGGCCCCAGATGGTTGGCCAGAGAGAGCTGCCAGTGTCGTCATTATTAACATGCTCAGTGCTCATGTTGAGGCTCAGAGAGCCAGGAGGGGAAGGGGTGAAAAAGGGGGCAGACCGATGGCTCTGCCCTGAGACTTCGTTCAAGGCCAGGTTGATCAAGTTCTGTAACAGACAGAGGGGACTGTTAGAATCCAAAACAATATATGTCTAACGTTAATGAAATGAAATGCTGTCTTTCTATAAAGCTTTATTTAGGATATTGGGTTAGAAAAATGCCAAACAAATAATAACAACAACAATAACAATAATGTAGCCAAATTAAATTGAGATTAACTGAAATAATATAAATGAATAAAATCATAGTTTGCGATTTTCCATTAGTTTACTGATACAAGAAGATTAAACTAGGGCACACAACCAACTGAGCAGCTGACCGTCTGAGTCACCTCATTATGTCTTAAATCACAAAGTGAGGAGGCCCTCTGTCATTTCAAAAGGTGTTCGCATCAAAACACCGTTTGGCACAGCAATAAACTGAGCAGAAATTAACAGCAGTTACTTTGTATAAGCAGTCAGAGCGCCTAAGCCACGCCACCCACCAACTACAAAAAGGGTTTTTCAAAACAAAAACAAAACACTGAAGTAGTTTGACTCACCTTTGTTAAGATATCGTCGAGCATTTCGGACATCCTTTTGGCAACAAGGTAAGGACTCGGGTCTGAACTCCAGTTGACTGTTGGATATATGTCCAGTCTTAAAAGTCAATGGTCGAGCTCTCCTTTTAAGTCTATTTAAAAGCCCCTCCTATACTGGGAGGAGTTTCCATTCCCCCTTCCGGGATGACGCTGCTGCTGCCTCAAGTTTCATATGAGCTAAGAGATGGGCGGAACTTAAACGGTAGAAGAGAGAGAGAGGAAGAGAAGAAAGAAAACAGTGTATTTTTAACTAGTTGCGTGAAATGTGTCAGTTTCGTAGGCAAGGGGGGCTATTTACATAGCTCTCATACCCACTCCAAACCTAGAGCGGCACACACTTGTTTTCCTGTTTTTGCTCTTATTCTGTACCAATTAGTGTGAATGATTTTTAACCGCACAAACTCTGCGATACTTTTTAAAACCCAAAGCGCTCGAATGTAAAGTGGCAAGGAAGGCTGTTTATTTAAGATGAATAGACTGACTCCTTTCATCTCAAAGTACAGGCACATCTGTTCTGTAGTAAACTCTGTAGTAGTTAATATATAGTAATAAACATATGCAGCCATATACTCATATATGACTAATGCCCAGCTTTCTGGAAGTGCCATCAATCATCTCTGATCAAATCCGTTGTCGCCTCTACACTATATCTTTCGCTCACATTACGTTACATATACATTACTGTGCTTTCTTGTTTACCAGAATACATGCAGCTACATTTCCCCATCTGTGGTCTGGTTTCTGCTGTGCACCAGAGCTCCGGCAGAGTCTAACCATTACCAGAACACAGACAATAGAAGCATTGATTACAGATGAAAGAAACCAATAGTGGTCTCTTATTGGTAGTAGAGTCTGATGAATAACTCCTTCACGTCATGTGTAGCCACACGTTTTTAAAGCTGTTTTAATGCAAGGTTTGCACACATGCCCCACTTTGGATGGCCCACAGTGGAAATGAAGCTGACACATAAACTTGACAAACAAAACAAAAGTAATTACCAGAAGCATATTGTTATTAGTGTATAACCATTTTTCTTTCCACAGTGCGCATTGCGTTAACTATGTTTTTCTGTCTTTCTCACATGCATTAAAACATGTTACATTAACACTTAACTTGTTTATAATATTCTGGGGTGATTTTTTTTGTATAGTACGACTGTAGAAACACTCTGCGATTCACACATTGCATGGATCGGTTTCACACAGTGTCAAGTGTGAACAATAAATGTTCATATAGTCTGTACCCTGACACATGAAGCAGAAGATTTCAAGCCCTTTTTCATTTGCATTTTGCTGATTATGACTGTGACAAAATATAAATATCACATGTCTCTTGGTCTAGTTGAGTCCATTCAACCACAGCCATGGTGAAGACCGTTAACAGACGATGACCACTAACACTGTTTACAAGGAGAGTAATCTACAGAGGTTTATTGGTGAAATGGCTGCCTGTTCACGGAGCGTAGTATCAAAAGCTATTGAGGGAAATTTGACTTGAAGGGAAGAGTATGATAGGAAAAGGTGCACAAACTGCAGGGATGACTGCATAGATTATCAAGAAAAGTCAACTCAAGAACTTTGGAGAGCTTCACAGGAAGTGGAGCCACCACGAGAGCTGTCACGTTCCTGATATCTTAGAAATCCCCCATAGTGGGCTATCATAAGGAGGAAGATGAGACACCCCCACCCTCCAAATCCACCCCAAAATAAAAAGAAATTAACAAGAGCTGGAGGCCACTGTCAAAGCAACCTGGGCTTTAGTTACAGCTCAGCACTGCTACAAGCTTCAACACATTTTTAATAAAGGCGTCCCAGTTAAGCACCGAGTGCATAAGTGAACACACTATCACTCGCATCTCTAATGCTCGTTTTTGGGGTTTTTTTTAGACGCACTAGTACATCATTTCACGCATGTCAGTAAATCTAATAGCTTCTTTTTTTTCCTGCGAAACTGCTACGCTGTTATCAGCCAAATGAAACACCAGATTTTTTTTGTCGCTACTGCTGCGTCATCAAGTCACATGAGTCATATTTAGTCTAGTAAATGATGGCAAATATATTCTAATCACAGTTGTGAAACAGTAGAAAAGTCACAGTAAACAGAAGGTGGGTGCTGTGAGAAGAGCCACAAGGATTAAAAAACCCCCAACAACTTTGCATTGTAAATCAAAAGTATTCAAACACTTTGGTAAAATTAACAGACTAAGAAAATCCTTCACTCCAAATCAAACGTAGCTCCCAACTGAAATTAAAGAGTTTTGCTTAAACAGGGGAATTACTAATGCATAAGGGGTAAGACTGGATCAACGTTGCAAAAGATATCTTCACATACAACATAAGTCTAGTAAATTAAACCAAAGCAGAAAATGAAAATACAGAAGTACATTGCTAGTAAATTAAGAGCGTGATTAAAGTTCCCACTTCTGTTTCAAGAAACACTGAGCCATAGCCAACCATAGCGTTTCGCTACAAGTTACCGCCAGAACATTTGGATGCTCTTCTTGCTCTCACTGTACTTTCTTAAGTGTACTCCCTCACAACAGCTCTCTGTCTGTGTTTTTGAGCCTAAATTTTCTCACTGTTAAATGCGTAATATTTGAGTTTTTTTAAGTTACTGCGATGAGTTGCTTTTCTTTTTGTTTTAAATCATTCTTGGATAACATGTTGTATAAATGTGCAAGAGGGTTTGGTGAGAATCGCAATCTATATCATGTACACAACTCACAGGCCTCACATGCATGCCGACACTAACAGTGCAACTCAAGCCAAACGAGCCTCTCATGTTCAGCTATTAATAACTGCAGCTCCATACAAATAACCCTGCTGCATTTGATACAAAAAAGTCTGTCAAGAGGGCATGCAACAATTGTTCCCATCTTTGCTGAAAAATTTAGTTCGTCAGCAGGCAAGTAAGCGGGCACAGACATGAGGGATGCAAAATACCAGCACTGACATCTTGTATATGTATATCTTTCCTTTGTTTGTATGTCTAAGTGTGGGTTACCTTACTTTACTGGTTTCTAATGAAAGTCTTCCCGGTTGCATAGATTTTCTCTTTAACAGGGAGTGTCACGTAGAGTTACATTCAGAAAAAATGCTGATGGTGCTCTCCAGATTGTTGTTGTGTTTTTTCTTTCCTTGGTGACTAAGAGAGTCTGTGCCCAATGCCAAGTTTTCCACTAGGATGATTTTAGTGACACACCAGCAGACTTGAGGTCTTGTAACATGTTAGAACATGATCGCACATTTAATTCAAAGGAAATTGTCCCTATGAGGGAGGAAACTGAGGGAAAATTGTAATATGAGAAATGAAGACAATACTTTATAAGACTGGGACTAATCCACAGAAAAATAAGTTAAGTACCAATGAGATTTTGAGTGCTCATGAGGTTTATTTAAACATCGAGTAATGCCAGTAGGTCATTTTCCACAGGTAAAAAGCCCAGACTTGAAAGCAAACATTCAATATGTGTGGGGAGAAAATCCACCATGCAATGCAAATATGCATATTTGTATTATTCCCGTATCCCCTAATATGAATTATTGTGAAATGGAAAATGTTTACAATACGATTTTTATCTTATTATTTGTTGCCGTATGAAAGGAATGTGCTGCAGTATGAATTTTATGCAGTTCTGTACCCACACATTAGCTCTTAATTCTTTAGCTTTGCCGGTCACTTAGATGTACAGATGGGCCTGTGTTTACCCTTCTAACCATCCCCTATACGATCGGCTTTTACATTAACCTGCCTTTACAAAATAGATCACTGTTTAAAAATATATAGAAAGTCTCCTGGGGGAATTTTAGATCATGTTATCCCTGCAGCATAGTGGGTTATAATTTATAGTCTAACTACAGAGCTGGTGAGAAAATTTTCAATCTTGAAAATATCTCTAGCTGGCAAAAATATACTAGAATAGTAAATACACAAAAAAAAAAAAAAAAAAAAAAAAAAAAAAGAATAGTAAATACACCCAAACATGCTGTATTTTATTCCTCAAGGTTCATTATTCAAGAAACAACAAGTGAACATAGAGGAGGGAAACTGGAGGGAACTTTTTAGGTGTTTGACTCACCACGGATGGCTGTGAACTGCCAAGTCATCATCATGTGGTTCAAGATGACTGGCAGGTGAGGTCAACATATATGGGAACACCCAACCTGCTGTGGTTTCCATACTGCCTCTGTGTACTTATTTGCATAGAAGCTTCTCCAGCTTTATCTCTTTAGCCTTTCATTTCCTCTGTCCCTCTGTCTTAGGTCAAGTTGTAAGTAAAGCCCCCGATAAATACGCTCTGGCCAGCTTGTCTCTCTAATAAGAGATACTTTGCAAATATTTAATCATGCCCTCCATAACATTGCTATGGTGACATGCCAAACATTGCACGCCTAAATGGGCACAGGTTCAGCAGTTACTTAGCGACAGCTGTGGAGCAGGTTTGCAAAGCTAATATGGCTGACACAGAAATATGATGAAGCCAAGCTGCTCCTGATTCTAAATTTAATAGTTGATTCATCACGGTGAAAGGCCATGGAGGGAATTGCGAAGGAAGAGGAGAAATAGGAGCATTAGAAGGGAGGGAGGAAAGGATTTTAGCTGCTGACATTATGATGAGGGAAAGTACCTGTCTCCCCAAATGAATCCCAGGCACACTGTTTTTCCATCTTTATCTATGTAACAATTATGGATTCTTCTGTGTGGGGTGCACCGGAAGTGCACTGACCACACAGTACCACAGTGTACTGAGAATATGCAAAGACGTGTTAAAATGAGGATCATTTGACTTAACAAAAGTGGTCTTTATAAGAACTGAAAGAACAAAATGTCCCGACTAATGTCAGACTATAGATGTTGATTTAGAGCACAGGAGGTAAACAGCGTGGTGCATGAAAATCATTTAAAATCTCCAGAACACTGTAAACAACGAACAACAACTTTTAACATAAGAGTTGCTCAATCACTTAGTCACACTGCTAAAACCTGTTTAGTCTCACCTGCTTTCGATTCTAGTCCTAGCAGGTTTTATTTTTTGCTTTCATTGTGCAAACACAGGTGTATTGACTTCTATTATTGTTTTTTTAATTGACATTCATCAATATGCTAAATATGCTACATTAAAAAAGTATATATACATCTCTCTCTCTCTCAAATTTAATGAAACTGTTCATGTTTTTCATGGGATATCCCATCTGCATATTTATTTAATTAACCATTTATAATTATTTATTTACCAAAGGTCAGAAAAAAAACAAGTGCTAAATGCACTAAAGAACCATATTTTTACCAAAATGATGCCCTATATCAACAGAGGTTGCAAAAAAATTAAGAACAATAAATATTAAATGGATAAAATACCCAGGCAATTCTATGGAGCCCTTGTGGATGACAACATTTTCCAGAGATTCCCTCATAATCTTTACTCTGGGTTTGGGCTTAGTGTCACTTAGCAGTGCCACAGAGACAACGTGTAATGGATACAAAATTTTCAGTTTAGGGAGTCTCAGTGAATGAGAATATAGCTGAAGGCCACATGCAGAAATGTTCCCATAAAGCAAAAGTGTGAGGTCGTTACCTGGAATTGTGTGTGAAGGCATGCAGTTTGACACGGCAGACCAGTAATGTAGTAAATGTTGACTGTAGCGTGCGACGTCATCAGTCATGAGTCATCTGCCAATATGTTTTACATGTTTCAAAATGTAAGTGCTACTTTTTGTTAGAGTTTGAGATTTATGGATTCAAACAACTGTGGTGTTTGTGCTTGTTTTGGTGCTGCTTTACGGTTCTTGTACCCTTAGTGAGGCTTCTTTGTGTGTGATTTTGTTTTGTTTTTTTCTTGTTTGTTTGTATTTTTTTTTAAAGACAGTCTTGTCTGGCAGCTTTAGCAATCAGAATCATGATCTGAATTGACTGATGTGCCAAACATAATTGGTTTTGCCAAGATAATTCTATAGGGTCCTTTTGTTAGTGTTTTTCTTTTTTGGTCTTATTTATTTATTTATTTATTTATTTGTTTATTTATTCATTAAAGCTTCACAGGTGACTGTTAATAATACATTTCTACAAACAACAAAGTAAAATTCCACAGTGATGTCATACTGTACCAGTGTATGACTTAAACTGTGAATATAACAAAGCAAGTAACAAGTAAAGCCTAAACCATGAAATCTTCTGAAACTCAATTGTTTGTTAAAAAAAAAGCCTATATGACTTTTAATTTAATGTATTTAGTTTGATTTTTGCAATTCATTAAAACAAATCTATTGTGTTATTTTATTAGTTTTTTTTTGAGAGAAAAATAAAGTCTTACTGATTATGTAAGGGTCTCAGAAACTCGTGAATCTAATATGAAACACGTATAAATTTAGGAACCATACTTCACATTAAACAAACACAGTACATTAAATTTAGGTAAGTTAGGTACTACTCTGAGGATGACTAAAGCCATCTGTTCAAAATCCCCACATTTTGTAACAATTGCAGGCGTATGTGTCTGTTGGGTTCATATGCTGCCGTATGCCACAAGTAATTACCAGTAATCTGGGGGTCAAAATAGATGATGACTCATCACAATGATCTGCGTATGTGTCATCCTTGTGAGACAACAAACAGACTGTCATTCGTTAGTCTTTCTGCCGTGTTTTTCTTTCTCAATTATTGAAACAGTTTTCAATCATGTCCCAGTGCTTTTAGCTTCAGTTTCTTTTTTACTACGTCTGAGCTGGAGGGTGGTGTGAATAATCTTTTTCAACAGAAGATTTCAAAAGTCGGTGTCAAAACTAATTTACACTAAATTACTTTATGCAGCTATATGAAGATTTGTCATACAGAAAATGAACAGCTTGTGCATAACAAATGTAACGTTTATGGTACCTTTCCCTTAAGTTAACAGTACTGATAATTATCAAAATCTTTTTCATGTTTTTGTAATGGTTAATCCACCACTATGTCCAACATCTTTAATCAAATGTTTTTGCTAAAAGATAATTATAATTTTTATCCATTAGTTTTCAAATTTAGTTTTTTACAAAAAAGCAGAAAACTAGTAGACCACATTATTTTTTGATTAAGATACCAAGTTACAGTTAATCACTTGCAATCCTGAACAGAAAAAAATGTTTTAGTGGTTGCATGTTATGCTTAATTAATTACTGATTTCTGAATTTGCAGTGTGCCTGTTCAATTTGGATATAAAAATATGAATTCTGTTTGTTATTTTATTAATTAATGGCAATATAATTTGTGTGTTATCTTGTTTTTATGACAATTCATCTACTAAATTTATTATGTTCTATACAAATAACCTATAATAATACAAATCCCAGTTTCACATTATTAAATTACATTATTAAAACTGCACAGGTGAACAAATACAGAGCTATGAAATGAAATCTTTCAAGACAAAACTAAGTTTTATACTTAGACTTTAGTTAGATGGAAAAATAGACAAAAGGAACATAAGATGTAAACAAGGTAAAGGTTTATCATGTGAGACAGATCAGCATGAGGCTGGACTGGTCAAACTTGCTTCTGCAGATTGTTTTTCAATGGTAGGGTAAGGTCTAATGCAGATAAACAACATAACATGCAACAAGTCCGACTGTACTAAAAGGTTGCTTTAAAGGCGTCTATTTTTTGCATTAACATAAAAAAGTGAAAACTGTGTTGTGAACTACAACATTTCTTCAGGAATAAGACAGACCTATACAGTAATATCTCTACACCTGCCAAAAAAAAAAAAAAAAGTAATAAAAAATAAACCAAACTAAATCAGATCAAACCACCATCATTGTAGCATTAGGTCCAGGTTTTGGTTTTTCATCCTAATGATGGCCTCCTTCTCTTTGTACCTAACACTGATAATTCTTGCAAAAATTATTCCAACAACAAGTTCAAAACTTCCCAGCTCTTTTATCTATTTAACTGCTCATTAAATAATAGGCTTATGTTAAAGCCATTGAATTAAAGCTAAAAGTCTGGACTTTACATCTTGATTGTTTTTTGTTGATTTAAAATCCCTTGTTGTTGAGTGAAGAAGTAAAACTTCAAATAAATATTTAATTGTCCCAAAGCTTATGGGGCTAACTATAGATGTAAAAGCAGTCCTATCAACAAGCAGGTTTTAGTTATTTATTAGTGATTGATTCTGATTATTTTCAGTGGCTGGTTGAGTAGTGGCATACAAAGTTCACCTGTCACAAAATTTGCTTGGGCAACACCAACTCTGACTAGGGATACTCAGGATAGTTAAAGTTAACAGGGTCAGGCAGCTGGGACTGTGCAGGACTTGCCCACTTTGGTCGCTGAGCTATAGTCAGCACCAGGTCAGCCTATGGGGAATCCCTGGGTGGGGCAATCTCTGGGGAATCCCTGGGTGGGGCAGTCTGTGTGAAGGCCTTGGGTGGACCATTGTATAGAGAGGCCTGGGTGTCACAAAAAATGGCGTGATCACATGCCAGGTGGTGGTGAACAGTATTACCAAGTGCTATGCTTCCTCTTTGAGGTTGACAGTGGAGGGACAGAGAAAAACTGGCTCATTACCACCTGAGAACATGTCAGTCAAACAGGAAGCTGGAAAGGACAAAGTAAGGAGTGATCGAACTTGTGAACATATGGCGCCAGGGGGGTAGGCAGACTCTCGGTCAAATGTTTGTAATTTTCTTTACATCTGAGACTGGAAGAGTTGTAGATGTTTGTCCAATACACCCATCATGGACAAAAGGTCTATTGATAGAGTCTAAAATACTGGTCACCTCTTTCCCTAGCTCCCTGGATAAGATGGCTGTGTCTGATAGGCCTATTTGTAGTCGGAGCATATTGTCAGTGAGAGTAGAATTAGTACCCAATTAGGACACACTCAAGAAGCAGGCAGGGCAAACAATGAATAAACAATCATTAGAAGAAGAGGGGTCAAACAATCCAAATATGCATAACAGAATACAACACAAGGACAGGACTATTTATACACATAGAAACACTAAGGGGTAATCATGAGAATAGGAAACACCTGAATGGCAAGACACACCTGAAAAGAATAAAGACAACAATGCAGAAACTAGACAAAAGACATAAAAGACAACCACCTATCAAAATAAAACAGGCAATCACAGACTAACATGCTAAAACGTGACACTGAAGGGCATGGGGAAAGGCTAGGAAAATAACAAACTCACAGGTCATGACATTGCCTAACGAGAAAAAGAATTCCAGTTTGTTTTGGGAGGAGACACAAATCTCTCGGGGGTTGTCTGGAAGGACATTCGGTGTAAAAAAAAAAGAAGACAAGAAAAAGAAATCTGCCAAAACAAATACATAGAGTTACCTGATGTAGGGGAACACTTCTGAATAAATGGGGAGCCAAAAGTAGTTTTCTTTACATATGATTATTTACAGAGTTCATTTTCTTGACATCATAGAATTGAGAATGCAACCAAACTGTATTTTTGCTTTCAGCTAGAACTTAGAAGTTATTTATTGGCCTTCTGTTGCCTTTGGGCAGTAAGAGCATGTGGTTTCTTGTAAAAGAGTGAAATCTGGATGATGTGTCTTAGTATGTGTGTGTGTGCATGTGTGTGTGTGTGTGTGTGTGTGTGTGTGTGTGTTTGTGTGTACTTGTGGAGGCTTCTGGTCTGTTTTCTCCACTGAGTTATACATTTCTCATGCACATCTCAAACACATTTCTTGGTGTGAAGTTTTTCACCTCACGAATAGTCACTTTGCAAAAAAGAAAAACCAGCTTTATGTCTCAATCCTTCAAACTGAATGTGAGTGATTGAGAATCCAGTTTTGCTGTGGAACTGATTTAATCTTATCTGAAGGCACATTTAAACTTTTGTTTTATTATGAGCACACAGCAAAGAGTTAAAAAAAACACCTAATTGACTTTTGCAAGACCAGTCATGTGGAAGAAGCGGAGATTTTGTGATGAGTTCCTTGCTGTTCCTGTCAAGTTGGCAAGTAAAACGAGAAAAAAAGGGGAGTATCTCGTGACATTTAACTACTTGTGCAAGACAAAAAAGATCTGAGTTATGTTGCAATATGGGTAGTCATATAGTCTATAGTTGTTTGGAATGCTTTGGGTCTCTTGAACAACATGTACTTTTTTGTGTACCCATACTAATGCTCTGATTTAATCACCTGTTATTTAGCATCCAGTTTTGTTTTGTTTTTTTAGGTAGCCCAAGTAATCTGACAATGTTAGCTACTTATAGAAAAAAACCTTTGAGTGCAATATATGTTTCAATATCTCTGCTGTGCACGCATATTTTTATTTATTAATTTTATTTAGGCTTGACTTCAGGCTTGCTCTGTTTTTTGAGTCCGACTCCAACTCATCTGAACAAAATCCTGTTGCCTTAAGTCCCACAAGCTTGTTTAGCTCACAGCTATTATAAAGAAATGAAAAAAGTAACCTTAAAGTGACAAATTCTAGAAACCCAAGGATGCAGTTGATAGAGTTTAATCTAAAAGTGTTGTTATGGGTATTTAAACTATTTTATTTTTGGATTTTGTTTGTTGTTAATGTGTGATGTGGTTTCCGGTGTTTGTGTGAACAAGAACCGTGCTGAGATTTAACAGGAAATGGGACACCATGGCTGAGATTCCTGTTGCGATTTACTACTTCTGGTCAGAGTTCATGTTGTTTCATTGTCATTAGTGAATAAAACAGGATTCCTGTAATCAGGTGGTGTTAGCAGCAAGGGAAATCTGACAAGCACTGATATCTTGTCCTAGTTTTATGGCCTGGACTGCTAAGCAACACACCCAAGATATCTTTCTGTTATCTTGCTTCATTTACCCTGATGTGGGCACTTGGGCTAGTTGGCCACACAAACACAGTTGTCAGCTTGATTAGTCAGGCTGCTGTTTCCCAGTCTAACTACCCCTTTCATATTTTCATGAAACAATAGTATAGCATTTAAAGTGCTGTATGAATGCACATATACTTTAGGCTCTACAGTCAGTAAGACTAAAAATTCCACTATATTAATAAAGTAATTTGAAGCCAGGAAGGAAAGCTGTTAAAAATGCCAACTGTGTAAATTAACAGAGTCAGTATCACAGCTTTGTCATTAAGACATGGGAGAGGCTGAGCTATTACAACTGAGTACTCCTCAGTTTGGATGTGTGTCGGATAATGTTAGCTTCATTATTTCAGCTGCAGTCCCAGTGGTGTTAAAAAGAAACAGAAAAAAAACTTTATTGTAATATATTGCAAAGTAAATAAAAAACAAAAATCAAACAAATGTTAAGCTTACATAAAAATCTCACAGGTCACCAAGTACAAATAAGTGTCCTGTTTTAGGATCCTATATTAATGCTTACACAGCAGCAAGAGTTTCAAAAATACTTGAAGTTAAAAGAAAGAAAAATCAAGGAACAAGACAAGATGTATTTTATTAGGGTCATTAGAGAGCGATAAAGACTTTAGACACTTTTTATGGTCCAATGGATCTTCCAGGAATGGCATTTATTTCACCAAAATTAATTACTGGGGATTTATACTATCTACTTCTTATCTGCAAACCCCTCTGAAACACTACACCGTAACCTACTTATGGTGGATCGACACAGGAACTGTGACTGACCTGTTCAGCCCCGTCTTTTCCTCCTGTGCATTTGTACTACTTTTTCATTGATGATTTTTCAATGTATCAATAAGAGAATACGATTCATGCCTCAGTATAAGGAATAATAATAATAGCATGAGTATAGGGACTCAGTCAGCAACTATCAGAATGGACAAGAGGGTATGTACAATAAGTAAAAATACTTGAGGGGCAAATGTGTTTGCCAATGAAAATAACCGGCCACACCAAGGAGTGAGGACCCAGGAAGGAAAGAAGTCTTCATATTTGTTCGTCTGTTTCTATTCACCACATATGAAATGCAGTGCCAGCTGCACAACATGACCACACAATAATTAAGACATAATGGACCAGCACAAATGTAAATGCCGGCAACAACATTGACCATTCACACAAGCTACGTCATAGGCTCTGCAAAGAGTCCCTGCAGAAGTGTAAATCTGGCCTAGAGGGTGATTTTCTGTCTGTTCATCTCTTCTCTTGAACGTAACTTGTTCTCCCTAAGTTACTGTAATATGGTAAGAAGTAAATTTTCTCTGAAATACTGAAAACCCAGAGTTAACCCTGAAATGAGCCCACATCCTGATCCTTATCACAGGCCTCTGGAAAAAAACTGGGGGCACATGGGACATGCAGTTTGAGACCTTATTCAGCATGAGAAATTGTGTGTTTCTACAGATTACAGCAGTAGGGACGCTAAAATAACACTATACTGGCAATGCAACGCTTATATGACATATTGCACATTAAATTGTCAAGTTTGTAATCTAATTTAAAAGGGGAAATTTATTAACTCGTTTTTCTGAGCTCTAAAGATACATTCTTGACTTTTGTTTGCAAAAGTTATTGGTCTCTGGGACTGACGACAGAGCTAATCTAACTGTTTCAATGTAATGTGTGTCTCAATCAAGTTCAATGACACATAAAACACACATGCTAACAGTAAAGCTGGCTGTTTTTCATCAGAAATACTGCCTCAGAACACTGATATAGTAAGTGCTTAATGAGCAAGTTAGTGACCTAACCCATTTGTGTGTGTGTGTGTGCAGGATACTCTTAGTTCAAGGTCACCAGTGTGTTGTTAGGAGATATTTGATATGTTATGACTCAGTGCAACGGTGTTTTCCGACTGGACTGTGGCTGCCATCCAGGATTCATCTTGGATGAAGCCGAGCTCCATGTGTTCACTGTTCACACAACCAAGTTTAACTGCAAATACTCAACAGATGGTTTCGGGGGTTTTATTTATTCTCCATTTATTCAGGGACTGCTTAATTTGGGTTGTTTATAAGGCCATTCTATGTCAAAGTGCTGCTGACAACAAAACATACTTCTTATCCTGCAAAGAAAACAAAATGAGCAAAACTGTTGCAGAGAAAGTGGTGAAAAATGTCTGATAATAGCTGCGAGATTCCAGTGAAAAGTCATACATTAACCTTTGTGTAGAACTATTGTAACTAGTTAGAAAATGCTTTCCCAAGTGAGCCTGTTTGTTTTTCAGTCCAGAAACAGCAGAGGACAATGAGTGAGTATGAAGTAAAAGCTTTACCATGGAAGTCATTGAGCTTATTATTGATTAACTCACCTGTCACATCTTTTAGTTTTGGAAAATGTTGAACATTACAGCTGGGTTGTATTGAACAGAAACAAAAAAAAAGATAGTTTATACCTCCCTCCCCTTTTTAATTCATTCTTTCCTTTGCCTGTTTTGGCAGGAGCATGCACTGCTCATTGAAGCACTTATTAAATTCTCTGGAATTCTGCTGTTTCCCCTGTTTCCCTTCCCACTTTTCCAAGGGATCAGCACTCTTCCTCCTCACACGGAAACAGGGCCAGGCTTAAGTGAGGCCAAAGAATGAGGGGGGCGGGATAGACGGGAAGCCACGTAGGAAAATGAAACAAAATGTTCTGAATAGCACGCTGAAGCAACTGCCAGGAAATGAGCCAGGCTTAGTGGTGAAACTGCCCCAAAAAGTTTATAAACTGCCCAAAAGTTAATGAAAAACATCCCTAAAAACTCAAGGAAATTAGAACTTTTATACTTAGATCTTGGGAGGATAAGAAAAAATCTCTTTTCTAAAAAGAGAGAAAAAGAAAGAGACCTGAAGAAAAGGGGAGAAAAACACACACACACAAAAAAAACAATCCTCCGGTAAAGCTGTAAGCAGAAAGTATCTGAGATGACCTTTCTCCAGTTCCTCTCTCATGTTACTTCTCTCTTGCAGAAAAAAACATGAGCATATGTGTCATGCAGTTCCTTTTTTATGTTTTCATAAAGCACACTAATGCAAGCTAATTTGTTTTATGCCACTGTATATGCTGCACTTTGCATTATTCACTTTAACATACTGTATACATGTACAGGCTTTGAATAAATAACTTGTCATTATAATTTAATTCAAAAGAAGTTTCACTGAACTGAATTTAAATGATGGATATATGTTATAAACTAAATGATCCTCTTGTTCTTAACAAAGCACGCTGCTGCGAGGCTTAAGGGGTAAAGAAAGAGTCTTAAAGTTTCATGTAATGAACTTTAAGATGAACTCATTAAGTCCTGGCAGATTGAAGAATTGTGCTCATGGCACCCATAAGAGAAAAGATGAGCCCTAGGAAAAAAAAAATACCAGAATTATTATCATTACTTTGTTATGCCATGCCATCTGCCTAGAAGAAACAAAGTTGTATGAGCACATAAGAAAAACACCACCCTAGTACCGACATGCTCCCCATGAAAGGTAGACTTATTAAATTATTAAAGTCATATATTTGACCTCAGGATTCATCGTAACTCTCACGCTATTCAAGTAACAGCATGAACATTTGTACCTTTTCCCTGACATCTTTTACGTGTGTGTCTTTGATGTTGTTCCACTGTCTTTCATCACTCGGTCCTGTGTGACTACATGCCAGGCTTAGCTGATAAAACTCCTTATATCTGTAAGTCCTATTCGCTGTTACCGGCCCTACCTTTCTAACTATATGCCATAGCAGTATTTCACCCTGTGCTCGCTCACTAACACTGGGTCCCTCCTGTTTCTTTAAAAGGAAAAGTATGTTCCTGGCTGAACTGCAGGAACAACACAGAGAAAGAGGGAGACATCAGACGCAGGGAAGTGAGGAGTTTTACAGATGTTTCTCATATATAATTGTACTAATCTGCAAGAACTGACACAAAGGATCAAAATGCTGTCCATTTCACTTTTCACAAGTTGCACAAAAAGCTCGTCTCTCTACGTTTTTGAGGGTTTTTTTGGTCCTATTTCCCTTTTTTGGTCAATTGAAAACAGTTGACCCTCTTTGCACTGCATGTAAAAAAGAAGTTTATGGTTTACACATTATGGCACTTCTTCCTCTTATTTACGTGTGACAATGATAATATATATTTTTTGAAAATAAGCAGTTATGTTTGGTATTGCATTTTGCAGTGCTAGTCTTTTGCTAGCAATTTGTTAAACCTCACATCTTTTGGAAACAGTATTTGCACAACTTAAGTTTTATAAAGAAGCAACTGTGAGAAATGCAGTAAGATAAAGAATATGTGGCATAGCTGAGAGGCATTTGAGGTCTACATAAATATGTCGAAACTCCAGCTACAACTTGTCTGTCCTCTGCTCAGCTCTTCAGCTCTCTTTTTTTCTCTCACATACACTTTGTATTTCCCACTACACCACCACTGACACACGCGAATACACACACACACTCTGTGTATTTGAAGGACTCTCTTGTTGGGTCTGTGAAACAGTGTAAAAATGTAATGGGAAAGTAGTGTGTGTGAGCCTGTGTCGTGTTTCACATAATGGTTAAAAACACAACATCATGTTTATGTGTCACATTCCAGATTGCCTCTATAAATGAAAAAGAAGTAAGTCACATTCTGGGATGTTTAATGCACCAATATCTGCTCAACTTCCCCAAAAACATTTTAGCATTTTAAGCACAGAAACACAGTCTAATTATAAAAAACAGCAGTTCAACAATCTGTTCTAAATGATGTTCCTGGTTAAGTAATGGTTTGATATATGGAAGTGCATCGAGTGGTAAGTAAGCATCTTACTTTCTGGGTTCAGTTGCAAGGTTTAAAATGTGTATCAGCATCATAAAAAATGTGTTAACTGACTAAGAACAAGAAATGTTGCTTTTTATTTCGTTAACCCACCATATTGTTCGGTCTAGTGTTATTCATTTGCTTCCCTTCTAAAAGACTCAGAATGAGTCATTATATGTGACTGCTGAGCTCATGCTCAGTCAACAAGTTTTTAAGTTTGTCAGATCTGCCAGGTAACACACTCTGTCATCTGTCAATTGTTGCTCATGTGTAAAATCCCAGATAGCACACATTCATGCACAGAATATGCAACATCACATGCAACATTGCCTGCTTTGTTTGTTGATGACGGCTGATTTTTTTATGTCTTCTTGTGGATTTATTTTGTAGCTCTATGAATTACACAAGAAAGCTATGCTGTTGAGAAAAGAGGAGGACTGGGTATCAGCCCTCCCTGAGAAACAATATTTATGAGTAAAATCAGGTCATCTTCTGTGGGCTTCGCCCAGTAAGTCATTAAGACATCAACACCTTCTTTGTGACGCTAACTGGGTCATGTTTGATTTAAACACCTACACACACACACACACACAATCTTAACTAGTCACGTAAAAGAGTCAAGAGTAAAAGAAACTTGGAATGCAGTGGAAATTTTCTCCAATGAGCAGAAAATATCTACATTGCAGTCTATCACTGCTGTGAAATGAGTTACACACGCAATGCAAACATGATAAAATCAAGTTACATAATATATGATTAAGAAGTATACAGAAGTTGTAGAGCAAACAAAATGCATTAAAGAAATTGTCTAAAATGTGAATAAAAATGCTTCACCATATTAATACAGCAAGAAAGTGAAAACACGCATCTGTCTCTGTATGTTTTTTATGCATGTGTGCGAAGCCTGGAAACAAGTTTAAGGTGTGGTCAGACATTGCTTAAGAAGGTGAGGCCTTTATGACATCAGCAGGTGAAACCAGTTTTCTGTTGGTATCAGGAAATGATGCAGCCACCTTTCTGTGTTTGTGTATGTGGTTAAAGTGAGAAAACAATCATTTTTTTCTCCACGCAGGCCTGTGGCTTAAAACAAGAAATTTACTAACTGTTATTTTTCATACATATGCATGGCTAGAAAAAGTAAAAATTAAGTTATTTAAGATAAGATTTGTGACCCTCAATTCAGTATGAACTACCATATAGCTGTGTGGTGGCTTTGACTGGTTTTTATGTTGTTCAGACCATATTATATAATGAACTCTGAGTCACTGACTTGTTTGTAGGACAGACAGCACATGCATGCCTACACCGTGGGAGTAAGCGAGAGTGTGTACTGGCCTAAAAGACACTGAAGATACACAAACACACACATGCACACATGCAAAGTTGGTGAGTCAGGCAGGAATGTAAGAGCTATGCGGGTTTGAGCAAAGTTCAGTGTGCAGCTGTTGGGACCCTTCATGTTGGTACTTGAAAATCTTACAGACGTCTCTCAGACGTCAAACTTAAAGTCAAAAACGTGTTCAGATGTTCCAAATCCTGTCTGGAAGGAGTTACCTTACAATCGCCTGACATTTGCTTCACTGTTACTACAATATACAGTGTACAGTTCACAAATAGATGCAATATAGTAAAACATTTGAATATGGTGGAAAAAACATATATACCAAAACACAAGTAATGCAAAATAATGTAATACGATACAGTGAATGACTGAAAATGCATATACAAACTTTCCCAAATTTGATCAAAATAGATTTTTAGACATCAGTATTTCTAAAGTTGTCATATTTCATCCATAATATAATTAAAAAAAAAAAAAAAAAAAATATATATATATATATATATATATATATATATATATATATATATATATATATATATATATATATATATATATATATATCATTATGACACACACAGATGCTTCCATTAATAAAATAATAAGTATTAAGCCAACCAGAATCAAAGGCCCCTCCCAAAACTGTGCCACTATGACACTGTTATAGCAGTCATTGGGAGGTTGTTTGTGGCTCTGAGGTTTGAGACCTTGACTGGTGTATTCTCCAGTGCAGCAGTCGTGTAAATTCATGTGTGCAGTTGCTGACACTTCATTACAGAAGACACACATTCTTTTTAAGAAATTGATAAAATGCTTATAGCTAATGAATACTGCCCCTTTTCCCATCAAACATTGTGCTTCATTTGGATTATTCTGAATCCTGAGTTCAGACTAAAATTAGCTTTTCATAATCAAAATCTTGGAATTGCAGATGAAGCTAGACTGAAAAAAAGTTACTTTTAGCCTGTATGCAAGGCATAGTGTACATGTGGCATGCTGATGTGACATGGAGGACAGCATGCTTTTAAGTCCTCTGGAACTCTGTTCAGTAATCATGACATCATAAACTGAGATTTCCACTTTGGCTTTCTTTTTTCATATCAGAAAAAACTGTGCGGCATCGAAGATTTATTCTGTTAGCCACTTTTATTCTCTTTTGAAGTCAACACAAGATGCCAGGAAATTACGGAGAAGTTTCCAGGGCTGACAATACATTTGTTTCCCACTACTTCACAGTTAATTTCCCCCTTGTTGTGATGCGGAGTACTCAGTATACTATCTCAAACCACACTGACACAGGCTCACATGACAAGGTACCATCAAAGAACTAAGTAGAGTGACTCATAACCACATTCTCTTGATTTTAGTCTGCATCACATGACTCTGAGCTTCTCACATATTGTACCACTTACGGTATGTGCATATAGTCAAATTACTGTATGTTTACTGTATGTTCCTACATTTACTGTATATGTTGTGCTACAGTTGTTTAGAGTCTTTGTTAAGGGGTAAACATATCATGACGCATACAGAAAGAAAAAAAGAGTCACTTTGGAACATAAAACGGGTAGAGCACCTGGATTTTATGCTTCACTTTTCCTCTAATTTATGACAATCAAAACATAAAAAATAACAGGTTTGTAAGAGATGATCGTGGGTGATCAAATATCACCTTGTTTTGCTAATGTATCTGTCTCTGTATTAACAAAATGCATTTTTGGTCCATATTATGCTAAGGTTCTTGTCATGAATGCTATTCTTGCCTTTTGGACAATCACACCAAGCTATCAAAGGCTTTGTGTACAGAAACAGAAGGTACAATAATTTATTTCAGAAAGGAGCAAAGATAATTCATAAAGGGAACATTTTTGAACTATGTTTCATGCCACGTTTTCTCTTTGGGAGTCCTGTAAGAGAGCACCTTTACTGTAGATGCACAATACCTTTAGCTTTTACTGGCAAAGCATGACCTCCACCTGAAAAAAAAGAGCATAACACTTTTTTTTGCACTCTGTTGATTTAGCCCTCTTCTTGTTACGCACGTCATACAGTCAGTGTAGCATAACTGACTCTCACCTGACAGGGCAAGGTTTACCGTGTTTAATACACACCCATTCCCGCTATTGGTCGAATCATCTGGCAGAAAGGTGTAAAAAACACGCTTACCGAAATCAAAGTGTGTTACAGTAGGAAATCTAATACATATTCACATTATCATTCCCACATGACCACACACAAGTGGAAAAGCTGACTCCAGATTTTATTACATGGAGCAAGAAAGATTAGAGTGATACGGTTCGCAGTAATGTTAAGTCATAATGATTCTGTTTAATCCTGCACTAAAAAAACATGTGAACTTTTTTCCATGATGGAAACAATCTACTCATAAACATTTTTATTGCCAATGATGTAATAGGTCCTGCAGTCAAAATCTATTCACCGTCTATGTACCTGTATCCTGAGATTTTCTCATTGCTTTCTCATACTGTACTATATTTGGGATGGCCAAATATTTGTTCATAAACCACATAAAAACTACATTTTTAGTTTATTTTTCATATTGTGAATATTGCAAAAAGCACATTAATCAGCAACATCTTACTTTTTGATGTAGTGTTTAGTGATAAAGGCCATATACTTGATTAAAATCACAAATAATATTAGTTCAAGAAATTTTACAATTTTACATTATTTTATTTCTTTTGGATTTTTGTGTTGGATCTGGGAGTGTGCTTCAAATCATTGTCCTGCTAAAGGTCTTACTTCCAGTTCAGATCGCCCACATTATCTTCAAACACCTTTTGATATGCAGAATTAATGACTGCAAGCTGCCCAATTCCCTGAAGCAGCGAAGCATGGCATCACTCAGGTCAAATTTGTGCAATCTCTTCATGAATGTATACTCATGCCCTTCAGCACATTACACACTACCATAATTAGAAATCCTGTGATTAAGTGTGGGGTTTTTGGATGCTTCATGTGGCATCGAAAAAATCCACTTTTGAAACTATGCCACCTACAGATCCCCTTTTTTTCTCAACCTTATGTATTATACATGATGGAGGTTTTTTTTTCTTTTCTTCAGGATATCCTAAATTAAAAAACTCAGGTAAATAAATAAATATATATATATGTTTTCTAGAAGTTTACAATTGCATTTACTTTTCTTTCGCTCAGTGTAAAGACTTCTAGCTACTTTTTATGGACTGGTAAAACATATGACACACATTCATAAAGAACTGTTCTGGTCTTACTGACAATTAAAAGCAGTTTACACTATAAGCCACATCCAGACTTTTCCGAGGTCAGAATCAGCATTGGAAGAGCTGGGAGGGGAAAACCTGCTCTACTTCTAGAACCACAGCTGTCCAGTTATGCTCTGTCATCACACTTCCAGTTTCAGACACTTCAGCAGTGGGCCAAAGGATTACTAATCATCTTGTTTCAATGTTCAGCCCTGAGGTTTCAAATGTAATTATAATTAATTCTTTGATAGCTAGTGATTGTATACATTTAATGAGGAACTGCTGACTAAAAATACTTAAATTCTGCAAGCAATTGACACACTTCGACCACTAAATGCTATTGGGTCAATGACCTAGTAATCGGAATGTGTAGCTGAGTCACCAAACATCAGACATTATACATGGAAGACTGCAGTTCATGTCCCATTTCCAGCCGGCACTGAGAAACCATGCAACACCATGGCTCACAGCGCCATTCTAGAGGATATACATGTACTATTACTGTTGCTTCTATTACTATAGTACAATTTTTATAATAATAGAATAATTTCAAGATTATATTTTTGTATGGACTGTACATGTTAGCACTCCAAGGGTGTGGTCATACAAGTAATGGAATGCAGACTGTGCACTGTTTAGCACTTTCTGAACACTGAAATTTTATTCTCCCACTGCCAAGTCATGTCACCAGAGTCCTGTCATACAGCACTTACTGTAAGCCAATAATTGTTGGTGTTACATTTCTTTCACTACCTTCTACGTTCTTACCACCTACCCTCAGGTTTCACACGTACCACATGGCCCTGTCATACACAAGTTTTTAAAAAAATGTGACTGCAAATGGAAATTTTGTTAAGCAGGAGCTTCCTCGTGCCATTTATTTTTGTACCTGTTTTTCTTTTGCTAATTCTGCTTATCAAAAAAGTTTGTAAGTGTGAATCCACACAAAGAACAGTTTTGTAATCAAAGAGCAGAACTGCTTGCTTTGCTGGAAGCATTGTTAAAGGTTAACTTCCTCTTGGGTCTTCATTTTTAGCTGCGGGTCAGGGTCACGTTGTCAGTGTGTGTGCATCTCTTTGTGTGTAAGAGTGCATTTTTAGATATTATGTTTAGGAAACTGGAAAAATGGGAGCAAAACTGACAAATGGAAACAGTGAATTGCATACTGCTAAATTTTATTTAGACTGATTTTCTTTTGTTGAGGTATTGAAGTTCTGGCTTCAGCTATACCTTGAACCTCTCTATTAGTCTCCATCGCTACTTGAAGCCTCAACATGAATTTGCACTTCAGTACAAAATTTGATCAGTTCATCCAAACTAAGTTGTACAGTATACTTGGTGTAAATTAGCATTTTGTTAAAAGGAAACACAAACTAGCTAATTTAGCTAGCCCGTTGCATCACAGCAAGTCAGATTTGAATTTGGGATTTGAATCCACTGGCCTGCCTTTTTGAGTTTGCATGTTATTCCTGTGCCTGCATGTGGCAGGGACTCCAGTTTCCTCCCACCGTCCAAAGCCATTTCTGTTTGGCATCCTGTCCAAGTCGTAGAAGCGGAAGAAAATGTATGGATGATATAATCACAGATTTACTTCAAAAAAAGATTAGTATAAATAACAACTTCTACATTCACAAAAAAGATCAGTAATGGAGTTCCACAGGGTTCTGTACTAAGACGCAGACTGCTCTGCATTATTTCCTTTGTCATATTTTATTACAAATATTTTTAGAGAACTTAAAATGACAAAATATGTCAAAGACAATAATGTATACCCGTAATTTGTTCTATCTAAATTCAGACAAAACTGAAGTTACCGCATGTTGTGGTTGACCTTAGACATCTTAGAAACATGGTGTTCAATCAGGTACTTACTTTGTATAGTCTGTGGAAAGGAACAATAACATCATTATAATGACATGCATATGCATGCAACTGTGTTAATTTGCGTGTGTGTGATGTGGGGGATGGGGCGGGGTGGGGGAGGGGGCAATTGCTGCTATGCTTATCTTGGAGGGGTAACTTTAAAGCACGTAGCACTTTTGGCTCCATGTCAATGACTGATAACCCTGGGTCTACAGATGTATTGTGTATGGAAGATGTGATTTCAGACATGACCTATTCATGAGAGACATGAGGTTTAAGAAATCAGAAATGTGACAGGCGCTAGATTTTTAAATATAAAAAATACAGTTTAGATCAAATGTCAGAAAGGTTCAGCTCACAAGTGTGAAGGGATTTGACACACACTGACTGGATCAGCTTGAAAACAATAGTGAACAGTGTATATGTGCATATGTAATATTTATAGTGCACAGATAACAGATAATATTATGATTTTGCCTTTATCTCTTTTCTCTGTTAGTTTTATTTATAATTACCTGGATAATGTACATTAAGTTGTGCTTATGGTAAGAGTCGGATACTTGTACCTTGTTATCAACTACACAGAGCATATTTAGGACTTTTTGCTGTGGATTAAACTCTGCTCATGTGGTCACACTTCCCTTTTAGTGCTTATGTGAGCATGTGATTACAGGTAATTTTGTGTTATCATCGCGTCATCTGTTTCCTCTTATATGAGTGTGCATACGCTAGTCCGTATATAATTTATTTAGTTATTTGGCTGTGAAATGTCAAATAATTGTGTGTGTGTGCATGTGTTTGCGTGTGGAAGTGTTGTGTTTGTTCCTGTTTATCTCAAAGTTTGGTGTTTACTGTATGTCTGTTTTTTGCAACTTTGAGTAGGTTTTTATTACCCCAGTGGAGAATGTGCAGTACATTTTGGCTGATGTCAGATCCTCTGCTGCCCCAGTTTACTTCTGTGTGGGTGGAGTTCATAGGTTTATTGCTTCTGTCCATGTTAAATTGTTTTATGGTCCTTAAAGCCAGACACATGTCTCAGAAAGCCTGAGTCATTATTTATGACAGTCTGAAGTCTGAAGAACCTAACGTACCTATGTATTTCTTTTCATAGCAGTAAAGAAGTATTAGTTTGAGAATGAGTAGTTTGCATATTTTAAATTTTAGAAAGCATTTCTAGTCAAATATACTTCATGAAGACCATTCAGTTAAAATCTGGTCTCTGTTGATTATTTACTAGCATTGCGTAAATGCTTAAACAAAGATACAGTAGTTTCGTGTTCTTCCTCCTGACTTTGAAGTCAAAGAGAATTGATTAGATAAAAGTTCTTAGCCACAGAATCCAAAGTACATGTACAAAAAACAAGATTTTAAATTGGATTATAAGATGTGATCAGAGAAAACATTCAAACATACAACCCTTTGTGGGAGTCATTCCAATAGTTCTTAAGCACTCCTGTACTGAATTAATTATTTGACCACTGGAGTTTGTTACTGATGACTGAAGACTGAAGATTATTGATGTTTTAGCTTTTCTTGGTTTTATTATGACATATCATATTGAAAGCATACAGTCATATATGTGGTGAGAATTTAACAGACCTACTGTGATTCTGTTGTTTCGCTCTGAATAGTCTGCCTCATATTCAAACTGTTGACTCTACACGTTTCGGTACACGTGTAATGACTGGCTTAAGGAGTGTCACTGAACACTGAATCATTCTATGTAAATGGCCTTTTTACATTTTGTGTTGTTAACCGTTAGCTGACAGTTTACTTCTGATCTATGTGTACACTTTTAATTGTTGTAAAAGCTTTGCTATTGCATGGGTACTAACATTATGCGTACTGGTGGATGGTTGTTTCATATATCTATTGTTAGCCTGTAATGGTCTATTGGGTGTTAACTGACGCACAATTTGTGTTCACACACATACATATGCATGCATATACATGTGGAAATGTGTTTATTTGCATGCAGAATATCTACATACTGTATTATAGGAGTATTGGTACATAACAGTTATTCTTTGCTTAGTTGGGCTCACTGACTCAAGATAATCCCCCCAAAAACCCATCAGTTAGACACTATATACAGATTAACCCCTCTGCTAAAATACTCTGTGGTTTCACAGGATGTGCAATAGCAACGTGCGACTCTAAAGATGTGTCAAGGGCTTGTAGGTGGTTTTCCACCGTTCATACATACTGGACCCATAAACAACTATAGACATGACCACGCAGAAGAGGTGGGCAGTGGCGTTCCATTGCAAAAGCTGAAATTGTGGGTGCCCCTGGATGGTCAAAGGTGCAAGTTCAAGCTTTGCTAAACATAAATAGCTACTAGTTTCAATACATTTAGTGTGTTCTTTCTTTATATGGCATCAAATCTGTCTTGCTGTTTCTTTTTATGACTGTTTTCTGTCCATGGATTCATTTTAGACTAATAGAAAATGAATTATTGAAATTAATTTTTAAGATTTATGCCTATTAAACACCCTATTGTAAAAGCATAGCATTTTCACAGCAATAATATCAAAACTTACCATTCTTTCTACAAAAGCAGAACTATGCATATATGACGCCATCATGTTGCCTAGCAACCACACAGAAGCAGGCTAAACCTGTTTTTAGCCTTTGTGTACCTACAACACCTTATGAAAGCATCTTTATTTTCTTACAGTAACATCTTCTTTATATCCACAAATCTGAATTTTACATGCCTAGCAACCAACTCTCACTACGCTCAAATTACCTATTTGTTCATATAAACAACATCTACGACCTGTATTCTTTCCACTTTTCTAACTGAGATCAAGTATATCAGTTTTCCAACAGTATAAACAGGCTAAACAATACTGTATCATGGGCATGTACTAGTAGATTTAAATGACTTCAGCAGTGGCCATTGTTGTCTCCTGTTCATACAAGCAAATGAGGTTCACAAAAGCTTCTAGCTGCATGTTATGTTTCAGGTTGTGATGCTAGCAACATGACATAAAGAGGAATGGAAACAGTATTAAAGTAATGATGTTCCCATTGTAATAATGTTCTTTGATCAAGTTCAAAGAGACCTTCATGAAGAATGTGTCTTTGAACCTGTGTGTATTCATTATATACTACAGAATAATATAATATTCTAGAAATGGTTGACTTTCTAATAATACTAAAGCAAACTAAAAGCAAAGTAAAGATATCAGTTTCTCAAAGACACTAGGAGATATATTTTATCCAAACAGATGACAAATGTTTTGTTTTTTTCATTTCATTTTTCTGGAGTTCCTTTTGGAGTCACTAGAATAACTCAGGAAGGTTAAGCAAAGAGGCCTGCTAAGCAGAAGTAAGTTTTTCTTTGCTCATTAGCAGAGGACAAGAGGGGGGAGGTGTGATACTGTATAGTACACTGTGTAACGAGCAGTCCTTTGATTTTATTTGAATAGCATTCCTCTCCCCAAGTGGAACTTCTCCTACGTACCAAGGGGCCTCACTTCCTTTTCTGAAAGCCTTTCCATTTCCTCTCTACTGAGGTGGAGTTCAGCTTCAAAAGCAAAGTACACTTGTCTACCTACCCAAAACACTTTGTATGCAATGAGAACAGTTCCAGCTTGTGTTTTATAACCGGCAGACAGACAACCACAGTGTGTTTTTGTCATGTGTCAAATGTCATTAACTTTAGTGGTTGAAAAGATTGGTTGGTTGGTTTTGTTATGAAGAGATATTTTTCCTAGTGTTCACTAGTAACAGTAATTCACTTACATGTTTCCCTATTCCTAAAGAAATGCAAGAAAAAACAAAACAAAAACAAAACAAAGCTTAAAGTTCCCAACAGACATGGTTATTGGTCTTTTTTTTAGTTTAGGCAGGTTTAAATTTTACATTAGAGAAAGCTAAAGTAAATTAAGCCCGACCTGAGATGGCGTATCATCTTTTACACAAACTTAATTAATAGATATGAAAACTGTGATGCACATTGAACTGAAATTTGTTTATGGTTTGCAGTCACATGAGTTTGGGCAATGGTTGCTCAGCCACAACAGTTGTACAGACTTTGTTGGCCAAACCTGTGTGGAGGTCATGTGATGCCAAGCAGAAACACACAACAAAAACAAACTTACTGCATGTGTTGAACATGGCATGGAAAATAACACATTGTTGGAGGAAGAGCAGATCATAAAGCAGAAGTTCAGAAACTTCTGACATTTGTCCCATTCAAAAATGTTTTCCTATCAGCCTACAGTTGTGTCTGTTGCTTATCTGTTTTCCACTAGGTCTAAAATAGCTTTAAAAGACATGTCAGTGCTGAATCTGAATTCTTTGTTCTTTCATATTGATTTAACATTTACACTCATTATATATATATATATATATATATATATATATATATATATATATATATATATATATATATAAATAACCTGAGAAACATGTACACACTGAAACTGAATGCACTCTCCAAACTAATGAATGATCACTGCTATGCGTGTTTTGCACAATATTAAGAAAGCAGAGAGTAAAGTAAAAAAACAAAAAACAACATTCCTGAAAAAAATAAACGTGAATCAAAAGTCACACTTAGTACCAGCACTACTTGTTTTTATTGTTGCCAGTAATTGTAGTCTGGGAAAGGTGTGTAGAAACTTCCAGTAAATGGCAGAACTTCCCTCTTTTCACTTCATGTCTGTTTGCTAATATGGTGCTGCCACCTCCTGCCCAGAGTCGGGAAAGCAGATTCATAAGCAGATCACCACATTTTTCTAAAACTCTAAAATACCTAGTCATGGCACAAACGCAAACACCACCAGAAGTGAAAGTTCTGGTGGTGTTTGCGTAAATGATAAAAAATGGAATTTCAGAGCTTGCAGCGGTGAACCGTGTGCCCAGGAGCACTTTGAATGGTAGCATGTGTTTGAGTTGGAAATAAATGTCACTCTGCCCAATCTAGTGTTTGTGCAGGAGCTGATATGAACTGCACGTTCCTGTTAATGTGTAAACAGAAAACGTATTCGCTATGTGCTTGTTTTTCTTTTCATGTAAACCCATGCTGTGTGACATAAGTTCACATGTGAAGGAAAACAAGATGGAAATGGAATTCAGTGACACATCAAACTGCAGATGTTCATCTCATTCTCCTCTGTGACGCACATTGTTGCCATGAGGTTTTTCACAGCTCTGTTTCAAGCTAACCGTGAATAATGTCAGCAAATATAATTTGAACCGACACCTTGAAGTCATGCGGACTTTGATCAGAGATAACATCTCTGGGTGTGAAGCTGAACAGACTAAGCCTATAGTTTGCTGTCAGAAAATCTAATGGGTTAATCAGCTACTTTGTTGAGTGTGTCCCCACAAAACACAGCTCACATACTGTATTTGTTATGTTATCCTCTTTTCTTTGCCTCAGCTTGTAAGTGAGCAGACAAAGGTATTATTACCCAGGACCATTTTGGGAAATCAAGGCCTGTTATTTCCTTTGTGACCCAGCCGTTTTCAAGAGCAAAGCATGCACCCGTACATATCCCCCCCCCCCCCCCCCCCCCCCACACACACACACACGCACACACACGCACACACACACACGCACACACACACACACACGATTAAAAGCTCATACTGTTATAGTGAGTGGAACGACGACTGAAGTGCAGGCGGGGAAGTTTACCCTGAAAGTGAGGCCTTTATTCTGGCTGAGAAGGAACGAAACAGCAAACCAGGAACACTTGGAGACGCAAGAACCGGTAAACAGATCCACGACTAGAACAACAGGAATGTAACAGATGCTCTGACGAAGGACAAAGGGAGACTGACACAATATCCACGTAAGGGTGATTAGAAGAAGTGGAGACACATGGGAACCTAGCTGAGCAAACTAGACATAACACGCCAGGGAAAACAAAACTGAACACAATGCAGAAGGACAACCAAAAGAAAATGGGAAACACAACAAAGAGACAGAAAGCGCGGGACCACAAGAGGGAGACACGATGGGCTGGGGAGAACACATAGACTAAGACAACCAGGACACGAAAGGGAACAGGCAAAATAAACATGCAACTAGAACTAGAAATGCAAATGATTAAAGTAGGAAGGAAAAGCTAGATCCATGTGACTAGAATGAAATTACATAATAAACCAAATTGCGGACCAAACAAATAACACATCAACCTTCAAAAGTCCAGAAAACAGAAAACAGAGGGAGCGGACACAGGGGTCCTAACACATGCGCTAAAGATACAGTATATACACACCCTTACATGTATACCAGTATCCAGGAACACACAGCTTGAAACCACAAGTTTAGTTTCCTATAAACTGGCTCTGTTCAGGTCAGTAGAAAAACACCTCTCTCTTCCCCACACGCACACACACACACATACACACACACACACACACACACACACACACACACAGGTGTTCAGAGTGATCAAGTATACATGAAAAAGTGACTACAAAACAACCACCAGTACAAGGGTGTTTTCTTTCAGCACTACAGCTGCATCTGACTGGGACATCGTCAACGTATCAGCGCGGTTCAATAAGGCAGATATGGTTGAAAAGATTTTCTGAATCAGGTTTTTTTTAAAGGTGTTTACTTCCATATGGTTTCAAGCAGGATTAGGAAACAACAAATCTTCTAATTTAGCTGGCAAAGGTAGTCCATCACTGTAATTGGACTGCTGTCAGTTGTGATTTATGAAGCTGCATCATAACAGTCTCATTTAAATACAGAAACAAGAGGTCTTTTTCCTTTTCTCTGCTTCTCTCTCTGTTTTTTTTTTCCTGTTGGAAAATGAAACTTATCTGCCAGGACCTCAAATTTTCTGTTCTGGCCTTTTTGTCCAAGTAGAGGCTGTGCTGTTCCTCTATAACCTAAGAGAAATGAAACAGAAAAATTTAGAGTGAAAAATAATTTGCAAAAGATCCAGGAAAAGCCTTCAAAAGCTTCAGCCGACCTGATGAGCTGAGCATGGGTTATTTTGAAGTTTTAAAGTGCTACAACCCCAAAAGTGTGGTTTTATATGTGTGCATCAGCATTAATCTCGTTAAAATAACGAGCTAACTGCACTAACGCGTTGACAATGTGCAGCAAGTGTCCTTGTGCTAACTCGCTAACGGAGATTTGCCGCATTAATGTGGTTATGGCGTTAACGTCATTTTAACGAGATTAACAGTGACAGCACTAATATGTATGTTGTATATACAGAAGCCTGGTCATACAGGGCTTTATAAATAATTTATAAACTTTCAAAAAATAAATTCTAAATTTCACCAGAACGCAGTGAAGGGAAGCAAGGCGAAGGATGATGGTCAACTTTAAGCAAATTATGCAGCAATGAAGAAAAGGTGAAGAGCTAGAAATTCTTTTTTTGTTTGCCTTTAGTGCAAATAACCATATGCAGGGAATTTAGACAAGAAATCTATTCTTATACTTAAATGAAGAAGTTTAAAGAAAGTGCTGGGTGAGATTCCTGCTAAGTCTTAAATAAATGTCTTATATCTCTTATAATACGACTCACACTATTAAAACCCTGGAACATTAGCTACAGCACTCAGAGGAATTAAGTAGACACTGGGAGAAAGCAAGGAATGAATGGAGAGTCTTGGATATGTAGGAATATCCCTTTTAACTAACAGGGTCCCAGACATCGACAACAACACCCAGAAAATTGTCTCTGTTACCTTGGTATTCACTTTAATATTCATTTAAAGGTCCAAGACAGCACAAAAACTAAGTGGCTGCAATGAGGGCAACCTGAGAGTTTGTGTTTGGATTTGCAATTAGCTCCCCACGTAAAGGTTTTTAAAGGCAAATGTGTTTCCCCACGTTGGGGAAGTGAATCACTGCAGCAACGCGCACGTCTGTGTTCTGAACTTCTTAGCAAAACTGAAACTGGTCATGCTGCCTTGCAGGTGTCTACGTGCATGCGCCTCTGTGGGCGTGCACTTTTCCGTGTTACATTCTACCTACTCGCTTTGCCCTTGCTAGTGTCTCTTCAAGACTTTGAATGTTGGCGGTATGTTTATATATGCCGGGGGGCATAGGAAGGTGCCTCACTCCACTATTTTGTGAGTACCACCCTTTACCGAACAAACACGCAAACACGCTCATGCAGATCTGAGAACGTATGAATCAGATGTGAGCGATGGACTTACATAACCTCCTCACCACACGTTCACATTTGAACCATTACACAATTTCACAAGTGTCCTCTATAAACATCCAGGAACCCACTGGAAAAATCCCAGAGCTGCTCTCTGTTGTCAGACAGTCAGACAACATAGGCCAAGTACACACAGTACATGTAGGTGTAAAGTGAGAAGTGTCTGAGTGTGTCAAAGTGTGCACTTTGTGAGGGCATAAATCAATAGGACGCATTAAAACCTTAGCTAGCCCAATCCTATCCTATCATAACCGTCTAAACTTAACCGTAATTACCTAATTACTAACACCAACATTTAACAGGCCATTGAAGTGCTGTGCAAAACAAGAGCTTGCCAAAATAAAAGCCACTCAATTTTCCAGACCTCTTATTGTCTAAAACAGGGAATCAAGAGTCAGGAATTTCCTCTCTAGCCCAAAATGATTGCACATGTTCAGAAAGCTGTATGTTATGAATGGTTTGTGCCACTGTGATTCACCAAATATCCCAGTATTGCTTGTTTTCTCTTCTTTCCTAAACTGTTAACAGAGGTAACAGAGTTATGGTCATTTAAAAATGGGCTTGTAAAATAGGGCTGCTGTCAGGCTCACGGTGAATAAACAGTTAACATGCAGTTCTAACAGTGCATCTATGGTTTTTTCTATCTATTATTTAATTATGAATGGGGTGGTCTTTATCAGTAAGAAAAGGTATAAAGCCCATGAAAATACACTTGAAATCCATCATTTCTGCCCTCCTTCACATTTTCCAAAGCTTCCCAGTGGGTCTTTGTTGGCTACTGGGCCTTCTGTTTGACACCTCCGGTCTAAAGCTTAAATTACTTGCAACATGGACACATGTACACATGCATGGGTGTCAGTAATCACAGAATTTAAATTCACCTTGCACTGTCAAATATTTACCAGCTGTATTATCAGGGAGAGACTGAGGACCTTGTTAATGAAACTTTTAATCTTCTGATCCTTCATTTCTTGTTTCTAGCCATGTCGCTGCTAGCTACATGCAGGCAAGCATCAGGCTCTGTCCATAGAGTATCAAGTGCTAGAAGGAGCACCCCAGATGGCTAATTATTTCAACTGCAGATTAAGCACAACTAGAACTGGCACCATTAGACACCATTAGGTAATACCAGATATACATAATTGTTTGAAATAATGGAATAAATTAAGGTGGCCCGCTCCATCCACCAAATCCCTCTGTGTTTTGTCCTTGTGCTGTCACCGACAATCATGACGTGCACATCCAGACTTCTCTGTAAGAGGTTATTAGTGAGATAACCATATATATAATCCAGGATTAAGAAAAAAGTAGTTATATTGTAGTTGTATTACCTACAGCAGCAGCGTGAATGACCCCAAAGCAAGACAGTCACACATGACTAGACCTATTAATTATTCCCAATGAAACTTCACATTCTTCTCTAATATTCTGCTAAAGCTCAAAGTCAGTATTTGCTGTAGTGATTTTTTAATCTCTATTGTCCATATGGATTGTTTTCATAACTACATAGACTATAGAATATGAGAACAGAGCCAGTGGTTTTTATTATGTAATTATTATGTTGCGTGTCTTCAGGCATCACAGAACTTTTCTTTATATGGGCTACGCTGTGTACATCTTCTTCTGAGGTATTTAGAGAACCAACGCACCCAAATTAATCTACAAAAAAGCCTTTTTTAATGTAAACCTCTGCTGCTAGATATGCCTATACAGCTAGGGGAACAGGGCAGAATACCCTGAGCTTGCCAGTGGGCAAAAATCCAATTCTGTGTTTTAGATTACTGGCTTTAAGTTTTTATAGTATGAATACTAAAGGCCAAAAGAAGTTTGGAAAGTGTAAATCTCCTATAGCTTCTGGAAATCCTCTGCACCTTCTAAGTGTAAAACTTCCTGTAATAATGGGTAAATGGCCTGTATTTGTATAGCGCTTTACTAGTCCCTAAGGACCCCAAAGCGCCTTACACATCCAGTCATCCACCCATTCATGCACACATTCACACACTGGTGACAGCAAGCTACATTGTAGCCACCCTGGGGCGCACTGACACAGGCGAGGCTGCCGGACACTGGTGCCACCGGGCCCTCTGACCACCACCAGTAGGCAACAGATGAAGTGTCTTGCCCAAGGACACAACGACTGTCCAAGTCAGGGCTCAAACCGGCAACCTTCCGATTACAAGGCGACCTCCCAACTCTTGAGCCATGATCTCCATTGAATAAGCGAAGACAAAACGTGAAAAATGGATGGATGGATAGAAGGAAGCTATCTGATGCTAAATTGTGATCATGCCCACTTAAACACAATCCAAACTGAATATCTGTGTTAAAAATGCTGGAAAATCATATAATGTAATGTGAAATGTGAGCACGTGTAGTCCCCTAGTTCTCTGATGTTAACTACTCAACAAATTCCCACAATAAATAATCACATTTGCTTTGATTACTCTGTTTACTGAGGCATATTCACAGCATCGTTCAGCAGACTCTACTCCAGACACATCAATTGTAACTTGCAGGAGTTCACTTCAGCAAAAGAGATCCCAGGAGAATTTGAACCTAAGTAGCAGGATCTTCGAAAGATTTAATAAATAAATTCATCAGGAGAAGCCAGACGTTTTATTAGTTCAGTTGCACAGAAGGAGAATGTGTGCTAAGGGCCAAAACCAATGAGCTTGGAGCCGTTCAGCTCATTAACGAGATGCTTCGATATCCGAGTCTTACAATGAATAGTAATAAAAACAGTTTTTTGTACAACAAAAACATATACGCTTGCAAATGCAAGTGAATTGTCGCTGTATAATGACAAGCAGTAAGTAAGTAACATATATTTACACCTTTTATAGCCACTTTGTTACAAATAGAATAAAGTGAAATCAGTAAAAGTAACAACGACACTAAATGATGGAGCCAGAAAACACAGATTATGCCTTTGAGGAACGTTTTTCACAGGTTTTAGCTGCACCTGCTTATAAAAGAGCTCAGTTCAGTTTAATTTCACAGATTGTGCCTCAGTTGCCCTTTCTGTTAAGTTGCCCTTTAGGTTGAGCTTAGGTTGAGGTGTAGCATTAAGTGGCTGATGCATGGATATTTCCTACACTGGCAGTACCCGCTCCTTGCGTAGGAACATTTTTCTCTCTCTCTTTTTGCATGAAAAGAAATGGATATTAGGTCACTTAAGTAAATATTTACATGGAATCAAAAACATATATTAAAAAAGAAGTGACATTTTTCACGTCAGCGTTAAAGTTAGCTGTTTTAAGAGAAACTTTGAAGCATTGTTTGCTGCCAGCACCCACTTTGCCGTTTATGTGTGTTTGTGGACTGAGTATCAAGACAATCAAGAAGAAAGCACCACTGCTGAGCTTTAAAGACACATTTAGACTAAGCTACATAAAAGAAGAAGTGAGAAGAGGTCCCTCAACCTCTTTTTCTTTTTTCAGAGGGGTTTTCCAGTTGACTTCAGTACACAGCACAACTGCATTTTATGAATCAACCTCCTTATAACATTACAAGAAGAGCCATAGAGATGTTATTCAGGACTTTTTCTTTGCCTAACTTGCCAGTCATTTGCAGTTTACAGGGGTGCCATTCTGTATAACAGCAATCCCAACACGTGCTTCAGGAAGCTGCCGGTTTACTGCCATCCACCCTCAGCCTCAAGACCAGCTTCACATCTACATCCTTTCTCCCTACTGAAATCATGCCAGCATAAACCTTTGAAACCCTTCTTTCAGTGCTTTTACTGACCTCTGCTGCCGTGTGGGAGGCCACAGGGAGAATGGGCCATAAATGTACTTTCAGCTCATTGAAAAAGAACAACCAGTAGCTCATAAAGTAACATTTTATTACATAATATCGCCTAGGACTTTTCTTTAAGCTACATTAAAACTCAAAATTGTGAATCTCTAATGCTTAACATGGATAGACTCGACTGAGTTTTGCTTTAATAAAATGGCTTTTTGCTGACTGTAGGTAAATACTTCCAAATACACACTAGCTGTTTATTCTACTACACTTGTCTCTTAGACAATAATACACATTAGTGCATGTAAGATGACATTATCAGTATAGAAACCGGGTAGATGTCACTAAGATGACCTGCTGAGGTTTAAACTGAGTATTAAAATGGGTAAGAAAGGTGATTTAAGTGATTCTTAAGGCGGCAGGGTTGCTGGTGCCACACAGGCTTGTCCGAGTATTTCAGAACTTGCGGATCTGCTGGGAATCTTCCCACACAACCGTCTCTGGGTTTTACAGAGAATTCTCATAAAAGAGAAAACATCCAGTGAACGGCAGTTCTGAAATGCCTTGCTGATGGCCAAGGTTAGAAGAGAATGGCTAAACTGCTCTGAGCTGATATAGGCAACAGCAACTCAAATAACTACTCATTACAAGTATAGCACGGGAAATTAGGTGGGACATGGGACAAAATAAGCAGGGTTCTTGTAGCCCTAATGCAGAAAAAGACACAGATTTGCATGGAACACCATAAATGAATGACTTAACATGTTCCTCATTTGCTACAATTCAGTTGTTTTGGCAAAACACAAACAACTCAAAAATATGAAATAAAAAAATTTACACAAGAAAAAAGATGCTAAACCACAACCCTGTCAAATGACAATGAAATGGTTGGTCATGATTTGTATTGCTGCATTTTATTACAGCTTTAACAAACCATTTGAATACTTTGGAGATTGCAGTGGTCTCTATGCCTTAGATAATAAGATAGCTTCAAATAAATACAAAATCTTGTTCAAATAGCAGCTGGTAATTTCTTAAAAAGTATTTATATAAGTATATGTCAGCATATTATACCAGCCTAACATTGCCTCACATTGAGGCTCAGCCCAAAACAAATGTGAGATGCACTTGGCACAATCACAGTGCTGCCACCTTGTGACCAAAGTCCAAAAGATCAGATGAACCTGTGGCGGCACAGCTGCATCTTACGCCACTCAATTCAGAAGCAATTTAAAATCAATTTTTGCCATGTTCAAATGAAATCAACAATGGGCACATTTACTTGCACCCCAGCATCCCGAGACAAATAGTTATTTGACACAAGTGAGAAGCTACATAATGAATTTAAGTTCAGTGTTAATCACCCAGATAAAGAAGGCATGCAGAAAAGCATCTGTGAACACACAACACGTTAAGCCTTGAAGCAGATGTGCTACAGCAGCAGAAGACCACACTCCTAGCTAAAAACAGTAAATTGAGGCAGATAGTCTCACAAAAAATTGGACAAGGGTGTCTTTGTCCTGGAAATCTATAGAAACTGCTACACATTTAAACAATATCCCATGTAAACATACAAAATAATCCAAAAATGTTATGTTCTGCTCTATCAGCAATAGCATCAACATAACAGAAGGGCTTGGGGTTTATTTGTTAGTACGTTCCCATGTGTGAAAAAACCTGACTGCAAATGTGCCAACTTTATGTGTGCACAAATACTTTAAGTGCCTGTGAGTGTGGGTAGGTATTAACTCACATCTGTGAGTATGCTGATGTGTCTCCTATACTTAAGTTTGTTTAGACCTGTCTGCTTGTGTGAGCGTCCTTATACTGATGACAGCGCATGTGTGGGCAACTAGGTTATCTCCATAGACAGCAGCATATATCTATTTTAGGTTCTCAAGATGATAAGAGTATGCTACCATTACAGTTAATGTGATTTGTATATAAATGTATCACTGTATATATGTGCATGGGTCTGAGGAATTGTGTCTGTGTCAAGGGAGGAACTGTAATAAAGCGTGTGAATGTGTTCTAGGCTCTTTAAAATTAGCATTAAGAAAAAAAAACAGTAACAAAGCAAATGAGTCGAATGAACGAGAATGAAAATATACACATCAGGTCAAGTATAAGATGCTAATGTAGTGAGATAAAAGTGGTATATTAGAGAGGAAAGCACACTGTGCTGTTGAATGCTAATCTAGCAAACAATCTACAGACAAGGAGGCAATCATTGCTCCGGTGTTTGTCCCAGCAGTGTACCTAATATCTCAGCTGCAGGACTTATATGAGGGAGGAATTTCACAGGCTTGTATACAGCATTGGCATTATGTTGTAACAAGGTACTATGGAGCACAGGTATTTTAAACAATGATAGACATCGATAGTTTTTACTTTTTTTAAATTTATTTTTGACAGGACAGAGGAGTGACAGGAACGTGGAGCATCTGCAGTAATACTGTCCTTGTCTTCTAACCCTAGTCTGCGGTTGGACAGATAGATTGGTAAGACATGGTCGCTAAGTTGCTCTTTAAAATCTGTGTCCATTGTGTAAGAGTACTTAGAAGCGATGTTGCAGGCAAACACTATTATCAGTAATGGCAGAATATTGTTTTACTCACTTACCTTAACCTCTGATATTTCCAGACAGCACAAGTTTATATTTTTTAATTTTCTTTTACATATAACCCTTTTAACTGTGATTTTTGAACAATGTTTCATGGCTGTAATAAAAAACAAACAAGAACAAAAGATGCAGAGTGCTTTCCCAATTCACATTGTTTTTGTTTGAGGTGCTCTTTGAAAGAGCTGTATTCAATCAGTTAAAAATGCGTTGGTTCTCATTGTGAGGTCATACCTCACCTTTGTCATGATTGATTACCAAATGGGACTCAAACGCAGACCCAGATGCCAGCCAGTGTTTCACAGTATTTATTAAACACAGGTGCTTCACTGAATTACAAACACGCAAAAGGACGATTTTCTGGAGAACAGTTTATGAGAAGGTAAGTGCCACTAATGGGTTTAAAAGATGGAGAGTGGGCAGGCAGGTGGGTATCTAACACAGTTCAAATCGTTTTCTTCCTAATAGATGATGAGTGAAGGATCCAGAGAAGATGAATGATCCAATTCAACCATGGCAGGTCCAGAGAAGGGACTGGAGGCGGAGTAAGAGAGGAGGCGAAGTAAGATCAATGAAAAAAGAGACATTAGTGAGAAAGAACATTAAACCTGAGCCAGACATTACCACTATGGCAGATGAAGGCTTAAGTATGCAAAAGGCTAGATGAGGTAATGACCAACAGGTGCGTAACAGGATGTGTAGCCAGCGGCTGATTGGGAGCCCTGGGCACAATATGCAAATAACGGGGAACTTGTTCATGTGAGAAGAAAATAGAAAGTGGGAGAGCGACAAGAGGAGGAGGAAGATTGGAGAGATTTGGCTGGAGACTGCCAGACCATGACATCCTCAGAGAGTTAAGAGTCATATTTTAATTGTAATTCAAGCTGTAATAAAACTAAAAAACTAATATATATATATATATATATATATATATATATATATATATATATATATATATATATATATATGTAGCTTAAAACAGCTGTCCCATTTAAAAACAACCTATCTTTGAAATGAAATTGGGTTTTCCCTACCCTGCCTGTGGGAAGGGGTGTGCTGTTGATGACACACTAAAATATTGTTGCTTCGGAGCCTTTCACGAGCTTCGCTGACACAATGCTGCCAGCCATCCTTTAACACCCAACACTCGCACGCAGGATGTAGCAAATTAAAATAGCAGTTGGAGTGGTTATTGATGGATGGGGTGATTGATATTGTAATTTTCAGAGTGGTTACAAAAACATTTCACACCTCACTGACCATACAGGTCTTAATTAGTATGCACCATCAGCTTGAATAAACTCACAAGGCATCATTCCCAAAAATGCCTTGATCCCACCAACACTGAACCAGACATCCAGAGGTAACACATAGACAGTGTCATATGCTTTGAATGCTTTAAGCTATCATCATTTTTATGTACGTTTTCCCTGTTGAACAATGAAGCAAAGGCAAGGTTCAGTCCTAGCAGGCTAAGTCTTATAAGTTAAAGAAAGAGGACAGATGTTGAACAGCTGTAACAGCATAGTCGCATAACGAGACTGAATGACCCATCCATCCATCCATTGTCTCTTCTCCAATTCAGGGCCATGAGGTGACTGGATCCAATCCCAGCTGTCATAGGATGAAAGGCAGAATACATGCTGGACAGGATGCCAGCCTATTGTAAGGCTACATCAAGACAATCATCCACACGAACACCCAGTTTTGAGGTCGTTACTCAAAAAAAGTATTGTATTACACATTACTTACCACCTTTCTTGAATGTAATGCAGTACCAAATAGGGAACCCACACATTATGTGTTGATATTGCATTTAAATATTTGTATAGTATTTGAAAAGCACTACATAACTAAACTTTACTTGCCTTACTTACAATCACAGGCAGAACACATGAACTCTACCCAGAAAGGCCCCAGTTAGCTGTCAGATTCAAACCTTTCACCTTTTTGGTGTCAGAAAACATTGTTATCCACCGCATCACTGTGTTGTATCGTGAATAGATCATAACAACAAAAATCATTTAAAAGACATCAAATTTCATGTCAGTGCAAGTAACACATATCTGCAGAAATGTAACGATGGCTCATTTATATTGATTTGTATATCCTCCTTCTCCACACATTTCAATGAAAAGTACTCCAGCAAAACCTTCTCACATTAAATTCAGCAAAGCATTCGTGGGTAGATTATTCATTTAAATGAACAAGTGTTATGAGTCAAACCACATTCGTGCTCTGCTTGCCCAGAATTCTGTGAATCTACCACCTGATCCTGCAGGTTTGCACTCTACAACATCTATCAAATCAGATGTAGACTCTGCAGGGCTCAAAGTCACAGCATCTCTGGCTCAATTTCCCCAAAGTAAGCTTTCTGAAACACTTCCTTGAGCTCCCCTGAACTTATCCCAAACAGTGCAGCCTGTCTTGTTTCTTCTTGTCCCAAATTCCTTCATGTTAGCTCTGTAAGATACTCCTCCGAGCTCCCTGTAGCTGCACTTACTTCTTTTAAAATCCCTGGTGCTGGCACACATGGCAGGGGAAGGGATCTGCAGCTCCATATCTTCAGGCTGTGGTTAAGGCAGACAAATGAGTCCATGTTCTGAATTTTTTTTCACGACTGACTGCTTGACTCCAATTTCTATGCACTGGACTGGCCATCACTACACCAGGCCCCAAATTCATGTAGTGAAATATTCTTCCTGCACCAGCCAGATTAAGAGAGTCACTTCATATATTCTAATACATTCACCCTCCACTACTACACAGATCCCCCTCCCAAACCTCTTATACAAGATCCTCATTTTTGGTAACCACAAGTATAAAACCCTTGGGGCTGACATTCCCTTATATTACATATCTTTGTTATTTTTGGTATCGAAGATAACTGTCAGCTGGTGAATAATGTTGGAATTAGTAACCTGATCTTGCGCTAACACATGCAATAAATGCTTAACCTTAAATGAATAGTTACCCAACAAAAGTACCATTAACCTTCATATACCTGACAGTGAGACAGCTGGGCCTGCTGCTCACTTAACGAGCTCTGTCTTATAACTCACAGAGAGCCATTTCAGCTGAATGCTGCTGAGGCAGCCTGTGGAGTAGGTGTGCGGAAACATAAAACCTTGTATTTGTAATCACTGCTCTTGTTAATAGTAGCAAAGCATTAGCTTAAAAGAGAAATGCTAACATTTGATTCACTTGTTTTGTGGTTTTAGAGTTCGGCAAGAAGCCAAAGAAATCTTTGAGCTTTTGGTCACCTCAATCACTAAAGCACTGCAGGGGAAAGGATCTGCAGCTCATGTATGGCACCATTTTCAGGATGCCGAGCGATAGCCTCCAACCCAAACTGCTGTCTTGCAAAATCTAGAGAAGCATGCTGATTTCTTTAAAAAAACATAAAAAGTAAAAAAAAAACAAACAAAGAAACATCTAATTAACAGATGAAGGACAGATCAAAACATATACCTATCCCAGTGTCCAATAAAAAAGCTGTTGCATAAACACACAGAAAGCATCATCACTAAAATAGTAACAAAATAGATATACCACAAAAAACAATCAAAAACTTCCTGTTAAAGGTCCTTGTCTCTGGCATGTGGCAAGTCCACTTTTGACCACTTCAACCAGGGGTGTGCAATTAATTTTCCTAAGATGCCACATGGGAAACATAGAATTGTTGTGAAGGGCCACACCAGTAAGCCTGCCTCAGTGTTTATTTTATCTCTTCATAAACTGAGACTGATTTAGACTATACACACTGGAAGCACACTTCATTGACTGATTGATTGATTTTTAGTGTTCACAAGGTTCGACATGCATGGTGAGACTGTAAAAGTGAGTTCTAATAACCTTTGGTGTCTGGGGAACATCCAATGGAAGCATCTTGAACTGTTATGCTTGACATCATGTGACAGCACAGAGCATAGTGACAGAGCACACATGTTTTTGGCCACACCAACACAATCTTTGCTCACCACCCGGGCCACTCACCAGACATGCCTCCCTGCAACTCCATCTGCTACCAAAAAACAAAATAAACTTGAATAATCACTGTTTTGACACACTGGAGGAGATCCAGCATGAATCACAAGTATAAGAGGACATAATAGGATCTCTATAGAAGGATCTAAAAACAGCAGCAGCAGTGAAAATGGTCAAGAGGAGCACAAGAACTTAGTTTTGAATGTGAGTTCGGCCATATTTAAATCAGGTGGGTTTTTTTGATGTTATAGTCCCAATGTAAAAATAAATCATGCATTGTGTTAGTTTAGGCAGCGCACAAATTTAAGCTGTCCCTCATCTGATCTAGTGCACATGCACAGATAAACTCCAGGTGGTGCTCATGCACCTACACTTTTAGCCTCTTGCTTGAGAAGCACTTCCATTTTATACATTTCCATTTCATAATTTTATACTTTAAATTTAAATTTGGTCGCAGTCCCATTAAAAGTTTTTATATCCCAGGAAAATTGTCTTTATAATTCTTTTAGACTGTACACACCCTGGCTTCTCTGTTGTCACAGTCAGCTGCACTTGCCATTTGAATGCATGTGTAGTTCTACAAAATTTCCGTAAATTTTTCAAATTTTTACCACTTTTGTTTCCTATGGGCTTAGTCTGAAATCTTTTGGATTATTATGAACTTGCGAGCACATGCTTTGCTGGATGAAACCAAAGTACACGCATCCAGTCGCAGTGCGTGCGTGCCACAAAGATGAGCTTTCTCTCTGAATGAACTGTTCAGTACAAGTGAGATGAAAGAGTATGTCAAAGCTTGTGTGTCAGACATGGCCAGCAGCATGTCGTGTGTGTGAGCGCGTGTGTTTGTGTGTGTTCGTGTGAGTCTGACCTGCAGCAGAGAAAAAAAACACCCCAAAAAACAACAAAGATGATGGAGTCATTTTGTGATTTTCACACCAACTGACTGAAATATTTACCAAACATTCTTAGAGAAGATACAAGTGCAAAAGTTACCCATGAAGTCAGCTCCAAGCATCAGTCACTTTGTTATCAATATCATTTACTTTTTTAACATTATACAGCATTTAATACAGATCCTCTATAGCTGGGAGGATGGATAGATGGAACCCCCTAATTATTGAGCACAATATTGATTTTGAATTTGCCACTTGCATCACATCATCTGCACCCCTAAAAATGTCTATGCATGGGTATGTCTGATCTGAATGCCAGCTGATAGCTGATACCATGTATAGATCTAGTATACTGTGTTGAGTATCTACAAACCACTTTTCAACCACCTGACACCTCACTGACTTAATTAAATAGAATTCACATCTACCGATTTACAACATGTAAGATGTGTTTTAACAAATGGTTACCCAATGTGCACATCGCAAGTGTGAGGAAGAGGCTTGTGCTCAAAATGCCACACGACTGTTTGCAAATCTGCTAAGTTTCCAGTTTACGTCATTGAGGTGTGCCTGGAGCAGAAAGCAACACCGAGCGCTTTGGCTTGAAAAATGTTTTCAGACAAGCAAACAGGTGTGAAGATCTGCTGCAGCTGATAGAAAAATCATCAAATTTTGTGCAGAAGAATCAATGCTTGCATACAGATATAAGAGCGAGCAGGTGAAGCGGATCCCGCTGCAACTTTCATGTGTTCTGTATGTCGTATGTCAGATGGCATGTAGTGAAGTAATATGTTCATATTCATCAGGATATCAGAATTAGTGCTTAATCCTTCCAGCTTGTTAATCTAAGATTCATTAGCTCATTAGTCATTACAAACAGATAATTATGTACAACCTGACTTATCTTTGGTGCTGCTAGTAGCTGAAAAATCTCCAATTAAATTACTTTTTAATCAGAGAGACAACATATGTCTATCAATACAGAATATAGAAAATATGAAATGTATAAAAGCATGCCAATGCAGCATGTTTTATGTTTTGGAGTTCAATATTATTAATGATTTAGGACACCACTTAAAGATAGATCACCTCTGAAATGATTGAGGAATTCATCACAAAGGATGCTACTGATAGTACTGAGGTTAATTGTTGGCATTAGCTTTGGGGGGAGAAGAAGAGGAACAGACCTATTTGATTCACAGATCAAAGGCTGTATTGCTGTGGTTCATCTTTCAAACACTAGATGACAGTAATAGATTTCAGAGAATATAGGGAGGGAGCACCAGCAATCGGGAAAGAAGGGGGTGGAAGGGTAAAAGGAGAGGAATTTAGTAAAGCAGAGGTGAAAGGGACAGAAGAAGTAAAACTTTCATATAGGGGACAGAAAGAGGAATGAAAAAGGAGAGGAGATGAATGAGAGGAGTGGACTGAAGAGACTGTAAATAAAAGGAGACATAAAGAGATGGATACAGAGCCAAGGACGCTCGGAGGGAAAGCGCTTAAAAAGCAGAGAAACGGGAGCATGAAACAACATCAGAAACACTGGGGGGGGGGGGGGGGGGGGGGGGGTGACAACCGTCTGTTTGGGATGTAAAGGAAAGGAGATGAAGACTTTGAGTGGGAAAAAAACCTAGATAGACAAGAAGCAGATTAGGAGATAAACGGATGCAGACAGAGAGATGAGTGGATATGCATCGTGAAGGCAGAGATAGAAGAGATATCCGATTGGAAAGTGTGTCTGTAATATCTTGAATCAGATTCTGGGTGTCCTGCTGTCATCTTAAAAAAAATACAAAAACAAATTAACTTCAGATCTCTGATGACGGTTTTATCTACTTTTTTCCTTCCATTTCTGCCCCTCTATTGCCCCCCCCCCCCTCTCTCTCATTTTCTTTGTTAACTTTCCATCTTCTCTCTTCCTCTCCTACAACATGGTTTTAAGGGAATTTACATTAATTCCTGAAAATTTGAAATCAAAGTTGCAATAACAAGCTTTGAAAATGGAAAAAAAGGGCTTTGCAGCATCCTTCAGAGGTTGGAGGACCCACAATGTGGGATTATATTGCCAGAATATAATCCCACATTGTAACAGCCATCCAATGCTCTGGAGTGGCAGCAACTGAAGCTGACACTTGAATGCTTTGTCATCGCTTTAACACATTGTGACATGTAATGCAGTGCTTGGGGTTGTGTCCAGCTCAAGTTTGCCACCGCTAGAAGATGTGAAGGATGCAATGACATGATTCAAATTTGTATTGTTTGAACAGTCTGCTGGCAATATGCACGCTGTTAAACTTTATCAAGTGAACTGGAGCTGCTAAGCAAATCTGAATTGTTTTCCTGTCTGCTGATTTTATGAGGGCATCTTTATGCACCAAGTCTAACAACGGGGGCGATACCACATGTATATCTGCCCATTAAATATGAAGCAGTCAAGGGGAAGGGTATACTCACAGCCATTTCAGGTCACGCTGAGATTCATCCCTACACGGAGAGTTTCGAATGAACTGGGAGGTTTATTGTTAAAGCCACGTGTCATTTTGAGTTGTCCATGGTTCATGATGACACCATCTGTAACACAAACATGCTCTAATGGAAATCACTATTGGAGTCAGAACAAAATTGTGTGCTGTGATGTGGACCTTACACTTGAGCCTTACTGCTCCCTGCACTGATATTCAATGATCTGTCCAAGCGTTATCGCTGAAATGAGACAGACAACCAGCAAGGGTTATACTTCCTTTAGCAATCCTGAAAGCCTATAAAAACTTTAAAAGCAATTTGGCGCTGTTGAAAAGAGATGCTATGTTGTAGATACTAAACTGTAACTGCAGGTGAATCCTTGTCAGTCTTTTCGCTAGTGTAAGCCAGTATGCTGGTGAAGCGTGGGGGGTATTTTTTCCTGGGGGTATGTTATCAGAGTTATGAAGGTGAAATCCCCCATCACATCTGTTTTGTTAAATAATGGTGATGTGCCTGTGCACACAACCTAGAATAAAATTCCAGCATCCTGAAGCCAACTGGCTTCACATCTCCTGTCAGCGCTCATCAGACTTGCATTGAGTTAACACTAGACTGCAGCTCTGTATAACTTCAAGCATCCTAACAGGTAATGTTAAACCCTGCTGATCATTCATCTTGCCAGGAAAGGGCTGATGGGACTATTGACCCCACTGATAGTTATCTTACACCTCTGCTGTCCATCAAACAGTGTGTTGAAACAAAGCTGTATCCTGGCATAGCCTGGATCTCAGATGCTAGACAAAAGAGGACACTCTGGCATACTTTTTAGACACACACACATACACACACAGAAATACAATGTCAAAATAATTAAAGCTTATTACATGTAAGCACCAATCCCCTCTGTTCAAAGATCGGACAAGACTCAACTGTACATCTGGATAGGGATGTACATAAGGATAAAGGTTCCTCTTTCAAGGATGCCATTTGGACAGAGAACACAGATGGTGTAAAAGAGGCATCAAAGAGGTCATCTTTGTCCACTCTAAACAACCAGCTTTGGACAGAGGGGGCGGGTTATGACGCCAGTTGTTTGCCACCTACAATGCAGTTTTGAGATCCCTTTCCAGGTGCCTCGACCCCAATTCACATACTTCGTCAGGTGACCTTAACCGGTCACATGATAGGGTAAGGCAAGGTCTCACAATGGTTCTGCCTGAAACCTCTGGTGATAATGACCCAAAGTGACCCAAGCCACACTTTGGCTCATGTGATGAGTCACATGATTAATAGTGTGTCAACAACCCTCATATGGGATAACCCACGCTAGGGTTTAAATACCTGGGACTCTCCACCATTTGGTTTTAGAACTGAAGAGGCTTCTTAAATGGGGAAACATCTTCAAGAAAGTCCTGTGCTTTTCTCTCCAGAGTCATTAGACCAACAGTAATATGCTTTAAAAGGCTTTCCTTGATCTTTTTTTTACATTGAATCCCTAAATAAGAAACATTAATGTTTTTCACATTCATTTTCACGTCTTACAACTTGGTTTCTGAAATAATCTTCCCACAACAATGAGTCTTATTAATCTTGTTATCAGTGACTAAATTTAAAAAGAGAAAGTTGTGTAAGTTGTCACAGGCGTAGAGGGTCAGTGCCTCCCTGGCAACCTCATCCTTAGTTTGCATGAAATATACTAACTTGTCTGCAAACACTAACTAACAAGCCAAAGTAGTGAAACTTGTGAAAAAAATGCAACACAAATCATTTGCTAAGACCATTTGTCATGATCCAAGCAGCCAGGAACACACAGGCACAAATGTAATCTTCAAAAAAATGGGTTTTATTATACCCCCAAAAAGGACAAGATGATTACAAAAATTCTAAATAACAAAAATAAAGTTTTTAAGAACCAAGTGGGCCCATAAAAGAGGTTAACTTAACAGAACACTACTCAAAAGTCACTTAACAAAAACATACCTCAACAAACTGACCTGCCCAAATGAGAAACAGCTCCAGTTATATAGCAAATGAATAAACCATTATATACACCAAAGGTGAAAACTAAAGAGATAACAGCTAACCATCATTCAAGAAGAACCCCATTCACCCTGCATGATCACAATAGATGGTCCAGTCCACTTTATTGGCTTCTGCATTTAAACCAGCTCCACCCTCAGCCTCCTCTTTCAGCCAAACCAGGAAGGACTGGAGCGGAGGTCAGGTAACTCAGAAAGAGCAGAAATATAATCAATATAACATATACCTATATAAAATAACAAACAATGCAAAGCAAAGTCTATGCCACCATTTGGGCTATAGCTTAGTGCTGTCATGCATTACAGGTAAACTCAAAATATCAAATTAGTTAACTTATGATCACAGAAGCTTTAGAGCATAACGTAAACATAAGACAAAAGACCAAATGAATATTACCTAAGTATCTCAGTTGTGTGGTTGCATGCATCCACACCATTCATCCTCAAAATAAAAGCTGAGCCTTATTAAAAAAGTGCAGCTTTTACTTTGAAGGTGAAAAGGCTTCATTATTGGTTTGCATTGCAATCTTCACGAGTAAGAGGAGGGCATCTCCAGGCAAGTTGACATTTTCTATAAAAACTACATCTGCCCTTGGCAACCTACTAATGACAAAAGGAATTTTTTGGCAAACCACATATTTGTGAGGAGTGTAATCTCTTTTAACCACTTACCAGCTGGTGGGGGAATGCATATATTTACCATTAGTAACCGGTGGTTACCAAGGGGTTACTGGCTGGTCTAGGTCTGCGTGACCGGAGCTTAGCAATGAATTTTACAGCAACTGCCATCAACCTCCAGCAACTACTTAGAAATGATTTTTCCCTAGTGGGTGGTGATTCCTCATTAGGTCTGTGTGAAATAGGCCTAACAATGGCCTTTCCATCACTTCTAGTATCAGGCATCATGTCAAAATGATCCTAAGTTGATAGATCTGCTACAGAAACCTTTTGGAGTCACAGATCATTTCATGGGGAGTAAGAACGAGAGACAGAGAAAGAGAACAAGACTGCCTTTGTTTAGCTCACTACTTAAAGATACATTTAAGCCTATTTCTAGTTTCATAACTAAGCAGTTTCATAATTAATTTGTCATTGCAGTGGAAAATTGCTATGGGATGGTGTTAGTGAGATGAGAGAAAGGAAGCTGAACTGAACTGAATGCACTACTGGAAGTGTGTGCCATCCTTTTGTTGAGAATCTGATCTGACACTATATCCTGCACAGTAATTCATATCAATAGGTGCACAAAACACCAGATGAAAACATAATCATTCATTATAAATTAAAATGAATTAATAAATGAAATATCCAGCAGATGTCCTGATCAATGATATTACAGGCAATATTGACAATAGATAAAATCATGACATTTTAATTAGACTTCATAAAGAGAATGTGTTATGTAACTATTGGCATTTAATTCCATTCATTTGTCAGAATCGCTTGGTTGGCTCTTGTTCTGCTGATTAGTAGCCAGATGTCAGGAAGTTGAGAATGTCACTATTATGATAATGGTTGCAATTCTGCGCTCTGCATTATGTTTATTAATGTATTAATGTGTTAAATCAATGAGTGGTGTAACTGCACTGATTTTCTTTATGGAATTGTAGACAAAGATGACTTTAAGTTCAGGTACTACATCATCTAGATGTGCAGTACTGTGTAAAAGTCCTGAGCCACATTTTATTTCTTTATAAATCATGCATGATGGGGGAAAACATGCAACATTAATGTTGCAGTGATTTATTGAAACATGTGGAAACAGTCACAAGGCAAAACATATTTTGTAGAATTCTAAAAAGACTGAAATTCAGTGGAATTCTGTGGAAGCAAGAGGAACAATGTGCTTCTTGTCCTGGTCGTGGAAAACAGGAGTGTGTAATGGAGTTTGTCTACAGTCTACATGTGTATTCTGGACTTGGAGAAGGTTTTCAACTGTGTTTCTCCCAGTTGTCGTGTGGGGCAGGCACGTGCAGGGGGGGGGGGGGGGGGGGGGGGCTAGAGGGGCTTGAGCACCCGCCCCTTTCCTGATGGGTGCCCAAAGTGCCCTTTTGTTGAGGCAACTTTTTAAAAAATTTTTTTTTTTTTTTTTTAATGTGTGTGTGCGTGCGGAGTCCTGTCTGTGCCCCTCAACAATAATATTAAACTATTAATCACAGTTTTGCTAAATAAAAGGATCTGGCTTGCATCAGTCACATGATCACATTTAACCAATGATCGCCCTTGACGGCAGAATGCGCTGGTTACGAGCCGGGAACGAGCTCACAAAGAGCACGCGCAATTTTTGCGGTCCAGAGCTGTAGGAGAAACACAAATTAACTCAGAGACACAGACTGATGCGACAAAACCAGTAAGTAGGTGTACAGCGTACACTGTAGTGTGTAGCACACAAGAGTATTAGCTTATTACGTACACGTTGGTAAGTTGTCTTGTTGCAACTGACGAACTGAAACAAACGAGCGTGCTGCGTGTGCAACAGCTTGACAAACATTACCTGTCCTTTTATTAACTGCACATGTAGTGCTGGTCATAGCTGCTGGCTACCTGGGTAAGGCTGTCATGGGTCTGTAGCTCTGTCACCGTTTTAGGGTACATATTTAGTTTTAAAGTAAGTTTCCGGGCTTTTCCTGCCTTTCTGGAGGGATTATATTTCACTAAAAAACGATCTAATATGCATGTCCACATAATTATGCATTATTATAATTATAATATATTAAAAAACACACGCTGTATTTTAAAGAACATACATTAAGAAGTAGATTATATTAGATTTATATTTTAAATAAGACAAAATTTGGTTTTTACAGCAGTAAAATGATTTTATCTCTACAGTTTAAAAAAGCTTTCCCCCCTGCACAGAGTGGATAGTGAAACAAATGGAATCATCATAAATACATTATTTCATATTTATTACTTCCCCCTCCTCATTGCTTTATTATTGTAGCTCTAGTAATAAATAATAATGTAAGGATTCTGGATCAGCACTGTGATGCCCATAGTATATACAGTATTCTGAAGAAGGTCTAAAATGTCACTGTGTGTGCGTGCATGTGTATGTTTTATTTAGATGGATTAAAAAAAAATATATTACTCATGATATCACATTGTCCAGACATGCCTGGTAAGGACATGAGGAGGGAACAGTAGGCGCTGTGTGAGGCTACTAAAGGCAGGGCTATAACATTTTTCTGTCATTATTTTATTATAGAATAAGTGTTAGGTGTGGATAATTAGATTATAGTTTATTGCAATTGCAAGTTGTGCCTTGTTCTCAGATAGACAGCACGTGGAGAGTGATATATGAAAAGATGGGATGGAAGGAAGAAGCAAAGAGTGATTCACAGGCAGAGCCTAAATTATTTCTCACAGTTTTTTTGTTGCCTTATGGTTCCAAGCGCTGTCACCAATCTTTGCATTTTGTTATTATCTCATGATACTTGTTTAATCAGCTACCATCTCTCCTATGGACTTTTTAATGTCTACAGTCTCAGATCAACACAGCCCTGCCCTTCCCATATTAGATTCTTGATGAATGTGTGTTGTTGTTATTCAGCCTGGTTCAATGTGCCCCTTTTTAACTTTGAGCACCCGCCACTTTAAACCTCTCTGCACGGCCCTGGTGTGGGGGGTGGTTTAGGGAAAGGGAGATTACATCTGCCAATGGAGTAACACTTCGGGGTTTCCCTCAGATAAGCTGAAGGACGTGGCAGGCAAGAGGAAGGTCCGGGCTTCTCTATTTTGGCTGCCAGTTAAGTGGAAGAAAGTGGATAAATGGAGATTGAAATTAATGATTAATTCAACCAAGCCTGGACTCTTTTGGGCAAACGTTCTTGAAATTTCTTTAAGTAGTCTACAGGAATAGTTCTCCAGCTCTCTTGAAGGCCTTACAAAGCTTATGAAAATGTTGTCATTAAGACACTTTCCCCATGGTGGATCAAAATCTGACAGTGCTTTTCATAATTATATCAATTTTGACAAAATTCCCAACACCACTGGCTGAAATAGTGACCCAAACAACAACAGAACTGCCACTGTGGTTTACAGATGTCTGTAGACACTCACTGATTTACCTCTCTGCTGATCCCCTCCTTATATATTGATGAGGATTTGAACCAAAAATCTCATATTTTGATTCATCACTCCATAAGCCACCTGTCAACAGAAACCATTTCTCGTGGTCTTCCATGAACCCATCTACGAAGCTTTGCTGAATTAAAAACAACTTTTTTTGATTCTTAAGGACTTCACTTTTTTTTTTCTTCAGGCCAATTTTTAAACCCAGCCCTATGACAACATGTGTTGACAGGTTGTTTCTGGCCTTTCACAACTGTTATAAACCTAACCTATTTGCCTGAAGCATGTCTAGGCCATAATTAATCATGTGGCTATGGCTCTGAATGTTGAGTGACCAACAGTCAGTGGTCGTTGTCTGTCATGTAACGTGGAGTGGGTAAAGAATCAGAAGCAATATGTTCACAAAATGCTCCTCTTATACTATAACATAAATTAACATGGCATAGTGAGTCTGCACCTCCCACACAACAACATCGGTTTACTTTGGGGGCAGATTTAATGGCAGAGCCACTTCTTGCAACTATTTTTCATCAGGAATTAATCCTGAGCGAGTTGCTTTAAAAACTAATTTTATGGGTTACTTTTATCGGTAACTTTATAACTCAGATCAATTTCAGTGATGCCTTTTGATAATTTATTCCTCCCAATCAAGCTATGCTGTATGCCGTAGGCAGCAAAAATTACCAAAAGTTATTTGAGGACAGGTAGCTGCGTGAGTATGCATTAATAATCGATCTACTTATATGTCCTGCCATATGCCTCAAAGTGTGTTTGCATTGTTCATTTATCCTCTTTCTTGTCATGGTTGTATATAATGTTGTTGTGAATAAGTTGTAGGCTGTGCACACTAGAGTCTGAATGTGTGTGTGTGTGCACGTGAGTGATGACTCTTTCACAAATGAATTATGTGGCAGCACAGTGATCCGGAAGGCACACATGCACACTTGCCCACAACCTACACATTTCCACTTTAGGGCTCACATCAACTTTAAATTACAACTGTAAAAGTAGTTCTTAAGTTGTTTTTTTTTAACAGAAATGTGGGAATACTTATGTAAATTTATGCAGACTCAGATGCTTTTCTTTCAAAGCCAGTGATTATGGAACTCGCTCGTCAAGTAAGTTGTTGAAAAAGGAAATAAAAGTAAAGGTTAAATCATAAAGCTACATGTTTTTCCCCCTGTGACAGCAGTGATTTATCCAACTCTGTGACTTTCAACCTCTCTGACAGCATCCATCTATTTCCATTTCAATCATTCTGATGCACTGGCAGAGCCATTATGCCTATCAAGTCATCTAGTATTAGTTTAGACACAAATACGCACACACACACACCTACACACACACATACACAAACACACACTCAAACAAACTTCCATTATAGATTAATATTTTTGGCTGGAGAAGTTGCCAGGGGTTTGAAAAAAAAAATCTATTAAAACTGAGAAAACTCTGCTTTAGCATCTAGTACTTTTCTATTTTTCATTTTTGTCATATCCCATGAAAAGCTCCAAAGACCCACAACCTCTGCGATGAGCTTACATTTATAGAAAACATAGCAAAACTGGTGTAAAGAGAATGAAGTCCGGCTTGGTTTATCTGCCAGATTGAGGTGTTTGTTGGTAATACTGTGTATGGTTGTCAGTTTCAGGGTCCCACTGGGTTGCTACCCATTTTCCATGAAGCCCAATGGGGGGGGGAAATACTGCATCAGGGCTGAATCCAGCCTCCAGGCTTCGGATTCAGAGTTTTAAGTCTATTTTCCAAAACAGGAACATATTAAAATAAATCACAATCATCCATCAAGTCCAACCTGTCATAACCAGTGCAAGAGCTAATTTACTAAGGACTCTAAAGCAAGACCCAGACTCACGCACAGTGCTCAGTTTAACAAGGTTTATTGTCACACAAACTAGAAAATGAAGGAGAGGTTTAGTGCAGCGCAGGAGTTCACTGGTGGGAATGGGTTCACAGCTCTGGGGCAAGTATCTGTCAGAAAGAGAAAGGTGGTTAGCTGTTGAAGCCAGAGATGTGCAGGAGTTGTTGTCTCAATTAAATTTGTATCCCCTGCAAGATCAGGCTTGGAAAGCAGCAGTAGGGAGGTCAGCCAGTTGGGAGTTTTCTGGAAGCTCAGGTGATGGTGGAAGGTGCACAGGCAGGTGAATGAAAGTAAGTAAATGCATATCCTTTCTTTGATGGAGTGTAGCAGTTCCAGTTTTCAGGTGAGTACTGAACATGAGAGGAACTTTCCTGATCATGATGACCATGCTAAAATAGCCATAGTAACAAAAAAAGAAACTTATAAAAAATACAACCCCCGAGTTAAATAAATATGGAGGGAACAGGGCTGGAAACAGGGCTAAACAGTGGAAACTGTGATGTAAAACTTTTTCTTTGCTCTTTACATTTTCTTCACATTCATTCAATACAGGGAAATCATTTGGAAGAATTAAAAAAATATTTATTGTGACACAGAAATGAATTAATCTATCTGGTGATTAGACTCTAATGACCTGTGATGGCAGAAGAGAATCCACGAGGCGATAGGATTAGGACAGGGCCCTCTGAAGATGCAGACGGAGGAGTGACTCGGGGGAGAGATGTGGAGGAGGTGGGGTTGCACGAATGAGATTCTGAAAGGGAAAGTGACAGAGCAGCATGGCGACATAAATCACACAGAGTAGAGGCTGATTGGCTTTAAGAAGACAGGCAAGAAGATGATTGGACCAGAGTAATAATGGGGGGATTGAACTTGACAGTCTGCGAAAGTGGAAGTAATGTAAATAATAGACTAGCAACTGAACACCCGGGAAAACAGGCAGATGAATGATTACAGATCTTCATCATTGAACTTGCGCATATGGTTCATTATGTTGGTTCAACTGATAGCAATGTTCATTTTTAGCACAGGCTAAAATATATAAATAATAGGTTTGAAGGTTAATAACCAAAATACTTGAAAGATTGTACAGAGGTACTTTGTGTTCAGCGCTAATTAGCATGGTAACATGCTAAATTAAGATGCATATATCAATCTATTTGCTTAATCTCTATTCCTGCTAGGGTTGCTGGGTGGCTGGAACCTATCCCAGTGAGAGCTGGTTAAAAACCTGACAGACCCTCACAAGACCAACACACACTGATATCCACATCATTTAGAATCAAAATGAACCTAACCTGGATGATTTCCTGCAGCGGGCACAGGATAACATGCAAACTCTGCAACTAAATGAAGAACTTATCCAAAACACTGTAAATTCCAGTGTGTTAGTATGCAGGCGTTACTATTAACATAATGAATCATTCCCCTCAAAAAAGCTTTGCTGAACTTTATGGTGTATTTCTCAGCCATCTAATCCAGCAGAACAGAAATATTTCCCTTGAGTCTATTTGTTAGGCTCCGAGTCCTGTCAAAACATGGCTGACCTTCAACTTAATGTTGCTTCTTTAATATCGGTTCCTCTACTTTTTATATAGACAAATCGGCATTTTATTGTATGTCGGCAGGATGTTGGCTTCCCTACTGTTTCATGAGTAGATCTTCTAATTACAGACAATGAAAACAAACAAACCCAAACACATTTTTGTTAAATATTTGTTTTGTAATTTTGCATCTGTACACCATGACATGTAGTACCACATTTTCAGAGGCTTAAGTATTTTGGTGATGATTTGGAGATGTCCTGAGCCCATGGACATAACCAAATCCCATGCTTCCTCCCTCAAGATGCTCTGCCAGGATGTTACTGCAGCCATCCTCAAATGTTGCTTGCAGCTGCTTTGAAAGTGTTTTGAGCCTCTAAAAATTGAACAACTTTGTAAACCAGTGACTGTAATTTAGCTAGTGGAATAATTTTGTTAAAACTTGAAACTTTACTTGTTTATTTGTTTGATTTTAAAATCCATTGAGCTGGCGAACAGAAACAAAATGACAAAAAAATATCTGTCATCTCATGGATCTAATTATATTAATATATTATTAAATATTATTATTAGAATTCTAACTAAATATTGCCATATACTTATTCAGATCAGAACCACAATTTCAAGAGTTTTTAACTCCAAGATAAGAACCTGGTTTAGCTAACCTTTGTATTTTATTTTTGTCTGAAAATATGAAAAACTGTTTGTTTGTTGGTTCTGTTTTAACTATATCTGGGATTATAGACATATATGTGCGTGCTCAGTATATTTCCATTATTTTATGACATGTTAAGTTATTTTTAAGTTGCCCAATTTCAGATGCGACGTGTCATATCACACATTTAATAAGGATTTGGTTAAAATGTTATATACTGTATATTACTTGCACATTTAACATCATATATACGAAAAACAATATCTATATATATATATATATATTTCCATGTGGTTAGCAGGTTCAGTCCTACTGAGAATCTGTAAGAGACACGCTGAATTTATTGATGTCTATGTTTTTTTCCTTTTAACACTGTAAAAGTGCCTTCAACAAGATGATTTCGAGGTGGGAATTATTCATTTGGTGGGATAAATAAAGCTGAAATAAATAATAAACACACCTCTCAGTGTTTGCATTGTATTCCTCTCTATTTAAATGCCTGTCTGTGTTTCATTGGTGCCTGTCTGTGTCTGTGTTTCTGCCTGTCTGTGTTTCATTTATGCTTGTACCTAACCCTTTCTGTGGGTGGTTGGCACTACAAGAAACCAAGAAATAAAAGAAAAATAGCTATCCGCAGATTGTACACTATGTGGGTAATCAGCTCTGACAACTGTCCTGGTGTGGGTTTTTCATAGAAATGAAATGAATGGATCTTTACGGCAGGACAAAAGCCATGTTGAGAAATAGAGGGACAGAGACAGAGCCAAAGAAAAGCAGCATTTAGAAAGCAAGGGGCTTTTTTTTGGGAGAAAATCCAAGTGAGGATGGAAGGCAAGATAGAGTGAGGGGAAGGGAAAGAGAGGCAATCTGAAAGAAGGGCAGATTAGATGACAACACAAAAAAGAGACAAAACCCCAAACAAAAAGACTGACAAAGACAGATACATGTGCAAAGTGCATGCTTTTGTGTAGGAGTATACTCAGCAACATGTGTTTATGTAATACAGGATGGGTCCCTCGGCATACAATATTGTTCACAAGGCTTTGTAGACATGCCTGTATTTGTCTGTAAGTAAAGTTGTGAAGTGCGAGTGTCTGATGTTTTGCCTTTCCCTGCTGAATGTTACCTCTCCGCTTCAAGGACAGTGACAGAAAGAAATGGAAGAAACGAAGCACAAAGACAGAACTTGTCCACTGCTTTCACTGCATTTATTTTTTACTCTGACTGCCTTCTGACTCACATTTTCCACAAATAAAGGAAAACAATAACTTGCTGAAATGAAAATTTCATTTTCCCCTCCCTCTTCTCCTCCCTATAATACCTGTGTAATACAGGTCTTGTCGTTTTCAGGTGCGCTTGTCTCTATCCATGTCTGTCTCTCCCTTATTCTCTGTTTGATTCTGTTGTTTTTCTCTCTTTCTAATCTAACAGTTGGCACCTTTTCTCCCTTTCTTTTATTCTTCAACCCCAACCTTCAGTTCCTCTCCACCCTTCCTTCTTTGTTGCCTTCATCAGTGCTCCTGACAGCTCCCTGCAGTTTGTTCTTCTTCCATTCCTATCCTATTTCTGCTTCTGTGTGACACTCTCAAAGGCCTTTCCCTCTCAGCACAGTTTCTTCTCAATCCTTCTCTTTAATGTCTAATTCAAGAAATTATTTAGAAATTAAACGCAACACCAGCAGTCATGATTGCACTGACACTGTATCCAGTATTTAAAAGTAATTTGTCTCTTTTATCAGCTACCTTATCGTCTCTCTTCTCTCATAATTATCGTAATCTTTTTTGGCTGCTTTCTAGGACCCCCCCCCCCCCCTTCCAACAAGATATGCATGAATAAATCTTGATCAGGCCAATCCACATGTTATCCTTATCCTTGTCCACATTTCCACATCAGTAAACAAATCTACATCACTCATCCCGTGCTCACACACACCTTTGAAATATTCATGCCTATGTCAATAACTCCAAGGACACATTCAGTTAAGTTGCATCAACTCTATAATTTATGACCCAGCACTGCAAGGTTTTCACCTGTCATCCCGATTTGCCAGTGAAATGCCTCTTCTGCTGCACCGCATGTCACGCTGCCATGCATGAACAAAGACAGGCAGCAACAAAGACAGCACACTTCCTTCAGCCTGGCTGATGAGTTGTTTGTGTGATGCCCCCCTGCTGCCAAGAAACATGTGTGCCTGCCTCAGTGATTGCAAATGGCAGAGCCACACCTAAATAAACCCAAGTTGAAAAACCAGACCTTAAATGACAGTCACAAATGAGCTGGCTTTTTTGTGTCAATAGGATCAATAGTCCAGATTTCAAATAACATAAATGAACAGCATTGTGTTGTCAGTGGAGTGTTCAATATGTTAAGTTGGTGTGAAATTTTAAGCTAAACAAAAATGCACAAGATTTGTGTGGGTAATCGAGAGGATATTATTTGAAATTCTCTGAAAATCTGAATCATAATTTGGCTATTATAAAGTTCATGGTATATTAACAGATCTGTTAAGTTATCTTGCTACCTTAACACAAAAATTGTAATGTCAGACTATGAACATATGGCTTTTGATTTATGATGACAAGGATTGACAAGATAGATTAAATATGACATTGCATGCACAGGCAGAAAGAAATTCTTACTTGCTGTGGAAAATACAAGGCTCATTTCCCCCCAGCAGTGCCTCTGGCTCAGTGGGTATATAGCCCTTCCTTCAAAAATGCAAGGGGCTGTGAGAATGATGGTGCACCGTTTCAGGTGCTTTATGAGTTAGTGAGATTAGGGTTAGGTCGGAGTGCCATGTATGAGTTTTAAGATTTATTAGACACCAGAACAGTGCACAGTATTCAATTCAGTTTAGTAGTTTAAAGTACCACGAGACAAGATTCTACAAAATTTCTGTTTTACTTTATAACCCTACAAATGTGATAATTCTATTTGGTGAATGAACAAGGTCCCTGTTGCATTAGCACAGAGAGAGACAGTCCTGGTGTCTGTCTGACCTCCTTTGAGATCATCTGATCCTTAATTTTTGGTGTCAAAGAGGCTGACATCCCTCAGATCTCATTTACCTGGGAGTGTCTAGATGAGTGACTTAATAGCTAGCTACGAAAATTATAGCATTCAGAAATATAGACATGTAATTATGCTAATAGTAATAGTGTTGGGCAACTGAAGTCAATGTGCATAGGGAGTGTTCTCAGCAGGAATCCAGACAAGGGAAGTAGAGTTTTTGTAAGTATAATAAGCAATGTTTTGGTAATAATGAACTATATTTCCTCTGGACCTAGGTGCCACAAGTATCAGAAGACTACCCAAAAAACTGAAATTTAAAAATTGGATTTACAAGTCATTCCTTTTCTGTTTACTCTACTCTGCTGGATTTTGGACTTTGGTGGAATTAGGGGACATGGGGAAGGAATGTTGCTTTTCGCCAGTAAATGATCCTCTCACCTCATCTGTCTCTCTTGACAAGAGAAACAGGTGTTGGTCACCCTGACATGGACAGCATGTCTCAAACCGATGCCAAAAGTGTTCAGTGGGATTGAGGTCAAGACTACAGGCAGCACATTCCATCCTCTCCACTCCCATATTCTGGAGGTAGTCTCCGATAAACCCCACTCTGTGGAGGTGAGCGGTATCAACTTAGATAACAGATGTTAAGTCTAATTGTTGAAAGTTGTCATTATGTTCTTAAATTTGAAAAGTCTTAGTTCAATCTATAGGATCAAGACATTCCTTTGTCTCTGAACACCTCTCAGGCCCCTCTGTGCTGGGGGAGGTTTTATTGCAGATACATCCTATCTGAGAGATCTGTTTCTTGTGATATTGCTTCCTGCTTTTATGATCCTTTTGGTCAGCAGGAGGTCACACAAACGCACCCCCATGACACACACACACACACACACACACACACACACACACACACACACACACACACACACACGTTCTTGCACATGCATACAGGTGCTTACACATACACACTCATAGTGCCTTGTCTTTGTAACCAAGGGGGGTCTTACGAGGGGAGGTGCTTTTGCTGTGAAAAAAAAGCAGTTACCCTATCAGTGCAGCAACCAGCATAGCATTCTCTGTGTGTTTGCCACACTTCCACTCTATGATCCAATGGCAGTAGGCAGAATCTATACTCACTATTAAACATAACATTTTCTCCTTCAGATTCCAGTGAACATGTTGCCAGCACCAGTGCAAACTGACCTGATGGTGAAGGACAGTCACAGTCCCTAGTGGAAGACCTCTGATTGGCTGTGTGTAGTCTGTTCAGGATTGTCTGGGGATAGAGCCGTTGACCATATAAAACCTTGACTGCAGACTGCTTACACTTCCTAAGGGTTTACAGGGTTAGGGCTAGGTCTTCTTGTGGTGTTGTCTTATTGGGATGCCCACTTCACAGCCTGTCTCTGAGACTCCCTATTTTTTTTTTTTTTTATCAAACATGACCTTTAATTTGAAAATGGCACTAGGCCTAACTAGGAATTATACCCCAACTGGTTTTGCAGAACACCAGCTTAAAGTTGCCCTATAGCACGGGCACTATCCAGTTCAGTCAACAGTGGCTTGCTTGGAGCAGACACCATTTAGGATCTTGACTGTAGGTGCCTAAAGTGCATGTTCCTTAAAATGTGGCACAATTAAAGGGGAAATAAGCAGGCTTTCCAACAGTTAAGATTTACTGTGAGGAACTATTGTTAAAGAAACAAAAAAGAAATCAAAGAAATAACTGACCAAACACAGATTTCCTTACATCTTGTCCTAAGTTTAGTTGAATCCAGTATCATCTGCCTCCAGTCTCCAGCTGTTAGCATTCTTAGTATTAAACAGCAATAACTCTTGAAACCAACTTTGCCAGCCAGCTGCCTGATCCTGTTGTATCCCAGTGATCTGAATTGCAACAGTATATGGAATATAAATTGTTAACCTTAATATCCCGTTTTTCCGTTTTCTATAAAAAAGCTTTGTTCCATTTGCAGTGCCCCAGTTGCTTCACATTTGGTGTTCACACTCATCCAGTCTAATTGTGGCTCAAGAGGAGCTTGGTCTTTTATAGCATAGAAGAATAAGGAAGAAGAAACTAGTGATCAAGGAGCCCAAAGAGTTCAATTTGACCACTGAGCTTGTTTCCATGGTACCTCATAAATAGAAAGCTAATGCCATCATTATGCCAGCGCTTAACATAAAATTACTTTATCTACAGTACGACTTGCTTATACTTATTACAAGCATAACTGTCTTAGTTTCCTGGAAGCATTCAGAGCATGTTATTTCTGCGCAGGAAGCTCTATGTAAAAACCAGGGAGATAATAAGTTTGTGCAAAGTCTACCAAATGTATTTTCTTTGGTTCATGATGACAAATTTAGTTTGTGACTCACTAGTATTATCAGCAACTGTCTTTCAAATAAACCAGGGGACTAAGAAGGTATTTACTGATATTATTAAAATGTAAAACCAGGATTTGAACTCAGAAATTTATTACAAGACTGACGCTGATAACAGCTTTTACACTCAAATGAGACGTTTGCAAATTACTTCTCAATAAAGCTATGCAGTACATTGGTGAGGCCTGGAAGTTTTGGAAGAGAATAATCGTCTTCTTTATTTTTTAGCTATAGGAGATATTATTCATTATGACAAACTGCTTTGCCTCTGGCCAGATGAATTAAATTCTTAAGTAACAGAATTGTGAGGTATTTGCCTTTAACTGAAGCTACTTAAGCTTCAGTTTGCTATTTATCTTCACTCAGCTCGCTCAGCCTCTCTCCTGGGCTCTCTGCGGCTGCTGTCAGGTTATACAGTAAATCGTGACTGTAGTTTTAAATCCTCGCAATGGTCCCTGCAGCAAACAGCGGAGTGAAACAAGCAGACTGCAGTGTATGTGGAATCCACATCAACTTCCCCTCAAAACCTGTGTGATGGAACGGAAGCAGCTTTGTTCAGCAATCGCTACCCTTATCAGAGCAGCAAAATCAACAAAAAGCAATCCACACTGCACAGAATTACGGTCTCGAATTTTCACGCGGCCACTAGAGGCTGCTTAATGTCAAAATGTAACTGTTGGTTGTAATAGCAGCATCCACAAATGGCAAATCCATCTATAACTGAAACACATGCCACTGAGCGTTCCTTGTTTGTGTCCTCTCTAAGTGGCTTTGGCTCTAGCTGTCCACATTAAACTGTTATACTGTGTAGTAAATGTATGATTAATGGTAATGACTATTCTAGTTATGAGGATTTGGTCTTGTATAACCGTAATAAAGTGCTTGTTCAAGCCAAGTCATTCCATTACTGTAGCAGTCAACCCCAGGGCTCAGTCCTCCCACCTAATTCAGAGGTTTTGGAGTCCATATTTAAAATAGAGACCCTTAAAATGTGGCTGAAAAATGCTAGCCCTTCCCTTGAATTTAGAAACAGATGTGTTCTACAATGACGCCTGTGTTTTGCTACTTGCATTTGTTTTTTTTCCTCTTTCAAGCATTTCTGTTTTGTTTTTTTCTAAATGTGCTGTTAAATTGTTTACGCTGTTTTCTCAGGTCACTTTTGCTTCATCTTTTTAGTGTGCTTTTATAAGGTAAGACTGGAATGGCCTCTCAGGAGCTCATTACTATACTCTCAGGATCCACCAAATTACTATGCACGCGCTGTAGTTCAGACAATGTTTTGATCTTTCGTGTTGAAAACATCAATCTCTGCAAAATGTTTACCTTCAAGTGGCCACCAGTCACAAGTAAATAAATTTCAATTCTACTTGAACTGGATCATTGAAAAAAAAAAGTGTAAGTTAAATAACAGAAACCAGCCGTAAACCCTTCTGATGTTTTTGAAGCACTTTCCATCAGCTTGGTAAAAAATTTGCCCGAGCTGTCTTTCATGTGTGAAGAAAGTGGCTGATCTCTTACGTATAGAACTTCCTTGACTTTTAAGCTGATATTTCCAAATTTGTCTGCACTTTGAAAATAACTTCCTGCTAATAAACTCAGACTTGACAAAGGCCACACAAACATGCAGTTTGTTTTGGTTTTATCTTAGATGTAAGTCATCCGAGGACAAGGCAGAGGTCTGGCCTTCAGGGGCTCTGAAAGATATTTACACATTACAACGTGACACATAAATATCTGGGTGTTTGGTGAAGAATGAGTAAGAGGTGAAACACGAACGATTCATTATTTAAAAACTTACATTTTCTCAATATACATGTAGTATTAATGAATACTAGACATCTCCCTGTGTGCTCCGTAGTAAGTCGTCATCAGTTCACATCCTTATTATTTTGGATTTCTTTATTTCTTTGTCATTATTGTGCATGGTACTATGAAGTCTCCCCTACTTGTGTTCTATCACCTGAATAATAGATTCCCTGAATCTGAATCTGGCTTGAGCAGAGCTGTCAGTGCATATCGAATGAAAAAGAAAATCTTTTACTTTATCTTTATCTCCATACTCTTTCATTTCTAGGTATTTGCACATAGCGTGTCACTGATAAATGCAACTTTTGAACATCACCGTTTTTCAAAGTGTGCAGCAGCAGTCACCTACAGCAGTCCTGGACAGCAGAACGTATGACAAACAACTCTTATTCAAACAGACACAAGAGTAGGTGTCATGCATTTAGAGTTTCTCCCTCGAGGTACAAACTCACAGCCTCTGGATTAATAACACAAACAGCCAAACATGCAGTTTGGCACAAATGGGTGTCTGGTGACTAAGGAGCGTGTAGCTGCATATACACCCAGACTTACAGTGGCATTTCTAGATAACACATGCTTCTGATATACAACATATGGAACATGGGCCTTAGAACTTCAGGGAAACCATAGCAACCACTGATTAAAGAAACTGTGTGCTTAACTGAGCAGCTGTTTTCCTGCAATCCAGTGCCCTGTCAAATATTGAATATGATAAGCCACTGACTTTCCAGCCCAAAAATATGGTAATGTGGCAAAAAAAAAAAATCAATTAATTAATTAATTTTTCTTACTGGTGTGCCGCCCATCGGCAAGGACATATCTTCAGACTATCTTCCTCCAAACCAAGCTGTTGTGGTATTAAATTAGTTTTTTTTTTTTCCTGCAGTGTTGAATTTATGATCAGATGGGGAGTCCGATTTGATTCATAGATTCGCAAAAAGAAAACAATATAAATTATCTTTGACATGAAGCTTAGATGATATAAATTGTCTTTTATGCAGATGCACAGACAAAACTAAGCATATGTGGCAGGAGAAAGGGTTGTGAAAATGAATCCAAAGTAATCTAAGCAACGTGGCAACCTCCCGGCTATGGTTTGAATTGAGTCTACCTGTCATATTTTAAGGACACCCATTGCTAGAAATGCAGATTTATTTAAAGCTTTTATTTTTTGTAAATGACTACATGTGTAGAATATTTAATAAAGTTTTTAAGCTATGAAGTAATTTCAGGATTTCTTCCTAGCAGCGGGTGCAGGCTGTTTGAAGCCATTAAGAAACCACATTAGATCACACAGATTTTTAACAGGCAATCAGGAGTGACAGCGAGGGTGCTGCCCTTAGAGGTGGTGTATTGACATCGTGGCTGTTTTTACTGCTGTTATAGTGGCTTCATATAACTTGAATTCTCTTTTTTCTTTCTGCTGTATTTTATGTTATGCAGGAGCATATTGCTTATCGTTCACGTTCTTCTTTTTTTTCTTGTTTTTTTTCTATTGTAATTATGTCTTGATCCATGCTCAATCATCCAGATGAGGAATTCCACAAAGTTGATTCTGTCTCTGCTGCCCTCAGGTGAATGTATGGCTATTCACCCTATGCAGCGAGCTTAACATAAGAGGAGATGGTTCCAGGAACGACAGGACACATCGCTTTGTCTTTGTGTCTTTAACTGAAGACCGTTTTTTCCTCTTTTAATTTGTAAGACTGTGAACATACAGTAAAATGATACGTAAGCATCAGTATCAACATATTTTGTAAACAAAACAGAAGTTAGCAACATAGCTTTCCTTATGCTTTACATTCACCATAAACATCTTTCCTTATACGTTCAAATAACCTTTTAAGTAACAAATCTTACAGAAAATGAAGTTAGACATTGCTTACTTACAGATTATGGCTCAACAAACTCCCCAACAATGTACACTGGGCTTAAAGTTTTGCAGCTTGTTCTCTGCTCCATGCATTTTCTCCCACTGCCTGCGTGAACTTTGCCTGCTGCTTACAACCCATCACCAAAGGTGGCAGTGTAGTGCACACCAAATAGCCAAAGAAGAAGCCACAAACTGAAGGGGTAATACTGCCCACAATTGGGAAACCTGAGTAATGCGCCAGCCAAAGAAACCCAACAAAGTAACAACCGAGGGGCAGAATACTCCCCGCCTGACATCCATGGAATGTCACCCTCAACTAACATGTAAAAGGCAAGTGACATACAATGAAACAAAGTTTCTGCTTCTAAGTACAATCTTTAGACACCAATAGCACAACCTCACTTATAGGCCTTATGTAGCACTTGTGTTCACCCTTGCGTAAAAATCCTCACCTCTATCTTCCTTACAAGCCCATCCTCACTGGGAAAGGTTTTGGTGATAAGTCCAAGTGGCCAGTTGTTCCTATGTTTGAGTGTCTCTCTTAAAAGAACAACATCTCCTGTTTGTAGGTTAGGCTTTACTGTTTTCCATTTGCGGCGGTCCTGAAGTCCTGAGATGTATTCTTTTTTCCATCGTCTCCAGAAGACATCAGCGAGGTATTGTACGCGCCTCCATTGAGCTTTGAACAGATCACTGTTTCCAAACTGACCTGGTGGGATTGGTGGGGTCGTAACCTTTTGCGTGAGCAGCATGGCTGGGGTAAGGATGACTGGGTTATCTGGATCTGCAGAAACTGCTGTTAACGGACGAGCATTCACTATTGCAGTGACTTCAGCCATTAAGGTCACTAGTATTTCATGGGTAAGCTTTGCATTCCTGTGTTCTAGGAGCATTGCATCAAGGATTTTGCACGTGACCCCAATCATTCGCTCCCAGGAGCCAGCCATATGCGATGCATGTGGGGGGTTGAATAGCCATTTGCAGCTAGAGTCTTCAAGAAAGCTGTTTAGTTTGCTGTTGTAGCAGCCCTGTTTGTCTATTTGCAGCTCTTTGCAGGCACCCACAAAATTTGTCCCACAATCGAACCTAAGAAGTTTGACTGCACCTCTGATGGCAAAAAAACGACGCAGGGCATTGATGAATGATGACGTGTCCACTGATTCTATAACTTCAATGTGAATGGCCCGTGTACTCATGCACGTAAATATGACTGCCCATCGCTTTGCATCCGCTTGCCCACCACGCGTTTTTCTGACAGTGACAGACCAGGGCCCGAACACATCAAGCCCTACATGTGTGAACGGAGGGTCAGTGGACAGCCTATCCTCTGGTAGCTCAGCCATAATCTGTTCCTGCTGTCTGCCTCTTAGTTTTCGACATGTCACGCAGCTGAATATCGTTTTGCTTATTGCTCTTTTTCCTCCCACAATCCAAAAGCCTGCAGCTCTGACTGCCCCTTCAGTAAAATGTCTGCCCTGATGGCATACTTTTACATGGAAGTGTCTTATAATGAGCTGGGCAAGGTGGTGTTTGGCAGGGATGAGGATAGGATTTGTTTCATCCGAAGTCAACTGTGCTCGTCTTAGTCTCCCACCCACTCTGAGGATTCCATTTGTGTCAAGAAATGGGTTCAGTTTGCTAAGTGGGCTTGAACTTTTGAGGGGCATACTCTTTTCAAGCTGTCTTATGTCTTCTGCATAGACTTCTCTTTGGACAGTGCGAATGATAATGATCTTAGCTTGATCGAGCTGCTTTTCGGTTAAATGCTCACTACAGCTGTGCCAGCCCTGACAGGTGCCTTCTATGTTCTGCTTAAAGGACTGAACAATGTGTCGGAGTTTAGATATAGCCTTCAGTAGTACATTCCATCTAGAAAACCTTTCGAATCTGGCACTACTGAGAACATCCTTTGCAAGAGTGGTAACACAAGGGACACAGGGACAGCAAAGCCGAGTGGGTCATACACACTATTAACGACTGACAACACTCCACGCTTGGTAAAGGGCTTCTCATTGACGGTTATTTGGAACCTGAACAAGTCTGTAGACAGGTCCCAGCCCAAGCCCAAGCTTCGCTGCATGGGTGTCTGCCCAAGGTCAAGGCCCTGCATGTCAGCTGCAAGGTCCTCACTTGGAAAAGCGTTTGTGATGGTAAGACAGTTGGATGAGATTTTATGCAGGCGTATGTTACACTGAGCCACCATCTTCTGAGCCCCACAGAAAATGTTGATGGCCTCATCAGTGGAAGGAAATGATTTTAGTCCATCATCCACATAAAAGTGGCGTTCAATGAACTCTCTTACATCATTGCCGTGTTCTTTTTCTCCCTCCATCGCTGTTCGTTTCAGTCCATAAATGGCCACTGATGGGGAGGGGCAGTTCCCGAACACGTGGACTCTCATCCTGAATTCCTGTACTTCTCCATCCAGATCATGGTTTTTGAACCACAAGAAGCGAAGGTAGTTGCGGTGGTCTTCTCTGACAACAAAATTGTAAAACATTTGCTCCACGTCGGCCATGACTGCGTATGGGTCGGACCTGAAACGCATCAGAACTCCCACAAGAGTATTATTAAGATCTGGCCCTTTTAGTAGCACATCATTGAGAGAAACATTGTTGTATTGCGCACTTGAATCAAAACCCACCCTAATTTTTCCTGGCTTCTGAGGGTGATAAATGCCAAAACTAGGGAGATACCAGCATTCTTGTTCTGGAGCTAAAGCTGGAGCTGGTTCAGCGTGGCCCTTACTGAAAGTTTTGTCTAAAAACTCAATGTAATGTTCTTTCATTTCAGGTTTCTTTTTCAGTGTTTTGCGGAGCGTCATTAAGCGACTGAGGGCTTGGTCCCTATTGTTGGGTAAACGCTGTCTGGGGGAGCGGAATGGGAGTGGAGCTACCCAATTGTTCGCCTCATCTTTAGTAAAGTCTCTGTGCATAATTTCCAGGAATAATGCATCTTCTACTGAAAGAGCAGTTTTGTCATCATCTGCTGTTTGCTGGAAAATGTGTCTGCCTACTTCTGCTTGTGTCTTCTCGAATTTAGGACAGCTTTCTGTGTATTTGTCTTTTATATAGATTTTGCTTGCACAGGGGCTAAGGGAGGTAGGGCGCCCGTTATTCAGAATGTCTGTCTTGAAAGAGTTTACTGTGGGTTTGTGGGCACCTGAGAGGCAGACATCGCCTACAACCACCCATCCCAGATCGAGGCGTTGGGCATAAGGTGCACTGTTTGGACCATTTACCTGACTGCGAACCTTGTGAGCTTGGATGATGTCCCGGCCCAAGAGGAGGAGAATGTCCGCGGCTGGGTCCAGAGGAGGGATCTGTGAAGCGAGTGCGTGTAGATGAGGGTGAGCCGACACAGCCTCCTTGGTGGGTATCTCATCTCTATTATCTGGAATGCGATCACATTCTGTCAGTGTGGGCAGCACCATGGACACTTCCCCATTTACATCCTGAATAACGAAATTAGTTGCTCTGCGTCCTCCAGCCTCTGACAAACCTGCACATGTTTTCATGGTGTATGGGAGCATAGTGCCTTTCACATTAAACATGTCGAAGAAAGCAGACCTGGCTAAGGATGAGTTGCTTTGATCATCCAACATGGCGTACATCCTCTTTTTCTCTTCAGGATTTGTGCGGGGATACACGTCGACTAAACAAATCTTAGAGCAGGATTTGCCTTTTAGACGTGGGCCACACACCTCTGTGCAAGCAGTTGTGGTTACAGGGCTTGAAGGATCAGACTCCCCGCCGTGGCTTTGAGGCAGGAGGTTAGAGTCCTTGGTTGCCCACAGAGGTGGGCCAGCATGCATGGCAGACACGTGAGCGTCACTATTACATTCCGAGCATTGGATAATGGCTTTGCAATCGTTAGCTTGGTGACCTGTGGAAGAACAACACTTATAACAAATAGCATGTTCTTTGAGGATGCTTTTCCTTTCATCTAGTGTTTTTGACCTAAAACCCCTGCATTTGGCAAGTGAATGGGGCTTGTGGTGAATAGGACATTGTCTGTCTGGGTTGAGAACTGACGTTCGAGCTGTGCCATTTGTTTGACTGATATCTGTTCTGTTCACTGCAACCGCACCTCTGTATTTAGTTGGTTTCAACAATGGCTTATCAGGTTTTGGAGCTACTATGTTTGAACTTTGTAACATAAAGCTAGGATCTGTTTTCATTTCTGCATAATCATTTATAAACTGAACAAAATATGAGAAAGGTGGGTAAACTGCACCGTTGTCCCTTTTGTATTTTGTCCCCTGTTTCAACCAGGACTCCTGGAGTCCGTAGGGGAGCTTTTCCACTATCGGGTTTATCCCCCTTGGGGTGTCCAGAAAGCTAAGGCCGGGTAGATAATTTTCACTTTGTGCATACTCTAACTCCAACAGGAGATCTGCAAGCTCCTGCAATAAGTGAGTGTCCTTATTAGATATTTTTGGAAAAGACTGTAAGCGTTGGAAAAGTGACGCTTCGACTACCTCTGGAGAACCAAAACTTTTGTCCAGACGTTGCCACAAATGTTGAAGACCTGTGTGTGGGTTGTTCACATGGACCGCTCTGATCCTCAGCGCATGTTGTAGTGACTCCCCGCTGAGCCACTTGGTGAGGAGGTCAAGCTCTTCGCTGAACTTGAGGTTGAGGCCTTCTATGGCGTTGCGGAAAATGGACTTCCAGGACAAGTAAGACTCAGGACGGTTGTCAAAAACCTTGAATCCCGCTGTCAGCAGATCACGGCGTGCTAGATAGGCTGTGAAATCTGAGAGTTCAGTCTGTGGAGGCAATGAAGGTTTAGGCTGGGTTGAAATGTCAGTTTTTCTGTTTATAGGAGGGGACTTTGGTTGCTTCTGATTTACAAAATCAGTGAGATGTTCACCTGGAGAGGAGGCAACTGGTGGTTGACTCTGTCGTAGATGCTGAGCGTCGTTATTACCAACCAGTTGTCCTGTATCAGGCTTTCCGTCTTCATTAACTACCAAGCTGCGGTTAGTGAAGTGAGCGTTCACATAATCTTGAGCGCGTCTGATGGAAGGAGGTGTCTTAGAGGAGACTCCTTGTTCTGTGAGGTCAACGGCGTCATGCTCCTCGTCGGCTGCCGCTTCCAGGACATGAGCTGCAGCGAGCGCTGCTTCAGCCTCACCCTCCTTCTTTAGAGCGTTTAGTGTTGCCTCGATGCGTGCCTTCTCAACCTCCATGTCGATCTGGCGTTTGGCGTACTGTGCTCTAGTGCGGGCGGCTTCTGCTTCTGCTCTGGCTCGGGCTGCAGCTTGACTGGTGGATGAACGACGTGAAGAGCGTGAGTGGCACTCTGACCGGACCACCATCTGGGAGAGAGGCGGTGACGCTTCAGGCTGAGACATCTTGGGTGCTTGATAGGTAGATAATCTTCTTACTCTGCTGCCCTCAGGTGAATGTATGGCTATTCACCCTATGCAGCGAGCTTAACATAAGAGGAGATGGTTCCAGGAACGACAGGACACATCGCTTTGTCTTTGTGTCTTTAACTGAAGACCGTTTTTTCCTCTTTTAATTTGTAAGACTGTGAACATACAGTAAAATGATACGTAAGCATCAGTATCAACATATTTTGTAAACAAAACAGAAGTTAGCAACATAGCTTTCCTTATGCTTTACATTCACCATAAACATCTTTCCTTATACGTTCAAATAACCTTTTAAGTAACAAATCTTACAGAAAATGAAGTTAGACATTGCTTACTTACAGATTATGGCTCAACAAACTCCCCAACAATGTACACTGGGCTTAAAGTTTTGCAGCTTGTTCTCTGCTCCATGCATTTTCTCCCACTGCCTGCGTGAACTTTGCCTGCTGCTTACAACCCATCACCAAAGGTGGCAGTGTAGTGCACACCAAATAGCCAAAGAAGAAGCCACAAACTGAAGGGGTAATACTGCCCACTATTGGGAAACCTGAGAAATGCGCCAGCCAAAGAAACCCAACAAAGTAACAACCGAGGGGCAGAATACTGTCCATCTGGACGTAGACGAACAGAATCAACTTCTTGGGATACTCTAATGATGAATTTTACGCAAAACTATTCAAGGACCGCAAGACGTAGTTTGGAATATATTATAAGGTGTGCTAAATCACAATACCAACTCAATGAATTTGGTTAGAATGATCAATAAAATCTTAATTTAGATTTTTGTTTCTACAGCTCTGAGATAAGGAAGGATTAAAACAGAAAATATATATAGTTGCTGGTCACTCTGTGGGGACTAATCTCTGTGTTTGTGCCTTCTAAATCTGTCTGTATTGACTAAATACAGGATGTGCTGACAAAGCAATGAATTTTGGCTTTGCTTTCTTGTCTCGGGGAGATGATATCATGGTGATATATGGTGAAAGGAAGATTGAAGCAAACTGCAACCTCTGGCTGTTCAGCAGTATTTGTTTTAGGAAGCCAACAAATGAGGATCTCTTTTAAAAAGGCATTTTTAAAATGCTATATTCTTTATGTTAGGTAATCTTTGGAATCTTAGCAGTAATGTTCAGGCATTTGTCACATTTCACTTAAAGGTGGGTTGTTTGTTATACATAAATACATGCATAAATAAAGAGCTGTGTAAAATCATAAAACCTGATGTTCTGCATAGTATTAGAAGCATTTGTTTATTACTCATGTTATATATCATTGGTAATTAATTTTATTCCAAATATAAAAAAGCAGTGCAAATATTTTGGTCTAATAATAGTAATAATAATAAGAAGAAACATGACTCTACTGTGCAAACTTTGTGTGTGAGATTTTGCTGTCTAGAGAAGCTTACAGCATCTTTTAATTTCTGGATGAAATTGCAAATAATTCACCAGGAATATTGTAGTACAAGTGCACAATTCTCCTGCGACCTCTTGAATAATCATGTGGAAAGGAAAGCGCTATAAAATACCCTAGAAAAAAAATGCTCAAAGAGAGATATAGGGGATATTTTTTGTTGAGATAAAATCAGTGTACACGGAGGGTTCCAATTCAGTGGGGAGACGGGACGTGCAGCAGTTCAGAGATGAGTTTTTAAACCCCCAAACTAAAGATGCAGAGCTGCTGTACTGACTACAGAATGAGAGAGATTTAACTCTGAAAATTAGTTTTTTTCAAGGTGGAGAAATGTTGCATAAACGCATTTGATGCAACCCCCCCCCCCCCCCAAAAAAAAAAAAAAAGAAAGAAAAAAACAAACAGTAAGAGCAATTTGAAAATGCACAAAATTGCCCATTAGCTGTTCTATAGCGAAGACACATCATTTACATAAAATACAATGCAAATGTTGATATACACTTTGACAACCCTATGTTCTGGCAGCTTGTGGGTTCTGGTTATTGAAACAGAGCAAACTGTGGTGCACAGCCTTTTTCAGATTTGAAGGATGCTTTGAAGGGGTTTTCTTTTTTTTGGCGAGATTAAAATGTTGAATAATTACACATAATGTGTGGGCTACCTTTTCTAATGAAGTCCTACATAATATTAGGGAAAGCAAAATATGGAAACAGGGGTGCTAATTAGGTATTTTGTGCTGAAGGAAGTGAAACTATGTTCTCATTTAATTACATGCAGGAAATAAATTATTTTGGTTGCACCAAAACACGTGTGCTTTTTTGAGTACTTGTTGCTTTAATACATTTCACCACCATCACAGTACTCACATTGCCTCAGTATGATGTTTAAAAACATCTTGACAGCACAACCACAGAATGGAACGATAACCTGCACACTGGGGGCAATGTACAATGCAAGCGCAGAGTGGTTAAACCATTAAGCTCGGAGGTAAGGAAAACAGGGTAGCATGATGTTTTGATACTAACTCAGTCCCAACAGTGATTTCAAATGTGTGCTGAAATATGAAAGTGGAAAGTAATGTACTAAATAAATGAAAGCAGAACTCCAGAGATTTTACACATCAGGGTTTGTTGGCAGATTTTGGGGGAGCGGTACCAATGCATGTGAACACAGCTGCCTAAAGCTGTGTTCACATGCAAACATTTGCAAAAAAATTGTGTATTCCCAACTGTTTGGTGAATGGTTGCTGTAGGTTACTCACTGTTGCAAAGAAGTTACTGCACCAAATACCTCCTTGTGATTATTTTGGTCACTAGAAGATTGCAGCGGTTGCTTGTAGGTTGCATGGAAGGTGACAATTTGTTTGCAAACACTCGCTAGCTGCACAAATGTTACACAAATGGGAAATGTAGAATGTACAGTTTACATTGCATTTTCAAAGTTTCACTGTGCAGACTAGTCATGCCTGGTGTCAATCAACACGAACTTTCTAACTGGTTGCTGAAATCGCATTCTTCAGATGGTTGTCACTGACTTGCCTCTAGGCCAGTATAACTGGGGCCTTAACCAGTACAAGCAAAACACATCATCAACCAAAATTTTAAATGTGTTGCAATATGCAACTTAAAAGGTTTGTAATAAGTTCAAAGTAACAAAAAACAAAGAGCAACCAAACAGACAGGTATATATAGCAAAGTAATAAATAAGCAACTCACTTTTTCTGCCGAAAAGACATCTGCCGCTAAGCTCAAAGAAGATTCCTGGTGGGAATATAAAGTAGTTACATAAACATTTAATCACAGTGAATATAGATGTCATCGACTCTTTCATCGCTGAAAAAAAAGAGCTACAATACATTTTTTTTGCTATGTATGCATTCAAATGTGGAGTATCTTCAAGGAGTGGTGGGCGATGTCATTTTTCCCTAGTTGAAAGGTGAGATTAAGAAAAGATTTTTACATATTTAAAGATAATTATAATGATAAGAGTTACTATGGAGATGTACCTGCTTAAAACAGAACTAGCATTGGGGTTAAGCCTAAAGTTATTTCACTAACTCATTAATTCTGCCTCGTGAGACTCTTGATGAATGTAATTTTGAAACCTTTACTCCGAGGATCTGCTATAAAAAAAAGCTAAATAAATATTATTTTAAAAACAATTCAGTCTTTTTTTTTTACATTTCTGTTGTCAAGAACATCATGGCAGATATGCTGTAAGTAAGTAAGTAGAATAGATTATTATTATGCTTAGAATCAAACCCAAATCCATAATACTCATTATCAGATAACAGTTAGCAGATTCACCTCCTTAGTTAATTACATACAGTGGGGCAAAAAAGTATTTAGTCAGCCACCGATTGTGCAAGTTCCCCCACTTAAAATGATGACAGAGGTCAGTAATTTGCACCAGAGGTACACTTCAACTGTGAGAGACAGAATGTGAAAAAAAAATCCATGAATTCACATGGTAGGATTTGTAAAGAATTTATTCGTAAATCAGGGTGGAAAATAAGTATTTGGTCAATAACAAAAATACAACTCAATACTTTGTAACATAACCTTTGTTGGCAATAACAGAGGTCAAACGTTTACTATAGGTCTTTACCAGGTTTGCACACACAGTAGCTGGTATTTTGGCCCATTCCTCCATGCAGATCTTCTCAAGAGCAGTGATGTTTCCTTCCGAAGAGTGGTTCACCCTCCCAATAGCAGAGGTAAGCGGAAGTGACAGTCAAGGTAAGCGACTAATGTTGTAACTGACGTCAGACGCCGGAGATTTTGGCGGAAAATTAAAGCAAATGGTAGTTTAGATTTGAACAAATTTCTTTAAGCTTCAGTATTACCAAATACACTTATCAATTGTCTCATAACTAACAATATTTGTCTAAATTATCTCCAACACCCTGGAGAACAACGGGGAGAGTTTAGAGGCTCTCCAAGATTATATTGATCAGTGCTTTCAGGATCTCGTGATGAAGAAGGCCCAGAGTGCAGCTTCCCCGGCCAAATCTGAGACGCCGTCGTCGAAAAGACAACGCCCGGCAGATTCCCCCGGCACAACATCGCCAGCTGGCAAAGATATTGCCGACATACTGGAGTCAATCGACAAGCGATTGTCCAGTTTCGACGCAAGGCTGTCCCTGGTGGAGATTCTTCACCGGGAATTTAAATGCTTGCGAGAATCCCTGGAGTTCAGCCAGCAGCAAGTGGAAACGCTCGCTGCTGAAAATGCCACGCTAAGGGAGTCGGTGAAATCTCTCACAGAAAATGTTACCCAGCTCAATAGAGAAAATAAAAAAATAAAAGAAACGGTTATTGATCTACAAGCTCGTAGCATGCGTGATAATCTAGTATTTTCTGGTATTCCAGAAGCCGCTGGAGAGGACGCGGAGACCACGGTAAAAAGCTTCATCAAAACCCACCTGAAGCTGCCGGAGGACACGGTGAAGAACATCGTCTTCGATAGGGTGCATCGCCTCGGCCCCATTCGGGCTACGGCCGGGAGACCACGTCCTATCGTGGCCAAATTCGGCCACTTCAAACAAAAGCAACATGTGAAAAGCCGCGGCAGGGAATTAAAAGGAACGGACTTCAGCGTGAACGATCAGTTCCCCAAAGAGATCCTGGAACGACGCAGGGTCCTCTTCCCAATTCGACGCGGCTTCATCCAGAAAGGCTCCCGCGCTGTCATCGCTGTGGACCGGCTGTACGTGGACGGACAGCTCCACCGCGACCCCAACATCACTCCGTGGCTGTATTAACTTCAGACCAGATAAGAATCCGCTACACCCTTTCCCTATCCACTCACACTAACTTGGATTAACATTTGTTTAACTTACCGGTATCAAATCGCATCTTAAGTGTGATTTCATAGCAGTATTAACACCGTCACTCTCCGTCAGTGATTTAATTGGAATGTTTACGTTTTCTTTTCTCTCTTCTCGTTTTTTTTTTTGTTTTTTTTCCCTCTCTTTTCCCCCTCTTGTTTTTATGCTGCTCACCCTCGTCCTTGGTTTCTTTCTTTTTTTCTTTCACTGCTTCGATCACCTGCTTCCACACTCATCCACAAACAACATCATTTATTTCGACACTTACTCACTGCACGATCACGCACAGTCATGCGCTCAACGGCAGCACATTTACATCAGTCAGACAGCGCACACAGACCTACAGGATACACACACTTAAGCCAAGCATACTCATATTAGTAAATATGCAAACACATAGTCAGACTCGGGGAGCATCTCGCCACACATTTTTTCTCTCTCTCCCTCTCCTTATTTATGAACAAGTGAGATATTCTCTCCACCTGTCTAAGCGACACACACAGAGTACACCCCTAGTTATGCACAGACATCTATGGGTGCACTAAGATTCGTTACATGGAATGTAAATGGAGCTGGCTCCAGAGAAAAGAGGTTAAAAATATTTAACCAACTCAAAAAACTACAGGCAGATGTTGTCCTTTTACAAGAGACCCACAGACCTCTTAGAGGTTCGAATGAACTTAAAACACCTGAGTTTCCTAATGTGTTCTCAGCCTGTTATAATTCTAGACAAAGGGGAGTAGCAATTTTAATCCATAAAAAAATTAATTTCACAGTACTCGATACAGTTATAGATCCAGAGGGCAGATTCTTAATCATTAAACTATCTATACTTGATAAAAAGCTATGTATTGTAAGTGTATATGGTCCAAATGTTGATGATCCCTCATTCTTTCACGTTTTTTTCAGTGCACTCTCTGAACACTTAGATGGCACACTTGTGCTTGGAGGCGACCTCAACCTTGGACTGAATGAAGAAATGGATAGGCTCAATACAGCAGGAACTCAGCGTAATTGGCAGTCCACAAATATAATCAAACAGTATATGAGCGACTTTGGTCTTTGCGATGCATGGCGCTCCCTTCACCCCACCAGTAAGGAATATACTTTTTTTTCACATGTTTATCACTCCTACTCTCGTCTAGATTATTTTTTGGTCAGCAGCTCACTGCTGAGTGACGTTTCAGACACTGAGATTCACCCTATAGTTGTCAGCGATCATGCTCCTGTATCTTTAACACTAATGCACAAGAATAATACTATGCCAAGTAAAAACTGGAGATTTAATACATCACTGCTTAAAGATGAAGACTTTATTAAATATTTTAAAAAAGAGTGGACTTCATATTTAGACTTTAATGACACTCCCGGAACATCAGCTTCTGTTTTATGGGAAGCAGGGAAAGCTGTGATGAGAGGTAAAATAATTTCTTTCTCATCACATAAAAAGAAAAAAGAAAACAAAAATATTCAGGAATTAGAAAAAAACATCAAATCACTAGAAGAAGCCTACGCGTCCCACCAAGATCAGGAAACATTGAACAAAATACGCAAAACAAAACTAGAATTAAATGAGATAATTGATAGAAAAACAAAATTCTTAGTACAAAGACTACGCTTACAAAATTATGAACATAGTAATAAATCCGGTCAATTTCTAGCAAACCAGTTAAAAATAAATAAAGAAAAAACAACTATATGTGCTGTTCAAGATTCATCTGGGAACACAATATATGAACCGAAACAAATAAACAACATTTTCAGGGATTTCTATAAAACGTTGTATTCACCACAAATAAACCCATCTAAAAAGGAAATTGATCAATTTTTAGACAACATAACTCTCCCAAAATTATTAGACTCTCAAGCAATGGCACTGGATTCGCCACTGACATCAGGTGAACTCCAGGAAGCCCTGATAAATATGTCCAATAATAAGGCTCCAGGTCCAGACGGCTTTCCTGCAGAATTCTACAAAGAATTCTGGACGATTCTAGCACCAGTTTTTTACAGAACGTTGTTAGAAATCAAAGAAAAGGGCAGACTTCCATCAAATATGAATTCTGCAAACATTAATCTCCTGCTAAAACCAGGCAAAGACCCTGTATATCCCTCAAGCTATCGTCCAATATCCCTTATTAATGTAGACCTCAAAATAATCTGCAAAGTTCTCTCGAAGAGACTAGAGAAAATAACCCCCCTCTTAATTCATCCTGACCAAACTGGTTTCATAAAAGGTAGGCACTCATCAACAAATACACGTAGATTACTTAATTTGATAGACTACTCATACAGTAAAAACCTTGAAACTACAATATTTTCCTTAGATGCAGAAAAAGCGTTTGACAGAGTTAACTGGAAATTTCTATTTGCAACTTTACACAAATTTGGTTTTGGATCTTCTTTCATCAACTGGTTAAAAATATTATATAATTCCCCAACAGCTTGTGTCAGAACAAATGACCAGACATCCTCCAGCTTATGTCTCCTGAGGGGCACCAGGCAGGGATGCCCACTCTCCCCTTCACTGTTTGCAATTTTTATCGAACCACTAGCAGCAGCAATTAGACAGAATTCAGCAATTAAGGGCATAAAATGCAAGAACGTAGAACATAAAATCAGCCTTTATGCTGATGATGTGTTACTCTTTCTCCAAAATTCACAAACCAATATCTCTGGGGTGATTGAATTGATAAACTCTTTTGCAAGAATATCAGATTACTCAATTAACTGGTCAAAATCTACAGTCCTTCCTATTAATTGTTGCTTCCATAATTCCTCTTCTACTCCACTGCAATCGGGAAATATAAAATATTTAGGTATTAATATTTCTCCCAAGCTTGCAGATCTAACTAAATTAAACCATACCCCACTTTTAAAGAAAGTAGAAGGTGATCTGGCTAGATGGAAATGTCTACCCATATCACTCATGGGAAGGGTTGCTGCTATAAAAATGATGGTATTACCAAAAATAAATTATTTATTCTCAATGATCCCAACTAAACCGCCGCAAGATTGGTTCAGATCTCTAGATTCATATATGTCCAAATTCCTTTGGAAAAATAAGCCCCCACGTATAAGCTTAAAAACACTACAAAAGACCAAGGATAAAGGAGGATTAGAACTACCTAACTTTCAGCACTACTTCTTAGCCAACAGGCTTCAGTTTATCTCAGGATGGCTAAAACATACCCTCTTAGATGAACCTTGGCTAGATGTAGAACAAGCACTTTGCAATAATCTAGAGATTTCAGATCTACCATTTATCAGCTCAAACATCCAACGACATGAATGCTTCAAAAGCATCAACATCAGCTCTTCTCTGACAGCATGGTGGGAGTTTCTGAAGTTGACAGAGTCTTCATTAATCCCATGCAAACGTACACCTATCTGGAACAACCCTGACATATTACAAAACAATAATATGATAAACTTTTCAGATTGGAATGGTAAAGGAATCAAATATGTAGAACATATACTAGAAGGAACAGAATTTATTTCATTTGACAGACTAGTTACACAATATGGGATCAACAAGAAAAGATTTTTAGAATATCAACAAATTAAATCCATAATAAAAAAGAAATTTAAACTGGGTCAAGTTGAACTACAAACACCACCAAGTGTGGTTCAATTTTTTACTCTTAAAACCCCCAAATTACTATCCAAAATATACAGAATGCTTTCTAAAACAGATGAATCAATATCACTTCCTATTGCAAAATGGGAAGCGGATTTATCAGTTAACTTAGACCAAAACTTCTGGTCTCAGATTTGCTTAAAAACCTTTCATCTAATCAGAAATCCCAGTCTTCAATTAATTCAATACAAAATACTACATAGAGTGCACTATACAGGTCATCGGATGTTCAAGATGGGCTTTGCATCTACCAACAACTGCTCACACTGCCAAACCAATTCACCGGACAATTATATCCACGCTCTTTGGTTCTGTCCACCAGTTCAGAAGTTTTGGCGCGAGATATGTGAAGACTTATCAAAGTGTCTGAAATGTAACATTCCAACTTCCCCCTTAGTGTGTTTGTTGGGCAGCTTAGATAATGTCACTTCAGAAAAGAATATAGCCCATATGGTTTTCACTGCCCTATGCATAGCCAAGAAAACAGTCCTCATGAACTGGAAAAATAAAAACAATCTTAATTCTAACCAATATAGAAATTATCTATTAGATTACATTAGTCTTGATACAGCCTCTGCCACCACATCAGATCAATCGCTCTGGGCTCCTCTGATCAGCTCCATCACCTAGTGGGGGTGGGGGGTCATATTTTGGTCTCGCCTTCACTGTTGTGATTGGTGTGGGGGTAGGGTCGGGCTTAGGGCGTCGGGGGGTTCCCCGGGAGCATCTTCCTTGGGGGGCTCAACTCGGGGTAGCGGTCATGGCCAATTAGGGGCTCTGTTGGCTCTTAGGTGACGGCTTCCTCGTGGCTACGTGCAGCGGGGCTAGGGGAGGGTCTGTGCTGACGGACGGGGGTTACTGACCTGGTAGCCTGGCTGCCCCTGGGTGGGTCCGGGACGGGCGTGAGGTTCAGGGGGCGCTCCGGCTCTGGCCTGGGGCCCTGGCCGGGCCTCGGGGGCCTGGGTCCTGGTTGGTGTGTTGCCGGGGTTGTGGGCCGGTGGGTATATGGGGGCCCGCCACTGGCGCGGGGTGCCGCCGGTGCGCCGAGCCACCTGGGGGGCTCTTCAACTGGTGGGGGGGGGGGGGGGGGTTGTCACATCTTGCAGGAGCTTTCCTCTCTCAGGAACTCTCTCTGCAAGAGGGGGAGATACAGGAGAGGTGGAGGAAGATCTCAGCCTGGGCGTCTATTGTCTTATGTAGTCTGGAAGATGAGTGGATGATGGGGTGGGTGCAGTTTTCTCTGTTGTGGGGTTGGGTGGACTGCCCCGGGCTCTGTGGGGCCGGGCGGCGCCGCTGCACTGGGCCCCGGTTCGGATGGGCCTGGGCCCCCCTTCCCTGGCGGGTCGCGGAGTATGGGGGTGCCTACTGGGGTCAGCGGGGGAGCTGGCCCCAGGGAGGGGTCACTTGCCCCTCCCTTCCTTCCCTCCCCATCTCCAGCTGCCTCCCTCTTCCCGCTCCACCACAACCACCCACACATGCAGGGCCTTGGAGTAGGGGTGTGTCACCAGGGTGCAGAGGAGGTAACCCCCCCCTCTGTCCCCTTCTGGCTGCCTCTGCCTCAATTTTATCCCGCAACTTAGACATTCACATTACTCACACTCTCATTACACATACATATAGGATCTTGGGGGTGGGCACGCTACACGGAATCCCAATTACCATCAGGGTGTACACCTCACCCCCGGCGTAGTTGCCCACCTCTCAATTTTAAATACACGTAGACATTGAGGGCTAGCAGGAGGGACTATGCGCTTACCTGCTGCTCTCTGGCAGGTAGCTCCATGCCCTCCTGGGTTTTAAATGCACCTTAGAACACACATACATCAACACTACAATGAGCGGGTGGAGGGAGGTTAGGAGTCTTCTCTCACCCTCGTTCTCTGCTTTCTGCTGGAGCAGGGGGGCTAGGAGGAGGAGTTGGCCGTCCGACTGGGATCCGGAATGTGGGGCCTCCCTGCTGCTGCGGAGTCGGGGCGGTCTGCTTCTCCCCACCACAGGGAAAAGGGTAACACAACCTGGGTCTGGGTGCAGTTCCCCCCTCCAGGGGCAAGGGTACCTAGACCCGGTTCGTAGAGTACGCTTGGGGAGTGTGATTGTGTGTACAGCGTCTCTTTATGTCTGTCTCCACGTTGGTTGAGTGTGGAGTAAGTGCATATGAGAGCATGAGGGTGGGAATGGATGTTTGTATCTGTGTGTGCCTGTATGTCTGTGTCTATATGTCAGGTTGGGTATCAGATGCCACCTCTCTGAGGACAGCTCAGGCCCTCCAAGGTTTGGAGGCCTATCTCCCCCCACCACTTCCCCTGCTGGGGGCGGACTCCCTCAGACATCGGTGCGTTGGTTCTTTGTGTCCGGGGGTGGGCGTCCGGGTACACACCGGCTCACTCCTTGGCGGCTGCTTATCGGGGCCTGGAGCCTGGGGCTCGCTTGGGCCACTTCGGAGGTGGGGTGCCCCCGGCATCTCGGCCTGGGGCTCGGTCACTCAGGCACAGCTGGCTGCCGGCGGAGCTCACGGGCACGTCACTGCAGCCCCCCCTGGCTTCTGCTCCGTGGCTGCTGGGTGACCCCTCATCTGGGACTCTCCTCAGCTCTTTCTGGGACGGTGGCACGGCTGCCCCTCTGTTGGTCTTCCTTGGTCTCTTGTGTTCTGGGGGCCTCTGGATGTCTGGAGTTTTGATCTCCTCCATACCTGCTTCATGCCCTGGAGGACGGGGCAGTGGCCCCCCACACCCTCTAGCAGATCATTACATGAGGGAACCTTTTAAGAAAACAAGCGCGTCCATGCTCACAGGTGTACACACGGGTGATCACACACACAAACTACACCCTTTTTGGCTCCTACCTCAATGCACACTGTGCTGTCGATCTTACGTGCTGCACAATAATGTTTAATATTTAGTATTTACTGTCATATTCCCATATATCATTGTGATGTGGTTTATTGTATTACTCTCGTTTTCTTCTGCTTGTTTTCTTTTTTCTTTCTCAACAGGTGATCCAGGTGATCGATATATGTATTTTCTTTTTTTTTTTCTTTTTTTTTTTTCTGCTTATTCTGTTGGTTTTTGTTTTTTGCCCTTCTCCCCCGTCCCTCTTCTCAACTGTTTTTCTTTCCCTCTTTCTTTCTCCCTTTTCTTTCCCCCAGTCAAGTCTGTCCCGTATTCAGCAAGTGAAAATAAAATAAAGAATAAAAGGTGAATCAAATGGACCATTACGGCAAAGCTGGGATGGTCAATTTGGTAAAGAAAATCCGTTGGGCATCTTTCTTCGCCTTTAGACAATAATTCTGATGGCAAAAGAGCCAAATGGGACAGGAAAAAAAAAAAAAAAAAAGAGCAGTGATGTTTTGGGGCTGTCGCCGAGCAACACGGACTTTCAACTCCCGCCACAGATTTTCTATGGGGTTGAGGTCTGGAGACTGGCTAGGCCACTCCAGGACTTTCAAATGCTTCTTACGGAGCCACTCCTTTGTTGCCCGGGCGGTGTGTTTTGGATCATTGTCATGTTGGAAGACCCAGCCTCGTTTCATCTTCAAAGTTCTCACTGATGGAAGGAGGTTTCGGCTCAAAATCTCACGATACTTGGCCCCATTCATTCTGTCCTTAACACGGATCAGTCGTCCTGTCCCCTTGGCAGAAAAACAGCCCCATAGCATGATGTTTCCACCCCCATGCTTCACAGTAGGTATGGTGTTCTTGGGATGCAACTCAGTATTCTTCTTCCTCCAAACACGACGAGTTGAGTTTATACCAAAAAGTTCTACTTTGGTTTCATCTGACCACATGACATTCTCCCAATCCTCTGCTGTATCATCCATGTGCTCTCTGGCAAACTTCAGACGGGCCTGGACATGCACTGGCTTCAGCAGCGGAACACGTCTGGTACTGCGGGATTTGATTCCCTGCCGTTGTAGTGTGTTACTGATGGTGACCTTTGTTACTTTGGTCCCAGCTCTCTGCAGGTCATTCACCAGGTCTCCCCGTGTGGTTCTGGGATCTTTGCTCACCGTTCTCATGATCATTTTGACCCCACGGGATGAGATCTTGCGTGGAGCCCCAGATCGAGGGAGATTATCAGTGGTCTTGTATGTCTTCCATTTTCTGATGATTGCTCCCACAGTTGATTTTTTCACACCAAGCTGCTTGCCTATTGTAGATTCACTCTTCCCAGTCTGGTGCAGGTCTACAATTCTTTTCCTGGTGTCCTTCGAAAGCTCTTTGGTCTTGGCCATGGCGGAGTTTGGAGTCTGACTGGTTGAGGCTGTGGACAGGTGTCTTTTATACAGATGATGAGGTCAAACAGGTGCCATTCATACAGGTAACGAGTGGGGGACAGAAAAGCTTCTTACAGAAGACGTTACAGGTCTGTGAGAGCCAGGGATTTTCCTTGTTTGAGGTGACCAAATACTTATTTTCCACCCTGATTTACGAATAAATTCTTTACAAATCCTACCATGTGAATTCATGGATTTTTTTTTCACATTCTGTCTCTCACAGTTGAAGTGTACCTCTGGTGCAAATTACTGACCTCTGTCATCATTTTAAGTGGGGGAACTTGCACAATCGGTGGCTGACTAAATACTTTTTTGCCCCACTGTAGAAGGCAGAGACATCTTTTTTGCCAGTACAATGTAAGTACAGTATAAACAAACAGAGTTCTTTACTCACTGTCTGTGTGCTGACATTTAACAAATGGCCTGACATGAAGTCTTAATGATATTTTTTCATCTGTTCTTGGATGAAAAAACGGATGAAAACTGATGTAAACTCTTCCCTGTACAGACAGCCAGCTAACCAGGCAAACAGACAAACAGCAACTATCAAAGAGACCTAAAGACAACAGAAAGCTTTCAAGGACCGTTTGAAGCCAGACCACTTTCAAACCTTTTGATACTACAGCAATGCATGGATTGTTTGAACGGGTGAATTATGTGATAAATTGCTTTTTCTTTATGCCACAAGCTGGATATGTAATAAATTGTGAGAATTGAGGAGTAATAATATCATTATTTCAAGACATTAGTCAGCAAACTTTATTTTAGTCTTAGATTTTCTTTGTAATGAATATATTCAGCTTGAATCAGTTAAACAGAACATGAGCAGAGAAAAAAAGAAAAGTAAAAAGAAAAGGCGTAGAGGGTGACTTTGCCTCTAAACAGGAAAACGAGTAGGAAAGGGGTTAAAGTAGGGGAACCCTAGAATCAGTTGTAGTGGCTCAAGGTGGGTAAAGAATCATAACTTTTTCATAACATTTTCTTAATATACATGCAGTGATCTGTGCTTCTACTGCTGCTGTGAGGTTTACTGATATTTCTGGATTTACACAACTGAATTCAACAAGAGGTCATGGGATGTCCTGACTGGTTTCCATCCTCTGCACTGACAGGGTATTGTTTATACTGTCTATACTACAAGGTATAAAGTCTGTATGAAGGTGGGATTCAGTGAACAAATCTCATCAGCTTAAATTGATGTCTGTTATACTTGATTAACCTAACTCTGACCATGAGCACCACAGCCACCTTGCACCAGTCAGACACTATTCTTTACTTTAAATCCACAGTACAACACAGTGTTTTCATGCAACCTTTAAATAACACAGTTAGTCTACCTCAGTTTATTTGTCAGTACTTTTCACAGTATGATAAAACATAATGTCACATGTAAAGACCAAACTTATCAAATACCTGGCTGTGGTTCTGACCTGAATGGGGCTTTGGTGGATCTTGGGTGTTGTTTTTTTTCTGCATGCAGCGCTGCTGGGGGTTCTAATAGCTGCACTGCTCCTTGGTGGTTACGGGGCTAGCTTGGGGGCTTGGCGTTATGAGGGTGCTGTACCTATGGGGTTCTGGCTGGCCCTGGGCTGCTCGGGTCATGGCTGGTGTTTTGGCAGGGTTGTGGGTTGGTGCATGCACTGGTGCCTGGCCCTGGCCTAGGGGCTTTCGGTGCATTGATTGAAGGGGGGGGGGCGGTGTCCTTTCCTCCCCATCCCTAATTACTTCCTATGTAGGGCCTACTTGCCCTTGCCACACTCCCTGCCAGTGGTTGAACAGTAGAGTGTGTGCTAGGCTTGTTGCTGTCGTCCCCCTGGCTTTGTCCCCCTGCTGGAGGATGGGGCGTCCCTAGGTTTTTAGTCTCCGGGCCCGGAGCTTGATCCGCTCTGGTATTGCCGGCTGCCGCTGGAGCCTGTGGGCTCATTGCTACAGTCCCCTGGGGCTTCTGCACTGTGGCTGCTGGGTGGCTGGGCCGCAGTTGTCCCTGCGGTGGTCCTCCTGGGGCTCTCGTGACTTGAGTGCCCACTGGATGATTGGGGCCCAGGTCTCCTCCATGGCTGCTTCATATCCTGGGGGGTCGACACTGCATGCAAAAACCTTATGAACACAAGCGCACTCATGCACACAGATCTGGAGACAGGTACCCACAGACACGCACTATCTTGGGCTGCTGTCTCCAAAAATTTTGTTACTTTAAATTTAGTACTGTGTGATGTTCAGTAACGTTGTCATTGTTATTTTTGCACATGTTGGTTGATCTTAACCTCTGACTATGACACATGGTTTCGCTTCTTTTTATGTGACATCGCCAAGTGATTGATACACAAACAGGATACTTGTCATGTGACCTGAAACAATAACTCCCCTCAAATGCGTCAAAGCAAAAATAACAAGTCTGTTTTGTTTAGAAAATACAGATATTTGTTTAAAAATAGAGTAAAAGTAAAAAGTAAAGTACAGATAACTGAAAACTCCACCTAAGGGTTAATAAAGTTAATAAAGCAGTTAGTGACTGTCTCTTCAGCTTAGTCACAGTCATGAAATCACAGTATTATTCTTCTTACACAAACAATATGGGAATAAACTATGAGCAAAACCCCCCAAAACATTTAGAGTTCCACCTCTGTAAAACACCACAATGGATTTTACATCAAACCATCAAGATGTGATTAAATTCACACTTTCAACTTTAATTCATGGAATTTTTTTTAAATTAACTGTTCACGAATTACATTCATTTTTATAGTTTTCAGAGGCTCAAAAGGAATTGGAGAATTGACCAACAAGCGGTTTCATGGCCACCAGCACCCACTAACTCATAAATCCAAAACAAAGTAAGCAGACAGAAGATGATTCAAGTGTTGAATTCACATTTTGTAGCTGTTCAGTAGAACTCTCGATGTAATATAGTTCCAACGAGATGTCAGTGTGTAAGTGAGGGAGACCATCGTTAGACTGACCAAATCTGGTACATTCTTAAAATAAGAAATAATCGGGCCTGCTCAGTCACATCCCAAGGCCTGAAAGACCATGGAAGTGCTGTCATGAACTTTAGAAGATAAGGTAATCAAGAGGCTCTTTTATAAATGGAAATACGGAGGGTTTACAACAAGATCCAGCAAGGCTAAAATAAACTTTGTCATTAAACATCTAAAAGATGCTGCACAGCTCTAGAGAAAAAATATCTTTGGACAGAAAAAAACAAGATTAAATTATACTGGAATGATGGGTAAAGAGAAGGAATGAAAGAAGCTCTGCAGATCTAGAGTACACCACATAATCTATGCTATGTCATGGACATGTGTGGCTGTTTTTTGATGACTGTTGACAGAAGTAGCAAGGCAGAACTGTACAGGGCTATACTCTGCTCAGATTCAGACAAATAGTAAGAAACAGTGTGGTGCTTCACACGGTGCAAGAAAACAAACAAAACTGTTTTATTGTCCAAAACGTATTGACCTACATGTATATACTTTATTGAAATGTCTTTCTTCTTTGTCCTTCTGGTAAATTTTGCCTACAGTTTTGTTCTTTTTGCCCTCTGTACAGTGTGCTGTTCTTACACATTCACAACACAGTGTCTGTGGATCTCTCTGGTGTCTATCGCGCTGTCTCACCCACACATATTAATTTGCCCCTGTGCCTTGCTCCTTTCTGTTGTCTCTCATCCCTTCTCACTCAGACTTCCCTCTGGTGGCGGCTTGGTTTTCATTCAGTCATCTTGTGCTTCTGGCATTTGTTGTGTCAAAGTGTTGTGAACTTGAGGCCTCTGGCTCTCTTTTCCCCACATCCACTCCTTGTGCAACCCTTTTGATTCTGTTATTCTCACCCTGAATTTTCTCTGCTCTCACTTGTTGTATCATCTCATATCAGCTTTGCTTTTTCTAGTATTGCTCTGTCCTGGATCCATTCCTCTCAACGTAACTGCTGTCTCCTTGATCTTCTTTTCTCTGCTTCACAACACAAAATATAAGAAGCATAGCTCAAACACAGATTGTCGTGTCAAGGGACTACAGAGTTTAAATGTATGTTTTTGTGTGTGTAGGTGTCAGCGGCAGAGTATTTTTAGTTATTTATTGCTGATACATGTAGTAAACAAGTCTAGAAATAACACTTGTCAGATATGAGGCAGTATCACATGCCATTACAGTGAGTGTAATATTTCAAAATAAATAAAAAGACATTTAAGGAAGCACAAATTAAAAATAAGTTGATTTTGATTTATTTCTGGGAACTATTGGTATTTTTTCTCCCTGGCAAAATCCTTGTAGTTAGAAGATGTTATGTTGGAAGCCTAATAATACACAGCTGTCTCTGTCTTAGAAGTCAAACTTCATCTGTTTATGGCCCATAGAATAGGTCAGTTTTATACCGTGCAGTAACAGAATACACTGGCATACATGTATTTTTTGTAGTGCTAAAAAAGATAATATAATTCACACTGTGTGCAAACAAAGGTAGTACATAAAGCTACAGATGAAAGTATAAAGGTGTCATTGTATGAACAAAAACTTGGACATGTCCAGATATGTCGGGGTTCTGGGGACAGCAGTTTAAAGAAACATTTCCAGACTTCCCTTTCCCTTGTCACCACCTTTAGCTCCTTTGGGGGAAATCCAAGGCCTTCCAGGGAAAGCCAAGAGAAATAATGTCCTCAGCATGCCCTGGTGTGCCTTTGGGTCACCTCCCAGTTTGATGTGGTCGAAACACCTATTCAAGGAGTCATCCACGAGGCATCCAAGCCAAACATTTGAACAACCTCAACTACAGCTCTTTTAATCTAATCTGAAGCTATCCCAGATGACTCAGGTCTGCACCTTATTTTTAAGAGGAAAGCCAGACATCCTTCAAAGAAATTGAATTTCTTCCATTTGAATCTACAATGTTATCCGGTCATTAAGTCTGACGTCACTAGCCGTGTCTGGGCCTAAACTCCGCTGCAGGTCCATATCAAACGATCACTATGGCATTACCGAGAGTTAAAAAACTGTCTAAAGTCTTTCATCTTTAATAAAATGATCAGCGTTCTGCTCTACCAGGTGTAACAATTGAGTTTAACATCCAGGCATCCATGAAAACAGAATTTATGACATTTAACGGAGTTAGAAGTTAGCAGGAAGTTAGCTCGCTAGCTTCTATCTAAATACAATCTAGCATGTCCTGACTGCGGGGTTTTGGAAACAAATTAAAACGTACAGCTCTGTTATCACTTCCAACATAAATGAAAGTGATGATACTTTCTGTCACTACCCACAGCTCTAGGATATAGGTTTGGTACAATATCTGTGTCACTGCAGAAACTACCCCAATCTGTGTGTAAATTTCCATCACTGCCCCACTCGAGAATAAGACCACCTCAGCTCAGCATCTCCACTTATGGCAGAAGCTCATTTACAACCCAGAGTGGGCACTACACACCTTCTCAGCTTATAAATTAGGCACAAAAAGCTGTCTATTGCTTGTGTTCCTGAATATACTACTAACATAATCACTTCTTCATGTTAGCAATCGCAAATGTTTAAGTAAAGCATTTAAATTACTTATCAAAGCATGTATGTTTGTCTTGAAAAATTGGAAGTTCAGTATGGCAAACATTGTTTTTAAACTTAAACCATGATTTTTTTGTAAACTTATTTTGAAGTGCCTAACACCAACAAGCCCTCTATAGTGCCTAAACCTAACCAAGGTGTTTCCAAGGTGTAAACTTGATCAAGTTATTGTTAATGTCTAAACTTAAACACACAACATATTAGGTAATTAATAATGTGAGAAGTAGTGCATCATGCAAATGATGCATGAGTTAAACTTGGGTTTCTAGCATGAGAAGCAAGCTGACTCTATAAAAGTTAAGAACAGAGTCAGCGATGAAGGTCAAAACCCACTGGGAATGGCTCTAACTTATTTCCAGTATAGTGAACCAAGCTCCCACATCAACAATACAAAATACTCTGAATGTAGCCCCCATAGTTTAGCCTAAAGGATGAAGTTCATGAAACACTTGGTTGGACAAACTCCAACACACCTTTGAATATCTGTGAAAGGGTAAAGAGCTGTGCAGTGCTCAGTTTAAGATTCAGTTAATGAGTGGACTGGCCTCTCCTCTACCCAGGTGTCACAGTGAGGTTGTTGCTCTTAAAGTTGGAACACATCTATTTCCACCTCCTTGTAAAGAGCCTAAAGCCAGTTTCAGTAGCCAGGAACTATCAAAGCCTCTGAAATTATATGTTGTAGGGGGTATTCTGACCTGCATAGGGTTTATCAAGCCAAATTGGTCCTTTCTGAAGATCCAGACTGTGATTCCAAATTATGTTAGCAATAAGGATTCAGGAAATCGACCCTGGAGTCATGGAGTCGGGCCTGAGGGAAGGGCTTGTCATTTTGAGGATCACCATAAGCATAAAGATTTGAAACTCTTCATGTAGTCTTATCATGGTCACACTGTATTCTTCATAAATTCATCCAATAATCAATAAACTCTCCTTTCTTGTTTTACTAGGTCTGGTGGAAAACGTATCACTCCTAAGACATGCATTACAAACTTTTATTGATTACTTTTAGGTGACTCAGGATTCCTGCCTGTTTGCACTATATTTACATTTTTTTAGGGTCTTGGCAATGGGTTTGTTTAGATACAATACATACGACACTACAGTATTATTACAATTACATGTAGGGCTGCTCAATTAATCGAATTTTAATCTCGATTACGATCTGGGCTTTCAACGATCATTAAAAATGACTGAGCCCCTCCCTCGTGCTTTACTCTCGCGCTGCTCCGTGTGGCAAATCGAGCGCACCTCTCTGCATTTCGAACACGTGTCACAACAATTAAGAGCAGCGGTCCCCAACCTTTTTTTGCGCCACGGACCGGTTTATGCCCGACAATATTTTCATGGACCTTAAGGTCATGGACTTTAAGGTGTCGCGGATAAATACAACAAAATAAAACTAGTACAGGTACCGGGAAAAAGAAGAAAATTTATTCATAACACACGTGAAAAGACCAAGGAAAACCGAGTAAACGATAAAAACGCTAACAAAATAACGCTTAAAACCGATAAAAACCCTGAAAACTATACATTTCACACCTGAGCCTCAACTCTCGCGGCCCGGTACCAAACGACTCACGGACTGGCACCGGGGTTGGGGGCCGCTGATTAAGAGGACCCGAGGGAAGCTCGGAAAGCTAAGCAGAAGTTATTTGGAGAGGAGAGTGACTGCCGTTGGTTGACAAGAGAGGTAAAAAAAACTTCAGTGGTGTGGAAACATTATGGGTTCGCGGAGTCAGACGTGGATCAAGTAGACATAGTGTGTAAACTTTGCTACAGTGTCGTAGCTGCACCACAGAGCAACACTGCAAAGTTCACTAAACATAGATGTTTACATTTTTCATTTATTTTTTATATTGCAAACATTTGCACTGTTATCAGTATTTGCACACTATTTTATATTATTTTTTGACAATCTTTAAAGTCATTATTCAATACATTGTTATTGTTAAATAAATATTGTCAAATAATCGAGATCTCAATTTCAGTGAAAATAATCGTGATTATCATTTTTGCCATAATCGAGCAGCCCTAATTACATGTTAAGGACCTATGTACTTAAATAGAAAACGTTTATCATTTAAAATTACTGATCACTTACATTTTTAGCAGCAATGAAGAATATTCAGTTTCCAGTCACATTACTGATTAGTGAAGGATGTGAATCCACCTTTAAAGTCAACAATAATAATTTCAGGTTTAGTCTCAAGTACAAAAAGACTTTCAGCCTTTTTTCTTTGTTGGGCAGACTAACTAATAAAACATGGCAGCCCTCACGCATAATTTGTATGTATTGACAAAGAAAGTATCCCACTTAGATTCTGTGTTTGAATGTAGGGAGAGACTTTAGAAAAGAGCAGTGTGTGTTTATAGACAGCAGGATGGCAGGGTCTGGCATCTCATTCTGTAATTTGACTCTGTGCTAAATGAAGACAAACAAAATGCCTATAAAACCAATGTTTCCTGAACACCCAGTTCTTCTTTATAATGACCCTTTCTCACTTTTCTGCTTTATGTTTACTTTAATTGTGTCTTTTCAAACGTATTCATCAATTCAGCAGCACTTGTGTGTTCACTATAACCATCAACACAAGAAGCTACTTTTCAGCTGCTCCCTTATTCACAAGAGGTCGCCACAGCAGGGAGCTTCGCATTCTTGATTCGGCAGAGTTTTTACACCGGATGGCCTTCCAGACGCAACCCTAAAGGGATTTGTTTCTCCTCCTGGGATCAAACTATGGAGCCACTCGCAACCATCAACACAAGAAAACAATTTTTCTGTGTCTGAAGAGGATGTGCCTTCCCAGTACATTCATTTCTGTTTTGGCTGATGGCGGAGTCTCTTGGTGTGGGTCAAAGCCTCCTCGCCTGTGTTCAATTGCTTTATCTGGCACTGAGTGTAAGAGGGAGAGGTGGTACCACACTACTCTGCCTGACCGTTTCCGTCACCGTGATGATTCTTAAGGGCTTTACACATTTTTTGCACATTATATTTCATGTGCCATTCACATGGAACACATTCAGTTTTTCCAGATCAAGCTCAGTTTTTATGATTTCTCACATGTGAATAAACAGATTGGTCAAAGACACACAGCTAGATGCTGCTCCCGGTCAGCTCGCTGACATTATTCCGCTGCCTCCTCAGATGTGGTTCTGCCAACAGGAGGAGCTCTGATAACAAAAGCTCAAACTGCCCCACGGACATCCTGAAATATGTACGAAAGCAGCCGTAATACATCTTCAACTCCTGGATCAAACCATGAAATTCTCTCTGCTTTTCTTGAGAAATGGATGAACCCAGACTCTCAATCTCCTCCTTTTCTTGTTAAGAAACATCAGGACAAGTTTAATTTTTTTTCATGTTTTGCAAAAACCCAACACTTTGTGGGCTTGAACATAACGCAGTTCAAGAATCCTTTTACCCACAATCTGGTCATAAATCAAGCTTCTTTGCTTCTCCTCCTCATCACTACCTGGACCTCCAGACATCTGCGACTCACACTTAGCCCGCCTGCCCGCTCTCCACCTGGTTCCCGTGGATACCCACCTGCTGACCCAGTACACCTTCCATGTTCTCCCTCGCCACATTCTCAAGTAAGACTCGATTTGTTTCAGTTTATGCACCAACTAACTATATTCATTCCCTGGGCAACAAATTAACTCTCAGTCTTTCCTCTGGCAGAGCTCCTGTGATCCCTCACGCGTTGAAGTGGTTCTGGTTCCCCAGCTGTAAACCCTTATTTGGTCATTTTCTTTCCAATAAATCTCTCTTAGTTAAAAGACTCTGCATTTCAAATGTATCCAGCCAGCCCAGCATTATGACAGCACAAGCACTACTATTTCAATAGTAGAAGACAGTTACTGTTGTCTATCAGTTAACCTCTTAAGCCCCAACGCCCCCTGATACGGGGGCAAAAAGCAGGAGATCAGGTAGGCTTGGGGCTTAAGAGGTTTTAAAATCAACAACAAATAAACAAGGTAAATATGTTAAAAGAAAATCTTCTAAAGTGAGCATGCAAAGCAGTCAATTCACCCTGTAATACTACTGTAGCCCAGATCAAAATTATGAGTTAAAGAATAAGCACAACGTCAGTTCCAAATCAGTTAGCGTACTGTGTAAAATGTGCATAAAGAGTGCATTGATTGACAAATCCCATATTCTTTTCAAAGAAGAACATAGAAAACCTGAGACATTAAACAATTTCTTATATATTTTAGTATGACATGAAAAAATAGCATATTTTGAATTTATTGGCAGCAACAGGTTTTTAAAAAAAGTTGAGAGGGGCAACAAAAAAATGGAAACGTAAGTGGCAATAAAAAGAAACAACTGGAGGAACATTTTGCAACTAACTAGGTTATGTAGAAATAGGTAATTAAAAGCGGAGTTTTTAGAACTAAAGATCAGCAGAGGTTTACCAATCTACAAAAAAATGCATCTATTTCTGAGCATAAAATGGTGAAGACTTTGAATATCTCATCATTCACAGTACATAATATCAAAAAACCATTCTGAGAATCTGGAGAAATCTCTGTGCACAAAGAATAAGTCTGACAATCAGTATAGGATGCCCTCAGGCAGTACCGTGTTAAGAAGAAGCATGTTTCTGTCATGGTAATCACTGCATGTAGGAACAGATCCAAAAGTGGTCACTGTGTGACCACAAATGCAGTTTAAAGCTCTATCATGCAAAGAAAAAGCCATGCATGAACAAGCTCATTTAAAATAGATTGGGACAAAATGGAAAAGTGTTCTGTGGTCAGACAAATCAAAATTTAAAATTCTTTTTTGGAAAACATATACACAGCATCCTCTGGACTGAAGAGAAGATGGCCATCCGGAAATTGCTACTTGCACATTGGGAAAGGCACCATCGGTGCTGAAAGGATTGATGGTGAGCAACATATATGCCCATTCAGCCGACGTATTTTTCAGGGAAGGTATGTCATATTCCATCAAGACGATGCTAAACCATATTCTGCATCTACAGCATGGCTTTGTAGTTAAAGAGTCCATGTGCTGAACTTGCCTGCCTACAATACAGATCTTTCAGTTACTGAAAACATTTGGCTCATCATTACAAAAACAACAACAACCAAAAAAAAAAGCATTAACTGGGTTTCCGGTACGGATCGGGTAGCGACAGTCACTACTCGTTCCGTACCGGGGAACCCGATCGGTACCCAAATCTTGCGCAAATCTTACGTCACTTCCTCTCTTTGCGAACATTGCAACAGTTAATGTATTTGAATGACACGGTTAGCACCCAGTTAGCTCCAAGCATTTCTCAACAGCTCTGCCTCATTTTCGACTGCCTGGGACATTTAAACAGTGGATAATCCATTTACAAACAAATTCATGCTTTTCTCCTCAACAGAGAGCGTCCCCCGATTGCCATTAAATCATACAGAAGAAGAAGAAAAAATCTGCACATGCGCAGTAAGGATCGGGGAGTCCTGATCCATAACTATCTTTTTATTTTTCGTTTTTGTCTACATCATATTGAAATGATTGCATTATTGCAAACATTTTAAGAGATACTTATCATTCTTAACATCTTAACAGATACTCTGACCTGTAACTATCGTAAAACGCTTCGACCGGAAGTAGACACCTTTCGCGCATGCGGGGTACGGATCGGGTTTCCGGTACGGATCGGGTAGTGACAGTTGTCAACAGCCATTGCGAATGAGGCATCGTGGCCAGAGCTCCCCCTTCCGGCAACGGCAGACATAACAAATCAATCACGATCACTAAATCACATGGATTATTCCTCAGGCTCGACAAGTAGATCACAGATTGAACTTTACACAGGTTGTAGGTACATTAAAGATTGTTATCCCGTTGAAGTCATGAACTCTTTTAACTGTTTTAGCCTGTGTTACAGTAAATCTCTTTGATGGGACTTCTTTTGCCCTTGTTTATACATTTACATATTTGAAAGAAATTAAATAATACATTGAGTAACTTTTAACCATTATGAACTTCAACTAATAATCAGTCTATCACACTAGCAACTAATCAGTAGCTGAGTTTGTGTAACTTGGCTCCATGAATTAAAGGTTTTGCCTTTTGTTCTGTCCTTCCTTACACCCTATTGTTTCTCTGACTCTTACAGAAGCACTCTTCTGTTGTCCATCTTGTTGTGTGTGTCTCAGGCCTTTGTTTATTATCATTATCTCTCTTCATCACTCCTTTTTTCTTTCTTATTGGTGTCTACTTCGGTTTCTCTCTCTCCGTTTACCCCCTTTAGCTAAATCCCGATGCCAGAAAGTATTTGTGTGGTCTGATTTGTGTGTAAGTATGCAAGTGAAAGCGTACTTGCATTCTGACACACAAGTACGCATAGTATGCGTACTTGCATACTATGTGGTTTAAATACTTATAACGCAGGGTCTGACCCGATTCAACCAAACGCATCAGAGCCTCTTTATAAATTCCCACAGGTGTATATGAGCATGTGCATGTACGTTACTATGCTTGGGCGCTTGCACGTTAGTGTCCATGCTAACATGCACATTCAGTGGCGGTCCTAGCCTGTTTGGCGCCCTGGGCGAACACTCCCTCTGGCGCCTATATACAAACAAAGAGTACCTTGCCTGTGTGTGTGTGTGTGTGTGTGTGTGGTCAGAGTGTGACCCCATAAATGACTTCCCTAAACCTACTGGTCTGGAAAGTCTAGCACTTAGCCTAAAACAGATATAGCCACGTTTATCCTACCATAAAACAATAAAACAAGGTACGACCTCTTCCCATGCTCCCAGGATGTAGGTGTGGATTCCAGAACATGCACACCAATGCACACCAAGCCTTTGCAGACTATTAAGGATCACACATCCTATCACTACACAATTATTTAAACACCTCTACCAATCTAAGACTAATTACAAAACTCTAAGCATATATAAGTAGATATTTCTAAGCATAAATGACAATCAACATTACAAAACCTAACACATAGTATGCAAACGGCTACCAAACAGCCATCATAATTCCTCATACAATGAGAACAGGACAAATCAACAATTGACAATGACTAATTAACATTAAAATCTGTAACATATTGTATTGTTTGGAGTTTAGTCTGTTACTGTTGCTATTTTTACCATTTCTTCTCGGAGCAACTGTAACCCACATAATTTCCTTAGGGATTAATAAAGTATTCTGATTCTGATTGTTTCAGGATGACCTGCCATAATCCAATGACACATCTGCTTACCTGCATCTTTTGCTCGTTTCTCCTCCTCTTCTTTTCTATTTTTTTCTAAACTGAGCACCTGATGGCTTTGAACTTTTCTTGTCCATCTTCCATTGGTTTTAATTTTGCACTCCAGTATGAACACCATCCCTCAACCCGAGGATCACCACAACATGATCTAACACACCTACACCTTAGTTCACAGATTCACTTTGTCTAGGGTTTATTTCTGAGATTTCACACAACCCAGGATTCAAATCATGAATACATAATGGGCTTGGATTTACAACATTATAAATGAAATGTGCTCTCTTTGGAAGCAGCCGGCCCCCTTTCGACGGGTTGTGTGTGAGACTTTAAATCATCAAACTGTAAATTTTAAATTGTTATTGATCCCTTTACCCCGAGTCCTAAAGTGTATATTTATTTTCTTACTCTTCTTATTTTTATTGTTTGTTTACTTGCACTGCTATAACTGGAGCCTCATTGTCTCGTCTCTCTATATACTGGACTGTATGTAGCGGAGATGCCAATAAAGTTTACTTTGACTTCAGCAGCGAGCAGGCGCACCGAGGGCTCTCGCGCTGACTTTTCGTGTATAGAATTTTGAAAAAACATCGGTGCAAATTATAAGTCTGTATCATGATGTCTGGTGTTTTCATGTTTTTTGGTTTGTTTTTATTTTGTTTTATTTGGCGAGTTGGTTATTAGACGCTGCTCCAGCCAGCCAGAGAATCCCCCGCCGCCCCGCCCTCTCCCCCCTGTGCCGCAAGCTGCAGGCGCACCTCGCAAACGGAGGGCGCCCTCACTCCCAGCAAATGGGCGATAAAAAAACGATCGGTGCCTGTGACATTCCCAATATGCGCTGGCATGACGTCGGGGCAGCATGAGTACGAGCATTTTTTAAAAAATTTTTTTGCCGATACCCGTGATGCCGCCCCCCACCACAATGCCGCCCCGGGCAACCGCCCGTGTCGCCCGTATCTAAAACCGCTACTGTGCACATTTGTCCTTTTGTATTCAAGCATAACAACCATCATAATCACAGGTGTGTGTCTTTGTGTGTGTGTGTATCTGTCAGTGTGTGTGCACTTAAGCCAGCAGGTCACCTGCAGGAGCAGTCTATTCAATTTAGCAGGTTTAGGCAAAAACCAGGTTACCAGTCAGACATTGTTTAGTCAACACTAGGGATGGGTATCGTTTAGGTTTTATCTGATACCGGTGCCAAACCGGTACTTTTGAAACGGTGCCGGTGCTTAAACGGTGCTCGAACCGGTGCTTAAAGAATGGAGAACACAAGCTTTGTCCAAAAACCTCTCATGTTCAGCTGTTTTTTTGTAAAAAGATAACAATGTTAGCCTTTTCTGCAGCTATAGGGCATATATGGTATCTCTTGGCTGGAAGCAGTGCTTAAACAATGGAAAAAACACAAATTTGTCCAAAAACCTCATGTTTAACTGTTTCCCACTTTTTCTTTGGTCATTTTAGCCTTTTTGGCCAGGGTGAAGGGAGTATCTGCCATCAAACAAGAAGGCAGCCGCATGTAGCTATGATGATGTTTGCTAGTTCACCTTACATGCATTAATTTAATAACGTGGTTAGCCTACTCAACGTAAATTAAACACGAACAACATTAAGCTACTCACGCAGAGAAGAACGGCTGCTGCTGCCATCATCATCCTCATCATTTCTGCTACACTGGCAGGGCTAGGGGCCAGGACTCTACTCTTCAGCTTTTTGGGGGATGTTGCTAACTCTGGGTCCGATAACAGGCACCACACCTGCAGTAGATGCGCTCGGTGTGAGGTCTCGCAGCAAGCTATCAAATACGGCGCATTTCTCGGCTTTTAAAAAAAGACGCTATGCGTCGCCAGGTGTTTCATCGGATTTCAGGTGTTACCTCCTTTCCACAGTATCAGCTTAAAGCACTTGTTGCAGGCTGCTGAGTTTGCATATTTTGCTGTGAAGTACAGCCAGACTTTTGACCGCTTCGTCTTGGACATTTTTAATCTGTAGCTCTGCTCTAAAAGAACGTACGTACCTGGACCCGCCTACTATCCCCGGAAACGTAAAATGATTGGCTACAATTCGAAGTGTATCACATCTCAGGAAAAAAAAGCACCGAAATTAAGCACCGAAATGTGCGCTGCTTTTCGGTCTGGTTACTACCGTTTATGTCAGAACCGGTGCCATCATGGCACCGGACACCGGTACCCATCCCTAGTCAACACCCATCACATAGCAAAAAACGCACACACCATGATGCTAACAGTAGCTGGAGGAAAATTACATTGTTATGAGGCGTTAGCGCAATATTTTGCCATTTGAATCAATGGCAATTTGAATCAGTTCCTTCTATCAAAAACCTTTTTTGCAGCTGCAATGGTGGCTCATGATTTTTTCCCACAATGTCCTCTAGTCTGGCATTTTAACCAGTCATCAAGCAGCCTTAATTGCTGCAACTGTTTGTCCATTGTTAGCACACCCAAGCTTTTTCAAACCAGATGAAGTCAGTTATTCTGCTTTGATTTTGTTCAGGTATTTGTCTGACAAGTCAGAGCATAAAAAAACAACAAAAGCACAAAATATAAATATGAAACAGGTTAATTCTGTGGACAGTTTTTGGACTTGAAAAATGCATCTCAGTAGGCTCTTCTTTTAGATCCCACTGCCTCTATGGATTTCTTAAAAGGCTGCTTTAAGTGACTCCCCCTCCCCAGTTGAGCCGAGCTCAGAACAAATGCCGAGCAAAATATGCTTATGATTGGATTTGTATGTTTGCACCTGTGCTTTTCGTGTACAAGAAGGTGATGTAATCCGAGGAAGTTGTGGGTGTCTGTGTGTGTAGGCATCCACTACTTCAGCAAAGCAACACAAAAAAGTGCGTTCACACTGTTTATGTTTGGAACCGTTTAGTCAAGCTCTTGAGCCCTTTCTCTTTGAGTTTGGTTCAATTGGAGGGTGAGAGAAAAACCCACAGGAACACTGAACACCCACTGCAGGGGCCACATGAAAATGTGAGGCTCAATCCTTTATAAGGTGAACTCACTTTGATTTATGACACACATCTGAGGTCCACCTGTGGGATGAAATGCAATTTGCATTTCTTTTTCTTGCACAAACTGAACAGAATAAAGTCATGATACAAGAAGCTCATTACAAGTTCATGCAAATTGAATCTGTGTTTATTCTCTTCTAAGCCATAATAGTTTACATTATCTCACAAATTAGTATAAGAAAGTTCTGGTAGCTGGGCAACCAAACAAAAATTCATTCTTTCTTTTTTGTATATGGAATATTCTTTATTCAAACCATACACAGCTGCACTATAATACGATAGATAAGTTAGCAGGTTTCTCATTACTAATGCATATCAGACATTAGTAGTTGACATTTTAAAGATACGTGGTTCTTTAAGTCTAAAAGTGAACTTGTCAAAACAATTCATGCTTTTTTATTTTACAGTTCAATTTTTTAGTCACGTTCATCAGTATTTTATGGCAGAGAGAGGAAAAATAGTACCAGAGTGACTGGGTGGGACTATAAACGGAGAGCAAAATCAAATATGCAAAGAAATGGATAGAAACGAGTAGTAGAAGAAGAGAAAAATGTTAAGTGTAGCTTCTCTCTTTCACGTGTTGCACTGTTTTCTCCAGAAAATCCAGGGAGAGGGCATATAGCTTGCTTTTAGATTAATGAATCAGCATCCAAATCCCCCGGGAAAAGCTCTACAAAAACAATTTGACAATTATTTTTCTCCTCCCCTGTACCTTTTAATAGAAGCAAACGCACACACACACACACTTATTGACCAGCTTCGCATTGTTTCCCCCCTTCTTGTCTTCCCCACTCTCTGTTATATTGCTGAAATGCCTACAAAGAATTTTGACTATATTTTTGAAGGAAGTATTGTTTTTCATACTTCCATACTTTTTCAGGTCAGGTACTGTCATATTTCTGTTAAGTCCACATAAGCAGGTTACTGTGAGGAGTAATGCAGGATGGTGGAAAATATGTAGACACTGTAATAACATTATATAACATTATAACATTAGTGTTTCTCTCTGCCAATTATCTTATGAGTTCCATTTCCTCTTAACTTAGAATAAGCAATTTGAGTTTCTCACTGTAAAGACTGTCATAGGTGCTGCAAAGTATTTTTAATTGGCTGCACCGATCCTTCATGTGCAAACAATTTGACATTCTTTTTCACCTTTCCTGCTAACTCTATTGTTTTGCAATCCGGTCATTAAGAGATGACGTGACGAGTCCTACTTCCGGGCCTAAAGTAGTGTGCATTTAATATGGCTTTTGTGTTGTTAACATGTTTAATGTTTTGTATTTTCTTCTATTTAATCTCAAAAAGCTCCTAAAACAGTCAGTGATCACTGTTGACGTCCCTCGGCTTTTATTACCGCTCATCATTTATTTAAGCTCAGTTTTTAAAACCTTAGGATGTAACTACAGCCCAGCCCATGCAGCAGTATATGAATGACTAACCTCGTATTGTGGATGGATTATCTCAGTTGTTCTCCTGGCTGAAGTTTGGTCCTTTTACAGCATCCTGCCATGAGATTACATTTGTTCCTGACCACCGAGAACACTCACGTTAACTTTTATCGAGTGGAAAAAAAGTTAGCTTGTTTATATTATGCCTACATAGCTGTGTCACTAGCGGTCACGTAGCACATCATTATATACCAGCTAGCCAAACTTCAGTAACCCTACAAACGTCACTGCTGTCTAGTTTTCTGTCTTCATTTATGTTGGAAGTGATAACAGAGCTGTACGTTTTAATTTGTTTCCAAAACCCCGTAGTCAGGACATGCTATATTGTATTTAGATAGAAGCTAGCAAGCTAACTTCCTGCTAACTTTTAACTCCGTTAAATGTCATAAATTCCGTTTTCATGGATGCCTGGATGTTAAACTCAATTGTTACACCTGGTAGAGCAGAACGCTGATCATTTTATTAAAGATGAAAGACTTTAGACAGTTTTTTAACTCTCAGTAATGCCATAGTGATCGTTTGATATATGGACAGGCCCAGACACGGCTAGTGACGTCAGACTTAACGACCGGATAGCGTCCCGGATAGCGTCCCCTATTGTAATCGTGGGAGTGCAAGCAATGCACAAGACAAAGTAGGAGATTAAACAAATATCAAACCTCTTATATTTTCTTTTTTTCTTTAATGCTAACATTGATCTCAAGTCCTGTATCTTTTTCTTTGTATCGCTATCTCTCGTTCACTAAATCTCCAAACTCTCAGTATAAGAGTTGAAGCACGCAATCCAAGAGAAAGTAAAAATGTATTCTGTTCCCAGTGGTTCTGTGAAGCTGCCGGGATGCCTTTCACATGTTAAAAAGGAGTCCTGATGTTGAGCTGCTTTTGCACACATCAGTTGTTGCAGTCTCGTCATCATCTCACTGTCTTCTCTTTTGTTTTGTTTTGAATTTGGTTTTATTCATCTCATTATTAAATACAGTAAATTATGTTCTCTATAAGTCAGTTTGATTGGCACCATGCAAAAATAACTGTCAGTCAAGAGCTGGTTGTCTTGGTAGTGGTTCTTAAACTCAACTCTTCTATAAAGAAAATGAGCTGCAAATAGAGAACTCCGAATCACATAGAGCGAATTACTTCAGACCAGATGTAAACTTTCACCTTCTTCTTTCCTTTCTTCTCTGTAAGCATCTGCTTTGTTTCTTCACTTTATATCCTGCTATTTAAAAAATGCAGTTAATTACTTGCAAAACTGCAAAATGGATGCAGGCTAAACCTGTGCTTCATATTTTTTCATATTTTTCTAGCATATTCTGAACTTTTACATCAGTAAGCACTGCTTTTTGGCATTGTTGGCTGCTATTAGTCAGGGTTAGCAAAGCTTTAAAGCAGATCTATTATTGTTCGACTCAGACATAAATAAACAGCCATAAATCAACTCTCATTCAATGTAGAATGTAATCAAAAAGTAGGAAAGACAGATTTTTAGGCCACTCAAGCCTATGATGCTAGGCTAAATATTGTATAAAGTTAGCTTATAACTAGCTGTTGTTGCTGTTTAGCTAGCTTGTTGTCAACTGTCTGGAGGTGGGAAGTTTGTCTAAGTCTGTCAATAGAAACAGCCTCCTGCCGACCCCCAAAATCCAAAAGGAAATGCTTCTGGCCCGGTTGAATAACCCTAAAGGGGCCGTCATACAGTGGACGCAGCGGAGGCCTATGAGCGTCATGCCTGACAAAAACAAACTGCGAAGAGTCCAACAACCTCGGAACAAAGGTGTCGGGCAGACAATGGTGCACTGGGCCAGGAAGAGAAAACAAGTCTCTTGGGGGACGGAGAGACAGCACAGAGGGAGCGAAGCACGGGGGTGGGCTCTCGGGCAAGAATTCCCCGGGGACCCGGGGGCTGACCGAGCACAAGTTCAGCCGGGGAAACCCCGAGGTCTTCTTTAACCGCACAGCGCAACCCCAGTAAAAGCCATGGAAGGCGGTCAACCCAGTTGTCATCTGTGAGAGAAGCACGGAACGCGGCCTTAAGCGACCGGTGGAAACGTTCGCACATCCCGTTGGCCTGCGGGTGGTACGCAGTGGTTCGGTGGACCTGACCTTGGTCAGCCATGGCAGACCAAAGCTCGGAAACAAACTGGGGTCCCCTGTCTGAGGTGATGTCGGCGGGGGGACCGAAACGCAAAACCCACGTTGACAAAAATGCCCTGGCCACTGCTTCTGCTGTAGTGGACGCCAGAGGCACTGCCTCAGGCCAGCGGGTTGTGCGGTCCACTACAGTCAAAAGGTGCGTGAAACCTTGTGACTGTGGCAGAGGACCAACCAGATCCACATGCACATAATCAAAACGCCTCCCTGGAACGCGGAAGGATTCGAGGGGCGCCTGTGTGTGCCTATGGATCTTAGCACGTTGGCATGGGATACACGCGGCTGCCCAGTCTTTCACCGATTTACGAAGGCCCGGCCAAACAAACCTAGAGCTGACCAGCTTGACCGAGGCCCGGACGCCTGGATGAGAGAGGGCGTGTATGGAGTCGAAAACGCGACGACGCCACGAAAGGGGAACTACAGGGCGTGGACGGCTGGTGAAAACATCACAAAGCAGGCTAGGCCCGCCGTTCCACACGGGTCTGTCCAGTACAAGGCCCGTTTGCGCAGACCGAAGGGCAAGGACGTCCGGGTCGGCCCGTTGGTCAGCGGTCATAGCCTCAAAGTCTATGCCAACATAAACGGGAGAAATCAGCACGCGGGATAGACAGTCAGCCACGCAGTTTGACTTACCAGCCACGTGCTGAATGTCAGTTGTGAACTCGAAAATGGCTGCCAACTGGCGCTGCGATCATGGCCTATTAAGGGCTCTGTTGGCTCTTAGGTGACGGTTTCCTCGTGGTTGCGTGCAGTGGGGCTAGGGGAGGGTCTGTGCTGACGGACGTGGGTTACTGACCTGGTAGCCTGGCTGCCCCTGGGTGGGTCCGGGATGGGCGTGAGGTTCTGGGGGCGCTCCGTCTCTGGGCTGGGGCCCTGGCTGGGCCTCGGGGGCTTGGGTCCTGGTTGGTATGTTGCTGGGGTTGTGGGCGGGTGGGTGTATGGGTTTATTGCAGGGTGCAATAAACCCATGCACTGGCGGCGCAGGGTGCCGCCAATGCATTGAGCCACCTGGGGAGCTCTTCAACTGGTGTGGGGGGGTTGTTACACCTTGCAGGAGCTCTGCTCTCTTCAAGAACTCACTCTGCAGGAGGGGGTGATACAGGAGAGGTGGAGGAAGATCTCAGCCTGGCCGTCGATTGTCTTCTGTAGTCTGGAAGATGAGTGGATGATGGGGTGGGTGCAGTTTTCTCTGTGGTGGGGTCAGGTGGGCTGTCCCGGGCTCTGTGGGGCCGGGCGGCGCTGCTGTTCTGGGCCCCGGTCCGGATAGGCCTGGGCCCCCTTTCCATGGCGGGTTGCGAAGTATCGGGGTGCCTACTGGGGTCAGCGGGGGAGCTGGCCCCAGGGAGGGGTCACTTGCCCCTCCCTTCCTTCCCTCCCCATCTCCAGCTCCCTCCCTCTTCCCACTCAACCACAATCACCCACACATGCAGGGCCTTGGGGTGAAGGTGTGCCACCAGGGTGCAGGCGAGGCATCCCCCCCTCTGTCCCCTTCTGGCTGCCTGTGCCTCAATTTTATCTCACAACTTAGACATTCACATTACTCACACTCTCATAACACATACATATAGGATCTTGGGGGTGGGCACACTACACGCACTCCAAAAGACCATCAGGGTGTACACCTCACCCCTGGCGTTGTTGCCCACCTCTCAATTTTAAATACACGTAGACACTGAGGGCTATCAGGAGGGGCTATGCGCTTACCTGCTGCTCTCTGGCAGGTAGCTCCATGCCCTCCTGGGTTTTAAATGCACCTTAGAACACACATGCATCAACACTACATATGAGCGGGCGGAGGGAGGTTTGGAGTCTTCTCACACCCCCGTTCTCTGTGACCTGCTGGAGCAGGGGGCCAGGAGGAGGAGTTGGCCGTCCGACTGGGGTCTGGGTGCAGTTTCCCCCTCCAGGGGCCTAGACCCGGGGCTTAGAGTACGCTTGGGATGTTTGTATCTGTGTGTGCCTGTATGTCTGTGTCTATATGTCAGGTTGGGTATCAGACGCCGCCTCTCTGGGGACATCTCAGGCCCTCTAAGGTATGGAGGCCTATCTCCCCCCACCACTTCCCCTGCCAGTGGCAGACGCCCTCAGACATCGGTGCGTTGGTGGTTCTTTGTGTCCGGGGATGGGCGCCCAGGTACACACCGGCTCACTCCTTGGTGGCTGCTTATCGGGGCCTGGAGCCTGGGGCTTGCTCGGGCCACTTCAGGGGTGGGGTGCCCTCGGCCTCTCGGCCTGTGGCTCGGTCACTCTGGCACAGCTGGCTGCCAGCGGAGCTCACGGGCATGTCACTGCAACCCCCCCTGGATTCTGCTCCGTGGCTGCTGAGTGACCCCTCATCTGGGACTCTCCTCAGCTCTTTCTGGGATAGTGGCGTGGCTGCCCCTCTGTTGGTCTTCCTTGGTCTCTTGTGTTCTGGGGGCCACTGGATGTCTGGAGTCTTGATCTCCTTCATACCTGCTTCATGCCCTGGAGGACGGGGCTGTGGCTCCCCCACACCCTCTAGCAGATCATTACATGAAGGAACCTTTTAAAAACAAGCGCATCCATGCTCACATGTGTACACACGGGTGCTCACACACACAAAATACACTTTTTGGCTCCTACCTCAAAGCACACTGTGCGCTGTCGATATTACATCATTACATCACAACATTATATCACAATAATGTTTAATATTTAGTATTTACTGTTATATTCCCATATATCATCGTGATGTTGTTTATTGTATTGCTCTCATTTTCTTCTGCTTGTTTTCTTTTTTCTTTCTCAACAGGTGATCCAGGTGATTGATATATGTATTTTTTTTGTCTGCTTATTTAGTTGTTTTTTGTTTTTTTGCCCTTTATCCCCGTCCCTCTTCTCTGCAGTTTTTTCCCCCTCTTCCTTTCTCCCTTTTCTTTTCCTCATTCAAGTCTGTCCCGTATCTAGCAAGTGAAAATAAAAAATAAATAAAATAAACAATAAAAGGTGAATCAAATAGACCATTATGGCAAGGCTGGGATGGCCAATTTGGTAAAGTAAATCCGTCGGGCATCTTTCTTCGCCTTTAGACAATAATTCTGATGGCAAAAGAACCAAACGGGACAGGCAAAAAAAAAAAAAAATCGCTATATTTGCGCTCACTGTCCCTAAGCGTGCAACTAAAAAAAGCGAGCGGTTGCCAGACACCGGAGACCCGCTGTTCTAACGCTGCACCCACCGCCACATCCGACGCGTCGGAGGTCAACGCAATCTCCGCCGACAGAAATGGGTGGGCCAGCAGGGTGGCGTTTGCCAGCGCGGTCTTGGCCCCAGAAAATGCCTGGATGCGCTCAGGGAGCCAATCAATCGGGTCCTTAGCTGTTTTAGCCAGCTACGAACCCGATTAGCTCAGACAGGAGGTTGGGGGCCCACGGTCGCCCTGTGGCTCAGGAGGTTGGGAAACGCATCTGTAACCGGAAGGTCGCCGGTTCAATCCCCGGGCTCTCTGTCCTGGTTGTTGTGTCCTTGGGCAAGACACTTTACATTACTGCCTACTGGTGTTGGCCAGAGGGGCCGATGGCGCGATATGGCTACAACCGTAGCTTGCCTCCACCAGTGTGTGAATGTGAGAGTAAATGAATAGTGGCATTGTAAAGCGCTTTGGGTGCCTTGAAAAGCGCTATATAAATCCAATCCATTATTATTATTATTATTATTATTATTACCCTTCAAGGCAGCAGCAGGTGCGCAGCTCTGGGGAGAAAGCGGTTGTAGAAATTGACCATCCCCAAGAACTCCTGCAACGCTTTAACGGACGCGGAAAAGCCGAAACGGCCCGGACCTTGTCTGGCAACGGAACCACACCGTCAGCGGAAATGCGGTGGCCCAAGAAATCCAGAACCGGCAAGCCGAACTGGCACTTGGAGGGGTTGACGATCAGGCCGTGTGCCGGCAAGCGCCGGAAAACCTGATGCAGATGGGATGCGTGCTGACTCTCAGAACAGCTGGCCACCAATATATCGTCAAGGTACACGAAGATGAAAGGCAGCCCGCGCAAGACAGAGTCCATAAACCGCTGAAAAGTCTGGGCGGCGCCTTTCAGGCCGAAAGGGGTAATAACGGCAGTTTTGGGGACATCTTCAGCGCGCACGGGAACCTGGTGATACCCCCGCACCCAGTCAATTTTAGAAAAAACCGAGGTGCCGGCGAGGTGGGCGGAAAAATCCTGGATGTGGGGAATGGGGAATGTGGGGAATTATTCAAATGGCGAAAATCCCCACACGGCCGCCACCGACCGTCTGACTTGGGCACAATGTGTAGCGGAGACGCCCAGGCACTATTCGAGCACTGCACTATGCCGAGGCGCTCCATTGCGGCAAACTCTTCCCGAGCGACGGGGTCGAGGCGGCGCGCGCTGGAGGACCGACCGTCGGAATATAATGTTCAACCCCGTGCTTCGTTGCAGTGTTCGAGAAATTAGGAACAGTCAGTGAAGGGAACTCCAAGAGCAAACGCTGAAAAACATTCCCTGAAGTCACTAAATTAGCCCGATTCAGGGGCTCGATGGCGTGAGTGAAACAGGGTATTGAAGAAAAAGACAGGGCATCGATTAAGCATCTGTTAGCGACATTGACCAGCAGTCCGTGGGCACAAAGAAAATCAGCGCCCAAAATAGGTACAGAGCTAGCAGCAACAACAGTCTATTGGAAATCCCGACCATGAAAACAAACAGTCACGAACCTTTCCCCGAACGTTGCAATGGGAGAGCCATTAGCGGCAATAAGCTGCGGTCCGCAGCCCGCTGCTAAACTATCAGCTCCGGACGGGGGAAGGAGGCTCTTCTGGGAGCCGGAGTCGACCAGGAAACGTCTCCCGGAGCGCGAGTCTTCTATGAAGAGCAGTTTTTCTTTGTCACCAGCAGTCGCGGCCGCTGCAGCGCACTGGCGGGGCCCGTGTCCCAGGGTCGGAAAAGCGCAAGGCAGCAGGCAGCGGCGCGTTCCGGTACCAAAACGCTGATGGTAGAAACAGAGGTCCCGTCCGTGGTGTCGTGGTGTCGTGGTGTCGTGGTGTCGCTGTGCCGCGATCTTTGCCGTCAGCGAAGGATCGGATACGTCGGGGCAGGTCAGCAGGGAAGTGGAAGGCGCCGCCGGCGAGGCTGGAACTAGGTCGTGATCGTGGAAAGTGCGGGTAGCCAGGAGAATACGATCCGCGTCCTCAGCCAGGGAGCGATAATCCTTCGTGCCCAGAAGCAGAGAGTTGGCGAGGCCGGCTCTCACGGCCGCCGGCAGCTGTCGGAGGAAGATGTGGGCGAAGAGGAATCCCCCGTCGTCCGGTCCGAGAAAGGATAGCATGTGCTCCATCAGTTCGAGAGCCGTACCGCCACCCAGGCCTGAGAGGGAGAGGAGCTTCTCGGCTCGCTCTGTGTCGGAGAGGGCATAGCGCCGAAGAAGCAACTCCTTAAGGGCGGCGTACTTGCCTTGGGTGGGTGGGTCCCGGAGGAGAGTCAAGGCACGACGGGTGGCTAGCGGGTCGAGAGAGGCAACCACATGGTGATATTTCGTGTCGTCAGCCGAGATGCCACGAAGGGCGAACTGAGCCTCCACGTGCACAAACCACGACGGGGGATCGTGAAGCCAAAAGTCTGGCAACTCGAGCGCCACAGCAAATGCAGCTGCAGCCGGAGGCAGAGGACTGGCGGCTGCTGATGCATCCAGAGCGGAGTCGGTGCCACCATCGGACTGCAGCATGTTCGAGTCAGGGGTCACCAATGTGGAGGTAAACACAGACGACACGAGAGCTTTCAATTAACACTGCTTGTTTATTACTCATCACCACACAACTGAATACTTTTCCCTCCAAAACACAGCAACAACACTTCCTGAGAACTGGGTGTGAGTGGAGCCTTCCAGTGGTCCACCACAATCCATCATATCTTGAGTCTGAAGGTGCAGACACACATCAAAATTTTCCTCCTCACTAAGGAAAATCACTATTGGCTGTCCTAAAAGTCACTAGAAGTGACTACATGATGTCATCGCCTAATTTGCATAATTGGTCATGCTTATGTAATTGTAACCTATACTGTAGGAGAGAGAAATAACATCGTGGAAGAGACATAAAGTGAGTAAAAAACATCTTAAATGCATTTAGAATATATTTATAATTACAAATTAAATTTCTTTTAGCAATTCTTTTTTTCAACGTCACAATTCCAAACCTCCTCCTTCATCTGGGCTTGGGACTGACAAAAGTGCCTCGATTAGGCACTCTGGCTGAGTTACTTTTTTTGTGTGTGTGTTTTTAAGTAGTTTTAAACCTTGTAAACCACAAAAAGTATCAGTAAAAAAAGAACTGACTGGGTTACAGTCAGGGTGGGAGCAGCAGCTTTGCTCATGCACGATTCATTTGCAATTTGGATGCATAGAGGTCAACATTTCCTGCTCTGACTGCAGCTGGGGGCGACTGCTGTGTGAGGACTATCCGCACCTCGCCCATGTGTGCCCATGGCAGCAACTGCTTATTGAGAGTAAAAGCGATACATGCTTTCATGTCAAAAAGTCGTCATAAGTCTCCAATAACACCAGCAAAAGTTGCCAGATTTGTCGCTAGTCACTTTTTAGAAAAAAAGTCGCTAAGGGGGTCTAAAAACTCGCTAAATATAGCGACAAAGTTGCTAAGTTGGCAACATTGGTCTCTAGCAACATACATAAAACGCAATTAGAAACAGATATCGCTGTCACATTATTAACAATGGTGGGATAACACGGCCGCTTCAACAAACTGTCACCTACTCTAGGTTTATAAAAAATGTGTTGGAAAATTACACAGTGATTATTGTATATTTATGAGAATTCATGTTAACGCCTTATTTTGAGACACCAATTGCAAGTGTCCTAGTTCGTAAGTTGACCACTGATCATAGGTTAATAGTTAAATGTTTCAAAATAATAAAAAAAGGTTGTTTTTTTTCTGTAATAGGTTTGCTAAAATGCTAACAAACTGCATGGGGAAAGAATGTGTGATTGGTATTGTAGATGCAAGGTGAAGTAGTACATTTTTAGGTACTTTACCACCTCTGTGATGTTATTACATAGTCGGTTATTTAATGGACCCCCTGCAGAGTCATTTGTAATTCTTTTGTTGAGGATAATGCATGCACTGCTGATATTTGACTGTTGTCTTCTGACATCCTCTGATATTTTTGTTATATTGTCTTCACACTTGAGGTGAGTACAGATAAGCTTAGAATGCAAGCGTTTATACACCTACACATGCTGGGTTGAATGTGTTCTCTGTTTTCAGTCAATTTAGTGAGGCTTATGTGTCTCTGCAAATGGAAATGGACGTCAGTATGTGGTAAAATTCATTTTAGAGGATCTTACCCATGTGGCAAGATGAATACAGCTGGCAGCTGTCTCAGGCAATGGGATTATCAACAGTGAAAACATCTTGTTGTACGTAATGGGCTATAAGGGATAAGCATCATGAAAAAATAAAATAGCACAAGCAAACCTCCAATGACCAAGAAGATTTTTTTGTTCTTCTTTACGTAAAATGCTGATGAAGGCATTAGAATATAATTTGCTATATATACACATCTGTACACCACATTGTAATTTAACTGGACCACATGCAATAGTCACCAACATGTTCAAAACTAGAATAAAACGAAACTGTTAGATGAGTGAATAATCGCTGCTGGTGTGTTATTTTAGAGAACACAGACAAAGAAAATGCGAGTTACAGTAAATCTAACTATTCTGTTCGCTCCATGGGTAAGACTCCTATACACTTTAGTTGCAACCAACTCTGATTATTTATATCTTGGTTATATACTTAAGACAAAAGGAGAAACAAACAGAATAATCACAGCAGTCTATTACATCCAAAACAAACCTACACTGCTACTAATAACTGTTGCCATGAATCAACCTGTGTGTGTCACAATGATACAAAAAAGGTCCACGAGCCGCATAGGTCTCCCATAACACAGGCATGCACCAGTTAGTGACCATCTGGGAACCACAAAGTCACTAAGGGAAAATGTACACTGTCCAACCACTTACAAGTGCTGTGAAATTGATTGCTAAAGTCACAGTCAGGCTGGCCAAGAGATCGGTAACTGACCTCCCCTTGGGTAAACTGCTGGTCATTACACATAATTTGTGTATTCCGCTACCAGTTGGTGAGACGTTTTTGACATTTCTGAATGCTGCTGGCAGTCACTAGAGTAGCACTCTGAAAACCTTCTTGTGATTGCTTTGGTTGCTAACAGGTTCCTGTGGTTGTCTGTAATTTGCATAGCTGCAAACATTAGAAGAGAGTTTTGGTACAGCATCCTCTTTGTGACTAACCTGACATCAACCAGCAGCCACCTGCAAATAGTCAGCAAATACGTATTTGCCTCCTGACCATTACTAACTCATCTGTGTGCTTGTTTGATTGACACTTTACACCAGCATTAACAGGGTGCTTCAAAATAAATGATGATCCCAATAATAAATACCAATTTTTTTAAACATCAAAATTTACCCATAAGGCTTTGTGAATCTTTTCATAGAAGGCAGAAATGACATGAAAGGCAGTCTAACTTAGCTTGCTGCTGATATTTTAACATCACACACACTGACTCAAAGCCAGGTCTCAGACAGACGAATAAAACTCCTTGCATGCATAAACATTGCTGCTGAGCTATAGAAACATATTGTGAAGATGCCATTTTACTTCGGGCATCTACTTAACACATTATTGCATTTGCACATTCTGTCACTACATCCTCTCTGCATGTCTATGCATATTTATTGCATTATTATTTTAAGGAACTCTGGCACAAACTGCTGATGAAGCTGTGTGTGTTTCTGGTTGTGTTACAGCTCCATACTGTGTGTTCCTTCCCAGCAAGCTCATGAAAATAGCTTCTATAGAGCGAGCAGTGATGTCACTGTCTTAATGGATCCTTTGGGTCTCTTACACAACATGTAAACATGCAGGCTGTGTTTGCTTTTTTGGTAGCTGGAACCTTTTTTAGCGATTTGTTAAAATTTCAGGATCAGGGCATTGTGTGAGATGTTACTACTATTACTGTAGTCATGTGGAACTTTAAAATTCAAATTTTGAATAAAAGGAAAAAGGTAAAATAAAGAGAATAACAGAAAACTATACATACAAATTAAAAGTAAATCTTTATGTTTTGGTCTGGAGCAATAGTTCTTCAGGCTTTTTCACTAAATTTCTCTCCAGTCCTTGTATCTGGCCATTTTCTGAACAATATCTTTTTGGTTAAATCATTTAACACTTATCTATAAATCATTGAGGCATAAAGTTTCTTTAGTGTAAGCACCTAAAAAACTATCTACAGCAAAACTTCAGCAAAGACCTGATACAAATTTTTTGTTCAAATCACCATGTGCAGAGGAGGTCAGGAAAGAGCTACAATAGTGAGTGTCTACAGTCGAGTGGCATGTATGTCCAACATCACCTTGGCAGTTTTTCAACTGGGTCTGATGAGTAACTAAAGACTACGTCAACTTCTTTCACACCAACAATTCATGCAGAGCACTATGTCAAATACTGCTCTAGGCAGTAAATAACTTTGACAGTAAGTTTCTCTGGTTGAATCTGAAAAAGTTGGAGGAAAATCTATAACTTAACAAACATTGTACAGTTTCCACACCTGCTGTGATAATACCACTACTGCCCATAGCAAGCAATACTAAAAACCTAAATCTTTTTCACATACAGTTTATTTTCTAGAAACTACTCATTTTATTTAAAACTTTGTCTGTCCTGAACTTCAGATGTTTATTTTACTCTTGTCTGACTTATGTCTTTGTTATTTTACTTTATCTTGCTGTCTTTACACTGTACCTCCCTCCCTCTCTCTGTTGCTGATGACCTAGATTTTCACCGTGTTCTAGCGCAGTCTCTCTCTCCTGACACACACTGCCGTACCTACTGTATGTTTTATTAATGACTGAGCTGAAGAAAAGGTTGGTGCAAAACAATAAGGGGACCCTATGAACACAAACTATTATGCACATGTCTTGCCTATACTTGTATGCATGTGCATTCACACCCCCTGCTTCAGGTCCATGATACATGTACATGTACAATTCAGTGGAAAACCTTTGAACCTTGTTGTGGACGTTATCCTCAGTTAATGTGATAAAAGTCAGACTGGCAAAACCAACCATACAAAACAAAAATACATATATTTAGCAGCGTAAATTGTAAATACTGTAAAACTTTTTTTCTGTCATTTAATGGTCGGGCATTGTACAGCTACAAGCATTTCACCCCCATGTCATACTGTGTATGGTTGTGTGTGTGTGACAAATAAAATTTGAATTTGAATTTGACAGTCATAGTGAAATTGTTTGCCAAAGCTTCGGTTATACAGGCCTAGAGACTGGTCGCTGGCCCCCTGGGAAAAGCCAGTGTATTCCAGGATCGTATGGGGAGTGGTTTCTGTATCCGGTCTTTAAGTCTGATGTCATTAGCTGTTTCTAGTTCAAAACTTCGCTTTGGGTCCCAAAGTCAAACGTACACTAAGGCATCACTGTGTAATGCCTTACACAACTGTGTAAATTCTTTCATCTTCAATAAAATGATCAGTGTGGCTGCTCTACCAGGTGTAATAATTACATTTAAAAACTAGGCATCCATGAAAACAGAATTTATGTCATTTACTGAGTTAGAAGTTAGCAGGAAGTTAGCTCGCTAGCTTCCACCTAAACATAATTTGCCATGTTCTGACTAAGGGATTTGTAAAAAAAATTAAAATAAAAACTTACATCTCTGCTATCACGTCCGACATAAATGAAGGCAGAAAACTAAACAGCAGTGGCGTTTGTAGGGTTACTGAAGTTGGGCTAGCTGGTATGTAATGATGTACTAGCAACATAGCTATGTTAAGCGTAATGTAAACACAGTGAAGCGGAAGGATGAATGCTAACTTTTTTCCACTCGATAAAAGTTAATGTGAGGGTTCCCAATGGTTAGGGACAAATGCAGTTGCATTGCAGGATGCTGTAAACGGACCAAACTTCAGTTAGGAGAACAACTGAGATTATCCAATTCAATTCAATTTTATTTATATAGCACCAAATCACATCAACTGTCGCATAAGGGCGCTTTATATGGTGGGGTAGACCCTACAATAATACATACAGAGAAAAACCCAACAATCAAATGACCCCCTATGAGCAAGCACTTTGGCAACAGTGGGAAGGAAAAACTCCCTGTTGGGGTGAGACAAGGAAGACAGTGAGAGAAGGAAGACACAGATCCATCCACAATACGAGGTTAGATTAAATTACTACTGCATGGGCTGAGCTGTAGTTACCAGTGTTGGGAAGGTTACTTTTAAAATGTATTCCATTACAGAATACAGAATACATGCCCCGAAATGTATTCTGTAACGTATTCCGTTACGTTACTCAATGAGAGTAACGTATTCTGAATACTTTGGATTACTTAATATATTATCATGCTGTTTACAACTACATGAATGTACTATTGCTGTGATTTATTACTGTTACTGAAGGTCCACGGCTCCAAACCGTAGTAAAGGGACCTCTGGCTAATACGGTGGGTTCTGTGTCGGGCTCGTAGCCGAAAACTAGCTTTACTTTGTTATCTGGGTCAACTTTGCTAGCAAGAGACAGAGAGAGGCGTTGAAAGGCTGCTCCAACGGAACTTATTGTCAGTAGCGGTTTTAGATACGGGCGACACGGGCGGTTGCCCGGGGCGGCATCGTGGTGGGGGCGGCATCACGGCTTGTTCTCATGCTGCCCAGACATCATCCCAGCGCATATTGGGAATGGCATCGGCTTTCTATCACCCATTTGCTGGGAGTAAGGGCGCCCTCCGTTTGCGAGGTGCGCCTGCTGCTTGCGGCACAGGGAGGAGAGGGCGGGGCGGCGGGGGATGCTCTGGCTGGCTGGAGCAGCAAAAATTACCAACTCGCAAAATAAAACAAATTACAAACAAACAACAAACCAACAAACACGAAAACACCAGAGATTATAATACAGACTTATAATTTGCACCGATGTTTTTTCAAAATTCTATACGCGAAAAGTGAGCGCGAGAGCCCTCGGTGCGCCTGCTCGCTGCTGAAGTCAAAGTAAACTTTATTGTCATCTCCGCTACATACAGTCCAGTATATAGAGAGACGAGACGACGAGGCTCCAGTTACAACAGTGCAAGTAAACAAACAATAAATATAAGAAGAGTAAGAAAATAAATATACACTTTAGGACCAGGAGTAAAGGGATCGATAACAATTTAAAATGTATATTTTATATTTTGTTGATTTAAAGTCTCACACACAACCCGTTTTTAAACTCTAAAAAAAGAGAAAAGAAGAGGAGGGACTGAGCCTGCCTATTTGCCTCTCAACTTTACGCAATAATGCGAGAGGTGGAATTGCTTGCTTGTTTATTAAAGTGCTTGAAAAGTTTACAGAGCAATGTGATCGGCTCGCGATTCAAACTCTTAAAACATCACAGGCTCTACACTACGACAGACTGACAACGCCCTCTTAATGTCGCCGCTAGCACCCACGTGACTCCCATTACACATCACCATAGCAACCAAACAAATGAAAACCCAGTGATCATTAAAATTCAGTACATTTAATTATGACTCCTACAAGGAGAAACGAGCAAAAGACACAGGTAAGCAGATGTGTCATTGGATAATGGCAGGTCATGTATCCTAAAACATTAAGAATCAGGATACTTTCTTAATCCCTAAGGAAATTATGTGGGTTACAGTTCCTCCAAGAAGAAATGGTAAAAATAGCAACAGTAACAGACTAAACTCCAAACAATATATACAATAATATAATATTAATTAGTCAGTGTCAATTGTTGATTTGTCCTGTTCTCATTGTATGACGAATTATGATGTCTGTTTAGTAGCCATTTGCATACAATGCATACTCTGTCTCTCTCTTCATGTGTGTGTGTGTGTGCGTGTGTGTGAGTGTGGGGGGGGGGGGGGGGGCGCCAGAGGGGGTGTTCGCCCAGGGCGCCAAACAGGCTAGGACCGCCACTGCTTATTGTTTCGGAGGAAAACACGAACACAGCGTACAGTCGAGTCTTAATAGCTTACTTACAACTGGGCTCGTCAGGCACTCTTCTTGGCTGCAGTGGTTATTATTGTATTTACATGCTTCCAGCTCCCGTTTCTGCTCGATGACAGCTCGTACTTTTTCTCCCTCTCTCGCTCACAGACACATAACGTGTATGGCAGTCCATTCTCCCTGCAGCACGGACTACACTGCCTATGATGCTACATTCTTTAGAGCTATACCTGTAGCATTCTGCCTATTAGCTTAGCACAACAACAACAGGCACTCTCTCACCCAGGAAACATGCAGAGAGAGAGGGTCACCATGTAACCATGGCAACCGTAACGCTGCCACCTGGAACAACAGAACGTAGCTGTCAAACAAAACCCAAACAGTTCTGACCCGCCACAATATGAAACAGGGAAGTACCGCCGTGTAATCCATTTATTTCAACAAAGTAACTGTATTCTAAATACCACCTTTTTAAACGGTAACTGTAACGGAATACAGTTACTCATATTTTGTATTTTAAATACGTAACGGCGGTACATGTATTCCGTTACTCCCCAACACTGGTAGTTACATTGTAAAGTTTAAAAACTGAGCTTTAAAATGAATAGTGGTAATAAAAACCAAGAGACATTGTCAGTGATCACTGCCTATTTTAGGGGGTTGCTGAGCACTTGGCAACAATGGGAAGGAAAAACTCTCTTTTAACAGGAGGAAACCTCCAGCAGAATGTGAAATTATGGAAGAGAGAGCTGAAGTTTAATGATTGCTAATGATTAAATACAGTAGAAGTGTGTGAATGCACAGAGAGTTGAAAGGGATGGTTAAAGAAGAAACACTCATCACAGAAAGCCCCCAGTAGCCTACTTCAGAAATGACTAAGTGATGTCTTGTATTTCAAAAAGTCTGTACACAAAGTAAAAGTTGTGACCTTTGAAGTGTATTGGTTACAGCAGTAAGGCAAAACTTTTACTTTGATGGCAAAACTTTGATTCCTGTTTGTGTTGCACTTTTTCTAATTTCACTACTGATGCAGCACCTTATATCACTTTGGGATCAAATCGTGATAGGAGCCTACAGAAACCACTCACCAACCCATCAGGAATGAAATACACATTTTTGGCTGGCGACTTGAGGTTGCCATGGGGCCAGCAATTGGTCACTAGGCCCAAGGGACTTAGGTCTCAGAAGCAAGGTGGGAAGAGATAGCAGCTCAGTAACAACAGCACACGAAGAGGTGCTCAAACACAGAAAAGTAGTCTATACTGGACACAATGTTTGGATCAAACTCAGAGCAGAGTCATAAGTTATTCAGTGACAAAAGTACAGATCCTCTGCTGTGGTGGAAAGCAAATGAGGCAAGGTTTCCCTCTCTGGCTGTTCTATCAAAGTCTTATTTATGTGTACTTTCCACATCAATACCTTTCAAGCATCTCCTCTCCACAGTGGACAACGTCTCCTTGGAAAGAATTTCAGAGCAGGTGGACACGTTTGACATTGTAATACATTCTAATATACATCTGTGTTAGTAGACCATCTACCATGATTTTACTGCCTTACTTTTTTCTTTAATGTTAGACTAGAAACCTTTGTTCACCTTTACCTTTATGCAATGACATACAGTATGTCAAAATAAAATGAATGATCTTTTGTAAGAAAAAAAGGTTTGGGTTAATAAAAGAGAATAAACAGTAGAAAAATAGTTGGTATGAATTAATTCCAGCACTGCCAAACTTTAAGGACTAATTAATTTAATGATATTCACCTTTTAAAGATGTCATGAATTGTGAGGTCGAGGTGAGTTAGTATGGAATGACACTTCATAGGATTTTCATAACTGATCCAGCAGTACCCTGTCAGGCACTGTGTGTCCAACAAAGGCCCGCAATTCACTCCCATCATTGTAATCGCTCAAATCATCACTTCAGTTCACTCAGCTGCGCTCGTGTACTGATGCATTAGGAACTACAAGCATATTATGTTAAAAAGGTCAAGTATCGCAACTCCTTTTAATCATTTTACCCGTTTTGCACAAATGGTTCTAAAATCCTCTTAACATCATGGTGCTTGCATTCACCATAATAGCTGGTGAGTGTGGGAGTGGCAGGGCATTGCACATCATGCCAAGTAAAGTAAAATACAGCGTGGCCAGTTTATACACTTTGTATATTGCAACGTCTTCAAATAACATTACTGCTGTTTATGTTGATATAGTTTGGTGCCACATCATATAAGCTGTTTCTTGAAAGTCTGTGGCAGTGCTTGCATAAGTAGTCTGTCACACTGATGATTGCAACTTCCAACACTAAATATTATGCTGTAGTTTGAAAGTACACATTACTATAAGGTTGAAATTACATATAGCAGTGGTTGACTTGTAGAGACAGCTCACTGGAGCACAGTGGTTTGGTAGTAACTACTAAGAAGGTGCTGGGTTTGAATCCACGAGTTGGCTTGAGTCTTTCTGTGTGGAGTTTGTTCTCATTGTGCCTCTGTGGGTTCTCTGTGGTTGCTCTGGCTTCCTCCCACAATCAACAGACATGTATGTTAGTTTAACTGGTGATTTTATATTGCTGTAAGTGTGAATAAATGTCTGTCTCTCTGTGTTACCAGTGACAGACCGGTGACCTGATGGGATGTACGCTGTCTCTCACATCTTAACAGCTGAGTTAGATTCCAGCCCAACAGTAACTCTGAGCTTGATAAGTAAAAGGATGGATCGATGGATACATTTCACTATGAAATAGTAGAAAAAAAAGAAATAGTAAAAACAGCAATAAATGTTAGAATAGTAAAACAGAGGAGTTGCTTGACTACTCCTTTGTGCTTAAAGGCTTCATAAAATTCATGGTAATATACCAGATTGAGACACAGCATTTATAAGAGCATGAAAAATGAAAAAAAAAAAAAAAGATGTTAAAAGTCTTATATCCATTATGTATAGTAGGCTTAGTTTTTTCTTCTAATTACAGTAAAAATTCCAGATTGTGATTCATGGTGAGAACAGAACAAGCCCCAAGTTAATTAAAGGGCAAAACTCAAATACATTTTTATGAAAAACCAAAAATCAAAAGTTATTTTAGAGATAGTCAGTAAAATCCTATTTTTCTTTTTCAAGACATAAAGCAACATCATAAGACAATATAAAACATCATTATATTAAGAAAACATGAATCGTGATTCCATATAGCCTTGTATTAGAATTATGAGACAATATTAATATCATATCTATTTGAAAGATTCATAAATCAATTCAATGTTATTTTGTGCACTGGCCTCAGTAATCATCTTTATTACTTTTCAAATATGACACTTCAACTACTGCCAGCATGAGACTATTGTACACCAAGTTATGAAAGTCCCTCACCATCAGGTCCTACCCACTGACAATATTTTTTTGTACTTAAAGCTGAACATGATCAAGACACAATAAACATTTTTCACCTTTGGGTGATTGAAAAAACAACAACACTTTTACTTAAAGCAGATCTTTTGCTTAGAAATATTGATTTCAGCATGTTTCTTAGCTGACATTCTGTTGGATCTTAGAGTGGTAAGTGTTCGTTTTTAGACAGTGTTAAACTCTTTGAACTTGAAAGGCTCTGCAGTGGAAGCAACAAGAAGCCGAAGATCTGTCTCTGGTGGACAATGCAGCCTCAGTCCCAGAGGAGCCCTTTGACACCTGTGCTGCAGCTGTAAAACATTGTGTCATCTCTACACTGCCAAAATGGATGCCAAGATGAAATATCAAGCAGTGATCAAAGCAGAGATGCTGTCAGCTCTGCAGTCTCAAAGGTCACATCAGTACATAATAGAATAATATGTCTTTGAGGAAGGGTGTGAGATGAGGATACGGACAACAGCGGTGGAAAGACTGTAATTGTGAAATAAAAGAAAGAGTTTGGGGGTTACAGAGGAGCTTGGTTCAGATAAGAGGAGTGAGTATGGCAAGGACAAGGTATCTATCAGAAACCATGACACTGCCAAGACTGTGAACACACCCTGTTAGTTTTTAAACACAAAATGAGAGTAAAAAAAGTTGCAGACCAGTCAGACTTTGGTTGATTTAACTGTTGTCTTTTCAAACTGACAAAGCAAATACTTATTTTACACAACAAAAGATGAGTATTTTTACTTAAGTGAACAACACGGCTGTGTTCATCAAATGCTGACAGATCTGGAGATTTGTTCAAGTATGAAAATGTCTATTTTGCAGCTCACAGATGGTACGGTGTCTAGCAAAAACAGACTAACAAAAAAAGGACTGGCATCATGTCCAGCTGCCTCACTGAGCCTTTGGACACATCAGCGCTGGATACAATCACTGCTTGTCAGCTCTCACACACACAAATCTAAATGCCAGGTCAGACTGACATTGGCCTGTAATTTCCCCTGCTAACTGAGCTGAGCTCTTTCTTTCTTATCATTCTGACTGGAAATATAACAGCATGCTTAAGAGATTATTGGCTAATCCTGGTGAAAATGTAATATTCAGGGTAAACAGAAAATACCTTAAGAAGTTTTTCCTCAGTATGTCACAAGAGTTCTTCTTCAGTGCAAATGATCAAGGACAGATAAAAGATGGCAGCCAGACCAAGGTATCAACATTAGCATCTTTCCAGATCTCCACAATGTAAAAGCCTAACAGGGCTGAGCATTTTATGCTGTGACATAATAAAGGACAGAGTCAAGAGACAGACAATTAGGGGACATGTACAACTTTTTATAAAATAGAAAGGAAAGTTTAAAGGAAAGCAAGGACTCTGCTTGTAAAATTAGATTTGACTAAATTAATATCTTCCTCCCTCCTAGTTATTAATTATATTAATAATTGGTGGTAGTTAATGGACCAGTACTGTTCATTAATTAAAAGAATAGTTTCTGCCTCTCTAATAAATTCATGCTAATAGCCTACAAAACTAATTCATGGTCTTTGGTTCAGAGCACACAATACACATTCTCTGCTTTTCTATCATTATCTATATTAGGCGGAAAAAATACTCGCCACAATCATTTCACATCTTGATTACTAGATGAAAAAAGACAGAAGGAAGAGGTCAAATGAACAGACCACACAGCTTTTTCTTTTCTTTTCTTTTTTGCTCTCTTTTTTTTTTTACTCCACTAGACTTTTCAGGTTTCAGGACTTTTATTACAGACAGTAAAATTTCAACTCACTGGTAGGAAACATAATAATAATAGCTGATATAGATAAGAACCTCTAGGTGTTTTAGCTGCTCCAAATTTGGTGGCTTAGTTCCTGATCTTGTAATGGTCTACCAGAGTTCATGCACAAGACACAAATAAATACAGAGATTTTTTTTCCTTAAAATAAAATTACTGTTACTTTTCATGTACACCAGATATACATGAATAAAATAAACTGGGTAACCCAAGGCTAAAATAATCTGTTTAGTTTTACACTGTTATGTATTAAGACCTATACTTTCAGTGATCGGAGGTTGAACTATCACTGTAATGTTTGACCTTAAATATTTTATGTTTAAATATTTATTTTTATTCATTGCTTAGTTTATTTATTTATATTTTCCATATTAAAGCAAATACATTTCTGGGTAACATAGGATTAAAAAAATGCTTCTTTAGCAGTACAAGAGGTGGAAGGACTGAGATTGTGAAAGGACCCAATCAACAAGCACTTAAAAATAAGAGAAGAGTTTATGCCTTGAGGCAGGAGCGGCAGAGGGATCCTTTAGACAAAAAGAAACATCCAAATAAATGAGCTGTTACTCTGGAAGAATTGATCAGAGGGTGATATGTTTACTTTATTAGGTTACACTGATATTTAGCAATATTGATCATGATGTTGGTGTTTTTAGTATTTTATTCTGATCAGTCATTTAGAAAGCCAGAATCTATAATGCAAACTGTTTTTCTTCCTGTTTTTCTTATATGTTAGGACAAAATAATGATGGCTAACCAACCGGATATAGTGGTGGTAGACTATGTCTATGACATATTGTTCCCCTGCTAGAGTACACTTTGGATTCTATCTATCTATCTGGTATACACTACCAGTCAAAAGTTTGCACACCTTCTCATTTATTGTTTTTTCTTAATTTTTACTACTTTCTACATTGTAGATACATATTGAAGACATCAAATATATGAAGCAAGATATATGGAATTATGTAGCAAAGAAAAAAAATAACACTATGTTTTAGATTTTAGATTCCTCAAAGTGGCCACCCTTTACTCTGTTGACAGCACTGCAAACCCTTGGCCCTCTCTCAATGAGCTTCATGATATACTCACCTGAAATGGTTTTTACTTCACAGGTGTGCCTTGTCAGGGTTCATTTGTGGTATTTCTTTATGGGGTTGGGACCATCAGTTGTGTTGTGCAGAAGTTGGATGGATACAGAGCTGAAAGCCCTATTTTGAAATTTGTGTCCCCAAGTACAGTGCTGCTGCTGAGGATAAATTAAACCGAGCCTTAGATATCGCAAGTTAACAGCACCTCAGATTGCAGCCCATATAAAACACATGTCTACATCAACTGCTCAGAGTCGATATATCTACAGGGTGGGCCATTTATATGGATACACCGTAATAACATGGGAATGGTTGGTGATATTAAAGTCATGTTTGTGGCACATTAGTAAATGTGAGGAGGCAAACTCCTCAAGATGGGTGGTGACCATGGTGGCCATTTAGAAGTCGGCCATCTTGGATACTGCTTTTGTTTTTTCAATAGGAAGAGGGCCATGTGACACATCAAACTTATTGGTAATGTCACAAGAAAAACAATGGTGTGCTTGGTTTCAACGTAACTTTATTCTTTCATGAGTTATTTACAAGTTTCTGACCACTTATAAAATGTGTTCAATGTGCTGCCCATTGTGTTGGATTATCAATGCAACCCTCTTCTCCCACTCTTCACACACTGATAGCAACACCACAGGAGAAATGCCAGCACAGGCATCCAGTATCCGTAGTTTCAGGTGCTGCAAATCTCGTATCTTCACACCATAGACAACTGGCTTCAGATGACCCCAAAGATAAAAGTCTAAGGGGGTCAGATCGGGAGACCTTGGGGGCCATTCAACTAGCCCACGACGACCAATCCACTTTTCAGGAAACTATTCATCTAGGAATGCTCGGACCTGGCACCCATAATGTGGTGGTGCACCATCTTGCTGGAAAAACTCAGGGAACGTGCCAGCTTCAGTGCATAAAGAGGGAAACACATCATCATGTAGCAATTTCAAATATCCAGTGGCCTTGAGGTTTCCATTGATGAAGAATGGACCCACTATCGTTGTACCCCATATACCACACCAAACCATCACTTTTGTTGTTCCAACAGTCTTGGAGGGATCCATCCAATGTGGGTTAGTGTCAGACCAATAGCGGTGGTTTTGTTTGTTAACTTCACCATTCACACAAAAGTTTGCCTCATCACTGAACAAAATCTTCTGCGTGAACTGAGGGTCCTGTTCCAATTTTTGTTTTGCCCATTTTGCAAATTCTGTGCGCTGACCTGGGTCATCCTCGTTGAGATGCTGCAGTAGCTGGAGTTTGTAAGGGTGCCATTTGTGAGTAGCTAATATCCGCTGAAGGGATGTTCGACTAATGCCACTCTCCAGTGACATGTGGCGAGTGCTACGCTGTGGGCTCTTGCTGAATGAAGCTAGGACAGCCACTGATGCTTCTTCATTAGTGACAGTTTTCTTTCATCCACATTTTGGCAAATCCAACACTGAACCAGTTTCACGAAACTTAGCAAGCAGTTTGCTAACTGTAGCATGGGAGATGGGTGGTCTTGTAGGGTGTCTTGCATTGAAATCTGCTGCAATGACCTGGTTACTGCGTTCACCAGATATCAACACAATTTCTATCCGCTCCTCACGTGTTAACCTCTTCGACATGTCAATGGCTGTGAACAAAGAGAAACTTGTAAATAACTCATGAAAGAATAAAGTTACATTGAAACCACGCACACCATTGTTTTCTTGTGACATTACCAATAAGTTTGATGTGTCACATGGCCCTCTTCCTATTGAAAAAACAAAAGTTGTATCCAAGATGGCCGACTTCTAAATGGCCACCATGGTCACCACCCATCTTGAGGAGTTTGCCTCCTCACATTTACTAATGTGCCACAAACATGACTTTAATATCACCAACCATTCCCATGTTATTACGGTGTACCCATATAAATGGCCCACCCTGTACATATATATATTAGGGGTGCAACGATACTCGTATCGATATTGAACCGTTCGATACAGTGCTTTCGGTTCGGTACGCATATGTATCGAACAATACAAAATTTTTAATTTATTTTATCAACTTTCCTTCTGACGATGCTGTCTGTGTTGAGCGCTCAGTGGATCTGCGCTCAACAGTGCAGCCTAGGCGGAGTAGTCGAACGCAGATTCACTGAGCGCAGGGCAAGCTAGCGAGACAGAAGTTAAGCTCTCCTTGCAACATGGCAAATTGAACCTTCCCAAATTGAACGAATATGACTGCACATTTATGCCGACATCATCCTAGTGCAAAGACAAGTGGAAGCAGACAAAAACAACAAGCACGCATGCTACAAACTTTACCCGAGTCATTTAGACAGCTGTTAGCACATGATTCTTCTTATGGGGACCTGATATGTTTAATATGCTGCTGAGAATATAGCCCAGAAGAAGCGTATAGTATAGCTTTTATTTTGGAAAGAGCCATTTCTCTGTAATAAACTCTCTTTTCCAAAGATGAGTGATTCCTCAATCAGATACAGGGCTCGCAAAATTTTCAAAAAGTTTTTCCAGTCGGGCTACCAAAATCTATCTCTGCCCTGCCCGTTGGCCTATCATAGGAAGGAAAAATATATGTCAATGCTTTTGCATTCTTTCGGAAATGTAGCTGGGTAATTATGTCATTGGCATCGGTGAGCCACTGTCAATATGTGACATATTGAAATCGCGTTTGAATTTGCGCTTGTTTTTTGCTTTCACTTTGCAATCGCGTGAACTGTGTATAGAGAGCGACAGCACTGATTGGTGAGTGACGATAATTTGCGCACCAATTCCTCTGACATCGTCTTATCAATCGTTAGCTTACTATGCAAACATGACAAGTGAAATCTCCCACATCAAGCTTAAACATGTGAGAAGTTGAGCGCGCAGAGAATCGCTGAGCGTTATGTGAGTGCCTGTGTAAAAGCAGCAGGATATATATTTTAGTTCTGCTGAGCCAAATAAGACAGGTCAGGGTGAAGAAGTGACCACAAAACGGAAAAGTTATGACAAATCAGACTATAAGGCAAAAAGAAAGTGCAGCTTTATGGTTTCATGGACAAAAGAATTTCTGTGGCTGCAATATGACAAGCTAAATAACCAGGGCTGCACATAAGTGGTCCGCAGGTGCGCATTCGCTGTCAAAATAAAAAACGCGCACAAGATAAGAAGTTGCAACGCGTGTTTGTGTACATAAAATTTTCAGGAGGAGGACAGACATTTGTTTAGAACTCTTAAAGATGTCGAAGAAGCAAGCTCCTTTAAGCAATTACTGTGATGTTCCTCCACCTCCAAAGAAATGTCAGAAGGAGTCCGAACCACAAAAGAAGCGCGTATTCTCGGAAAAGTGGTTGCAGGAGGTGAGCTGGCTTCAAACAAATGATGAACGCACAGAGATGTGGTGCGGAATGTGCCGTGAAAATTTAATAAATGACAAATTAAAAAGGCATGAACATTTTTTTTTGTATCGAAAAAATATCGAACCGTGACACCAAAGTATCGAACTGAACCGAACCGTGAATTGTGTGTATCGTTGCACCCCTAATACATATATATATATATATATATATATATATATATATATATATATATATATATATATATATATACATATATGTATGTATATATATATATATATATATATATATATATATATATATATATATAATATATATAAGCTGGATATGCCCTTGGAACAGTAAGGGTCCCTAGGCTAGACCCCACGTCCTAACCAAGCCTACACAACCAGTCAAAAGTTTGGATTATATACTGCAGACCTTTGGGGCTTTTCTTTCTTTTCTGACAACTCTGACTGAGCCCTCACAATAAATGAATTTCTAACATGAGAACACATGTATCTGCCCTGGGTGTACTGCAACTGGAAATCAGTCTCAAACTCTGAGATTGCTTCAGATTTTGTCTAGTTTAAGGTCAACATTAGCCTGTCTCAGATTCACCTCCATTTTTGGTGTTGGTACTGTCTGCCCCTACCTCTGTGTGTCAGAATTTGTGATGTGAGTTAATGTGTTTCCTCATTACGGTGGTCTGCAGGAGCACCCCCCTCCGTAAAGCTTTAGCTCTGTGTGTGTCTGGTAACTGTGGCTGTAGCTTGGACACACGCAGTCAGTGAAAGTGAAAGGAACTTAATAAGCCAGTCCAAATAGAACAAAGGAAGGAGAGCTGAGGCTGCATGTGTTCTGCATCTGGGTGTGTTCAGCTCTATGACACTGTGAGGTGAATTTTCTTTTCACTAGTGATTAGTAGGGATAAAAAAAAAAAAAATCAAATTCCCTGCTAGAGTCCTGAGGTATACATATATATATGACCTCAGGAGTTAACGAATATTTGCTGGCAAGTTGGCATGTTACACACAAACTACAGGCAACTATTGAAATAGAAAAAAGGGACAATAATACCAGAGCATCAAACTTTATAATTGAGGTACTTGTGTTAACTGTCATCAGATAATAGAAAATCTTAATATTTTCATAACTGCAATATCTTAGTTTCATGAAATGAGAATACAAGGTGACAGATGTCTCAGATTTACATTCTTTCTTATTTGCACTCTCATAATATCCAACAGATTTTTTTTTCTTTTAAATAAACACATCAAGTCTGATTGTGATTAGCTTCAAAATCCCTCAGACCACCAGATTCTTCTCCTTTTTAAGACAAACATATCTTTTAAAGCCAGACTTGCCAGTTGTAAGGATATAATTTTTACAGTTTATTCATTTAGGAGATGCCTTTGGTGAAGATGACATGAAATGAGTGCATTAGGGCTGTATGTGATAGAAATATTGCCACATCCTGATAGGTTTTTGTTAGAAAATAAAAATAAAAAGTGATTGCCCAGTAAAGCTGTTTTATGAGCACATTTTAACCTGAGGATTCTATTATTTCTTGGACAGGATAATATTAGGATATTTTAATTTTTACTAGAACCTATTAATGTTCTCACTCCTCCATAATCAGGCCATCAATCAACAATGTTCTGGTCAGGGCTGTACACACCTCCAGATTTACTGACTGCATTTATAGCTGTATCTGTAGGTATAACTGCAATGCTGTTGTCATTTAGTGAAATAGACTAGCACATGCTATAATTTGCCAGTGACCCTAATGACAGCGACTTTAGACTACTATGTGCTCTATATTCCAAACTCCAGATGGTGTACAGTATCTGTCTATCTTAGTGTCCAAAAATGCTGCTCCAGAGGTGGACTCGCTTCTTTGTCAAAACACATCCAACTTGTCTATTTTGTTCTTATTGAATAGTTGAATAGTTTCTTTTCTTCATGCTAGACTCAGACAATTATACGTCTTCCTCCCGAAAGATGAAATTCTCATAGCTGGTAGTGATGTGTCGGTCGTGAACAAAACGGCTCTTAGAGCCGGATCTTTCAAGTGAATGATGCGAGCCGGCTTTTTTTCTTTCTCTCACCCTCTCTCTCTCTCACACACACTTTTTTTTGCTTCACTCCGCACATGAGGCTTGTGCTTACGCTGAGCAGAGGGGGGAGGGGCGTTAGTTACACTGGCAGTAGCACAGGAACAGAGCGGAGGGAGAGAGAGCGAAAGAGCCAGGGACAACAAGAGACAACATTGTCACATTAGAAAGGTATAGTAGTCATCCACAACTATTTTTAGTTGTATGTATGCAATTCATGTATGCAATTCATGTATGCAATTCCAAGCAGGAAAACACTCTCCCAAAAAATCATCCCAGGCCTATATGACAGAGAATGTGCATCTTCTTTTTGTTCTGTTTTAATGTATATTTTATTGTGTTGTGGTTTGCAGTGTTTTGTGTTGTTTCGGAGTTTGTACGTGCTTTGTAGTTTGTACGTGTTTTGTCTCTAGGGGCCATTGTAAATATAGTTTTATTTATTCACTCCACATAAAATGTAATAAATAATGATAAAATACAAAAACCAACTATTTACATTTCAACTTTAAACTATTTAAATTTTCATCTTTTTCTTTTTAAACAAATTTAAAATGAAACAAAACAAAACACTGTAAACTACAACACAATTAAATATACATTAAAGTATGCAAAACAAAAAGAAGATGCACATTCTCTGTCATATGGGCCTGGGATGATTTTTTTCACTGCATGAATAAACTTTCTGAATCCTTTATCATCCGCAACTGAAAATAACTGTGGATGATTACTGTACCTTTCTAATGTGATGATGTTGTTTCTTGTTGTTGTCCCAGGCTCTCTTTCTCTCTCTGCTTTGTCTCTAGGGGCCACCGTATATTTTTTATATATAGACGTATATAAATAAAACCATGGCGTTTTTTCACATTAGTAATTCCTTTTGTGCATGATTTTATATTGTTGTTGATAATAAATTAATTAAAGCAACAAAACAATGTGAAGAGCTGGTTGGGAGCAGAAAGAGACGGCTCTTTTTAGTGAGCCGAGCTGAAAGAGCCAGTTCTCTAAAAAGAGCCGGAATTCCCATCACTAATATCTGGATGTTCTGAATGTATTTTTCTTTAGCACAATCATTTAAAGTCTACCTTGAAATTATTGTTTTTCTCTAAAGAAAAATATCTTCATTATTTAAAGATCATCCACTACTGCCTTTTTATTATTGTTATTATATACTTAAAATTCCTGTTTGTTTTGTTTTTGCAACCAAATGCCTACCAGTTGATATTAGGGATAGGATATTAGAGAAGGTGCATGTTCACAAATTTAAAAAAAAAAGTGATGATACATATGACATGCCAGTTTACTGAAAGTATTGACACCTGTCATAATAACTTTTTAGTTAACACAGACATAGATTTTACAAATTACTTCTTTATTTCATGTCAATTAATTCTAATGATTTGCTGAAACTATAAGTCATAAACTTTGGTAATGAAAGAGTTAACCACCCACACTTACAATAAATCATTGCAGTAACAACCAAGCTCAAACTAATGACTCAGCTAATAGTAGCATATTGCATTTGCATCAAAAGAGGTAACTAGGATGACTGAGCGACCCCAACAGGGATTACCTCAATGATTTTTTAATGGATTGGCCTATTGGCAAGTCAGACATTGTGAAGTACTCCTCATGTCTCTGCAGAACTAAAATGAGGTCATTCATCATCTAGATTTAAAGAATGATCTCACTCACGTATTGCAAATCAAATGAATTTGGGTTGAGGATATTTTGCACTCACAGTCAGAGGCTCCAACTCTTTTCTGGTTACTTCATTAATCCATTTGTACACTTAGAGAAATTAGCCCTTTTTAATTGTGGCTACATTTTTATATGAGAGTGCTGCGTAAATATAATTACACACATGCTGTTTCATTGTGTTGTTTAAACGAAATGTTTTTTTACCTGGATTTTTTTTGTCAAACTAGTAAAGAGGTAAAGTGTATAGGATTATTAATTCCCTGGAATTGCAGCCTTCAGTGCTGGTTTAAATATACATCTGAAGTCTACCTCTGTGCAACTGCTGTTGTGTGGACATAGAGTACATGACTAAGCAAAGCTGTGCACATAACTTGTAGTATGGACATACATCTCTCTCTAGTGCAGTCAAATATTTAACAAACCACTCTGGCTGAAAGTTTCAGTAATTCTAAAATCTATACTTAAATTCTAATGAGGAGTCACAGTTCTGATTATAAGGATGGCAGAATAATGTCGCTACTTAACAGTAGTTTTCCTACCTAATGGTAGCTAGCTGGCTGCAAGGTGTAAAGCTGATACAGATTGCTTATGCAACTTGCTGAGGTAATTGTTCCAATGTCTGTTTTTAATGCTGTTCTGTAGTTTAGATACTTGTGATATACCATAAGATAAAACCAATGCCACACAAAGCACAAATGAAAGCAAAAACAATTAAGTTCTCGTAGTTCATTTTCTTTTCATGTTTTTAGCAACAGTATTTTATTAAATATACTACGGTGTGTTTCAAACACAGTCTTTGGGGAAAATTGTTCTTCTTCCTTTTTGCAACACCTCATTTTCTGTTTCGTTCAATGTATTTTCTAGTTAATTCTGCCACTGCTGTTATCCCTCTTCTAGGGTCTGTGTCTCCGCTGAAATAAAAGTGACTTGGAGGCTTAGAGAGGCTATGTTGTCAGCAACCTTTCTACAGGTCATTTCACTGCAGCACAAGACTATACCTTGAATAGCTTAGGTATTTACCACAAGAGTGAGCAAGACTAACCTTTGAAAGCAGAGATCAAAAGTTCACGTGGACATAAAAAATACATGTCCATGAAAACCTTTTGCACCTTTTACATTTATGTAATGTCATGAGTGTGTTAGGGAAAAATGGCCTGACTTTTTGTGGTGCTTGGGGAGTATACCCGATTTGCGACTTTAAATGTCCAACTTGTTACCGTAGCAACGTAATACTGGTGCAAAGAGTTGTGCTGTGCTAACCTAAAAACACTGAACAAATGTTTAAATCATGGGTTGCCTTTACGACTGCGCAGATACCTGTTACATGTATACTGTGGACTGAGAGCATTCGGAGCCTTTGACCTTTTGCATTGTTTTTATGCTTTTAAGCGGCTTAAATTAAATGAAAACACAGTAATTGTATTCAGCAGGTTTGCATGTTGCCTTGCATGCAAGCACACAGTAAATTGATTCTTTGAAGCATTTTAATTTAATATTAATTAAGGGCACCAGAACTAGTTCTGCAATGTGGCTAAAAGCTCCTCCAGCTTTATTATGGACCACTGCAACTCCGTGTCTGTCACGCTACATTAGGTAAGTTAAAATGGTGAATAACATTTAAAATTTAAAGAGGGTATTTTCATACTAAAAGTGTCCAAGAGCCAAGTGTCTCAGTGCAGACAGAGTTTGCTGTTATCATTGTACACCTGTCACAAGCAACTCCCCCAGTATCAGTGCTTTGATGTGAAATAATGTGAGTGAATTTAAATTTAAAGAAGATCTTTTAGGTCTTTTAGATTTTGGGTAGAATCTAATCTCATGCTACAAAAGAAAGAAAATGAGAGAAATCAGAGGTGTTGATGCGGTTCCAGACTTCTGTGATTGGCTCTGGGGAGAAACTTTACTTTTTTGTTTGTTAAAAAAAAAAAAAAAAAAACCTTTTTAGATATGTGTTCATCACCTAGAATGACTTTCCCCCCCTTCATTTGGAATATGTGACAACTTCTTGGAATAATGTTGTTACAAGACTTCCAGCAAAACTAAAAATAGATGGACTTCACCAAGAATCACCAACTAAAACCAAAACCAGTCTAAATCTGGCAAAAGCTGTGCGGGTTGCTAGACCCCCACAGCTTTTGCCAGTGATGGCAGGAAATATAATCCTGGTCAAAGCATTAGCAGCTCTCCTGCTGATAACATTATCCACCTGTCTGGGACAGGCCCAATCCGTGGGTGGGCCACTGTGCCCACACCACCACCCGTCAAATAAAAAAAAGTGGAAAAATGACACCGGCTTCACTAAAATGATGCCCAGCTAGGTCCAGGGGCAACATCTTTTGTGGAAATTGAATCAGATATTGCATGAAGTGTTGCCGAATTATGTTTTTTGTGAAACAATCTCGCCAAACAAGCTAAATTATAATAATTTGGTCTAATTCAAAGGTAGCAAAGTACTGAAAATACTAGGCTGTTTAGTGGAGGGTATACTGATGTGTTTGCATTATTGTGAAAGTTTATAGTGATGCTCTATCTTGGAGAGGTACAATATATCAAGATTAACAGCCATCAATTTATATTCAAGGTGATAAAGCTGATTATTTTCACTCACGAAATTCTAACTTCTATACTAGCTTTATAGTGTCTAGGGTTTGGTAATCAGCTTGTGAATCACCCAAATATATATCTAATCAAATTCAGTTGGCCACAAAGAGCAGTAAATGCTGGAGTAGCACAGGTCAGCTGACCACAGTCTGGACACACACACACACAAAAAAAAAATCAGCTAGAGCTCATGAAACGAGTTGTTATGCGAAGTATTTCTATTCAATTTCTTTCCCCATGCTGCACCACTACACCCAGTCGTAAGGTTCCCCCACCTGCCAAATCTCATTTTAACCCCTGCTCAAGGCACACTTCAAAAGGAGCCCAAGAGTTTCTCAAAGGAAAGAAACTAGGTATTCTTCAATCGCCATGTCAGTCACCTGATCAACCCAACAGATTATGCTTTTCAGATGTTAAATGCAACATTGACTGCAGAAAGACCCACAGACAACAACTGAAGACGACTGCAGCAAATGTCTGGCAGAGCATCATGTCCACGGGTTCTACACCTGCAAAGGATTTAAATCCAAGTATTACAAAAAATCATTGTTAAAATTATGTTAGATTGTCCTTTTACTTTTAAGCCTCTGAAAGGCTGCATAAAATGGTTCTAAATCTTGAATAGTAATGCAATAAACATCTATTAAACATCTAGAATCAAAGCTGAAAGTCTACACTTCAATCAAATCTTGATTACTTGATTTAAAATCCTGTGGTGGTATAGAGAGGCGACACTACAAAAAAAAAAGTGTCATAGTCCAAATACTTATGGACCTAACTGTAAGCCTATCATCCTTGGGCCAGGAGTGTGTTACACTCAAAGAAGACCAATTCATCATATTTACTGTGATGTGTGGCTGAGCACTCTGTGCAGCTATGAGTGAAAGTCAATAAGTGCGAGCACGCTAGCAACAGTAACAACATAAACATAACGTTTTTGTTTGTATGGCTAAATGGGTTTTGACTTAGTTTCCACAGTTAGAGAGGTGCACTTGTTTCAAGTCATGTTAATTGACTTGGGACAGGATACAGCACAGCCACAAATTTACACAATGACACAGAAAGAGTGCAGATGAGAATGTAATATTACCACCCTCTGCATTTGTCAAGTCCTCGTGTAAGTGAACAAGCCTTTATTTTGTTAGATTGTCCCGGGTTAGATATTTTTTCTGAATTAGCAAGTCAGCGGGGTCTCTGTGGAGCTTCATTGCTACCATGCTGTGACATGTTCGGCGGCGCTGTTTTGTTATTTTTGCCAGAGGACTTAGAATGTGTTGAATAGGTCAAACAGTCACTCAGCGAGGCTGCGTTGCTTCTCCTTCCATGTGTGTATATGTCATTGTGCTCGGTCGGTGTACCAGAACAGACTCACCACATTGTTCATTAGACTGATGATCCATTATTCAGTTCAGCATTTTACACAAAGCAATTTTGTCATCTGTATATATTTTGATAAGTAAGTCTCAAAGGTTTAAAACACATTTTTGTCCGACTGTTTTGGCACACGCGGAGAAAAATCATCCTAAAACGCATTTCAGCTGCGGACAGTTTGTCACTGACATTGCATAATATAAAGTATGAAAGGATGTCTCTTATAATTGCCGTGGCATTTAGGCGAGGAACCTTATTATCTAACCAATCATGTTCAGTAAAGTTCAAGCTATTCTTTCAGCAAGCTGAGCTCATGGTTTTTATCTTCTAGCATGCATACAGTAACATTGTGAGATAAAGTTGGATTATTGGAGTCAGATTTAAGAGAGTCAGTGACCACGTGAGGTATATGAGGTGAACCTTGACTTCTCTGCTTTATTCTTAAAACATCATTATAGTTCTTTTATTTGTAGCCAGCTGCTCTTACATCAGCATTTGTCTGGAATTTAACCTGCCTGATCATCTAACTTTCAAAGCATTTTGCATCTGTCATTGTTTAGTCATTACTCTTTTAGCTCATGCATCTGTCTTCTTTCTGCTCTGTCTTTCTTTCTATCTGACTGTCCAGTTTTGTGTTTAATTTTCTCCCTGCCTGTCTGAAAGTTCCCATCTCGATGAATAAATCATCGGATGTCAGGCAAGACAGGTTAGAGGTCTCAGGGTTAAGCCCGCTAATAATATTCCCTCACGGAAGATTCACTTTATACTTCAAGGAGTGTGAATCAATCAATATTCAAGATAGATGATGTACTCTGCTCTATGTGCCACCACTTCCTTAAAGACGTCCATACTATTTTGTTTCCACATTTACCAAGGTGTATTGTGCCAGATTATTAGGTCCAACTCCAATTTAAAGCAGATGTCTAAAATAACCGAGCTGAAATAAACATATTTATTGAATTTTGGTCTCACTGGGTTTTCTACAAACTTGAAAACTAATTACTTGTGAATCTCTTGTGAATATCAGGAGGTCCTGTGTGAACAGCAAAGTAAACATAAACCTTGAAGTCATAATAATAATACAGTACATTTGCTTGCCTTTATGTCACTTTGATATACACACAAATTAGAGAAGTAACCAAAAAAATTTTGTTTCCTAAAGAGAAAATCCAGATGACTGTCAGCATTTCCCAGTGTGTGTCCTAAACTCTGGCAAGTCACTGCCTAAGAAGGAAAAACTGATGAGGAAATGCCAGCTTTGCCAATGAGGTTCTACTGCCTCTACTTCATGGACAGTCGGACCCACCTATCTGAATGCATCCAGACTTTTCTGACACTGAGTTTGTTTCATTATCAAACATCCACATGTTTATAGTTAATTTATGGTTAAGTTAGGTTTGATATTACAGTAAAACTACAGTTTAAGGACTGAGGGAAAGAGAGAGAGTTGGTGGTGAGAAGGTCCTTTTTGGCCTTTGATCTTTTACTTTTCACTATGAGCACACTGAGCCATGTACAGTATATATTGGCAATAAACACTACAATAGTATAATCATGATATGCTGCAGAACAATCCATAATAAGGGTAACTTCTGAGACCAGTACCACAAAGCAAGTTTAATATGCCAGTTTTTTTTCTCCATTCATCTGCATTCCTTTATCCTAACATTGTCAATCAGGATAAACGGTCAAATGAAGCTGGTCATCAACTTACTAAGCGATGTATTACAAAAAAGCCAGGATTTCCCTTGAAAGGTCACATAAAAGAGGCGGTACTGACATGATCTAACCTATCAGAAGTGCTAGTATGCGTATTGCCAACAGAGCAGCTGACATTTCAAAAAGGATAAAACTATACTATGGAAAAAAATACAAAGAGGTTAAAAAAACATAATACAGACTAAAATCAACACAGCAATGTCTGTGAGAGGAAAAGCCCAGTTTTAACATATTTGAAGCTTAGGAAAAAATGTAACAAAAATACAGACTGTGTGAGTTAACAGACTTATCAATATCACAACCTTACCATAAAGACACGGGAAACACTTATCTTATGTTAAAATTTGCTTGATCATCTGAACATTTAAGTGTGACAAATATATAAAAAAAGTAAGAAATCCAGAAGTAAACAAATACTCTTTTACAGCACTGTGGGTTTGCAGGATAAGTTACCTGTCTACTGGTAAGAAGTAAGAAGTGATCAGCAGTAAGAGTTCGTCTACTTTCATAGTACTGAAAACCCAAGATTATCATGAAGTTACCCGGATAATCCTGGTCAGACTGTGCTTTGTTGCGGAGCACTTTCAAACTCTAAGTGAAAGCAGTGGCTCGCTATTTTCACTGTTCAAAACACCGGGGAACTAGTGAAGCCTGCACAGAAACTTTAAACATGCTTCTTAAACCATGTAAACCAACTGATAGAACATACATATTATTGTTTTTGTTATCCCAAGTGTCTTAACAGGAATCAGAATCACAATACTTTAATAATCCCTGAAGAAATTATGTGGCCACAGTTGCTTCAAGACAATGAGAACAATAACCGACGAGTTAAAGTACCAAAATTAGACAATATATTATGAAATATTACAAAAATATAAACAAATAGCTCTAATATATTAATATCCCAATATACTACTCAAAACAGAATGGCTCTTGTGTTATGTTCAAGCTGCACCGTGCCAATAAACTTGACCCAGAGCGTATATTTACACTTCATATCTATTACCCTGCATGTGCATAATTATAGTGAGTGTAATGTAATGTCTCTGAGTGCTTCCAAAGCACAGGTGACCCCCAGCTCAGCTCACACACGACCAGAGTACTAGAACTGTTGCCCTCTGACATGCAGCTCATTCTGTTCTTTCTATAGAAAAGAGTGTAACTACAGCTCTGAGTAGCAAATGAATCAAATATTCAGCTTTAAAAGAACAAAATGTAGAGTAGGAATGAAAATTTAGAACGAAAGATATTTTATTTACAATTTGAGTTAAATGCACTGGATGTGAGAACTAAGCAGAAGATTATACATCCCAACAGGGTTACGTGATAAATGTGCAGTATTGCTGATGCTTTGAATCCTAACTGCAGCGTCACCATTTTCCCCCTTTTTTCATTCCTCACACGGAAACTCCACTCCCACTGAATCACTCATCTCAGCGTACTCCTTACAGCCTCATACATGTTGCCTTCTGTGTTTCTTCTGTGTGCCAATATGACTGCCCTACATTTGAAAATGCCACATAAACTTTTTTGGTGTTTGTCAGATCCACTTGAAATTCAGTGGAAACTAGCCCACCCACAGCCCACACCCACTTCTTTAAGCTCAGGGCTCTGTCACTGTGAGTGTTATAACACACACTCTTTTAGAAGAAAGGATGGCGTGTTTCTGATTTTCTGTCTACTTCTGTTCCTTTGTAGCGAACTTGGTTGACAGCTTGAATGCTGTTCACACTGCATGCCTCAGTTAAACCCAGCTATAGACCACCAGTACACACAGCGTGTTTCATTGTGCTCACACAGGGAAAACAACCCCTTTGTATACAGCCATTTCACCTAATGCACACTCCAGTACACAAGGAGACACACAAACTAAAGAAGCGTAGACATGCAATTTCGAAGCATATTCTAAAAAGTCCCTAAGATGCAGTTTTGCTTTATGAGTTACACCAGTGCTATGAATGTAGCTCAGCACCATAATTCAATAAAGATGGCACTAAAGAAATAAAACACAATGGATAAAAACACACTTCACATTGTACTATTATAGATTTGAATATTTTTCTTGAATGAATGATAGTTAACAGCTTGTTAACGCAACACAGCATGAAGTCTTGAAGTAGTTGAAGTAGTTAGCCTGTTTCTGGCTCAGTCTTAAGGTAACAACAACAGCCCATCTAAGCAGTTACTAGTAAATATGTAGCTAAGTGGATATTTTTCTCTAAAACAAAACCAGGCTCTGAGTGTGTGTTTCTGTATTTGCACTTATTGTTTAAATGGTATTGCAGAGGATGCGTCCAGTTTACAGTACACAAACAAGCACGCACATCCACTCTTTCTTACCACGCTTGCACACTCAGTAGCCTTTAAGTGCAAGTCTTAAAAGGCTTGTCAAACCTTATTACAACTCCCCTGAATTGCCTTCATCTCTTTCTCCTGCACCCGTTTTCTGTCTTCTTTCTTTCACAAACTCTGTCCTCCTCCCCCGTCACTCCGCTCTCTTTCACAAACTGTCTTACTCTACATGCACCCAATCACATGCAGCAACATTCAGATTTATTCAAACGCTGAATTATTAAGGGTGCCAATTTTGAAGAGGTCTGCTCTGCATTGCTGTGAAAACACAATCTTCAGTTCAACTGCAAATGTGAGGATAGACGCAACCGAGTGAGCCAGAAAAAGAAAAGAAGGGAGAAAAGAAATTAGGGCAGTGATTTGAAATTCTATTTATGAATAAAAAAGAAGTTTAGAAAGTTGTTCACAGGCGTTAAACATTTTAAGTGTGTGGGTTTTTTGGCAGTGCTGTATTGCTGAGTAAGTATTTCACCATGTGTGGATGTACTTCGCTGTGTTTGTGTTGGTCTCTGTAGGTGTGGCTGTCTGTTGTATATGCAGTTGTGTGAGGATGTCTCACAGTGTACAGTATGTGTCACAGTACACCACATGTCCATTCCCTAATCTTTACTAATTGAAAGCATCGTGCTGACCTACTGCACTTTTTTTTGTCTTTGGGACAGATTTTCAAAGTTATTTATTTATTTCGTCGTGTCTGCAAATGGATTTGCTGTGTTTATATTTCAAGCAGAAGTCCAAATAGTGCCAGGAGAGTGCTGCAAGTGCTGGGCTTTGATATAGTACGCTGTTTTTGCAGGACAATGGACTTTGTTTGCAAATGGAGACATCTGCTGCCCTGCTCTTCCTACCTGCTTACATTCTTGTAGATTCTGTCAGCATAATGCACACTTGTATATTTGTTGTTCTTGTTTTTTCAGTAAGTGTTGCAGCAGCATCAATGGCACACTTCATATTGTAATTGTTTTAGGTGACTCACACAAATACAGTGCATACATCTTTGTGCATTTTTGAATAAAATACACTCAGTTTACATAATTACCTAAACAAATGAAAACTTGAAATATATAAGACATATAACATATTTTAAAGGATTATTTAAGTTTATTTCAGGTATGTTTTTTGGTGGTTTTGGGGTAAATCAATACAGTACAAATATTACAGATATAAATGACAGGCTTGTGCACTTTAATCTTGTGTACTAGATAAGCTTTCATCTAACCAATGTCAAAAATCTGTTTGTCATCTCAACACAATCAGTTGCAATGCACGAATATTACATTCATATTATGTGTACAAACTCTTTTTTAATGTAACACTTACCCAATCAACTTTGTTTTCCAGATACTCATCGATAATAGTTCTTCTGTGCAGCACAAACATATGTTTGTCTCTTTAATTGTTAATTCAAGATTCCATATCACTTGAGGTAACAAACTTGAACCCGAATGATTTCATTAAGTCTGACTAAATTACAAAATTCACACTTGGACCAGTATGAAACACGAGGCAACCTAAAATCTCTCCCTTTTCTCCTTCTATTTCACACACTTACCATACACTCACAGCCTAGAAAAGTACAATGAATATGTGAATCATGGGCAAAGAAAACAGAGCTAAAACGGTTATCAAACAGAACAGGCATGTCTATCCCATTATCTTATCCCTTACAGCTCACCCATAACCCTGCTCACTGCCTCCTCAAAAACCTTTTTAGAAATGCGTATATGCTTAGAAATGGCAGCATTGCCAGTAGGATAGCTTTCATGCAGGGATGGTGGGTTTAAGACACTGTGATCGCACAGATTGAAGAAACACCCATTAGAAGATATTTTGGCAGTTACAAAGGAAGCACTATAAATGAATTGAAAGCTTAGGGATATTTTGGATGTAGCCAGGTTGTATCTTATTAATATATCTGTATCAGTGGCTGATATATGCACTGCACATACTGTACAATATTAACATATGGTAGTTAAAAAATATTTACATTATCATCAAAAACATATTTACATAGAATTAAACCAATATATTTTTTATAATTGCAAGTGTAAGTGCACATTTGGTATTTTGAGATTTTATTGCCTTGTTTTATTAATTATTTTTATAACCCACTGATCTCTGATGTCGTTTGTAACAGTTGCTGTTGTAATGCAGTGTATCACCACATGGCGGCGCCTTCTGTCTCATGACTGGTGTGTCACCCCCTTTTTGTTCTTCTTCGCACTCTCCCTGTAATGGATGCTCCCGTGTGTACGCGGACTAGTGTGCTCTCGAGTAATGTGTGGTAGAGGTAGCACTTTTATTTTTGATATTCTAAACAAATGAGTACTTTTGGAAAGTCAGAAGCTGTTGCTCATTCGCTATCCACCCGCACACCTCCGCGGCTGGCTTCATCTCCACTGCACGTTACACGTTCCATTTTGTGGATTTGATACATTAAATAGTCATTATACATTATAAAGGTCTACGTATATGATAACTTAAATTGTTGGACAAATGGAATTGAATTATGTTTAATATGAAGCTTAATCTATTGCTTAAACAATCGTTACAAGCTTCAGCCTTGAGGCGGTGAAGCAACCACAAACTATGATATTTGGAAGCGTGATGCTTCACAGTTGGTTTAAGGGTTTACCTCAAAAGCTTATTTGGTCTGTGCCAAACATTCCCTTAAGTTATGAAGCAAAACAACTGCATGTTTGATTTGTCTGTCCAAAGTAAAATCTAGTCTGGACTGAAAAGTCTTGTCTTTGCCTTCTCAGCAATCTCTGTCTGGTTTCCTAACATCAACAGTTGCAAGACTTATGTAGATTCAGTCATAAAATCTGGGGATTGGGCTTAACTTTGGCATTTTATTTTCTTCCAAATTTACTGGTGTTCTGGAAAGGAGTATTTGAAAGACGATTTTTCTTATAGATCTTCCCTGGAACTGTCCCTGTAAATCCGAGAGACCCGTGAGTGTTGGGTGGCGAAGTGTGTGGTAGCATGATTGTCTGCGGAAAGGGTAGAGCGGAATTTCGAGGCGAGTGGTGTGTGTGTGGACCTTTCCTTTTCCCCACTGACCCCGGAGCCCTGGACCCCTCCCTGCACATTGTACATATTTGCACTTGGGGATGTTTAATCACTTATAAAATAATTAAAATGGAACCCAACTATCAATCCATGAATCTCTTTAACTGCTTATCCAGTATGGTCCCTGAGGTTCTGGAGCTAATCCCAGCTGACACTGGGCAAGAGGCTGAGTACATCCTGAAAAAATTACTAGCTCATGACAGGGTAGAGAGACACGCAACCAATATGTATATCCTCAGAATAAGTAATATACAGTGTTGGGAAGGTTACTTTTAAAATGTATTCCATTACAGAATACAGAATACATGCCCCAAAATGTATTCTGTAACGTATTCCGTTACGTTACTCAATGAGAGTAACGTATTCTGAATACTTTGGATTACTTAATATATTATCATGCTGTTCACAACTACGTGAATGTACTATTGCTGTGATTTATTACTGTTACTGAAGGTCCGCGGCTCCGAACCGTAGTAAAGGGACCTCTGGCTAATACGGTAGGTTCTGTGTCGGGCATGTAGCCGAAAACTAGCTTTACTTTGTTGTCTGGGTCAACTTTGCTAGCGAGAGACAGAGAGAGGTGTTGAAAGGCTGCTCCAACGGAACTTATTGTTTTTGGAGGAAAACACGAACACGGTGTACAGTCGAGTCTTAATATCTTACTTACAACTGGGCTCGTCAGGCACTCTTCTTGGCTGCAGTGGTTACTATTATATTTACATGCTTCCAGCTCCCGTTTTTGCTTGATGACATCTCGTACTTTTCCTTTTTCTCCCTCCCTCGCTCACAGACACATAACGGGTATGGCAGTCCATTCTCCCTGCAGCACGGACTACACTGCCTATGATGCTACATTCTTTAGAGCTATGCCTGTAGCATTCTGCCTATTAGCTTAGCACAACAACAAAAAGGCCTCTCTCACCCAGGAAACACGCAGAGAGAGCGTCACCCTGTAACCATGGCAACCGTAACTCTGCCGCCTGGAACTACAGAACGTAGCTGTCAAACAAAACCCAAACAGGCCTGACCCACCACAATATGAAACAGGGAAGTACCGCCGTGTAATCCATTTATTTCAACAAAGTAACTGTATTCTAAATACCACCTTTTTAAACGGTAACTGTAACGGAATACAGTTACTCATATTTTGTATTTTAAATACGTAACGGCGGTACATGTATTCCGTTACTCCCCAACACTGGTAATATATTACACATATTACACAGAACACTTTTTTAAAAGTAATGCATGTTAATGTTGGAAGTATGTTTGTGTTTTTCCATAAAATGACGTGAAATGCATTGGCTCATAATTACCATTTAACAATATAAACCAATAACCTACAGTCCCACACACCACCCCAAATCCCTGTGCTAATGAAGACATACATATAGGCTTGCTCTAAGTATGAAGGCATGAACACAAAGCTGACAGCACAAAGCAAAGATGAAAACCAGCATAAAGAAACTTTAAAGCGATCACCTCAATCTACTTTAGAAACATGAACAGGTGGAAACAGAGGTTGCAAGCCTGAATGCTCATCAGTTTGTTACCTGTTGCAGTTGAAGGTCAGGCTGCTGGACTGGGGTTGGCGTGTACTTAGCTAATGTCACTTTGGGCTAGCTTAGCGTCAGTGCAAATGCTTGCAAAAAGCTGACGTTGTGTTTGCAGCATAATGCAGTTGTGTCTTCCCTGGATGTAGTAGTAGTAGTAGTAGTTTATTGATTCTTATCACTACTCATTCATTACATTATTGTTGCATCACTCTGTAAAATGACCTGAAATTCATTGTCACATAATTATCAGTTAACAATATAGGACTACTACTACTGCTACAGTTTCACATACCAACACAAATCCTATTCTAATGAGGACACAAACAGGATATTTGTGTTCAATTTGTGACTTCTGGGATTTTCAATGTATAGTACCTCAACAAATTACATGAATGACTCCTAAACAGGCATCAGGGTTCTTTTTGTGTATTTGCTTCTTTTAAAATTTTATTATATTATATAATGTATGTGGAACTTCCGCTTCCACACAGATTTACAGACAGATGGGTAACAAAGGAAGAGTTTGAGCCCTTGACTCTACAGTGATAGCATCTGGTTATGTTGTGGAGAGCATTTTGCTGAAATTGTGCTCTGAGTTTTTAAGGTCATTGCACAGTTGATATAAATGATCATTCTATGACGACAGATTTCTAAGTGTGTCTGTTAATCTCTGTGAATAATTTTCTTCATTTCACTCATGCAACACAACGCCCGTTTCCAGGATCACAATGCTTCCATCCATAGTGCATGAGCTGTCACTAATTGGTTTTAATGAGGATGAAAATGGTGTGAATCATATGCTACAGCCTTCACAGTCAACAAATTAGAGATATTTTTATGGGGTGTGAAGTTCCACCAATCCAACAGACCTTCATATACTTAGAGAATCATAGCCAGTGCATTACAAAACCATTGTAGTGGCAACCCAGCACGTTACTAAGAGCCACGATGTTTGTCTGTCTTTCTAATTTGCTATTTTGTCAAACATTCAGGGAAAGATTTCTTTGCTTTCACTGCCATTGAGTTTTGTCACCGAATGTGAGATGTACTATTATCTACTATTATTGCTTGCTCAGTAAAACAGATTGTCATTTTCAGAGGAATGTGTCATCAGCTGTCGTTAGTCGTATGCTAACTCACTGGTGGCCGGGTTACTGTGGAATTTGCTTTCTAAACTAAAGGAATGGGAAACATTTTACTTGCACATCTCATGTAGCTTTCAACAGGGTTTGCACACACTTAATCACCCATATTTCTGAATTCAAACGTGTTGCAGTGCATGCATATACATCACATTAACACACATTGATGTGCAAACGTGGTCGCATTTAGCATTGGGCTACCTCCCTTTGGCCCATAAACATTCAGCAATGTGTCAAGAGACAAAATCAGCCTTATAAAACATTCATTTTCGTATGGCAGCATGCCCATCTCCTCATGTGCAATTAGAAGCTTTACCTTTTCCCCTTTGAGGAGAAGAGATGTGGAAAATGCTCATTTCCAACACGTGATCTGAAGTCATGTCATTCTGTAGTGCAAGACAACATATTTCAATTTATGTATACAGGATATGTGAGTGTTTTGGATTGAATTTATATTATCTGGCCGCATATTCGACTGTATCAAGGTAGCATATAAACACAAGGCGCAGAATTAAAGATCTGTACAACTGATAGATGCATTGATGCATGTCACGTTTAGGTAATTTATTTACCTCAACAACCTATCTATGCCCTCTCTTTGCACTCTACGTGTTCATTGTCCAGTTTAGACATCTTGTAGGAATTTTTTTCTTTGTTGGAGCTCTAATATAAAAGTGTGAAGTTCCTAGAATACTGCAGAAAATGGGAAAGAAAAGGGAGCAAATACTGGATAGGAAGACAGGAGTTCAAATAGGAGAGAGACAGAAAATATGACAGGGCAAGTCAAAGGGTAACCGTGGAAGAAAAATGAAGACGAAAGAGAAGAGAAGAATCAGGGTATAAAGCTGAGAAAAGGTGAGGTGAAAAGGAAGTGAAGTGGGTAACAACAGTGTAAATGTTTGCTTCATACCAACAGCGGTCCTTATCTAACACTCTGCAAATACGCAAACAAACACATTTTCGGTCTTTAGTGTTAGATAATACAACAGAATAATCAGCAGGTATCTGCCTCCTCTCACTGGCCTCTGGATGAGAATAAAACAATGCATGACATACTGTTCCTCCTCCATGCTTCCCACTGTTGTTCCCCCCCTCCCTCTCCCTTTCTCTCTATACTCCCACCATCATTCCTACATCGCTCCCTCCATTTTCCCTGCATCCCACCCTCCCTCCTTCCTCACTCCTACCTATTGCCCATCATCCATCCATCATTCACGCTGCCTCCCAGTTACACTCTGCTCCTCACCTCCGTCGCTTCACTCTCCTTTGTTCGCCTCATACGACAACCCTATCTATCTCCATATTTCTCCCTGATATTTAGTGAGCTCTATTTTTTTCTGATTTCAAATATCACTAAACCCTTTCACACACATACACACTCCCGGTGCAACAGAGCCAAAGAGAAAACAAAACATCGTCCCACAGATGATTTCATGTTATATAAATGTGATGTTTATTTTTATTATTGTTTCACACTGATTCTGTGATGCACAAAGCAGCACACAATCATTAACTGTCTGGCTTTGTCCTTTTCTTCATAAAATCCATATTAAATCTGTATTATATAAAAGAGAATGAGAAGATACTAAGTGATGCTCGTGTTTATAACGCTGAAAAAAGGGCAGGGAATCTATTAGATGGAACCATGATAAGAAATCGACCATCAACAAAAAACAATTAAATAGTTAAAGAATATATCTGTTTGTCTTACAGCAGGAGTATTTTTTTTTAACTGTTAACATACTACAATTGTGCAGAAACAGAGAAATTTACATGTGGTTCTTCACAGTTGTTTAAATTGTGTTTTATTTAACACTGTTTTGGTTTGTTTGGCTGCTTTTTGCAAAACAGTAGACAGGACGCAGCAAAAACTTTCTGGCACAATTTCACCTGCTTCCAAGGTGCATGGAGAGGATGAAAGAATTCACAAAGCAGGAACTCCAGCAACACTTGAGGGAAGATGAACAACTTTAATAATTGACCAACGCGTTTCGGCTTGTGGCCTTCATCAGGGTCATAGTAAAACATTGTAAAAAATGCTTAAATACAAGACAGGAAACAGAAAAAAATTTCAAATTAACCAGTCAAACTTCATAGATAGGTCAGCTGACATATAATAGGTAGGTATTGGTTAATTGGCTAAGTCACGCCCAAGTAGACAGGGACAAGGAGAAACAAAAGAAATACATTCATACAAGACAAGACAAACAAATAATACTTGTTTAGATCTTGTTCAGCAGGCTTTCAGATCTTGGGCAAACTGAGAAAACTCTATCTATAAACTATATCTGTCTTTGAAAAATTTCCATCTGTCATGGAGTCACAGATCAGAAAAGTTTGGAAATCTGACACTAAATCACTGTTACCTGTAATCTAAAAAGTTAACCACAACAGATAAAAGATAGCTAATTGAAATGGTATTGTTGAAGTGATAAATCACTCAGTAATTTGTTTTGTGGGGATTGTGGAACTAATTGAGCTGTCGGTTGAACTCTGGCACAGAATCATTTACTAAACCCACACTCTGCTGTGCTTTATTTGTGAATAGATAGTTCTGGTCGCTCCACAAAGCAGTCGGTTTCAACCCACTTTAACAGGTTTTTATCCATATCAGATATTATGATTTCACCATGTTGCCTAGCAAAAATCTACCAATAACTCAATAATGACCCATTTGTAGGCTTTATGCACTTGTAACAATGTATTATAGCATTTTTATTTCATGATGGCAACAATAATATAACTTGTTTAATACACTTTTATTTGATATCTTCAAATTGAAGATATGAACTGATGAAGCCAACTTTACTGTGTTTAGGGACTATCAGAAGATTAATGTTGGAAAATTGTTTAAATTGGCTATTTGAATTAGTTATGTGTGTTGTTGTCGGAATGATATTATTCTACAGGTAAAACCAAGTTTTACTATGAGGGTGTATATTTGATCGAACAAAATCTGGAGGTGGACAGTGTCTGGCTGATGAGTGTAGTAGTACAATCATTTATTTAGATAATGAAAGGTTGATGTGGTCCTTTAATCATACACAGATGTAAATGCATTTTGCTGTTTATAAGGATGTAGTGTTGAACACCTAAATAGCAACAAAGCTAAGTGGTTATGGGGACTGGAGCCCCTGTGAGAGAGGAGCAGTAGGTCAGCATCGGTTAATCCACTGACAAGATTTCCACAGAACTGTTCCTTGTCTGTGCAGGAAGGTGAGTTGTTTAAGTGAGTTTTCTGATGAGGGATCTAAAAGGAGTGGACCACCTCGACAGGGACAGGTAGGTGTTACTGGAGAGAAGGAGCTGCTCTTCAGCCACAGAGGAGACACTGGATAGCAAGGAAAACAGAGACATTAAGTGTGGCTTCATGGATGAGCCTGGTTACTATGAGGAAGAAAATCTAACAGAGTGGATGCTGGAGCTGGTCCTTAAATATCAGCAGTAAACTGACAGACAGCGGGTGTGACAAACCAACCCGACCTTGGAAAAAGCAAAAGTGCAAGACCATGACTCCCATATCTATCTACTTCTTTATAAAAACAACATCTACCACCCCGATTTATTTATTTTAATTTTCTTAATGTCATATTACTTGGATAACAGAACCTATGAACCACTGGGGGAAAAATGCTTTTAAAATGACACCCATTTTTACAGATGATGGCTGTAGCTAGTGTTTGCTGATAGAACCACCACCTACTCATGGTGGATTTGTTTTAACAGAATTGCCTGGGCCAAAAAGTACTATTTTTGGGATGAGTGCAATGATTTAGGGAAAATTCAGTGACTCACTCTTTTAGAAGTATTTTTTGGGGAGTGAGGACACAAAGTTATTCGGGCGGATGCTGCTTTATGAAATGAAAGTACAGCTGCAAATGTGAACCCTCTAAGCTAAGCCCAATGTGACTTGGTTTAAAGTTGGGTCACTGTTTTAGCCTCTTTATCCACTACCCTGCTGGTGACTGGGTCACTACACCCATCCACAGACACACAAACACAAACACATGCATGTACACACATTCATCATCCTCCGTCGGTCTGCCTGGTGCTCGGCTCCTCTGAGCCCTGGCAGATTACCTCCTGTAGCTGTACACTTTCTTTTTATAGCTATTCTGCCACTGTCCCATAGCTGTTTCGTAGCTAACAGGACATGGCAACAGTATGTTTTATTTTATTATTTTTTTTAATCTGCTGTTAGAGGAGATCACCTTACAGATCATTTACTCGCTACATAAAATTACCTCTTAGCACCACAGTGAAAATAGGACCTAATGTAACCTGCTGTAACACGAACATCACGTTGTCGCTACACTAACAGTGCTGACTTTAGACAGACAGTTTGCTTACATGTAGAAAATGATAAGGCTGCACTTCAGCAGAGTTTTTAACCTTATTTACTATCCGCTGCAAATCTCCTCGACATCCAGCTACTTCATTAAAACAGGGTCCCAGTAATCTATGGCCCTGGATTGTCAGAGTCCAGTGCACAGTGTTCATCCTGCAGCAACGCACTGGAAAAAAATAAGCTCGTACTGCAATAACTGAAACGGGCTTGTTATATATGTGAAATAAAATGTTGACACAACAAGTTAAAGGCCCATTGACCTCCCACTGAGTAAACCATCTGTTATATTCACTTGAGACAACAAATAGTTGTATTAAGATCACCACAAATAGGACTGCTGTTTACCTATGGTGGTATGATGACTGTTTAAAGCACTGTTGCCATATTTGTGGAAACAACCTCAGATAAAGTCCCTCGGAGTTAATTAAATGTAATTGTTAAAGTGTCTGTACAGCTCAGTGTCTGCGAAGAAGCCTTTCCTGAATGCACTGACGATTAAATGTCTGTTTGCCCTTGAATGAAATTTTTTTTCTGTTTAAGAGTCAGCCGAATGCCAAATAAGAATTATCTGTGAGGTGGGAGCATTAGCATAACATAACATATAACAATTACTGTACAAATGTTGCTCCTAAAAAAATCAATCAGTCAGGTGCAGCACTGTGTGGTCTGGGCAGCAATGAGACCATTACATTGGCAGAAGCATTTGTTTCAGCTCCATACAAAAGAGCCATTGTTCTATTGTGTTTTAGTGCTTTTGTTTTTACTAAACCTAGAAATCTAATTTCTCTCTGGGGGCTGGAGAACAGTGTAGGCTACTAAAAAAAAAGTAGACCTTTCAATTGCAAATGTGTGTTTACCCACACATGTTTACCCACTTATTATAGCTCTTCCGTAACTGTATGTGTGCTAAAGTTAATGGCAGACTGCACTGTCTATTTAGCCACTAAATAGGGAATGATTGATTGAAACTAACTGTATCTAGTATGTTTTTGATCTAAATAGGTGATCAGAAGATGATAGGGCTTTTGTGACTAAAAAGATACCTTTGAGTATTATTTACTTATTCATGACTCTGTACTTCATCAGTAAGAAGTTTTTAAATGGCAACACAAGAGTTTCTCAGGACTTAATTAGATAAAAGACATCAAAGATAACTATCTATTACTATAACTCCAGAAAAGCGACTGAAGGGTTAACGTTCTTAGCCAGATACAACAACCAGTTTTTAGCAAACCTAAAAACTGGGCTTGCCAGTCCATCAGTATATCCAAGTTTTAAGCAAAATTATATTTTAATGAATTTTCTGTATTAAAAAGAAAGAAAAAGTAACAACAAAAGCACATTGTTAGTTTTTGGTTAAGCTACTTAACGTATACAGCCATAAGATACTTGTGGTAGTGGATGAATGTTATGCTTGATTAATACCTGACTTCTCTTAAAAGTGCAGTGTGGTTATAAAAATGTGAATTCAGTTTGTTATTTGATTAATAAATAAGTTTTACAATCAAAACGTTTTTGACCAATTTCTAAAATATTTGTCTTATGCTGTCTTAATGACAGGTGATCTAATGAATGTGTTAAGCAGTTAAGCATTGACGCTGTGGTGCTAAACTCTCAGAGTGTAAAGCACTCGTTGCCAAGCAGTGCTATTGAACACTGCATTAACCCTGACTGCTCCTCTAGCTCCCCAAATCACAGCTTGATTATAAAACACAATTGCATCCCAGTGTTCTGTGTCTCTTGGCTTTCTCCCTCACTCCGGCTGCAGATGACAGTGGTGGTCACAGGTATAATGGGAATAGGATTTAATGTGTTTAGGCTAATTAGCAAAGCATGTTTAGCAACTCCCTTTTTGTCATTGTCTGATCCTGGTGTTAGTGGACCAGCTCTGTTGTATCTCTTGGTGACTGGTGGATTGCACATTAAGTCTGTAGTTTGGCCTGTATGAACCCTGGATAACAATTGTTCTTCTTTTTATAGGATTCCTTTGCTGCTATCTTATTTAGGCTGTTTTATTTTATTTTAGCTTGAGACTGTTGGGTTTTAACTTATTAGGCATGCATTTTTACTGAGCTGTCCTTTTTTTTTATTTGGGCTCCTGAAAGTTGGTGTTTTTGTTTTAGCTTTTCCTCTTAGTAGGGGAGAGATCAGTCTTGTTAGTATAACATAAAGCAGTGGTCCCCAACCTCCGGACCTGGGGATGGGGACCGCTGCTTTGTTTGGTACCGGGCCACAAGAGTTGAGGCTCGGGTGTAAAATTGATGGTTTTCAGGGTTTTTATTGTATTTTATTGTTATTTTTAATCGTTTTTTATTGTTAACTCAGTTCCCCTGGGTCTTTTCCCATATGTTATGAATGAATCTTCTTTTTTGGTACCGGTACTGGTTTTATTTTGTTGTCTTTATCCACAACACCTTATAGGCCAGTCTGTGAAAATATTGTAGGACTTAAACTGGTCTGAGGCGTAAAAAAGGTTTGGGACTGCTGGCATAAGGACACAAGTTTGGTTTGCAGTGAGATGTGTAGTGACAATTGCATTTGGTAAGTAGTTGGTTGCACAGATGATCAGATGATCCCTGGCTGTATCCTATTTCAGTAGTTCTGGTTAGATTTGCACAATTATAGACAAAATCACATATATTTTAATCAATTTTGATTTCACGATTATTTGTCATGGTTATTCATTGTTTTTGTTAACAAAGTTTCATTACATTGTCACATAAAAGCACCACTGCCTCAAATTAAAATTGGTCCTTTTTGTTCACCCAAGCATCTCTTACAAGAAAAACTGCAATTGTATTAAAAACCTGTCTATTAATCCTTGTAAATTATTAAAATTATTTTTTGCACAAAAATATTACAAAGTATTTCAGTCCATTCATTGTGCATGCATGATGGGTATGAACAAAGCTCCTAACCAGCTGTTTGACAGCTGTGACATCAGTCTACTTTTCCCCTGCGATATCTTGCTTACGGCGCAGGCATAGCCACTTTCGAAAAATATATTAACCATTTTTCTGAAGCCTTCATTACTCTGTGTTTATTACACACATCTTTGGATAAATGAAACGTGATTGCACTGATGATTCCAACACAGCTTTGTTAGCTGGCTTGCATTTATGGAGGTTTGAATTGATGTAGGGCGATTTACTTTAGCAACTGTTGCACAGTTTTTCCTGGCCTTCATGCATTAATTATCCTCCAGTTTGTGACATGTTTTCAGGCGGTTGAATAAGTTAGTTGTTGCTTTGTGATGCAGACGTGACTGTACAACACTCTTTGCATATGATCTGTTCATACATTTACATTTACATCACTGGCCCTGACGTACTTCCAAACATCAGATAATTATCCAGTCTGAGGAACAAGCTGGTGGTCGGTAATGTTACATTTTTTAACTGGTAACTGCTGCAGTACATAAAATGAGAATTATCTTCCATGTTTACCCAACTATCACCAGTGAAAAGACTGCAGCCTTCAAAAGTCTTGTCAATCAGTCACGCACCAGTGAAGTTTGGTTTAGGAAAAAATAATCTTTTTCAACTTGAAGATAAAATAATTTTTCAGTGTAAATGTAATACCAACCTTTTGGTATTACATGTCATGCTGCATCTCCCTGCTAGTACACTCCTACGCCTTTTTTTGGTGCGGCTGACATGGGGACAAGGTATAGATTTATGTAAAAAAAAAAATCCTACAGAAGTTGTAATCATCCTTCTAGTGTGTTTTTCCCTCTTTACTGTAGTGTCCAGTCAAACAGCCATTTGGCCCACTAACAGTCACTCTCCTTGATCTGTACTGCTCTTAAATTAAGACCCTTTAGATGAACGAGACTGCCCTTCAGCCTCAGCACAGTGGGGAGAGGCAGAGCTCTCATATTCATAACTACAACCTCCTCGCCACATGTAGGGTATCCTCACTTCTGGCAACTCCATCAAATTGTCAGCAATATCAGCTCCTCAGCACTCAGTGCCAAGAGACTCATCAAAAACAGGAAGAGAGTTTACCACCCCTCTGAGAACTGGGCTCTGTAGTTTGACCTTTTCTCAAACTTCTGGAGGATTTTGCAGTTGGGGATAATGAAATTTCATTAAAAAAATACAGAAAGCAACCAGGACTGTAGGCCCTATAGCCCTCAACCAGGCCATCTACAAAAGACAAATGGACTAAAGGAAGTTGAAAAGGGTTGGTTTGAACGTTTAAGCACGATCTATTTCTGATCTATATTCTAGAGATCTATTTTAAAAAACAAATTATACTTAACACTAAAAATGCAAAGAAATAATTCACTAGTTCAAACTCGGCCAAGATGCTACTCACTAAGAGAAGGAGAGTCAAAGGAGCTTGCAAAGAAAAGCGTCTGGACTTCTTTGAGTTGCTTGAAGACGTTTCACCTCTCATCCGAGAAGCTTCTTCAGTTCTAAGGTCAAATGGTGGAGAGTCCCAGATTTAAACCCAGTGGGAGTTTCCCTCCAAAGAGGGACAAAGGACGCCCTGATGATCCTCTAATCGTCTGAGCCAAGGTGTGAAAGCCGGTGTGGGTCACAACAGCCAGGGTTTCGGGTGAGCTCATTGTGAAACCTGGCCCCACCTTATCATGTGGATTCCTGAGGTCAGATGGCCCAGGATGTTAAGGCGTCTGGGGAGGGAACTCAAAACTGGATTATAGATGGCAGACAGTTGGTGTCGTAAACCACCGCCTCTGTTCAAAGATGGTCGCTCACAGTGGACATAGATGGCTTAATTCACTCCTCTTTCAAACCATCTGTCCTCTCTGTCCAAAATGTGAACATTGGCATCCTCGAAAGAATGTCCTTTATCCTTAAGATGCAGATGGACTGCTGAGTCTTGTCCTGTGGAGGTGACTCTTCTATGTTGTGCCATACGCTTGTGAAGTGGCTGTTTGGTCTCTCCAATGTAGAGGTCTGGGCATTCCTCGCTACACTGTACAGCATACCCCACATTGTTAAGTTTGTGTTTAAGTCTCCAAAACAGAGAGCATGGCACATTTTTTTATGCTGCCATGTCCTCTGTTTGACTCTGTGCAGTGAATTAAAGTTGTCAGCATCAGGCTAATCAACCAAATCAGCTGATCAGCTTCTCTTCGCTTCACACCCTCTAATCACTGGATTTAGGTTGCAATTACACTCTGCAATTACACTCTCGTCTTGATTTCCTTTTTTCTTATGTTGTGTGAGTATGAGTAGGCAGTATGCATATGAACATGTGTTATTAGAAAATGCATTGTGTTCATGTGTGCATGCTTATTTGAGTCAGTCTATATGCTTCATACACATTGATTATTATAGAAGGTAGAGGATAAAAAGTACCTCATTTGCAGCTAAAGCAGCAGAATGTATACAACGTAGCAACAACATAGGAAAATCCTGCAGTTGTTTAGAAGATGGTGCCTAAAAGACTAAGACATACTGAATGACTAGAAACAAACTGATCAGTCAGATTCATCTTTGTACCATCAATCCACTTCGCTGGGACTTCCTTTCACTGGCTGCTTTGTCCAGCTCATTGCATTACATAGGCAACAGAGAAACTCTCCAGCCTGTCCTGGGTCTACCCAGGGGCCTTCTCTCAGTAGGGGATGCCCAGAACACTTCACCATCTAGGAGCCATCCTAATAAGATGGCCAAACTTGTCCACTGGCTCATTTCAGTGCAGATGAGTAGCAGCAGTTGTATCTCACCCTATCTTGAAGGAAGAGCCCAGAGACCCTTCAGGGAAAGCTAATTTCAGCTATTTATATGTGAAATCACATTCTTTTGGTTACTACCCACAGCTCATTCTTCACTTCAACAGACTGGTACAGCACCCACTTCACTGGATCAATCCACCTGTCAATCCCCCACTCCACTTTATCTTCAATCAAGAACAAGATCCTCCAGGTGGGTCAGCAACTCCTTCTCAACCTGGAATGGGCACTCCACCCTTTTCCAGTTGAGAACTAAACATGTTTTCTCTATTCTTCTTAAATGAATCCAGCTAGGAATGTAGAGACTGAAATACTGTCATGGGTACATAGTAAATATTTCAGCAAGTCAAATAACAATTTATGGCAGAACCATAATTTAAGAAAAATGGCTACTTTGGTTGAGTGAGACAACTGAGAAATGGTGCATTTTGTTGCACCATTTCAATGTTGTATTTTATGTTAATGTGGCAGGATGAATGTTATTCCTTGGTTCAACCCACTTTCAGCCTGGCGCATTAGGGGGCGCTAGTATAAATAGTGGCCATTTGAGCATTCCTGGATCGCTTACCTGTGATCTCCTTTTTGGTCACCTGGCTTCCCTTTGGTGTTGCAGAGATCATTCTGAAGCCTCCATCGCGGCTGGTAGCTGTTTACTCATCGTTGTGTGTGCATTACCTCACTTGGTGGTAAACGGATATTGGTTTTAGGTCATAGCTGTAGAAGCCTCCTATGAGCCACTCTGCTCATGTTTCATGACGCAGGTTTACTCGGTACGTAATTCAACTTTGTTACGATCTCTGCCTTTTATTCTTTTATAGTAATTACTTATTATGCTTTGCAGGAAGTGTGGGCCTTAGTTTTACGCAACGCCACGCTAACCGAAGTGCTGCTGCTTTGCTTTGCTTGACTTTTACCGTCTGTTCCCGTTGCGAAGTTTCTTTTCCTGCTGCTGCCAGCTTTTTAAGGTGGACGTCGGCGTGGACAGCGGCCATATGCATGCCGGTTATGGGAGTCAGCTGGCGTACATATTGACTGACCGGATGATTAACTTATAGTCGGGCAGACGGCTAGTTGGAGCAATACGGCGATTCCGTTTGCTCCAGATTTTAAAGTTTTATCCAGATTCTGTTTTTTCTGTTTTGATTTGTAGTTTTGATTTTTGTTACGCCACTGGTGGGAGGCCCTTTTTATAGCTGCAGATCACCAGTGTGGTCCTGCAGTTGGGTTATCCCCCAGCGCTACATTAGTTTTGTTGTAATATATTAAAATTCTCTTTGTTTCTTTTATTCAGATGCGGAGTGCCGACGTGGAGGAGACTAGGGTGCCTTGGTGGTGGGATCCTTTGAGTGTACACACCTGCCTTGTTTAGCTTATTAGTGTGAGTGTGTGATTTTGTGTTGCACTTGTGTCTTGGTGTGTTTTCTTTTCTTTAGTTTGTGCGTGGCATCCCTGCCCCTCCACTGGTAAGCCTCAGCTCTGAATACCTTTTTAAGCATATTTGTACATGGATTTTTATGACTGTGCTTTTATATGGTGTTTTAAATAATTATTAATAAATTGTCAACTTGTTTTATCATTGAACCTCGTCTCTGTACTGAGTATAACAAACCTAACTGCCTTCTTGGTGATTAGTGTTACTTCCAGTATTCTCTGGGTGAAATTCCCAGAGTGGCGTTGTCTTTTAAAACTGAAGAGTATTTATTTTATTCTCACCTCGTGCTGCCACATTAAGTAATCACACAATTTAATGTAATGCTTTAAAGCAAAAAAGGTCCTGCTCTGAGATGTTGAACAAAAGCATAAATGCATTATAAATGTTCTTTTAGCAGCAATCCAAACATTTAGTCAAACACCATGGGTAAATATACAACTTCAAGAAAACTTGATAGTGCAGAGCTTACTTTATTCACTCACATGACCTTTTGAGCATAAAATTCTGAAGGTTGTAAAAGATTGTGTTAATTAGTGTAATGACTCAGTCATCACATACAAAATTGTACGAGACTATACCAGAGTACAGGTGGAACCACTGTTTTGTTTAAATACTGCATAAATATGCCACTGTATTCATTTGGAAAGGCACTGCATGTTCATTGCCAGCAGTGTCTTTGAAAGGTAATTAAAAACTACGCCTATTCTGTTTAAATAAAAATAAAGGTGAGCTAAAAATGTAATAAACTTTTGTTGGCAGGGGCAATCATATTTGAGTTTTTTTTTTTTTTTTTTTTTTTCCCCTTGTTTTTGTAATGGTTTTGCAAGTATGAATGCCTTTTGTCTCCCCTCCCTCCCTTTTTTTTTTTTTTTTTTTTTTTTTTTTTTTTTTTTTTTTACAAATGTTCCCTGGTTTGCACTTGCACAGTTATATATTCACACCTGGCAGCTTGTCTTGTACAGCTGTTAAATGCCTTGCTTGCTGCATTTTCACTTCTCCCACCTGAATTTATCCCGCCTGTCCAACTGGGAGCATGCCACAACCTTTAATTCACAAGAATTAAGAAGGATTTGTTCTGTGTCTGCTTATGTTTTTCTCTTATGTGTCCTTTGGAGCATATTCCTCCTACCTGGCAATGCACATATATTTTTAAGTCCATGTTTTACACACAAGTAATAAAGAATGTGGCAAGCCCGCTACTTGGAGTCCTAAGTCATTCCAAAATATGCATGACCCAAAGTTCGACACTGAATATGTCCTGTGTATGAACGGAAAGAGCACCTGGGCTGTTGCAGCTCTGGTAACATGTTGCTTCCCTATCACCGCAGCCAGGGTGTTGGAGAAGTTAGGGGAGTGCTGTAAAGTGTGTTCGAGAAACCAGAGCAGAAGCTGATTGTTTGAACCATCACTGGCCTTGTGTTGTGTATGCGCTTCTGGTTTTCAAATATTTGCTGGGTACATCTCATACAGTGATTGTTTTCAAAAATGAATACGCTGTTTTGGAATGAGAGTGTTCAAGCAATGTTACTAGGCAACATGGATTGAAGGTTACACAGTAAATGGCTTAGTGGATTTTGTGATTTTAAGTTAGCAGCAGCAGTGCCAGAGAATGTGAAACTCTTGTACTGCTAACTGATTGAAACAGCAGCCAGGTGGAGTTGAAAGACATGGCCCCTGCTCGAGCCTCTGCATCAAGGCCTTAGGGGAGTTTCTGAGACTGGCACAACTTCGCTAATGATGGGTGAAATGTTTCATCTCTTCATCACATGCCTCCCATCAAACTCCATCTCTTTCTTTCCATCTATCACCCTGGGTTTTTTTTGTTTTGTTTTTTTTTTTCTTGTCCCTCAAATGTCCTCTCATCAGTCCTCTCTCACTTGCTCCGCTTTTGTTTTCAGAGTATGGCCTCCCTCTCCTTTAGTCTCTCCTTATGTTTCTCTCATGCTGCCTCGCTTCACACTGCGCCTGTGTCTGATGTAACTCTGTGACCTGGTGCCGCGGCTAGAAAACAAGGGGCTCCGGTCTGCTTCTCTTGTGTAGATAACCTGCTGTTAGTTTGGTATTTTGTCCTAATCCGCTTGCCGTACCTCCGTGTAGGTCTGTGTATGTTTTAAGTGGTATAGGCGGCATTCCGTTATTGAATCCAAGCATGTAAGTTCTCTGCTGCTCTGCTGGTTAATAAAACCACGTTAACTGAGTTTACTGCTTCATCATTATCATACTGGTGAACATACAACACCTTGTACCTACTAGAGCAACAAGGAGTATAACTGTGTGCATGCCCTGCATATATGAGAAGAAGATTTAATGTGTACATGGGGCTACTTAGAGGTAGTTGATCTACTGTGTGTAGCAAAGTGGGAGAGGAGAATAAAACTGCAACTCTGTGTGCAGGTTTCCTTGTGGGTGTATAGTGCTGAGTTAGAGTAATAATGCAGAATATGCTGACATGTGAGGTAAATGAAAGAAGGAAATGCAGCCTACCAAAACAATATAGTAAAGAATATAACACACAGGCGTCATAATTCAGAGCTTTGTGTGTTTATATATGCTCTAGGCCCTAAATCTATAGGTGGTCATACAACTTTTGTTTTCTTTCATTCAATTTTAAATAAAAATAATGGATAACTATTTTTATTAATCATATATTATGTTAAAATTTCTGTGTGCAATGGATCAGGCTGAATATCAATTTTGGATGCCGATGGTGGCACTGAAGCACTTCCAGAAATCAGTCTGTGAGAACAGTTTGCCATGCAGGTTAAAGCTCTATGATGCAAATAAGAAGCCATACACAAAAACGATCCAGAAGTGTGGCCATCTTCTCTTCTGGGATTTTTGTAATGGACTCAGACAAAGTGAAAAATTGTTCTGTGGTCAGACAAGTTGAAATTGTTTTTGGAAAATGAGGATGCTGTCTCCTCCAGACTAAAGAGGAGGGGGACCATCCGGCTTGTTATCTGTGCTGAGTTCAAAAGTTGCATCTCTGATTGTATGGGGTTACATTAGTGTCTGTAGAATTGTCAGCTTGCACATTGGGAAAGGTACCATCAGTGTTAAAAGGTATATACAGGTTCAGGTTTCAGAGCAACAAATTTTCAAGGCAATATCTTTTTCAAAGAAAGCCTTGCTTGATTCATCAAGATAATGCTAAACCACATACTTAAGTTATTACCGGTTATTACAACAGTATGATTTTGTAACAGAGTGCAATCAATGAACTGACCAGCCTGCAGTCCAGTTCCTGCAATCAAATTGAAAAATTACTGTATTTTCATAAAATGGTACATTTTTCTCAGTTGGAATGTTTTTTCTTTTTTTTTTTTTTTTTTTTTGTTAAAACTTATGAGATTTTCAAGTAAAATAATTTTCTTTTACATTGTATACTTTGTTCCAACTTTTTGGAATTGTGGTTACATGAATGCAAACTTTATTTATTATTTAATATATTAGGCATGCACACCTGTATATGTGGCTGTTTCCAGGTGACATGATCATAAATTACGAGTCACTGTAGTAACCATAATTGGATGACAAATGAGACTGCTGGTAACTATTGTGTAGTATGATTGGGTGCTTTAATACTAGTGGATCCAAAGGTTATTTTATTGTGTACTGAGGCAGTTTATTCTTATGCAGCATGGTTTGTTGGTTAGTTGTCTTTTAATATGTGTAATTGCAAATATCAGAGAGAAGCGTGTTTTTTTTTTTTTTTTTTTTTTTTTTTTTTAAACTGTAAAGACAAGACTTGTTAAAATAACGGTGTAGTGTTAAGAAATTTATTAGACCACCTGTCAATAAAAACAAGGCAACACAAATATTTTAGAAATCTATCAAACTTACTGCTTATTTAAAACAAAAATAAATATTTTATTGAGCAAATGTCAAACCGAATCCACTATTTGTTGTTTTAATTATTTTCTATTCAAGAATGCAAATAAAACTCTAATTTTGAATAAAATTACAGTTTAAAAAACTAATGAACTTTTTTTGTGCTTTTTTTGGCCAAATTTAAATATGAAAATTAATGGATAACATCAATAAATATATTTTAGCAGTAAAAATATAATTTTGATTAAAGAGGTTGCACGTACTGGTGAATTAACCATTACAGGAAAAAACACATTTTGGTAATTGCCAGTACTGTTAATTTGGGGGAACCATGTCATAAACCTTACATTGGGTGGTGGTCCAAAAATTGTCAAGCACTCTAATTACACCTTGTCTGTGTAGTTGACCTCTTTCTTTGTTCCATTACCACCAGCAGCATGTCCTGCTTCAAAAGACCTACAGTGTCTATTTCAGATGAGCAGTATTGGAACATTTAGTGACTGTAAACCCGCATATTGACCTCACAAGATGGAACAAACCAAAATGATATAAAACAACAATAAATGGTAAATTCAGTAAACAGAGTCACCATGTGCAAACATGACAGTGACTGATATTGTTATCTGTTGCTTGTCTGGTAACCCTCGAGTGAGTATTAAAATGCTTGGACTCTTCTATTTTTAAGCACATTATTGTAAATTTAAACAGAGGGCTGTTGTTGCATTTTGAAACCACTAATCTTTTGTTGAGTTTTGGTGTGCCAGCATGAGCGGGACATGAGCGGCCAGGATAAGAAACGAATAACTATTTCAGTGTGATATTTATTTCTTGTTTCATTTTCTTTAATTTGAACCTCTTCTACTTCTACAGCAATGGTCTCCACATTGACCCAAATCATATAAACTAGTTTCCAAAAAAGTTTGTGATCATGATCATCAAAATCCTCCAAATGCTACATTTGATAAAACTTGATACAAAGAGTGATTTTTTTTTTTTAAGAAAAAAAAAAAACAAAAGAAAATGTGTTCATTTTGAATGTGATGACATGAATGTGACTATTATTTTAGCAGTAGCTGTAGATATAGCAGTAGTAACAGTACAAAGTTAAGGCTGTTGTATATTACTCATAATATCCAAATATCTGGGAGCTCTGGTGAAAGAGCTGCTACAGGTTTATGAATTGTTCTCTTCCTCGGGTTAAAGAATACTTTCCTCTGAGGACGTCTTGTTATCACTGTCATTCGCTTTCGATTACAGTGTGAAGGATGAGTTGTTGACAGCCCAGAGATGTCTGCATCTGTTTTAGCACTTCAAGCAGATGCTGCTGAAAGCTAAAAACTTTGTAGTAATGGATAGAGACTATATTGGCCTCACAAAGCAGCTCTAGGGGAAGTTCTTGTTAAAAAATAAATAAAGATGATTGGTAGACACAAGTCCATAGGGTATCCCAGCCAGTGGCTCGTTGCCTGTTGGGAAGTAGATCAGTCATATCTCTTTTGTCATATCACTGTATTAGTCATATCTCCATTGGTGCTCTTATGTAATCCTCTGCCTCCACATGTTAATGCGACCGTTTGGCCTATAGTTAATAATGCTGCCAGAAGCATACATGTTTGCATTACTATAGTTCTTGTCTCTTTAACAGCCCCTCATGCATAATTGCCATGTAGTGAATATGCCTACTAGCATGTTGTGCTGACCTTTGGGAGTGTCGCAGTTCATCCATTGATATCTAAACTGTAAAGATATGCAAAGATTTCTCACCCAGAAAGTTTTTTTTCCATCACTGTTGAACAATAATGAACAGTTCATGAAATTTAAATTCAGTCCAATTCAGTTTTATGAAGCATCGAATCACAACAGCAGACATCTCAAGGTGCTTTATAATGTAAGGTAGAGACCCTAGAATAATACAGAGAAAACCCCAACAATCAGACAACATCCAGCCGTTGTAACTAAATATATTTCTTCTCTTTGCGACTAATATTTGTTAAAACAGACAGAGAAAAACAGTCTATTTTCAAGAGGAATATGATGCTGTCAGTGGGTAACTTGTATAATCACTGAGCTTCAATAAAGACAGTCATCCAAAACATATTTGCAAATCTACAAAACTTGTGGAGTCAGTCCTTGAGAAGCTATCTTACTTTCTATTCCACTTGGAATTTAAGGACAAATCTATCTATTCAAGTCAATTCAGTTATTTTTTATTTATATAGTGCTTCAAGGTGCTTTATATTTTAAGGTACAGACACTACAATAATACAAGGAAAAACAGAGAAATCCCAACAATCAAAATACTGCCTACTGCCTATGAGCAAAACTTTGGTGACATTGGGAAGGGAAAACTCCCTTTTAACAGGAAGAAATCTGGCTGAACCACACTTAGGAAGGTTGAGCTTTCTGCCGTGAGAGGTTGGGGATGAGGGGGGGGGGGGCGACAGGACAAAAGACATGCTGTGGAAGAGAGCCAGAAAATGATAACTAATTACTAATGAATAAATGCAGAGTGGTGTATAAACACAGTCTCCTCATGTTCCTGCCCTAATACTCCATAGCTGAAATAGAAACACAGATATCGGAAAATGGAAAGTGGTTAATGAAAGATCTGTAACCCTGAAAAATCCTGAAATGTAACTCTTAATATGATTCACTATTTGTCAAAATGACTTATTTACCTGTGGTTGATTATATCACCACAAACAAAGGCTTAATTATTACATTACTGTGATCCTTAGGAGTTACATGAAAATCATTTTCATAATGTAATCAGTATCTGTATCTATAATCTGTATCTGTCTGCTTTTTTGTGTTAGAAATTATGCTGATTAAATACGTTTGACTGCTTTTGTCTGATACACCAGAACTCGTCCATTCAGTGATTTTCTTCCATTTATCCAATTCAGTGCGATGAATGAGCCGGTTGGCGCTTATCCCAACTGGCACAGGGGGAAGAGGTGTGATATACTCCAGACAGGTCACCATCCAATCAAAGGGCCAACACAGACACACAGACAACCACACAAAAAATGTAAAATCACCAATTAACATAACACACATCTCCTGTGACTGTGGGAGGAACCCGGAGTACCTGGAGAGGGCTCAAAAGGGCACAGGGAGAACATGCAAACACCACACAGAAAGATTTGCCAGTTGATTCAAACCCAAGATTTTCTTGTGAAGTGATGGTGCTAACAACAACAAGTTTGTACTTTGCATAAGTGTTCTCCAAGTTTTGTTCTTGCCAAGTTTAACTAGATAAAGTTACTCTTGGTAAAATTGAGTTAAATTGTACTCAGTGTGTGGAAGTTTTATTACTTTCTGATAAAAGATGAAAGTCAAACAGCCACAGCACAAATTCTGAAAACAAGCGTAGTCAAAGAAAGTAACAATTCAGAGACTAAATCAACATCAAAGGAACAGGGACCAACATCAGCTGCTTAATGCAAAATCTCTGTTTGTCTGACAAGCCAACATCACATAACTGTGGCTGTCTTGAATCCGCTTGATCCACTTTGGGAAGACTATCAGGCTCTCTGAAAGACTGCTACAGATTGAGGCCAGCAGACCTGCCGCATCCTGTGGACAAGTCCTTTTTATAGTTCTCATCTTCATCCCACAGTGAAGTGGGTCCAAATGGTGTAAGCCAACAGTGACTGTCACAGAAGGCAAAGAAACTTAACTTCAGCTACCTCAGAAAATAATGATTAAATTTTGTTCTTTGGTGATCTGAGATTGAAACCCTGAGAAATCTATCTTGGTAGCATCTTCATTTAAGGCACCCTTGTTTCTTTTGTATATAGACTCTCACAAATAAATCCACTTATATTCATATAGATTAAAGTTCTGGGTCTTGTGTGTTTTCAAACATAGAACTGTAGGTCAGGGAATTAGAGATGTAAAAGTATGTGCGTGTTTTGCTGTAAACCATGTTGGTAAAAAAAAAAAAAAGAAGAAGAAAAAAGCAGAAAGCAAGAATCCAGGGAACTCATTTAATCACATTTATTCAACTTGGTTTCTCTCATTAAGAAATCAGGTTACACAAAGTATTCTGGTTATGTAAGCCCTAGCAATTATGACCCCAGGAGCCTATGGATGGCTTAGGTCCAACATTCATTTGCAAATCTTGCCTCAGAAACTAAACTAATTATTTAGATAATGTCTTTATTCTTTGTCAGCAGGAGCACAGGAAACATCATCAGCTTCTGAATGACTTTGAAAGTTAGAACAAAAAGGGGGGGAAAAAAACTCCCAAAACTTGTGTTTGAGAAATACAGCCTGTGAAAAGCTACCAAAGGATTTGCGGGTGATGATGCGTTAGATGTTTTTCTTTTTTCCATCTAGGTGAACAACATGTTATCAAAGACCAGCCTTTCTCTGATTTACTGTCTGGAGAGTACTCATATTTTTTCAGTGTTTGGCCTAACCGTGACAGTGTATGAAATTCGTAACAGTGTGTATAGTATGCACATTCTGCCACCCTATGGGAGGGAAGCAGGGCGACCACTGTGGGCCTTGGCCTACTGTTGAAGTAGTATTACACTGGCTCTTTAAACAGGGAGGTTACAACTTAGATTAACATAAAAATAGATTAGTTACAGCACACACTGACAAATGTGACTTCTGCTATTTATGATCAATGGGTAGCAGTTGTTGAAAACTGTTGGGGGTAATTCCACCCGTGGGCACCAACCTGTACCTGTTTCAGGCAGGCTCACTGTAAATGATTTGTGAATACATTTCACTCCGAGGTTTCCTACCTGCGGTTCCCACTCATGACTAGAGTTCCAATGTGCCTCTTAAAATTATCATAGGTTTTGAACCTGTGCTTTTTGGATAAGCGAAAAAAAAAAAAAGAAGAAGCTTGCATCAGCTGTGTGGTTAAATGATTTAAGAAGCTCCAATTTTAAAGCCAAAAGCATGTTCCAAGTGCATTTATCAGGTATTATCGCAACCTGACAACCCATGAAAGAAAACTGGCAGGCATCCATGATAAATCTTCAAGGATTAGGTGTTTTTGATGACTGCTTTTTGTGCAGTTGTACAGATTTGTACGTACCTACACAGAGATTAATCAGACAAAAATAATTTTGAATATGCACAATTTCAACATTTCAACATATCTCCGCCACATAAATAGGCGTCCATCATGGCAGGATTTTGTGCACCATGTGATTTAGCAGGATTTGTAGATTTTGAAATCATTTGCAAAGATCGCAAGGCTTATCGGCAATGACCTTTTTAATTTCAAAAAAATCTATTATTAGTTTTCACTAAAAGATATGTAATAATAATTCATAAATTACTATATAGGTTAAATAAATACAGTTTTATGTATTTTTCAAACTAAATGTAGATTGATTGTGCCAGATGTAAATCTGGGAGCTCATGCAAGAGCCACTGTTTTATAAGAAGTGTAGCAGCAGCTCTCTGAGAACAAGACTATGTATTGTACATCTTACATATCCCAGACCATGACATGTGGGACTGTTACAGCTTAGCCATTAATATTAACTGTGAGTGGTCATCATGTTTTGGCTTGTTGGTGTTTATTGGGCCCACAATGTGAAGAAGGCATCACATTAAATCTGTGCTGCTACATAAAACATTTATGAATGTCATGGTGGGATTGCCAATTATTTCCAGTTGCTGAATCTTTAAAAACAGGTTTTTCTTTAAAGTTGTGTTTTATTTGCCTTTTGGTGTAGCAAGAAGAGAACTCCCGTTCCACTCTGAGACCCGTAACGTATTATTTATTTATTTATTTTGGAGAATAAATCATATCACCAATCACGTTACTGGATGGAAATTTAGCCTTCAAAACATCTCCTCGGACCTTTGTGGCTGAAAGAGTGTGGTTTGGAAGAACACTGATTTCCCAAACGCCAAATATAGTTGTAGCTGCTTCTACATTGACCTGCAAACCTCTTCATCTCTTAAAGAAGAAGAAAATGAAAAAAAGTCTCCTTTCTGTTCTTTTCATCTGTAGGATTTTACATTATCAAGAAAAGCATAAAAATAGGGAAAATGTTGGACAATCCTGATTAGTGGCACTTTTTTAAATCTTTTTTTTCATCTGCATGTTTTTCTTTACCTTTCCCCTTTCGCAAAGAAAGAGCAGAAGCCACTGTTTGTTTTCAGAGGCATTTGTCAGCAAAATCATGCAAACAATTAAGGAGAATTAAGAATTAAGGTGGTGCACAAGCAAAGGATGTGTGTGATCTCTGCGAGCACTTCTACTTGTCTCATGTTTTTGTAAGGATTCTGACAGTTTTATGCACAACTGCAGAATGTATGTGTGTTTAGAAGTAAAAAGGGCATATGCACCATGCATTATTTATCCTGTGCCGTCATAGACTACACAAGCAGAGTTAGAGTGGTTTACAAAGCTGGGTGGGGCTGTAGAGAAAATAGTATTAAGCATCTCTCGAGGGCAAATCAGATCAGTTTAAGATGTCAATTCTGACACTCCAGCTGTTTGTGAGCAGGGCCAAAGTCTATTTCTGCACTGATCCCAAATCACCCCAACTATGATGGACTGCTACTGTGTCACTGACAAGTGTTTAAAAAAGAGACACTTTACTGTAGCTATTGAAGATAACGTTGAATGAGTTCATGTGCCGCATGATGTGAAACTATTTTAATTAAATTAATCTGTTATAAAGCTTTAAATGAATTAAATAACATCAAACTACTTTTTTAAAGTAATTTCTGCTTGATTATTTAAATGTGTTATGTTCTATTCAGTGGTCATATTGTTGGACATTTCAAGTACAGTACATGTACATTAATATCCTGCAAACAATCTTATATGGTCAAAGTACTTACTGTACCTGTCAAAAAACTGGATGTGGTAGGTCCAAACTATTAAGTGGTATCATATCTTTATTCACATTTTCTGTATTAAAATCATCTAGCCATAAATTTTAGATCTTTTAGCTCCTTACTTGTTCATAATATAAATCCTGGCAACTGCAGCGGTTCCACTGCAAGTAATTTGTGTTGGAAATCAGGTGAAAATATTGTTGAATTTTCTTTTTTTTTTTTTTTTTTTTTTTTTTTTTTTTCCGCCTGTCCCATTTGGTTCTTTAGCCGTCAGAATTGTTGTCTGAAGACCAACAAGGATACCCAATGGATTTATTTTGCCAAATGGATCATCATGGCATTGCCGTATTGGTCCATTTGATCGACCTTTGTTTTTATTATTTATTTTATTTTCAGTTGTTACAGACGGGACAGACATGAGTGAGGGATAGGAAAGGGAGAAAGAAAGAGGAAGGAAAAGAAAAACAGAAGGGGAGAGGGACAGTGAGAAAGGGGGGAAGAAAAAATATCTCCGGGATCACCTGTTGAGAGAAAAAGAATAGAAAACAAGCAAAAAAAACAAAACAATGCAACATACTATACACAACACCATTGCATTAATCTAGCTAAGTGTAAACAGCAGTAAATACTAAATATTGAATGTTGTTGTGCAGCACGCAGGACAGACAGCACACAATGTGCTTTGAAGTAGCAGCCAAGAAAGGTGTGATTTAAGTCTACGAACAGTGAACACCCATGTGCACACCTGTGTGGATCGGCGCGCTTGTATTCAAATGGTTTCCCCATGTAATGGTCTGCTAGAGGATGTAGAGAGCCATAGCCCTGTCCCCCAGGGCATGAAGCAGGCATGGAGGAGATCCAGGCCCCAGACATCCAGAGGCCCCAGAGTGCAAGAGCCCAAGGAGGACCACCGGAGGGGCATCCGTGCCACCTTCATGGGAAGGGCTGAGGATCCCCAGATGAGGGGTCACCCAGTAGCCACCGGGCAGAAGCTAGAGGGGGCTGCACTGGCGTGCCCGCCGGCTCTGCCGGCAGCCAGCTGTGCCAGAGTGAACCGAGCCGCAGGCACAGAGGCCGGAGGCCCGAGGGCCCCCCGCGCCCCGGAAGAGGCCTGACCGAGCAGCAGGCGCCAGGCCCCGCCAAGTAGCCACCGGGAGTGAGCTGGCACATGACCTGAGCGCCCAGCCCTGGACACCAAGAACCAACAATGCACCGACCCCTGAGGGCATATTGTTGAATTTTCATTACTTTGCAAAAGCCCCGCATTTCTTTAAATTTTGCTAGAAAGTGTCGCGATTCACTTACACTTGTGCAAGCGTGCATGGAAATGGAAATGCAAAACCAGAGGTGGTACAATTACAAAAAGCTTGAAAGTCAATATTTGATATGACTTTCAAGCTTTATTCTTCAACACAGCCTGAACCCTTTTATACAAGATTTCTTGTCATTTCTTTAAGTAGTCTCAGCAATAGTTCTCCAGGATTGGTGAGAGACATTCAAAGCTCTGCCTTTTGTTCTGTTCTCCGTCACGATGATCCCACACTGCTTCAATAATGTTGAGATCCAAGCTCTAGGGAAGCCAATCCATTACTGACACTGTTCATGGTGTTTTTTTCTATCCAGCTGTGCTTTTGCTGCATTGACATTGTGCTCAGTATCATTGACGTCCTCCATACATAATGAAGTCTTTGAACCAATAATTTCAAATTTGGATTCACCACTCCTTACGACCTGTTGTCACTGAGTTTTAGTCCAGTTCTTTGGCATACCTCAGCCTTTTCTTACATGGCTCTGTTTCCCTTCCTTCACAATGACTTCTTGACAGCTGCCCTTCCACTGAGACCATCTCTGTTGAGGCTTCATTGAACAGTAGATGGATCACCTAAAGGGTTAGCTGCATCTCTCAGGTCCTGTGTCAGGTCTTTGCTGGACTATTTTCTGTTTCTTAAAAACATGACTGTCAGATATTGTTCACAGATGCTATAGAGCTATTCCCAATAGTTTTCTGGAAATCACCTTGCTGTTGCAAAAATACAGTTTTATGCATGTCTAGCAGTTTTCAAACATTCATTTAAAGAAATGGGGAAAATGTTATGTTTTTGTGAAAGGCTGCTAAAGTGCCTAAAGACAATTTAAAACTTGGTCTGCGTTCGTTCATCCCCGAGTTAGGTGATTTTTTTTATGCTTAAATGAGTCACAAAAGCCACCAATGTATATATAAATCTGTAACTGGTCATGGTATGATGTTTTTTCCTCAAATAATAGAGGCATCCCAACTTCACTTGTGACTTGTTTTTCTATCTCACCTTTCCTAACCTTGTACATCGCTTCGTAATTCTTGCTGCTTTGCCTTTATTTTTTGTGCATCAGCTGTTATTTTTGATATATCTCCATCTCCCTGTCTGTCCTGAGTACCTGCCTTGTTTCATCAGTCACTTTCACACGACTCCTAAATCATCCAATCATCCCGCCCTTCCGCTTTTAGGCCTCTGTCTTCCTGCATCTAAAAATGCAAGACGGATGGAAGCAACAAATCCATCCATCCGTCCACTCCTGTATTTATTCGCCCTTCTTCCTCACCAAATCCATCCATGCTTTAGTCTCTCAATGGGGCGCCTAGAAGATGTCTTCCATTTATTATTTATTTCGATCTCTTTGTCCAGCTGCTCTCTACTGTCGCATGTACACACACAGACACACGGGAGTCTGTCTCTTATCCTCTTATGGGTTTATTTTAGTAAAGGCAGGAGCACAAGTACACACGTTTTGTATTTCAGTGAGCACCACAGAGGATAGAAGTCACATCGCAATTAATAAGATTTAAATCAAGATTTAAAGCAAGTCATATTTTTTTAAGAAAAGGGATAGTGATAAAAATAAATTGGATACATAGAGCAATAGAAACAGAAGGAAAGCAGTATTTATTGAGATGGGTAAAGGCAGGAGACAGATGGAGATAAAGACAGAGGGGAGAGAGAGTAAAGGCTTTGTTATACTAAATGGGTGCCAACTGGAAAACTGGCAGAACAATTTGAATCATCAGGGCCCTCCTCACTTTCACTCCAGTCAAATACTGACTGCATCGATATTGAGACTGGGTAGACCTGTGGCAGTTTGGCGATGAAGCTTCAAAAGGAAAATTCAAAAGTGGACACAGCTGAAAACATTCCATGCTGATAATAGCAGAATCTAGCTAGATAGATAGTTAGGTGCCGATGAAGACTTTAAGTTGAAATGTATGTATCCAAAAGATACACGCTGGCATGTCTGTCTTTTTCATCGGCTGCACCAAATGCAAACAAATGTTTTTTAACGCGTTTTTTATTTATTTTTTTAAGAGATTGCCTCATCAATCTTTCTCTTTTTTCTTGAGTTTTTCTGCCCTACTGATGAGCACCTGTTGGGAAAGCTTTAGAGCCATCTAGGGCTTAATTTTATACATACAGTGTTTCCTGGTTTCCTGTGATTGTGATGACCCTTTTCTGAAATACTGTGTTACGGTTATGCCAGATGTAGTGGGACACACACCTTCCAAAAAGTTCAACTGTTGTCTTGTCAGTCCACGGATTATTTCCCCTAAAGTCTTGGGGATTATCACGATGTTTTCTGGCAAAACCGAGACAAGCCTATATGTTCCTTTTGCTCAACAGTGGTTTTTGTCCTGGAAATCACTTTTACACACAGAGGGTTCTGGGTAGGTTTGATTTTTTTCCCCCATAATAAGAAACCTTCATTTAGAAAGTGCATTTTGTGTTTACTTGTGTTATCTTTGTGTAATACTTAAATTAGTTTGATGATTGGAAACATTAAAGTGTGACAAATATACAAAAAACAGGTAATCAGGAAGGGGGTAAACACTTCTTCACACCACTGTATATATAGTAAAAAATGAACTGAACATGAGGCTTTTCTGAATAATTATTTATAACCATTTTTAGATATAAACCAAGAATCCAACCGAGACTGTAATAAAGTGATTTTAGAATACCCAAAAGGGATTCTGACTGTAGAGCCAATAAACAGCTCTTAGCTGTTTAAAATTACTTTTGAAATAACCTTTTGTGGTTTAGTGCCTTAAAACAAATGGATTCTGTGCGCACTCGAAAATGCAAACACTCCCAGTTTTGTGCTGCTCTGATTCTGTGAATGCCAATTTGCAAATGTATCCTTGATGTGCAAAGAAGAATTTCATTGTCAAATTATTGTACTCACTGATTTCAGTAATCTTTTGCTGCTCCATTTATTCTCGCCACAACTGTTCCCTCTTAGAGGCAGCTGGCAAAATTCAACAGTTTTTTTTTCTCCATGGAAAACCCGGAAGGAATCTGGCCAGGATGCGATACTAGAGCAGGGGGAACTCTAATGCCGGTCCAGAAGCGAGCAGTTTCAGTTTGGATCCCAAATCATTTTATGACCACTGTTGAGGACAGAACTACATGTACTTGAAAAGTGTATTTGACTGACAGCATATTGTTATCACACTTATATTTTCACATATGAGCATCACATCATATTTTAAACACTTGTCTTTAGACAAGTGTGAAAAACCCATTCTAGCATCAGATCATAGTGTATTTCTGGCACTGCAATTGCTTTTTAGATGTGTACTTTTGCCTTTTACTGTATTAAAGCATTCTCTATTTTCTTGTTTTTACAGTGCAGTAACTTTTTTTTTTTGTTACAAACAGTTACACAAAATGAAAGAGTCGAGAAAAGTAAGTGAAGTTGGTTTCCCAAAATGTGTGGTGGTGGTTTGACATATAGTGTGTATGTGCGGTTGTTTGACAGAGTGAGACAGATTCCTCAACTCCTTTCAATTATCTGGAACTCAAACTGTTCTGAAGCTGATAACACATTCTGCAGCCCACACAACTGCACAGGGGGGAAGAACAACATTTTGCTTTCAGCACACAGTCCTTGAGGTGTGTGTTTACTCAACATGTGTGCTGTGTTATGGAGACGGCTTTTATGCATGTTTGTGCCTATGTATGTGCAGAAGGAACTTTTTTTTTCATTCCTAAATGTTCTTAGTATTGTGACTGTACCTCTGAAATAAATCTGAACTGATGTGTGAGCACAAACAGAAAAATCCTCAGGTCACATTTGAGGAAAAGCACATTACACCACACACAACAACCTCACACTACAAAGCCTAAAAAACACACATAATGACCAGAGATGAAATAATCAGATATTCTGAGATAAAATGACCTGACACTATATTAGGTACACCTTAGTGTACCTAATTGGACCCTTTTTTGCCTTAAGAACTGCCTTTATCCTTTGTGGCATAGATGCAAATCAGTGTTAATTATTGTTATATACAGGTAACAATGGCACAGCACTGCCGTCAATGAAATTCTTAGACTCAGAACAGTCTCAATATAGCAGATAAACAAGAAAATATTAGTAACTTTATTAGTTTTTTATTTAAAAAATATTTTTAAAAATGAGTTGTACAAAGTTTTGTGTGGAAGCTATTATATTCAAACTGTCCTGTATTTTAGCAGTTCAGTTGCCTGATGGCTTGTGGGTAGAAACTGTCCCTGAATCTGCTGCTGTGGGTCTGGATGTTCCTATACCACCTGCCTGAAGGCAGGAGCGTGAAGAGTGTATTGCAGGGGAGGCTGGGATCAGAGTGGATCTGCTGGGTCTTCCTCCTACAGCACTGTCTCTAGATATACTGGATGGCAAGCTGTTCGGTATTCCAGAGCATTGCAACTGCCGTACCAGGTCACAGCCAGGCAGAATTCTCTTGGTGGTGCATTGATAGCAGGTGGTGAGTTTTCAGTCCAGGCTAAACCTCTTCAACCACTGCAGAAAGAAGACCTGCAGTCTCACTGCCTTTACGATCACATCCATGTGATGTGAGCAGATCTCAGATCCTCACTAATGTTGATCCCCAGGAACCTGAAGCAACTGACTCTCTCCGCCTCTGTCCCCTCAATGTAAATGTGGCTGTGTTCTCCACCCTGCAGTCTTCTGTTCTCCACAATAAACACCTCGGTCTTGCTGACATTGAGCAGCAGGTTGTTGCAGCAACACCAAGATGTCAGGGATTTCACCTCTGCTCCGTAAGCCGACTGTCTCCATCTAAAAAGCAATCTTGGTGTCATTTGGAAGTGTAACAATAGCGTTGGAGCTGTGTGTGGCTATACAGTCATGGGTGAACAGAGTGTACAGCAGGGGTCTGAGCGTCGTAGATAATATGACATTGCCGATCTGCACCACCTGTGGTCTGCCCGTCAGGAAGTCCAAGATCCATTTCCATTTTAAGACACTCATGCGCAGATCCTGAAGTTTCATGACAAGACTGGTGGGATTGCAGTGTTGAAAGTGGTTCTATAGTCAATAAACAGCATCCCCACATATTTTATTTATTAAATTCCATTTATTTACATAGTGCCAAATCAAAACAACAGTTGCCTCAAGGTGCTTTATATTATAAAGACCCTCCAATCATGAAGAGATAACAGAGAAAACCCCAACTATGACCCTCTATGACCAACAGTGGAAAGGAAAAACTCTCTTTTAACAGGAAGGATAAGCAGTCAGCTCCCCAACACTCTAGCTCTTCCCCTTGTAGTCTGTCATGGTCTTTACCTTACTACACACGTGTCTGGTTTTGAGACACTGCAAGAAGACTCCACTTTTCCCTGCACTGTCCTTTAACTGGTTTTTAATTTAAGTCTGTACATTAAGCCGCAGTACGACATCAATGCATTTGTTTATGTATCCAGCAGCATATTCAGTGTGCTTATTTACATTATTGTTGGCAGCAGTTTGGAAAACACACCCTTCTGTAGTGCGGAAGCAGGGACGCGGGACAATGTGTGATTGGTTGGTTCAGTGCTGAACCAAGTCCATCATTGGCTGCTCATGCTTCAGCCTCTGCCTACAGACTGGTAGCAGCCGAACTGAAAGGGAAATGATCTGCTGAAGGCTGGTCAGGGGCTGCATTTGTAGGCACCTGGGAATGGAGAAGTAAACAAGATCCAGGGTGTTATCGCCATGCACTAAAAAGTCAACACTTCAGTAGTACTTCGGCAGAACTTTCTTCAGGTTGGCTTTGTTAGTCGCCAGCCACGATTAAAGCCCCCTCCATGTGTAGTGCTCTCTCATGGTCGATAACATCATACAGTTTGTCCAGTGCCTGCAGTATCCAGCACCAACTAGATGCTGGAAACATTCTTCAGAGATTTAGACTCATGTTGACATGATAACATCACAGAGATGCTGCAGATTTGCAGATACACACCCATGATGTGAATGTCCAGGTTCACCACAGCCCAAAGGTGTTCTATTAGACTAAAATCTGGTGACCGGGGCCATTTGAGTACAGTGAGCTCACTGTCATGATCAAGAAACCAGTTTGAGTTTATCTGAGCTTTGTGCAATGCTGCTTTATCCTGCTGGAAGTAGCCATCAGGAGATGGGTACAATGTGGTTAAAAAGGGATGGAGAAAGATGAGGAAGTGAGGAGTGAAGTTTAAGTCAGATGGTACTAAGGGGCCAAAGGTGTGTGACGAAAATATCCCCTTGACCATGTCTGCAGTACATGCCTAAATGCACGGCGGTACTAGATTTGATATTTGCTTTATTGAGCAGTTGAAGAGGTTTACCAAATGAAGTGATGAGTGTTTACACGGATATAAATTTAGATGTGTGTCCAATTTATGACTAGTTGGCCTATGTTAAAGCAAAGATTAAAGGTTATTTGACTTTTATTTTTATGCATTAATATTTCTCATACATATGAGAAGAGGAAGTGGCTCTACCTACTTGGATGTTACATGAAAATTACATATTGCAGGATGGAGGTTCTTCCTTATTGTAGGAGTAAAATGTATCTTGTCCGGATGTGAGGGAGCCATCATGCCTGCTTCCCATTTTTTCTTTGGCTGACACACAAGCAGGTATGAATGCGGTTCATGAATCAGGCCTGAAAGCTTGTGTTATTCATGTCAGTGTGTGCACAGGAGCACTGGGAGCAGTGTATCATTGACCTTGAAGGGATAACAGCCAAATTTAAATCAGGTGGAGTTTTCACCTTTTATCTCTCTTCGGCTGGGGTAAGTCAAAGACTCAGCATGCCACGTGAATCAACCTGGTGTGCAGCAACTCTCTGCTTTCTTTTGTTGTTAACCGCATGACTTGTCACACATGGGCAGAGGAAAAGAAACAAGGAAAGGGGAGAGAGAATTTAAGAGGTGACAAGGAAAGAGGAGAGGGAGGGTTAAAAGAGAGGCTGATGGACAGAGAAGAAAACAGTGAGGAAAAGAAAGCCACACAGACAAGTTTGTTGTTAACTGCATGAATGGACACAGACACACAAGAAAAGAGGATAGAGGAGGAAAAGAGATAGGAGTTCGCAAATGGAAGATACGCAGATGAATGTGTGTTAAAGACGAAGGCACTTGGGTCGGTTTCAGTGTTGCACAGTTATAGAGAGAAAGTGGAAAGTGTGTTTGTGTGTGTGTGTGGTGGGGTGATAGAACAGACACAGGTGTGCTGTAATCCTTCAACCCATTTTTATCAGCTGTGATGAAGGTAGAGTCATACATGATTTAGAAGAAATGTTTTTAGAAAAAAGGTTAGAAGTTTGAAAGGGACAGTACACAAGGAAGACACCTAAGGTTGTTCATTTATGCACCTCTTAAAGTGGGTAGTTCACATATGTTGCAGTCGTAGTCGAATGGAGAGATGGAAAAATGGTCAAGGAAAAGAGGTCATACAGTATTTCGAGTTGGAGACTAAAGTCTGTTCGCCGAGTTTGATAAATTGAGTCAAAGATCATTCGGAATGTTACCTGTAGTTTAACTGGGTCCATGCTTAAAATACACCCTTTTTTAAAATGGACACAGACCTTTCAAGATCTAATATAGGTCACAGAAGCCTAGCATTTTATTGTTCTAAGATTTTTGGGGGGCATTTTGCCTTTATTAGACAGGACAGTGCAGAGTGTAGGCAGGAAACTGGAAAGAGTGAAAGTTATTGGCATGCAGTACAGATTCTAGCCCTCGTTATATAGGTCGCATGCTCAGCCATGGAAAGTATAGCGGCACCCCAGTGACATATTATATGCTTTATGTACTCTTTAATCAGGTCCTTAAGGGCAAAAAAAATATCAGTAAAAGAAAAAAAAGTGACTTATTTATGTGATTTTTGAATGTGAATGTAAATATAGATGGTGCTGGGGGCTGCATCCCAGCAGGGATTTAAATGGATGAGATCAAGAGGGATTCGCTTGTCAAATGGAAATTTCAGTTTCCACTTTTGATCCATTAAAAAAAAAGCAACATTTTAAATCTATGTAAAATAGCAGAATCTCAGCTAATGATTAGGATATAAATCAAATTTAATGCATTTGGTTTAAAAGTATATTTTCTTTATGGTGTTTAGGAAATTAAGCCATGAGATGAGTCTTTGAGACTCGTTGGGTTAATATGTGAGAAATGTCCTGCTGCCTAGTATTTGTTTCTGATACTATATCAGTCTGACTATAAATAAAATTAAACAAACTACTCAGTGGCAAATCTCAAATGTTAATTTATAAGACTTAAGAACAAAACCCACATCATTAAGGCACAAACAACTGTATAGTATATAAACTCCATTGGTAACACAATTAGTCTCAAACTAGTAATGATATCCTGACATAATTGTGTCTCTTGGAAGATTTATGGGTTTTTTCAGTATTTTAGCTATTTGGCTATTTATAAGAACATTTGCAACACAATTTGCATGCAAAAAGATTTTTGGTCAGCTGTAAGTCACTACTGCTCTCTTTACAAGCTCATCAGAGATCTCTTGTCATTACTACATGTGTGCACCCAAAACACAAAATACACACACAAAATATCTTAATTGTGGTGACACTCTTTGACATACTGCATTTGCTCCTTGCCCATAAATTAACCTCCTAAAAATTCTGTAATCTCACAAGTTCAAACCTTCAGCACAAAGTCAAATATTTCCCTCAACCAACCCTTTGAACTTGTAAAGAGAAAGCAAAATGTCTTACAAATGATGAATCCTCACTACATTAAATAAAGGTTGCTTTTTTGTCAAATTACAAACGGACTGGTTCTTATTTAGTGCTTCTCTACTTGAGCACTCAAACCACTTCATACAACATATCCCATGCACACGTTTTCTGTCTAAGTGATTTTAGTGATTTTAGAGTAACTTTCAGATTCCGATGCACACATCGAGCACCACTCTGTGCTCAGTATCTTGCTCAAAGATTCTTTGGCATGCAGACTAGAGCAGTCAGGGATCGAACAAACAACCTCCTGATTAGCGGATGACCGGCTCTGCCTCATTAGCTACAGCCACCCAAGTTGTGCACTCATACAGATACTCATCAATGGATAGAGAGAGGATAGAAGCAGAGCTTTGGGGAAAAAAACAGTCAGCCTGAGAGCTGATCAGTGCTTCACTAATGGAGTTCTGTGGAGTCATAGCTCTGTGGTCTCCTAATTGACTCCCTGTCATCTACATATCATTTACATACTGTTACCCTGGGCGACGAGGTGTATGTGTGTGCTCCTCTGTGTAGCTGAGTGGAGATGAGTGCAGTGTAAACGCTGTTAGATAGACCCATTAATCATGTGCTTAACCTCATCAGGAACTACACACACGTACTCACACAGTGCGAGACAGTGAGAGTTTTAGAGAGAAACAGATGGATAAAAAGAGAGATAAAGAGACTAAATGAGGAAAAATATCTCAAACAGCTGTTAGCAGTGGGTGAGTAAATTGTTAATCAACCAGTAAGCTTATTGTTGAACCTACTTTTCTTCCTGGCCACGTAGCTGAGTGAAAATTGACCTTATTGTCTAGGGATGGGTATTGATAAGATTTTCACAATTCCGATCCAATTTTGATTCTGTTTAACGATTCGATTCTTTATTGATTCTTTTTAAAAAAGGAGAACACTAAGGTTGATTAGCTTAGAACTTTGTTTTATATCTTCTCTTTGAACAAGATAGAAATTTAGGAGTAACATGGCCTTACAAACCCAACAGTGAGATCTTAAGAGATCCACAGCCTACGGCTCTTCAATGGGGTGTCACAGGGTCCCCAGGGAAAAAAATTGTAAATGTAAAATAATAAAATAAATATTCTTCTGTAGCAATAACAAAGTATAACATAAATTATTCTGTAGCAATTACACAAGAATATCCAGTAATGTCCCTGCCTACAATTAAACACATTCACTTACTGAAAATCGGGGGCATCTGCTGCGGCAAATGGGTGCAAGGCTTTGACCACAAACTTAGTCACCGCTCGGTGACATTCGTCTATCCTGGCCTGAAAGGATACGCTACCGGTAGACTGCAGTGAGAACTGCCAGCATCTGAGCCAGCCAGACTCTGTCTCTCTCATCATGGTCACCTAAATGCACAGTAATGGCAGGTTTTGTAATAAGGCAGATCGCGCTAACATAATATGCACTGTTAGTTGATTATTTACTTGCCGCATTAACGGGAGAGGACGTGCAAACGTTACCACTGCTGCTGGGTTGAGATTCACGAGTCCGGAGCGGAATTAAAAGCACGACATTCATTTAATGTCATCGCGTGTTTTGTGAGCAAATGGTTTTGCATATTCGTAGTGTTTCCTCCCTTAAATGAAATGTCTACTTTTCAAGTATTGCAAGTTGCCCTGTTGTCATCCGTTCTCGTAAAGTATAACCAAACTTTTGAGTGTTTGAGCCGCTTAGGCACCGTGTTTCCTGCCAGGTAAATGACACTCCGCAACGTGGTGACGTCATTCGGGGCGACAGGAATCGATAAGGGAATCGTTTGCAAAAATGGCAAACAATTCCAAGGAATTGAAACAGTGGGAACTGGTTCTCAGCAAGAACCGGTTTTCGATACCCATACCTATTATTGTCACAGGGTTCAGAAGCAAGTAGCTCTGCCGTATTGACATTTTGTAAAGACTTTTTTTTTTTTTTTTTTTCATTTTTTGGGTTAAAAAGTGTTTTACCATAAAACATAATGGGAACAGTGAAATCACTAGATGTGCACAAGTTGAAAGTTGACTGGATGGATTACAAACAACAACTCTGAAGAGTCAGCTTTCTTTTTGCAACTTATAAAATACATTTTAATTATAGGAGAAGCAAAAGCTGGACAAGGAGGGAGGAAGTGGAAGTAATGGAAATACTTTTTGAAAAAAGGAGAAAGCAGTAGGGTAGTGTAATCAATTCATCATTTTCCTTCCTTCTGCTTATCCAATTCAGGCTCACAGGAGAGGCTGGAAGCTATCCCAGCTGTCATGGGGTGAAGGGCGGGGTACACCCTGGACAGGTCGTCAGTCTATCTCTGGGCTAGGCTAGTGTAATCAATACTGAGAAAGATGGGGACAGAGACAGTGATTATCAGAGAGATAAAGACTAACAGAGAGATGAGGAGGGGACCAAAAAGGAAGATAGAGTGAAGCAAGGCAAGAGCAGCAGAATTACTAACTGAGCGAGAAACCTGCAAAAGCCTGAGAAACCCTGTGTCCCAAAAAGGAAACTAAATCCAGCTTGATCCTATTCCTGTGTTAATCTGCCAACAAAACCAAGATGATGGGGAGAATAATGAGATTAAGCAACAGAAAGCAGTGTAAGCATTGGGACACGCACCTGGAAATATAGATGCAATAGACCCTGTTTTCTCTGCTGGTGGCATCTGCAGTTAGTAATTACTGGGACATTGCTGTGTCTTGTCCTTAGAAAAAATACTACAAAAAACTGAAATCTCCTGGGAGATAAATGCAAATTATACTAATTTGTGCATGCAGATTAGTATCTTGCAGTAGCAAGCTATTCTGTCTTTCAGCCTTTATTGTGCATGTCAGACACCCTCGATCTATCACAGCTGTCACTCACTGCTACGCTTCACTGGCACGCACTTGAAAGCATGCAGACACTGTGGTGAAGAAACGTTAGTGACCTGGGAAACTGTCCTTTAGCTGCAGGACCCGTGTTCAATCCTGCATGACAGCAGCCATCCATCCTGCTCAAGTGTCCTTCAGCAAAACACAGAATTCCTTCTAAGTCAACTCCTACAGTATTGATCGGAAGTATCACACAGTAGAAGTACAAGAATGAAACAGTCTAATAATTTCACCGTGCCAGTACAAGCATTGCATGTGTATAATACGACATCTGTATTAGCTTCCAGTCTCAACCCAGTCGCGATCACACAGATCGAATGTTTGTGTGTTATTTGGATGTTGTTAATATGTGTGCACACGCGTCGTGGGATAATGTGTTATTTTGAAGTCTCATCTGATAAAAGTCTCATCTGATTTTAGTGTGTAATGACAAGATTGCAGAGCAGGGGCTCAGCAGGAGGCAGAGGAAGAGAGAGGCTTAAGAGACACAGTAAGAGAGAGAGAGGTTGTGTGCAAATCTTGTGGGAGATGAGAGAGGAGGCTAACAGAAAAGAGATGAAAGACAAAGCAGCCAAAAGCTGGAAGTGGCACAGGGAGATGGAGAAAGAACAAGAGGACTGAATGGAGAGAGAAGGAAATCCAAAAAGGGAAAGACAGTTGTTGGAGGGTTTAACCTAAATTACTCTAATAAAAGAAACACTAATTGGGAGATAAATGGAGAAAGGGCCCAGAGAAAATAAGAAGGGGGCTAGAAGACACAACTGATGTTGTAGTTCAATACATTTGATTAATTTGGGATTAGCCTGTGGAGAGGTGGTGTAGACAAACATGGAAAAGTAAAGAGCAAAGTACTGAGATTTGATCATGGTTTCAAATCCAGGACTTGCGTTTTCAGCACGGACACTGTAGCCACAGTGACATCTCTCATTAGTTTCCGAAGTCTCCTTCAAGTTGTATGTTTTTGCTGTCAGAATCTTGGTTATGAAAAATCAGACGTAATGAGAAAGTACAGGTCTCACTGTGAAACCCCATGTTCATTGGCAAATGACATATAATTGAACAAATTTATTTTTTATTTTATTCAGAATCACCCAAAAATGTCACTGAGCCAAGTCAGTCAGCTTTCAAGTCAGAAAACTATTTTCCCAGAGACCTCTATAGGACTGGAAATATTTTTGCAGTCACAGTTATTACAATCTGGTGGCCTTCAGATAGAACGTAGATTTTGGGTAGGTTTTTCTACACTGAATTCATTTTTCAGATATGGAAGCTACATGATTTGCCAGCTCTGACAGCATCCCAGGGACTGTGATTAAAGCCTGCGCGGACCAACTGGCAGAGATCCTGACCAGGCTGTTCAACTAGGGCTGGGTTTTAATAATCGATTCATTGATTAAAATCGATTCTGGCTTGGATAACGTGATACCGATAAAATCCTGAATCAATTTTTTTTATATAAATATATTTTGCCCAAAATTCCAGAATCTCGGGTGAAACGTCACAAAATTTTGACAACCACCAAACATTTAAAACTGTAAATGAGAGCAGGAACACGGCTTCTGCACAAAGACGTAAACACAAAGCGGATCAGAATCAGTGAGATGTCGCCTTTCTTACCCGACAGCCGGACACGCTCGGGGCTGGAAGCCGACAGATCGCTGATTCTGATGTTTCGGCGGGTCCGCGCTTTGTGTTTACGCCCTTTTTGCGCTGATTCTAAAGCTGTTAGTTTTATCTCTCTGTGGTGAGAATAAGGCACGGCGGAACCACGGAATATCCTTTCGAGCCATTTTTATTCACACTCACCACAACAACAACCACACACACCTCAGTCCCCGTGTTTTAACCCAGCGGGCGTGATTATGGATGCCGTGCAGGTGCGTCCGCCCTCCCTGAACGGCACCGCAGACCCCGCCACACCACACTCTCTCCAAACAGAAGATCCAAACTAAGCTTCACATAAACATCGTCATGGATTCCCTCTGATTTTTGCTGTTTTGCTTCCACCACAATAAAATCCCACTTCATGCACAGCTCTCTCTCTTTCTCAGTGTACTTCAAGAACAGTTTCCCGTCTATCCCCGAAATCTGTTTTCTGCATTATTCACTTGCTTGTTACGCACAAGACTACCGTTATTTACAGCGCTGTCGGCCGATGTTTTTTTTCCCCTTTTACTTACTTCCAAAAAGAAAACCTAATTTCTGCCGTTCAATAGGCTTCTGAACAAATGTAAACTTTTTAAAATTATACAAAATGCAAACCGCTTAGCGTGTCTCTAATAAAACCGCTGTAACTTCAGAGGTAATGTTGATTAATGGTTTTCTTCGTTTTTGATGTACTGCAGAATATTTTCTATAAAATCCCAGGCCAGGAAAATCGCCTTCATGTTTTTCTGTGTTTTATCTTCAGCTACTTTGACACAAAGGCATCTGCTGTGATGCTTACACCTTTGATAAAGTCTTGCGAGTGTCAGCTTCCGAATCGAATCAGGACCTTGTGAATCGGAATCGAATCGATTCTAGAAATCAGTGACGATACCCAGCCCTATATTCAACCTCTCCCTGACTCATATGCCACCGTTCCCACCTTTCTGAAGACCTCAACCATCATTCACATCCTCAAATAGTCTGGTATAGACAGCCTCAATGCCTACAGAGCTATAGCCCTCACATCTGTAGTCATAAAGTGTTTGAGCGGATAGTGTCTCAGCACATCAGAGACGGTCTACCCCCTCCCTCGATTGATACCAGTTTGCTTACCGAGCAAATCGGTCCACGGAGGATGCCGTCACCATCACCCTTCACAGAGTGCTGAGCCACCTGGAGAACAGGAAGATCTACGTGAGGATGCTCTTTGTGGACTACAGCTTACCATTCAACACTATAACATCAGACTTCCTCACCACCAAACTGGACCACCTTGAAATCCCCCCTGCCACCTGCTCCTGGATCAAGAACTTCCTAACAAACCAGCCTCAACCACTCCGACTAACTGGTGCAGACTAATAACCTGGACCAAAAACTGCTCTTCGGACTGTCAGTAAACACTATGCCCCCAGAAGACTGATGTGACTGAGATTTTAAAATAACATGTAAATGTGCAACTGAACAATTAATTTGGTGGGCAGGAATAAGAGATTTTATTTAGTTAATTTAATTGTGTTCCTCTTTGTGAATTATACTTGATAAATAATTAGCTGAGAAGAGCGATTTCAAGTCCATGCTAATAGCAGGTGTATGCTGAAGATAAAGGATAAAGGAATTTCTGTCATTCACAAAACAGGAAAGTGACTGAATGGCAAACAGTCTCTTGAGGTGACTACACAATCTACTGGTTAATTAATTAATGCAAAATAAGACCAAAATAAGACAAGATAGCACATGTTATCTCTACCTAGATGTAACCTGGACGTGTGTCCCTCTATCTATAGAGAGATGATCTATACTGCTCGCCCAAGTGCAATGTCTACAATATCCGAATCTAGGTTTGGGAAGGAGATTGGCGATAGCAACTCTGTAAGAGCAATAAGACTTCCAACCCACATAACACGCACGACCACAGGTTTGTGAAACAAAGTTTGCTTTATGTATATTTTCTTTGGATCAGTTCCCCTTGCTCATCCTCAATGTAGGGATACCTTCAAATGCAGTAACCATCTCAAATGCATCACAAAAATAATTGAAACAATCAAAACAGATGTAAGACAAGAAAGAAAACATAATATTTCAACACCCCAAAGAAAAGGAAAAAGAAAAGAAAATAACATGTGAGTGTCCAGTTCCTTATGGTGTCAGTTTATTCAGTCACCCACTGTCTTGGGTTGAAAACTGAAAACGACCTGAATCTCAGGGGGGGGGGGGGGGGGGGGGGGGGGAAGTAGCAAAAGAAAATAAATAAGGTATCTGTCAGGTGGGCTTCCTTTTGTTTTTTCCCTACCGCCCTCCTGGTACGGCAGGCATCAACGTGTCGGTGTCCTGACACACAGAAGGCCTCCACAGCAGCAACAGTGTCTTAGACCCATGATACCAGCTCCTCACTCGGCACACATGGAACTGTTCCTCCAAAAAAAACAGTCTGCACACAAATACGCAGAATGTTAGATGTCCACATTCCTTAAATGTCCTTGTTCCTAATGTCCTTGGTTCTTTTTAAATATTAAAATAAATTTGCATCCTGTGACACATTAAAAGTAAATACACTGGCATTACTGTGCATCACCTGCAGTTACAGCTACAGCACAGCTATTGCACCTGAACTGTGCATAACCACTTAGCTGGCCGCGGCTGAATTAGCAGGCCCAAAAAAGGAAAAAACACTAAACACTCATAATAAACAAAACTGTCACAACATCGCAATACTATGAAAACACATCTTAAACATCATTAAACAACATTTACTATAATTCTGACTGGTTAGTTATTTTTTTAGTGCATTGAACTGCAATAGCAGTGCTAAGTGAGCTAGGCTAGCTCACCAGAATAGTTAAAAAAGTTCGAAGAAACACTCCGACTCCTTCGAGGTAGGTACCCATCTGTTAAAGGTTGCAGACCCCTGCCCTACACCACACCTTCAAATTGAGGTTTTTTGGCTGTGTTAAGATGGGGGTTAGAAGGCAACAGAAATAAATCCAGCCATCCATCAAACAGGTGAGAAAAAACCAACAGACGGAGCAACAGCTGCACTGTTTTCTGCAAAGACTCCTTAATTGTCTTTAAATTAACATATATATACATACAAACACAGACACGCAAAAAAAGAGAGACTGCATTTCATGGTTTTAAAGACACACATGCACAAACATATACAATCACAGTGTGAGTGAGCGATATTAAATGCCTTCATATCAAAACCACACAGCTCTCCCACTTCAAAGAGGAGTAGAGACCTGAGGCACACAACACAACTTAAAACTCACTATCTCTGCTTACACGCACACACACGTCTGAGGATAGTCTATTAAACTTTCATTTGTTACCCTAAACTTGACCCTTACCATTACATACCAAACAGAAGCGGAGAGGAGAAAGATGTCAAAACCTCTCTCCATCAAGGACGATGTAAACCACCCTCTACAGCTAGCCAGCGAAGCATGTTTAACCCAAGTAAAATGCTCCACTGGATGGGCCTCATCCACAGACACCACATGTGCATGTTTCACGCAACAAATCTGTTATTTGTCAATGTTCAATTCAATCTTGCCTGAATTTTTCTCGTACTAAATACATTTAAAACTGCCTCACATCATGTATGAGGGCAAATGATGAGTCCTATGTTCTCTGCTTTCTCTGTACTATCATAGGGTCTTTACCTTACAATATAAAGCACCTTGAAGTGACTGTTGTTGTAATTTGGTGCTGTATAATTGAATTGAATTGTCTCTCAAATGCTAGTGTTGCTACCACTATTACAATTACTACTACAATGACAATTAATAAAAAAAATAGCTATTATTATTGTTATTATCATTATTATTATTAGTAGTACCAGTAGTGTTTCAACAAGATGATTTACAGTTTTTCAAAACATCGCAACCTAAAAGTACTCAGAATGAGAATTAAACACGTAACAATCAGATATAAATTGCATGTGATGAAAACAAAATGAGGAAAAACCTCTAAATATTCTAACAGACATTGTGTTATCTTGTCTCATCCCTTCTTGCTGGATGCCATCAGGTGTTGGCATCCAGCTGGAGTTTGTGAACTTATTCAATAATTATTGCTCTGAGTTTCTCTACTCATTCTGTCAAATCAATCCACCATTTCTTTTCTTATGGTCTGTTTCCTGTTTCCCATTTGAGCTTTCATGTCAAAACTTTACTTTTTTACTTTTTTTTTACTTGTTGCAATGAGTGTGTAACCCTGGTAAGATTTACAGCAATCAGAAGTACAGGGTTCTTTGAATGCATTGTAGTTCTTGTTTGATAGTTTAATTTCCGGGCATGCCCTGAAGGCATCATCTGCAGCTCAGTGCGCGTGAAGGTGTGGTGTAGGGGAACAAAGACAGCAAGGAAAAACTCCATGCTGCCGCGGAGCACGGTTTTCCAGTTGAAAGAGAGAGAAAAAAAGAGGTTCAAATAACATTTGTGAGAGAGCTGTCGTTAGCGGTGAACCACAGACGGGTACCTACCTCGAAGGAGTCGGAGTGTTTCTTCGAACTTTTTGAACTATTCTGGTGAGTTAGCCTAGCTCACTTAGCACCGCTATTGCAGTTCAATGCACTGAAATAAATAACTAACCAGTCAGAATAGTAGTAAATGTGTTTAATGATGTTTAAGATGTGTTTTTTATAGTATTGTGATGTTGTGACAGTTTGTTTATTATGAGTGTCTAGCGTTTTTTTCTTTTTTTGGGCCTGCTAGTTCAGCCGCGGCCAGCTAAGTGGTTATGCGCAGTTCACGTGCAATAGCTGTGCTGTAGCTGTAACTGCGGGTGATGCACAGTAATACCGGTGTATTTACTTTTAATGTGTCACAAGATGCAAATTTATTTTAATATTTAAAAGAACCAAGGACATTTAAGGAATGTGGACATCTAACATTCTGCGTATTTGTGTGCAGACTGGTTTTTTTTTTTGAGGTACAGTTCCATGTGTGCCAAGTGAGGAGCTGGTATCGTGGGTCTAAGACACTGTTGCTGCTGTGGAGGCCTTCTGTGTGTCAGGACGCCAACACGTGGATGCCTGCCGTACCAGGAGGGCGGTAGGGAAAAAACAAAAGGAAGCCCACCTGAGAGATACTTTATCATTTTCTTTTGCTACTTTTTCCCCGCCTGAGATTCAGGTCGTTTTCAGTTCTTAACCCAGGGCAGTGGGTAACTGAATAAACTGACACCATAAGGAACTGGACACTCACATGCTATTTTCTTTTCTTTTTTCCTTTTCTTGGGGTGTTGAAATATTGTGTTTCTTGTCTTAAATCTATTTTGATTGTTCAATTATTTTTGTTATGCATTTGAGATGGTTACTGCATTTAAAGGTATCCCTACATTGAGGATGAGCAAAGGGAACTGATCCAAGGAAAATATATATAAAGCAAACTTTGTTTCACAAACCTGTGGTTGTGCGTGTTATGTGGGTTGGAAGTCTTATTGCTCTTACAGAGTTGCTACTGCCAATCTCCTTCCCAAACCTAGATTCGGATATTGTAGACATTGCACTTGGGCGAGCAGTATAGATCATCTCTTTATAGATAGAGGGACACACGTCCAGGTTACATAAAAAGTGGCGAGCCAGCCAGGAGATTGGTTAATAGTAGCTTTCTGATCTTCCACCCCACACTACGCACGTTTGAGATTTTGACATTTGTTCCACTGAGTCAGGTATGTATATTTGCAACCGTTTTGAGGTTAATGGTCAGAACTCCCTGTATGTAACAGGTATAGGACCAGAATACACAGATGAGGAAATAACTGCTGTGTTCAAAGTTAATGGAGACATTTCTAAATTAGTCAGGATCCCTGACGAATCAGGACAACCAGAGGGTAGAGCCCTGATCCAATATGCATCTGACAGGTCTATCTCTAGAATCGACCCCATTACCTTGGTTACCGTACCAAGTCCAAAGGACCCCGCTGTGATGTGGTTTGCGAGGACCATTAGAGATGTTTGTCAGGAAGTGGTGGGGAGGGAGATAGCTCGCAGATACCTGGACGAACTAAAGTCTGTCGCAGACAGTGGCAGGAAAGGTTTCTTGAATGTGCTTCAGGAGGAACTGCATGGGAACCAGGGCACATCACATGACGTACACAGTAATGCTACACCGCCCCATGCAGCTCAAGATGCTAACACACCTAATAATGATCAAAATGAGCCTGCGGAGCCCACACATGTTTATAGTGCATCTGCTAGTTTACCAACGAGCCCAGTCCACATCAGTGAGGATGTTTTTAACCCCCCCCAGATCCAGAAAGTGATTGTGGAGCATGTCATCCGAAGTGAGTCCACCACTTCACCATCCCCACAAATAAGGTTGCGCACCTTCTCTGGGCGGATGCCAAGGCCAAACGGTGAGGTGGACTATGAAACATGGCGCACCCAAGTTGATCTTCTCCTTAACGATCCTTCCTTGAATGATGCTCACAAGGTGAGAAGGATTCTTGAGAGCTTGCTGAGTCCAGCAGCTGATGTTGTGAAGCCCCTTGGCATCTCTTTACCACCAAGTGTCTACATCACTCAGCTTGACTCTGCTTTTGTTGTTGTGGAGGATGGAGGGGAGTTGTTTGCGGCATTTCTCGGCTCTAACCAAGATAGTGGAGAGAAGCCATCAGCATACTTGAACAGGCTCCATAGCCTCCTCACAAGAGCAATTTCTAGAGGGGGAGCCTCAGCTGAAAATTCCAATGATCATTTGCTCAGACAGTTTTGTAGGGGCTGTTGGGATCAGAGCATCATCATCGGCTTACAGTTAGAGTGCAAAAAGGGAAATCCACCAACATTTCCCGAATTCCTCCTCATGCTGAGAACTGAGGAAGACCGCCGTTCCACAAAGCTAGATAGGATGAAAAAGCATTTAGGTGCTTCGAAAGCTAACATGTATGCCCATCATATTTTTGATATGCCCTCTTATGACTGTGAGCCTGTCCCACTGCCTAACACAAAGCCGAATGAGACATCAAAGCTTGAAAAGAAGGTAAATGAGCTAACTAAACAGCTGGAAAAGCTAAACAAAAGGCCACCGAGCCTCACTCATGATAGTAATCCTCCCCTAGTGGTAAAAGCAGAGCGAGATGAAACCTCTAACATTGAGAACAAGATAGCTGAACTGACAAAGCAAGTTGAAAAACTAGCACAAAATCAGAGAGAGAGTACTCAAAAGACCGACTGCTTTGCAATCAGTAGTAGTAACATGAAGAGGGGCCTTAAGGTGCCTGGAATGCCGAGGCCGTGGTTTTGTTTTAAGTGTGGGGAAGACAACCACATTGCTGCTCATTGCTCCAATGAACCCAACCCCACACTGGTTCGCAAGAAAAATGCAGAACTCCGGGAGAGGCAGGATAAGATTTTAGCTCAGCAGGCTGCTTCCCCATTCACTTTAAACTAGTAGCAGCTCCTGTTGTGGGACATCCAGGAGCTGCAGTTGATGATAACCCCTGTCCCAACAGATCAGTTGATGGTGCTGGAACACAAAAGAAAGTTATAACCCACACAATGACTGAAACCCACCGTTGCACAGAGCGATCTATACCTGCAGGGCTTGTAGGTCCTCGTTGTGCGGCTTCTGTCTTTCTTGAGGGTGTACAGTGTGAGTCCATAATGGACACCGGCTCACAAGTTACAACAGTGTCCGAGTGTTTCCATAAGAACCATCTGTCTCACTTACCTATACATCCAATTCATGCCCTTCTTGAAATCGAAGGAGCAGGTGGACAGCAGGTCCCCTATCTTGGTTACATAGAAGCACGTGTCACTTTCCCGCTGTCCGTTCCTGGCAGGAAAGAGGAGCTAGTCGTGTTAGCACTTGTGGTGCCAGAGTGTCAGTTCAACAGCAGGACCCCCCTGTTGATTGGTACCAATGTGTTATTACGACTCTATGAACAAGTACTTGAACAGGATGGTCCAGAGGTTGTTTGCAAACTCTTCTCTAGAGATTTTGCAGTGATTTTCCAACATATTGCCCAGATCCATGACCTCAACAACCATGCTCACCCTGTCAGGTTACATGGTGGAAATTCCATCACCATCCCTGCAAAACAAAAGTGCTGCATCACAGGTGATGTCAGGTTGAAAAGGAACAGTCAGACCACATTTGTGCTTGAACCCAATGAACATCACAGGTTGCCAGGTGGCGTGTTCCTTGAAGCTGCTCTGATGGACATTCCATTTAAGTCTAGCTGCAAGGTCCCGGTCGTCCTGCGTAATCTTAGTGACCATGATGTTACGCTGCAGCCAAAATGCATCATTGCTCAAATATGTGCAGCTCAGCAGGTCACATCGCTTGGACCAGTGAAAGGTGACTCTCATCACAATAAGCCTGACAGTGACAACCTCGAGTTCAATCTTGATGATTCACCAATATCTGAACAATGGAAAGATCGTATCATCACCAAGCTTAGATCTGTTCCAGAAGTCTTTGCTGTGGATGACCTGTCATATGGTCACACCACTGCAGTGAAACATCACATCAGGCTACATGACGAGACTCCTTTTAAGGAGAGGCCAAGGCCTATTCATCCCAGTGACAGGGAGGCAGTCAAGGAGCATCTTAAGGAACTGCTTGATGCAGGAATCATTAAAGAGTCACAGAGCCCTTTTGCATCCCCAGTGGTCTTGGTCCGGAAAAAGAATGGTTCTATCAGGTTATGCATCGACTACAGGAAGCTAAATGCTCGAACCATCAGAGATGCATACGCTCTTCCAAACATTGAGGAGACCTTTGCTGCCCTTAGCGGTGCTAAATGGTTCTCCGTCATGGACCTTAAATCTGGTTATTACCAGGTTGAGATGGCCAAAGAAGACAAGCCTAAAACCGCTTTCACGTGTCCCCTCGGCTTCTTTGAATTCAATCGCATGCCTCAGGGTGTCACGAACGCACCAAGCACATTTCAGCGCCTTATGGAAAGGTGTGTCGGTGACTTGCATCTCAGTGAGGTATTGGTGTTTCTGGACGACTTGATTGTCTTTTCAGACACATTGGAAGAACATGAAGCACGACTCATGAAGGTGCTGAACCGTCTTAAAGATTTCGGTCTAAAGCTTTCTCCGGAAAAATGTCACTTCTTTAAGGCGTCAGTGAAGTATCTTGGTCATGTCGTGGATGCACGAGGAGTTCATACTGACCCTGACAAGATATCCGCCTTGAGAGACTGGCCTCGTCCTTCAAATAGGAAAGAGCTTAAATGTTTCTTAGGCTTCGCTGGGTATTATCGGCGGTTTGTCGAAGGATATTCCCAGATAGCCAAACCTCTTAATAGCCTGACAGCAGGCTACTATCCACCAAAGAAAAGGGGCAAAGTGTACAAGAGGGAGCGCTTCACGCCTCTTGTGAGCCCTAATGCACCGCTCGGTGAGGACTGGACTTCCGAGTGTGAGAATGCATTCAGAACTCTGATCAAGAAATTGACGTCTGCGCCCATCCTTGCTTTTGCGAATCCACAACTACCATATGTTGTACATACTGACGCTTGTCGCAATGGATTGGGGGCAGCGCTCTATCAAGAGCAGGAGGGGAAGCTCAGAGTTGTCGCGTATGCCAGCCGAGGTCTTTCCAAGAGCGAGAGAAACTATCCCACGCACAAACTCGAATTCTTGGCCTTAAAATGGGCCGTTTGTGAAAAGTTCAGTGATTTCCTTTATGGGTCAAGTTTCACTGTGCTTACCGACAACAACCCCCTCACATACGTCTTGACATCCGGGAAGTTAGATGCTGCTGGTTAGCCGCTCTTTCTACTTACCAGTTTACCATCAAGTACAGAGCAGGGCAGGCCACCCGCGATGCAGATGGGTTATCCCGGCGGCCTCAAGGTCCGCCTCTTGAGGATGAAGCTTTCACTAAAGAAAGAGAGAGAATAGAGGACATGAAAAAACGGTTCATGGAAGCAGGAGATGACATGGATCATGAGGTGTTCTCTGCATTATGTCAACGTCATCTTGTGATGGTTAGAGATGAACGTCACCCTCATTCAGAGCGGCCTGTCATTGCAGAGTCTCTTGTTGTCGACCCTTCTGTAGTGCCTGATGTTTTCGGTGAGGACACTTTACCATCCATGGCTAACTCTGACTGGTGTAATGCTCAAAATAATGATCCGTCTCTCTCACGTGTCATCACCTTTGTGAGGAGAGCTGTAAAACCCAGTTTCAGAGAGACAAATCTTGAACATCCCGATGTCAAACTTCTTCTCAGGGAGTGGAAAAAACTTGAACTCAGGGATGGTGTCCTGTACAGGAAGTGGTCTGAGCGAGGTGAACTGGTGTATCAGTTGGTCTTACCCGAACAGTTCAGAGAGAGGGCACTGCAAGGAGTGCATGATGATGTTGGCCATCTCGGTTCTGAGCGTGCACTTCAACTTGCTCGTGCCAGGTTCTACTGGCCGAGAATGGCCAGAGATATCGAGGAGAAGTGCAAAAAGTGCGAACGCTGTTTCAGGAGGAAGGCTGTGCCTCAGAGGGCCGCGCCTTTGGAAAACATTTCTGCTACTTATCCGCTTGAACTTCTTTGTATGGATTATCTATCCCTTGAGCCAGATGATAGCGACACGAGAAACATTTTAGTCATCACCGACCACTTTACAAAATTTGCTGTGGCGGTGCCAACTAGGGATCAGAAAGCCAGAACTGTTGCGAAGGCTTTATGGGAGAACTTTATTGTTCACTACGGGTTCCCCAGTCGTCTGCTCAGCGACCAGGGCAGGGACTTTGAGTCTAAGACGATCAGAGAACTCTGCACACTGATAGGAGCAGACAAAGTCCGTACCACCCCGTACCATCCCCGGGGAAACCCAGTGGAACGGTTTAACCGGACCCTCCTTGGTATGCTAGGGACCCTGGAAGAGAGAGACAAATATCATTGGAGAGATTTTGTCAAACCTCTGGTCCACGCATACAATTGCACGAGAAACAGTACAACAGGCTATTCGCCTTACGAACTAATGTTTGGTAGGCAGCCCAGACTGCCAGTTGATCTTGTCCTGGGAATCCAACCTGATATGGCAAGTCACAAGACCCACTCAGAGTATGTCAAGGGCCTTCGTCAACGCCTACAGGAGAGCTACTCATTAGCTGCTAAAAATGCCAAGAAGATGGGAGAGAAGAACAAGGCTAGGTTTGACAGGGAGGTCAGGGCAGCTGAACTCTTAGAAGGGGATAGGATCTTAGTGAGAAATGTGAATATCAGGGGGAAACACAAACTGGCAGATCGGTGGGAACAGAAATCCATGTTGTTGTCAGACGGATTAGCAACAGTCCTGTTTATGTAGTCAAACCTGAGGCAGGGGAGGGGCCACACCGTACGTTGCATAGAGACCTTCTTTTGCCGTGCGGGTTCCTACCTGTAACTGAGATCAGAGAGCAAAGTTCTTCCACTGACGCATCGAGAAAAATGAGACTGAGGGGCAAAACAACAAAAGGCGTGCAAGGGGACACTGATTGTCAGGAGGACGAGACGTATAGTGATGAAGATGAACTGTATCCTAATACATGGGTGCCAGAAATCATCACGAAGAGTCCTTTCCTGCAGAGGGAAGGAGGCTTCAATGAGCCTCAGCCAGTTTCCAGGGTATTAAACCCAGACACCCCTTCTTTTGTGCCCCAAAGTTCCGCACACTTACCTGAAAGACCTACTCACGAGCTTCAACCAGGAACTCCTCTTGTTAGCTCTGAGAATAGTGGTTCAGTTACACATCCTACTTCACACTGTAGGACTCCGGACCATATTGTGATTGATATTCCTGAACCTGATATAACACAAATCTCACCTGATGAAGAGAACACAGATCTCATCACCACAGACCCTGTAGTTGCAGACACTGACAATGTAGTATCTGAGAGTCAAGAGTCCGAGAACACGTGTCAGGCGTTCAGCTAGGGAGAGACGTCCGCCTCGGAAACTCACCTACGATGAGCTGGGGGAGCCTTTAACCTTGGCCATCAGTTCATTCTTTCAGGCTTTAGGGGCTGCTATTTCACACGTGTCTGTACCTGTGGGGGCAGGTATGCATGCTGGGACTCATGCAGTCTAGAGGGGGAGAATGTAACCCTGGTAAGATTTACAGCAATCAGAAGTACAGGGTTCTTTGAATGCATTGTAGTTCTTGTTTGATAGTTTAATTTCCGGGCATGCCCTGAAGGCATCATCTGCAGCTCAGTGCGCGTGAAGGTGTGGTGTAGGGGAACAAAGACAGCAAGGAAAAACTCCATGCTGCCGCGGAGCACGGTTTTCCAGTTGAAAGAGAGAGAAAAAAAGAGGTTCAAATAACATTTGTGAGAGAGCTGTCGTTAGCGGTGAACCACAGACGGGTACCTACCTCGAAGGAGTCGGAGTGTTTCTTCGAACTTTTTGAACTATTCTGGTGAGTTAGCCTAGCTCACTTAGCACCGCTATTGCAGTTCAATGCACTGAAATAAATAACTAACCAGTCAGAATAGTAGTAAATGTGTTTAATGATGTTTAAGATGTGTTTTTTATAGTATTGTGATGTTGTGACAGTTTGTTTATTATGAGTGTCTAGTGTTTTTTCTTTTTTGGGCCTGCTAGTTCAGCCGCGGCCAGCTAAGTGGTTATGCGCAGTTCACGTGCAATAGCTGTGCTGTAGCTGTAACTGCGGGTGATGCACAGTAATACCGGTGTATTTACTTTTAATGTGTCACAAGATGCAAATTTATTTTAATATTTAAAAGAACCAAGGACATTTAAGGAATGTGGACATCTAACATTCTGCGTATTTGTGTGCAGACTGGTTTTTTTTTTGAGGTACAGTTCCATGTGTGCCAAGTGAGGAGCTGGTATCGTGGGTCTAAGACACTGTTGCTGCTGTGGAGGCCTTCTGTGTGTCAGGACGCCAACACGTGGATGCCTGCCGTACCAGGAGGGCGGTAGGGAAAAAACAAAGGGAAGCCCACCTGAGAGATACTTTATCATTTTCTTTTGCTACTTTTTCCCCGCCTGAGATTCAGGTCGTTTTCAGTTCTTAACCCAGGGCAGTGGGTAACTGAATAAACTGACACCATAAGGAACTGGACACTCACATGCTATTTTCTTTTCTTTTTTCCTTTTCTTGGGGTGTTGAAATATTGTGTTTCTTGTCTTAAATCTATTTTGATTGTTCAATTATTTTTGTTATGCATTTGAGATGGTTACTGCATTAAAGGTATCCCTACATTGAGGATGAGCAAAGGGAACTGATCCAAGGAAAATATATATAAAGCAAACTTTGTTTCACAAACCTGTGGTTGTGCGTGTTATGTGGGTTGGAAGTCTTATTGCTCTTACAGAGTTGCTACTGCCAATCTCCTTCCCAAACCTAGATTCGGATATTGTAGACATTGCACTTGGGCGAGCAGTATAGATCATCTCTTTATAGATAGAGGGACACACGTCCAGGTTACAAGTGTCTTACGGGAAACAATGATTATCACCTCAGTTATGTTCACCTCAGCCTGTTTTCTTGTTTATTTTTCATCTCTTTTGTGGAAACATGTTGGAAATGTGCACCTCCTTCGACACTATTGTTGCCATTTCTTCAATCAGATTTTCTCCTGCTTATTGCTTTAGTTGTGCTGGCTGCTCTCTTACAACAAATTCCATTGCTTTCTCCACTTCACCTCGAGGAAATCATGTTTCCTGATAAAGATGAATGGGGCTGTAACAGTTTACAGGTAGATTTAGGAACAAGTAGATTTATTCTCATTTTAATTATTTTGTTTGGCAATAGAGACCAGACAGGAAAGCAAGGAGGGAAATAACATACAGGAAACAGTCATCATTAACCCAGCACAGTTATACAGTTATTTTAAGCTGATTTAGATTTTTTAAATCTGTATAATGTTTTCATCTGTTATAAAGCATACATAACTACTGTGTTAGATATGCTGCAGACCAATATGGATTATTTAGTATTTCATAAGCACACAGAAACAAAGAGGAGGATGGATGATAGACTTCATTCATTATAATCACAGACTTTTGTTCACGGGAGAGCAGAAGTAGGTTTGTGTCCAGGTTATTACCAACGCTACTACAGAAAATGGAAACAATATCTGGAAAATATATCTATCTCTTGCCCCCACAGTGTTATTAGGACTAAAACAAGAATAGACAATTGGAAGTAAGATGTTATCGTGATCTGAGTATGACCTGCAGTGTTCCAGTCTTCTTTGGGAGTTAGTTCTGTACCATCCATGAAACTGAGACAGACAATGCTCTCCTTCAGCCTTTAGGTGACTGTACTCTGCTGTGCCTACATCAGAGTTGGTATTTTCACAAGGGCGGTATGTGCCCCGGGGGATGTTTACAAGATGTATTTTACTCAATTTAAGGTCCCAGATCACATTTGTCTCTTCTTATTGGCTTCCTTTTCCTGCACATCCCTGCACATCGATTTTTTGGTTGCTTCTTAGCTGATTATAAGGAACTATCTACAATAAATAGACCAATAGGGCAACAGATAGATAGTTGTAACTGCACAAAGTTAAAGTAATTGTCACCTTGTCTCAATAGTGTTTTGGAAATTAACTCTATGACTATTTCTTATAAATGCAACCAAACAAAAACATTTTGACTGGCAAAAACCAGTTAAACCAATTACAGTTTGCTTTGCCCATCAGTCATTGTGCCAATCTGAGTGCTGCACCAAGCTGTCATTGCAACATACACTAATTATAGATGAAAGGGCAGGAATGACTGGAGGAACTGCAAACTTACTCATGCACTCATATAGCCTCCTTCTCTCTCTCTCTCCACATACACAAATGTTCCTTCTCACACAACTATGCTGCTGTGTGTACACACGTCTACATGCACACAGCAGGAAATGGTAAGCAATCTCTAATTGGGGTGATAATAAGATGCCTTCTCTTCAGCTCATTTCAGTATCCAGATTTTCAGCACTTTAATCAGTCTGGACTGGACCTAGAATTTCCTTTCTTGACAGAATTTCAGAGACAGTACTTGGAAAAAAATCGACTGTTATATTCAACCTAAGGTCATCTCCTTGTACATCAATAGAGTGCATCCAATACTACTGCTATGTTTGGATCAATCTTCTTATGGTCAATTGATTGTGTTAGTGTAGAACTTGATAAAAATTGCGATTCAAGGTCATAAATTCAAAGTGCAAATTAGCATGAATGTTAAGGCAATGGGCACTTCAGCTAAAGCTTGTATCACAGCTAGAAGCCAGAACTTTTATTTAAATAATAAATTTTATTTTTGCATAGTTTCCTAAATCTTTGATTGCTCCTCATATTTATCTTAGTGTATGACTCACATTAAAAAAAAAAACAGTTCATTCATTCTAAAAGCCATTGGTTTATTTAGTTTATTCATGTTTTATTTCAACTGCAGGCACTTTGCAGGTCACCATTAAAACATTTAAAAACCAAGTTACACAGTACTGCTTACAAATTAGAAAAACAAAACAAAATATGTATTGAGTGCACCATACAGCTGTATACCCTGCATATGGCTTTGAAATGGCTGCAACGATCTATGTGACCACATAGGTCTACACCAGGGGTGGGGAACTCCAGACCACAAGGGCCGGTGTCCTGCAGGTTTCAGATATCACCCTGGGTCAACACAGCTGAATCAAATGATTAGTTCATCACTAGGCCTCTGGAGAATTTCAAGACATGTTGAGGAGGTAATTTAGCCATTTAAATCAGCTGTGTTGGATCAAGGACACATCTAAAACCTGCAGGACCCTGGCCCTCGAGGCCTAGAGTTCCCCCACCCCTGGTCTACACAAATCAAAAAGCCTGTGGGGATATCAACGTGAGGACTTTTGGGACCAAATCTAAAGTCCTGTTTCAGTTACGCAATTGCATAGTACTTTTTTCTTTTTTTACACATTACTTAGGCGAGAGGTTGGCATCATATTTTGAATACGTCTGTTTACACATACCCCTATTTGTAAACATGCAGAAGCAGAAGTTCTGTCTTTGTGCCTGCCAGCAGCAGTCTGTCTCCACATTTGTCACGGAGCATGATCAAGTGCTTAAGTTACCAACATGCAGCAGCAATATAAAGTATTTTAACAGCATTAAAGTAGCTGCACTGCCTTTTTTCAAACAGTCTTCAACAACACCTTTATTAATGCAAATGAGCAGGAAGTGACCATTTGAAAATTGACACTGTATTAAAAGAACAAGTACGAAACTCAATGATAATGTTCCGAGGAGAGCTGAGCAGTGGGAAAATGTGCTTGGTGATTATTATTAATTGGAGTGCCTGACCTTTGATTGGGCTTAGTGTACTTTTACCTTAAGTATACAGTATCAAAAATGAACAGATTAATGCTCTTGAATCCCACACTTATGCTTGCATATTTTCAGAAATATATTAGTTATTCGATAAAAGAAATCACCTCTGCCAGGAAATCTGGTGAATTTCTATTTCATGTCCAATTTACCTCTAATTTACAGAAGTCATTATACTGTAATAGCACGGTTTTTCACAGTGGTCAGTGTTTTATATTAACATTTTCGCCTTTGGATTACTGCCTCATGAATAAATAAAATGTCTAATTTAATAAAAAAAAAAAACTATCTACCATGTTTCTTCAGTGTTTCTCGTTAGCACATGTGTATCCAAAATCCATAGATTCATTGCTTTGGAAACCAGTCTGCCAACGTAGTATTAAGTAGCATTACATAGCTGATGTTCAATTCTGACACCAGTGTAAGAGCCAAAAAGAGAATTCTGCTTATTTGCAGCTTAGACAAATATTTCAAATATGTTCATAAATACATCAGCTCAACCAGGAAGGAGATCACACAGCAGTAATATGAAGTTTAAATTATTAGCTGTGAGAAGAATGTCTAGTCTGGTCTAAGGTTCCTACATATCAGAAAAGGTATGATTATGAAAACTATTCTGATTAGAGGTGCCAAGAAAAAGACCTGTTAGTAACAACATCAGATCTAGGAAAATCCAGGCCTATGCTTTTAATAGATAGTGAACTGCCTTTACTTAAAAAAAAAAAAAAAAAAAAGCAATCAACACAGATGTCTTTCTTTCTTTGTACTCTACTGTCTGTTGTCCAATTTAGCCTTCTAGTCCTACTGTTGCTTTCATTGATGCAACTTGGCTTTTATTCAAGTTTAGGGATCCTGTCAAAGCTTATGAAAGTGAAGTATTTTATGAATGTACATTTATTTGGTCACGTTTTCTTTTCTTTTTTTTACAGCAGACGAAAACAGACTAGAAGAAATTAGTCTTGTGGTGTAATTATGTGGCAAAGTTTAACTGGTTAATGTATGAAGAGTAGTCAAAGGAGCTTGCAAAGAAAAGCGTCTGGACTTCCAGACTGAGAACCTTTACAGACATATATGAAGAGTAAGAGTCACAAAGTTGAACTTGAATAGTGGTGTGAAATATTTAGATTGGTAGTTTGGTCTGGTAGCTTTGTTGTAGACCCCATTAACTGCACTGATTTGCTGTCAGCTTTGCTGTAGCTTGGTTCCCTCTTTGTTGGCTTTCTGAACATTTTGGTTAGTGTGAATATCTTTTGTTCAGAATAGCCTTTTGGTGTGCTGCTGTGGTTGATGCGCATATTTTAATTCCAGCCGTGACTGTTTGTTGCTGGAGTTTTGGCAAAGCAGTGCTGTGTGGGCGTGTGTGTACGTGTGTGCAGACTATGTGGTGTTGGGCACTGGTGATGAGACCTGGTGCTCATTTAAGTGCCAACAACTAGATTTTCACTTGCTGTTCCAAGGCTAATTCTTTTCCTGTTCAACCTATTTCTATCTGGGGTAGATGCATTCTTCTCTATACTAGTTATGATGATCAGAAATGATCAGAAATCTCTGTAATAAGGACAAATTAGGCCAACTTACTATACCTGCTAACATTCATTTTTACTCCCCACCACTCCTTAATGTGTTCCCGGGATAGGAAATTGGATTTGGGAAGGGGGTGGGTGTGGGCTTGTTTGTGGACCAGATAGTGTGGTAGCCATTTTAATTAATGGGGGTGTTTTAATGTTACCTTCTGTTGTTGCTTTTTTATTTTCTCTTTTCAGAATAATTTACAGTGTCAAGGTGGAACATTGTGAAGGCTATGGCCTGCTGTTTGGCTGGTGTGGGAGGATTGTCAATTAATGTGGGTCACCTGTGTCTTACAGCCCATAAAAGCTGGCACAGGTGAACTGCTCAGTCTCTTCAACGTATTGCTGATCTTTGTGTCTTGGTTAGGGTATGTTTAAGCAAGTAAACTTCTTGCCTGAACTCTCTCCTTGAGATATATTTATTATGTTGTAAGAGTCTAACCTGACCTGTACTGGAAAAAATATACAACTGTCTTAATGTTTATTTGATATGACAATCAAATCATATTCATGCTAATAAAAATAATGATAATGAAGAGATCAGATCAACATGTATGTCACATCTAGAAGCGTATAGCTATTTCAGTGAGCCATCTGAATATTCAATAAGCATTTAGGAAAATGCAGAGTATTAAGTGACTTGAGTTGGTATTGTGTACCTAAAGGCTAAGTGGAATATCCCAACTATAAACTTAATAGAGGTATCCTGTTAAGCTGATATTCAGTAGAACAGATATGCCTGTCTACACTAATTAAGATGAAAATAATTTACAGATGTTTAAATCTTCTTTTTTTAAAAGTGGCTTGCTGCCAGGAAAAATTAGACAGCATCTAAAATTAAGAGGCTTCTCCACTATAAGCTTTTGTTAGTTTGATGATGTTATGATAATATGCAAAAGCTGAGTCTTACTAAAGTGGCTAACTGCCAGCTAACTGCTCGGGTGCATTAAGGAATAAGGGCTTAGCTAATCTTTACTTTTCTGTGATACTGCTGTCTTTGAATTTGTAATAAGCGTAATAATAGGATGATCCTATCTGTTTTCCGAGCATCCAGTGCAGGCAGGATGCCAACCAACTACCCAGTTGGAGACCGGCACTGCTCTTCACTTTCAGTCAGTGCAACTCTACTTTCAGCTTAGATTATTTGACTTTTCCTAGATCTTTATGGATCAAAGCCTATTTTTCAAAGTTCCATGAAATGGTTTGACCTTAACTAAAGTGAATGATATATAAAGCACTGGCTCATTCTGGCCAGGGAAATGCTTGATTAAAACAAAAAATGTCACAAACTAATAACAGAACATAAACAATGATATGGTGGTCCTGAAAGGTCAAACCCACTGCAACTTCAAAAAAAGAAACATCAGCAAATATAAAAATGCTGCAATAACGCACAGACAAAAAAATACAACTACAGCAGAATAAAACACAGTGGAAGCTGAATAAAAAGTTGGACGAAAACAAAAAACCTGATTTATCTACAGTATTATGAGTCATGTGATTAGAACACATTACTTTGCATCTTTTTCTCACTGTAAAGAAAATTGTTCCTTTAAATGTGTCTCGATGCAATACTTTCCATGTTTTAGTTTCTATCATTTCTGTAGCTGTTCCATCGTGTTATTGTCTTGCTAAAAACACTCACCTTGTGTTTTGTGAGCTTTTGGGTTCTTTTTCTACCTTTGTTGCATTTTTTTCCTGCTTCCGTTGTCATTTGCGTGTTTCTATTTGCCAGTTGTCCTTGTTTAAAAACATTTGTCTGTGTTGACAATACCCAGCTGTATACTCATAAGCCTTTCTCAAAAGCCTTATTGAGTGTTTTACTACCAATACAATGTCATCTACTATAACCCTGGCAAAACTGAGGTCAGTCATTACACAGGCCGTCTTGCCAGCAACATCAAATCAGCTGCTAAGAATCCTGGTGCTAGATTTGGCATTAAATGAATCTCACATCTCAAGCTCATCCAGTTGTTGTTTTTTTTTTGTCATCTAGAAAATATTAGAATTGAACCTACAGTATCAATCAATAATTTTGAATCTTTTAGTACACACTATAATGTTATCCTGTCTAGACTGTGACTTGTGAACCACTCAGTTGGTCCAGAAATATTACAAAAACGAGCTGGCGAACACACATTGGCTTCTGGTGTTTAATTGTATTAAACACCTTACATGGTCTTGCCCCTGTTTATGTAGCAGACCTGAGACCACATTTCAGATAATGTCTGAACTGTTCTACACTTTCTTTAAATCTAGAAGTCATCCTTCCAGCACCTAAACTTTTCAGCCCTTCTCAACATCTAATGATTAAATGTCCACTAGCTAAGGTTAGCATTTTGGAAAGAATTTGGTACTCGTTTGACTTTTTGGGCATGTGCCTTTTAATTTTCAACTATGCGTATGCATGTACTTTATGCTGGAGTATGTCTTATTTTTAATTTAAGACTTGAAGCACTTAGTAACTGTACCTTTAATTTTGCCCCCTTTGGTTGGGTCCAGGCATGATTTCCCTGTTTAAAGTGTGCCTAAAGATCTGGCTTGCCTTACAATTCTGAAATCACACCTGACATATACATATTTCCTCATATAGATGCTTGTTGTCACTTCACTTTTCAGTGTTTCTAAGTCATGAGAGCAGCTTGCACACACAAGTTAAGTTCGAGGACGTAATTTCATTTTTACTTCTTTTTTTGTTTTGCTTTTTGCTTAATTTTTGGAAATCTGCTTTTAGTTTTTTCAAAACTATGTACATTCTATCTGTGTTTTCATCTTTTCTAACATGTGTCCATCAGAAATCCCATCATAGTGCTTAGCTGTGTTTTTTTTTTCTTTATCTAACTAGCAGGTCTTCTTTTTATCTGTTTTTCTTCCTTGAAACCACCTGCAGATGGTGGAGAAAGAGATTGGATAGTGCGCCAGAGCACAGAAAAGGAAGGTTTTGTTTTTTCCCTTAATGTGTTCAGCCATATGAGGGAAGAACTGGGATGCTGGCCAGCCAAAATACTATCAAAGAAAACACACCACATTGTGAAAGTGTAACACACTGTTGCACACACACACAACCAACTGGCTTGTTGGTAAAAGGAAGAGGAGAAAATGAGGCAAGTGAGTAATGATTAGGCATCGTAGGGAGAGGAGAGAGGAGGGGAAGGATGAAACTGGTTTTGAGGCAGAGGGACAAAAAAATGAAGCCTAGATATTAAGGAAATAATGTGGCAAATACAGCTGATAGGAAGGCAAGATGCAGAAAAGGGAAAGGAGGAATACAATTTAATTTCCCACCACTACCACTATTGACAGGTAATTGGACACGCCCTTTGGGACAATTAGACAAACTGAGACTCGGATGGTGAACAATCCACAGCACAACACAGACCAATTTAGAGATAGCTATACAAACAGACAGGAAGCACAAACTGAAAAAAGAAGGTCAGAGAAAGAGCGATATGAGTGAGATAGAGTAAACAAATAAGCATATAAATTACAATCCACGTGCTACATCACTAAAATGTGCATGCATGCTTGTACAGACAGGTTTGACATTTGATTACCATTCTTGTCCCTCCTCCTGTGTCTGTACTTCTCTCCTTTCCTCCACCACAGTCCATCATTTTATTCCCACTTTCATCTTCTGTACGTTTCATCTGTTGTGTAAAAGGATTGCGCTGCTCTTTGAAACAACAGTTGCATAATAAACTGACATGACAATGTCAGCAATGCTTGTCCGTGAACTCTGGCAAATCTTTCGTGCTTTGAAGTGTAGTGTAAAGAGCAAGTCATCAGAGTTCATTTACAGCAGCAGTGCCACAAAAAGGTATTTTGTCACCTTCCTGATTTCTTTGTTGCATATTTCTCGCACTCAAATGTTTCAGATCATTAAACAATTTTATATTAGACAAAAATAACACGAGTAAATACAAAATACATTCGTCTCTCTAAATAAATGATGACTTAATTTATTATTAAGAGAAAAACACGCTATCCAGACCTACCTGGCCCTGTGTGAAAACGTTATCCTATCCCTTTTTGTAACCACATATTTTTAGAAGACTTAATTAAATTTCACTAGCCATTTCCAGCACTGATTACTTCCAGACCCATTGAAACTAGAAGTCACTTACATAAAATCTTTCTAACAAAGTGAAGGGGGCTAAAAGATCTCAGAAAGTAACATATCATGCCACGATCCAAAGAAACTGAAGAACAAATGAGAAACAAAGTCATGGCATCTTTCAGAGCCATCTCTAAGGCTTTGGGACTCCTGTGAACCACGGTGAGAGCCATTCTCTATAGATGGAGAAAAATTGGTGGAAGGCTATCAGCAATGACATGACCTTTTTTATCCAATAGAAGCACTCTCATATCACACGTGAGGGAAATGGTGGCTGTTTAACTCTGGCTTTAGGCTGACCAAGATCAGGTTTTGGTGGACGTGAGATTATAACACAGGTGTGCCAAACAGTCATCAGTGGCGTGGAGGAAAAAGAGAGTCCAGCCACAGGTAAGCTTCCTTGATAGGAGAGTCCTCAATCCTCCTTGGTCCTTTCAAATTCTCTTGCATCCAAATAGCTGAAGATTCAAAATTTACACCAGCCTCCATTCTGTGTACCTGTGGAGAAACCGAAAACAAAGGGGAGGGAAAAAACAGTCTGCAAGACATGTAACACCGAGCCACACAGGATGTGTTTTGTGGACTTGGAGAAGGCATTCGACCATGTCCTATGGGGTTGCTTCGGGACCACGGGGTCTCTGGCCCACTGCCATGGGCCATTCGATCCTTACACAGCTGTTGCAAGAGCTTGGTCTGCATTGCCGGCAATAAGTTGTTCTCATTTCATGTCGGGGATGGACTCCGCCAGGGCTTCCCTTTGTCACCAAATCTGTTCATAATTTATATGGATAGAATTTCTAGGAGTAGCCAAGTGGTGAAAGGCGTCCACTTGGGTGGTCTCAGAATCTCATCTCTGCTTTTTGCAGATGATTTGGGCCTGGTGGCTTCATCCGGAGACAGCCTCAAACTCACACTGGAACAGTTTACAGTCGAGTGTGAATCAGCACCTCCAAATCTAAAGCCATGGTCCTCAGCCAAAAAAGAGAGGTGCCCACTCCGGGTCAGGGACGAGTTCCTGCCCCAAATGGAGTATCTAAGGATCTTGTTCATGAATGATGGGAGAAGGGAACGGGAGACTGACAGACAGATTGCAGATGCGGTGATTGGGACACTGTACGTTGTGGTGAAGAGAGAGCTGAGTGTAAAAGCGAAGCTCTGACTTTTCCCCTTCATGACTGTGTTTTTCAATCATAATATACTCAATACAACTTCTTTTTCAGATTATACACGTCAAAGTCAGAGATTCTAGTGGTCCCCTCACTCCCCCCTCCCATCCTGCTCTCTCTCTCTCACACACACCCTCCAGGGAAATTCTGCACAAACATGTTAATCTATACTGATTCTTATACCTAATTATATTCTGATCAGTATTAAGCAATTAATGATGATTAACTATCAACAAAATCACACAAATTATGATTCTGTGTTTATTTATTAAAATATACTTAATACATTTCTCTTCTTTAAATCAAGGATAACGATGGGCCGGAGACACATTTCTTGTTGTTCACATTACTGCAGCAAGTCTCATACACAGATATTAATCTGCCAAGGTCCAAGCTGAATCACGTCTATGCACACAAAATCCAGACACTAAAATAATTTTCATTACTCATTTACTACATTTCGCATTTCTCATATTAATTAGACTGATACTTTTTAGATTAAGAATCAAAGATGATTTACTAAGCAAAAGCACATATATGCATATATGGTTGTGTAAAGCGCTTTGGAGTCCTTAGGGACTAGTAAAGCGCTATACAAATACAGGCCATTTACCATTTACCATACCAGTGTCTACCATGGAGTTGAAGCAATGTCCAAAAATAAAGCAGTTCAAAAAGTGTTATAAAGATATGATCTTCATGAGTTATGAAAAAGGGAAAATGTTGAAATTCAATGAATGTCTTCATTCAGAAAGACTCACCCCCGTTCTGTTAAGCGTTGGGGTTGGGGGGCTGGGAGGAGGTGCTGGCCGTCGGATTGGAGTCTGGGATGCGGGGCCTCCCTGCTACTGCAGATAAGGAGGCGGTCTGCTTTCCTCCATCCCAGAAAGAAGGGTTACATCTCCTGTGTCCAGGTACGGTTTGCCCTTCTGGGGGCAGGGGTACCCGGACCTGGGATGTAGAGCATGATTGGAGAGTGTGAATGTGTGTACAGTGTCTATTTGCGTCTGTCTCCACGTGGGGTGAGTGCTGAGTATTTGTTTGTGTATATGAGGGTGGGAATGCACGTTTGTGTCTGTGTGTGCCTGTTTGTCTGTGTCTATATGTCAGCTTGGGTCTTAGTCTCCACCTCTCTGGGAACATCTCAGGCTCTCCGAGGTATGGAGGCCCATCTCCCCTCACCACACTCCCTGCCAGTGGTTGATGCCCTCAAACGTTGGTGTGTTGGTGGTTCTTGGTGTCTGGGGCTGGGCACTCATGTATGTACCGACTCACTCCTGGTGGCCGATTGACGGGGCTTGGCGCCCGTGGCCCTGCTGGACCCCTTCCGGGGGGTGGGGTGCCCTCAGGCCTCTGGGTCTGAGGCCCGGTCCTGTCTGGCACAGCTGGCTGCCGGCAGAGCCTGCGGGCACGTCACTGCAACCCCCTCTGGCCTCTGCTCCGTGGCTGCTGGGTGACCCCTTGTCTGGGGCTCTCCTCAGCTCTTCCCAGGAGGGTGGCACGGTTGCCCCCCTGGTGGTCCTCCTTGGGTCCTCGTATTCTGGGGCCTCTGGATGTCTGGGGCCTGGATCTCCTCCATACTTGCTTCATGCCCTGGGAGACGGGGCTATGGCTCCCCACACTCCCTAGCAGATCGTTACATGGAGAAACCTTTTGAATACAAGCGTGCTGATGCACACAGGTGTGCACACAGGTGTTCACAGACACAAACAACACCTTTCTTGACTGCTACCTCAAAGCACATTGTGCGCTGTCGATCTTGCGCGCTGCACAATAACATGTAATATTTAGTGTCTACTGTTATCTGCTGTTAGCTAGTTTATTGTGATGGCGTTGTATTTATTATGTTGCTCTTTTTTGTTTGTTTTCTCTCCATACAGCTGATCCAAGTGTTTTGTTTGTTTTTCTTTTTTTTTCTTCCCCCCCTTTCTCAACATCTCTTCTCCCCTCTGTTTTTCTTTCTCTCCCTCTCTTTCTGTCATTCTTTCTCCCTGTCCTATCTCCCAGTCATGTCTGTCCCGTCTGTAACAACCGAAAATAAAATAAAATAAATACATAATTATAATAAAGGTCAATCAAATGGACCAATATGGCAAAGCCATGATGATCCAGTTCGCTTGGCATCTTTCTTGGCCTTCAGACAACAATTCTGATGGTTAAAGATTCAAACAGGACAGGCAAAAAAAAGAAATAAAAGATGTGATCTTCATGAGTTGTAAAGAAAGGAAAAATGTTGAAATTCAGCAAATGTCTTTATTCAGAAAGGTTCATGATGTTATATATATTATATCAGAAATCTGTTTACTATTTTTACTGCAGATTACATCAGTAAAGAAGCTGGCAAAATATTGACTGATAACTTATGGCAAAGGGGTGGGATTAAACAAGTGTGTGCTTCTTCCCACTCCCTTTTGATACGTAATTGAATTGGAACAGTTGAAGCAATATTGAAATGTGTTAGCTATATTTTGTATAGCATTATTTTTTGCTAAATGTATTTGTATATGTTTACATGATCGAAATAAATTAACAATTAATCGTCAGTGAATCAATAAATAGATAAACTCTGCTATTGCACCCGTTTCTCTTTTAACATAAAAGGTTGGATGTTAAGGCCTGTTACCTTAACTCAGATGTAATAAGCCAGGAATGTCAGTCTCTTTTAATACTTTCTCAAGAACTGTTTGACTTATTTCAAATGCTGCTGTAATTAATTCCACTGTAGCTGCAGTATGAAATCGTTCAGTGAAAATGAAAAATGAGAAATGTAATGTGTTGGGTAAGTATCTTCTAGTTCATCATCCATCCACGCTTATTCTAGGGCTGGAGGCTATTCCAACTGTCATTGGGCGAGGTACATCCTGGGCAGGTCATCAGTCTATTGTAGGGCCAACACAGAGAGACAGACAACCATTCACACTCACATTCACACCAATAGGCAATTTAAAGTCACTAGTCAACCTAATCCCACTAATTATATGCCTTTGAACTGTGGGAGGAAGACTGAGTACCTGTAGAGAGCCCACGCAGACAAGGGGAGAACTCCACACAGAAAGGCCAGGTGGTGGATTATCTTTAGCTTATCTTGATGTTGTTTATGCTGCTCACTTAATCCAGTTCTACTATAAAAGTACACAAGACTATTATAAAGAACATTAAAACACTATACAGCATATTTAAGGGAAAGTTTAACCCACATATAGTGGCGGGTCATTCAGTATCCAATGGAGAAAACAGGATCATCATCAGTGACATCACAACACATCTTACATTACAAGTCAGAGCGATTTCTTTTTCTTTTCTTTTTTTCTGTGCAGCCACTGGGACTGTGTATGCCTGTGGGTGGTTTACTTGCTATCTCATGCTCAGCTCATCGTTGAACACTTCCAAGAGACACAATGGTTTGCTTCCTATCAAGTGTTTTGTATATATGATCGCATTAAGTTGCTGGCAAGTGGGTGTCTTTTGAGGCAGCCTGTAGACTGTCTATTGAATAACAAGTGTTTTCTGTGATGCTTTTGTCACTGTCTGAATAAAAACAAAAAAAAAATATTTTTCTTTACTTTTAACTGGCGAGACAGCATGTTTGGATGGACTGGACCCACCCCTGCCCACGGCTAGACATGGTCTAGTTCATTGGTGCTGTTGTTTTAAATGAAATAATACTAATAATTAAAAAAAGCTAAATGTGCCATTTAACCATTGGAGGAGGAAGGAGGAAATGTTAAGATTTCATTGTCAAACTAGCAACCTTCTTGTTCTGATGGGGAAAAGTGAAAACACAGACTCAGGATTCTTGAAAATGTGGGAGGTGCAAGTTTGAAGCTAAAATGTGAAGATATGTAATTAATGTTAATTTTTATCAGAAGAAAATATCATCTTTTAATGAGCCAAACACTCATCCATTTTCTCAAGTATTTCATAAGTGAAGACTTTATCGCCTGAAGAATAAAAGCTCTCATGTTGATTACCACAGAGTGACTGCCCTGTATTTAAAAAATTCATTAACGTAATACCCGTCATTATATGAATACTTTTTTCCCAAGAATTTAAGGTTTCAGAAGTTTCGTCTTGACCTGGAAAAAACTCATTTACTTTGTGCTTTGTAAAATCCTTGACATTTTGGAGGGTTTTTTTTTTAATAAAGAGTTATCATGGAGAGTTTGTGTAATACACAGTTTATTGTAGATTGCAATGTTTTCAAATGTATAAATGAATGTTCATTCAGTGTGTACTAGTAAAGTGTGTTGCTATGCCAACCAATAGGAGACATTGGTGCATCTTCAGACCTTGAATAAGAATAATTCGCTTTTCAGGTTTTTTAAACATAACTTGAACCGCTTAAAGAGTAGAGATGCATTCAAATAAATATTACAGATAATTTAGATATTCTGTAATCTAGTATAAATACAGGATTTTTTTTCAAATAATAATTTCCTTTACCTTAAAATAATCCATTCAGTTGGGGAAAGAATCATGTCTCAGTTATTGATTGGAATAAGTCTTTCCTGTTGTTTTACTTGACTGAAATGAAAATGAGTCAGTATCAATCTGAGTTTACTTTTTAATTAAATAATATATATATATAAATTTCTTAATGTTTTTGTCAGTAGCCACTGTCTGATGAAATCACAATCTATTTTTTGTTATCCTTAAATTTCACTGAGGGAAGGAAAATCTTCCCCTGGAAACTCCATCACATTTTCACACAACCCTAAATTCACACATGTATTTTAGTTATTTTGTTTTGTGGTGCTCCTGTCCTTCCCCTCTGTTTTTAAAGTTAGCACGACTGGAATTTAAGCATGTTTTGTACTCCTGTGTAGTCTTTGTTCATTTCTAAGATGTTTTTTGCATTTCTTTCACTTGTTTCAGCGATTCAATTACCAGGTCAGTGTATTGTTCATGAGCAAAACAACTTGATTTGTTTTCACTCCTGTTCAATTTGGATGAGTGTCCTTGAAGTCAGGGTGAATTCTGCAACAGGCCTTTCTCTCTGTGATTTCCTGGACCCTACAGTTTTCTCCTCTCTTTCTCTGTTCTCTGTTCTCTTCTTCTAACTCAACCAGTATCTCTGATAGACACTTAACTCTTACTCTTTCTCTCCCAAGTCTCCAAGTCCTTCTTTTAAAAATTCTGTTTCTCTTTTTACGTTTCCTGTTTTCTTTCTATTTGTACAGTATGCGTCCTTCAGCCTGGATTCAGTATGGGTTAAGAACATTTAGATTTTATATTGCACAATTAATGTATTGTTGATAAAAGTCAAGAAAGAAATCTTCAAGCAGATACCTGAGACTCAGGTAGTAGGTCACCCATGAGCAGCTTTGATAACCTCACAGATACAGCTAAGACTGGAGGGCTTTGGGACTCAGCTCTAACTGTCCTTGAATGGTTCAGCCAAACCTCTGTGGTTTGCGCCCCATAAAATATCTAATAAAGACCAGAAGAGGACATTTCACAGATTCTCTGTGTTCTCTCTTATCATGGCACTGACTGTGGCAAACAGAGGTTATTTATACAAGAAATTAAAGCTTATTTTTTATTAATTGCATGGAGACAAATAACTTCATGTAAAATAAATATGAATTGCAAAAACTGTAGCTTTTTACTGGCAGAATAAACTTTGCTGATCAAAAGGTGGATCGCTTTTTAATTGTACTCTATAAACAATTCTTTGCAATCTGTACAAATGATCCTGTGCCATAACTTAAAGCAGCCGGTTCACCATACCCTTTGCATCTCAATTTTTTGTTTATTTTTTTTCTCTGCACACCTGTATCTGTCACTTGTGGTTACATCCCCTTCCACCTATATTATAGCTGCAGAGGTGATCCACTGACATTCTGCTTGGAGGGTATGTCGACCAGACGCTTACACCAGCCTCTTTTCCCTGCTCAAGAAAAGAGCATGTTTCTTCTTTGGATGTGGCAGCTTCTACCTTGAAAGATAAAATTCACTTTTGAAATCCAGTGAACGTCTGTAATGAATGACCATTAACTTGACTATGTTTCATTTGTTACTGGGTTTATTGGCTTTACTGTGCAATAACGTTCCAATTGGAGGAAATATTACTATGAAATGAAATACGAAGGATTAGTTTTGCATTTTGCAGCCCTGATTTATCATCAAGGCTTACACACAAATTACCATAGGTGTTTCCAGGTAACAGATAATTATGTGTTTATCTTCAAATAAAGTGTAACTTTTAGAATATTTGGTAGAATTCATTTTTGCACTAAATAGCCGCCTACATTTCCTCATTAATACGATGTTACTACCATGTAAATGTCACTATATCGAATATGTTGACTTCCAAATACTGCACAGAAATAACAGATTTATTGCTCACAGGTTATCGTGTTGCTACAAAAATAATACTATGCTGTTACTAACTTTTGTTACATTTCTGTTCACATTATTTAATTTTCCACAGCTATTGATAATTTAAGTCTTCTCTTTGCCAGAGAAGACTGTCAAAAATGCAGTAATAACAAAATAAATATACACTGTCTAGAGAACAAAGCAAAAACCATTTATTAATATTTAAAAGGTCAGGCTGTGTTCATTAATAATGTACTTTTTGTTTGCATTAGAATGAATGCAGTGTAGTTGTTTGTGTTCCTTTTTCTATGTCATATTAGTCTGTAAAATGACGTTTTTAAAAACTTGATGTTGATGTTGCCTAAAACAGGCAAGTGTTTTTTCTAGGTAGGTACAATAAACCGTGGTGGTAAACCCAGGGACGCAAACAACAAGAGACAACACTGAAACCATTATCAGCTGTGTTTAACCACATTCTCACTAATTAAGGCGTGTAGTAATTATTAATTTATTTGTTTATGCTGCTTGTTTTTAGTACTACTAAGTCTAATTGACGGTATAATTCCCCCAAAAAAAACATTCCATTTTTTTTAAAAAGGCCATGAGATTAAAATAACATAGAAAAGGAGAAAAATAAACAAACAGAGCTTTTTCACATCAGGCATTTTTACTAGAGTAATCATAGGACCAGTGGAATTAATGTCTCCATTAAAAGTACCAGTACCTATATCCCTGAACCAGTATGTACAAAAGCAGGACCTCTTCTAAGTAGAATGCAGCCACTATGAATACACCTGTGGTTCCCTTACTGTGACAATTCAGAATGTCTGCGAGGTTTAAGGGATAAGAAAAGCTATGTCAAAAAGATTAAAATAGGAATACCATGTAATATGGATTTAACCTGATCTTTATGGAGGGAGTATTCACACTGCAGGATCACAGATGAGTTTTAAAAGGTTTTAGTAATAAAGATTTAGTATTATGAATGTTGTATTATATGAGTGACACAGGCAGAAATAAATCCTAACTTTAGAAACATCCATCCATTTTAGGGTCGCCAGGGGGCAGGGCTAAAACACACTCATATTCACATCTATGGGCAATTTAGAGTTTCCAATTAACCCATCCCCACTAACTACATGTCTTTGGACTGTGGGAGGAACTCCACACAGAAAGATCCCGGTCCGAATTGAACTCAGGACCTTCTTGCTGTGAGGCAACAGTGCTAACCACTGTGCCACATTGCTGCTTTAGAAGCAATGTTTTACTTTATGATCATACAAATTGCTACTGCATGGGATATCTTTTTTTATATATATACACATAAGCTTTGTAATATCCAGTCAGTCTTTTAATTACACAAGTATCGTAAACACTAAGTCTGAAACTGGCAGACATGATATCACAGTGGATTAAACCATGCCTGCTACAGGATGTGAACACAAAAGCAAAGCCTGTTCTTTATAAGAAAACTTATGTAAAACTTTCATCTGCACTCAGGCTCATATTTCAGCTCCGTTCTCACTCAGCTACACATTGTTATTGTGCTCTGTGAGCTGCCGTGTTGAAAGAGTGATTAGCAAAAGGTTAAAAAATTAGGGCTGGTACGAATGGCTTTTATACTAATTGGCAAATTTTGGATGGAAATAATGAAGGAGGTGCTGTTTGTAAAAGGAATTCATTTATGGAGTGCAGTAAACACACAACGTTCAAATTAAACACTTGATGCTGCACTCCATACAGAATGGAGGTAAATGCAAATTTCAGATTTTTCACAACAATGTTTGGACAGAAAAAGTAAAAAAGTTCATTGGTTCTGAGAACCGATGAACTCATTTTTGGTAGGCTGCCCTGTTCTCAGTAAATTATTACTAAACTTCTTCTGCAGTGGCAGACATTCAGGCTTACCCAGCCAAGTTCAGTAAAGGCAGCAGTTAATTAGGGAGGGCTGATGATTAGAGAACATTTCCTAATGCTAGACAACATGATTTCAAGTCCTGCATGTGTGTGCCTCTGTAAGCGTGTATTTGCATTTGCACCGTGAATATTATTGTAGTGTACTCATTAAGATATAATAAAGGAAAAATAGTGAGACGTTATTATGAACCAGTAATAGCTGCATGAATCAGCCTGTAATACTGGAGTGCTTTCAAACTAATAAATATAAATAAACAAAGCAGGTGTCAAAAATCACATTATTTTGCAAAGTTTTTTTCTTTGTAAACTTTAAATGCTCCTCCAGCCTGTGCTGCTATACAATAGTTATTTTCAGTCTTATTAAAAAAACAAAACATGAATCGATCTTCAAAGGAAAACACAACTCAAAGAAAATGTAAAAGTGTATCTAAAGAAATTACAGTAAGATTAAATAAATAGTTGTCATGCCGAAAAAGAAACTTCTTGTCAGATATCTCAGAAGTTAAGCAGCCTGTTCATCATATAAAATCCAGTGAAGCGTTGAGATTGATATGGCGGGCCACAGATACAGTCCTTTTATATAACGATAGGGATCAGGGTGAACGGTGATGGCAGATAAGAATAGTGGCCTAAAAGGCACTCGCAAAAAACATATATATATGTTGACTTGAAATGACTTGTGCCACAGGCGGTCCGAAACAGGTCCCTCTGAGTCTAATCTCTGCATTTGCTATGATTGACTGACGGGATTGCTTATCTTTGACAGGATCGTTTTGATAAAGTTGTCCTCTAACTAGGCTCTTCTTTGTCTGTTTTCTCTGCTTTCATCTTTTTCCACATCTGTCTTGTGAGTTAAATCTTGAAACTGCTCGCTGCTGTTTATTTGAATGACTTTTCAAGCATAGCCATTGATGTGGAAGTTATTGCATTTAGCGATATGGGAAAAAACTGAAATAAAAATCATATTTCAAAAAACCAAATGTTTGAAAGATCCCCTGTTTATTGCTCTGTTGTGTTGGGCAGCATATTGTGTTCTAATATTGCTTTTCTGTTACTCACAACAATCACCAACAAGATAACAAGGCCTGTCACTGTCTAAAACTATTATAGTTTAAAGCAAACATCTCTTTTTGTCTTAAATAAATTAAGAGAAAAAAAATATGACTGAAGTTGAAGAATCAGTGTGAGTACATTAAATCCAGGGAGCTGGTGGAAATGTCTGACTTTTTTCTTTTGCTTTCTACAAAACTGCATCCTGTACATCAGCCAACAACATGTTGCATCTTTTTATTCCTTAGTCTGACTGTAACCGTAAAAAACTTCACTCACGTGTGAGATGGAGGGATTCAATTTGTTATTCAAGTAAGATTGGTGTCTGCCTGCCTCTATATTGTGCTGCACTCTGTGCTGACATCGGGTTTCACCAACTGTTGTCAAGTTTCCACTGAAGTGAAGCGAGCGGGAGTCACGACTTGATTATTTTCAGATAGTTGCAGAGAGACAAACCTGATAAAATTCCAAATTTGATGCATCTTCAGTACAGATATAGCTGTGTCGTGCAACTTTCTCAAACCAGTGATAAGTGATATTTTAAAATAACAGTGTAAAAGTAGTCCTGCAGAGAATATTCACTGGAATATTAAGCTTTATAAGTGTCACGCCGCTGTTTTGCTAACAAGCCTTCAACTATTTTGGTTGGTTCTCACCTCCCTTACTTCCATTTTCACTCCCTGCAGGTAGCTCTTTTTCAACTGATATCTTGGACTCAATCGCACCACTCAGGACCGTACGCGCTAAGCCATTGTCAGAGCCATGGTTGAATAAATATATGCACATCCTTAGACGTGAATACAAACATGCTGAGTGGAGATGGAAAAACTACAGGTTGTATGTTTCTTTACAGATATTTAGGGACTGCCTCTCTGTTTACCAAGAGACTATAAAGACTCAGTTTATCTCAAACCTAGTGTCCACAAATAGCATATTTTTTAACGTTTTTGTCTAAGTGCTCTGAATCTACTATTCACACATAGGATACATCAGCAACTTGCCCAAGGTTATTTGGCATGTAGACTGGAGCAGCCAGGGATCAAACCACCAACCTTTTGATTACTAGATGATCAACTCGACCTCCTGAGCTACAGCCACCCCAAAACCACCCTTGGAGCAGTCTGAGCCTGTTTCGTCGAATCAATTAATTATGGCAGTTAATCACCTAAGATCCTCATGCTGCCCATCAGATTCTTCCCCCAAGTATGCTGACTTGGTTTGGGTCCTACTTATCTGGAAGGACCTTTTTATGAGAACATGGGCTAAAGCTTTGAAATAGTCCCTCTTAGTTATGGTGTGCCTCAAGGCTCAATTTTGGGTCCAGCCTTCTTTGCACTGTATATGTTGCCACTGGGGTCTATTTTTTCAAGGTCTAACTTTTCATTTCACTGTTTTCCAAATGACTTGGAGATGTATTTGTGTTTAAAAGATGGGATATCTTCAATTTAGCTGTTATAGGTTGCCTTGAAGACGTTAAACAGTGGGTGTTAAGTAGTTTAAAACTAAATGAAACTTATCCAGGGCCGGGTCATGGGCTGCTGCCCCTGCGGACAAGTAGAAGAAGATGGATGGACTAAATGAAAACAAAACACAAAATGTCATTTTTGGCAATTCTGTTAGTAAATATATTGACGGTGCTCTTGGCCCTTTATCTGCTCATTGTAAAACAAATGTTAAAAACCTCGGTGTGTACCTTGGCGATTCCTTTAAAGTGTGTAGGTGAGTGTAGTAGTCCAATCTAACTTTTTCCATTTCAGACAGCTAGCCAAGGTAAAGACATATTTTCCAGCTAATATCTTTGAACGTGTTATTCATCTGTTCATGACTTGCAGATTGGACTACTGCAACTCTGTACTTCAATTTGGACCAGTACTTTTTTTTGTTTTAAGCCTCAGTTGTTGTTGTTGATCTTAGTTGTTTTATTGCCTTATTGTATTATTCTTTCTCTTTATATTTTTATTGCAACATTGTCATGTGTTGTCCTTGTTTACTTGCCTTTTAGTTTATAAAGCACTATGTGCAGTATAAGCCGTTATAAATGTGCTATATAAATAAATTTGACCTTTACCTTGACCTTAATCTAAAGTCAGTGTCACTCTCATATGCAACCATGTTATCCATATTATCTAAAGAAGACAAATTACTTGTGAAGTTATGTGCTTCCTGTATTGATAGAACTACAGTTAGTAGTAGTTCATTACACTTCACAGCTAGTAATGTTTTTTTTTTTTTTTTTTTTTAAAACACTAATGCTAGCATTGGCATGACCTTACAATTCTCACAACCTTGTTAAATACACATAAAAGAAACATAACAAGCACAAATTAAAATCATTAAAATATTATTAAATAAGATTTGTGTGATCTTGAATTTTTTTATTTGTCACAGGATTTTTTTTAGTCATTCATGTAAAGGAACCTCAAAAAATATGTTATTATTTTAAATTCATCAAAGCAGAACTCTGCTCTTTTATTTTCATTTTAAAGTCTTTTACTTGTGTTTTTAATATAGCAATGAGTCTGTCTTGGGCCACTGTCTATGTGTGGAAACTGTCAGACCTCTCCCCCTTCAAAAAATGCCTTTGATGAAACACAAGGTACAAACACATTCCAAAAAAAAAAAAAAAAGTATGAACAGCTGCAGACAATAAGTGAAACATCTTTTAATTCTCCCTCTCAGAGTTTTACACACAAGATTATGCACTTTCCATATTAATGTTGACAGTTGTTTTATGCACCCATTCTGTTGTGCAGGTGTGACACCAGATGTAATAAGTCCCAGTACAATGACAGAACTGTACACAATAATGTGACACAAATCAGCATGCTGCACTGGTTGGACAGGTTTCCCCGCTGTTCCTTCAGATACAGATTTAGATCCCTGCAACCCCCTGCTACTTTCTGCCAAATGTGGACAAACACTGCATACTTTGACAAGATTTAACCCCAATTAAGGAGTCATATGCATACAAATTCTGAAAATATTTTCAGAGTCCAACCATATCAATGTTTTTCCTTTGTGGCTTTTCTCACAGCAGCTCCCTCATCTGTAAAATTTGGGCTGGGAGAGTATGGTAACTTTGGGTTTAATTAGTTGAACTAAACTTGATGAGATCTTGTGGTGTGCATCCAAGCTAAGCTAAAACCAGTGGAGAGCTGAGTTTTCAGTTATCTTGCACCGTGAGCTGTCCTCATTAAAACACATCTGATGGTTGTCTGCAGAAGATTAAACGAAAAACACCATGAGGTGCTCTTATTATAAATACTGAGCTCTGCTGATTACAAACAATTGCCTACATCACCCCTGCTCTTTTTGCTTAGCAAGTCGATATCCTCTTTAAAGTCAGTTTCCACTTTAATTATGGTTTAACTGTAGACACTGTGGAGTTTGTAAGTTAAAAAAACAGAAAATCAGACAATGATACATTCAGAGTTATTCATAATCTATTTAGCAAGAACAAAACCACCTATTTAGCCTTAATTCATTCAGTGACTAAACCACCAGCCTGACCCAGGTGAAATGCAGGCAGGTAGATGGAAAGACATTTTATTCATCCAGTGAGTCATTCTGTCGCTTTTATAGCTCGAGTCGTTATGAAACACAAGGACACATGGGGCAGGGTGCATAAATGATGTGCATGCTTAAAGCCCATACATATGCTCATTCCTCCACATAAACAGGTATTTATTAGGGAAGTCTGTGAATGTGCAAAGGTCTCGGATTCTTTAAATTATAATATTTTTCATAATATTTATATTATATATTAATATTTATAATGATTTTTTTTAACACAACCCCAGCTTGATGTTGGGAAATATGACAACAAAACATTTAATGTCGATTTATTTTCATTTTGGAAACTTTTTTTGATCTTGTATTTTTTATAAGGCTGCTAGGAAAAAATAATACACATTCTCCCTTTTGTGTGCTCACAGTTTAAGTTGGGAATCTACTGAGTGTTCAACAAATCCATCCTGTGGTGGCTCGGTTGCTTGGCATGTGCAGGGAGTGCCATTAGTTGAACTTCATTTCAGTGGAGTGTTGACTTCCCTCCACTGTGAGAGGCAGCCTCTGTGTGATGTGTGATCTGCGTCATGTGGTAGACCACTGGCATGAAGGGGCAAAGAGGGGGAGTGCATTTGGTATAAAAACTGAAATGGCACAATGTCAACCCGTCACCATTTCATGCTCTGTTACTATGGAGACATCATAAAGGAGCGCTGTCATACCCAGTTAAAAATATGAAGTATTTACCAATCGTTGCCATGTTAGTTCATCCTCATTGTTTGGAATCGTGAAATGTAGACAAAAGGCTGAAGTCCTTGATGCAGCTAAGGCATGAGAGGATGAGAAATCCTCCACACAAACATGGTCCTTGATTTCAACAGCTTTAAGCCTTTCTTCAAAAGATCCTTTTAAGAGAATTTAAAATGTAAAAAGTTCTTAATGCGAAGAGGAAAATCATGATAATGAAAGTATTATTTCTATAATCTTTGTAAATAATTTGGCTAGGAGATTATTTGCATACAATAAATGCAAATGACCAAGAGCTCAAAGCCTCTAGTCATTGATTGTCTTCTATACTGTGTGCACTTTATTGTACTTTTAACAACTATGTAAAAAATTAAAGCCAGCGTTATTACCGTTACTCAAAGTAAAGACATAAAGCAGATAACAAGTCAGAAGTCTGAAGGACTCTATCGCAGTTTCCTTCTAATTTCAAGCCTTGTGTAATTTATGATAATTCAAACAGATGGTAGAAGGTTTAGTAAATGTTAGCGTTGAGCAGTTTCAGCAGTGTCCTGACAGTTTATTCTTTCATGAAATTTGTGCATATATGTGGTATTTTGGTTCCAAGCACAGAACGCACGGTACACAGGTGGGAAGAGAGGAAGAAAATAGGTAGGGGGTTGTTCAAATAAGGCAGTGCAAAGCTAGTTATTGGCATTCTGGCAGAAAATGTCTATTTTTGCATGGAGAATAGGAATATCAAACCTATGTGTGTTGTTGGCACCACTCTGATGACACTTTGCCAATGAATGTCTATAAAGAACAAAATCCAAAATGTAATTTGCAACGGATATGTATGGACTACAAAAATAACATTTATTGTGGACCTTTGCAGGAGCAAAGACTAGATCCTAGAATAGATGTTTGAGGCTCTCAAAGAGCATATAACACTCTTAAACAAGAATTTGCAGTACTATCTAACACTATCTGGTAATAAGGTGTAAAGAAGAGTAGGGTAATAATTGCTAAATTAACAACCAACTTATACATTGTATCACCAATGGTTAGTAAGGTAATACTAATTGAAGCTTTATTTGGGTAACAACTTTTTAATAACGTGGAAACAAACATACACCTATGAGGCTAAGCACATTAATACGAGTATAGTTACATACTGGTAACAATATAATAATCTCTAGGTAATAAAACAGTAACATCTCTGTATTGGGATTTTCATCACCTGTAGTAACATCAAGTTAATTGGGTATTGGTTGATGTTTTAACATATTTGGACATTATTAGGATGTTATGAAGTTGGAATAAATGCTACCTTATGTCCACCAGCTTTCTTTACTGCTTGAAGGTAACAGTGTAAATATTATGTATTAATTCTTCTGGTTTTTATTGTAAATGTTTTATTTACATGTTTTATTTATTTGTTTTTTGTTAATATGTGTTTTTGTATTTAATTTTATTTCCAGCTATGTTGCTTTTAAGGTGCTCTATAGATACAGTTGGGATGGACTGGATTGGATGATGCTGTGGCTTATCACCTGGAAACATGCGTGTTATGGCTATTTTATATTACAGCACTAGGAAGTAAACAGCTATACAGGCAATCATAGCTCAAAAAAAATTTAATGGTGGGCCAATACAAAATGCTTTGGTTACATAAACACACTCTGATCAAGCCATAAGACCTATGATTGTAACCAAAAATACATTCTTTAAAAAGCACACACTTTAGCATCCTGACTATATGGAAGTTCAGTTTAGCTGCCAATGTAAACACTACTATAATTAACATATTATTATCATTATTATTATTACTAGTGTATAATGATGTTGTCCTTACGTAAAAGTAATCAGGGCAAATAATCAAGTGTTGCTTTTCTCATTGACTTTGTTTTGTTTTTATTACATAAGCGTAGTCCTTTGTTTTAGGTTACAAGACTAATTATAAGCACAAACTGATGACCATATGTAGGGCTTGACAGATGTGCTGTCCTAGCAGTTTTGCTAGTTTGTGCCTCTGCGAGTGCAAAACCATCTAAGTTTTCTTTATGTGGAAGATCCAGAAAAATAATGGGCAACACTGATTTGGCCTGCTTGTGTCCTGTGTATACTGCACGGGAGAGAAGGGAGTCCTCACAGGCAAAACACATCCAGGTGTAACAATGGATGCCCCAAGTGTGAACGAGGAGGGGATGTTTAACACTTGCAAATGAGATTCCACCAGATGTCGTGGGTTTAAATCTATCTTAGGATGTTGGCCACATGTCCTCCGATGCTTTCTTTTCCAGCATTTCTTGTATCAGTCCACTGAGACTAGATCAAGAAGGGAAAATATATTCAAAAAGAAACTCAAAACATCAAGCCACTGAGTGTGCAGGCAGTCTGGGGGAAAAAGAGGTTTCACAGTTAAATCATTCAGCCACGCAAGTAGCGATGCACTGTAAAAAGAATAACCCTATTCAAATAAAAAAAAAAAGATGTCCAATTGTCACATCCAAAATATTTGACTTCATAGAATCCAAATTGAGTCACTTGATATGACCTGATACTTTTATGTTGATATAAACAATATTACTAGACTTGACTGAAACTTTAAATTTTGCATTGATCCAAATTGATTTTTTTACATAGAACCATATTTTAATTATTGAACCAAGCTAATATATTGAAATTTAACCAACTTAATGTATTCACATCGAACCAAATTAACATGAACTAATATGTTTGTGTTGAAGCCAGGTAATTGATTTACATATATTCAAACTATATTTTTTACATTTCATTTTATTTCAGTTCAAAAATGCTCTGCATTTCCTATAAAAAACAAGACAGATGGCCAACCAATTATTTCAAAATGATTTATTGTTCCAAACCATTTTAACTATAATCAATAGAGAGGATTAGTAATATACAGATTTAGTGCTACGGCAGAAATGATTAGAGAAATGTTTGTTTTATAAAACCTGCAATCTTTTGAAAACCAGTATAAAACCTGCAATCTTTTGAAAACCAGTATAAAACCTGCAATATTTTGAAAACCAGTATAAAACCTGCAACCTGTCTAAAACTGGCATAAAACCATTATAAAAACTCTTTTTAAACCAATTTGCAAGTACTCAAAAACGTTTATATGTGCACTGTGCCTGTACAATGTAAAAAAAATCTACACATGTATCAATGAAATCAACTTAAATCTCCCTTTCAAATGGGTGTTCTTATAATTTTTGAATGTAGAATACCACTGCAGGCCAACCAAGCAAAATAACCAAGCACAAATGCACATGCATGTGCACATACACATGCACACATGCATGCAAACACACTACTGTGCAGTGTTAAGTTCACAATTAAGTTTGCGAATCTTAGAGGTCATCTTGTTAAAGTCAAGCTCCATCATAATCTTTTGAAGAGCCTCAAAGGTGAACCTGAATCCTCGTGGATATTCCATATTAAGAGCATAACAGAGTCCAAAGACCATTGCCACTCCAGCTGCCACAGAAGGCAACTCATTCAGGACTTCCACACCATCAATGATTATCCCGATGTCTCGAGGCTGATGTAAGAGGCTTGAGTTGTCCCTGAAGACGAAGAGTGCCATGGTGGTACTCTGCAGCTCTTCCTCAGCTTCATCTTTCTGGGATATCTTGAGGTAAAATATGGAACAAAATGTACAAGTGAAGAACTGAAGTCTGGCACACCTGATAAATCTTTGACCATAATAAACTACTATTTTGATAGTTGTTTGGTCACAGACTATTAGAACAATTATTTTACTAATCAGATTGTGAATTGCATAATCATTAAATTAAATCAATGGTGGAACATTTTCATAAATGCTCCATATTTTCATAAATGTTCCACAAAGCCCAAGAAAAAAAAGAAAACAATACAGAACCCTAAGATATTAACTTGATGAGTTGATTAATCGTTGCTGTCCTACATTAATCACTGCATTTAATAGCAGAGTTGTCAAATTTACATCAAGAGACTGCATCTCATGTAGAGACAGAACAGATATGGACATACCATGTATTCTTTTATCAAGTCCTCAACACGTTCTCCAAGGTAGATAATGAGAGATTTAAGTATACACTCCCTCCTAATGTCAGCATCCTGCAGGAACAGTTAAAATTGTTACTATGCAATATAGGAGAGTATGCTGCGTGAGAGGAATTGTTTTTCACCTCTCTATCCTCATGAGGTGACTAATGCCCCTTTTCCACCGACAAATCGGCACGGTGCGCTTGAGAGCAGTTCAGTTTAGCGCGGATGAACTCGCTTGTTGCGGTGGAAACATAAAGCGGACGTAACTGGGAACAGGGGCGAACCCATCTGGCTATGAAAAGTCGCGCACAAAAGTCTTTGTCCGCAACGTCACAGCCCGAAGAACAACAACAATCGCGATATATGTGTGTTTTTGTACTTTGCTCTGTCTGTGGTTCATTTTGATTGGTTTGATTTTTGGTTCTTGTGGAGGAAGTCGCCATGGTCCAAAGTCAATGGAGTATGGTTGCTGGGAGTTTTTTTTTAAAGCCTTTTGTGGGAGCGCTTCTACATCACATCACGTGGGCACCACACACACCCGGGCCAATCAGGTGTAAAGGCGGTGGAAAAGCGTCCGCAGGGGGCTAAAGTGAACTGAGCCACACCGTGTTCTGTCGGTGGAAAAGCGGCATATGCTTTCTTGTCCCTAAATAAAAGTTTATACATATATATGTATGTATGTGTATCTGGCGAGTGAGAGTGAAAATGTGTCTCCAAAATAAATTTTGTTGTAGTTGTGCTCTGTACTTGTATAATGACAATAAATCTCTTCATTCATTCAAGGACAAAGCCCACACTTCCTTTCAACATTTTAAAAGGTCACAGCCATAATCACTGACGTTACCAAAATAAAACTGTAACAGGATACAAATTCTCATTAGATACAGGGGTTAAAATGCTAACTGTCATGTTAATAGTTAATTATATACACCCTACCTGATCAAGAAACTCTAGGATTATGGCAGTTTTTGCTTTGGTTGTCCCTCCTTTCTTTCTGATTATTTTAAGTAGCTGTGGGGAGTGCTTGTCCAGCTGGGCCATGAATCTGGTTAGCAGGGGAACTGCAGTAACCCGCAGAAACTCTGCATTAATCTGTACATGAGTAGACAGTGTACAATACATTTTTTTAAAGACCAACTTCCAACAAGAAAAAGTCAAAACATATATTTCCCATTTCCAAACTATGATAAAAGGCATTAGTACAAAAAAGTTAAAGTTATACCTCTTCCATCTGAAATAGACCTGGCCATCTTTCCAAGAGGTTCTTGATGTCAGGCTTCTTATCCACAACCTCTTTCCTCCTGAATTCGAAGGTCCTGGCCATCTTCTCTTGTACAGTTTTCTCATTGTTTCTCTTCTTTAATTCGGTCAGGAGAGATATTCGCTCTAGTTCTAGGCTTTCTGGATTCTCACTGCTGGTCTGAGGATAGTAATTGGCCTCACCTCTTCTTGCCTTTTTGTTGTTCTTGGCTGGCTTGGGAACAGGATCTTCTCGTGACTTTGATTTGAGGGTATTTACTAAGAGCTCAGATGCAAGTCCATGTGACTTAAGCTGAGTGCGGTAATTGCTCATCTTAGTCTTTAGTCTGAGTTTCCATCCGTAGCTCTCATTGAAGGAGTCTGGTTGCCTCAAGCAGGGATGTTTCCTTGTCAGAGCCTCCGCAACGTCACTCAGGTCTGCATCACTGGGGTACGCCTTGTAGGAGAAAATCTTCTCTGCCAGTCTTTCCAGAATGTCGGACAACATTTTCGATGTAGGTGTGAGCCTGGTTTGGTCCTTTGTGTATTCCGCATTCCCTTTCTCAAGTTGACCTTCTGTTTCAAAAGAGAATTGTGGGATGTTGAACTCCTTTGGCCAGGGCTCTGTGCGGAGTTTCTCAGAGGAGCTGCTGCTTAGTATGACTGTGTCATCAGTGTGTGTTGAGATGGAGCTTGTATCTAGGTCACTTTCTACAAATTCTAAAATTAATGTTTCAGTAGCAGACGGTATGACCTTGATGGTGGTAAGATCATGGAGGTTGAGTTCAAGTTCACAAATGTTCCACCAAAGTCTACATCTTTATATTGCAGCCTGATACCTCCAGCAACTTTGCATGACTCTTTAACTTGTTCAATGAGCTCTTCAGCTGTGTCTGGCACCCTTGATAGATCCATCCTCTCAGAGCTATTGTCACTCAACAAAATGAGGAGTCGTATGGGATTTGCCATATTTGTGGATCAAGTTGCCTCTCAGTGCTAGTGTACACAAAACTTACAACATAAAATAACACAGAGGAAAGAGACACAACACAGTATCAGCTCCCACTGCAGGTTTTTGAACATATGTTATAAGGGTACTGCCACAGAAGACTGCAAATTTGGATTGCATGTTTAGTGTGTACAACCACACCTTATCCTATACAAAGGACATTTTCCAAAGCCAAAAGTGGTCCAGTTATGTCATGGACTTTTCTAGCCTGTATTGCACAGAAGATAAAGTGTGCTCTAAGTCCAACCAAACTCTGTTTGAAGAAATGCCTCAGAAGGGGGCGGTGCCTGATGGATCAGCATTCATGTGGGTGGCAGGCTGAGCTGTGATTGACACGTCGCACTACTTAAACAGCAATTCACCCTCAAAACAGCTTTTTTCTGCTTATAAACTGTATTAGTGAGTCTTTACCTATGCAACCTTTCAGTTACTGGGCATTTCTTTTACAATTTCATGTAAACTTGTTAAATTCTACACTTTTTGGTCTAAAAATGTCTTAGTGCTGCCCTCTTAGGGTTGAAAGGTGGCTATTGCATTTGAATTTTGTGATTGGCTGAAAGCAGTTCATGCCTACGTCAGCGGTACATGCCAGTCACCAGCATCGTCTCTAAGACACATTCGCAACCTTGGGGTCCCAACCCCAATTGGGGTTGCGAGATAATTCTTGGGGTCGCCAAATCATTTTGGAAAAATATAAATGAATGTAGCTTCCAAATGAATGACAAGTGGTTGGTCTCAAACAGGTATTTTATTACTCAAAGCCAGTTACTGGCTTTGAGTAATAATAGTAAATGTGGGGTTTTTTTTTTTAGCTCTGAATAAACAGATGAACAGAAGCGCTTTTGGACCGTTGTGGAGAAATATGCATCTGGTGTGAACAGCGGAGTAGCTGACAGTGTATGATTTTCCTAAGCGCACCACTTCGAAGTGTTCCTGTGGCCAATGTAAACCATGTGTAAGAGTTAGACCAAAAAGGGTAGAATTTAACAAGTTTACACAGAAATGTCAAAAACTGCCCAAAACTGAAATATTGCATTGTAAAAACCCATTATAACAGTTTCTAAGCAAAACAAGTTTTTAGGCTTCAGTCACTCTTTAAGTAGTTACACTCCAAAATAACAGGACACAACCAAAATGAAATGTTCCCTTTGCCCTCCATAGAAAATGTTGCTGCATTTATAACTGGACAGAGGAAATTAGTGGACAAGGATCTCTTACTAACTCACACAACTGATGTAACTAATGCAATAGCAATATTACTTACTACTACAAAAGTGATTTTCAGAGTGCTTTTCAATTACGAAGACTAGAAGAGGGGAAATGGGGCACATCTCCCTACACAACCAGCATTGAGCACACACCTGGGTGAAGCTGAGAGAGCAATTATTGCACACAATAGTGCCAACACATCAGCAAGATGAATGAGAGGATAATGAGGGAGGGTCTAGATCAGGAGTGTCCAAACTTTTTTCACTGAGGGCCACATACATAAAAATATAGGAGGGGCTGGGCCACTTACTAGAAATTAGGTATATAACCTTAACTTTAGTGTATTAAAGTTAGAAAAATCACTTACATGTGGTCGAATATATTATATTGTTGAATATAATTAAAGACAAAACTGCCTTCATCACAGCTTTCCATAAATGGATCTTTATTGATATATTGAGAAAAAGCTTTGGTAGCTCATTCTCAGAACAGCAGCCTCAGATTTCTTCTTAGACAGAAGATTTACAGCACAGAGAAAAAACAATAAAGGGGAAAATGGGACGGGCACATTTCAAGTTTGTTATTTAAGTTATTAGGCTTAGCAACACACCTATTAACGTTCGTTTGAAACCGTTATCAACATTAACAGACTGAACTGGACTTAATAACAGGAGTGCATATAATTTTAGTAAATTATTCTGGTGAGTATCAGCTGCGCTGGGTATGTAAATCGGGACATCCAGCCGCGGTGCTGATCGCCACTCGTGCCAAAAATCCAGACAAATGTCACTTGATCAAGGAGCAAATCTGCATCAGATGAGATCAGCTGACTTTGCGTGTACGTGGGCAGTGCACAGCGGTGTGTACTCTGTGTTAACAAGAAAAGCGCATATAAGAAAGTGGTGTGCAAAAGCAGGGTAGTGACAGAATTGATGCGCATTATTGATATTTGAAGCATGTGTACCTGCACATTAACACACGGGTACTGTGGAATATATTTTTTACTCACCTAAAGTGCTCGTCCACTCCCCGCAAAAACATAGCAGCTGTGCGGTGTCTGTGGCATCAGTGCTCTCATCGCATGCGATGGAGTAAAGATCAAAAGCACAGCTTTATCAGACAGTTGCAGTTTAATGTTGGCTGACAAGTCTTCAACAACTGGATTTCTGGACATGCTGACGTTGTTGACGGGCGCATTATTTCGGTGACTTTAACGAGGCCGTGTTTTATGAGGTCTCCATCTGAAAAAGGCTTGCCATGTCTTGAGATGAGTTGGGTTGTTGGGTCTTGCGATGAGTTGAATCTATGTTGTTGGAGAGAGAAATAACATCGTGGAAGAGACATAAAGTGAGTAAAAAACGTCCTAAATGCATTTAGAATTTATTTAGAACTACAAATTAAATTTATTTTAGCAATTATTGTTTTTTTAATGTCACAATTCCAACCCTGCTCCTTTACCCGGGCTTGGACCGGTAAAAGTGACCCGAAATAGGCACTCTGGTGGAGTTACTTTATGTGTGTGTGTTTATAAGTAGTTTTAAACCTTGTGATCCACAAAACAGCATAAGAGTAAAAGAGTAAAAGAAGAACTGACTGCGTTACAGCACCCGCTGCTTGTTGAGAGTAAAAGCGATACGCGCTTTCACGTCTTTTTTAGCGACTTTTTTTTAGAAAAAAAGTCGCTAGGGGGTCTGAAAACTCGCTAAATATAGCGACAAAGTCGCTAAGTTGGCAACACTGGGAGCAACTGCCTCGATCGACAGTAGCTCCCCCTGGTGTTAAAACTAAGAAGTGCAATACACTCAAGCAAAAGTTGAAGTGCGGGCCATATTCGATTCTATTTATAAAATTACTTGCGAGCCAATTAAAAATGGATCGCGGGCCACAGTTGGCCCGCGGGCCGGAGTTTGGACACCCCTGGTCTAGATTATTATGAAATGTTTAAAAAGGATGTGCAGTGTAAATGCAAAATGATACCTGTTCAGATTAAATGAAAATGTATGCTTCAGCCATGGAATGGATGGAGCGATCTGTGGTTCTGAAAGCATACAGAAAAAAAAGAATAATGTTACTTCTCTATAAAACACATAACATAGAAAAACCAAGAAATACGTAACATGACATACACATCCTTATAAAAAGCTAGTACTATAATTTGATTTAGGTTTACCAAACAGTCTACAGACCAGCCATTAGCGACTAAGTATGGCATAGGGTCAATTTTTTGCTGTTAAAATTAAAATTTCTTCAGAAAATGCACATTTTTCCGAGCCGCGCCTGAAAGTCAATTGAAGGAATTAGTCTTATGTCATTGATCTTATATGCTGGCTTGTTATTTCTGTCTCTAAATCATGCACATTAATAATTATCTTTTGCGCTCGGTGTACACACACATAACACACAGATATTTATATGAAGAGAGACAGGGACAAACGTGCGTGCACAAACACAAGCTTGTGTCTAGAGCTCACCAGAAAAATTCAAACGAAGCGGAGCACGGAGTTATACTATGAATGTTATGAACTATGAACTTATGCTAGCTAGCTGTAGCCACCACCGATGCATCGTGGTAACGCTAGCTAGTTAGTATACAGGTAAAAAACGTCTTTTTGCCTAACTTGCATTCCCGACTGTGATGGTCGGTTACAATCATGCAAAAATTGGGGGTGGCTGTCGACCCAGCTTAAATGGGGTTATTTTCTGCAATTTTGGCAATACAAATTATAAAAGCTTTTGTAACACACTTGGCTTTACTTACGTTTATTTTCAGATGAAATTAATCAAAGATGTGACACGATGTTTCCAGCAGCCATGCAGAATAAAAATGGGTCCCGGTCTATTCTGGTGGGCGTGTTCAAGTGCAAATCACTTTGACTCAAATTAAAGATATTATCTGTTCAACATGAAAAGAAATATATGTTTTGAGAGAAATCAAAAACTTTGCATTGTGTCCTTTGTACAGATATTTAGTTTCATCCAAATCAAAAGTGGTATTTTAAAATGCAAAAAGAAAGGGTTTCACAATCAAATCAATGATTTTATTCTGTTTTGAATGGCACTTATTAGATTGAATGAATGACTGCATGTTAGACTTTTTTCAGTGTGGTACCTAAAGTAAATAATAAAGAAAATGAACATTAACAACCTTTAAAAATACATTTTTAACAAACCCTCATATTCATATGCAAACCTTTCTCTGAATGTCTTTCCTTTCTGATTTTCTATCATTCAGGCCCACAGATGTGAGACATCTGAGGATCTAAGGTTGTTTATGGACCTTTCCTTTCCTGTCCTGTTTCTATTATACCCTATAGCACCTTGTACAATTCCTTTGAAAGGTCCAGTACAAATTTATTAATATTTATGTGGGTGTTTTTCAGATGCACACAATGCATGGACTTCTTTATCTACTAATATGACTTGGTGTTGCATTTGTAAGAGGATTTTCAAGGCTCTCTAGTCAAGGCTAAAAGTTTCTATAAAGAAATGTTAGCATTACTATCTTTTTTTTATCAGGTATCAGGCTTCCACTGACTCTGTGGTATACCTTCTAACCTATTAAAATTATAATTAGATTTTTTCCCGACTTTTCAAGGTTTAGATTTAACAAGCACTAGAAAGAAACACTCACTGCGGCTATACTGATAATTTCGCGACCTGCCCAGGACACCACGATAAAAGTTCCTGCTCTTTGCATTTCTTCTTCTTCTTAATTCCATCGTGCTGACACATATCTGTGTGCAGACTTTTGTTTTACTTTACTTTGTGTGAACATTAACTTGAGAACATGACAAGAATTCAACATGTACACTAAGTCTGGCCCCTGTAGAGAAGATGGTCTGATTAAATTTGGAGTGCCTCGCTGAATTGATTTACATATTAATAAATGTAAAAATACTTTTCCTGAAAGCACTAGGACTATTCAGTGTAAGATACAGTTTAGCTTAATACTTTCCCAAGAATGTTGACATGAGTATCTGCTTTGATTAATGAATTCAGCAACACAACTTATTACATTTATTATACAGTATCCTGGTAATTGTGATGGGGTGTTGTCATCTTAAATGCCTCTTGTTTTATTCATACTCCTTTCAGGAAAACTTTTGAACATGTACACATGCAAAAGTGACCGTTTATAAATAATTAATTCTTCGTGATGATAATGACTCTTAGGATGGTTTTGATTTTGTTTTGTATTGCGTTGTTCTACTTTAATCACATTCGCTTCCTGCTGTAAAACTCCAAGAGTGAAACATGAATCCCAATTTAATATTGGGTGCTTTCTCAAAAAGAGACTCCAGGCTCTACATTTTCTAGAGCCTCTCATAACATACAGGATGACATCTTTTTACCTCCTCTTTTGGCCCTTTGTTCCCTTCTGTAAATCTGGTAGTACGGATATATTTTTCTTTAACCTTCATTAAACTTCATCCATTGTAATTCTTTATGCCTTATGAATAAAGACAAAAAAATATGGAAGGGACAGGAAATAGAGTTAACAGGTGGTGATGAGAGTAAAGGAGAACGGGGAGACAAGAATGTTGAAGAGCTGATCTGGCGATGGCTGCCTGCCAAGAACTACGGAGCAGAGAACTGAGAAATGGAGTAGATCAGGGGAGCAGAATGGAGTTGTAGAGATCAGACTGGGTATTACATATGAGAGGGAAAACAGAGCAGGGGAGAGATGGAGAGATGTGTGGCCTGCAAGTTGGGACAGTGCAGTATGAGGGAGAAAAGCAGTGGTGACTGAGGTGAATAGATGAAGGGAGGAGATAATGGGAGAGGAGGGAGAGGAGAAAAGCAGACAGATTTAGCATGGTAACAGGAAGCAATAAGTGGGATGGAGAAATGCACAGCACTTCACTTTTTTGCAAATGGTCACCTCTCTTTTAAAGGTTGTAATGCTCTAGTATAATACAGTGTGTTAGTGTATTAGTCCCCATGTTGGATTAATCCATCTGTCAGCATATGCAAAAAATAATGTGAGTAAATATGGATAAATTTGATTAGAATTTCCTACCAAAGCTTTGCTGATTTTTCATTTCGGACATCACAAACACTGTAATTTAATACATGAAGCATTCCTCTACTCAGAAGTGCTTCTTTGTGAAGATTGAAACACTGATGAGGGTTGATCTGAAGGCATCTGAATTTTCTTTTTCTCCCTTTGCTTTCTCCTCTGAATTGAACTTAGCTGACAGGAGAATCGAATCGTGAATCTGTCTACGCCACGTCTGAAACAAAACCCTGGTCCCAACAGCAATCGTTGATCTCGGACATTCAATGTGAGCTCTAACATACCGCACTTCTGAATTCCATGCAATTGCTTTAATTAGTGTAATAGTGTAGTAGTACTATTGCTTTTTGCTCAGTGAAAAGCTGAGTTAAGCTCCAGCCCCCCTCGGTGACCCTGAATTATTGGATAAATGATTAAAAAATTGATTGGTTGAATAAACAGATAGCAGTATTATATTCTCAGCCCAGAAATGAGAGCGAGTGACAAGAGAAGGACAGCTGCTGCTGCATTAAACAGCACACACACAAATACACAGACTCGCACAAACACCGTTTACACTGCCCAGCAGGTCTCTTGCATATATGTCAAAGTACTATAGCTCCCTCCACCTGTTATGATTACGTGTGAATGAAGAATAACAGAAAGCTCCATCTAAGACTGAATAAAATAAGGCTGTACAGTCAAAAATGAAGGGTCTGTATGTAAAGGATGTAACTCTAATCCCCACTTTATTTTACTTTTAATCTAACAGAATATTTCCTAATTATCTCATAGTTTCAATTAATAGATGTTCATTTTATAAATGACATTACTAAATAGATTTAAATCACAATATGGCATCATATGTGCAGATGTGCAGCATGCCCTTGGGTTCTCATTTAGGTTCAGATTGTTGTTTGATATGTGAAAACCTTTTTTGAAAACGGGAAAAAATGGCAGTTATTCTGGCCAATTAATATAATTTTGCATAATCAGTATTTTTGAACGAGGATAGCAACATTATCCCCAGCAGAGTTTTTTTTTTTTTACACATGCAGCACTTTGCAGATCAGGAAGGTTAAGTTTCCTTGTGGAGTCTCAAGCCAAAAATACTGAGATAGACTGATGCTGAATAACGAGCCCGCAACCTGGTCTTGCTAGATATTGTAGGTGACATGAATAACGATGATGAACTAAGGTCCCACTTTATTGAACTGTACACCCAGTTTGTTGCTCTGTCACTTACCTTTACTATAATATAATATAACACATTTCAGAGTGAAAGGTATAAAGGTATAAAAATGTTTTTCCAAAATATTTATCTGCAATAAAAACAACAAATGTCAGTTACATGCTAAAAAATGTTAGTTTTTGTTTTTTAAAGTTCATTTTAGTTTTAGTAAACAACTACAGCAATCAACAAAAAAATCAAATACTCAGAGTGGCCAGTCTGGAGAAGGTCATCCATTTTTGTTTAATTTTATTAGAAAATATCCACACACCATAAAAATTACATGTACAAAACTATAAGATTTGAAATTGCTTTATGTACACATACAAAAGATAAAGCCCAAAGAAAAAAGTGAGAGGAATACAGGAAGGGAAAAAGTGAAGACAATGTGTTTTTATTTTTTTGGGTGGGGCGTGGGTGTGTGTTGCTTCTGGAATAGGTCAAAAGTTTTGAGGTTCTCCATCAAGTTCCTGGTCTTTTACCGATCTGCAGGGAGCTGTAATCATGACGATAATCATTACGGAATGGCTGGGAGTGCAATTCCATGCACAGATATGAATAATGCATATCCGTGATGCCGTATATATCACATATCCCTTTTACACAAACCAGAGTCAAAGCACGAAAATGGTAAGGGAGATGCTAGTAACAAGCACCTGGAATATTCTGATGATTAATATAAAGGGATATCTGCCAGACACACGAAGATGCAACTCCTCACAGATAGAACATTAAGTGAGATGTGGCCTGTTATCGCTCATGCCGTGTGCACGTAAATGCACTCCACTGTGGTAATAATGAAAGAGATAATGGAGATGTGCAAGGCCTAGATGACAACAGCTGACCTATTAGCAATGTAAGTTGTGCAGTAATATACAGTCATACAGCATTTTTCTTCACATTAAACTATTCTGATTTATAGTGCAGAACTCTTTTTCTTGTAAACTTATTCTGTGATGAAGGTTAAAGTTGATGATGTTTCGGATAAAAATCTTGGATGATATCAATAATGACTCATGATTTGGAACCCTGCTACTTGGCTTGTTTTCTCTTAACCATTAATTTGTCTTTCTGGACTTCAGACATGGGGCTTTCCTTCTGGTCACTGGGTCTGAAAGACAAAAAGAGAAAGAAATTAGTTTGCAATATAGACCCAGAATTGTTTTAAAATTTCAAATATATGAGTGTTTAAAATGCCCTACTTATTTCCTCACCACAAGACACGCTTTGTTACCACCTGATAGGCACAGCAGCCATATTTTTTAGCCTGAAGCTAAAGGAAATGTGCCTTTTATCTCAATAACAGCTGTTCTTATTGTGTCAGGGGCAAAATATCTGAAATGTGTTTTTGTTTGTGTATAAAAACTTTTTTTCTAAAAGGCCACAGGGATTTGACCACTTTTTATTTTTCATTTCTTCTGTCAGTTACATCTCTGCAGATGAGATCAAGCCAAATCCACAGACGATTACACTTCAAATTGAAGAGAGCACTTAAAAGAGGTATTTCCTGTGCAGCCCCAGTGAGAACACATCTGCATCCCGCATGGGTTGGTTGTGCCTTGTTCCCATAAAAAGAGACAAACTAGCAACTAGGTTAATGTTAATACAATCACCCCAAGCTAGACAGCTTTGTCACTTTCAGTGCTCTAGAGCACATGGAAAATCAAGTGTTTGACGTGATAACAATGATAAACCTCAACTTTGTGCTGTCAACTGTACAGCTGTTAAACCTGCAAAATAGTTATTTAATATTAATGTGCGTTTCAAAAGCCCCTAATCTGACAACAGCTACAAAATTACGTAATGGGGCCTCATAATCCCCTGTTTAAACAGAATGAATACGTGCGCAATACAGTATTAAATGACTATAGATTTATTGAGAAAATGTGAACAAAGGCATCATACTCTTTGTAAAACTGGCCTCATTAGTACTGTAATGTTAGCATGCTAAAATGATTACAGTAGTGGTCACACTGTAAGTATTCCATGTGGGGGAACCTGGTGCTCATTGATTGGAGTGTAGAAAAGAGACAATTTAATGGTGATGCTTAAAAATAAATACATAAATAAATATGGAAAAGGGGTGACCCACTGGACCGGTGGTTGGTGCGTGTAACACATGGGTGACAATGCCATAAGCAACGAGCAACAGGTTAGACACCTAATAAGTTACTGTGCACACCAATAGGGCCATATTGTGCTCTTTGTGAACACCTGAAAGACTCACCCTCCAACACCATCCACACCTATCCTTCCTAAGACAAGCACAAGAAATCGATCTAACGATGGGAGTTTCTCTTCTGCCTGCATGAGCAAATTATTTTCTTCTAAAAGATAAATGCAAGGGTTCTAACTTAAAGTCTGTCTAGTTGATAGATGTGCAAATGCTGGTTATACCACCAAATTCCCGTCACAACAGCAAATGTCTGTGTGTGCGTAGCCTCGGTGACACCTCCTGCTGCAGGAACAACTGCAAAGATCTGTTTTAATCATTTTGCAGGTATTCATAAGCCCGGTTGCCCCGATAACTTCCCATCAACGTCTTTATCAGGCGTATAACAGTTTTTCTAGTATGTAACATTAGATTTTCAAACACGGGTGCTCGTTAGCATCACAGATGGTCTCTTGTTTTTTTTTTTTTATTGTCACTCTGCATTCAGACAAACACATTGCATGCATTATCCTGACTACTGTGTTTAAATGCTTGAAATGAAAGTTGAATTATCAACTAGGGGACTAAGTTAATTAATGTCACACTGTATTAAAATGTATTGAATTTCTCATTTCTGTGAGTATAGTCATAGAAAAGCAATTAATCTGCATTCGCTATACTTTATCTTACTCTATGTACTAGAGCAATTACAGCCATGCAAAATTTCATTTATTGGAAAGAAAAATGCAAAGCTGTAACTAATTGTATGGAAATTGATCAAGGTGTTTTATGTTTTGAGTTGCCATTTTATAACCTTCTGAAAAGCACTAACATATTAGTTTGTTTCTGTCCCCGACCCACTCCCCCCAAATGTATCCTTAAGGTGCACCATACATCAAACAGAGCTGTGGCCTGCTGCTGAACTACAGGTACAGCTTTTGTGCATTACTAGAGGGCGGGAGAGAGGATTCTTTTTATACACAGGACATATATAATTATATGTTCTATATCAAGTAATCAAGTAATGCTGAGCAGCAAATTTTGCAGCATTCAATTATCGCTTTCCTTTTTCCAGCTACTGCTGTTACAGGGATTGTCTCTCTCTCAGTCGTGCTCTCTCTCTCTCTCTCATGTGCATACACGTTCCTCTGATGAAACACAGTTGACTTTTACAAGTCCGTGTATCACTAAATGTCAGCCAGTTTCACTTGCTATCATGTTTGATTTTTAACATGGCTATAAATATAATCACTGCTCCCACATGCGAATCACAGGCTCTCAGTGCCAATTAACGATTATTCAGCTGTCCTGAGTGCAGCGTTGTGCTGTATACGGCAGATAAAAACAAAACAAAAAAATGCCCACTGCCAACAAATCCATCCAGCAGATTTAAATAGTGTTGCTATTGTCAATAAATGGTGAAACTCTGCCACGATTGCTGAGCGCTACAGTAATATTTATAAGCGGGGACCAGGTGAAGGTAAAATCACTGCTTTGCTTATTTTTAGCTCTGAAATTCATATTCCAAAAATCACTTGGTTTGATGTGATTGTGGTGGTAGGCTGTCGACACAAATTGACAGCAATGCTTTTAAATGGCTGATTATGCTACTGACCTTCACAAACTGACACTGGAGCATTTAGAGCAATCTCTTTTGCATAACAAATCCTGCTGGTGCTCAGATGCGTGCATGAAAAAAAAACACACAAAACAAGAAAAACAATGGCTTTTAACATTCTGCAGCCCAGTCCTAAAAATGATTTTAGTACTGAACGTGGCCCAGAAAGATTAATTTTGTTTTCTGAGGAATAGTTTACTACTCACAGACCTTGCTCCCAGGAATACAACAGGCTAAAATGCAAAAGTTTTGAACTGAAAGACGCATGCACCAGTTAGCTGCGATATTAAAATGAACACAGGACCTCTGGGTATGTCCCGTGGTGTCTCATAGAGTGCTGGCAGTAGATCTTTCAGGTTCTGTGAGTTTGAAGGTGGGGCCATGGATTAGGCTTGTTCTGTCTAGCACATCTGGCATATGCTTAGAGTGGGCTCCTATTTTAAGCCATTTCTGAACAGGAACATTGTCCTGCACTTGTCATGGAATTATTGGTAAAAAAAAAAACTGAATAGTTGTTATATTCAATGAAGGACCTCTTCTTGGCATCACCTTAATATATTTATAAATGTAAAAATTTGATTTTCTATACTACTAAAAACTTGCAACTCTTTTGGTTTAATTGACAAAGAGATGCTCTAGGAAACTGCAGGGCACAGCATGTAAAACCAGAGGTCAGGATGATACGGGCAACTGGCCAAACGGGCAGTTAGCCAAGCTAAGAGAAATGATGAACCAACCAATGCTGACGTTGGCCTGACAGCAGCCACTAGTGGGAATATGGATTTGGGTGGTCAGCTATATTCAAATGTTCTCATGAATGAAATGTCTGGTGAATGCCCTGAATTATTAAACTTATTTATTTTTTCAGAATTTGGTACAAATGTTGACTTAGACTCAAGAAAGAAATAATTAGGCGCTGCCAGTTAAAGATCAAGGTCAACGTGACACATCTGTCTCGTTCTTGCAAATCTCTCAGAAACACAGAGAGGAAATGTTATCACATCTGGCACATTTACCTTCACTTTGACTCACGGGTGAACAGATCAGAATTGGGAAGTCAGAGTAAGAAAACACATTTTAATGATTTTTCATTTTCTATTCGAAAAGGACAAAGACCAAGTCTACACTCTAATTTTCTGCAAGAACACATTTGTTTACCATTATTTGTTGGGAACAGAGGGGGTGGAAGCTGTTCAGATACTGAATTGCTATAACAAATGTTTGGTGTCAACTTATTGCATTTTGCTTTAATTTATGTATATCAGTCTGGACAGATGTAAGCTGCAGCTTGATTGGTTGGTGGTGGCATCAGGGAGTAAGTAAGCAAGAGAGCAAACGTATTTAGCCTCTGAAGTCTCATTGGGTAATTAACATATTTTTTTCATCATTCACTCCTTCATCTAAACATATTCACCAGCTCTGCTAGAAATCTGTGGAGGTCTGGTGTACTTCACTGGGACATATAATTCAATATCTGTATCTTTCTAAGCATGTCTGTCTAACCGCCTTAGGTGAATATTAGTAAAAAGACAAATCATCCAAGTTCACAAAAGCTGACTGGTGATTTTCCCTCAGATAACGCACTGTAAATGACTGATGTGCTAAATTAGAACATTAGTCATCTGTAGTTTCTCTGTGTTGTTAATTACTTTCACCTCTGTGTAATTCCCCTCCTGTCATTCCCTCATCAGCCCTCGGTGTGTAAGTAGTCCTGTCTCCCTCTTTGTCTTTGTGAGATTTTCTGTTTATTCTGTGTTGTTTTGTTCATTTCCTGGTTCATGGCAGTTTTTTGAATATCTGCTTGTTACCCTTTAGAGTTTGTTTATTAGACTTTTTTTTAGCCATTAATTCTTGATTTTTGTTGAACCTCTGTATTGTGCATCTGGGTCCTTGCCTCTACACTCCACACAATGTAGCACAATGAGCTTCGGAAAAGGGTTGAAGCCAATCTTTCATCCCAATTTATTGACACAGACCTGTGATGTTGCATGGTCTTTCAAAATGTTTATTTTTTTTCCATTTTGGTTACAGTTCTGTCAGATAAGCCCAACTGCTTACTCTCTATTTAACTTCCTGAAAAGAGCTATACTTCTTTCCAGAGCTTTAATCCTTCTATTGAGAAAGAGCTCATGAATTATGACCAATATGGATTTAGGCATTAAAAATACTCAAAAAAGCAAAATAGAAAAAGCACAAGCAAAAAAAAATAGAAGTAGAAATTAAAATTCTTGAAGATTTAAAATTTCTAACCACATTAAACACTTATATTAATACTAGTTTTACAGTTTAAAATATAAATATAAAATAAATAAATAAAATATAAAAAATGCAGTTTATCAAATATTATGATTTGTGGAAAGACATCTGATAGCACCACTCTCACTTTTTGGATCCTTCAAAGATATATTCTAGAGCTACTCCAATTCATTGTCACCTGACTGCAGGAGTACTGCCCTTCCCATTATTTAGCACTTCAAATGCAATAAATAATCTCATAAGAATCCAGCGTTTTATATTTTTAATAAAAAAGTGCCATTGTAAAACTCTTGGCTCACAAAACTTAATTATCAAGCTTTCATCCAAGTCCTTGTAAGTGATGAACCTTGGTGACAACCAAAGGTTGGTTGGGGAAAATGTGTATTCACCAACTGGTTGGCAAGTGGTTGCTGGAAAGCTGACTTTAGGTGCAAAGAGGTGTGAGAAGATGCACCAACAATCTATCTAGGGACTGTTTGCAGTCAACTAGGCTTGTTCCATTCACACTACAGGCGACCAAAGCAATCTGGGAGTGACCAAAACAATAATTTGCGAATGACTCCTTCTACAACTTTTTGATGTCACCAACTAGGTTGCTGGCTATCTATTCGTTGGGTGACTGAGGTCAAGATATATGCATTTCCCTTTAGCTGCTGGAGGTTGCCAAGGGGTTGTTGACCAATCTCTAGAGATGTGTGATTGGGGGAAAAGTTATAAGATATATATTTAATTTTTTTGGAGTATGACGTCAAAACCCTTGGTACTTATTAACTGTTTATGTATCTCGCCACTTCCACCTCTGCAGGCCTTGATTTCACATATTTGATAGCAATGTGAACCATTCACCTAAAATATCTTTTTAAAAAAAGGGGGAATTCATTGCAAACTATATTTTGCCCAACACAAAAATATCTCCTCATGGTGCACTTGTGACAGAAAAAACACTGTCCCAATTAAAACTAAGAAAAATAAAGATGAGTGTTTTCCTGGGGGAAAAAACACCTATAATATGCCTCGTACGTTAGTGAAAATGCATGTTATAACATCACACAAAGAATGAAACACATGCTCAGAATGTACTCATTAAAATAGATGCACATATCCACTGCACGTGGCATGACGTTTCCATAGGAATATCTCGTCTTGCTGAATGTGCGTCCACGTGTTCACACATTTGTTCATCTGTGCACATCATCTGCCTTGGAACAAGATCTTTCATTTGCCAACTAGAAGAGGCATCATACAATAAACACGCTTAAAAATAAACATGCATTGTGTGTATGCATTGTCATCTGTGATTCATACTATCATTTTTTTCTTTCTGAGTAACCAAAGACACCCTTATAGCACAATACAGCTGTATCTCAATAGACACTGCATAATCCTCCACACATCCCACTTGCTGTTCTCCTGTTTTCTGTGTATTCTTTCTCCTTTCGTTCTCTTCCTATTTCACTCCTGCCCATGGCCTTCACATCTTCTCTTCTCTCCTCTTCTTTTTCAAACTGTTTTTCTCCTTTCTGCTCTACAAAATCTTTATTTACGTAGCTTCTTATCATCCTCAGATTCTCCTTCTCATTTCACTCTTCTACTTAACAGTTCAGTTCAACAAGCCTTATTGGCAAGATAAAATCGTGCCTGAAGCACTTGTGTATACCAGAACACCACATTAGCCTATAGTGGAAAAGCATGCATGGATATTTTGAATTATCTCACGGAGCCCGCATTTCCTGCTGGTGTTAGCATTTCTTTCCTACATTTTCACATTATTCTCCCTCTGGTACATGTGAGCTTCTCTCACTGTTAGGACATGCTCTTGGAGGATTCTCTACTTATATTATTATGGATCAGACACCACAGTAGTACACACACAGACACAGACACACACTCCATGCTCACAGCGTAGACTTTTTGTGCATTAATTTTGTGTATTTTCCTTTTGTAATATCTTGATCAGCTGTTTTTAGATATGTTTCATTCACTTGTACAAATAAATCAAATATAATGATTTTGATGATGATGATTTTCTACCATTTTTGACATGCTTAAACTGATCAGTATGCCTTTTTTTCACATAGAGATTATAATTAATGCACAAAAATAGGATCTTAGCATGCTATAATGACGTGAGCTTAACCTTAGACATAAAGGAATGTCTTTCATTTGCAGAAAAGAGCAATAAATAATATGAAAGAGGAGATAACAAAGTTGCATCAGTCATTCATCATCGTTAGTGTGTGCAGCATCTAGCAACCGTCATTCACTTTAACAACTTACAGAATGGAGGTAAAAAAAAAATGGCCGTCATTTTTATTAGTGAAGATAATGTTTTTTTCTTTGTTTCTTCCCCCAGATGAACGACCTTGTCGTGGAAGGGATAAACACTATATTTATGTAGGATGATAAACCAAACTGAGGTCATTAAACTTGTTAAGGATTATGTGAACCCCTGTCACATGAGAAAAAAACAATGTCATAAATCAGTTTGACACATCAGTTAACGAATTACATAAATTTGTTATCAATCATTAGGCATTACGTAACAATGCAAAAGACCAACCAATGCACTTTTGCGATAATGCTGTGCAGTCTGAAGAGGTCATTACAAAAATCAATCACTTTGTGTTTAATAACAGCCTGCTAATTGTTAATTATTATGATCAGAGCTGGGTTTGCTAGTGTCAGTGTTGCTAGTGTGCAACATTTGGCTTTTCAAAAAAGCTGGAATGACATCAATACCCTTTATGTCATTGCAACAATTACAATGGAATGAATCAATTTCTGTAGATCATCACACACTAACAAGTTGGCAAAGATTTAATGTGAATGTACAAAATAAAAAGAGCTTCAGCCAAAGGCGCTAAAGGCTAGTTGGAAGATAAAAGAAGAGAAATGTTCGCTTATCAGTTTTGTCTTGTTTCTCTCTCTCTCTCTCTCTCTCTCTCTGCGGACAATCATCAGCATCAATAGTCAGAGGAGCTGCTTACTGGTGTAAACAATTTGTGATATCTAAACCACTTCTGCAATCACACTTGTGCTGGTCATGGCGTCACGAGTTCACATAGATGCACACAGACAATTACTACGGTCATAGGTATATAAAAACTGTTAACTGTGATTGAAGTACTCTTAACAGCCACTTTGGTTCTTGTGTTTGTGTGCCAGACCAAGAACACTGACTGATTGATTCATTGCTGGTGCCATTACTGAATGAACAATGAAGGTGTCTGTGTCACTGTAATTGAAATGCAAATTTAAGCTGGAGACACCATCATTACCGGTTGTCCCTGCAACATCTCATAACCATCACTTACCAGAAGAAAATAACATCTTTGTTGTGCTGCCCAGTCAAAACACAGCAGAAATCACACGTTTCCTGTTACATTTTACATCCCCTTAACGTTATATACAGGAGTAATTACATGTCTGTAACATTTTAAAAAATTATTTTGTTTTTATTTTACTTACTGAATCCGTAACCTGTGTTCAAACTGCAACTACATTTAGTTTCTGATATAAATAAACTTAAACTGGACTAAGTAATTACTGTAGGAAACTGTAGCAGACCCCCCCCCCCCAACAAAAAAACCCCTGATAAACACAAGCACGCTTTTAGAAAACCGTAGAAAAAACGTCAACACTTTCTCATATTCTTAACTTTTCTATTGTTTCTATTGTTCGCATCTTATTCCCCAACTCATATCAGATCCCTTGTTACCTCATTTTAAGATAAATTACCCCCCAAAGCTACTTATAGTTACTTATAATAGTAAAAAAAGTCTTATTTTTATTAAGCTGGCAAGTCTATGGATGGTCATTTAACATTTTATGTGTATTTATTGCACTGTTTCCCCACAATCAAGCCAATTTCTCTCCATATTTTATGATATTTATGATATCAAGAGCTATCCCTCACAGTGAGCTAATTTCCCTACACAAACACCACTACTAAAGCAACTAATCAGATTGTGTTCTACACAGAACTGCTGTTAAAGAAAATTATTGTTTGTTAACCGCAAAGGTAAATGCCCTCAAATTATGAGAGGAAATAATTCTGTTTGTATTTCATGGCAATTACACCACGGCCTTAAATTTCCTATTTTTTGTGTAAACACAATAATTGGATCAGTTAAATTAAGTCTAGTTGATAAAATGCTCTTTGTAGAATTATGAATCTCTTACAAGCAAGTTATTAAAGCAATGTTTCCATCTGTGGCCAACAGAGAACAGTAAATCTACTATTTGATTAAAATTCATTTGAAACAGTGTGGGTGCCATTGACACTACATGGCAGGGGGAAAGCCAAATTATGTGGAGAAAGATATACTTTCAATGAGAACAGCCAAAGCTGCATGACCATTCTAATCTCTGCTGTTTTTCATTTAAAGCCATTTAAGATAAAAGGGGCACTTCCTTTGTGCCTTTTTTTTTATCTTTTGTAGATTTCTGTCAAATAAAGATCAACATCGCTTTATGAAGTCTGGAACAAGATTTCTAAAACGACAACAACAAACGAATATTGTTGTGATTTCCTCTAATAAGAGGATAAATTCAATCTATAAGTGAAGATCTCTTTTAAGGCTGAGCGCTGGATAAGTTCTGAAGCTTCAGACATCAGCGTCTGTACTGACTAAGCAGATATTATTGTCCCCCCTATCCCCCCATACAGGCAAAGACCATCCCCGGGGCTGTGCTGTTCACTCATAACCATATCCTCCTGCAGCATATTATATTCTCCACCAGTATTCAATCACAGGCTCAGGCGGGAAGGGAAAAAGTGATCTGATGGACAGAGGGTGTGATGTGTATGAGATAAGGAGTGACTCAGGCAGTAAAAGACCAAGAGACAAACAGGATGGGGATGCATTTCCTGCCGCCTGTTGTGATATTGCCATAGGAGAGTATTAGGAAAGCAGATCGTTTAGCTAGGATAGCTCTCTAATTGTCTAGGTGACAGCAATTAGATAGGCACTCATTAAAGCATTGCCCTCATTAGGTTACAGACTACTCACTACAGGAGGAGACACTGTAGAATCTAAGTGTGTCTTAAACTCAGGGGCAGGACTGTGGATGGCCAAGGTGACTACTGGTGGCCTACCATATGTCACGCTAATTAATGAGCCTGGATCTTTGGGCTCAAGAACTTCTCATTTGGCTCCCACTTTGGCTGGGTTAATAAGCTAATTAGCAGATTACTCACCTGTTTAAGGGGGCGAGGAGAGATGTAAGGGAGGTTGGTAAGGGTTCATCAGGTCCTCACCTGTCCAGTGGAAAGCAGAAGACATAGAGGCCAGAGCTGCAGAATACACACACTAGACCCAAACCAGTCCTTGGTAATCTGGTACAGTTTAATCAGTATCAGAACTCTGATCACTGTACAGTTCTAGTTAAGATCCTGTTGGGTCCAGGTTTTTCAATTCAGTTCAAGTTTTACTATGTACTGTTTTTTCCAAGGGTAACATTTTTATTAAAAAAAAAAAAATCAGGGTCTGGTGAGTTAATGTCCATCTCCAGTTTAGCCCAGGAACAGTTTTGCTTGGTTCAATTTAATTGAATTGTTTTATTCCACGGGGATAAACACTGGCAAGCCACCTTGAGCCAAGAAAGCTGTATATGTTCATGCCCAAAACAGACCCATCCAGAAGCTTTTTTAAACTCTTTTTTTTACCTGTTTATGCAGTCTAACACATAGTATTCCTAGGCTGAATGTGATTGTCTATGCATTCATCTTGCTTGCTCACTGTTCGGCCTTTTCTGTCCATGCATGTTGAAGTCTTTGTCCATTCTTATGTTGAAACATATCCATATGCCTCTTTATACGTCTCTGCTTCAACACTGGTGCAGAGGCTATAAAGTAAAAACAAATCTCCTCCATGAAAACTGATTGGTATGTCACACTGACAGCCAGATCTTGCACCAGCTGGCCAATCAGCAGCCAAGCAGACACCAGGCCTTGACACAGTTGTCCAATCCAGAAATGAGAACCAGGAGAAGCACTCGAATGTAAACCGAAGACTACAGGTCTATAACCCTGTGATATTCATGGCGACAAATTAATGGGTACAGTGAACAGGAGATACAGGAACATAAGCTATAGGGCCTTTATTCTTCAGGTGGTTTCACCAGCTTTTCCCAGTGGGCAGCGTCCAGTCTTCACACAACAACATCAGGGCTCTAAGAGAAAAGAAGATTGAAAACAAGGTTTGAAAATAGAACCGTGGGTATACAGTGTTAAGATTTGGAAAAAGCAAAATACTATCAGAACACGAGGGGGTATAAAAATGGGTATTTAGAACCAGCAGATCATTTTTTTTAGCTGCCTTAACTTAAAAGTTTAAGAAAAAAAATTACTGATAAAAATTTCTGACAGTACCTCCTAGGGTAAAACACACATAAACTAATTTTATAGGTAGTGAAGGTTCAAATGTTATGTTGTTGCTGTCTTTGTTTTAAAATCACACCTGGCTTAGAGCCAGACATTTGAAAAGGACAAGGCTACAAATCATGTTTGGATCAGTTTAGTGTTTCTAAAGGTTAAAGGATGCAATGTCTTCATATCAAAATGGCCCTTAAGAACAAACATGTACACATTAGTATGAAATGCGTGTAGCTTGTGTTCTTTTGTATCTTAAGGTGCAACTGCTGTTTGTCGAGAGATACAATAAATGCCCACGTAAGGAGGGTTTGCTGACAAGAAAAAGCAAAGATGAGCAATAGCTGGGAGAGTGATGAGGTTGTACTTGTTGTGGCAGCATGTTGCTGCAGGTGTTATTTGTAATGTGTCTGTTTGTCGGGAGAGCATTTCTTAACTGTATCTGTCAGCAAGAATATTTCATAACAGCATTTATGTACACCCAGTGCTTATTGTGTCGGTTTAATAATGAAGAACAGTCTTTTTAATGCCTTGGACTGTATTCATCCATCACAACCACTGCATATCTCCACAGTTTTCTCCTCCATCATTCTGCACTCCACTCACCTCTTCTCCTCCATCACTCTTTGAGAGGAAAAGGTAGTATATGATGATCATAAAACAGTATGAGGGGTGAAACACAACCAGACAGACAAAGGTGTTATAAATTTAAAACAGAAAAGAAAGGAGACGTAATAATAGACAGAAGCAGTTTCAGCAAAACAGCAGCCAGCAGAAACAAGATGAAAGGAATGTCGGGAAGAAAGGAAGAAGGGAGCATAAAGTGAGAAAGACAACGACTTATTTATCCTGAGAATCACTCTATAGTTATACAGTACTATGCAAAAGTCTTAAGCCACCCATTATTTCTTTATATTTTGCTTCCAAGTAGCCAGACTTTCTTGTAATTTTTTAACGTGGTCTTGAGCAATAGTTCTCCAGGCTTTCTGGAGGTGATTCAAACTTTTTCTTTGAACATTGCCCCTTTTCCCTCTCATTTTCAGTCCAGTGCCTATACGTTACCATTTTCAGAGGACTTAACACTGACCTATAAAACATTCTAACATCCTAACATAAAAAGGTATCTAACTAAAGGGATTAACCAGTATTGTGTCTACACATAACAGAAAACTTAGCAAAGTGAAAACTGGTGGAATTGGTGGAACGCCAAAGATTGCACATGTTGACATGCATAAAATAGTATTTTTGTGCTAACAAGATGATTATGCACAGCAGATTAACGACATTTAGAAGTCATATCTTTAAGAAAAAGAAAATCCAACAATGATCCAACACACGCCTTGATAAAATGCATCTTGCTATGTAGCTGATCCATCTACTATGAAGCCTCTTAGAAATGGTCTCAGTGGATGGGTGATTGTCAAGAAGAACTTACGGAAGAGAAGCAAGGAGAAAAGGCTACACAAAAGGCCAAATTTTCCCTGTCTACGCCAAACAGCTACTGTTGTACTATTGCCCTATGTTTCTTTTATTGGATGAGATGACTCAGGTCTGATGAAACAAGACATATTGGCAATTTAACAATTAACCAGTTTAACAAACAGGGGCATCAGCAGGATGTGGACAAACAATAAACAGCCACAACAGCCTGGTACCTCCTTCTCATGCTGCTCACCAGCTTGGTCAGACACACATCTGATTGTTCAGTCAGTATTTATCCCAAGTTAGCCACTGTGGCTGTGCTGGTTATTCTAGCAGGAACAGCATGTCCAAACAGATCCCAGAGTGTTGAGGTCAGACGTGCAGGCAGCACTGTCATCTTGAAGGACAGAGTTCGATCCCAGACTGTAGAGATGTGGGATTGCTACTGGTTGCACAATTTTTCTCTGAATTGAGATTTCCTCCAATTGTTTTTCCAGTGAGGGAGACGCCACCTAATGCCATCACACTGCCTCCACCAAAAGCTGTTATCCTATTGGTGGAGCAATCATTGTAGGGTTCTTCTCTACACTTCGAGCCTGTGATCCAACCACTGTCGGCAGACTCTGGACTCATTGCTGAACATAACATTCCTCCACATGTTCAGGTTGCAGTGTTGCTGGATGAGACCATTTCAATTTGCCGTCTTTTCCGGATTGTCTGGGTAGAGACCATCAGCCATATCGTTCTGCAAATCTTGATTCTGTAGAAGACTGCCTACAGTTCTTAACTGCCTACAGTTCTTAACTGAGATAGCGTCTTCTTTTGGTGTTCTCTTTTTGGGACAGTCACTTTGCATCCTGTCTCTGAAATCACCAGTTCTATGGAACTTGCCCTTCAATTGGGGGGTTTAACTTGGGCTCACTCCAAATAAAGCTGCAACTTGGTTTTGTGGAACATTAGCTTGAAGTTTTAAAGTTGACCTATAGCACGGGCCCTATCCAGATTAGTCAAATAGTATGCTTGGAGCAGATTCCATACTGTTGTAGCATGGTCCATGCTCACAAGTGCTGGTAATCAGACACCAATAAGCCATCTGGGGTACCAGAAGCTCAAGACAAGAGTCAGTAGCAGAATACATTGTTTGGCATTGTCAGAGAAGATCTGGCAAGTTTTCATGGGTGCAACACACAAACTCAACTCTCCTGATCAACCCGCAAATGCATTTTCCTTACAAATGTCCCATCATTTAGGGGAAATACACAGGCTTACCAGTGATTAAGATTAATGCCAAGAACGGTTGTTACAACAAATAATTTCCTTACTTTTCATAAACTAAAGGAAGTAAAGTTCATTAAATAATAATTGGTGACTCAAGATTTGTGCACATTCCCATAGCTGTCAACAATTAACCAATTATAACTAATAATTTCTCAGAATTGTTGAAATACAATACAAAAACTAAACAACCCAAAATGTGGTATAATTTTACTCAACCAGATTTTTCAAGTAACTGGCAAGTTTTCCCAGTAGCCAGAAATGCAGAGCATTTTCAGTTTACTTCCACACAGGTCTTTGAAAAGCAGCAGAATTTCAAAAATGATAAACAGTAAACAAAACACGCTTACTTTAAAAATGATAATTAAGTAAAACACTATTTAAATTAAATGTGCCCTAATCGTCAGGGGCACATTTAATCACCCTAATCAGTCATCTCAGGGACTAACTATAGGTAACTATAGGTATTTTTATGATTTGAAGATGCTATTTTCAGTCATTATAATACAGCAGAGGCAGGAATTTCAAGGATACATCTCTCAAATGTCAGTACTCAAAATCACTAGATAATGAAACACAATTGTGGTTGCTGTTATTTAGCTGCAATTGCTAAAGGGTCAGATTGCAGCGTGTTGCAAAGACGTGAGGCTGCAGTAGGGAAAGACAAGTTAAGAATAATGACACAGGTAAGAGAAAGGAAGAAACTGCTTGGTACAGGAGAAAACAAAAACCAGGGAGTGCTAAAATTTAAAGTGGCAGTCATTACTCTGTGTGTTGTAGTGGCGCAATCTCTTTGAGAGGCTGAGAGACCTTCAGATGTTAAAGTCCCTCCATTCCACACTACGAGGCCGCCTGTCGTCTGCTGCTGGAGGTGTCCAAGAGTCAGACAGAGAGAGGGGGAGAGAAATGGAGAATGAAACGGAGCCAAAAACAGCGAATGAGTGAAAGGACACAGAGAGAAAGCGGAAGCAGAGGAAAAACACTGATATAGATACAGCTAAACAGCAAAAGAAATAATTAAAAAAAATCTATTCAGTGGAGAGAGAGAGAGAGAACAAGCAACAATGTCAGGGCAGTCGGAAAACGGGTAAAGAAGATGAGAGAAAAGCATGTGGGAGCACTTGTGAACAGCGGGAGGGGAAGAGGCCTGGCCGATTCCAAGAGATGTATTCAGAGAGACAGACAGCAGTGAAGAATGAGGCTGGGCATATGGGATGACAGTGAAAGGAGTGATGATAGATTAAAATACACAGAGGACAGACAGGCTACAGGGTCATGGATGGGCCACAGGGAGAACACACACTTGCACTTCACACAGACTCGCACATCCTTGCGCTGTGCTTAAGTATTTTTCTATCCTGACTAACCTTGTGGGAACATATGTACTGGCTCAAGGCAGATAAACCTTGTACATAACCACACACAAATTCAGGCACAAACCTGCAGGGACTTGGTGACTGACCCTGAGCTTACATGCACAAATTTTTTCCATCTCTTGTAAGAACACTGCACACTGCATTTGTTACCTGATGTCTTGTCCTTAAATTAACCTAAATGTTCAGTCTTAACCTCATAAAAGAAATGGTTTATCTGTTTTTTCCCAACAATGTGTGCGTCTTTGTGTGTTTGTGCTCTAACACACACACATTCAGTGTTTGTTTGCTTGTTATTGAACTAATAATACGTTGCTTGACATAATCATAATATGTTTGTGTCAAGCATATAATTACTACTAATCCAGATAGAAAATTCCCCACTTAATATTCAGGTTAAAGAGCTGCTTCTAATCCTGAACCCACATGCTGCATCCTTGTATCATAGAGCTAAAAAGCAAGGTGACAACTTGACTGCTAAAATGATCTCTGATGTGCATTTCTTCATTGATTCATTTTCAAATTCTGTGATAGTTTTATATTTTTCAAGTTGAAAGTGCCTACATTTTATTAATTTATGGAGTCATGTCACATATTTATATACTGAACATTTCTATGAGAATATTGTTTATTGTTTTAATGTTCAAAAAACACGTCTATCTCGTAAGTACATCTTTCCATTTAATGCCTCCCAACCAGAAAAGCCCATTCGGTTAGCTTTATTAACAGTTGTCACAGATAGTAGTAGCTTTGTCATGTTTAAAAGTGTGTCTTTTTTAGTCCAACACTGAACATTTTGTCTTTGTGCCATAATAGTGGGACTTCTCAACCGTTTAATAAATAAATAAAATACTGCATTTGATTCCTATGAATATATAAGAGCAAATAGTCTTAAAGAATTAAACTACCATGAAGAAAACATGTTTATTTTTTTCACAACTGCGGGCATTTAATGGGGTTTTCCTGTGTATCTGTCAGTTGCTCTGTTCCTCAGGCTCTCTGACTCACTGTGGCTCTCTGATCAGATCAATGTTGCCTTTCTCTGCAATGCAGCAACCAGTGAAACACATCACAGACACAGTTACACCCTGAGAAACTCCAACAGCCTTTGTACAAACACATGGGTATTATCCCTCACTGTAGGTTTCCCTCAAAGTGCCAACGATCCTAGAATCAAAGGAAGAAAACAAAGAACATAAAAGGCCAACTGTAACTTTTTCCTCCTGGGTAAAATGTCAAAATAAAAACAATAATAATTGGTTTGTTTGCATGTCTTTTAGTCTGGGATGTTGTTTGGAGGCCTCCCTGACTGGCATACTTCAGTTAGATAAGGTTGAGATAAGGTTAATTAGGCCTATAGGGGGATTTTTGAGTTTATCCATATGGTGTTACCTCAATGGTGCAACAAAATAAAATTCAAGGTTTTTTTTGCTTTCACAATTCCCAAAATTCTAACCAGTTTTAATGAGCGCTGCCTAACTCATCTACTTTACAACCGCAATGTGGCCATCAACCTCCTGGCACACTTGCTGAACTGTATGTGTAAAGTTGTCGTCAAAGCTTTATTAGTATTAAAAAAATTAAAGCAGCTTAAAACAATGTGTTTGAGTACAGTACGGTGCACAGCTGTGCAAAGCCTCATTTCTTCATATTCGGCTTCTAAAGATCCAGACTTTCTGTGAAGTTGTGAAGTTAACCAGTAGTTCTCCAGGTTTTCTGAAAGTCTTTGAACATTGAATGCTTTTTCTCTAACTTTCAATCCAATCCTTTTACCTGACCATTTTCAGAGGAACTCATAATTATGGGAAGCACATTATTTGTTTCAGAGAGACATATTTTGTGGATTTAACTAAAATCCACAAAATATGTCAGAGGCCGGCATAAAATTATATTTTTGCACAAACAAGGTTATTTCCAAAGTGCTATCAGCACATTGTGCAGTGTATCCTTTAAACAAATTAAGAAAATGGAACAAGTAACAGACAAAAAATGTGGCAGGCCTAAATAAAAAAAGTGTATTAGAAAGTCATGTCCTTAAGAAATAGGAAGAAATCTAGCAAAGACCTGACACAGGACCTGAGACCTACTGTTCACTGAAGCGTGTTCAGAAATGGTCCCAGTTAATTACACGCCACTGAACTGAAAATTCAAGAAATTCAAGAATCCTGGAGATCTATTCCTTAAAGAAATAAAAAGACTGTTCAGGCTGTGTTAAATAATAAAGGTGGTCATATCACATATTCAGTTTGATGTTTGTTAGAATTGTGTAAACTTTTTTTTTTTTTTTACCTCATATACAGTATTTCAATGTATGTTGTAATGTATGTATTTCCCATTTTCCTGGCAATACAAGTGGGTGGCTCGAGATTTTTTGCACTATAATGTCCGATGTCAAAAACCAATTAATATCCATGGTACATTTTTTGTTAATGTTGGACACAATGAATTCTGATAAAAGCAACATCTAACATTGTTGTATTAATATAAGAGAGACAACCATACTGACAAAGTTGATGAAGGTGAAAACGCTCCCTCACTTTGCTGGCTAAGCTCCTATACTCTGCACAGATCTCTCGTTTCCTCCCTGCTATCAACATGAGGCTCAATGACACCTCATTTCAGCTCATTCACAGAGGCCAATTGAATGACATATCAACCGCTGATAAAGTATTTCCACTCAGCTCTTTAAGCCCCTCATGTGAAATGATGTCTTCATTTATTCATTCCAATGAAACCCCCATTTCCTGAATGGATTAGTGTTAAAGGGGAAATGCACTGGAGTAGGCTTAGTACAGGGAAATTTTACTTCCCCTCCAAAAATCCACATGATTTTCTGGATTTATATTATAAGGGATCCATTGACGGTTTCAAGCAATCTCTGAGAACATGTGCAAGTTGTTTCAGAAGTTTGGAACAAGGAAGTGCTCTTGATTACACAAAGAAGGTTTTATCTAATAGCTGGCAAAGACTGTTACGTAAAAGCAATTTTCCACCAGTATCTTGCATGCTAAGAAAACTACAGTAGAATTATAATCGAGCAGATTTGTGCATTATTGCAATCATGTATTTTGCACTACTTGGATAATTTGCTCTCTTCATTAAATGATTACAATGACAAATTATCTCTCTATCATTCTATTTCTTTCAGGCTGTCAAATAAAGCTATTTTCTGATGGCATGCCAAAGGCCACTGCTGTAAAAACTAAAAACAGTATTTTCAAGCTGACACAAGAGGCCGATCGTTGATTAGACCGTAGAGCCCAGAGATAAAGAAACAGTGAATGGAAGCCTAAAGCTCAAGTAGTACTAATGGTTCTGAGGATTTAACCAATTTCGGTTCAGCAAATTGGTCGTGACTAAGCTTAATTTCAACCTGTCATGTGGATCATGCATATCTTCAAAATGTCTTTTTCTTATTTCTATGGATCAAACAAGCACATTTAAATATTTAATCATTCATCTTCCCCCCACTGTCCAAGGTAATCCAGCCTTATTTATTTACATTTCTTTGTTTTATATTCCTTCTTTTTGATTGTGTGTTTTAAACTTTCAATTATACATCATCACGAAGTACTGTATAAATAAACCTAGCTGTAGCTTTTGCTGAGTGTTTTTGCTGCTCACATGAGCTTGCATGCCTATTACACCAGATGAAAAGCTTGACAAGTACAAGTTGTTGTCTTATATAATTTTACATTCATTAATAATAGCTGTGTCTGCATTGATTACTTTCTGCATTATGTATAGTGTATTACTTCTATATAACACATGTGTGCCAGACTCTGATAATCCTGGAGATTCTTCAAGTAGACTTGTCATGAATCCGCTGTAAAACACATTTCTTGGATTCACATAAAATGGTCTGTTGCACGGTCTCCCCCTTTCTCCTCTCTCTCTCTGCAATACAGTATTTAAACTAATCTGGTTCTCTGTTCTCTGGTCTTTAACACTGTAATAAATGTTTATTACAAGGAGGAAAACACAAAACTTTTATATAACCCCCCCCCCCCCCCCCAACAGATCTAGCATTCAGTGCTATTGAAGTCACATTTAACTTTATAAGTGACTTGGGCTTTTTCCAGCTTGATATTGAATGTAAGCCAGTGCATACAGCCTTTCTTTTGTACTTAAGTAGCTTTTTCACTCTTTAGCACTTGGGATGTGTCATTTCTAAAGGCAAGCAGGCTTTCTTGGAGTGCTTAAAGACTAATAGTTTGCAGCGCTCCAATGTGAGAGGTGTTAACTGGAATAATGTGTGACAGGTACTCCCACCACATGCATTACCTCTCTCCTCTAACACAAAAACATAAAGATTTATTTGGTTATTATCTGTTGTCTAGCCAAGCTTTCCAGAAACTAAAAAAACCCTCAAATTTGGCAACAAGGTTGCAGCATCATTCTTCATCTTCTTCACAAATTTAAAAAACTTTGAGTCAGCATGTATCCCTTCTGAGCGTTCAACAAAAGAAATCTGGCATTTGGAAAGAGCTGAAAACAAAAATAAATGAGCATGGGGGAGGTTTTCAGTTCACTATAGGAAGGTTAATTCAAGACTTTTTTTCCATTCATTTTTTTGGAAAAAAGGAATATGCAATCATACAGAAGAGATTTAAAAACAACTTGAGTTGCTGCTGCAGCCCTACAGACTGAAAGATCTCTCGTACTCATTTTCTCATTCACACACTGCTCTTCTTTTCATTATTATCTTGCTCAGTTTTACACCCTAAATTTCACATTGTCACTTTCTCATCCACCAGCTTTTCCTGTTTGACCGAATTTCTTTGTGTCCCTCCTTTCCACGTTTTCCCCACTCCTACTCTGTCAACTTTTACTTTCTCTAAACTCTGCTCAGTTGCTTGAATTTGCTATGTCTGTGTCTTTTCCACTAGCTCTCTAATACCTGCCAGTTCTTTGGGAGAGGTGGGCTCTTTGGCAACAGATGGCGGTCGAATTTTCATCTCAATGGCGACCCTGGAGGAGAAGCGGGACTTCGTGGGTGAGAGCAACTCCTCGTTTGCTGACGAGTCAGTCCTTGTCATTAGGCTCTGTCCACTGCTGTCCTCCTCGACCAACGTGACAGTGTCTCGCAGAGTGTTGCTAGGCGACATTGCCCTGGACGGTCCGAGGACTTGGTCGTCATGACTGTCAGTCATCTTTGAGGCAGAGCGAGGAAGGACTTGGACCTGACTGCCTCCTTGTCCATTGCTCTGCGGTCTTGGCGCAGTCGCAGTGATGGCTGCTTTTCCATGGCCTGCGCCTTGGTGGCTGTAAACCTTGTATCGTATCATTAAGATGATAATAAAAACAAGCACAGAAGCAACAATAATCCCTCCAATGATGATGATCATAGTACCACCCAAGAAGTGGCTGTGCAATGCTTGGCACTGGCTGAACTCTGTGTCTGTGGTAAATGACAGACAGCCCAAAGGACGAGTTGCAGTCAGCGATGTGATGACGTCATCAAACACGGCCAGGACACAAAGATCATAGCTACGTCCAGCAGCGAGGTCCCGCACCAGGAAGTCGTTGCTGCTGGATGGAATCATTCTGCCATGACAAGAAAGAAGAACACAAAGGAAAAGAAGATGTGAGTTCACCTTCACATATTTTTTCCCTACATGTAGAGCAAGTTTAACTGATTCTTCTCTATTACAATTATTCATCTTACTTGCAAGTTTGTCCTCAGGCTTCATGGTTGGTATATATATGGTTAAGTGGACATGCAATTAGTGTGACACAAGCATATTTACTGATAGCAAATTAATTTCCTTGGATTTTCAGGCAATAGTATGACCAGCAAAAACGTATCACCAGATAAACAAATTGGAGATAATTTATCTGAATTTCAAGGGTGGGACCACACCTCATCACTTCCCTTTCAGTTCCATGAGTACATATGCCTTCCTGCTCTATAGGCTGTTTATTTTGCATGTTTGTGCTCCACCCTGCTCCCCTTGTCTCAGTTCTCAAGCTTCTCGTTAGTACATGGGAATCTGCCCAGCCCAGGAGCCACTCTCTTTCATGAAACACCGTCAATCTAACTGAGGATGGGGTCCCTGCAAAAGAAATGTTTGACAGAAATTGCCACAAGTGGGATACTGAAGACTGCATTATTACCAAGGTTATTATAGTTAACAAAAACTAACGAAATAACGAAAACTAGAAGTGAAAAAACATTTTCGTTAATGGAAATAAAAATAAAAACAAAAAAAGGAAAACTAACTAAAACTGTAATGAGTGTTCACAAAACTAACTAAAATTAACTGAATTTATAACAAAAATGTGTTTAGTTTTCATTGATGTGTGCGTGTCAAGGGTGAAAATGAAGTTTAGTTTCCAGATTTTTTTCTTGCTGTCTAATTATGCCAGCAGGTGGCAAGTACGTTAGTCGAGTCGTCTGTGTTGCTGCTCCGTCCACGCGCAGAATCATGTCAGGAAAGGTCGGGAGAAAGCGCCAGAGTCTAATTTGGGATTACTTTGAATATGACTGTGTTTTGGATAAAGCAAGTGTCTTGTAGTGGAAAGAGACAAATTATGAGGGACATTTCTAAAGGGAAAAAAATCCCACAAACCTTAAAGTGCACTTGAAAAGCTCACACAAGAAGGCTAACCTAGCTTACCTTGAGAAGGTAAGGGAGCACACTCAACCCTCATCCCCAGAAAACAGAAGCTAACCCCAGGCAAGGCAGCGTGATGCATCCCGAGACAACAGGACGGGGATATCTACATAACTGTGTGAGTCAATTACCTTCAAAAAGTTTATCAATTCACTTGAACCCAGTGCTGCGAGAGTTAATAGTCTCATTGGGGCCAAGATATACATTTTATAGTTGCCTGGTATCAATGGTTGTTCATCTGTCTTTATTTATTTATTTAAAGAACCCATAGGTGGGAATGTGAGTTGTCTGTCTCTGCGTGTTAGCCCTGCGACAGACAGGCGACCTGTGCAGGGTATGGTAGCTGGAATAGCAACATACCCAAGGATAAGCAGAAGAGAATGACTGATATGATGAAACTGGGATTTTGTTACACTTAATTATTGCAAACACAACTAAAACTATAACTGAAACTAATCAAAACTAAACTGAAACTAAGGATTTTCAAAAAAATTAAAACTAAACTAAACTAGCAAACAATTGGTAAAAACTAATTAAAACTGATATAAACTTGAAAATTGAAGTCAAAACTAAATAAAAATAAAAACTAATGAAAACTGCAAAACTATTAAAACCCTGATTATTACAACTTAAAAAAAGAGCATTTCTATTTTTATTTCATTGAGTCTGAAACTTTGTTTTTTTTTAGGCTCTTACTTTGTGGCTTTTCACTGAAATAAACAACCTTGTCTTGCAGAAAGATATTTCTATAAGCTAAAGGTCATCTCATTGAATAACTTGCATTTTTAATTACTTTGACGACAACAACAACAACACTGTCAGCCAGTTTATAGTTCAGACATGACATTTTGGTTTGAGTGGATAAAGTACTACAATTGTGAATTTCGGCAGAGTCATTAGGTGGTAGTTAGGGTGATTAACTTAATAAATTACAAGAAATGAACAGTTATATATTGGCTAATTGTTTACTAGTGTAAGCTATTAGACAGAGTGCCGCAATATCTTGCTTTGGTGATTTCAGTGACATTGCACAGCACTCTCATTGGACCAACAGAAACCTGGTTTATCCAAACCGGTGTCCATTTACTACTACACTGTACCAATTAAACCAGCAAGGAAGAGCCATGCAGCAAAAAAGTCCTTTCTGAAAATGATTTATGGAGCTTCCTGTTTTGCTTCCTTGTATTTTTCTGTGTTATGTTATAAAAGCTGCACTGATGACACATGCACTATCATTAGATATTTCTGTGCTGCCTATGGCACAACAGTGACCTCAGTGGCCTAATTTCCCCAGAGAGTGGGAATTTATAAGTCTATGACTTGACTAACACAAAGAGTCATCCCTCACAGCTGTAGAATTCATCATTCTCTGATTAAACACTCCTGATTCTTCTCATTGTGCACTTCAGTCTTTCTCTTCAGTTTTTGTAGGAGCATGACATTGGCTGGTCCAGTCTCAATGCCAAACTCATCAATGGCATCAACCCCAACCAGGAAGTACAACTTGACCGATAACACTCTGTGTGTCGTTCTATATTTGTGTGTGTGAGTGACTTCTCATGTGGTTGTGAACTGCTGTGAAAGGACCCCTGAACTGAGATCCTAAGAATCGAATCTTGAATCTTCAACAAATAATAGTATGATTTGAGATCACGCAAGGGGGTTGCTAAAAACAGGTACTTGTCCAAAGGGACTAACACAAGGCAGAACTATCCTGGTCATGAAGGATTCCCACAAGGACACAACACCATTAAACTACTGGATGATTACCTCCCTCTCCACATCATATAAGCTTCTCTCTGGCATCATAGCAAACAAGCTGAGTGGGCACATGAGTCGATACATGAGCACAGCTCAGAAGGGCATTAACCTCCTAAGACCCGAATTCTTCCACGGCATGCATTTTTAATTTCTCTTTGATATTTGGGTATATTGGGGCCCAATGAATGTAAAAAGAAACAATTACCAGATTTTTTTTTTTTACCTTATTTTTGCTTTTATGAAAAATCAGAGCCACATATGAGGATATTCGTTTAAAATTCTGATAGAACAGTAGCAGTATAATGTCCTCGTAAGTGGATATCAGGCCCTTGTAGAGCAAAATTGAGTATTTTGGTCTAAATAATCCAAAATGTGATGTCCACATATGTGGACGCCAGGACCTAGGAGGTTAAAATAACAACATGTTGCCAGTGCAACAGTTCTTGGTTGATAGCAATATACCAGGATTCTAAGATCTGGCAGACCAACATGAGCAATGCCTGCACTGACTATAAGAAAGCCTATGAGTCATCCACACATGTATACTGGAGTTCTTGGCCCTGGACAAGGCCAACAGTATGATAACAACATTCATCAAGAACTCAACGTGACTGTGGAAGATGACACCAGAGGCCAACTTGAAGTCTGTTGTACCAAGTAAGTCACCATTAAGTGCAGAGGTGCCACAGTGACGCACTATCCCCACTGCTGTTCTTCACATCCCAAAACCCACTAAGCCAGCTCATCAATAACAGTGGATCTAGGACACAGATCTAGGAGAAGAGTCACCATCAACCACGTTCTGTACATGGATGACATCAAGCTGTATGCCAGGAGTGAATGTAATATCGTCTCACCATCTCAACAGGATCTATAGAAAGGACATCCAGATATTATTCGGATTCGATAAGTGTGGCTGAATGGTCGCAAAGAGAGAAAAGGTGATCTGGCCTAAAGAGGTAGAGATACCAGAAGGCAGAGTGGCAGTTATATTGGTCAATTTGAAGTACCTGGCTATCCCACAGCAAATGGGAACCATGATTAAGATGCATGAAAGTGAGCCATAGCCAAATACCTCCAGAAGGTAAGACAAATACTGAGAAGACAGTTTAATGGTAGGAATAGTATCTAAGACAGCAGTACATATGCCATATGCATTATCAGATACCCAGCTGGAATGATAAGCTGCCCACAAGAGGAAATAGATGCTACTAATGTCAGGACATAAAAACTCCGTACAAGGCATGGAGGCCTCCATCTGAAGTCTAGCACCCTGACACTCTATGAGCAATGGAAAGAGGAAGCACGAGGATTAGTGAGTGTCCAAGCCACAGTTCAGGATGAAACCCAGAGCACGTGTGAATACATTAAGAAGATGGTTCCTCAAGGTGAGGTGCAACAAGAATGCCTCAGCTTAAGACAGACAGTGACGCGGAACTGAAAAAGATCTAGAAATCTAGAAAAGGCTGGTTTAGGAGAAATCACAGAGATTATGATCATGGCAGCACAAGAACAGGCCTTAAGTATCAGATCCATAGATCCAGAAGTCTACCACAGTCAATAGGACTGTTGTTGCAGACTGTCTAAAGATGCGCGGAGACTATCCAACACATAGTAGCAGGAAGGTTGGACCATGTACACTAAAAGGCATAACCTTAACCATAAGTGGTGGGGATAGTGTACAGGAACATCTGTGCTGCATATGGACTACAAGATAAAATATGAGACACCAAAGTGGTTGAGCACAACAGGGCTAAGGTCCTATGGGACTAGGAGTCAGGACTAGGATTTCGGCTGTTTGTTCGTTGTTTTGTAACCTCACACAGTTGCCATGGTCAATACTGTGAGCTTGAGGACATGAGGGTAAGCCTGTGTCTGGTTTTAATTACTAACTTAATGATGTATCAGTACAGAAGCTTTAGAGAGTCATAGATTATACAGAGACATGTTGCAACAGTTTGAAAAGACTTTCTGTTGGTTTTAACTTCTTCTCATCCTATACTAGCACTGAGAGGTTTTGTCTCAGTGACAACACCTATCATTCAGGACAATGCTGCAGCAAGTATATGCACCGTCAGTGCTGATATAAATGGTACAGAACTGTGGCAAAGTCAGTGTTTGCACACAACACAAGCACTGCGGTATCTATAATTGGTCTCTAACCAGCAGCTTAGCAAAGATCCTATTTTAAATTGTATATAAACTGTATGTATCTATAAGTAAACAGCACCTCTGTCCACTTTAATAAACTTCAAACTACTGCAAACTGGGAGTTCTCCTCAAGCTGTTTAGACAAAATGATAGCTTTTTGTACCTTTTCTCATCTTTGCAGTGTGAGAAACTAAATCATAGATTACCAGGGGAGAAATTTTAGAAAATCTGTAGGAGAGTGGGGCTGGCAATGTCCTTTAGTGAAATCCACGAGGCACATGTGGGCTTCCAATCCAAAATCTGCAGTATGACACATTGCTTTCAGTTTTAACAAGTATCTTTTTGGTTAAACTTACACCAGAGTCTAGCTGCTGTGAAAAGATGCAGCGTGTTTCACATGATGCAAACTGAGGTGTGTAAAAATGCCCTCAGGAGCTAAACAGTGTGACTCAAAACACATTATGTAAAAGTCGTGACTGATCAGAATTAAACTGTCATGGAGACAGAGGGAGCAAATTTTTAATATTTGTCACTGTATTGCTTCCAATTATAGCTGTGAACTACTTTTCATAATATAAAGTAGATAACAATGCTCAGTGAATGCTGAAGTTAGAAAATACTAGCGGTAATATTCCTTCAAAATGAAAGTGCAGTGGAAAGTGTGAATCTTTCTGACAGAGTATAGGGGATAACTGCGCCAATATACTATGAAACAATGGAGAGAAAGTAATAAAGACACTCCAGTGTGTAATGTGCTGTGTTCTTAGCCAATCCTTGATATTTTTGGCTTTGTTGTGATTTGCTGTCATTTGGTTTTGTTTCAGTGAGTTCTTTGTCATATTGATTTGATTTGTTTTATTCTGTTTCATAATGATTAGGCTGAAAAATATGACAGATGCATCCTTCTGTGGGACACACGCTCATTGAAAGGAAACTATTTGTATGACTTTACATTACAATAGACAGAGACATTTTTTTCTTATCAATTGGCACAAATAGTAATACATATTAAATGAATAGGATTTGGGTTAAGCCATAGTCTGTGAAGTCTAGCTAAAGTGGATGAAGGGCAGACAGAGTACAAGGAGTAACTGATAATAAATGATCTTTAATTTAACAGAAAAAAAATATTTTTGATTAGGTTCAAAAGCTGGCTTGCAGTCTGCACTATTGAGTTAAGTCTTGAAACCATACAGACCACTGGGCCAGAGTAGATGTAAGGTCATTAATATCATGTTGTAAGGATCAGTCTTATGCAGCCACACTGCGTCTGAATGGATCTGTGAACCTTTTCATTCCATTTAAATTCTCTTTGCCCATAATCATCGTCTAGAAGGGAAAATCTATTCCAAAACACTAGGGGAATCCCCCGGTGTGTCCCCCTGCCTATAAGTGCTCTTTTCCTAATAGGAATTAATCCAGGAAACGTCAACTGCCCTGAGGCTTTGCTAAAAGGCAGCTGCATGTGAATCGTAAAGCGAGTGGGTAGGTTGAGGTGAGGCGAATTCTAGGGAGAGATGTTATTCAAACAAAAAATACCACCACCATCTGCTATGTTAAACTTTAACAAGCAGGATTTGTTAAGTAGAGGACTATTCATCTCCGTTTTGTGTGTTGCATTTTTGAAATTGGCCTGTTCTTATAGAGATGCTTTCTGACTTATTATTTATTGGGCGATCGTGGCTCAAGAGTTGGGAGTTCGCCTTGTAATCGGAAGGTTGCCGGTTCGAGGTGAGAGGGCCCGGTGGCGCAGTCTCGCCTCTGTCAGTGCGCCCCAGGGTGGCTGTGTCTACAATGTAGCTTGCCATCACCAGTGTGAATGTGTGTGTGAATGGGTGGATGACTGAACGTGTAAAGCGCTTTGGGGTCCTTAGGGACTAGTAAAGCGCTATACAAATACAGGCCATTTACCATTTCACCATGAATGAGTTCAAATAGGATCACTTACAAAACAGTATTGGAGAAACGTAGGATTCAATGCCTTTGGCAAGGAGTCTCGCTCAAGGAATGTTTGCTGACACAGGAGGGTGAACATATTCCTTCAGCTTGGAGGATAATTTTCTTATTTACCACTGCACAGTTTTGCCAGATACACAAATGGTAGAATAAACTTCAATTATATCAGAGTAAATTAACACATGGCATTTAATTTGCACATTGGCCAGCATCTGTTTGTGTTTTGTACATCCGCTATTATACAGATGCATGAGGATTGATGCAGCATTTCCAACCAATCAATAATTAATTGTGCCGCTGAGTTTTTGATCCTGTGTAAGTGTGTCATGACTTTAAAAAGGACAAAGACTGCTGGGCCAAGCAGAAATGCTTCAGCATACCCATTTGACACTGCAATCATACTGGATGGTTTATTCAGTTAATGGGTTCAACCACAGTCGGACACACACACACATGCACACACACACACACATGCAAGCACGCACACAGAGTTAACTTCTTCCATGATTCACATTCACACAAGCACACACTACTACTGATCTACACTAATGGTCTGTATGACTGCTGCTCTCTCTCTCACACTCATGCATCACACAAACAGATTAACAGTCAGTCATGTTTTGTCACTCTTCGGTTTAATGCTCACACCCCCAGGTTAACATGGAAACACACATACACATGAATCTGCGCCTACACATAGCTATACTAGATCCTTTCAAGTACACAAAAAGAATCAATCAGATTACCGGATATTATGCGTACACATGTTTAAATATACCTCAAGCAAGAGACTAGTCAGATTAACGAGTTATTTGGAAATGCAGAAAATGACAGTTTTCATTTCTTTAACGTCACTAAAATGACACATGGAAGCTACGCAATGAGCTATTGTTTATATAGAGAGAGCAGAGAGACGGGGGCCCTATTTAATCCTTGTCCTTGCAAAGCAGTACTGTAGGTCGTGGGTGCACCAACTATGTGGGTGTCTCCAAGCACACCTGCTATTTTGGTTCATGTAGGTATAGCACAGCAGTCTGATTACAAGCGTATTTGTTCCTGTGAGGATGCTAGAGCTTTTTTGCTTATGTTGCTTAAGAAAATTGGAACTATGGCGGTGGCGCCTGTGTCCGGCAGCCTCACCTCTGTCAGTGCGCCCCAGGGCAGCTGTGGCTACAATGTAGCTTGCCATCGCCAGTGTGTGAATGTGTGTGTGAATGGGTGAATGACTGAATGTAGTGTAAAGCGCTTTGGGGTCCTTAAGGACTAGAAAAGCGCTATACAAATGCAGGCCATTTACCATTTACCAACTATATATCTTATAAAGATCAATATTTATATCAAAGTTGACCTTTTAGGTGCTGTATCATCTGTGAGACTATTTCAATTCAATTCAGTTTTGTCTAAATAGTCCCAAATCACAACAACAGTTGCCTCAGGCAGCTGCTTGGCAGTTCACTTTTTAAAGAGGTCTAAAATACCACAAGTGGTCAGAATCTCAACAGTAAGTGTTGCTAACTTTGGGTACATACAGTGGGATGATTGCCATACTGGCTATAACTAGTTCACTGTAAATTTTATGTCATCTGAAAATTCCAGAGATCCCAATTCTTGGGGACAGTGACTTTGTTTCTAAAAATTATCTATGTGTATGTGTTTTTGAAAAGAATCTTTGTGGAAAATCAGGTTTTATTACTTTGAGAAAACAGCATGTAATGTGCTTTTTGCTCACACCACAACTTTACATGGAAACACTTACACAAATCATATAGATTAAAAAATAAACAAAAAAATCAGATTACCCCTTAAACTACTATGTGGCTGAGTGTACACATGTATAAAAATACTGCATGCAGCAGAATAATCAGATTAACAAGTTTAAGTGATTGCATATGCTTAAAAGTCATTTCTACATTTCTTTATCACTTTATCACTCTTTTAAGCTTAGACACAAGCTTGAACCACCAGACTTCTCAGGCTTCCTCAGATCCTGGAAGTTCTCTATGGTGCCTCTAAATTCCTGTGAACAGCCTTTAACCTGAATTTTTGTAGCAAGTTACAGGGCTTCTTACTGACAAAAATCCTACTTTTCACACAGTGTCTTTGATTTCTGGTTTAAAATAATTCCTATTAATATAAAATGCACTTCACTCTCAACAGACTACTTATAATCTTTACCGAGAGCCGAGGGAGATTTCACAGTGACCTGTGATCAGTGGGGAGCAAGACATTCTTCCCCTGGGCTCTGACACAGAGCAATCTGTCACAGCACATGTATCATCCTGAATACTGAAGAACTACGATAATGCTGCCATCTCTGCATATATTTTTTTGAGGTGCAATCGGGTTCAGAGGAAATTGTTTGGACCCTTCAATCTTCTGATAGTGTGTTTTGAAAACCATCAGTCCTATTCTCTCATGTATTGCCGCATTTTTACAGAGACTTTATATTGACAAGTTTCCCCCTCCTTCATCAATGTTGTTTTCATGCCTTTTCATCTCTAACGCCTTTCAATTCAATTGCATTCAAAGACTAGTAATTATTGTAGATTGCTGTCATTTCCGCGGGTTATTCCTTGCTTGTGTACTGCAAAGTACAACTTAACTGTGCAATTCCCATCTAATGGCTTGTATTCCAAAGCACACTTTGAAGCTCTAGGGACAGACGCACAGTGCAGTGCATCCATAAATGTGAGAACGCACGTATATGTATTTCAGGTAGTTACACAAAATAATTTCTTCTTGGACTAGATATAAAGAAGGGGCGCTAAAAAGGTAACAAGAGTTCTACACTTCCATAAACTCACGAGATTGACCAAATCTCAATAACTACATATATTCGGTATTCAATGTCAGCAAGTAAATGTTACATATTATCACAAACATCTAGACTCAACTACCAAGTAACAACCTTATCTGTACAAAACACCAGTTAAAACATTTAAGATCAGAACCTTATGGTACTTTAAAGCATCCAAAGTGTTCATGAGATGTCACAGTCTAATGCTTAGAGTCAATTACTACGTTATATAACAGACTGCAGTCGTGGTTTTCAGCGGAGAATGGCACAATATTTGCTAGAAGACTTACAGCAGAGCTATAGGCCTCAGTGTCTGTAGCCACAAATAGCATTAATACATGGTAATAGACCTATTCTCAGCAGCTCGACTTTGTTAGCATGTCATTATTGTCTTGTCTCAGGCGAGAACAGTGACAGGTTTGTTAGAGGCTCTTGTTACAACAGCAAAGTGACGAGGGCCGCTGCACTGCTCAGTCCTTTGTGTGCATGTTCATGAGTGAGTGTGCCCACTCTAAGTGTGGCTGACATTTACATGCACAGTGCAGTTATGTGTACACACATCTGGGTCTGTCATAAGCCTGACATTTTCATGCTGTCTGCATTTACTTAGGTTGACTGGCAGGAAGAAGCTTTGTTTGTAAATACTGTCAATCAATCAGCCCTGGGGCACCCACAATGGATATCCACACAAGCATGCGCGCACACAGACACACGCAGTGTCACGGAGTCACATCCAGAGCTTTGGCTTGCAACTGTTGATCTAAGCAAAACGTCAAGTGAATATTTATGATAATGTGCCCTGACTGCTTTTTTAAATAATTTAATGTGCCAATTATTCAACCAGCGCAGACAGTCCGGAATAGAAGAGGGCAAAGGTTTGACAGCAAAGTCCCTGAAGTACACAAACTCTGTCCATCTGCTAGACGCACTGCAAAAAGAAAAAAAATCACACTAACTGTGTCACTGAGCTAAACATGGATGTTATATTAACTGGTGGATTCGGCAGAACCTCATCAAGCTTCATAGCAAAAGAAGCGGATTTCTTACAACTAACAAAAGTGCCTGCCAAAAATGGTATTGAAACCAATCATTATGAAAAAAAAGGGACTTTCAAAAAATACGTCAAATTACTTTCAGAGCTTGTCGTGTTTTTTTGTTTTTGAGTACCATAGCCATTAGGTATTCACAAGACCCAGGGGGCAGAATTTGATGTTACAAGCTTTAATTATGAAAATAAGTGCCACATAATGATTCTGAGTGGACCTCTCCTTTGGGACCTGGCAAACTGAGGGCCCTGTCTAGTTGCCCTATCTTAAGAGGTGAGATGTCCCCCTGCAGCATCCCCAAGGGAACTGAGTCAGTATTTTTAAAGTCCTACTGACTGGCTCGATCTGTTTGTTTTTCACAGCAGCATTCATTTTGAAAAAGCCGTGCTCTTTCTTTTCTCTCCCTCTTTTTCTCTATCGCTACATTATGCACATAATTTCCCCCCCAAATGGTCCTCAAACTTCTCTTTTCATGTCTTTCCATCTCGCTCAATCCTCTCCTGATTTATTTCTTCCATCAAATTTAATTTCTTTGCTTCTCTGTCTGTTTAACTTCGATTCATTTCCTCATGCTTCGCTTACACCCATATATTGAGGCAGATTAGATTTGTTTAACTGCCTTGCAACAACATTTTCACCTTTATAGATAATGTAAGTGGTAGTTAAACCATCAGATATTGAAAAAAAAAATGTCAGATCGAAAATAAATAGCTGTCATACTGAATCAGTTTTTTTTTTGTTCATGCAGTTTTGCTATGCCTATTTATCACAGTTTAGTTTCTCAAAGCTAAATTCTAATATCTTTTGAAAGCATATTTTTGAGAGCTCATTGTTCTTCCTCCTAGCGTTATTCCCGCTCTGCGGGTCGCTTTTCTGCAAAGCCGCTTCCATTCGGCACGGTCAAGGTTGGCGCCGATCTTCTTCACGTCGTCTTTAATTCAGTCCATCCATCGCCTTTTTGGTCTGCACCTTGGTCACCGGCCTTGGGGACTGAGTCGCAGTGCTGTTCTTGCCACTGAGTTTTTGTCACTTCTGACCACATGCCCATACCATCGCAGTCGCGCTCCTTGCATTTTCTCTGTGATTGGTGCAATGCCCTGCCTCTTTCGGATGTCGATGTTCGTGATGTGGTCCCATTGTGTCAGGCCCAGGCACCATCACATCACCCGCATTTCCATTTCCATTGTGTGAAGGGTGTGTTCGTGCTTTGCGGTGGCTGGCCACCACTCTGATCTGTAAAGGGCCACAGGGCGCACTACGCTCTTGTAGATCTTCGAATTGAGGCATTCGTCGGTCGCACAGGACACCAGTGACTTGGCAGCACTTAATCCAGACCGCATTAATCCTGGCTCATACGTCTGGCAGGATGTCGCCGTCGTTGTTGATCATCGATCCGAGGTACTTGAAGTGAGATACCTTCGCCAAGTCTTCTCCATCGACGCTGATGGTGCCGTCGGTTTGGGGGCTGGTCTTCTTGGTGTTCAACCTCAGCCCATACCGACGCCTGAGCGTGTCTTCCATTGCTGTGTTTGAGAGTTCTCATTGTCGCAGTTACAGTTAGATCTATAATTGTCTTCTGGATGTCTTCAGAGCTCCCCTTTATCCCCTATATGTGTGACAAGTTGATTTTTATTTGTCAAAGCTGCAACAACTTTCCCTAGAAAATAAAATACTTTGAGAGGAAAACTATGAGGTCTAAAGAAAGTCTGTATTATTTTCATCACATGGTGACCTGAGACAAAAACAACAACAACAACAAATAACTCAGTCTTGTGTTAAAGAAAGTCATACAACTCAACATTATTGCTTAATTTAGCAGTAATTGCAATGCATAAATGAGCTGTGGAATCTAAACTGATAAATCCTGAATATTTAGCTATACAAAGTTTTAACAGTTTAAATAGTAGTCATCCTGAGAAGGTGAGCATGTATACTTTTACAAGAGAATAAGAAACTGTTGTTGCATTGTAGATAGTTTGTTCAGGGGAGAAAGTCCTGTATCAAAACGAATTTAGACATTTCTTCTATAAGACTGTTGAGTTTTTAAATGTATGTTAGATAGCTAATTGCACTGACTCTGAGACCAGAATAGGTATCAGTTCCTGTTTCTTTTTACTTTCAGTACATGTTGGAGCCACACTATACTGTTTTCTATAGTCAGGAAACAATTAGGACATACTGCTTTCATGTAACACTGCACGCTAAACTTGACCTTCTTACTTCTTACATCTCTGCTGTAATCTGCAGCACAAAATTTAAAGTAAATCAAAAACTGTTTTTGCTTTTCAAATGGGTGCTACATTACTTAACTGTCTGTGGATGAGAACAACCAGAAAAGCATACTGACTTCTGTAGTCCAATATGTAAGACGTTAGTCTTTTATACAGTAGTTGTGAGTGAGATTCCCAATCACAGGTGTGAATTCATTCAACGAGGGTGAAAATCTTGATGATGCACTCCCAATATTGTCCTTACACTTCAGGTTTGTTGATCTTCAAAAGGGTTTCTGTTTCACATTCATTTATGTTAAACAGTCCTCAGTCTGAATTGCCATCCTGTTCCCTGAGAAACACATGTAAAAACCTATAATTACAGTGTATTGTGTTTTTGAGGTTACAAGTATCAAGCTGCATCTGTGTTGTTAGCAATTTACTCACACCCAAATTAAATCTCCTTGTGATCCCATAACTGGATATTGGTCATTGCTGAAATAAACTGTCTGTCTCTGTCTTTATAAATTTGCACATTGTTACTACATCACGCTGAGAATTTTCTACTCCTGTTGGTTCCCTTCTTGTGGTTTCATGTTAATTTACCTAGCTTAGTAGATCTGTGGAGCTAGATGTGTCGCTTCATAAATCTCGAGCTACTCACCTCTTTACCCACATAATCCTTTGCTTCCATTTTCCTGCTTAAAATATTCTTCATAACACCTTTTCTCAGAGATGGTTTAACATGGAGAAAGCAGATAATTACAGTGGAAGAGACTTTCCTATTTGTTTTCCATGGCATATGCTCGTTTTAAATCAATTTATTTTATTTATGGCTTTAGAAGAGGAGTTTTATTGATTAATTCAGGGCTGATGGAAACTAACATTAATTTGTTAATGAAATCCTTCTTTCATGTCTTTTTAATGACTTTATGAACATCAAGTTACAGATTATATGAATTCATTTTGGGAGCCAGAGATACTAGGAAATTTCATATTTCGCTTTTCTATGTTATAAATAAGCTGTTAGTGGATGCATAGAAGAAAATATGGTTACCTTACATCTGTACATGATGTCTATTATAAGCAAAATAACTCACTGACTCACTAGGTTAGAGATGTAGAGCAGTAAACAGCACTCGTCAGACTTTTTAATCTCTTTGACTCACATTTTCTGTGTTATTATTTACCTCTTGTTCTCAGTATGTTGCACTGGTCCTTTTCTGCTCTAACGAAATAACCCACCTGTTCTGGTTCCTCTGACTCAAAGGAAATCTTCTTAATCAAGCCTTCAGATGTCAGCTTTAAACTTTAAGCATGGTCTTCAATCTTAAATGTTCTACTCATTGCAATCAGCACTAATTTTAACTCTTACACAGATGCCGAAGTAGGGTACGGGGTAAATACAGAACATATAGTCATGAACTTGCTTCATTGTAACACCAAGTGTCATGTTTGCCAAGTTGAACCTAGTAGACCTTTCACTCCACAGCTGTCCCCGTCTCCTTTTTTAAATTCTAGTGACAGTGGATTTTACACTTTCACACACACACACACACACACACCTTGAAAAGTGACCAAATGATTACACATTTTAGCATAACAAAGATAAATCTTGAACCTCTTCCAAGTCCATCCATCCATTCGCTTCCGCTTATCCTTTTCAGGGTCGCGGGGGGCGCTGGAGCCTATCCCAGCTGTCATTGGGCGAGAGGCGGGGTACACCCTGGACAGGTCGCCAGTCTGTCGCAGGGCCAACACACAGGGACAGACAACCATTCGCACTCACTTTCACTCGCACATTCACACCTAGTGGCAATTTGGATTATCCAATTAACCTATCTCCACAAGTTGCTCTTCCAAGTCCAGATTTATTGAAACAGCATAATCCTGACGTGTGAAACAGAGTTTTCCATCAGAGAAATACTGAGTTGTGTTGTCCAATAGCCTAAAAATCTCCTAATTTGTCCCGTGAAGAATATCAATCGAGTACAAATTTCTGAGATTTGAGGTAAAATATATTTTTGTAAATTAGATTTTTATTACTCAGTAGGGCAGAAATTCAACATGTGCTGATTCAGTTCTTTAGAGTGAAATGACACAGAATAACCCCTGATTACTCTTTTGTTCACAGATTTTGTCTCGTTAGAATCTTTTCTCCATTCATGATCTCCTCTGATTTTATTATATAAGTACTAGTTCTACGCATGTCACTGGAAATGCATTGCTCATTTCTAAAGTTTTAAAAATGGCTACAAAACACACACCTGACAATCGTATAGTCATCATTTTCTTTCCTTCAGAACAGGTATTTATGAGCACAGTATGGTCACTTTCCTTTTATAGCTAATAACAATTATGGTATGCAGAATACCAGTTTAGACATTTTTTGGAAACTATAATGAGATGATATGTTAGTTTTGTTTTGTTTTGTTTTAGATCCCACTGGCTGCCAAAAGCAATTATAGGATGCCAGGGTCTGTGATGAGACATTTGGTCTCTATACCAACTTTCACAGTTTGAGCTAGACAGTGATAGGAAATCAAAGCTGGACTGAAGTCTGAAAGTGTCCAGTGACGTTATGATGGTATTTTTGTTCACACATAACATTCTCCTTTTGCTTAACAGACTGTGATTTCCTGCGTGCATTGGAGCATTTCACTGTTGAATTTTAGATTGTGTCAGAGTTAAGCACCAGCTCTCTTTTAGAAAAGGGTCATACCCATGATCTGATGGGTAGATGAAGCCGCTGCATAAATTCAGACGCTTCACTGAATGATGGCAAAAGACAATTCAGGGGAGATGCATAAATCTTTATCAGTCTGATTGTGTTTTGACCTGCACCTTAGTCAAAAGCTGTGGGCAGTGACCAACAGAATAGGATTATGGATTCAAGCAGCCAAAGTGAGGTTTGTCCACACACTAACTGGGCTTGGTATCCGTGACAAAGCGAGTAGCCAGACAATCCAAAGGGCCTCAGAGTTAAGCTTGTTCCAGTGTATTCAGACGGCCAAATTATATTGTTTGGCAGCTGGTAAGGATGCCAACCCCGTCATGTGCATCCCTTTCAATGTATACCATCTACGGCTGATTGAGAGAACAGTCCAACGTAGGCCGAGGATGGCTGGATAGGCACGCTGGAGGGGCTTCCAGCTGGCAGGAGAGCTCAGTGGGACTCCCCATAAGGAGCAGAGTCTGTAGGAAAACAAAGATGAATACACTTCCTTTTTTGCTGGTACCTCAAACATGACGTGAGGTATAAAAAGACAGGCATCAAATCATGTACTGTCTGGCATAAAACCATAAACAGTAGGCACAGCTTAGTGTGCAACAAATTGACAAGAAAAGGGTTTCATTTTTTCAAATAATGTGGGGCAACTGAAACGGCTCCAGTTCCTTTTTAAACTACTGGATGTGTGTTTTCTGCCAAAATGATAAACCTTCTGTTTATTAATACCATAATCAATCATTCTGCAATACCTAATGATTCTGTTGAAACAGCTGAAAGTCACTGACCACTTTGTTAGGTACACCTATTCAAATGCTCATTAACACCAGTCACATTGCAACTCAGTGGATTTAGGCATGTAGGCAAGACGATCTGCTGAAGGTCAAACCCAGAATCAGAATGGGGAAGGAAGATGATTTAAGTGACATTGTTTTTGGTATTGTCCAATACAGCCTTATTTGGGGTTTGCAGAGAATGGTCTGAAAAACTGAAACTATCCAGCAAGCTGGGTTGCAAATGCCTTGTTGATGGAAAGGTCAGAGGAAAATGTCCAGACTGCTGATAGGAAAACAACAGTAACTGAAATAACCACTCCTTTGAAGGTCTGCAGAAGATTAACTCTTAACACTCAACATCTCAAACCTTGAAGCAGATGGGCTACAGCAGCCGGAACAGGAAAATGAAGCTACAATTCAAATGGGCTCACCAAAATTGAATAAGAAAAGATTGTAAAAACCTCCTTGGGTCTGATGAGTCTAGATTTCTGCTGCAACCTTTGGATGGTTGGGTCAGAATTGGACTTAACATGAAAGCATGGATCAATCTGGTGCCATGTCACAAAACTCAAATCAACTTACACTGGTTTCTTGAAGACGTCACTGTACTCAAATGTACCCCACAGTCACCAGATCTCAATCCAATTAAGCACATTTGGGATTCGATGGAAAAAGATTCACATTATGTACAAACTGTGTGATTTCATCCCATCATAATTCTACATAATAAAGTGTCTGAGTGTATAAAGGCTTTATTTCTAAAGTATTTTCACGTGCCTTACCAGAATATTTCTGATTTAATGTTGAGAGCATTGCACAGAAAATAGCACTAGGAGCCCTTAAATGCCAGACTGATGTAATTAATAAAGTCAATGATTATACACAATCTTTTAAAGCTGGAATATAGTTATATGCCCTTTTTGATCAGGTAGAGTATTGAGTCTTGATTATGGTATGCTTGAAGAAGGATAATACCCTGCCTTTGTCATAGATGGAATTAGAATATGGCATCGCATTGCTCAATATGGAATATACCTCAGGAGGCGTTGACTGGAACTGTTGTTGTTGTTGCAGATTTCTTATGTCTAGTACAGGCAAATGGATGGCACTAAAGCACTGTTACAAGTAGGTCAGTTGTTTTATTTATGCTCTTCAAAAGAAACTGCCATGTTCCAATATACAATGGCAACAAATGCAGGTGCTGCTCCTGTTTCTTATAACTAAAATGACTTCATTTCCCCTATTACCGTGGTGCCGTTAAAGATTAAATTAATCATTTTTACTGTAGACATATACACGGACAAATACACAGACATATACACACATATTTACGGTAGACATATAATTCAATGCTGTGATATCTAACCTTCAGCACATTGTGTCAGAGGTTAAAGGATTACCAATATGAGATTAAGTCAGCATTAATCCCCAGTTTTTGTCTTTTCTATAAAAAAAAATAAGCCAAGACTTAGCATCCAGCTAAACCCTTTATTTTTTTCCAGTCTCCTCACTAAAGATATCCGTCTTTGGATGTCAACAACAAGCTAAATCCGTGGTAATAATATATGCAGGAGTTACCTAAGTCTTTATCCTGTGATTAAGGATAGAGGGAGTCCTTTATGAAAAATTGCAAACATAATATAGTTAGGTTAATACTTCAAAAATAATATGCTAGCATGTTGAGTATGATTAAAAACACCACTTCATTTTATTTTTATTAACTATTTTCTTCAACAGAATATTGTCACAGTGTCTTTTATTAATGTGTCGTTTTGCGTCCAAATGTACTACAGTGTACATTTTACAACAGTATAGTGCATAGTATTAAATATACTATATCGTATTTTATATATCAGTATTTTATTTTCATATATATTGCACTCACCATACAGGGTTTGCAATTCATCCTCAGTTTTAGGTACACAAAGAAGTGTCTTGGTTTAAAAAACACTGGATGTGACAAAAATAGACTAAAAAAAAGCTATTGCGTTTTAACAGGAAAAAAGTAAATAAAAAAATATATACAAGTGGAACTTTGCTAAAGATAGAATATGATGATGTCAGATGTGATTAGTACAGGAATAATCTTCTCTGCTGCTGCTCTACAGTTATGATCTTTGATTTAATACTATGACCTAACCCCGACATTTGAGGTCAAACGATTACCTTTATGGGATCATTTTATGACATCATGTCATCTTTTATATTAATACTGTACCTCAGTAAATGCCTGTGTTGTAAGATGACGCTCCTGTCGACCTCAACATCTGTTTTAATCCTAACTGAAGTGCAAAAAAAAAAAAAAAAAAATAGCAGCAGCATGTGTTACAACAGATTTTTGCTTCACAGTCTGGTTGTACATGCAGTGGAACAATTTTTTGAGTTTTCCTTTAGCATATTTATTTTTTCATGAACATGGCGAATAATAATATCTGTAAAATAGAACTTATTACCTATAAACATGAGATAAATAAGGGACTTACTGTATAAACATTAACCAATTTTTGAGGGTGCCCTGCAAGGCTCAGGCCCTGCTCTGCTATATGTTGTTGCTAGGCAACATGATTATGTCATAAAATCACACAGTATATCACAATATTAAAGTTATGTGGATACATAAAATATGATATTGTTGTGAAATCAAATTACACAAGGTTTTTCAGATGTGTTCATGGTGCATAAATGCTAAAAATTGTCCACGTTAGCCAGTTGGTAGGTGGTTGCTATGCAACATGATGATGTTATAATATGTGATATAGATAAGAGCCTTAAGGGGCCTAAGATGCACCTGTGTGCAAAGTTTGGTTGCTGAACTCCAGACTATGCAGGGGGAGATTTCCATTCAACAGAGAGAGATATTTGTGTATTATTGTAAAATGTGCATTTTACGCATTTTTAAAAAAATTATGAGTTATAAATATTTTTTATAACTCATTCAGGTATTTCTTTATTGGAGGTATGTGTCCACCTCTGCTTCATGTACCATGCAAATGTAATCAGATCTGTAACATCACATTTCAGTAAATATAAAATCCACATGAATTCCAAAAACTAAATAAAAACACTTCAGTACAAGATTAATAGCGACCTCTGCATGACAGTTGGTACTCCAAAACAACAGAAGGGGCGTTTATATACATCGTAGACTCTTTTCTTTTTTTTTCTTTTTTTTCAATTTATCAGACTACAAGTAGTTGGTCAACCCAAAACCAGTAATAACTCATTCTCTCATTTCCTGTGCCACTCTCACTAAAGTTGTAAGTCTGATAGAGCACAGTTACCCAATCTGTGAACATCATATCTGTATGAACTACAGAAGTTACCTCATAACTGTAATCTCCCTCTCTCTCTTCCTTTCTCCCGCTCTGCTGTTTCCCATTCCATTCCCCTAGTAAACAGGAAGAGATAATCTGAGCGGAGATTATTGTAAGATTAGTTGTGTCTACTGTATGTTATTTGTTTGTAATGTGGCGTAGGGCACAAATTCATTGGCAACACATAGTCAGATGATGTAGGGAGGGAATGACTGACACAGGAGAGATGGACGAATTGTTTTTATGGTTAAGAAAAACTTAACATATAACCAAGTCAAGAACACTCTGGAGATGGCAGATGCATCACGGTCAAAGCCTTCAATCAAGAGATGCCTGAAAGTAAATACATTATAACAAGATGCAAAACACTGATTACACTCAAGACCAGGAATGCAAAATTGTAATTTTTGAGAAAATGTCAAAAAGAGCCTGAGAGGTTCTGGAAAAAAACAAACAAATAAATAAAAAGTGATCAGCCAGTGACTCAAAGTGGAAATGGATAATGACCCAGAGCACACAACAAAAGCAACCCAAGAAAACCCCCCAAAAAAAGGCTGATCTGAACCTAACAGTGTTATCTTTCCCTTTATTAAATAAAAAATGGAATACAGAAAGCCCCACAAACCATGGTTGTCTAGACTACAGGTATTGGCTGCAAATCTTATAAAGATAGGCTTTATATGTAAATTTACATTTGTTTGTTTGTCCCCCTGAAATAGGAGCCTGTGTGCAAAAAAGTCTAATTTCTAAAGTTTAATCACATATTGATTGTTTAAATTAAAATCCACTGTTGTGATGTACAGAGGCAAAGACACATAAGTTATGTCTTTCTACCAAACAAACATTATGGATGACACTATATAATATGAGTTAACATTTATCCTTTCATTGACTTTCATTTTGTCATGAAAACCTGTCAAAGCAGTGGTACAGCGATCTTGGACCTAAATTTTGGCTCACAAATATGGGCCAAAACTGGTGAATTACATGTGTGGCACAGTGAAACCGTGGTAAGTACTGTAATGTCCTGAGTTTTAAACCACTGGCTTGCTGGGTCCTTCAGTGTGGAGTATGCTCTGTCTGTGCCTGCAAGGGTTCTCTTCAGGTAATCTGGCTTCCTCACATAAACCAAAGAAATGCATGCTAGGTCCACTGATATATTATAAATTGGCCGTAAGTGTTAATGTGAGTGTGAAAAGTTGCCTGTCTCTGCAAAAGATGGATAACCTGTTCAGGGTGTACCCAGCTTCTTTCCCATAAAAGCTGGGATGGGCCCCCCTCGACACCGAACTGCATAAATGGGAGAAAATGAATGGATACGTGGATGCATGGATTGCATATAAACTAATATTTCTTGGCTGTATTTGATCAGAAGCTTCTGTTTGCTGTCTGTGCATTTGGGCACCTATGTGTGCTTTCTCCACCGCCAATCTTATATTGTTTTAAAGGGCAGCTTAGAGGCCCTGGGGTGTCTGGACTGAGGAAAATGCAATATATCAACCTGCTGAATGTTGTGCTGTTAACACTTTGGTAAAATAACCCCCTGGTCATAAAGATAGATAGCCTTTTTTTGTAGCAAATTTTGCCGTTCCTGTCTCAGAACACTTTATTATTTGCTTTGACTTTTAGTTTCCAAGATATAGATAAAACTGCAAATCACACTTGAAGCTTCTTAATTCCTCATTTTTAACAAGATATTTAGGGAATGACAGAGTAGGACGAAAAACACTCCAGTATGGGTTGAAGGTTCTGCAGGTGATCTACCAACAGTTTGCTAATTTGTAATGTGACGGCCAGTGGGCTGGCCTTGTGTTTTGCTTTTTCTGTTACCTGTTTCTTGCAGGTAGGTGGAGCTGTCCCAATTATTGATGCAGCACACCTGAGAGGCCAGTCCCAGTGTATATAAAGACACCTTGACGGAACCAGGGGGGCGCTGGCTTTGGGCTCTGGCTCTCTCTGTCTGGCACCCATCATGGAAGTTTCAGTTATGGCTGTTATGTCCTTTAAATGGTCTTTAAGTTGCTTTACCTAATTTCATTAAATATGTCTTACAGCCGTTAAAAGCCTGTGTGTGGTCTCCCTCTTGATTGTCACTTCCTATGAGCCGGGTTGTGACAGTAAGTAAAGTCAGTTCTTTTTAGTAATTACAGTTCAATCTAGTACACTTTGCAAGGTAAGAAACCAAACAGACCTGAGGGAGCAAGCAATCTACAACAACAACAACAACAACAACAACAAAATAAAAGTATCATTTTCACACAGGTCTTTAATATATCCTGATATGGGGCAAACTGATGGGTATCGTATGGCGTCTTGGGGGCTGAACAACTGCTCTCTGGATAAATTTGACAATTTGGGTTGGCGTGCAGGATTCAGAGAAGCCTTTATTAAAAACAAGCCTACCTTATTTTATATCTATGTGTAACAGTGACTGAAAAACTGTACTTATCCTCCTGAGAACCCCATGTTAATTAAGTTATTGTTACTGTGCCATGAAGTAAATTCAGGCATGACTTATGTTTATGTATTTGAATTAAAGATGAAATGAAATAAACGGATAAAAAACCACCTGCAGGCCACACCCCAACAGTTTCTGCAAAACCTTGAAATTCATGTACTGATACATGAATGGCATACGTTGACAGTTTGATGGTAATTTAATAGGAGTAGGAGTACTCTGCTCGCCAAATTTTGTCCTAGAAGCGAAAAAGGTCAGCTGCAAAAAATGCTAGCGTCCACGTCGAAGTATTGCAAAACTGTTATAAAACTTGCAAAACTGGCCCTCTGTTATAACGCACTGCATTAGTTTTTAACCACATTACAAGTAGAGATTGTTAATTTTGACCCTCGTGATAATAATTAAAAGAAGCGACTGACTAATCCAAATCAAATCCAAATCCAGATGCTTGATTGTGAGTGCCTCCATTAGGCCTGGTGTTTAAATATGCACACTCTGAAATTGTAAAAGTATAAAAGATTGTTGTTTGCACTTAGTTTCATGCCTTCAGCGAGACGTGGCACGTGTTGAAACCGGGTGTAAACCATATGCTTTTGCTATTTAATATTATTTGTTAAACTACAGACACTATGTTGATTTTGTGTTATGGAATTTGAAGACGTCATGTGAAGAAATAATATGATTCTAATTTAACTTTCTTTTTAAATAAACTGAATTGGTAAAATTTAGGTCATAGACACATAAACACCCACAAAAATCTCTGTCCTTAATTTACTGTTCATCTATACAAGCACAGAACACAAGGCCATAAAACAATCTAAAATACTGTGCTTCTGAAGGAATTATGTTCTTGCAACATACAGACAGATATAAGGTTTTGTAGCACAATGTAAATAAAAAAAACCTCAAAGACATTGACACACACAAGCACAGTCACTCGCACTGTGACAGTCATAACCACGCAGGGGAAAATGTCAGTCTCTTTGTCAAGCAGAAGAGCCTGACAGAATCAATTAGCAGGCAGGGAGAATGGAGAATACTGGATTCAATTAAACTGACAGCTTTCCCCATAGGCACACCACTCACTGGGCCATTATTCAACCAAACTGTGTGTGTGGATGAAAAAGAGGGAGAGCGACTAAGAAGGTGTGTGTGTGTGCGTCTTTGTGTGTGTTAGAGAGTGTGTCCCTGTGTGTTTATCTTGAGGATGAATTCATTTCACTCCATCCGCTCTGAGGTCAGCTAGCTCTGTTAGGGATTTAGACCAACACAAACACAGTCAAAGTCTAATCCCGCCTTCAGCTGTCCCCACCAAGCCACACACACAGTGTCCATAGTTCAAAGAGCAGCTTTGGTATCAATACAGCAGATTCGTGGGCTACATTAGCATTAGCAGGAAAATGGCTTTCTGACACTGGCTTTTGAAGAGAGCTCCAGCAAAGGAGATATTCTATCAGTCTTGATTATAGCCATATTTACAGTCACTGGCATGGATATTGTTAGCAGAATTTGTGGCTTAGCCCTGAAAACTGTTTCAGAGCCACAGTAGGAGGAACCAAGGGCATTCACCCTTGCAGAAAATATATAACATTTCATAATCAATAAGGAGAATGTAGCTGGTGGTATACAAAATGTACTTTATGCATAAATGAAATAGCACAGCAGCTGAGTTTGGGTGGGTGTGTGGAGGTTGCACTTGATTGTTGGTGTTATTATTGTATGCTAAGCAATTTGTTCAGTCCATCTGTAATGCGAAGTGTTGTTAGCTATTTGAAAATGTTTATCTGTAATATAAAAATGTCTTGGTGCCTGTTAATGTGTGTTTTTGTCTGGTCATTTCCATAAACACATACAGCACATCTACAAAAAATTATATTTGAATACAGATTACATTAATTTACAATTACAGGGAAATATTTTCCTGGATTATGTTTGCTTGCCCCATAAGTACATCTAATCCATTTATTACTTGCTTACTTAGTGCTGGACTGTTTGCCCTTAAAACCCAGATGACAAGGTTAACAAATATAGGTTTATAAAATGCTGCACAATTAATCAAATTTGCATCTTGATCACCATTTTGGGTATCCACGTGCTTCACCAACACAATGCAAAGCAAAAGCAAATCAAGAAAAAAAAAAAAAAAACAACCCAAACAAACAAAAACCAGCCTGGCCACATTTCTTCATGTTCCAGTCATAATATTCCCTGCACTGTGCACGTTGAAGTTACTGGGGTGGTCTGGGCGAGTAACACTATGTTAAAATATAGCTATACAGCAAAAATCAAATGTCAGACACAGCAGAAGCATAAAAGCTTGTCCCTCAAAGCAGAGCATCAAATCATTAGCAGAAAGTGCTGCACAGTTGTATCTGTGCTACACAGCAACACAGCAAAGTTATTCAGCTGCCAGAAAACACCATAAAATGCTGTTTAATACAGCATACAAGAAACACCGTCAAACACAATGCAGTGGTTGCTAACATGCACTCAGACATTCATAAACCTGGACTGCACAGCACGTTAATTCAGATTATTTAACTATATGTACCTTAATGTATCAATGTATGATTCATTTAAATACTCTTCTGCCCAAATGTTGTCATTTACAAGCAAAAACAGTTCAGCCACTAATATGACCACAATGCAGTGGTTGCTAACGTGCACACAAATGTCCAGAAAAGTGGACCATACAGTGTGTTAATCCATCCAGCTCACAAAGATGCACTGGAGTCACTAATAAAATCCTTTAACCATAGCTATTTGTTCACTAAGCACAGTGAGCAAATGGTCAGCATGCTGGACAAATAGTATCTGATCCCCACCCATTACTTTTGTAAAGTGGTAAAATGTCACAGAGGAAATGCAGAGTGATCTCACAGCTGTCAAAGACTTTGGTAGTGTTTTTCACATCCATTATTCAAGTACAAACAAAGTGACACACTTTATGTATTTTGCTATAGGACAGGCAGTTAGGTCAGGTGAATAAGGATGCATCTTCAAAGATATTTTAATTAAGAGGAATGCGGGACAGTGTACTGTAAAGCTGAAAGCAGTGCCCTGTTCATTAAATTTTGTGTTTGGTTTTGGTGTATTTTTCTTGATTCATATGCATTTCTGAATTTAGGCGAATAAGGAGTTTCAGTTGTATTTCATGCAAAGATTTGGACATTACCAGAAATGTCGGACCACATGAATGTTCAAGTAGTGTTATGGTTATGTGACAGAGAAATAAAAATAATCTTTGTCTAAATATTTAACAAATAAAATCATTTTGGCCAAAATCGTACAGCCCTAAAAATAATATAAACCTTTTCATGTGACTTGCTATCATAAAAAAATCTAAATGACAGAATTTCTACTTTCATGACTGCTTTTCTTAGACCTTGGACCTTAATAATGCAATTTTTCATCACTGTATAATATAATAGCAAGAATGCATCCATATTTTCAATGTCTGCAGCTCTTGTTACAAAGGTTCTGCTGATGTGTCTAATTGTACAATTTTTTGGAGAAAAAGTGACTTTTTCTTTAAACGTAATCGAGAACAACATAGAATTGTGTGGGAATGTTAGTTTGGCATAGAATATCTTAGCCACATGCATTACTACACTGTGCTTACCATCAATAAACTGTAGTTTGAATTCTTGCTCGTCTGTTGATATATCTGTCAATCTACCACCACTGAAACGAACAGAACCTCTAATCTAATCTTTCTCCATCTCTGTCTCAAGTCTCATTGAGTTAAACATGTGCCACAGATAAACAAGGAGAAGAAAAGCCAGTTGATGGCCAAGTATTTAGGTGTATACCACACGAGCACCAGTGCTGTCACCTGATATCATTACTGGCCAGCTGGACCTTTGTAGGCCCTACATGTTATTAACTGATTCTGGCAGCCGAGCATTACACAGATCTCACAAGATATTTACGGTAATTTCTGTATTATATTGATTGTGGTAAAAGTCCAGTTTTTTCCACGTTTTGTGTATTTGATACAGAACAAAGTATGAATGCAAAATGAAAATCTTAAGATGAATACCCATGACTTGACTTGATCTGATTTGATCTTAAGCAAATAATACGCCCTATATTAAAATGAACTACAGTTAGGAAACTGTTGAAACGAAAGTAAGCCTCATATCCTCGTTGTCTCTTTATGTCTCTAAACTGAAAGTAAGCCTCGGTGTGTGAGGTGTATTGTGGGGGCTACAGAAACTCCCAGAAGCAGCACGATGTGACTCTGGTGTCACTGTCTTTTATTTCTCTCATTTATCACCTCACAGTATACCTGGAATATGGTGGTTTCTATGTACTTAAACAAAGCATGGTTACGGGGGAGCAGCTATAGCACTAGTACACCCTTTGCTACATTGGTTTTCTAGCATGAAAAGGTGTTAGACAATACAGGGACAAATAAATTCAGTGCAACCATCCAAATTTATGCAGAGACACAACTTACACACATAGGTTTAACAAGAGCTGGAGTGATGGAACATAAAGCAGCACAGAGGGAGGAAAAGCTCTCTAAACTGGAGCTGTTGGCAACTAGTTAAAAATGAATAAGTCTAACCCATACCACAGTCTGTGTGCATACATTTGTTGTCAAGTAGGTGTTTTCCTTCTTGACAGAGATAACTGACTGTCGGTCAGCTTAAGGCACATTAATGACTATTGCCCCTAGGGATGGGTATTGATAAGATTTTCACGATTCCGATTCCATTTTCGATTCTGTTTAACGATTCGATTCTTTATCGATTCTCTTATCGATTATTTTTTCAAAAAAAAGGAGAACACTAAGGTCAATTAGCTTAGATCTTTGTTTTATATCTTCTCTTTGAACAAGATAGAAATTTAGGAATAACATGGCCTTACAAACCCAACAGTGAGATCTTAAGAGATCCAGCCTACGGCTCTTCAATGGGGTGTCACAGGGTCCCCAGGAAAAAAAATTGTAAATGTAAAATAATAAAATAAATATTCTTCTGTGGCAATAACAAAGTATAACATAAATTATTCTGTAGCAATTACACAAGAATATCCAATAATGTCCCTGCCTACAATTAAACACATTCACTTACCGAAAATCGGGGGCATCTGCTGTGGCAAATGGGTTCAAGCCTTTTACCACAGACTTAGTCACTGCGCGGTGACATTCGTCTATCCTGGCCTGAATGGAGACGCTACCGGTAGACTGCAGCGACAACTGCCAGCATCTGAGCCAGCCAGACTCTGTCTGTCTCTCTCATCATGATCACCTAAATGCACAGTAATGGCAGGTTTTGTAATAAGGCAGATCGCGCTAACATAATATGCACTGTTAGTTGATTATTTACCTGCTGCATTAACAGGAGAGGACGTGCAAACGTTACCGCTGCTGCTGGATTGAGGTTCACGAGTCCGGAGCGGAATTAAAAACATGACATTCATTTAAGGTTATCGCGTGTTTTGTGAGCAAATGCTTTTGCATATTCGTAGTGTTTCCTCCCTTAAATGAAATATCTACTTTGCAAGTATTGCAAGTTGCCCTGTTGTCATCCGTTCTTGTAAAGTATAACCAAACTTTTTAGCGTTTGAGCCGCCATGTTTTCTGCCAGGTAAATGACGCTCCGCAACGTGGTGACGTCATTTGGGGCGACTGGAATCGATAAGGGAATCGTTTGCAAAAATGGCAAACAATTCCAAGGAATTGAAACAGTGGGAACCGGTTCTCAACAAGAACCGGTTTTCGATACCCATACCTAATTGCCCCACACCTTCTGAAATGGTGAGGAGACATAAATGTACTAAGAAAGGTGGTGCTTTCTCACACTTATAATTCTAAAGAGTAAATAAACAGCAATCAAAGTTAGAGTCAAGAGCATTTTTGAAAACGTTCTTCTCCCAAATCCTGAGTAAGATGGAGCACAGGTGCAGAATACAGTTAAAAGCTTTTCAATTTCATATATATATATGTATATATATATATATATATATATATATATATATATATATATATATAACTTTTTGGCTCCATGGTGTAATGTATTACTGTATGTGTAGGCTGTCAGGAGGTTGTCAGTGGAAGAAAGTCCTTATAGTTAGTAATGCTTGGTCATCGCTGATCTAAGGACTTCAAGCAACAACTTAGTCAAGCTGTAGTTGATCAAGTGCAAATGCCCAACCACAGAATAAGTCAAGTGCAGTCAAATGTAGGTGAGCTTGATACACCGAGGCCTTTTCTTTCTCTGTATAGTAAATAGGGTAATTTTTCTGTCATGAAAAACAAAAGAAATGTTGATACATCTTAGTACACACCTTGTTTCTCCTAATGACAAATGGTCTTGAGACTGCTAGCATTATTTGTGACTCCAGCTAGACAGCCTTGTTTTGACAGTACTTTAGAGTTTTAAGTTCATTTTATTTAACAAATTCTGAGTGTGTGATAAAGTTAGTGAAGAGCGAAGTTTTTTAGGTGTTAGCTAGCTAGGTGGGAAACATGAGTGAGACAAAGACTCACAAAGACTCAAAAGTACACAGTAAGTTGCAGGTTGTTGGCAACACTTGACGACAGGACAAATGATAAAGCACAAACGCATTTCAACATCTATATAGTGTTACACCGCTGAAAAAATGGGCCAACTCATCTCCCGTGCAACATTTGTATTTTTACAGAAAACTGTAAAAACAGAAAAATGTGACATTAATCAGTTCTCTTCGGCTCGCGGGCACTACCTACTGACACTACCTTCTAGTGCAGATAACATTACTTTTTTCCAAACTTATACAGTTTAATATTCACATGCACCGCTGTTATAAACTGCTTAAATCACAAAAATACATTTTACTATACACATGGATAACATAGTGAACTCTCATTACAGTTTTATCTTGTTTTTTACTACTGTTTTAATCTATGTATGAATCTGTCTTATTAACTGTATTTATTAAACTAGATCTCTTTCAAATAAAGGTTTTAATATATTACTATAGCATTCACTCTTCATGAACTAAACATACAGCATTTTCTCTTATTGTGCAAACATATTAAGTGTGGCTTTAACCCAAAAAATACCTGCAATGAACCGAAGACTTTCGGTACTGTCTAACAACTGGATCGGCACTGGCTAACAACTGGACCAACTTGGATTTAGCCCTCTACTGCATGACTTTTTAATTTTTCAGGAAAAAAACTATTTCACCTTATTTTGGGGGCGCTTTAGGGTCCCCATTAATATATCAATCATAAAAAACCAAACCGATATTGGTTTGTTGCTTCAAGGCAACACTGTGCAACAAGGGTAGTCAAACACCAACATTTCACAGAACAATAAAACACAAAAATACATCCAACATTTGGATCCAACACACACACACACATTGTGTTTCCATCACTTCTGGGGACATTACAAAAACTTACATTTATTTCCTGGAGACTTATCCTCACCCTACCCATCACAAGTCCCTGCCTGAACCTAACCCTAACCCTGACCTTATCCTAAACCTAACCTTACCCTAACCCTGACTCAAGCCTTCACCCTAAAATTTAATGATTTACCTTGCAATTTTTACCCATAAAGTAGGCGAGACTTCACAATGTGAGTGTGTAAACAGATTTGTGTCCCCACAACAATAAGTAATACACGTCCACACACACACACGCACATAATTACTTTACCAACTGACCCCTGAGCTCCTAAGTGTCCCTCAAACCTGATTCAGGGATCCACTACTTCACTGTCACTCCCCCAAAGCTCACTGTCCTCACTTTCTGAGGACAGAAAGTGCACATTCCCTTGGTTTCCTTCCATAAAAGGTTTTTGCGTCCGTGAACTGTAATTATCAGTAGATTGTAAAGTAAAAAACATTGACTATGATCATATAAATGCACACAAACACATCTCTACACACATATGCTAATGAATTATATTGCCTGAAAAAAATTAGGCTAACTGCACAGTGTTGTCTTGAGGCAACGAATGAAAATTAACAGTTTTACTGTATAAATAAATTTTAAAAAAGTAGAACAAACAATCAAATATGCTTCTTAACATATTCATGCACATGCAAGTATTTTTTATATACATTTATTTCACTATAAACATGTAAAATAGTAATCTTTATCTTACCTCCTAATGGAGATGTCTCTCATGTACTGAAAGCCCCCCCCCCCCCCCCAAATGAAAGTCACACCACCTTCAACTCATCATTTTATTGGAAAGAGATGTGTCTGGTAGCATTATTTGAAAAAAAAAGTTTTTTGTTTTTTTTTGAATGTCCAGTGTGAGGCATGAAAATGTGGTTACGCTATGCAGTAGAGGGTTAGCTCTCTAGCTTAACATTCACCACAAACAAAACATTTATCATTAATCGCCACTGCTGTCTGTTACTTTTATAACATCTGTTTTATATTATCAACCACCCAGCTTACCTGTAAAAACAGAAAAATGTGACATTAATCAGTTCTCTTCGGTGCACGGCTGTACACTGCCTCTTCACCACTGACGCTACTTCTTCTAGTGTAGCGGCATTTGTACAAAAAAAAATAATACAAAAGTATAAGTGTTTTAGTTTGTCTGAGGCAGTGTACTTCTAGTAACTTTGCAACCTATTTTCACTGCTGATTAATAGAGTCGGTAAGCTAGAGTGGCAGTTGCAGGTAGACTTTTCTCAGCTACAATCTGGAACATTCAGACAGACAGGCAGGGCTGATAAGGTTTGCTGCTTTGCTCCCACATTAACAATATCATTTTATTATCAGCCATAGCCACAAGCTGTTACCTTAATGATACCAGCTAACATGGCTATCAGGTAATTGCTGATAGTTAAAAGGCTAACGTTAATATGTAAGCAGGTTTAAATTTATGAAAATGGTTTAATACTTAAATTTTGTCAAAACGGGAACTTTGTTGACCTTCGAAATTCCTCATAAAGTGTTGTTCGGTGTAGTGAACAATGACTCCTTCAGTTGCTAATGAGGGGATGGGTTCTATACCTGCCTGTCTGAAGATGTAATAGCTAATCAGATATTATTATACATTTTTCTACTTTAAATATTATTTTTTAGTATCATTTTTGTGACACTAGAGTGTGTATGCATTATTTTTTGCTCTGAGTTTATTGTTGAAGTAAGAAAACAAGTGTTCCCATAGATGAGATACCTTGGTTGCCAGTCCCACCCTGCCCAGAGCTGGAACACTTCCAGACTCTACACTAGTAGACTATTTTTTTTCTTTTCTTTTCATTTTTTCACAAAAACACAGGAGCAGCGTCTAGCTGTGTGTCTGGGGTAAAACAGTATTATTTTTCAGCTACAAGCACACTTGATGTTACAAACACTGAACCGTTTGGTCAGATCTGTTTATTTGAATCTGAAAAATCGAGCTTTGTTCGAGTCTGAGTCTGACATATGTTTTTAATGCACAAAATACTTTTCAGGTCTGGTGTGTAAAGGCCCTAAGACGTACTTGGGGCAAATACCTGTTAACTGATGTGAAAGTCAGTATTTGTTTTAGCAGCTACATTACCAAAAACGTTTCATTCAATTTCAGAAGAAGTCTGCAATGTATATAAAGTGTAATTCTAGACCACAGGGAATGAGATCCAGTGAGAATATTTGTTATATCTCTGTGCCAGGTGAACAAGTAAGCCGTACTCCAAGTCTGCTTGCCTGTTTCTGCCTTTTTGTAAGTAATTTACACGCACACACACAAACACACACGCACACACACACACATACACACACACACACAGACACACACACACACACAGAGAAAGGCGGACAGACTTTCAACCAGTTAGCTCCTAAACCAACTGTAATAGGTTAGATTTTGAAGAACCACGGGTAGATTTCCTCCTATTTTTCAAAACTATCGATCCACGAGCCGCCCAAGGCCCATCAACCACAGAGAGAGTGAAATGTGCAAACAAGAGAAAAAGATACAAAGGGAGGGAGATAGAGAGAGGAGATTAAATTCATTTTAAGCGCACTGTTGACAGTGGGGACATGTGCTAATTATAGCACATCTATCATAAACAAAACCCGTGACGGGAGAGAATGAATGAACGGACTAAAAAAAGGAAACATAAATGTAGAAGAGAAAAAGATTAACTATCATGGAATGAGTGGTGTTGACACTGGGGAGCATGTATTTAGTTCAGCTGGTGGATTAAAGCCTAATTTTACATCCATCTAAGTGGGCCATAGGGGGAGAGAGTGGGGCTGACGGTGATGCTTGTTAATGGTTAAAGAGTCTTGTAAGGGCTGGGACAGACTTTGAATTCAATGACAAGTTGTGCTTGATACATGATAGAGGTTTTAGAGGCTTAGTTCAATAGTGTTAAACAGAAGATATACAACAGCTGAATTGTTCACTAAATGCGTTTCAGCAACCAAATCAAAACCAAACACCTCCAGTTTATTTTCTATACTTGTGTCCCTAATCTCATAGGCAGGAAAGCTCACTGAAATTTGACACTAACCACATACTGTGATGGCACTAAATCAATCACTCTGGAGGACAGCTGACAAAACCTAAAGACGTCCGAATAGCCTTGACCTTCATGGCGATTGTGTTACATTGCTTTTACTACTGCACAGGACTATGTTGAAGTAGAGCCTAATTTAAAGGTATTAACTACTTGAGAATATAAGAAAAAACAAAAAAAAGTGTCTGAGTTATAAGCAGAGGAATTAAGCGAAAAAAATACAAACAAAATAAGAGAAAAAACAGTGACTATTACGTTGGACTGCAAGTGAAAGAAAAGCTCAGTTTTGAGCTTGCTGGATATTCTAAGCAGGGAAAACACGTAATAGTTCTGATGTTCAGCACTGACACGAGCAGACTTAGTTATGTGTTTACATTCTGACACATTTTTGCAAATGATCTACTTGGCTTATGCAACAGTAGCAGCAAGTGCAACAAGATTATTAAATCAGAATGTATCCAAACGAAAAGTGCCAAGGCCCTTCAAATGCACACGTTTCAAACACATTCAAATCCCAGCCTTTACATAATTCATTCAATCCATCAATATATGCACGCCAATAATTAACAGACACTGAAATGCACTGCATGTTGTGAGCAATGAAAATGCAAAAACAATGTAATATAATACTCGTTTGCTTGTTTGTTTGTTCTCTCCTCCACAGTCTCATCTCGTTTCATCTCTTGCTCATTCCATGTTGTTGTTTGTGAACTTCATAACTTCCTAATTTTTCTATGTGTTCTGTCGTTCATAGTTAAAATCATGGTCATGCAAATATATTTGGTGATTATTGATAAACCAGTCGTTACTGTGGCTGGTTAAAAATGAATATATGGTGATAGAGAACAATAACCAGAGCAGGAGAGAGCGTGAAGAAGCAAAAGAAGAAGCATGAACTAATTGACACAGACAGAGAGATGGGGCCACAGCACGATCGACAGCTAAGGAGGAATGCTCTTCACCCGCTTTAATGGCAGATCCCACGTGAGCTTCCATGATTTGATATGTACGGACCAAATGTACACAGGCCAGCAGAGTATAATGAACTGAAAAGGGCCAATTAAAACAGGATGCTACTGAGACCTTGTCCCATTAGCAGGGATAGGACACTGTTTTAACAATTAACAGTGACTGCTGTGGCCCAAGTGAGGCCATTAGCTCATAGCACAAAAGGGACTCTATATGCTTAGCTTTCTGTGAATATAGTAAAAGATGACCTCATTTCCAGGAGTCATGAAGTGTCAGAATTCTTTAATGTTCCATCCATTATTACTTAAAAAAGGGCACAGATGAAAAGTATTGGCACCCTGCATAGTCAGCATTTGCAAATGTCATAAACATGCTTTGAACCAAGCTAAGAAAGTAACAATTTTTGGTGGTGAAGGTAGTTGGAGGATTGGGGGTGGCGTCATTGGGGTTATATCGGTTATAATCTTTTTCTAATATGCTTCTACTTCCATGAGACTCCTTGTTTTGATGACATTTAGAAGATTGTGAGAGGTATATCTTTAAGGGAGGTTGTGGCTGTAGATTGCGGTGTATAGGCATTTCATTCTGTTGTTGATGCCATCCTCGTTTAATCTTCAGTGTGTTTTGCTGAGGTGTGATGTTATAGGATTATGGTGTTTAAATGAATCTGTATACCAGTGAAATGTTCCCTGTGCCAGTGACGGCAACAGAAGCCTGAAGCACCATCGATCTAACTCAGTGCTTAAGAGTTAGAGAGGTGCCTTTTCATTCATTTCTGCAATGTCTTTCCTTCAATCATATATTTGGTCACTGTGGCATGAAATGCCAATTTTCTTTTAGAATTTCAATTTTTGTTAATGCTGGGCTCATCTGGCTATTAGAAAGATATTCAGAAATGAAGCATAGTGCTGATAAGCTAATAAAGTTCTGAGAGTTTGGTAGAACATTTCTAAGAAGTAAATATGTACATAACGTACGTACACATGCCACAGACTGAAACGCTCTGTCCCCTCTAGTCTTCAGCCTTGTACAAGGAACAGCCAACAAGTTCTCAGTGTTTAATAGGAAGCTATTATCCATTTTGTGCTTTGTATGTAAGTGCAAGACTTTTGCACTGTCCTATTTCTTTCAACTTAGCAGACAAGAAAAACACAATCTTGTTCACTTTGTGTTTCATCTTTAACTCTTGGAGTTCGGTTAATCTCTACTCATCTCTACTCACAAAGTTTCTCCAGGGGAGTTCAAACCTTTGCAATCCATTGTAGGTCCAAACAAACTACAGTAGGTGAACAAGAATCCACTGATGATGTAGTGATGAGCTATATCGGGTGTGTTCAAGATCACAGCCCCACTGTGACTCTGAATTGGATAAGCAGTTATAATGGACGGATGAATGGATGGAAAAAGAATATCCCCACCAAATCTGATGGCAAGACGATTATAAATCCTCACTTTATACTGCCACTACAGATACAGTCAGAAGGCCATTAAATGTAGAACTCCTTATGAATCCTTGATAACGTTGTGATGGAAAATTTCTAGATTATTCTGTCCAAAAGCTTAATGTCAAGGTTGAACTATATCACTTTGGACCTGACTTTGGAGCTGAATAGGCAATAGGGCAGGTAGCAGTTGCATTACACAGAAACAAAAATTTGATTCATTCATATCTGAAGGCACTAAAATAAATACTATATATTTGAGGCTACCGAATAATATAAAAGGTCCTATATTAATTAAATAAATATATTTGCTTCTAGTTATGGATAACTGTGTTTTCATGCCGTCTTCAACAATGCACTCAGAATAATTTAGAAATACCTCGATTCATCTGGCTGACAACTGCATTTACATCTATGTTTGTTGATGATTTGGCATATCCTGATACTCCTCATCTCCCACCCCTCAAACACACACACACAAATGTACGCACACACGCACGCACATAGACAAACAAAGAGTTGTTTAGAACCCCAGAGAACTCATTGTTTGGATATTTTTCCAAACTCAGAAAGCCAATTTTGTGACAGCGCTGGTCAGCAAGAAGTCTAAGTAGATCCTTTGTTTACAAGGCAGCAAACGGAAACTCCAATATGCATTTAGCCAAAGTAATCTTAGACAAAACTGCGTGCAGTATTTGCATATCTATAGCAGACAAACAAAATTCATTGTCTTTCACAGCATTCACTGTCCAGGTATGTGTCTTCTAAATCTCAATATCACTCTAGATGTGTGTGTGTACAAGTATAGAGTTCTGTTTTCCTGTTGGTTAAATGTCTGAGTGCATCTCTGAGTTTCTTCAAACTTTTTTCCATCTGAATGAATAAGTCATGGAGGTCGGGCATTCAAGAGTTCGGTGACTTAGTAGTTGTGCCTTAGAGCTTTTTCCATGTGACCCCTGAAAACAGGACCTTGGTGCTGAGGCAAGCCAGGGTCCTCACACTTAATGAGGCATCCATCTTCCCAGCCTTCTACCTTCATTTCATCTTTCTTTTATCTTTCACTCCCTTTGCACCTTTTGTATATCTCTCCCCTGTCTCTCCTGCTTTTCATCTTGCTCCTTGCCCTTCCACATTCCTTTACTGTTTTCTTTGTTTCCCCAGTCACTCTATTTCTTTCCCTTTCTCTTTTTTCCCTACCACTCTTGTCTTCTCTTTCATCTGTCCTTAACTCGAACCTGTAACGTCTCCTCTGATTCTTGCAACACACTTTTCTCTTCACTCACTCTTACCTCTGCCCTACTTCTTCCCGTCTGCCTTGCATTCAAAAATATGAAAATTAATGAGTAAAAGTGAAATGAAAATGAATATATGCACCTCTTTGAAGTTATTGTAAGTCACTCCAGATAAGAGCAACAGCCAAATGCTTAAAAAATGTTTATGTAAACGAGGATCAAAGCACACTACACTCAAAGCTATATTTGTCTGCTGGGTGTGCTTTGGACCAAAGAGAGAAGATATTTGTGGGAATAAAGCTCCCAAATTACATCAAGTGTCGGGCAACAAACATGACAATAGCAATGAGTTTATACATTTTGTTCATTATCAGGATTAGAGGAATAAAAAAGTCATTCAATCTATTTAAAATGCTTCAGTGAATTGAAAAATATATTTCGGGGGGTTTACATTTGTTACATAAAGTTTTAGGTGCTAAGTTGTTGTTTCTCTCAGAAAGAGAAACAAATTAAACTCCTTTTCAGAAATAATGACTGATTTCTGTGACGGGGGAAATAAATCTCAGCACAATCAAAATGTGTTTCACAAATTCCAAAGTAATACTTAAATTAAAATAACTATAACTAAATTATAACTATAAAGAGCACACCTGAACTACACTTTAACACACCGACTGTGTGGCGGTTCACACTGAGGACAGAATCCAGAATTTCCTCAGCAGCACTAATGTTCACTTAAGGGTTTTATTTCATTTTTTCATTATTTTATTGCAGCAGAAGCACTTCATTACTTGTGGCAGCCTTAATCTCCATGTATTTGTGGCTTAGGGAGATGTTATAAATAACTGATTAATGCCGTCTAATACTGTACAGTTATTATTTAAAAATATTGTTAAAATATTCAAATTAACCCTTTAAAGCCGGTCGGAGCGGGCACGCTCTGTTTTGCGTAACTATTTTTAAATCCCTGTAGAACCGGAACCGCGTAAGCTAGCACAATAATTCTTTTTGCATATGAAACCGGACGAGTTGTACTTACATCTTATGCCATCAGCTTGTCCTTGGTCACGGTTTCCTTCCACATATAGTTTTGCAAAAATTGCATAAAAAGCGCTTGCAGGAACAAAAACATAATATTCCAGAAACTAGTGATGTGCGGATCGATCCTGAAATATCAATTCCTCCAATACCAATCATTTATGTTCTAGAATTGATTCTCACATTAAAATATCGATATTTTAGTACTTTAGGGTAAATTTATAGTTTATCATTAACAGGAACACAGTGGAAAGAAACTACATCATTCGAATTGTCTACATTCAAAGGAACTACTTCCTCTTCTGCCTTTCATACTTATGTGCGAAATACAGCTGTATAAATGTCTCACAGCCGCTGGCGTGCACACTCACAACAATGGCTGAGCGTAATTGGAGTCATGTGCGGACGTATTTTACCTCTACAAACAGCTGAGACGTGGTTTGCGATACATGTGGCAAAAAAGTGAGGTGCTGTGGCCATACTTGCCAACCTTGAGACCTCAGAATTAGGGAGATATTCAAAAGCCTGTTGGGGTGGGGGGGGATAAATAAATTTTACAGTGTTTATTTATCGGATAAAATTAAAAAATTAAATTTTTTAAATTAAAAAGTTAAATGTCACCGTTATTATTGGCCGGCCCGGAAACAGCGGGTGTGTCCAAATTCAGAGGCTGTTTCCTGAGGACCCAGCCTTTGCGGTCTAAAGAAAGCCGGGTACGTCACGAGCTCCTTCGGTGGAGTGAAACTGTCGTCTGCTCCTTGCTATCTAAAATATAACCGGGCGCTGACTTAAACTCTTCTGTTTAATCAGTTTTCTGTTTGACGTTTATTCAGCTGTGTGAAAACCAAGGAGGAACCCTCCTGAGGGATTAATAAAGTTAAATTTAATTTAATCTCAGCCAAACCGATTTACTCACGAACAAATAAAACACTGAAAAGCCAAACAATAACATTTTTAAGTTATCAAAGTGACTTATATATCATGTTTAACCCGAGCAGTGAAAGACCGCGGGGGTTTGAATACGATGTGTCGGTCGGCTCAGATATTTGAAGTCTACACAGCTACATTCTCACCTGAAAATATGTTAAAAGTTCTTTTGCGACCCAGAAAGAGAAATAAGAGTAATATTAAAACTAAGTCGCTGCCGCCATTGTTAGAGACTGGAATTGGCTGGGCCGCGCTATGAATTCTGCCATATGGTTTTTCAATTTTGTTGTCCAGGTGGAAAATTGGGAGAAATTCGGGAGAATGGTGGCTCCGGGAGATTTTCGGGAGGGGCACTGAAATTCATGATTCTCCCGGAAAAATCGGGAGGGTTGGCATGTATGGTTATGGCAACATCACTAACCTTGTCAAACACCTCAGAGTAAATCATATCACAGAATATGAGGAGCTTATGTTGAGACGAACTGAAGAGGAGGAGAAGGACAGGTGCTGCTAGGGCGAGACAGACGTCTCTCACGGAGTCCTTTAGTGCTGGAGGCAGGCAAGTTTTTTTATTTCTATATGATGAACTCTGCATTGTTAAGTGATAAGAACAAGTAATCTGATGTCCTGTAATCATTATGATGCTATAATTTGAGATACAATAAATAAAATAAGTTTTTGTACAAAGTATCGTATCGGATCAGTATCGTCGATACCACCCTGAATATTACTTGGTATCGGATCGGAAAGGAAATCAGTGGTATTGCACATCACTACCAGAAACACGCTTTGCCGATCCGATCAGCTGTTCATAACACTTCTCACATTGAAACAGACTTCAGCGCGAAAGATCGCATGTCCGCCATTTCCTGCCCGAAACCGCAAGTGACGTCATTTTATAAAAATATAAAGTAAGCTCTGGCGGACTTGGCTCTATGGTAGGTCTTAAAGTGTTAAGATATTTCTGAGTTAAGAGAATGCTAAAAATAGCTCACTTCATCAACTATCATATAACCCTTCCATCCATCTATCGAGGTTGGGGTCATGGGGGGCTGGAGCCTGTCTCTCACATTCACACCTAAGGATAATTCAGAGTTACCAATTATCCTAACAGGAGGAAGCCAGAGTACCTGGAGGAATTCCTTGCAGATGAAAAAGACCAACCAAGAGGTACGTATCAGGAACCTGTGAGGCAAGTGTGCTAACCATAGTGCCATCATGCTGCACAACCATGTATCAGCCATTCACAATTATTATCTGGGTTTAAATGTTCGAAAAATTTTAAACATTTACATTCATGAGACAATTCCACCCCTGGTGACTGGAACAGATTGTGGCTGTGCTTGTACCCCACTTGTACCCCAACACAATTTTTAAATGTCATTTATGTAGCTATTTTGTCTTTATTAGTGTAAAAAGTGGGTAGAATAACATGCAGAAAATAGCCTGGGGCAGACTCAAACCCTTGGTACATGGGATGCTGCCTGAGCCAGGAGAGCTATATTAGCATCACCACTTTTTTGTTAGTTTGAGCACAAGAATCTGCCACACTCTGAACTATATTGGATATAGATAGCCCTGTTTACAGAGTATTTATAATGCAAGACACTAAAAGCCAAGCATCGGATCAAAATAGATTTAATGATCGATAAAAAAAAGACGGACAGCTAAACAGAGAGAAAATGTAAGGAGCAAAGGTTTTCAGTTCACAAAAAACTGCTAACAGAGAACACTGCAGGTAAGTGTTACAGCAAGCCACTTCTGAAAATAGAAAAATATGACCCAGTGCAAGATGATATTGGATCACTTTATACGTATATGCAGAGGCATGTTTATATGTATTTATAGAGGGAATTTAGAAGACACTAAGAAATAAAAGAAGTCACCTGGGAAAGTAACAAGAGGATAGTTATCCTTTCATGGATAATGAAGGGATCAAGAGAATGACAGAATAAGTGGAAAAATGAGTCAGAAAGAGTGTTGTGTTTCAACTCTATACCGACAGGAAAAGGAGATATCCTACTGTACACATCTCACAGAGCATAGCATCAATAACTCTGTTGTAATCGCGTTTCACTGACCCGCAACAGACATGTTCCTCATTACGGATATCATACAGAACATGTCCTTGTTCTGTATGATATACAAGCAGTCGTGAATAAAACACTCGTTTCAAAGGAGTTTCTGCTCTGAACAACTGAAATGCTTTTTAACAACCATTCTGTTTCATCAGTTTCAAGAGGAGTGTTTCAATGTTAGAATAACTGCTCTGATGATGCTGTAACAACTAAAAGAGTTTAGGGACAAAACAAAAACAGATGGACTTTGAATAAAAGAATTACAAAAAAGTGTTTTTGTGTTAAAAAAATTCTTCATGCAATATTGAGGCATACAAATACGACAAACAAGATTTCTGCTTTTCTTTATTTCTTTCAGTTAGAGATATATAATATGTTTTTTTGTTTAAGGATAAGGCCTGAAAAGCACAGAGACCTGAATTCAGATTTAACTATGTGTTCATCCAATTCACCCAAATACAGCGCAGTGCTGTGTGACTGTTTATGGTTCTTCTCTTTCTTTGTTTGCATAATTCCATCTTAATTGTTGTAATTAACAAAAATGAGTGACTGCAGTCATGAAAATTACAATCTAAATGGTATGCCATATAAGCTCAAGTAGCTGATGTGAAACTTTGGAGTTGGATAATGTGACCAGTTGCAGTTATTATGTGCTGAGAGAGGTACTCATACATTTCTTAGATCATTGCTTCATGTTACTAAGGATCTTTGGGTCTTTACTGTTTTAAAAAGTAAGTAAAATTTCCATGACTTCATTTAGCTAACTCAACCGCTGCTATACCAATTAGAAGCATTTCATGAGTCCTGTGTTTCCACTTCATTAGCAACAAGCATTGCTATACTACTTTGTGTTAAAATAAACACAACTGCACTAGATTGGAGGGTGCTCAGTGGCTACAGTTACACTGCCACTAGCAAGACAGCTGTTTAAGAACAGGGAACAAACAGGAACAAAGTATTTTTTTGTAGCTACATTACTTATATTTCATATAGTAAAGATTTGTTGACTATGTTTTATAAACACATAGTAAATAAATAAATAAATAAATAAATAATGAACAAAAAGTGTTTGTTAAAAATGTTTAACAAAAAAGAAACGTAGGTAATATTTTAGAATAGCCTGAGTGCTCCCTATTCCACTGGATCTAATTCAATTTCTAATGAGCTGAGTAATAATATTAGACAGACTGACAGTTGTGAAGTAGTGAATCCCGAATAATTATATAAATTAACTGATGATTGATATTGCAAACTTGATTAAGATGTCCTAACCTCTCACAGCCACTGTCCTTATACAGAAGACTAAAGCATAGCTAAACCAAACTAAAATATTAAGCTTCTGCAAGCGCGTGATTAGAAACTCCATCATTAATGACGAGTTTGTTTATTTGTATTCCACTGAGTGCCGTTGGATGCAATCCATCCGGCAGCTCGTCTCTTATCCCTGCTTATCATCCAAATCCCCTCTTCACCTTACCTCTCATCCTCTTCAGTTCCTCTTTTCCTCTGCTCCTCCCCCTTCTGCCCTACAGTCTCTCCTCTATCACACTGCCTCTTTTCTCTGATGCTTACCCATCTTCCTTTGCTCCAGCTTCTTCTCTCTTCTACTTGCCTCCCCCACTCTTCCTTGCACACTGTATGACGTGTGTTTTTAATTACTCTTCCCTCTGTCCATGAAGATGTGAAAGCTTGGTGGAAGGCAAAGAGAGAGTGAGGCTGTGGACATGGGGCCGCGATGAGGGGAAAGAAACGAGGGATAATTAAGCATTGATTTGGGACGATGATGAAAATGGTAACATGACACCAAACAAGGGAATTATGGGTCAGACACCCAGTAAGCTGTGCTGCTTAGCTCAGAAAATATACAGGACATCAGAGGTATAGAAAAAGGAGGAAGAGCAGAAACAAGGGTCAGTATGGGATTATGGAATAAGAAGAGATAAGCAAAAAGCAAATCAGAGCAGGAAAGAGTAAGACAACAGAAAAACGATGCATAAAAAAGGCAGGAAATGTAAAAAAAATACATTTGTAAAGGTGGTGAGTTCGGTGAGTTACATAACAAAATTGTCTTTCAACTTAACCTCTCTGATCTGACTCACTAGTGTTGTGTTTAATTGGCGTAAATACAGTAGATACTAGTAATGCAAGTTAAGTAAGGCTTGCACGTGTTTCTATGTGTGTGTGTGCATGCAGTCCTTTGTCATTGTTTCTTTAAGCTCATTAGGACATATACAGTGAATCATTCAATTAAATGACAATGACCTACAGCCACACATTGCCATGAGTGCTGTATGGAGACGTACACACATCTCTGTGTGTGTGTATTATGATTGGGATGAGTTATTTTTCCTGATACTGTATGTGAGACTGTATTAAGCTCAATTGACTATTTAGACTATTTAGTGTGAAATGAGGCCAGGCAAAACACAATCATTCTCCACATCACGCAACTGAACAAAGAAAGTTTATATTATAAGAGTTTAACATAGCTTAAACTAGTGGTTGTGTTATTGTTGCGCGCACATGTGTGAAAATAGCAGCATTTACTGTGTCTGCTCGTTTATGACATGCTAGAGGAGCTGATGGCTGGTCATCCATCCATCCATTTTCTTAACCACGTATCTAACATAGTGTCATAGAGGCTGGAGCTTCTGACCACAAAGTTAAAGGGCAAGTTGCAGGAAACAAGCCGGAAGCAAAGAATAACAAGCAAATTCTTGGACTGCAGGTACAGAGCTGCAAAGGAATTTAAGTACGCTCTAAAGAGCATGTTGTTTATTACTGCAACACTGTACCGCTGTGTTATGGCAATTCTTACAACACAAATATGTCGGTAATAAATGGTAAATGAGGTTGCAAACCCACCAACTGTTACATATCAGTAGCTGTTTTCTATCTTTTTATTGCTTCCTGTGTTGTATCAACATATTTGCCACAGTAATAAAACAATCAATATAAAAGTTCAAGATAGAACGCTACAGCTTCGGCTATGATGACATTGTATTCTGCTATTATTGTCTATTATTCAATAGAGTCGGAAATGTTATTTTCTGTATGAAAAAACTGTCATCAGTACGCTATCTGTTAGACTATGAACTAAAAATACACGAGCGATAATCCGGTGTCTCATATGGCTCACATTGTATCTTATATCAACCAGTTCTCACTTGACTTGACTCAACTCGACAAGCTCAACATGATCTCTAACATTGATTCCTAAACCTAAACAAACTGTGGCAGAAAAGGAAAAGTCAAAAACCACAGGGGTGAAAACATCAGTCCAAGATGAGACTTGACCTCTTCATATGTTACATAATTTTGCATGATAGTGATTTACTTAAGAGACTGAAAATGTAAACCCCCCCACCCCACCCGTCTGCCAACAAGTGTGTATTAAGATTAAAAAGAGACAGATGAGTCACAGATGTAAAGGCTTATTTGCGTTTCATATTTTGTACATTTAAAAAGATCTGCTATATTTACCCAGCTGATCGATTACATAAGCACACATTCTCTTTTTCTCTCCTGTTCTCTTTCTCTTCCACCACGTCTTCCTCATCTAGTCTCCTGCCTCCCGCCCTACTGCGATGACTCTCCAACATCCTTTTACTACCAATCAAACACACACACACATGCACACATGGACACACACTTACCATTCCAAATTTTGTTCTATCCTTGACTCTAAAACCCTTTCCCACTTTTTCACAGGTCCTCAAAAATATAAATGTGCAAAACAGAAGCACACAGAAAAAAATATTGTACTGAATTCTTTCATACTTAAGTTTGATGATGCTCCCAGTTCACTAAAAACATCATACAGTACACAGTCTCCAAATCTGATGCATATGAATATCTCAGGATTGCTCGTTAAGAAAAGAACATGCATCCATCCAGACTGGAGCATCATACAGGATATAATTAATTAGAAATATACAATGCTTACAGTCAAGCAATATATTTCTTAGCAAAGAAAAAAACCTGCTTATAACAGCTACATCTGCTCTGATGACTAAGTTTAACAAATAACAACATGATGATCGGATTAGTGTTATAGGTTCACATTAACTAATGTTACATAATGTGCCGAGTATCCTGAAGCTTAACAAAGGACCTGACAGAGAGGATACACATGAATGACAGTAGTCATCCTCTCCTAGTGAAATGAATGTTATCGGTGCACGATTTCATTCACCATATCCTCAGTTTGCTGGCTTTTTCATGTGCCTGTCAGTGCAAAGATGCACAAAGCATAGACAGAGCGCACAAGTGAGACCGAGAGGTGTTAAGTCACATGACTGGACAGATGTCTCGATTGGTGGGTGCATGTGTGTTTTCATGTGTGTATGTGTGAAAACGATTTACGTCAACCTTGTTCTGCCCTTGCCAGTGAGCATTTGTATCAGTAAATAAGAAACTGTACCTATACTTTCTGCACTTTTACAGAGCAAAATAAAGGTTTTATATATTGTTGTGTTCAAGATACATCTCACTTTAAATGCCACTTAAAAATATACACATAAAGACACAAATTAGACAATGAAAATGATGTAGTTGTGTATCTATTTTTCCATTATTTTTTTGTCTGTTAATTAGACTGATTTCAATTAATATGTATTTGGCTTGCAGTGGTTCCATAGGTTTACACATTCACCTAACAAGCAAAAGTCCCTGGGGGAAGACAAAATCCCTTTGGAGTAAGGCATCGTGTGTAAAAAACTACCTATTTAAACATGTGGAGCTATCGCAGTAGCAACACCTTGTAAATAAGGGAGCAGAAGACTGGAGTTTCATGTATCAAACTCACTATATAGGTAACAAAACGATGGGAGAATCAGAACAAATTCACGTATCTGCTTGTTCATACATTCATCCACAACCAAGTAGGTACTGATTATAAAGGATAGTCAAGGGATTTTGAGGAGAATATCTTAAATAGAGTGAACTAATACAACAAGTACACATATGCATGCACACATACATGCTAACAGATACTTGATGTTATAATAACATTGATCATGCTTTTGAAGCTATATCAGCTATATCTATACCATTTACAGCCTGGACTTGGACTTGAAATGTTCAGATAACATGGCATATGTTCAAAAGGGAGATGCCCTAATAGGACTTAAAAAGTCTGTGAAGGTTCTCAGTCAAACATGTCATCGTAGTCTAAGGAGCTTGCAAAGAAAAGCGTCTGGACTTCTTTAAGTTGCTTGAAGACGTTTCACCTCTCATCCGAGAAGCTTCTTCAGTTCTAGGGTCAAATGGTGGAGAGTCCCAGATTTAAACCCTGTGGGAGTATCCCCCCAAAGAGGGACAAAAGGATCCCCTGATGATCCTCTACCTAATCACATGGGCCAAGGTGTGAAAACAGGTGTGGGTCACAATCAGCCAGGGTTTCGGGTGAGCTCATTGTGAAAGCTAGGCCCACCCTATCATGTGATTTCCTGAGGTCAAATGGCCCAGGATGTGAGTGGGCGTTAAGGCGTCTGGGAAGGGATCTCCTTCCCCGATGCCTAGATGGCAGACAGTTGGTGTCGTAAGCCACCGCCTTTGTTCAAAGATGGTCGCTCACAGTGGACATGACATAAAAAGGACGCCGATCGCGGATCCTCTGGCTGATTTGGCTTAACCATGAATTGAAGTTCTGTTTGTGCTAAACATGTATGTGAAAATGCTACAAAATTCTAATAATGCATGATCCTAACAGCAAACCTGTGTGTGACAAAGCATTCGTTTTAGCCTCTCATTAGTTTGAGAGAACATTCACTGATCCTTTTTTTTCACTGCATATCAACAATTAAGATTCAACAAACTTGAAATCAATACCGTCTGACAAAAACAATATTTGTTTGGGCAGCAGAGAGTTAAATGGATATGCTTAGCTATGGTTTCTATTTTGTAGAACACATTTTTTTTCTCTTTCCAAATATTCTGTGTTCTTGATGGTCCTCAGCACTTTGTATCATCTCCTCCAGACTGCTGCCTTACCTCTTTTCTCTTCATGGCATTGTGCCTTATCCCTCCTAATGGATATCGACCATAGAAAGACAGAGAGAAGCTGTTCACATATGGACAGTGGGTTGTTCCTTTTTTTTTTCTTCAGCTCAAAACTAAACTAGTGCAGCGTTGATGCATTCTAATGGATGTTAATTTCACAATGCCATATGGTAACATCAGACTTGGATTTTTAGCCATGATCTTATAAAACATTTTCCATCACTACATCTATTCACTTTTGATTATCCTTATCAGGGTTGCGTGGTGGCTGGAGGCTATCCCAGCTACCACAGAGCGAGCGGTGCGGTCTACTCGGGGTTAAAGTAAAGTTTCTTTTAACAAGCAAAACAGGAAAAAAACAAAACTACTGCAATGGGTATAATTTTAGGCATACACTCACCGACTACTTCATTAGTTGCATCTTGCTAATACTGGGTTGGACCTCATTTTTCCTTCAAAACCATCTTAGTTCTTTGTCCCAAAGATTCAACAAGCCTTTGGTCCATGTTGACATGACCGCATCACACAGTTGTTGCAAATTCATCTGTGAATCTCCTGCCATTCTGAGGGAGCGCTATTGGATTTAGATGTGGTAATTGTGGAAGCTTTTTTAGTACAGGGAACTAAGTTTGAGATGATCTAAGCTTTGTGCCATTATATGTTACCCCGCAGCTGGATACACTGTGGTCATAAAGGGAAGAACATGGTCATCAACAATACTCAGGCTGTGGTGTTTAAATGATGCGTGGTAATAATTGGCCCAAAGTGTGCATATCCCCCACTATTATTCCACTGTCTGACCCATTGGTACAGCGCAGGATGAATCTATGCTTCATGTTGTTTATGCCAAATGTTGACCCTACCATTCAAATGTCACATGTGAATTTGAGACTAGTCAGAACAGACAACATATTTCCAATCTTCCACTGTTCATTGTGCCTAACAAGTAACAAGTGGTTATTTGAGTTAGTCTTGCCTTCCAATCAGCTCAAAGAAAGAAGCCTAAAGAAAAGCTCAAAGTCTGCCCTTTTACTCTGACCAGAGACCTGCTGCTTACTGGATATTTTCTCTTTTTCTAACCATTCTCTGTAAATCCTAGAGATGGTAGTGGAAAATCCCAGTAGATCAGCAGTTTCTGAAACACTCAGACCTGCCTTTCTGACACCAACAACTATCATGCCACATTCAAAGTCACTTAAATCACTTTTCTTCCTCATTCTGATGCTTAGTTTGAACTTCAGCAGGTCATCTTGACCATGTGTACATGTTTAAATACAGTCTATGCAGTCATTACCCTGTGATTAACTGATATTTAAACAAACAGTTGAACGTGTTTACTTAATAAAGCAGTATAACAATAATGTTATATAGCATAAAGACATATAATGATTTTTAATGAATGAATTATTGTATGTAAAGATTAACACTTACTCATGAATACGTACTAACACGTTGGAATTAGCTGCAATAGGATATATTTTAAAAATACATTATAAAATTACAAAGTAACTGATTTTCTAAGGAAACAAGGAAATATTTTGGTATGATGTTTATACCTCAATGTAGATTATTACTATGCTCCTCATATGTTAAATATATATATATAACTAATAGATAGTTAAATAGATAGTTGAAGCAAAATATTTTCCATAACCATGCATCTTATCTTGCTTTAGGACCTAACATAGAACCAAGTCCGCCAGAGCTATCGTCATATTTTTACATGCCGCAGTGCCATTTTTGGGAGTATTTCAAGTTGCTATACATCAATACAACCATAAATTTTAATGCATATTAAGTCCACAGTAACTACATAAATTGCAAAAAAAAAGTGCAATAAACTGCAAAAAAATTGAAAATCTTTTTTTTTTTTTAACAAATATTTCTAGCTAGAGTAATTTAAGAGGTTTAACCCTCAAAACTGTAAATACAAAAAAGTTGTGCAAAATAGTTTCCAACCACAGGAAATATATTTTGAGCGTCTTCTTATTTTCATTTTTGACCGTTTAGCTATGTTTAACCGTGACCTAGGACAAACTGATGGCATAAGATGTAAGTACAACTCCTCCGGTTTCATATGCAAAAAAAATTATTGCGCTAGCTTATGTGGCTGCAGTTCTACAGGGATTTAGAAATACTTACGCAAAACGGAGCGTGCTCTGACCGGTCTTAAAAGACAACAACATCACAAGGACATTTCTGAAAACCCCATTTCCATCTCACAAGTGTTGCAATTTCACAAATGAAGAGGAACTTTCTTTCTCCTGTCAGCACGAATGGATTCAATTCTGTCAAAGGTTCTTTCAAGACTTATTTCCCCTGAGACAGAATTACAACTGTTGATCAAGACTAAAAAGGCTAAATTGGATTTTAGATAATTTTGTAGAGCGGTAAAAACATTGTTGATTTACTTCTTCAACCACAGAAGACAGAGTGAAATATTTTACCATTCAATTTGTGGCTGACATAATAAATAAATAGTCCAAAATACGCATATCAGATATTATTAAAGCCACCTGTCACTCACAACATTGCATCTAACATCTGGCAGATTTTCCAGACCTGTTGCCACGACAACTCCTTATATGTAAAAACACAGCAAGAGCGAATGTGAGAGATTCTAAGAGCACTTTAAAAAGAACAACTTAGAAACAAATTTAACTGGAACCCCTGGAAGTGATTCGTAGTAGGTAACTATACGTTTTCCTTGAATGCCGATGAAGCAGTAGAGGGAGAGAAATCTCCCTCACTGAATTTCAAAGAAACATCCTGTATTAAAGGCATCAACGAAACCCCTTATCAATAAAACTCACAAGCAGAATATGAACCACCAACAGCAATGCATCCCTATATAAACCCAAGGCTTTAAACTGTCAAAAAATGTTGGTGTGGTTTATACACCAACTTTTTTTCATCCCGCTGATATTTTTTTCAACATGGCATTAAATGCATAGGCAGCACTTTACAATATGGTTTACAAAATTGCAAGTATTTATCAAGGAGCAATTTTTTAAGAAATGAGAAGATCTGCTCCTTGAATGATGCAAATCAGATGTTTAATGTAAGCAAATTGTCAGTTAATATGTATCTAATTCAAAGTGGCGAATGTCTTCATATGCTTATTCGAATCAGCAGGGATTATTTATTAAGGTCAAGGTTTTATTGTTCCCAAGTCTGTCTTAATTTTTGTCTTTTATGCCAAAGAACCAAAAGAATTAAGAGGGTGAGAGACAGAGAGGGTTAGAGAGAAAGAGAAAGAAAGTTGTTCCAAAGAGAATCCATCTAGGTTTTAAACTAAGCACTTGTAGCCAAACCACATGCAAATCTGAGTGCTGCTGACCTCAACTGAGGATGCTGTCAGGTGGTGGAATGAATACTTCAAAGGCCTCCTGAACCTCACTAACATGCACTTAGTACAGGAAGTAATGTCTGGCCAATCACTGTGCCTGAGGTGTTTAAAAGAAAAACTCCCCTGTGGCCAGGCCCCTGGATGAGATTTTCCCTGACTTCCTTAACCCTTTAAAGCCTGTACCATGAAATAATTATCAGAAAGCTCAAATGTTTTGAAAATGGGGTGTTTAGTGAACCTCCCAATGAAATAAAAAAAATAGTAAAACAAATTAAAGATAGCATTGCATGTATGAGTTTTAAATTGTATCAAATTTGCTACATCAGTCTTTTTTTTGTTTGCATTTTATTCCTTACAAAATGTATTTTGCAATTTATTTTGGTTTTTCAGAGTCACACTAGTGATGTAAATGTGTCAAAAAGACACGTATCTGGGAAGGTCTACATCTATGTGAGGCCGCTTCTGGTGTCTATGGTCGCTGTTCCGCAAGTCATGTGGTTAGGTCATCTGTCTGAATTTTAGCTGATGATGGTCTTTAGTATCACTTGTCTAATTCTAATTATATACTATGTTTAGGGGCTGGAAAGCAGCCATAACAGTATTAAAGTCCATCTACCATCTGCTCATATTGTAGAAGGCAATTAGATAAATGCACAAAGAGCACTAAACCTCAGAGTTTCAGCAACAACATAGGTCACATAGCCTGTCACAGTAAAAATCAATTCTGGGAGTTTTTTTGAGGTGAGTAATTTTAGTCTTCCAAGATCTCGGAAGACTAGAATTCGACGAAATCCCACTTAAAAGCCCTACTGTCATAAGAATGAACATAATCATGATTTACTCATTTAATTTTGAGGTCTCATAAGAGTCTAACATGGCGTTACTGTTGTGTGATTAATATGTTTGACCACAAAATCAACTCCATCCATCCATCTTTGAAAGAATCTTTGATTCTTCTACAATTTCTATTGACATGACAGTTTGTTCTAAATAAACTATCAGAGCATGTATCTTCTTGATTCAGTCATTTCTTAACGTAATGTTCCTCCCTTTCCCACATTAACACGTTAGCTATATTTGACACTCAGATGAAATCAGAGTCACATCTGACATAGTGCTGACATTGCCATCCTCCTCAAACAAAGCCACAAAACATTTAGTACTAACTCATTCATAAATTTATAATGTAAATGCTGACAAAGAAAGCATACAGCAAACTCATCAGGACAGCAATAAAGCAAACTAAATGACAACCGTTGTAACTTGTTCAACAGACATTTGTGACATTTGGCCCTTATTCCCCCGTATTCACCGTACCCAACAATGGCTCTGTTCCACCACAGATGTCTTTATCATTTCGCCTGATTAGACTTTTACGACTGGATGACACTATCATTATCATCTGCCCTCATCCTCATTGCATTTGCTGATGTCTCTTGATTAACTTACACAAAGCTGCAGATACACACAGAACCACGCACAGAAACCCATACACACACTTACAAACTCATAAATGCCTTTTACTATTATGACACCATTGAAACATCAGACAGAAAATTAAAAGACACAAGGCAAATAATGAATTGACAGTGCAGACAGACAAACCTGTAAACGAGTGTGTCGTCCCCAGAGCTGTTGTACTGGACTTGGAACATCCTGACTCCAGATGTAGGGGTTTGACTGCTCCATCTAATGAGGGCAGAGTTTCCTGTCAGCTCCACCAATGAAACCCTCCTGTCTGCTCCTCTTGTTTCGTTGTTGGGAAGTGCAACCTTGGAGGAGGTCAGGATGTCAGAAGGGGCCGGTTCAGAAGAAGGATCTCGACTGCGGCTTGTGCTGTTTGCCAGATGGGGCATTGCTGTGACGACTAGCTCCACCCTTCCCGTGGATTCACCTGCCGTGTTTGAGGCAATGCAGGTGAAATTTCCTGAATCCTTTAGGGATGTTACATTGATCTCTAGGCTTCCATTAGGGAAGACTAATGTTCTGAAAGAAAAGTGAAATGGAAAATGAAATATCATTAAGATAGCAATCAAATGATCGATACATGAAGTCAAATGTGAATGTTACGAAAAGTAAGCTGTCTGCTGGATTCTTATTAGATAAACGGGATATTATTATAAGGAGTATCTGATATTGACAATAAATTCCACCAATATTTACGGTACGTCGACAATATTTAGAATGACTGTTATGCTAATGTTTCTAACTGTGTGCTTTGGCATAACCAAAGGTGGCACTTGACAAGAAAAATGCTACTTATGTATTTTCCTTTGTAATTTGAGTAATGCAAATTACAACTGCTAAATCAAAAAAGACTTTTGAAAGAAAAGAGTTACAACACTCAAAACACTGTCAGTGATTTTATAAGACATGTTTTTAATGCAAAACCATAACTAGGCACTCATACCTATGCCAAGTGGGTTACCCAATGAAAATTTTAGCAATACATTATAGGTGAGGAGATTATGGCCTTAACAACTATCGTCCTGAAACATTTCAGATTGGCCAAAACATGTCAAGTGCCTACATCCCCCTACAATATCTGACTTTCTGACATAGCACAAAACTGGAAGAGCAGAATATTGTAAAAACTCTGTTGCATGTGCCTGTGTGTTTGCCAGATGTATAGTGGCAAACTCAGTGGGCAAGTCATATTCCATAGATTAATACCACAACTTTAAATTTTCAATGAATTTACAATGTACAGGGAAGAAATGTAGTATACTGGATTAAACTAGACCATATGTTGTTGTTATTACCTGGATCCATTGGATATGAGTCGCCCTTCAGGGCTGATCCAGTGGACTTCAGGCTCAGGGTCACCATTTGCTTTGCACTTCAGACTGGCAGGCTGACCTTCCATAGCCACAGTATGAGGTGACTTTCGTGTTAGAACTGGTGGGTCACAAATAAACTCCTACCACGAAAAAAAGATAAGGTCACACTTCCAATGTCAAAGTGATATATTATTATTATTGTTATAGAACAAAAAAGCCTAGTGCCAAACTTTGCCATTTTTTTTCAATTACTGCATGAAATTATTAAAAATTGCAAAAAGTATCACCTCTTCCGGTATAGTCCAGAAATACTTGGCACTAAGGTCTGGGGGAGAGGCACACGTTTCCAGATCATCTTCTCTGGTTAGTCTCCTCAACCACAGAAGTTCACAGTTACAGTGAAGAGGGTTACCTCCAAAACTCAACACAAGAGAGGAGAGGGGGGAGCCTTTGGACTTGGCATAAACTGGGATTCTCAGGAACAATGGGTCTGGGGGAATTTTCTTTAGCTTGTTCGACGTCATGTCTAACCTGTTACAGGACAGCATACAGAAAGAAGGGGAGGGACGGACAAGAGAAGAAGGGAGGTATTTATAAAACCAATAGGGAGAGGCAACAATATACCAATTCAATGCTGCATTTGTACATCACAAAAAACACACCATTTGCTCTTCTATGTCCTTACCTTGCCAGTTTGTGCAGGTTGGTGAATACTCCCTGGGGAACATTTTCTATGAGGTTATGATCCATATTTAGGGTGTTGACATTGGTTAGGCGTCCAATTGTGTCCCAGGGCACCTGGGCAAGGTTATTGTAACTAAGGTCCAGGTCCTCCAGTGTGGACAGAAAGTCATCAAAGGCATGGGGAGATATAGAGTGAAGCTGGTTATTGGCCAGGATCAGATGCCGAAGGTTGGTCAGACCTTTAAAATGGTCATCCTGGTTGTCAAAAAAGAAAAACAAAAGGCAGTGAGTGGGTGTAAGTAAGAAATGATAACGACGTGAGTGGATTATAATAAATCAGGGATCTCTCTTTTTCATTCAATGTCATCCATCCAGCCACCCATGTTACCTTGATCACAGTTAATCTATTAGAGTCTAGGTGGAGCGCTCTCAGGCGTCGCAGGTCACTAAAAGCAGAAGGAAGAATCTGGCTGATGGTGTTTCTGGACAGGGTTAGATGCAACAAGCTGGTCATGTTGGCAAAGTCCTTTCTTCTGACAGCTGGAAGCAAGCGTAATAAACACATAAAAAGACCTCATCAACAAAGTAAATTAAAAATCTTTATATACTGTACACAGAGAAGTCATCAGCTGGCTCATGAACTGTAAATATGTTGAGTGGGGGGCTGAAAAGTGGGATCCCCATGACGTTGGGCAATAGAGTTCCAACGTGGTAAGGAGGACATTTCCCACATAGCAAAATTGGTATGTCCCCAATCTGGCCCACACAATGTGCTTACACATGGTCCACATACCACAAGGAATGATGGCCCTTTGGTGGCCCAGATCAGGTTTGCCAGAGGTGGCCCACACATGGGCCAGCACAAGACCAGCTGCAGACACACTGGTGGTCCTGTGCTGGCCCATGTGTGGATTACCTCTGGCAAACCTGATCTGGGCCACCAAAGGGCCGCCATGTGTAAGTTGTGTGCAGCCAGTTGCAGACACACTGCTGGCCCTGTGTGGGCCAGATGTCAGCCTAATGTGTACCTTAATCAAGCCATGTAATAACAACATGTGTCAGAACATAATAGTGCAAAAGTAACATGACAAAATTCTGTTCGCAGTGAATGGATTGATTCTTATATAGCGCTTTTCTACTCTCTTGGATTACGCAAAGTACTCTATACAACATACCACATTCACCCAATCACACACTTTCTCTAGACCAGCGGTCCCCAACCTTTTTTACGCCAAGGACCGGTTTATGCCCGACAATATTTTCATGGACCGGCCTTTAAGGTGTCGTGGATAAATACAACAAAATAAAACTAGTACCGGTACCGAAAAAAAGAAGATTTATTCATAACACACGTGAAAAGACCCAGGAAAACTGAGTAAACGATAAAAACGATAACAAAATAATGCTGAGAACTGATAAAAACCCTGAAAACTATACATTTCACACCTGAGCCTCAACTCTCGCGGCCCGGTACCAAACGACTCACGGACTGGTACCAGTCCGAGGCCCGGGGGTTGGGAACCGCTGCTCTAGACTGAGTGCTTCCTAATTACATTCATAAAGTAAATTGTCACTAGGTTTTGGATAAAATGTACACAAACCTGTCAAATCTGCATTTGAAACGTTGGCAACTAGTATAGTATTACAACATGGCATTTGGGTCTTCTAACTAAAATAGGAAAATAGGAACATAAATAGTGCCATCATTGCCAGACATGGCCCACATCTGGTTGATATACACCCCGCCATGACACCAGTCAGTCAGAAGTGCCTGCTTTATGCCAGATTCAGGGAAGACCTGTTTTCTATGGGCCTGGGCCACATAACCCAAACCACAATCAAGCTAGATATGGCATGCCATCACATAGACAGTGCCATCTATGCCAGGCCTGGCCCCTATCTGGATGACATAAGTCTTGCCAGAAGTCAACCAGCAGTGCCAGCTTGATACCAGATCCAGGCCAGACCTGCTTGCTATGTGGGTCTGGGCAAGTCAGGTCCCTCTAGACATTAGCCAACTTTTCAGAAAATATGACTCCTCAGCCATAAAAACTATTGATTCAGTTCATTTTTCTGTTCAACCAGTTGTTGGTCCATTTATGCTATTAAACTGTTCATAAAAATAAACTCCATATGTGAATGTTAATAACATTAACAACAAGCCTAACAGAAGCTAGAAAGGGGAAAAGAAGAAAGGTGATCGGAGAATGCAGGAGAATATACAGCTCGATAAAAGTCACAATTCATACAAGAAAAATGTCAAATTGAAAGCAAATATATGGAAGATATACACAGAAAGATAAATAGACAAACTGACTAAAGATAGAAAAAAGGGCTAAATAAAACAGTTTAAGATAATAAGTAAAACCAACACATAAGAGGAAGACTGAATGTGGTTCTCTCAAACAGGGTAATGCAAAACTTAAATTAATTAAAATTTAAATGATCATTCAGGGTACTATTAGATCTTTTTTTATAGCTTGTGTGCCTTTTGTTTTGGAGAACCTAGGAATAGAGCACTAACGGGAATCCAGATTAAAATAACAAGATAAAGCAGCACTTCAGTTCTTATAAAATAAGTATGTTTCAAAGTCACAAAGAGAACTCTTTGATTTAAGCAGATGAATCATGAATGAGCTTAACTATGCTGAACCATAAATAACAAAAAAAGTATTAAAGTTAAAAAGAAATACTCAGGCTCATGAGAAAAAAAAATTAGTCATTGTCAGGCAGAGACAACAGAAAAGCTTCGTGACTGAAGCCAACATTTGTACTCACTGTTAACAAACTCTTCAGTTACAAACAAGTGTTCTGAAATAAGATAAATATGCTGCCAATTATCAGCCAGCCTTTTAGTTCATTTTCATGTATACAGCCAAACCAAGCAAACTCGCTGCAAAAGACTGGAATACTAGTCAAATTTCAGAGGCGTACTAAAATAATGAAATGCAGGACAGACTGGAACGCAGTTACCTGTAATAAAGTTCTCCTGAAGCCGTAGCTCCACGGTGCGTCGATCGATGGCAGCAGGAACAAACAGCAAGCCCGTCTTGGAGCAGAGGATAGCGAGAGATGGGGAAAGGCTCTGGCACATGCAGCGTTTCGGACACGGCTGTCCCCTGCATGCTGCTGCCAGCAACAGCAAAGAGAACCACAGCCGTTCCATTATCCTCCACTGGCAACAGGGTAACTGGTAGACAGAAAGGAAAGAGCAATAATTTAAAGTAGATATGACGAAGAAGCAGATATACATAAAAAGGACAATGTCAGAAAGTGGCAAACTGAGGTGAATCAAAGGTGAAGTCTGTCTTTGTTAGCTTGAAAAATCAGCCAGCCAACTGCAGGACTTTAATGCCAACAGTGGAAGAGTAAATCTAAACACTATGATTTGATTCACAGTTGGCAGTAGTCACCTTGTTGCATTTTAATACAAGTACATGTAATCGTAGTCATAGTTTACCAGACTGTGTGGCAGCCAACAGCTCGTAGGTAAGGCAATCTCCAAGCAAAATTATATTGTCCAAAAAGGTTCTCTTCTTTACAGTTTGGGTTATATGAAAAAAAAAAAAAGTGGTTCTCAAAGTGTCAGCAAAGTCATCAAGGATGCACTTCTACATGTCACAGTTTACCAAAAAAAAAAAAAAAGAGTTCCACTCTCACACTCTCACAGCAAAAATAACTCATGATTTTATATCTGTGTATCAGTAGGCAGCGCTATGTTAGTCGTACCAGTTTGACTAAGAGGTATATCTGTGCCATGAAAATTCTGTTCAGCAGGGGATCTTGTCTGCTACTTCTCTAACCGGCTTCTCCCTTGAAGCTTCAAAAACTCTAAAAAGAACATTATTAACAAGGCGTGACCGTCTACTATAGCATCTGAATATTTTAAATATCCAGTGTTTGCATTGATGTTAAAGTCCAAAGAGTGAATCTTATGCATTAAAAATAGAAAGTATAATACGATCATATCCTTTTTTAATGTACACAGAACAAAAACAGTAACTTGCTTACTCATAGATATCTACTTTTCTGCCACCCTTTTTTATTTGACTCTTTCTGTGGCATGCAATGCATTTCCTTCCATTAACTGATAATTAGTGCATGCCCATGTCCTGCTCTACTATTTAAATGCCATTTTAGACCATTGTTAGGTGGTTGCCAGGTGATATGATGGTCTCATTAAAATAAAAATGATATGATGCTTTTATCATATAATGCATAATTCAATTCAATTTTATTTATATAGCTCCAAATCACAACAAAAGTCACCTCAAGGCGCTTCATAGATACAGAGAAAAAACCCAATAATCGTATGACCCCCTATGAGCAAGCACTTTGGCGACAGTGGGAAAGAAAAAAATCCCTTTTAACATTCAGGGTAATGAGATCGTAATATGTGATATAGATTAGAACATAATACATTTTTATAAGGTATATAAATTTGATGTAATCCAATTAAATAACACAATTCTTTTATAAGGTGTTATAGGTCCACAAATGCTAAAGCTGAGTCATTTTAACCCACTGATAGGTGATTGCTAGACAACAGGATGATGTTGTTATATCTGATATACATAAGATCAGTCAGAGGCCTAAGATGTACCTGTTTGCTAAGTATGGTTTCTCAACTCCTCATCATAGCAGCTGACAGAGCGTTTGTTTATCACAGTAAGATTCTACTGTACCTCCCTCACATTTCCTTCATGCAACACATTATTCACATTTTTCTGTCATCGAGCCTTATATTTAATTTTCTCTTCACAATTAACTCGCTCCATTACTTGAACTACAAACCAAGATGAATGCATCACATGAAGCTCTTCAGTAATGTGCAAAATGTGATGTTACAAGTCTTACTCTGTCACTCTACGGCCCACTATGCTCTAGCTGCTTGTCGTTCAATATATTAATTCTATTCTGTTTAACAAAGGGTTAGAACCCAAATCAAAACATAGCAATCATCATACTTCAAAAACAAGTTTACAAAAATTAAGAAAAAAGGAAAAAAACAATTCTCTGTCAGTTCATGTTTGAGAATATGAAACATAAGAACAGTGATTTAAATTTGGCTGAAGCTACACAAAGTTTGCCTTTAACAATTGTAATGTGTTAGTCTGAATCATGTGTTCATATTCTGACTATGAGTTACAGCAAAAGGAAATTTTCATTCCCTTGCTGGGACTTCAGTTTCCTTATACTTATTGCCTTAATTTATCTCATGTGTACTCTGTGGTGGACAGAATCTAAACTCTGACATTGTTATTATTATTATTTTTATTTCAAGATGTTTGAAGTATTTTTTTTTTTTAATGTATCTTTTTTTCCTTATCCAGATTGATTGTATGTCTCCTTCCTTCAAATGATATGATATCAGCTGAGTTTGGATGATACAGATCTTGATTAGAAGCCTAAAGTTTAAATGTAGTTTCTTCAATTCCTGGGGCAAAAAATTTGTTTTCCCACATTTTGTGCCATAATGTTTGGTTCTTTTAAATATGTCTCACTTCCTACCAAATTTTCATCACAGGTTTAACAGTTATAGTGTGGAGGTATGTAATAACGACAGGAGAGGTCTCAGTGTCTCAGTCACTCCAACTTTATTAACTGACTCTCAGAACATCACATATAGTTAGCGCCAAAATCTCCACCCCTCACTTCCCTTCAACTTGGGTGTGAGTGGAGCCACCTGGTGGTCCGCCACACATACCCCCCCCGAACACACAGTTAGGTCTCTATTCAGTCCAGGACCCTGGGCCTAAGCAAACGGCCCGAACGACTGAACCTGGGAGGGAGAGAACAGGCAGAGGAAGGTCCATCCTGTGAACGAGGCTGGTGAAGGCGAGCAGGAAAGGCAGAAGAAGGCTCAAACGCCGGTGGTCCGGGAGTAGTCCTGGGGGGAAAACCAGAGTCTGTCAACCCCATTGAAGGAGGGCGGCCACGGCGAGGGGCCTGGGCCGGCACTACATTACTGTCCGGAAGAACATGTGCAGGTTTAAGTCTGTCAACACACACAGTCTCCCTTCAACCCCCAAAATCCAAAACAAAATGTTTCTGGCCCGGTTCGATAACCCTGAATGGGCCGTCATACAGCGGCCGCAGCGGTGTCCTGTGGGCATCGTATCTGACAAAAACAAACTTGGCAGTCTCTAAAGTCTTTGGAACAAAAGTGTCAGGCACGCAATGGTGCACCGGACCAGGAACCCGAAGCGAGTGCAAAAGCGGGTTGAGAGATAGCACAGAAGGATCGAAGCAGGGGGGAGGGTTCTCGGGCAAGAATTCTCCAGGCACGCGGAGGGGCTGACCAAACACTAGCTCAGCTGGGGAAGCGCCGAGATCCTCCTTAACCGCAGAGCGCAGCCCAAGCAAAACCCACGGGAGGCGGTCAACCCAATTGCCATCCTTTAAGGAGGCGCGAAAAGCAGCCTTAAGCGACCGGTGGAACCGTTCACACATCCCATTAGCTTGCGGGTTGTATGCGGTTGTGCGGTGGACTTTAGCCCCCAGTCCATCAGCCATGGCCGACCAAAGCTCGGAAATGAACTGGGGGCCTCTGTCTGATGTAATGTCCGCGGGTGGGCCGAAACGCGAGACCCAGGTCGACAAAAACGCCTTGGCCACCACTGCTGCGGTAGTGGATGCCAGGGGGACGGCCTCCGGCCACCTGGTGGTGCGGTCAACAACAGTCAAAAGGTGCGTAAAACCTTGTGACTGCGGCAGAGGACCAACCAGATCGACATGCACATGATCGAAACGTTTGCCGGGTATGAAGAACTGCTCCAGGGGCGCCTTGGTGTGTTTATGAACCTTCGCACGCTGGCAGGGAATGCACGTCGACGCCCATTCCTTAACAGATTTGCGAAGGCCTGGCCAAACAAATTTAGAGCTGACCAGTTTAACAGAGGCCCGGACCCCCGGATGAGAGAGAGCATGTACCGAGTCAAAAACTCGACGACGCCAGGAAACGGGAACCACTGGGCGAGGGCGGCCGGTGGAAACGTCACAGACGAGCAGGGGACCACCGTCCTGCACGGGTCTGTCCTCCAGTATGAGGCCCGTCTGGGTGGATTTAAGCGCGAGGATGTCTGGGTCACTGCTCTGATCGGCAGCCATGGCGGAGTAGTCTATGCCGAGAAAGACGGGAGAAACCAGCGCACGGGACAAACAGTCAGCCACATGATTGGATTTACCAGCCACGTGCCGAATGTCCGTGGTAAACTCAGAAATTGCTGCCAACTGGCGCTGCTGGCGTGCACTCCATGGATCAGAAACCTTGGACATGGCAAACGTCAAGGGTTTGTGGTCCATGTATGCGGTAAAGTGACGACCCTCGAGAAAAAAAAACGGAAATGACGAGTCGCCAGGTGGAGCGCCAGCAGCTCCCTGTCAAAAACGCTGTAATTGCGTTCGCTGTCACGCAGCGTACGGCTGAAAAAGGCGAGCGGTTGCCAGACACCCGAGATTCGCTGTTCCAGCACCGCACCCACCGCTATGTCTGACGCATCGGTGGTCAACGCAATCGGCGCTGAGGGGGATGGGTGGGCCAGAAGGGCAGCATTAGCTAACGCAGACTTAGCATCAGAAAACGCTTGGATGCTTTCCGGAAACCAGTCAACGGAGTCATTAGCTTTCTTACCTTTTAACGCCCCATAAAGGGGCTTCAGCAGATGTGCCGCTCTGGGGAGAAAACGGTTGTAAAAATTCACCATCCCCAAAAATTCCTGCAGTGCCTTAACATTCGTGGGACGCGGAAATTCCGAAACAGCTCGGACTTTGTCAGGCAACGGAACCGCGCCCTCGGTGGAAATGCGGTGCCCAAGGAAATCGAGAACCGGCAACCCAAACTGGCATTTAGACGGATTAATAATCAGTCCATGCTCCGCCAAACGCTGAAAAACCTCACGCAGATGGAACATGTGCTGCTCCTTCGAGCTGCTGGCCACCAGTATATCATCAAGATATACAAAAACAAAGGGCAGCCCGCGCAAGACCGAGTCCATCAACCGCTGGAAGGTTTGGGCGGCACCTTTCAGGCCAAATGGCATGCGCAGAAACTCGAAAAGGCCGAAAGGTGTAATTACGGCGGTTTTGGGGACATCCTCCGCGCGCACGGGAACCTGGTGATATCCCCGCACCAAATCGATCTTCGAAAAAACCGAGGTCCCCGCAAGATGGGCGGAAAAATCTTGGATGTGGGGAATGGGATAACGATCGTTCTCTGTGACATTATTAAGACGACGGAAATCCCCACAAGGTCGCCACCGACCATCAGATTTAGGCACCATGTGTAACGGGGAAGCCCAGGCACTATTCGAACGCTGCACGATGCCCAGACGCTCCATGGTGGCAAATTCTTCCCGAGCGACAGCCAGTTTGGCAGGGTCGAGGCGGCGCGCGCGCGCGAACACCGGGGGCCCTACTGTAGTTATGTAATGCTCCACCCCGTGCTTCGTCACCGTGCTCGAGAAAGTGGGGACAGTGAGTGAGGGAAACTCAGAAAGCAAACACTGAAAAACGTCACCCGAATCTACTGAGTTAGCATGCACCACGGGCTGAGCACCCCGAGTCAAACAGGGCAATGAGGAAAATGACACAGCATCAATTAAACGTCTGTTAGCAACATCAACCAGCAGTCCGTGGGCACAAAGAAAATCAGCGCCTATTATAGGCACAGAACTAGCAGCAACAACAAAGTTCCACTGAAAGTCACGGTCATGAAAGCAAACAGTCACCAACCTTTCACCGAAGGTTTTGATGGGAGAGCCATTAGCCGCTGTTAGCAATGGCCCGCAGCCCTCAGCTAGCCTGTCCGAGCCAGCCGGGGGAAGAAGGCTATTCTGTGAGCCGGAGTCCACCAGGAAACGCCTCCCCGAGCGTGAGTCCTCTAAGAAAAGCAGCCTTTCCTTGTTGCCAGCGGTCGCGGCTGCTACAGAGCGCTGACATGCCCGTTTCCCTGGGTCTGGAAACTGCAAGGCGGGAGACAGCACCGTGCCTTCGCTCCAAAACGCTGGTGATAAAAGCAAAGCCCTTTTCCGCGGTGCCGCGGTGCCGCCATGCAGCGATTCCGGCTACCGTGGACGAGTCGCAGGGCCCCTGGAGCATCGGTGAGGGGGCGGGGGAAAACGCTGGTGAGTCCTGAACAATCGCCTGGATGCCGAAACTCCTGGTAGCCAGGAGAATGCGATCCGCCTCTTCCGCAAGGGAGCAGTAATCTTTCGTGGCCAATAGCGGGGAGTTGGCAAGGCCAGCGCGCACTGGAGCCGGCAGCTGTCGGAGAAAGAGGTGGGTGAAGAGAAATCCTCCGTCATCCGCGCCCAGCAAGGACAGCATGCTCTCCATGAGCTCGAGAGCGGTGCCGTCGCCCAGGCCCGCGAGGGAAAGGAGTTTCTCGGCCCGCTCAGCATCAGAGAGGGAGTAACGCCGCAGCAGCAGCGCCTTCAGGGCGGTGTACTTGCCTTGGGCTGGGGGGTCCCGGAGGAGAGTCATCACGCGGCGGGTTGACAGCGGGTCAAGTGAGGCCACCACATGGTGGTATTTAGTATCGTCGGCTGAAACTCCACGAAGAGCAAACTGAGCTTCTACGTGCACGAACCATGAAGGAGGATCGTGAAGCCAAAAATCCGGCAATTTAAGCGCCACAGCAAACGCAGCCATCGGCGGAGGTGACCAAGCAAAACCCACGGGAGGCGGTCAACCCAATTGCCATCCTTTAAGGAGGCGCGAAAAGCAGCCTTAAGCGACCGGTGGAACCGTTCACACATCCCATTAGCTTGCGGGTTGTATGCGGTTGTGCGGTGGACTTTAGCCCCCAGTCCATCAGCCATGGCCGACCAAAGCTCGGAAATGAACTGGGGGCCTCTGTCTGATGTAATGTCCGCGGGTGGGCCGAAACGCGAGACCCAGGTCGACAAAAACGCCTTGGCCACCACTGCTGCGGTAGTGGATGCCAGGGGGACGGCCTCCGGCCACCTGGTGGTGCGGTCAACAACAGTCAAAAGGTGCGTAAAACCTTGTGACTGCGGCAGAGGACCAACCAGATCGACATGCACATGATCGAAACGTTTGCCGGGTATGAAGAACTGCTCCAGGGGCGCCTTGGTGTGTTTATGAACCTTCGCACGCTGGCAGGGAATGCACGTCGACGCCCATTCCTTAACAGATTTGCGAAGGCCTGGCCAAACAAATTTAGAGCTGACCAGTTTAACAGAGGCCCGGACCCCCGGATGAGAGAGAGCATGTACCGAGTCAAAAACTCGACGACGCCAGGAAACGGGAACCACTGGGCGAGGGCGGCCGGTGGAAACGTCACAGACGAGCAGGGGACCACCGTCCTGCACGGGTCTGTCCTCCAGTATGAGGCCCGTCTGGGTGGATTTAAGCGCGAGGATGTCTGGGTCACTGCTCTGATCGGCAGCCATGGCGGAGTAGTCTATGCCGAGAAAGACGGGAGAAACCAGCGCACGGGACAAACAGTCAGCCACATGATTGGATTTACCAGCCACGTGCCGAATGTCCGTGGTAAACTCAGAAATTGCTGCCAACTGGCGCTGCTGGCGTGCACTCCATGGATCAGAAACCTTGGACATGGCAAACGTCAAGGGTTTGTGGTCCATGTATGCGGTAAAGTGACGACCCTCGAGAAAAAAAAACGGAAATGACGAGTCGCCAGGTGGAGCGCCAGCAGCTCCCTGTCAAAAACGCTGTAATTGCGTTCGCTGTCACGCAGCGTACGGCTGAAAAAGGCGAGCGGTTGCCAGACACCCGAGATTCGCTGTTCCAGCACCGCACCCACCGCTATGTCTGACGCATCGGTGGTCAACGCAATCGGCGCTGAGGGGGATGGGTGGGCCAGAAGGGCAGCATTAGCTAACGCAGACTTAGCATCAGAAAACGCTTGGATGCTTTCCGGAAACCAGTCAACGGAGTCATTAGCTTTCTTACCTTTTAACGCCCCATAAAGGGGCTTCAGCAGATGTGCCGCTCTGGGGAGAAAACGGTTGTAAAAATTCACCATCCCCAAAAATTCCTGCAGTGCCTTAACATTCGTGGGACGCGGAAATTCCGAAACAGCTCGGACTTTGTCAGGCAACGGAACCGCGCCCTCGGTGGAAATGCGGTGCCCAAGGAAATCGAGAACCGGCAACCCAAACTGGCATTTAGACGGATTAATAATCAGTCCATGCTCCGCCAAACGCTGAAAAACCTCACGCAGATGGAACATGTGCTGCTCCTTCGAGCTGCTGGCCACCAGTATATCATCAAGATATACAAAAACAAAGGGCAGCCCGCGCAAGACCGAGTCCATCAACCGCTGGAAGGTTTGGGCGGCACCTTTCAGGCCAAATGGCATGCGCAGAAACTCGAAAAGGCCGAAAGGTGTAATTACGGCGGTTTTGGGGACATCCTCCGCGCGCACGGGAACCTGGTGATATCCCCGCACCAAATCGATCTTCGAAAAAACCGAGGTCCCCGCAAGATGGGCGGAAAAATCTTGGATGTGGGGAATGGGATAACGATCGTTCTCTGTGACATTATTAAGACGACGGAAATCCCCACAAGGTCGCCACCGACCATCAGATTTAGGCACCATGTGTAACGGGGAAGCCCAGGCACTATTCGAACGCTGCACGATGCCCAGACGCTCCATGGTGGCAAATTCTTCCCGAGCGACAGCCAGTTTGGCAGGGTCGAGGCGGCGCGCGCGCGCGAACACCGGGGGCCCTACTGTAGTTATGTAATGCTCCACCCCGTGCTTCGTCACCGTGCTCGAGAAAGTGGGGACAGTGAGTGAGGGAAACTCAGAAAGCAAACACTGAAAAACGTCACCCGAATCTACTGAGTTAGCATGCACCACGGGCTGAGCACCCCGAGTCAAACAGGGCAATGAGGAAAATGACACAGCATCAATTAAACGTCTGTTAGCAACATCAACCAGCAGTCCGTGGGCACAAAGAAAATCAGCGCCTATTATAGGCACAGAACTAGCAGCAACAACAAAGTTCCACTGAAAGTCACGGTCATGAAAGCAAACAGTCACCAACCTTTCACCGAAGGTTTTGATGGGAGAGCCATTAGCCGCTGTTAGCAATGGCCCGCAGCCCTCAGCTAGCCTGTCCGAGCCAGCCGGGGGAAGAAGGCTATTCTGTGAGCCGGAGTCCACCAGGAAACGCCTCCCCGAGCGTGAGTCCTCTAAGAAAAGCAGCCTTTCCTTGTTGCCAGCGGTCGCGGCTGCTACAGAGCGCTGACATGCCCGTTTCCCTGGGTCTGGAAACTGCAAGGCGGGAGACAGCACCGTGCCTTCGCTCCAAAACGCTGGTGATAAAAGCAAAGCCCTTTTCCGCGGTGCCGCGGTGCCGCCGTGCAGCGATTCCGGCTACCGTGGACGAGTCGCAGGGCCCCTGGAGCATCGGTGAGGGGGCGGGGGAAAACGCTGGTGAGTCCTGAACAATCGCCTGGATGCCGAAACTCCTGGTAGCCAGGAGAATGCGATCCGCCTCTTCCGCAAGGGAGCAGTAATCTTTCGTGGCCAATAGCGGGGAGTTGGCAAGGCCAGCGCGCACTGGAGCCGGCAGCTGTCGGAGAAAGAGGTGGGTGAAGAGAAATCCTCCGTCATCCGCGCCCAGCAAGGACAGCATGCTCTCCATGAGCTCGAGAGCGGTGCCGTCGCCCAGGCCCGCGAGGGAAAGGAGTTTCTCGGCCCGCTCAGCATCAGAGAGGGAGTAACGCCGCAGCAGCAGCGCCTTCAGGGCGGTGTACTTGCCTTGGGCTGGGGGGTCCCGGAGGAGAGTCATCACGCGGCGGGTTGACAGCGGGTCAAGTGAGGCCACCACATGGTGGTATTTAGTATCGTCGGCTGAAACTCCACGAAGAGCAAACTGAGCTTCTACGTGCACGAACCATGAAGGAGGATCGTGAAGCCAAAAATCCGGCAATTTAAGCGCCACAGCAAACGCAGCCATCGGCGGAGGTGACCAAGCAAAACCCACGGGAGGCGGTCAACCCAATTGCCATCCTTTAAGGAGGCGCGAAAAGCAGCCTTAAGCGACCGGTGGAACCGTTCACACATCCCATTAGCTTGCGGGTTGTATGCGGTTGTGCGGTGGACTTTAGCCCCCAGTCCATCAGCCATGGCCGACCAAAGCTCGGAAATGAACTGGGGGCCTCTGTCTGATGTAATGTCCGCGGGTGGGCCGAAACGCGAGACCCAGGTCGACAAAAACGCCTTGGCCACCACTGCTGCGGTAGTGGATGCCAGGGGGACGGCCTCCGGCCACCTGGTGGTGCGGTCAACAACAGTCAAAAGGTGCGTAAAACCTTGTGACTGCGGCAGAGGACCAACCAGATCGACATGCACATGATCGAAACGTTTGCCGGGTATGAAGAACTGCTCCAGGGGCGCCTTGGTGTGTTTATGAACCTTCGCACGCTGGCAGGGAATGCACGTCGACGCCCATTCCTTAACAGATTTGCGAAGGCCTGGCCAAACAAATTTAGAGCTGACCAGTTTAACAGAGGCCCGGACCCCCGGATGAGAGAGAGCATGTACCGAGTCAAAAACTCGACGACGCCAGGAAACGGGAACCACTGGGCGAGGGCGGCCGGTGGAAACGTCACAGACGAGCAGGGGACCACCGTCCTGCACGGGTCTGTCCTCCAGTATGAGGCCCGTCTGGGTGGATTTAAGCGCGAGGATGTCTGGGTCACTGCTCTGATCGGCAGCCATGGCGGAGTAGTCTATGCCGAGAAAGACGGGAGAAACCAGCGCACGGGACAAACAGTCAGCCACATGATTGGATTTACCAGCCACGTGCCGAATGTCCGTGGTAAACTCAGAAATTGCTGCCAACTGGCGCTGCTGGCGTGCACTCCATGGATCAGAAACCTTGGACATGGCAAACGTCAAGGGTTTGTGGTCCATGTATGCGGTAAAGTGACGACCCTCGAGAAAAAAAAACGGAAATGACGAGTCGCCAGGTGGAGCGCCAGCAGCTCCCTGTCAAAAACGCTGTAATTGCGTTCGCTGTCACGCAGCGTACGGCTGAAAAAGGCGAGCGGTTGCCAGACACCCGAGATTCGCTGTTCCAGCACCGCACCCACCGCTATGTCTGACGCATCGGTGGTCAACGCAATCGGCGCTGAGGGGGATGGGTGGGCCAGAAGGGCAGCATTAGCTAACGCAGACTTAGCATCAGAAAACGCTTGGATGCTTTCCGGAAACCAGTCAACGGAGTCATTAGCTTTCTTACCTTTTAACGCCCCATAAAGGGGCTTCAGCAGATGTGCCGCTCTGGGGAGAAAACGGTTGTAAAAATTCACCATCCCCAAAAATTCCTGCAGTGCCTTAACATTCGTGGGACGCGGAAATTCCGAAACAGCTCGGACTTTGTCAGGCAACGGAACCGCGCCCTCGGTGGAAATGCGGTGCCCAAGGAAATCGAGAACCGGCAACCCAAACTGGCATTTAGACGGATTAATAATCAGTCCATGCTCCGCCAAACGCTGAAAAACCTCACGCAGATGGAACATGTGCTGCTCCTTCGAGCTGCTGGCCACCAGTATATCATCAAGATATACAAAAACAAAGGGCAGCCCGCGCAAGACCGAGTCCATCAACCGCTGGAAGGTTTGGGCGGCACCTTTCAGGCCAAATGGCATGCGCAGAAACTCGAAAAGGCCGAAAGGTGTAATTACGGCGGTTTTGGGGACATCCTCCGCGCGCACGGGAACCTGGTGATATCCCCGCACCAAATCGATCTTCGAAAAAAACCGAGGTCCCCGCAAGATGGGCGGAAAAAATCTTGGATGTGGGGAATGGGATAACGATCGTTCTCTGTGACATTATTAAGACGACGGAAATCCCCACAAGGTCGCCACCGACCATCAGATTTAGGCACCATGTGTAACGGGGAAGCCCAGGCACTATTCGAACGCTGCACGATGCCCAGACGCTCCATGGTGGCAAATTCTTCCCGAGCGACAGCCAGTTTGGCAGGGTCGAGGCGGCGCGCGCGCGCGAACACCGGGGGCCCTACTGTAGTTATGTAATGCTCCACCCCGTGCTTCGTCACCGTGCTCGAGAAAGTGGGGACAGTGAGTGAGGGAAACTCAGAAAGCAAACACTGAAAAACGTCACCCGAATCTACTGAGTTAGCATGCACCACGGGCTGAGCACCCCGAGTCAAACAGGGCAATGAGGAAAATGACACAGCATCAATTAAACGTCTGTTAGCAACATCAACCAGCAGTCCGTGGGCACAAAGAAAATCAGCGCCTATTATAGGCACAGAACTAGCAGCAACAACAAAGTTCCACTGAAAGTCACGGTCATGAAAGCAAACAGTCACCAACCTTTCACCGAAGGTTTTGATGGGAGAGCCATTAGCCGCTGTTAGCAATGGCCCGCAGCCCTCAGCTAGCCTGTCCGAGCCAGCCGGGGGAAGAAGGCTATTCTGTGAGCCGGAGTCCACCAGGAAACGCCTCCCCGAGCGTGAGTCCTCTAAGAAAAGCAGCCTTTCCTTGTTGCCAGCGGTCGCGGCTGCTACAGAGCGCTGACATGCCCGTTTCCCTGGGTCTGGAAACTGCAAGGCGGGAGACAGCACCGTGCCTTCGCTCCAAAACGCTGGTGATAAAAGCAAAGCCCTTTTCCGCGGTGCCGCGGTGCCGCCGTGCAGCGATTCCGGCTACCGTGGACGAGTCGCAGGGCCCCTGGAGCATCGGTGAGGGGGCGGGGGAAAACGCTGGTGAGTCCTGAACAATCGCCTGGATGCCGAAACTCCTGGTAGCCAGGAGAATGCGATCCGCCTCTTCCGCAAGGGAGCAGTAATCTTTCGTGGCCAATAGCGGGGAGTTGGCAAGGCCAGCGCGCACTGGAGCCGGCAGCTGTCGGAGAAAGAGGTGGGTGAAGAGAAATCCTCCGTCATCCGCGCCCAGCAAGGACAGCATGCTCTCCATGAGCTCGAGAGCGGTGCCGTCGCCCAGGCCCGCGAGGGAAAGGAGTTTCTCGGCCCGCTCAGCATCAGAGAGGGAGTAACGCCGCAGCAGCAGCGCCTTCAGGGCGGTGTACTTGCCTTGGGCTGGGGGGTCCCGGAGGAGAGTCATCACGCGGCGGGTTGACAGCGGGTCAAGTGAGGCCACCACATGGTGGTATTTAGTATCGTCGGCTGAAACTCCACGAAGAGCAAACTGAGCTTCTACGTGCACGAACCATGAAGGAGGATCGTGAAGCCAAAAATCCGGCAATTTAAGCGCCACAGCAAACGCAGCCATCGGCGGAGGTGAAAGTCCGGCGGCAGCCGATGCCTCCAGGCCGGAGCTGGCTTCGTCGTCGAGCCTTAGCATGTTTGCTACAGGGGTCACCAATGTGGAGGTATGTAATAACGACAGGAGAGGTCTCAGTGTCTCAGTCACTCCAACTTTTTATTAACTGACTCTCAGAACATCACATATAGTTAGCGCCAAAATCTCCACCCCTCACTTCCCTTCAACTTGGGTGTGAGTGGAGCCACCTGGTGGTCCGCCACAATAGTAATGTTGCTTACCTCTCACCACTGCCATTGCTTGAATGGACACCATGGTGACTTTTCCTTAAAAATCATGACAATAATGTATCTGTCTTTATCTACATACCACTTTCAACACTTAACAAATCTGAATGTGTCCATTCATATTAATGGGTAGCCACAAAAAAGCATTTGATCGCCCTAACATCTCACTAGCTCTTTTTTTTTAATTGGCAATAAGATTAAAACAACCACGGATGGTACATTTTACATATTCGCTATACAAAAGAGACGTCCCTTGCTGAGCCTGTGTGCCTCGGGGTACTTTCTTGACAATTGAGAAGAGGTCTGAATTTTGAAAATGGTCCTCACAATAGGCTTTGTCTGAAGACTGATCAAGCTGTGAGAAACACTATTGTAAAAGTGACTGAATGAATCCCATATGTGAAAAGGGGCTCTTTCCATTTTATTGTAATGCATCTTTAATGTGTTTATTTTCCTGAAAATAGTAATGACTGTGAATTTGAATGCATGAATCCTTCATGTTCTTAACCCACTCATCCAGATCCTATGTATTCATAACATATCTTCAGTGTAATAACTGCTACACTTTGAACATTTAGACATACCTCACTTGGTTTTCTCACTCATCCAGACTATGGGGGTTTCAGGCGATTCAATTATGGATATATGTTTTTTGCTTTATGTGGAATTCAGTGGGGATGCTGGTGATGAGTCACCCACCCTTACTTACAGCCATGCTTGTTTGTCTGTAAAGAACTAATAACACCACAGAAACAAATGCAAGCTGTGTGTATTTGCTGCCACTTGGATTGGGCCATTATAACTGCTGGCTGTAATTTGAAATACAATAAAAATGCTCTGCTAATGGTTTGTTAAGATACTGGTCGGAACCAGTTGAAACAGTAAATGGAGAAATTTAGGGACAAACACAAAATTAACACAAAGAAAATCTGCTTTTGCTAAGTAAAAAAGATCAGAGGTGATTCTAGTTGATTTCAATTTTTATTTTCTTTGTTTTGTTGGTCTTATTTCAGAACACCTGGTCGGGAAATGCTCAAAAATCTGGTCTCCACCATACCACTTTGCAGTTTACAACCACCTCGGCCAAGGCCTTTCTCATCAGTTTATTCAGTCTTTTGGTGTCTGATGCTGCTCCACCAGCAGACCGCAGCAAAGCACACTGCACTCGCCACAACTGACTGACAGACAATCTCCAATATTTTGCTGTGTAATTTGAAGAATCTCATCTTCCTCCAGAAAGAAAAATTGCTCGTAGAGCCTCTGTGCTGGTTTTCCAGTTTAGTCTGTTATTGATAATAATGCAAGGCCGCTTGTATTCCTCCAAGATGTCAACATCAACATTCTGCCATTCCAGAACAGACATACACAACTGAAATTTGGAGGCTCGGAAGCTGAATAGGAATGGGGACAGTCACTTGTGGAGTTCCTGTACTGCACACCACCAAATCAGACATGGCACTGCTAGAGATGGACCGATCCGATATTACGTATCGGTATAGGTCCGATACTGACGTAAATTACTGGATATCGGAGAGAAATAAAAAAATGTAATCCGATCCATTAAATATCAAAAAAGCACCTCACAAAACTTGCGACACGGTGTAACTCGGCTCATAACCGTAGCACATTGGAGCAGTGAGCTCACGTGATAGAGTGGCTGTGTCTATTTGTAGCCTCGCTACCAAACCAGCATTTCATCTCCGTTGAAGTTATCCCAGAGAGAAGTAAAACAGCTTAAGCTTAACAACCGATATATGGAGCGACTGCTTCTTCTTGCTGCTACTTCAATCGTGAAACTGATCAATGATCAGCTGATCGGCTTTTCTGTCGTGAGTCCGTCTCTCTTGTTTGTTTATTGCTCACTTCGCGCCAGAAAGAGGAAACCAGCGGCTGAACAACTGCAGCACGTTTAACCTTGATAAGCTGTTGTTAGAATTTATTTAATATTACCTTCTACACCAGGATCTTTTTCTACGCAGCTGACGGCTGGTAACTGTGCAGGGGTGGATCTAGCAAAGTTTAGCCAAGGGGGCCGATAGGGCATGAACAGGGAAAAGGGGGCACAAAGACATACTTTTCTTTCTTATTCTCATTTAAAATGTCTAGCTTTTAATAAATAATTATCTGACTCTTACACCCAAAGTTTTAATCTGATGTAAATTGTATAGAAGTCCATTACTGTATATAGTAACTGTTAAGTCTAATATAACCTAGTAAGCTATAGTACTTTTTCCTTTGGGAAGATACCATCTGTGCAGTCTGCAATTCTTTTGAAGAAAGATGTTGAATCTATTTAATTATTCTTGAAAAATAATTGTATTCCGTACATTTTTTTCCCACACTGCATCAAATTAAAGTTGATTATGTCGATTAAGCGTCATGAGGTGGAGGGTGGTTCCCTATTTTTTTTGCTGGGAGTTTGCAACCCTATTAGTTAGGTTGCTTAATATTTCTGCTAAGTACTCTTTAAAATACCAAAATAGGAAGGATTGTGTAGGTTTAAGTTTATTAGATTGATCAGTATTGCTGAACTATGAAATATTTTGGGTGCAGTGTATTTTTTACATACAGGTATAACAGAATAGCTTTAGTGTTGTTGTTTATTTAAACTTGAGTATGAACTTATACAAAATGCAGCAATATATTAAAAAAAACAGTTTTATTGATTAAAAAAAACACACTATATCGGATTCATATCGGTATCGGCAGATATCCAAATTTATGATATCGGTATCGGACATAAAAAAGTGGTATCGTGCCATCTCTAGTCACTGCCTAGTCTCACATACTGCAACCTATCTGTCAGACAGCGAGTAACTCATGAGAGGGAGATAATTTCTGACTTTCTCTGTCTCTTCTCTCAATAACAGCAGCTTTGTTCTGGTTTGATTTCTCCAGCTGATATTGTTATGGGGCTGATCCACAGAGTTCATTTGACAGGAAGAAGGAGAGAAGCGCCAAATCAGTGAAGGTAGTAAAGGTGTGTAGACATCAGGGTACATGGTGAAGGAAGCCACAGATGGCTGTGAGCTGAACCTGTTGAAACTGTATAGTGTATAGTTCATTTGCTCTCTCTAGGCTACCCACTGGCTGCCTGCTACTTTAAAACCAATGATTTTCTTCATTACATTCAACACATCCTTCATGCTGTTTTGTAAGAATCTAGCCACCTCATTTTCCCAGTTTCACCCTTAGGTCATGCTCCTCTCTCCTTAGTTCATCCCTGTGCCCAGACCTGAAGGCTTTTAACTTTTAATTAAGCATTTCTTTCAGGTCAATAGTGATCCATTGCTTATTGTTCACAAAGTAGTTGTGGCTGGTAAAATGGTGTGTTCACAAAATTTGATATATTCCTTCATCCTCTGTCCTTCAGTCAAACTGTGAACGTCTTCTCGATGTGGTGCACTTTAGCCTGTGTCCACAAAGCAGTCCTGCAGTGTCCCCATAGCCCCATTTGCCAAAGTGTTTTACTGTTTAACAAGAAGAACACACTTTGGTGCTTTGGTCAGATCTGTCAGGAGATGGGAGTGCAGTGGCACTGGATGCTTTAGTAGCATTTGCCTACAGCAGCAATAACATTTAACAAGCAATAATATTTTGTGCCCTATGATCAACTGGCCATCTGTACAGGGTTTACCTTTCTTCTTCAATGACAACTGGAATGGAATTTAACACCCCTGTGTGACCTCGAATGGATGGAAAATACAGACAAGAGCACTTTATTGACATACGTGTTCATAATGTATATGTTAATTACAGATAGTGTACATGTTATCAAGACCCATCAGTGTTACATGTGCCAGATATTCATAAATGCCTCTTTGGCTAACAAAAGGTCTAAAAAGTATCTAAAAAGTATAAATGTCATAGAGCCATAAAGTTAAATAAAAGTGCCATAACTGATTTAAATCTTTTTTCTTAAACAACCTATTATACTGGATGTCAAATCGACAAAATATGGTAAATCTCTTCATATCACCAGAAATGTCAGCGCTTAAAAACAACACCTAATTGCACCCAGCATCATTCTGAGATAATTACACTACAGCTTTTTTTTTTTTTACAAGCAATTGTAAAAAACTACCAGAAAAACACTGTGAATTTGTATGTTTTTGCAAAGTAAGACACAAACACACTGAGTTTCTTTGTTTTGCTTGACAGTATGATCTCTCCTTAGCATTAGGGAATCAATCAGCTGCTCCCAGACAGGGTATTTTTCAGTGTGTTTAGGCCAGATATTGTAGCAGAAAAAAAAACAGGGATTTCTACTCTGTGCAAAAAAAAAGCAAGAGATTCAAACACACTAGCAGCATTGCTTTGGAGTGTTTAGACTTCACTTATACTGGAGAGATCTGAAGAAAGCGGTAATTAGCAATGCACACTGGGGAAAAAATCCACAATTTCTGAGAAGAAAACCCCCTAAAAAACAAAAATCTTCACAGGTCATATTGACGCTTGTTGTGATGACAGCCCCTCGTGGTCCCTTGTGTCCTCCGATTAAGCCTGTGCTCTTCAGTCGAAAAGAACAAGACATGATCAAAGTACTCCAAACCCAGTGAACATAATACATTTACAGCAAAATGGAAAACAAAAGAAAAACAATATTTACAGCATTCACATTGTAAATATCAAGGATGTGACATCACAAAGCAGAATTTACTAAAGGTCACACAGGCAGAAATGGATTAGTTGTGAGATTCAAGAACTAAGAGAGCAGAGTTATTACAGTCCCATCTGAAGCAATTTGCAACGCATATTACTACAGACACACATAATGGAAAAAGAAAGAGGGAGAGCAAAAATCAGCAGGCGAGAAACATCAGAAAGCACCACAGGTATAAATAAACATAACAGAAATGAAAATGAATAAAAAGCTAGTTGTCAGACAAAAAGAATGATAGTGGGAATGAGCAGGGAATGAAGTGATGATGCAAAAATGCTCAAGATAAAGGTTTAGTTCTGTCTAATTTAAAAGGGACCATGAAATGCTACACATATAATGGCTAATCTACACCAATGAGCCCTGCTCTCAAAAACTGACATATATCTAACAGTGTCCGTGATGCTGGATTTAAGAAATAAGCACTTAAAGTCAGTGTTGGGAAGGTTACATGTAAAGTGTATTCCATTACACAATAATAATGGATTGAATTTATATAGCGCTTTTCAAGTCACCCAAAGCACTTTACAATGCATTCACTCTCACATTCACGCTGGAGGAGAGCTACAGTTGTACCCACAGCTGCCCTGGGGCAGACTGACAGAAGCGAGGCTTCCATATCGCGCCATCAGCCCCTCTGGCCATCACCAGTAGGCAGTAGGGTAAAGTGTCTTGCCCAAGGACACAACGACCAGGACAGAGAGCTCGGGAATCGAACCGGCGACCTTCCCGTTACAGATGCGCTTCCCAACCCCCTGAATAATTGTAATGTATTCCGTTACGTTACTCAATGAGAGTAACCTATTCTGAATACTTTGGATTGCTTAATATACTTTTTACAACTACATGAATGTACTATTACTGTGTGATTTATTACTATTAGTGAAGGCTATTCACCATACCAATACCAACCAGATGTTTAAATCTTAATATAAAATGAGTAACAGTAGGGTGGACATTAGGTAAGGCTGCACTTTTTGCAGCGATCTCGTATAGAAAACTATTCTGCACGTATATAAAACAGGTCCGCAGCTCCGAACCGTAGTAAAGGGACCTGTGGCTAATACGTCAGGTTCGTGTCGGGCTTGTAGCCGAAAACTAACTTTACTTTGTTGTCTGGGTCAACTTTGCTTGCGAGAGACAGAGAGAGGCATTGAAAGGCTGCTCCAACAGAACTTATTGTTTCGGACGAAAACACGAACACAGCTTACAGTCGAGTCTTAATAGCTTACTTACAACTGGGCTCGTCAGGCACTCTTTTTGGCTGCAGTGGTTATTATAATATTTACATGCTTCCATCTCCTGTTTCTGCTCGGTGACAACTCGTACTTTTCCACTCTCCTTTTTCTCCCTCCCTCGTGCTTACAGACACATAACCAGTATGGCGGTCCATTGTCCTTGCAGCACGGACTACACTGCCCATGAGACTACATTCTTTAGGGCTATGCCTGTAACACTGACTGTTGCCTTTATAATACATAATTTTTTGACTAATTTTTTAAAATATTTCTTCACGTCATTATGTGGGCTGCAAGTGAGGTGACATGGGCCACAAGATTGAGAACAGGCATAACACGTGTTTTGTTTGAGTTTCCACCGGAATTACCAAAAATAAAGAGGGGGACAGCCTAACATATGAAACAGGAAAAGACCACCGTGTAATCCATTTATTTCAACAAAGTAACTGTATTCTAAATACCACCTGTTTAAACGGTAACTGTAACGGAATACAGTTACTCATATTTTGTATTTTAAATATGTAACAGCAGTACATGTATTCCGTTACTCTCAAACACTGCTTAAAGCTAACGTTTTAAAAACATTTTATCACCATCTTCTGTCAGAACGTGATGTCATGTGGTTGGTTGGTTGCGGCTGATAGACTTACGTTAGTTTATGTTAGCTAGCTAGTGACAGAATCAATAACTCAGAGAGAAATAAGGGCACTAAATCTTAAAATCAGTTTAAGGGGATCAGATTTGGGCTGCCCCTGGTTGAGTTTTATGTTAAGAAACTGAGGATCGTTAGCAGTAATTGACTGTTGCTGTTTGGCTAGCTGCACTCGAAGAGCCTGTTTGAGCCAGGTGGTAGGTGGTTCACTGGAGTGTACCAAATAGCGCAATCAGCTGATGCTATCAGGACAGGTGATAAAATAATCTTTCTCTTCCCAAGAACATTGAGACAGTTTACAACATAACAGCCTACTATATGTACATGACATCACAAATATAACAACGTTTCTTACAGGTGCAGTCGGGAATCTATGGAAGAGGATTAAGGCCACTGGGGGGCAAAAAGTAGGGATGTCTTTTTTTTAAACTTATTTCTTAAATCCAGCTTCATAGACAGTTTTAGATCTAGGTCAATTTTTGAGAGCAGGGCTCAGTGGTGTAAATTAGCCTTTACATGTGTTGCGTTTCATGTCCCCTTTAAGTCATCTACAGATTTAAAATCTCCATTTAAGCATTAAAAAACATTTCCAAAAACAGCTTACTCTTCAAAATACTCATAGTCACCTGGTGACTTGACGCCCCATAACACCCCAGTGAGAGTAAAATAATGACTTTTAAAAAATATATCTGAATTTATAACTGAATTTTCTGAACTGTGCACTGATTCAGGCCCCAAGTTTGCTTTCACTGGCTTAACAAAGTAAGGTCTGATTGTAACCTCTGGGCAAGCAAATGTCATCTCACTCTTCTCTTAATTGCCCATTGAAGGATATCTTTATAGTGGCAGTCCCTGTCCTAGCCTCTAGCTAAGTCCTGGTGATATGATGTCATATCCTTATGAATTTCAAAAGAATCTAATTTAATATGAGGGCCTCAGGTGATGAATTTTACTCCAACTGGCAACGTTTGATCTCGCAATCAGTAAGGCTCATCCCTGCCGAAGTAACACATAAAAATTATATACTGTATGAATATATCTTGCAGACTTTGTATATGCAAGACAGGAAGACAACGCCATTAAAATCTGTATGGTGCAATATAATCCACTGAATCACCAAGTTTTTTAAAGGCAAATTAACAGAAATTCACTGCTGGAATACCACGTGAATGAAAATGCTTTTAAAATCAGCAAACAATAACTCCTTATTATTCAAAACAGGTAAGTGATTTTTGAAATCTTTAATCTTCACTGTACTCTATAGGTCATGCTTTTGCCACAAACATAGATGGAACCGATGTGTGACCATTCGTATATCGCCACTACATCAACACCACCATCACCACATCTGTTCCTTTGGACAATCCTCAATTTTTTATTAACCAGAATAAAAATCTCAAAAAAGTATCAATTTATGCCAATAATAGTGGGTTTGTGCCTGTGTGCACATATGTGTGCCGAAGCTTGTATGCCCACCTGTACTGTGTTTCAGGCCCTGCACTTATCCTGTGTCCACCATGCTTTCCTAGAGTACACTGCACCATGCAATGGAGATGGATTACCCTGTCAGTCTTCCTGCAGAATCACTGGAGAGCATCTTGTGTGTGTAATGTACTGTGTGTGTGCTAAAGCATGAACATGCGCATGTGTGCCTCTGCACATGTGCTTACTGACTGCTTATAGTGCATGTTTCCTTCCTTTTATAGCAGTGCAGCTGAATGTCTGTTTGAATAATTAACACATGTAATTTTGCTTAAGGATCTATTTAAGGGCGTGTAAGCATGCACTCCTGTGTTTACTATAGACAGTAGAAAAATACTTCCATTACAGCTCATAAGTGCATAAGTGCTCATGTACATAAGTGCATGCCTTTGTGGCGTCCTGTGTAACCACAGAAATGTATGTGTGTGTATGTGTATGAGCGTGCGTGAGTGTGTGCTCAGATGCCCTTTGGTGTGTGTTTCATGTTTTTGTCTTGAAGCATGCTCAATCACCCAGGTGGGGAAATCCCAAAAAGCTCATTCTGTTCATCTGGACCTAGTATCTAAAAACGCTACGTCCAGATGAACAGAATCAACTTTCTGCAGACTTTGCTCTATTTAGAAAACTGGGTTACTAAAAAACTCATATGTACTCACCATTAACACATCATTGTGCAATGCTTTCCTGTGCTTAATCTCTGTATAATACTACAATGATTGATGGCAAAAGTGCACACTTTACACCTTCATGTCAGCAATATGTCAGCTGTCACTGCAACAAAACTGCACCTCATATAAACCTATTTGTCTTTTCTCGTGTCACCTCCTCAGTAATAAAAACCCATTATGCTTTCTTCCCACTGAATCAAGCGAAAGAACAAAGTAAAGTAAAAAGGTAAAACTGATAGCCGAAAGCTAAAATCAAGGCACAGAAAGGCATGAAAGAAAGTGAATGAAGGATAGGTGAAAACGGTGGCAAGAGCAATGGAAAGAGATAAAGCTATAGCAAAAACAAAGTGCTCCTCCGGAATGGGTTATGTGTCAAAACCAGTGTTGAAGGCAAAGCTTTCATTGGCTGCAAATAACTTGGTGGGGGCCTGTAGCTAAGCAACAGCCAATGACACATAGATGGTAACAGTGAGGAGGTGGGAAGAACGTGTGTGTGTATGTGTGTGTTATGCTTGTGGGGGTGTAGTGAGAGTGTGTGTATGGGGGCTGTGAGAAAGTACAAGATTGGTCTGGAGATCTCGCAAGTAATGAATCTGGAGTGTTGCCGTCAGAGAGGGTGAACGTGGGGGAGAGAGAGTCATAGAACGAGAGTAAAAGACAGAAAAAAAGAGAGCTTGTACTTGTGTGGCATTCAAAGTACAGGAGCAGTGCAGCGGTCCACTGTTTATTTGTGTATGAGATACTATTTGCATTATTTATTTTTCATAACAACTAAAGATCAATCAGAGAATCAATCCCAACCTTTTTAAAAAAATAATATTTTATCACTTCTTATCAGTTTGAGGTACCCCCTAAAATATATCCAAATTCCCTCTAGAGTCCCTCTTCGCACAACCAAGCTTGCTTTCTTTTTCATCTGATACAAAATCGCACGTCATTTAACAGTCAGTAAAACCTTGATGAAAAGATATATAGTGGAGGGAAAATGCTTGTTTTGAATCACAAAGTGCATATAAGAGTTTGGCAGTTTCTAGAGTATTGAAACAAAAAAAATGCAGTTAATCAGTGCAAAAACTATTAGAGCCCCAGCTGGGTTTAAATGTGTTATTTAAATGGGTTCTTTGATTAAAGACTGAAATTAAAATTCTGCTGCCTTTTATGAAGACAGTCGATCTTGTTATCCATCTAGACAGACAGACAGACAGACAGACAGACAGACAGATAGATAGATAGATAGATAGATAGATAGATAGATAGATAGATAGATAGATAGATAGATAGATAGATAGATAAGACGATAGGACGATAGGACGATAGGACGAAAGTGCAACCTCTGTATAGCAAGGATCCGCCCTACCAAAGGGAGAAACTGAATTCCTGATGGCCCTGTTGTGCTGCTCTGTAGCTGACCCTGACCTTCCCATGGAGGAGAACAAGAGATGAATGAGACACTTCCTCTGTGGGCATCACTATTATTGTAGCCCATGAACTATGCTGTTCATTCTCTGAAATGAGTTGGAAAATGTGTTCTAGTTCTTCTCCTTGCCAGGGCAGCAGCAGCCTCAGCTAGAACGTCACATGTATTATTTCCTTGAAAAAAGGAATTAAAAAAACTATTTCCAATTAAATTTGTTTTAATTTTATTAAAAGTTCTGTGACAAATTAATGTCTTGAATAATAATTTGGGAAAATTAGCTTATTCTACACTGAGTTCAGGAACTAATGTAATTGCTAAGTCCTCAGATTACTATTTCAAAATGCAAGGTTTTAATTTGAATGAAACGACAAAAAATTTTATTTCACTGTTTTTCTTTTAAACTTATTTTTCAACCTTTTTTTTTTTACACTCAGCCTTTACTCCACACTCTGCCAGAGTCTGCCACAAGAGTTATTTTAATACTTTTCTATCCAGATGTTTTATTAACCACCTAGGATCTGGTGTCCACATATGTGGACATCACATTTTGGGACATTATATTTTGTTTAGACCAAAACAATAGGTTTCGCTCTACAAGGGCCTGATGTCCACTTACGAGGACATTATACTGCCACTGCTTTAAAACAAATGTCCACATATGTGGATCTCATTTTTATCAGAATTCTTTGTTTTTATATTCATCGGGTCCCAATCAGCCCAAATAGCAAAGAGAAATTAAAAATGCATGCCATGAAAGAGTTCGGGTATTAGGAGGTAAAATTTCTACGTTTAAATTTTTACGTTTCTACAGTATTCTATAGATATGTACTTTTTCCTTTGTAGACCATTTTAGTGACGCTTGAATAAACTCAACTTGGAGCTGATGTGAATAGGTCACATGCATTGTTCAACCAGGAATGGCAACCACATTTTCAAGTTTCATATAGTCTTGGCACAGCTTGGATTCATATTGCAGTCTGCAGACTTCTATCATAATATTTTATTGAACTTATAGTTACTGAGTGAATGAGTCTTTAATGATTAATTTCTGGTCTTTGAGGGACACATGAGTCTCCCAGGGAGCACACAGAGAGGTCATTGTGCATTTATTTGAGTTCTACTGTCATCCTGAACATCCTAGGCCTTCTAGTAACAGTACAGTTTTGAGGGCTGTGTCCAGTAGAGTACTTTCTTTTCGAAGTGATATTCATGAAAGCATTCACATTTTCCATTAGTAAGTGATCGTTACATGTGCAGACATTATATTTCTGATGCTAATGATCAAATGAGTTCAGTAAGAGGGTCTTAACTTCAGTTTAATAAGCTGTAAGAAATATGTAGTAATTTACAGAACTGAAGGAATTTCAGTTGGCTGAGATGAACTGTCTCTTCAAAGGTAAGACACCTGTCCTCTGACAGGTAATTTAAATATGTCAAAGTACCGGATATGTTGAAAGCAAATGCCCCCCTGGGAACAGTGACTATGATGATACATATAATCCCTGCTGCACTGTGCAAGTTAAATATACCACATGACTTCAAGCTTCAAATACAGCCATACAGCACATTCAAAATGATCTTTCTGAAAACCATCACAGGTTGCTGTGTGATGTTGTGGCAAGACTGAGGCATTTCTGATCACCTCCTTTTTCTGTGTCACTAAAGCCCAAGGTTTTATCAAGTAGGGAATGTAGTTTCATTGAAAAGATCCATTGTCAGGTGTTATTTCTCAATTAGATACTTTAGATGCATTTCCTTTATCTAACTGTCCGTGAAATGTAAAGAAACTTCATAATCAAACAAGTTAGATAGGAAGTTAGTTAGACAAGGCCATTAGGCCTCGGTCACACAAGCCTAGAGAGTGGTCTGAGGCCCTCTGGTGATTGCCAGGAGGAGGTGAGGGATTGGGGAAGTTTCTAGCAGACCCTGGTATAAAGATGTTGCTTTTTGAAATGGGTTGGTTGGAGTTAAATGCACAACTTCTAATTTAAAGGTGGTTTTCTCCCTTTTTCCAACTGTCACTATAGTTTGGACAGTATTAAGTAAATGTTGAGTGTTTGCAGACAACTGAGCATCTTTCATGTAAACCGATTTCGCCCAACATCAGCCAGCAACGTCTGGCAACCACTCTTGAGCTGGTCTGGGTACACACATTTTAGGTCTGTGTGACTAATGCAACATGACTGAATGTGAGTGGTTAAAGTCATCACCTATATAGGAGATGATAAACAAAGTCATCCTGGCCAACCTCTAATTTCACACACACACACACACACGCACACGCACACACACACACACAAAGATAGATTTCACAAATCTGATCTGGGGAAAGTAACAGACATTTGCTATGGTGTTTTGGTTACATGAGTCCTGTTTCTATTTCTTTCTCTAAACATTTCATTTTTTAATCTCTTTTTCTCATCATGTGATAGTCATCTTCTGTTTGTTTGTTTGTTTTTCTGTTCTGGGATTTTTTTTTCTCTCTTTTTTTCTTTGCATGGTTCTTGGACTCTCCTTTGTAACATTCGGTTCTCTCCTGTTAGTACAATATGTAATGAGATGATTGTGGCTGCCCGGACAGTGCATTAGTGCGTGTTGTGCTGTAATACTACCATAGCATCTGGTTTATTGTAATACTAACCATACAAGCACACACACACACACACACACACACACACACACACACACACACACACACACACACACACACACACACACTATAGTTTCTCAGTTTTATACCTACTTAACACCAATAGCATTGTGTTACTCTATTCTTTAATTACTTACTTAATAATTCTCAACTTTAACTTGTAATTTAATTACATTAAAATGTCTAATTCACATTTAACTTATTATACTTTTACTTACCATTATGCTAAGAAACAGTGTCCACTGTGTAAACTCAAACACTAAACAATGTGGCTGCATATGTCATTAACTTTTTATTCTTACTTTGGATTTTCTGGTGGAGTGGAGCTTGTAATAATGAGACGCAGTAGCTTTCACACTAAAAATGTCAAATTTTATCATTTCAAACTTTCTCTCTCATCTACTTCTGAGTAGGATCCTTTCTACCCTATGAAAAGTGAAATAACCAAAATTTAGAGTTACTGGATTTTGTACTAATCACCAGCATCATTAAACCAAAAATAATGGTCACAGAAGCCACACCTCCCCAGTCCCTTAGTGTTTCATTTATAACCAGAACAAATATATAAATATGTGCCCTATCAACCACAAGCATTCAGTCACAATCAGGAGCCCAAGCTAAAAATATAAATGGATTACCATATATTATTACTATAATGAATAGTATACTGGACTGGATACCACAATGCTGAAAGGAAGATCCCAGATTACAACACGGACAGACTGGGAGTTCATTGTCTGCAAAGGACATTATTAAACTACATTATCTTTTGTTTCTTTAGAAAATGCTCATTGCTAAATTAATTATCAACTTGGAAAGAGCTAACTGCAAGATTTAAGCATCAAGATTTAGCTAAAGTCATGAAACTGTGACGAAGACAATCATCTACCTATTTCCCTATGGATGAAAATGCAGGTTTCTGATATCATGGCCTTTGAGTAAAAAAGGAGTATACGGTTTTATCCATCATCTACCATATATCTGTTTTCTTTCACTCTTTTTTTTCATTTCGTGCTTCCTCTCATGCTTTCTTCCATCTGCTCCTACCTGTCCTTGTTCTTATCCTCATTTCCTCATCCTCTTCCGTCTGCTTTTTCAAGGTATTATACAAGTTTGGTGGCGAAAGATGTGTCTCAATTTGCAGATAGCAGTATAAAGTAGTTCTAATTTAAGGATTATGGTGATTGGAGAGTAATATTATTACAGGAGAAAGGTAAAAGGTAAAAGTAAAGCACAAATGAGAAGACTGAAAGAGTAGAAGACAGAAAGAGTAAAAGAAAAGAGGACATCAGACACATGGAGAAAGGAAGCTGATCAGCATGCAATCACTGATGAGAGAGGTAAAGGTAAACGCAAAATATCAGGAAATGGTTCGTAGAAAGAAAGGGGAGAGACATGCTTGCCACTTTGGTAGTCATTACAGAGAAGCTTTCTCCATTCAGGAGCTCGGTGTGCAGCTGTCGCTTCAGGGAACTGATCACATACACCCTGAGTCACAGACACAAACACACACATATATACAAACACACACACACATGATTTCTATTACACACATGCACACATGCCTTGGGCTGTGCTTTGAACTGATCCTTGCCACTAGAGAGAGACACTCAGAGAGCTGGCTGATAATAATATTATCCTATGGCCTTCATATGGTAATATGGTTTTATTGCTATGAAGAAATATGAATATTATGGCTTTCACGGGCAGCTTAGGGAATTACATGGCTGTCATGGTTCTCAGCTTCAATAGAATGTTTAGATTCTCTATTTATCTAAGGTCTCTGGGTGGGAAATCTATTAAGTTTTGCTCTGATATCTGCCGGCATGTTGTATATACCTACAAGTATGGATAAAGACAAAGTGCAAGACATGCCTCTCCACCAAGTAAAGGTCACAGTTTAGCACACAGACTAACACACTTCTAGACAAAAAAAGACGAATGAGGCTATGTCATGATACAGCTGAATAAACTCAGATACAGGATAATTTATCCCAAGATATTTGCTGATAAAGAGCAAATAAACCTGGTTTGTGCAATAAAATATTTATACTTTTAAACTATGTGTAAATTTGCCTCTTTTGTTCCTCAAGTCCGATTTTGGTGGTCTAATTATCCGAATAAGGGCTTGCATTTATAAAATTGCATTAATTCAGGTATAGCCTCTTGCCTTACATCATATTTTAAATGTATGGGGTGTTCCATACTATCTGTTTAATGACTTTTGCATTACGAAACAATTTATGTAGGAGAACTTGGAGAATATAAAGTGAATGTACTTGTTCATGGCAATTTTAAGAGTAAAGAACATGCTCTTATTTAAAGTGTCTCACACATACAGCAGGGACTTGAGCCTATTACACATCATGTATATGTCACCAGTCTGTCGTACAGTAGGGCTACCACCAAGTCATCCTTTACTATTTATTTATTTTATGTTATTTATGTTTTTATGATTACACCTGTTTAACTTCTGGTAAGCGTGTCCCTTCTCAATCAATGAGTTTTTCCTAGCTAGATTGCTAAAGGAGTAATCAGTAAGAGAAACTTTATCTGTTAACATGAGTGCTTGTTTGCTTGTCAATACTAGCTCTGTTTTCCACAATGTCCACCTCAAAACTGATCCCAGAGCAGTAAAAGCAGTGCCAGGTGCAGCTTGTATTGCATGCTAGTCTCCCATTGGTGTCTAATTAAAGAACACAGGTTTATCCACAATGCACACACACAGTAGAAGCTAATGGCTTCTGAACCCTTATAAGCTCAAACCTTTTTCAACAGGCTATGGACGGGCCCATCAAACTGACAGATAATACTGATTTCAGTGGAATCATAGTCAAGCAGAGTCAAGCCTGCGTCTGAAGACAATAGTCAATTATGGCCAGTAATTTAAAGGATGGATGCAAACAGCACATTATGGTGTTTGAGATGTAAGAAGAAAGATCACTGAGAAAAGCGAAACCTGTTTTGTAATAGGTAAAAATAGCCAAAAGTATGGATATCACATGGTTTAAGGACACATTCATTAGAGTGTGTCATAAAAGTAATTAGGCAGATAAGAAGTAAGTTGTCTGACTCTATGTCTCGTACAACCAGCAAGTCAAAAGAAAGAACTGAATCTGCATACTTTGTCCCTATAGGCTTTGATGTTAAACAATGACTCAATAAAAATTAATCATCATAGGACTGCTGCATTCACACAAAATTGCTGACTCTTTTATACTGTATAAACATTTCTTATTCAGTGTATAAAATCTAAATTAGCTGACCGTGCAAAACTAAAAAAATAATGTAGAGCAATTTGTTATACAAAAAGGTAAATGGCCTTGCAAGAGCGTTATCTTCTTAACAAAAATAAATGAAACATTAAAAAAATGTACAAGAAATATGCAGATCTGATGAGTTTAAAGTGTTCCTATATATTTTTTAAATGCTGTTTATTTGAACAATATATAGAATGGATAATCATAGGTCTATAATTACTTCTTTATAGCTTTTCCTGTATAGCTTGTCATGTTCGTCTTGATAACTTCTGGTTTGTCCCTAGTGATCCAAAGGATAAAACCATTCCATAAAATCCACAGTAATTGTGCTTTGGTAACAATCCCAGACAGTTCAAAACAAATCTCCTGGCTTGGTTTCTGACTAAAAAAACAAGACATCCTCAAATAAAGGAAAACATAACAGCAGCTATACCAATATTATGTTAAAAAAAAAACAAAAAACAAACCCAGACATACATAGATCTCTCTCAGGGACTTCAAAAGTATCCTTTTAAAAGACAACTCTCTGTCCTTGATGGATGCAACTGAATGACTACTGACCTGTGCTCAGAGTATGTTTTTAATCATTGCTACTAAAAACAAAAACTAATAAATAAACACTGAGGTTATGCTTCTGTTAAGCACAAACACCCTAGTAAAAGACAGTATATAAAATGTTAAAATATAATGGAATTTTAGATAAAGGCAGACATGTGGCAGCTAATCATCTGCAAATGTTTTACAATGATAACTTATTTATCTTTCATCCATCCATCTATAGTCCTTCTATCCTGTATCAGGGCCAGCAAGGGCAGTCTCCCTGCTTGGCGTAGCTGTCTGCCTGCCTAAAGCAGTGTGCCTAATATGTCTGCAATACAGGCAGAGAAAAATGGAGTAAAAAAAACCACTGCTCTTATCACACACACACACACACACACACACACACACACACACACACACACACACAAATTATTTTACTTTCACATGTGAATTTGTGCACTCAAGGGCACATGCCTTGTTTTCCCATTCACTATGCATAAGAAAACCAAGGCTTGCAGCATGTCTCACTTACTGCTGAACTTGGAAGTATGAGGAAAAAAACCCATAAAACAGCTGAAGTTTATTTAGCAAACCTAACAAAAATGGATGCATATGTGTGTGTGACCGTGTTCTAATGATATCAATTTGAGCTTAATGTAATATCCTATACTTACCCAATTTCCCAGAGGATCATTAAAGTTTTATTAAAGTTAATTGGCAATAACTGTTTATGTATGTTTCAGGTGTAATTAAAGCAAAACAACAGTGTCACAGCTCCCAAATGAGCCGCTTTTGCAACCTCAGTTAGCACACTTTAAAACTCTACAGTACAACAAATACCAGTTAAAGCTGTAGCTAAAGCCATGCCTACCTCTATCTGGTGTTCTGTGTTTTAAGACTCAACATGAAGATAAACTGAGGTGGCAGGTAGATGGACAGAAAAGCAAGACAGAACAGCAAGCTGGATCCACAGACCTGTTGAAAAGAATAGAAAAAAAAGACAATATTAGAGTTCAAATGTTTATAGCGATATCCCCAAAGTTGACAATTTAAATGGTAAATTCAGCGCTCAAAGCGCTTTACACAACTTGTGAATTCACCCATTCACACAAGCACATTTTTCCTAGGTGCTTTCTAACTGACATTCACACACATTCATACTCCGATGGATGCATCGGAGAGCAATTTGGGGTTAGTATCTTGCCCAAGGATATTTGGCATGCAGACTAGGGGAAGCCAGGAATCGAACCACCAACCTTCCGATCAGTAGATGACCTGCTCTACCACCTGAGCTACAGCCACCCTAAATTTAAAGCCTTCATGAAACATCTATTTCATAGACTTGTAGCTGAGTGAGTTACTGAGAAGTATGAATGAATAATTGCTAATTATAATCTGCAATTACTATGTGATTACACTTTAGGATGCCAGTGGGGCAAATTGACAAACACAATGGCGATTGGCCATCAGTTGTTGGTTTCACTGGGGTAATTGTTGGCATCAGTTTTGTTGTTCTATTTTGGCTAATTTAGTAGCCGCGTACACTGACACCGAACTGTGTCTGAGCTAAAGGGCTATTCAGGAGCCAGTAAGGGGATGTGCTGCACGCAAACCTTTGTGAACATCAGCAATCACAACACATCCCCAAATCCAGAGTAAAACTTAGCCTGAAAATGTTTGCATGAATATGTTTTCCACATATTATAGTAATCCATCAAATAGTTTTTCACAAGCTTTATATGTGAGATTTTAAACACTGATACAACATCAAAAACATATTTGGAATTTGCATGAGTGAATCAACAGCGCCTTTTTTTATCTCAGTGTTTAGAGTCTCTGCTGCTGTCTTTAAAGAGATCATCTCTTCTCTGTCTCCTACATTTGTGTCTTCTCTGCTTCACACCATGTGTCTAACTGAGAAACAGATGCTATTCTCCATTTAATTGACCTGTATTTAGAATGTTATACACTATATACGATTTTTAAAAAAAAAAAAAAGCTCATAGTGATGTCACAATAGCTCAGTAATGTCTATTAGAAATAAGCAGGACAAAAAAGAAATCCAGTAAAGGGATGGGATAGATGTCAGCAGTGTGTCTGTTTGTTCTGTAGTCCAGTGATTCTGAATGTTGTATAAAGCACCTTTAAGAAATGTCATATCAATACTACAAATGTCATTCTCAAGTAGCAGTGCAGGAAACGGCTGTGGATGATCCAAGTCAGTAGGGTTAAACCTTAATGGATCATGAATGGGAATCTATTAAATACTTGCATGTATTTAATTGATACTACTGCATAGACTAACACACTCTATGAACTGGAGAGCTAAAAAGTAGAAAACTAGTTTCCTTTTCATTAAGCTCTACTATATTTTACTTGGATACCAGTATTTTCTTCATGCTATAGAGGGAGGCAGTTCAAATATTTTCTAAAGCTTCCTGTGACAGTAGTTAAAGATAATCCATTTGTCATTATAGAAAATATTGATTACCTTTTGCATGTGTTGGTTTTTAGTACAAATGAGAAAAACCATGGTGGGAAGCTTAACTGTCTAAACCTACCACCATCTAATGCGAGTATGTGAAATGTGAAAACCTCCCACGGCTTTATGTAAACCTATTATATACTTTAAGAAGCATCTTCAGTCACACTGTGTCTCAGCCATTATAAGTTAGATATACAGTAAATTCTTTCATGTCATAAGAGGAAGGACTTTTTTTTCCCACTTATCTCGAAGTTAATCCATACCAAAAGCTTTCTAAAACACGACATCAAGTTACCAATTACATCCGTGGTGAACACAAGCCTAGAAGTCAGGGAGTGATGTGAATGTTCAATGCTTTAACTAAAAATACTTTTGGCATAATAAAATGTGGGCAGCGATGCAGAAATTGTGTCACTTTTTAACAATTCGTCCAACATTGATCAAAGTGTTATCAAATTGAAAATGACAGTGCATACTTCTGTGTTTTGGTAGAGTACACAAACACACAGACGCACACATCAAACAGGACGGAGACACTTTGGCAGTCAGTTCCCAAGCCAGCTGAGCTAACAAGCTGCAGGTTATTAGAAAATCATTACTCACATCACAGGCCCAAAGGCGTCTCATCACTAAGACATGGAACAGCAATGTGACACAACGGTGGGACAACTGATCATTTTGTAGACACTCAACCTGACTTTCTTCAGATGGAAGAATGCAGACCAAAAGGCTAAAATACCATACTAAGCTTTTTCTTGATTTGAAACATCATGTCAAAGAGCAACGACAGCATAGAAGATATGTTTTATCTGTATGCACGACATGACTAACACGTCAGTGTTGCAGTTTACCTGACAGCACACAAGCACACACAGCAAAGGCTGTTTGACAATTAAAGTATTAATTATGTAATTTCATGAACACCCCCCGCACACACACACACACACACACACATTCTTGTTTAGCTGCCTTAGTGAGGACATCTAATTGACATAATTCTTTCCCTAGCTGCTTACCCAAAACCTAACCATAACCTAATTGTAACCCTGATATTAAAACCACATTCCTTGTGTGTCCTCACAAGTGACTGTTGGTCCCCACAAGTATAGTATAATGCCAATTTCTGGTCCTCACAAAGGTGTCTAAACAGGAATACACACACACACACACCTTTTGGATTGCCTCCTTTTATTTATGTGGCCTTTTAAGCTAAACATGTTTTGTTTTTGTTTTTCTTTGCTTTCTTTTAAAAAAAACTGTATTCTACTATGAAAACAATCAAAACAATAATACACAAGGGGATACTTTGCATTATGATAGCCCTGGTGCTACTTGCTTAAATGAGGTAGAGAAAACTATAGCAAGCTTTAGCTGAGCAGCTTTTCAAAAACACTGTAGTTCATTTGAAAGTAGCCAATTTTAATAGGCAAAAAAGGAAAAAAAAATCCTACCAGAAAATACTCTGGTGAGTCTTAGGGGAGGTAAAAATAATCCGCAATCTTAAAGTAATAATTTCCCAGCGTGCATTTATAATTAGTAATGTGGAATTACTTAATTCATCTTATCAATTTAATTATTAGTAGAGCCCATTGAATTACAGAATTCTGCTATTCAGTTGTTTAATTTGCTCCCTTTTTTTGTAGCTCTTACTTCCTTGCACGCAGTACTGTGCAAACTCACTGCAGTTTCTTGACATCAACAACTAATGAAGGGCTCGGGAATTCTGGAATCCAGATTTCCCAGAATCTTGTCAAATAATCACTCATCCCTTAATTTTCCCATAATGTAGTGGTTGCTTTTCAAATAAACAGGAACGTGTTGGCTGGATCTATTGTGTTTCATTTCATGCCGTCATTTAGATTCTCTGACCTTTCAAAGGGCAGTGTTTATTTTGCTCATCATAACTCAACAGCATGTGCAATTTTGCTCATGTACAAATGCCTAGCGTAAACAAAGAATGATGAAACAAATACATAGAAAATGGAGGAGAACAGAAAACAATGAATGAAGGTCATAACACTAACTGAATGAATAAATTCAACCTGATCCTATAGCACTGTGTAATATGTTCCTTCCCGAGTTGTCTTAAGTTCCAAAGATTTAGGGTAATTACTGTTATTAATTACTATAATTATGAGTATAATATTATAAGGTTAAAAAATATCCAACTTCGAAATAGATAGTACAGGAAATAAATGATGATGCCTACCAACAACAAGATCTATTATTTGAAATGTAAAAGACCCACATGAGTCACGTGTTTCATTATAAGTCAGTGTTAACATGGATACATTACATTTTAAATTACATTCTAAAAAGCTTGACGCATTTCCACATCGGATTTGGAAATATACTCCTCCCTTTGTTTATTAGAAATTGTTTATTATCCGTATACACAATTACATGTAAAACAAGGCAGTTTTTAAGATAAACCTATTTCAGACTTACCATTAATAATCTTTAGGTCTCACACTTTGCACCTGCCTTATTGTTTTATCTGAATCACTGCTCGGCTGTTTTGTATGATCTTGAGAGCCATTGATATTCTGCTTAGTTTTCCTCTATATTTAGCATCTGCACTCTGCACTAGATACATTAGATGGTGGTAAAATGACCTGTCAGTGAGTTGGAGTGCATATATATGAGTGCGGTTTTGGGTGTGTGGGATCATGACTGAGACAGGGAAGAAGCAAAGTGTGTGTATAAAGTAGAACGTATAAAAATGAGCATCTTTAAGGTATTCATGTGTTTGTGCCTGGATGTGTGATGGCTACCACACAGGTAGTTTGGAACAACTCTCCATCAAAAGGGTCCGATCTTAATACTCTTACTCTAATAGGAAATGGAAACCATTTTAACAGAGACACGCATAGCTCTAACTACCTACATCTGGTTTCCATACCTCTGATGACACAACTCATCTGAGCAGCCCTGTTAATTAAGTTTAGCCACCAGCCACACCCATTAACAGCAGCTCTCCCTGATTGAACCTTGCACTTGGTAAAATGCCAATTTTGCATAAAATTATGTTATTGGCCAGGATAATAGACCTAGATCTGTTAATTCTATGGCCTAGAGCAACCTATTAGAATCATTAAAACAATAATACTCACGTACAAGCTTTAAGCTTTACTGTTTACTGTTAAAGACTAAAAAAAGGGAATATCTGTATTAAATACAGTTTGGATATTTTAGTAAGTAATTTTGGCAGGTGCAAAGTAAACTGGTCAATTATATAATATAATGAATCACAGAGTCCAATTGCATAAAATCACTTATTTATTTTTAACCAACCTCTAAATTTGAGCCAGTTGATACTACCAGTATACGTCTTTAAAGTTCACAAAAAGATATAACAACTTATACTCAAGTTTCAATATTTACTCTGTATATTTTATTTATTTAAAAAGAGAATGTTGGCGTCCTCAAAGTTCAGAGTCTAACACGGCAAACTGAGCAGAGTGGAAACAGTAGGAATAGTTAGCTAAATCTCAGATTACAGGTAATGATTAATCCTCCCGCATTCCATGCAAATCATTATAACTCCTTCATCAGATGTAATGAGACAGGAAACGACTAATGACAGAAGTCTTCCAACACAGTTTTTCCATATATATATATATATATATTTTTTTTTTTTTTTTTTTTCACACACACACACACACACATGTGCAGTTTTACATTTTATTGAACTCTGTGTTACTTTAACCATAAAAAGGATGGGTGTTATATTTCTTTTGCCACTTTTTCTGTGAATGTGAGCTGGTGGGTATCAAACCTTTTGACAGGTACTATCAACTAATAATATAGCTTTTGAATATAACTTGTATATTGAATTTCAATAATTTGTTATGACTCACAGATGAATTGGGTGAATTAGCTGGGATGGTGTTAGTATTAGTAGTTGAAACTGGTCTGACTGGTATGCATCTAAAGTAGCTTAATTATGGACCTGCACGGAATTCATTAATAAATTTATCTGTCTTTTTGAAAGGTTTCCAAGACCAAAAAATGCACTCAAACATATTCAGTATTCAGTACAGGGGAGGTGAGCATTACTTAACTTAAAATAGGACCCTAACAGACCTTGAAACTATAATAAAATACATTTTGTTCTTTCTATCAATGGAGTGTCCTGCTTTCATCTCATTTTCTCAACATTTCGCATGAAACACATCCATCTCTTCTTAACCCCTCATTGTGTAAATGCACTCTTCTTTCTCTCATCCATTTCAGTCTGTTTTTAAACCACCACTTCCACTCCCCCACTGCTTTCCTCCCTTCTTCAGATGTGGTATAATTATCTGGTCATCATTATCAGAATCATTCTGTTTCCTCATTATAAACCCATCTGCTCTGCTTTCCAGTCCAACCAACACAACATAAACACGCTGCCATACAGATACTGATTCACAGGCATACTCTTATCTGTTTTTCTGTCTCTCTCCCTCTCTCACTCTCTGTCCCATTACAGTCTCATCTGCTAAGCCACTTTAGTGACTGCACATCAGAGTAACTGGTCTGAGGTAATTATGTTGAGATAGAGGTAAAGATGTTGGACTAATTTACTGAGATCCATCGAGGAATGAAAAACTGTTGAGTAACCTCTCTCTCTGGTCATGATGAAACTGAGCCAAAAACACTTCCTCTTCTTCCTCCAATCCCAATCATTTGTCTATAATGCGCTTACAGGCATGTAAGTTATAACTTTTATTTTAAATCTTTAAATAATAAATTACAACTGGGATAAGTAAACCCTGGGAACAGCTGTCAGTCCCCCAAAACACAACTGCTTTGCCTTGGCTGGTGGAAAAAAGTATTATCATATGATTATAGTATTATCAAGACTAGCTATCACAGTACAGAGGAAAGAAAGTGCCTGGGTCTTTGGGTTCAATTTTATATTGTTAGGGGGAATACATGGTACTAATCTATTTGTCAAGGTGGGTAGGGCTGTAAATAAGAAAATGTATTATTGACCGCAGTTCTAATGGAAGATAATGATAAAATAGCAAGAAAGGAAGGATAAAGGTATAAAATTGCAGACAGTTCTTCTACTGAATGACAAACACCAAACAGAATGCAGAAGAGATGAAGAGAGGCTGCTACCATGGCTCCCTTGGTTTACTAATCATGAACTGCATTTAATTAACAAAATTACAAACGCTCTTTTTATCTTGAGAAATCACTGTCAATATTCAAAATGACCTCATTACACCTACTTTAGTGTTTATCAAGTCTGAATTTGATTGAAAATAATAATCTCAAGTGTGAGATCATTTAAGTTTTGATAAGGTAAGCTTAAAGTAAGCATGTACAGACAGCATCACTTGAGTTTAAGCGCCAAATTCTAAAATCTAATTTATTTATCCTGCAATGCAGTCCTTAACACACCATGCAACTTCTGTTGCAAAATCAGGTAAGGTTGTGGTAAGCTAAAACTACAAAATGCATGTCATACACTGGGGATGAATGACAGTAATGAAATAGACTGGTGGAGCAGAAAAACATGGTGTAACTCATGGTGAAACTCATCTAAGACACTGGAAATTAATGCCTGTAAAATTGTAACATGTAAAACTAAATATGTCAATACTTTGTTTTCATTTTGTTGATCATGGCTCATTGCTCATGAAAAATCTAAATCCAGTACCTCAAATTATTGGTAAGATAAACCAAAAAATTAAAGGGAAAAAATATTTACAGAAATGTGAATTTCTGACAAATGTCCAACTTCACTGTAACTAAACATACGTTGAGGATTCTTCACTTTATTGTACCCATGTAGAATGACATGGAGGTGATCAACCGTATAGGTGCTGTTTGTGGCTCTCTGTGAACGATGCTGAAACACGAGTAATGAATTTCAGATATACAACGCTTAGATATACAAAAAAGTGTTTGTATGAATGAGACATGTTTTATAAAGTGCTTTGAATGTAGCAAGTAGAAACCTATGTTGTAGGGCCTTCAGCTTGTCTGTATTCTTGGTGTTGGTAATAGCTTTGGCACTGTGGGGAGGTGCTAAATACTACTGAAAAAAAGGAAATCTCCATAAATCTCATCAGCACATGGAAACATGAAGCTCTGGTAGGTCGTTGTGTTGACTCTGGATTTATTGGAACATGCTTCCCTCAACCCCAGCCGGTCATGGCAGATGGCTGTTCCTCCTGAGCTTGATTGTGCTGGAGGTTTCTTCCTATTAACCCTTTAAGGCCGGTCGGAGCGGGCACACTCCGTTTTGCAACTATTTTTAAATCCTGGTAACACTGCAACCACGTAAGCTAGCGCAATCATTTTTTTTTCATATGAAACCGGAGGAGTTGTACTTAAATCTTATGCCATCAGCTTGCCCTAGGTCACAGTTTCCTTCCACATATAGCTTTGCAAAAACTGCATAAAAAGCACTTGCAGCAACAAAAACATAATATTCCAGAAACACGCTTTGCCGATCCGATCAGCTGTTTGTAACACTTCCTACGTCCATCAGCGCAAACTATCGCATTCCGCCATGACCTGCCTGAAACCGGAAGTGACGTCATTTTGCGGAAATATAGTTTTTTACCATCAGGACCTTATGAGCCTATACTGGTGTTTTTAAAAGTTATGTTTGACTTTATGACTTTCTGTGTTGTTTCTGGGATGCTTAGGACTCAAATTGCACTGCTGGAAATAGTTTATTTTGATGCATATGCTGTTTTTTTGCAAATTTGCATTATAATATTTATTTTTGTTTTTCCTGCGGTATATAGAAATTGGTGTATTTCAAAAATAAAACTATGAAGACACTTAAAATAAATTTCCTGTGGTGGGAAACTATTTTGTGCAACTTTTTTGTATTTACAGTTTTGAGGGATAAGCCTCTTAAATTTCTCTAACTAGAAATATATGTTAAAAAAACAAAAACGATTTTAAATTTTTTTGTAGTTTATTGCACTTTTTTTGCAATTAATGTAATTACTATGCACTTAATGCACACATATTTTTAAAATTTGGGCTATAATGGTTGTATTGATGTATATCAACTTGAAATGCTCCCAAAAATGGCACTACAGCATGAAAAAATATAATATAAGCTCTGGTGGACTTGGTTCTATGGTAGGTCTTAAAGGGTTAAAAGGGTTTTTTTCCTTTCTACTATCTCCAAGTGCTTTCTCAGATCATATGATTGTTGGGGATTTTTCTGTGTTATTGCAGGGACTTGACCTTACAATACAAAGTGCCCTGAGGGGATGGTTGTTGAGATTTCTCACTACACAAATAAAATTGAATTAAATTGAACTAAATTGCTTCTTTCCTGAATAGGCTGCGCCATCTCTATTGCTTGTGTACCTTTTCTACTACACTTTTCTCTTCCAATAAACTTAGTAAATTATTACACATTGATACAACACTCTGTGAAATGGCAATCCTTTCACTGACCATCTGTTGCTGCTCCTTTTGGAGAGTGTTGGGGATTGCCATCTGGAAAACTATAAAATCAGCAACCATCGCCAATGCCAGCCCATTGTGGTTATAAGTACTAAACTAGACCGACAGGCAAAATGATATATTCTAGTAAGGTGAAATGCTTTTTATAATCATGTGGCTGAAACTTATATGAGATAATGACTAAAATAAACACATCTTTCAGATATCATATATTGAATAATTAATATACAAAATTTTAAGTTTTTAAATACAATAATAAAAAGTAATAATAACATAAATTTCAAATTTTTGAAATGCAGTATAAAAGTTGCCTCTGATAATTAAAACAACAACAAAAAAAAAACTTTGTAATTGCCAGGTGTTTCTGTACACATCTTAACTGCAACACTGGATTTGCACTAAAATAAAAAAACCTGATTGGTTCCTTATCTCTTTGTAATAGACCAAACATAGTGGCAGTAGTAGAAATACATTTCTCTGGCGGTGTCAGAACCATTTTCTATTGTCTTGTATAAACTGCTAATGATGGCCTATATATGCATAAAAACATCATCAAACAAGACGTCCTCATTCTTTCAGACACACACACACACACACACACACACACACACACACACACACACACACAGACAAGCACACTGTGCCCCAGCTGTGCAGGGGATTAGAGATTAGAAGGGAGGAAGGGATGGATCTATCTAAACACAGCAGCCTATAATATAACCACAAAGATACATCTCCAAACATTTATCTTACAAAATAGTAAGCGATAAGTTGACAATGTGCATTGTGTCTGTTCAAATTTGTGTCTGCCTTACAGTGTAAAACATACAATAAACCTTCTACATTTTGGAAAACATTTGTGTAATTCTCAGTGTATGAGTATGAGCATGATAATGTCACTTTGGCTTTGCTGTTACAGCATCTCCAAACAGTTCTTTAAAGATGTTGCATTTTTAATTCCATTTTCTTTGTGTGATGTTGTTTAAATAGAGTAAAAGCACCAGATTAGGCATCAATGTTGTTTGATGCATCAATTTCCACTATTCTTCAATATGAGAAAATAAGTATTCTTTAACCCTCTGAGGTCTAAGTCGTCATATGTGCTAATGCTAACCCTAATCCTAATCCACTTTGGGAGAGCAGCACCAACCACTGCTAGCAAATGATGCGTTCCAATATCAAACTTAAAACAATGAATCCCAAATATATTTTAAGACAATCTAAAACATAACACTAAATTCTACACATGTTTGCTTTTCAATGAACTATTTAACAACAAAATCATTAGCATATCATACTATCTGAAACACTTCTGTGTTATTAACAGTAAAATGTGTCCACGGCATAGATAACAGAAGCATGGTTATTTTGTGGCTTTAATCTATTTTCATGGTTGAGGACTAGAACTACTGACCATCCATCAAACTGTCAATAAGGATTAAAAACTGGTACGTAGTTTCAAGTCCGCACTTTCGATAAATCTTGCTGCTAGATCATATCTGAATTAAATGCACTGGTGCACTGTTGACTCCAGAGTAGTGTGCAAAAGTCTTGTGCCACCACTCATGTCTTTCTTTTTATCTTCCAAGAAGCCAGACTTTCTGGTGATTTCTAAAGTGATAATGAGCAATAGTTTCCCAGGCTTTCTGAAGTTTTTCCTTGTACATGGCAATGCCAAAGACAAAGATGCCGCAGTTAAAAGCCAAAAGCATATCTCAGCATCCTGTGCAGTACGTCCTTAAAAGATTTGAGGAGAACAAAAGAAGAAGTAGCAAGCCTAAAAATTCTCTACAGTAACAATATCTGAAAGTCATCTTCTTGAGAAATAGGGAAAAAGTCCAGCCAAAACCTGGCACAGGACCTGAGAAGCACTTGAACTTTCAGTTCATCTATCTACTGTTCATCAAAACCTCATCAGAAATGGTCAGTGGAAACATGGGTGTCAAGAAGACATTCGTAAGGAAGGCAAACAGGCAGAAAAGGCTGAGATATGCCAAATAATACAAGAGGTGGATTGAAAATTGTTGTCAATAGGTCTTAAGAAGTGATAAATTCATCCATCCATCCATTCGCTTCCGCTTATCCTTTTCAGGGTCGCGGGGGGCTGGAGCCTATCCCAGCTGTCATAGGGCGAGAGGCGGGGTACACCCCGGACAGGTCACCAGTCTGTCGCAGGGCCAACACACAGGGACAGACAACCATTCACACTCTCATTCACTCGCACATTCACACCTAGTGGCAATTTGGATTATCCAATTAACCTATCCCCACAAGTTGCATGTCGTTGGACGGTGGGAGGAAGCCGGAGTACCCGGAGGGAACCCACGCAAACACGGGGAGAACATGCAAACTCCACACAGAAAGACCCCGGCCTGATGGTGGAATTGAACTCAAGACCTTCTTGCTGTGCGGCAACAGTGCTAACCACCGTGCCACCATGCTGCCCATAAATTCATATGATATGATAAATGATAAATTCATATTAAAGGAAATTCTTTGGTTCAGTTCATGGCCATTGCATGATTTTCACCTGGGTGGGTGATGATGAATCAGAATCTACTACATCAGCCTTGACTCTTCTTTTCTCCAACTTTATGGAAATGCAATACAAAATCACAGCTGAACCCTTTGCCTCAGTGCATAGAGCCATTTTTATTTTATTGCATCATACATAAGTGCTTGCAAGTCCACAACACAAATGGTAAATGGCCTGCATTTGTATAGTGCTTTTCTAGTCCTTAAGGACTCCAAAGCACTTTACACTACATTCAGTCATTCACCCATTCACACACACATTCACACACTGGCGATGGCAAGCTACATTGTAGCCACAGCTGCCCTGGGGCGCACTGACAGAGTCGAGGCTGCCGGACACAGGCGCCACCAGGCCCTCTGACCACCACCAGTAGGCAAATGCAAGTGCAAGTTACCAAAAATAAAAAGTCCACATTTTGAAGTACACCTATATACACCTAGTCACGAGTATGATCTTGCACCAGTGTATGATCGTGGCCCCCTGATCTGAAACAATTTCTTCACACTCCCTTTCTTTATCTCCAAGCCACTTACAGAACCACGATTTCTCTCCATTTGGCTTGTCCACATCACCAGGTTTGCCCCATGTATGTGTATGTGTATGTTCCATCAGAGTGAGTTGATAGGTTGTGATAGGTCTCAGTGAGAAAGCCAGACTACAGCAGTTAACACTGACCTGTCCATTGCTTTCTTTCAGCCTCCTACACAACTTGCCTCCTTCATACTATACCTCTCTATCACTCTTTTTCTTTCTTTCAGTATCATGTCTCATGCTACTGTCTTTCCCAAATATCCAACTACCCTTCCTCTATTACACTTTTCACCCAAAGCTGTCTCCTAACTTTGTTATCAATTCAGGTAAACTGCATTCCAAAACAAGAATGGTGCGGAACATGAGACATATTGCATAAAACATGTGCAGATTCTCATTCTTGGAATTAGCTTTGCATTATTTTTTTCTGCAAAGCTTTATTTCCTTTTTAAATGTATAGTTGTTGTTTTTTTATTTATATTACCGCACATGTTAACATTTTGTCTCTAAAGGGAATAGCAGTTGTAAATATATGAAAGTAATTTCTTTTCCTTCAGCCAGTTTTGACTAGGAAACCTTAGTCCAACATACCATAGTACAGTGGTTCCCAAACTTTTTTGCTATTTGATATTATTTGTATCCCACTGTAACATTACTGTATAAAGATCTCCAAAATGACAGGAGTAGTTAGTCATTACAACAAGTGTTTGAACTAAAAATCAAGAATGTGGGATACTGTTTGTCCATGATTTGAAGAGCCCAGCGAAAACCAATTCTGCAGGTGAGACCTACCTCAGCACTTGTGCAGGTGAAACCAAAGGGAAGATATGCTTCACCATATTTTCTAGTCTTTGGCTTAGAATGAAGTTGGTTTGGAAACATATTCAGCTATGCTTCATCTCCTGCTTTCCATTTCTGTGGCCGCCCTGTGCTAGCAGTGTCCAAGCGTTTTGTTTTTTTCCCTTTTCATACCGTGCCCCCCCTGCAATGGCTGTGCACCCCCCCTAGGGGGGGCGGGCCCCACACTTTGGGAAGGTCTGCCTTAGTATATGGGGGAAGATGACAAAAATTAAGAAACTATTTACTTGTCTTAGTTGTAGACAAGGGCGAGAATGTTAAACTGAATAATTATTCCACTTCCATCAAATGCATCAAATCTCTCGAAGAAACTCCAACTGTGCTATGTTAATATAAGACTAAGAGCAAAACCCCTCCAGACTGAGCATCACTCTGCATCTGAAATATCAAGCATGGATAAACAGGCTTGTGGCCTTATATATACAAGATAGAGGAAATGTTTGTGTGTTTGCCATCCATTTTTTTTCAGTTATTTTTTTATTATTATTATTTTGTTTTTATTGATTATTTGTTAGGTCAGCCATGCAGCACACAATTATATAATACAGCACAACATTTAGAGCCTAAGACATGTAGCAATGTATTCTTCAAGAATACTTATTAAATTAATAAAATATATTAGAATAACAAATACACAATATTTAGTACACAACACAGAAAAAAACTACACAAACAGCTACACAGTGAAGTGAAACGCAATCATGTAGATGAAACTTTAGGGGGAAGGGTCTTCCAAATTGGGTTTTAGAGCTAACTAGAACTAGATAGCATTGCAACTCTAGAATCTATTATTGCTCTCTCTACATTCTCACTTTATTCAATTCAATTCAGTTCAATTTTATTTATATAGCATCAAATCACAATAGTCGCCTCAAGGCGCTTTCTATTCTCTCTCTATTCTAGTCCTATAACTTCAAAAAAAAAAAAAAAAAGAAGAAGCTTTAGGCCCTGACAGACATTAAAATGAAGGCAATGTTTCATGTTTAGTGAATTGTGTGAAATAGGTCTAACAAAACCTTGGTCATGAAGTCTTTAGACTTGTCAGATTGTGAAATAAACACTTGTTGAATTGTATCATTAACAGCATAAATGGAAGAAAATGTTTTGCAACAAAACAGAAAAAAGTACATAGTACTAGCATGTCAAGTTAAACATCCAAATAAGGGAAAACTTTGTGTGTGTGTCTAAGTGTGTTTGCTCCACAAAGTAGGTCAGTCGATAGCCATAGCTATAATTCATCGCCTGGGTATCTGGACCACTGTCTGTATAATATTTCATGGTTGTTATTTCAACTTGGACCACACTGACCAAATAACCAACAGGCCAATATTATCATCTGTAGCTGTGGCTGAAAATGGTAGTTAAAATGTTGCCAGGGTATTCTGCATAATTTAATTTTATAGTCCAATCACTTCATTTACATACACACATCACAGGAACAATCACTCTGTGAGAATTTGGCCACAAATTTCTGAACACTGTCCAAATTTTGACACAGAACTCCAGCTTGTTTATTACTAAACATATCTCAGTCAGTGCGATTGTCAGATTTTTCCAGGATAGCACAGATACAGAACTTCTCAGTTGCAATAAATGCAAGTTTTAACTCTGAGATTTCTGTTCCCTTGAAAATGTCCATGGCCTACACTTTGATCCTTGTCAGTACTTGATGATATCTCCTTCCATCTGTTTCCCCATCCGTAATTTTTCCCCTTTCTAACTCTATTTTCCTCACTTGATCACATTGTTCTCAAATTGCCTGCCTTCCATTTTTGCTATCTATTACCTCCTCATTTGTGCATTTCACACTAATCTATCTGAAGAGATCCTATAATTACTGCCTAAACTTAAAGTTAATTTTAATATGTTTTATTCAGCCTGTTCCCTGTGCCATTTGTACATTTATATAAATTTTCTTTCCTCCCTTCGTCAGTGTCACGGCTGTAATTTTTCCTTCCTCCCACACCTCTGTCTCTTCCCTTCACTGTGCTGTGGTCAGTGCTAATCATTTATCTGTTTGCCCATCTCACACCAGCACATGTGTGTATGTGTCTGTACAGTGATAATGAGGCTGATCTAAACTTGCAATATGACCTAATCGACCCACACTAATAAAAAAGCTTCCACTTACACACAAATACATACACACACACACACACACACATAGACACACACTGCTGCAGTGAGCTATGGCCACTGAGACACATCATATATACTGTGGTCCATTCCTGAACACTTGACTTCCCCCACACATCATTATTGTGCAATCTAATGGGCGAATTTGGTCTTTCACTGTTTCATTCAATGTCTCTGGTTTGTTTTTCACTGTCATTTTCTTGACCTCCTCTATTTTTTTATCTTTATTTTTATCTTAGTGTGTTTGTTTCATCCCCTTTCTGTTTCAGTCCTCTGTATTTATTTCTTTATTTCTTTTTTTTAATACTTTAAAGACACTGACATGTCAAAGGTTAATGCAATGGTGAGAAAATGAATGAATGACAATAGCATCTAGGAAATTAAGCAAAATGGTTTACTATGACAAATTGATGGAACATTTTCAGTAATGCTCAGTGATCAAATATGAATGTGATTAACTCATGACAATTCCTTGTACCTCACATTAACGAGATGTATTTCCCGAATGCTATCTACTTTCTTCTTTTTAAAAAAAATCGTATCTTTTGTCGAATGTTCTCCAGTTTCTCCTTTCTGTAGCTTCCTGCCTCTATCTCTGTTTTCTTCCACTGGCATACCCTTCTCCATGACCCTTTCAACTTTTAATTATTCACTGAATGCTTTCCACCAGGACATGCAGATCCCTTATTTTGCCAAGCGCATTCACAGACACTTACATTCAGGGATGTGATAAGCGCACATAATGGGCATTTATCTGCAAAATTACGGGCATTCATACATAAGCACTTGTAGGACAGCTCTCAGGCTGCTATGTGCTGGGCAAAGCTTCTCAAAAGACTGCCATTTACTAAAAAAAAATCTCCAATGTTTACTAAATAATCTCTGCTTTGCAAGTGAAAAATTGCTTAAGGGCAGAGGCCACTTAATATGTTTGATTAGACTCACACAGCCTCATATAAAGACAATGATTTTGTTAATGTATCCTAACTTATATGTTATTCAACAGAGGCAATCTCTTAACCCTCAAGCTATTTTTACATTGTGAGTTGAGGATAATGTTATCTTGTTTCTATTCTAGTGTTTCTCTTTTTAAGAAGAAAATATTTTGAAAGCCATTAGTGAAGAAAAGCCTTTATATACACAGAGCAGATTTTTTTTGTTTGTTTGTTTCTTGTTGTTTTAAAAATGAGAGCTTTGTCCCTTGGAGGGGCACGACTTGCCATCATAATAATATATACTTTGCATCAAGATGCTGTGTTTTGCATTTGAGTAGCACCAGTGTTGGGACTAACGCGTTATTAAGTAACGCATTACAGTAACTACGTTATTATTGTGGTAACGAGCACGGTAACTAGTTATTATGCCAAAACCGGGAACGCGTTACTCGTTACTGGGATTTAGATAGGCTCGTTATTCGTTACTTCGTGTGATGGCTATCGCGGAGCTTCCACAGATTCAATAACATTAGCAAGTGGTGGAAGCCAGCAGGTGGATGAGGGAAAGGGGAGGCAAGAGGAGAGACCCGAAGCGGTCCGAGGGTGTCAGTTGAACTGAACTTCAGGTAAGAAGTTATAACCTGCAGTCTATCTGGGTCAGATATAAACCAAGTTTAGGTGGAGTTTATTTTTGTTATTCTGACTTTTTCGTACAGTGTACTAGCTAGCATGACAGAGTTTCTATACAGCTGGGTGGGTGCTATGAAGTTAATGTTGAACTTTATTTTGTTCATAAGATTAATTATTAGAGTTGCCAACCGTCCTGTAAAAAACAGAATCATCTCGTATTCAGAGAAAATATTACGCGTTTCGTATTGAGGTGAAAAGGAACACAGTTTGTCCCGGACTTCAGCTAGAATGAAAAAGACACAAAGCTGGAGTTATTCTGTGTTTACGCTGCACAGCTGCCTCTTCTTCTCTCATTCTCTCCCCTCCCTCTCCTGTTTCTACTTCAATCATGAAACTGATCAATGATCAGCTGATCAGCTTTTCTCTCTTGTTTATTTATCGCCCACTTTGCGCCAGAAAGAGGAAACGAGCGGATGTCTAAAAAACAGCAGCACGTTTAAGCTTGATCAGCTGTTGTTAGAATTTATTTAACATTAATTTCTAGTATCAGCTGATGTTTGCTGGAGCCACAGCTGTAAAGCTGCTGGTCATGATGTCAGTTTGGATATGTGGTGAGAGAGAAACATGAAGATGAAACCAGGAGACGTCCTTACTGAATCATCAGAGCTGTAATGGAGAAACAGGTTTACCTTTTAGGTGACATGAATGAGTTGAAGGGAAGTTATGAACTGTTTCTGAGAGACAAATAACACCAGGATCCTTTTCTAAGTAGCTGACAGCTGGTAACTGTGCAGGGGCGGGTCTAGCAAAGTGTTGCCAGGGGTCCATGTAGGGCATTAAAAGGGAAAGGGGGGCACAAGGAAATACTTTTCTTATTCTCATTTAAAATGTCTCACTTTTAAAAAAATAATTATCTGAGTCTTACAACAAACAATTGATAGATTGATACATATATACCATCAGAACAGTGTACATCACTGTCACAACAGTGTTTATTTTCATTCAAAGGCTTTATGATTTTTCCTATAATGGCGGCCGGTCTCTAGTACAAATGCCCGGGACGATTTTTTTGTCCCAGTCCAGCCCTGTACGCAGCTCATCTGCAGTCTGGTGTTACCTACATCTTCCTATTCAGAAGGCAGAATTTCCGAGTTCTGAGTACAATCGAAAGCACCACGACTGCAGTTTTTGTGTTGGATGTAAAAAGCAGGCTAGGATAGAATCAGGCGTGGGATTTCTCTCGTGGAAATGTGCACATTATCTTTTCCTTTCTATTGGTAGGTGGCACAGTGCACTTGTGGCAAGTAAGCAAGCTAGAAGACTGGCAAGCTTGCTGGGTATCCAGTTACGGAAGCAACACATTAACAAGAGAATTCTGAGTAAAACCAAAGCTACTTTCCCTAGTAACTAGTTACTCTGAAAGTAACGAGTAACTTGAAGTAACGGAGTTACTTTTGATAGAAGTAACTAGTAATGTAACTAAGTTACTATTTTAAAGTAACTTACCCAACACTGAGTAGCACACATATAGTGGTTAATACATACCTCTCTGACTTTTTTCCTCCAAAAGTTATAATATTTAAGAAGTTCTACTAGAAATTAAATAACAATTTTAAAAAATAACTGAAGAGCCACGAAGAGTGTCCAGAACTGTTTAATGTTTTAGTTATCTTCAGTTTGCTTTGGGTCAAATAATTGTATAACATGTATTCCATTTTCTGTATCAAACTTGAGTTTTTAGAGTTTATACAGGTTAATTAAAAAGTCTGAAGTAAGTGTATAAGAGCTTTTTCCTGGTGGCTGCTACCTATTGTGCTCTTTCCAAAGTTCCCAGAGGCACAGCTGAGAATTTAAAAAAAAGAAAATGTTTGAATTACTTAAAATGTATTGCAGCCCAAGTCTGAGACACAGCCTAAGCAGATAAATATGCTCACAAAGAAGGCATTATTGAGAATGAATTTATAGACTGGAGGAGGTGAAAAGCATTTCTTTATGTATGGCAGCCTGAAGATGTTTTTATGCCATGTATGTATGCATGCATCGTTGCATCGAATATAAGGAAATCAGCTCAGGTGGGATTCACTACAGACCAGAGCTGTGTGTGAAGTTTTGGTGTCTGACAAGAGATGACAGGCAGTGAATTTAGGCAGTTGTTAGAAGGGCCCTTCAAATATACATTTTAATTTGCTGACACTTCAAGGACACAAGTGTGTTTATTATAAAGCACTTAAATTGTGGTGTGTTTGCACAAATTTGTAGTTTTCTAAAGGCATATGTGAGTAATTTCTTATAATAATTGTGAAAAACCATTTATAAGTTTATCCTCTGCAAGTATTTTCATTGCTAAGTATTTTGTGATGAGAGTTCCAACTCCACCATCTTGGGCTACAGCTGGCAATAGTAATCCTTCCCTGCTCTGCGGCTTTGCTGAGCTCTGCACAGTGGCACATGAAGCAGTTCTCCACTAGCTGCAGGTTCTGCTTGGACTGACCCTCCTGCTCACTGCCGGTCTCCAAACCAGAAGGGGGACTTATGTTACCAGCTGCAGTTCAAGATGGAGGTGATAGAGTGCATCCGGTGTGGGATGAGAAGTAGGTGTGGAAAGGCTAACATTGGTCTCTTTCTTGCAGTGATATTTTATGGCTTATGTCATATTTTGGAGACTTTTAAGTTATTTTAGGTCACTTTGACAGTGCTGTATTTTTTCTTTTATTTATTTTTTGTTCCTTAAGTTTCATTTTTGTTTTTACAGCATAGCGCTACATCAGAACTTCAATGGATAGGGAGATGAAGAATGCAACTGATAAAAGAAGCTTTGCTTTACTTTTTATTTTTGTACTTTTATTCTGAATCAGCATAATTTTTGGAGTATTGTACTTTCCACGGGCTTTTCCAAGTTATGTTGGATGTAATTCAGTTCAGCAATAATGTCAATGGTGTGCAGAGAATCCAATAGCAGGCTTAAAACTGACGGTGACATGATCCATAGTTTATTTATATATTCCACATTAGATTTCTACCTTACAGCAGCATATTGCATGTCACCGCCAGCCTGTCTCTTTGTTTCTCTTTGCATGTGCCCATTACTTAAAGTTTTTGTCCATCTCTGCTGCTATCCTCTGAACCTCATTTTGTTTATCTCTTTTATTCTGCTTTTAATGGGCTGTTTTCTGAGCTTATGTGCCTCAAAGAGCAGGTTGATTAGAAGGACGATGGATGGGTGGACTGATATGAAAAATAATGTTTATTTGTGATTTATATGGTTACCACTATTAGGCAGCAGCTCATTAAATTTAGGGTTTACAGTGAGAGTATTATATTTATTAAAAAAAAGAGCTCCCACACATAAACAACATGCAAAATTGTTAGAGAAGTGAATTTTCTGACTTAATCATTAAATCTGTGAATAAAAATGTCTGCCTATTCAATTTAATCCTTTTCAGGTGTCATACATTTGTACATTAAGAGAAAGTGTGGCCTTAAGATGTATACATCTGAAGTTCAAAAGTGATATTCAAATAAAAATCAAGATTAAAGATTAAGATAAAATGAAATAAGAAAGAGTGTAATTATTTCATGTTTGTGAAATAACTAAATAATGAACTGCAAGGAGGATGATCATAATATCATTATGCATAATATTATATTATTAATATGACCTGGCATAAATTAAGCCAAAATTAATTTTAAGCTCACACTGTAACAAAGTAATTGCCTTTGAATAGATGCAACATTGAAGAAATGCATCAACTTTTGAGGCCTCATGAATGGACAATAATTGGGATCAGAAGCAAATGCATGGTGAAGAAAATGTTGAAGTTTCCTGTATGTGTTACCAACTCACAAGACACTTTACATCGTGAGGTAAAGACCTTATAGAATTAAAGAGAGAAGCTCAATAGTTCCCTTTACATAAATTCTTTGTGACAGTGAGGACAAGTTCTCCCTTGCTACCCTCTGCCAGTCCTCTTTTATGCAGCTAGAGCCAATTCTGAGTTATTTAGAAATAGTCCATAAGGGGTAAAAACAAATAAGCAGCTGCAGTCTAAATTTATGCATGTATCTAAGGTTTTCTAACCTTTCACAGTAACAAAAATTAAAAGTAATCCAGGTAGTTGTCTCTTTAATAAATGCTTCTAGTGCGAATGAATGAATTGAATCTAACATATTACTGCAAAGCAAAGGAAATGCATGCAGTAAATTCTGTTAATACAACCTACCTACATATAAAGTGAAAGGGAATACCTACCACATGATAACTTTGTGTGAGTGAGGCCTGTGAATTTAAATCAACAAAACTAAATCTATTTAATAAATATGACTAAAACCAACTTAATGTGGCTCTTAAAATCCAAAAGATATGCCCCAGTCTGTATAATAAGATGCTTAAACTGCTAGGGTCAAACGAAGCACTGATATCTGTATTAGAATGAGAAGAATAAAGACGAATCCATTGGCTGAGGCAATGACAAGACTGATGATGACTTTCACCCATGCTGTTTCTATGCTATTATGTACTCTAAATCCTGCCAAACAAACCATTTCTGTGCATAAATTCACAAAATTGATTTGCAAGGCCTTCAATAATTTTCTGCAAAGTCTCAAGGGCCCACTTCTATTCTAAGCAAATGTAACTACATCAGATAAAGAGAAAGAAAACTAAGAAGAAGATGCAGGTTAATGATAAACAAGTTATTTCTGCATCTGAGAAGCAAAGATTGTTCCTTTAAAATGAGTAACAACCAATTTGAGGTCTTGGGTTGATTATTAAGAATGCTGCCACTCCTCCTTATTGGCCTTTGCTTTGAGAATTGATAGCTATATTCATTCAGACAGTTCATTTAGACTTGCACATTCTTTCCACAGGTCATAAGCTGCATTTATTTTGATTACGTTTAAGTGGGTAACATAGTAGTGCAGTTGTCGCACTGTCACTTCACAACAAGAAAGCTTTGGGTTTGAACCTCCTGGTCAGCCTTTTGCTGTGGAGTCTGCACATTTTCCCTGCGCCTGCGTGTTGCCTCCCACACTGTGAAGTTATGTGTATAAGGTTAATTGGTGAGTCTAAATTGGCTGCGAGTGTGGGTGTCAGCCCTAAACGGACTGGCAACAATTGTGTACTCTGCTGCAACATGAGAAATGGGTGAATCTCCTGTCTTCTAATTAAATCAGGCGCTTCCCAGAATGTTTTAAAATTGCCTACATATAATTATTCCCATAAACCACCATGACAGTCAGGCATTGATGAGTGACAGGTGGCTGTCATCATTGGTTGGATTAGAGTCTGATAATTTTGTGATAAAGTTAGACATTGACTGATCATTTAACTTTAATGCATTTTGTTATTGTCTATAACAATTTTAATGTTTTTACATGCACATGGATAAATGTCCACTATACACTTGCTCTGGAGACATATGAAACCTATGAAGCTGTACAGTATGCATTTCATTAATTCAAATAGCTAGAAGCAAAACAACACAACTTAGGTTCCTTTTAACTTGTTGTCAAACCAGCATTAGGAAACCTTTATTGGTGAGTGTTTTTAAAGCTATAAAACATAATCATTTGTTTTCCAGGGACAACTGACTTTGGAGCAAATACTTATGTCATAAATCTAACCTAATACTTGAAGTGCCATTACCATTATTGCTAATTAACTGCACTAGACTTGAGAAAAGGTTTTAATGGATTTGCAGGTATCCTCTAGTGCGACAATATTCCAGAACTGGAGCCCGAAAGTATATATAAAAAAAACAAAAACACAAAGCAAATGTTAAATGAATTTAATTATTTTGCCACCACAATGTACCAAATGCTTGGACACATGGGCAAAATAAAGAACAGTGACATATGGCCACTAAAAAGGAGATTCATAGTTAATGCAAAGTATTGGACTAAGATATACATAAAGACAGACTTTTCAGAGGTTTAACAGACGGATGAAATGAGCGCTGACTGAGTAGCTCACTTTTTCTACATGACACGTTACCCATGAACTTCCTTCCATCATGTTTAGACCACTGAATTTCAATCAACCATGCTCTACTCTGCTTTCTGTTTGACAAACTATAGCCATACTATAGTTACTTTTTATAACTATATTTACAAAGTTAGTATTTTAGAAAGCGCTCATTCTGTACCAAGTAGCTCTTTTAAACTGCTGTTTTTGCCTATTAGCAATTGAAAATACAAGAGTGTGCTGATTCAGCTCCACAGGCAGCCACAGACAGTCGAGTAACCACTTTCAACAGTTACAGTTTAAGTATGAGTCACCGAGAGTGAAGTGGTTGGTGAATAGAGATTTAACTAGTCTGGAAGGCTGCTGCAACAGTTAACAGTCATACTAAAACAACTCTTCACGTTTCATCTTCAAGATTAAGGGGAGTCAGTGGCAGCCAAGTGAAACCCATATATGAGCATTTAATGACTTAGGTGAAAACATTAGCCAGAATTACAGGTTTATGATACTAACAAGGAAACTAAAGTTAGTATTCAGACACTCAATTACTTTGTGTCCTCAAGTGCTTTGTCTTGACCTCTTTCCTGACCTTTCCACCTTCTGCATACAACTATATTCACTCTCTCCAAGGTTTCTAATTTGTATTTCCCATATCTTCTCTCTTACTGCCCCTTTTTCTATTCTATCATGCCAACCAGTAGCTACTCGGAGACAGCAAAAACAACCCTGTATGAGAAGTTTTGTGTGTGTGTGTGTGTGTGTGTGTCTGAGTGTCTGAGTGTGTGTATATGTTGATCAGATTCCAGCTGGCCTGTGGTGAAGCAAGCTGTCCCATTAAAGTGATCCTATGTGCCCCTTAAAACCTGAAATTTGTTTTAAAACAGCAAGCACAGAGAGGCGCAAAATAATTTCATCATATTATAGGATAAATTATTAGCGTGACAAAAGAAGTCAAATCTCTAAGCTCCTAACAACAAAACAAGAACAAAAAAAAAAAAACTGAATCCATTTTCTTTGAGGTTTCATTAACAAAGACTACTTTGCTTTCATTTTAGTATCACACCAGACTACAGTCGACACATGGCGAGATAATAACAGGGTTTTAAAAAAAACAAAACAAAAAAAACCTGATAGAATTGCTACTAGTGAAAAAGGACCAATTTCTTCAGGGAGTCTGGAATTCTAAGATTTCCAAATGACTTAAAAAAAATGAGGCAGCAGAATTGTCCCCTCGAGTCCATTTCAAATAAGGAAAAGGTACATAGAAAACTAATAAAAATCAACAGGCATCAATGAAAAGGTTCTAATGAGCAAAATCAAGAGTAATTAACTGTTAATGGCTTTGCCAGCGATTACACCCTCACTGATAAGCTTTCCTGCCTGTAGGGAAATCTATTCTCTAGATTTACCCCCATCCTCAGTGCTAGGAGCAGTGGGCAGCTATTGTGTGGTACCCAAGCTGTAAGCTAACAGCACGGTGACAGCATAATATCCAAAGCATGTTTTCTTTTGCTTTTTTCATGCAGCAGAAATTATACACAGAAAGGTTCAAACCCACCCACTTTAAAGGCATCAGTGCCATCCACTTATCAACTGTGTTGCAGAAATAGAACACTCACAGATGACTGCTTGAGATTCCTGATATCTATTCAGAGTTTATTTAGCTTTAAATCTCATCTTCCTTACCGGTACAGTTGTCAGATGAGGAGGTGCCACAATACTATGAATCATTATCCATTACCCATATTAAATTGAGTCTATTCATTTTCTTTTTTAATAGTGTTATGAAGAGTAATTGGGAACACCGATAAGATCCTTGCAACATCGATACGATTATCAGAGTACCTAATCCGATCAGAGTTAATCTTATCCTAAGTTTAATCAACTGACATCAGGTCAACTAATTCCAAGATCAATATTTCATTGAACTGCATTATTGGAAAGCTGTCCATTCCCTTAAACAATCCAGTTTTTTATGCTTTATATGTTACCTACTGCCTTCTCTGAACATGGCTGTGCCAGTTGGTCTAGCCAATGCTCTGGTGGAAACTAAGATATCTCACTAACTACTGGGGTAATTGCCATTAAATTGGATGAAAATAACACCAGTGCCCAAAGGGCTAATAATGACTGTTGTGATTACTTGACTTTCCCTTACTTCTACCATCTACTTACTGTCTTTGGTGAAAGTACATTTTTTGATGGAGGACTTAAATGTCTTGTCCCGCTTAGCTTTCGGCACAGTACTTTACCATTAAATTTTCATATCGGGCACACTATTAATTAACATTAAATCACATTAGGCATATATATGCGGGACTTTTCCCTTTTCCACGCGGCATCTGCAACTGCAGAATCAGCTTTCAAAATCAGAAAAAACTGTGCTTATGAAGGCTAATTTCAAAAACGTAGGAGCCTTCCAGTGTTGACTTATCAGAACAGTGTACATAATTTAATACATAGTTAATACATATTGCTGCTCTTTAAAATGAGTAGCTCATTTACTAGTAAAAGACTCAGCACGTTCTTTTTAAACTTAAGAACTAAGTTATGTAAACAGGCAAAAATCTTAACTACAGTTCATGCGATCAACCTTACTACAACTCAGACAATTATTTATTCATTATAGCAAAATTCATAGAGATATCCTTGCTCCTTATATCATTATTTGAGTAACTGTTTATCTCTTCTCTGTTTTATTATGAGTACATCTTAGTTAAGCAAGTTTTCTTTCATGCCAGTGGACCGCTGAGTGTTTTGGTGAGTCAAGATGAGTGCACAAGCATTCGCAGGTGTAATCTCTGAAATACTCAGTCGTCAGGTTTTAAAGGTGTATGTAAACCGCTTAACAGAATAAGCTTTGCCCTGAGAATGGCAAACAGCTGATTTACTCTGACGATCTCCGCTGGTGTAGGCTACACCTGGCTGAGAGAGAAGAGAGAGACAGAGAGAGAGAAATCATTAGTCAGTGGAACTGTCAGGACTCCTGCTGAGATGCCACAGCTTCTCCTATATGTGAATATGTGTGTTTTAGGGAGGAACACAGCTGCATGTGTGAGATGAAACAGGCTTGCTCGGAGCTCCATCTTTCATTCGGCACAAAAACACACTCACCACACTGATTAAATAATACATCGGCTTTAGATGATATATTCATGATATAGCCCCCCACCACCCTCCCGCACACACACTGCCTGCCATGTGTGTAACATGTGTGACTGTAGTATTATGTTCCTTCAGGTGCTATCATGTAAGTGTCATGCTTCTGGCTTCTGTACAAGTTTTCAATGATATTCTTTCGATCCCATTATATTCATTTTCATAGTGTCTCCTGTATTTCTTTTCCCACTTGTTTTTGCCTACATGTTAGTTTTCACATGTTCTATTGTTCTCACTTCCTTTTGTACTTTGGTAATGACTCTTTTTGTGTGGTAGCTGTTATCATTGATAGAGTTTGTAGGATAGCAAATGCTAAGATGCTAAGATGCCACTCCTTTCATTTCTTTACTTTCTGTCTTCTTTCATCCAATGACTCTATCTGTACATACAGTCTATCACATCTATTCAGGGAGAGCCTAAAGTTATATTAATTTAATCTCCAACAACTGAAAACAAAATTAGTTATTAACAAACACTTTTTTTGCTCGTTACAATAAAATTAATTCAGCCTAAAGAATCTCACACTGTTACGCTACAGTGAGTTATCCCTCTTCACATCTACTGCAATATTGCCATAATGTCACCTTATTCTAAACTCGTTTTCCCTTGAACTATACCAGCTGTGAGTGAAGTAAAAATATGCAAGCAAAGCTTTCTGAGGACTTATGACATATACTGTAAAAATGGAGGGAAGTAAACACATTTGGGTAATGTTTCTCATCAAAGAATCTGCTGCCGAAAGTGTTTCCTGCGAGCAATACTGCCGCGCTGTCCCCGAGCTCAAGAAATTGTAATGAAGCAAATGCTGCATTGCAGAGACAGCAAAAACAAAAGCGTACTGATGTGACCGATCATAATGCCCTCACTCTTCAAAAGCAAAAATCTCTTTCATCTCTCATTCTATAAGTGAAATATGGATTTCTAACATCAAGTCAGGTGTTGTCAATGTATAAAACAATCAACCAGGATGGCTTTGTTGAACGTGAAATATACAAAAACTATCATTTTAAAATAATGTAATACATTTAATTCATTAAGACAAAGTTTTATTCAAAAATCTAATATTTAAAAAAGTAGTCGTGTTCAAAAATGTACATACGTAAGTGTAATGAAACATAAGGTATTAACAGAAAACAGTAAAAAAAAAAAAAAAAACCCACACATATTTTACAATCCAGATCACAATGCTGTATGCATGACATTTTAAAAGTTAAGTAAATAAAGATGTCAACACAAAAGTCTCAGAGAGAGCATCTCCATGGAAGATGTCATGTGGCAAAAAGGAAAGATTTTGTTTTACTTCTTTGTGTACTCAAAATATTTATTTTTGTGTGTTGTCTTAAAGGTAAGCCTTTCCCTTGACTATATATATTGGCCTCTTTATATACTAAAGCATTGTGATGAGACCCAATGTATTCAATGTATTTAAGTTGCCTTGATTCACAGTGTCAGTTTAATCCTGGAGTAAAATATTAAGTAATAATTTCAAAGCAAATTATTGAACTGCCTTTAGTCAAAACTGAATTCCTGTTTCTTTTTTTTTTTCTTTTCTAGTCTGCATGAAGTGACTGATGGAGACGGTGAAACAGTAAAGATGGAGGGATGGATCATGGAATCAGTTAAGACTGATGAATCCCATCATAAGAACCATGGTAACTGAATGAAAGTGGAAGGATAATATCCGCGATCAAATACAGAAGGTGGGATACTGTTAAACCCATTAATACAGACTATTAATAATAATTCAATTCAATTCAATTCAATTTTATTTATATAGCGCCAAATCACAACAAAAGTCGCCTCAAGGCGCTTGACACTAAATAACCCAGCATGGTAAATAATCCAAAGTAACACATTTGTAAGCATTTGAATAAGTTATTGCATATGACTTTAACCAAAATATTAATTACACCTTTTCCTTGCTAAAACAGAACTCAGAGTTTTTTTAATACATCCCCAAGCCACTGTGCGTTGTTCTGTGCCAGGTCACAGTGCACTGAAAACACACACCTTATCTTTTCTTTGTCACAGCTACACAGTCATTGCTGCCGAAATGCTCACAATTTGGTTGCCTGTGCCTGTGGAAGATATCCACTGCATGTCACTAGATGTTCACTTTCAAGTGGCTGAACACTAGGTTTCTTTTAGTCAAAGCTCTGGTGTCCCTTGGCACATTAAGAAAGAATTTAAAACACCTGCTAACTCACACTGCACCTTGACACACAAGCTATGACATTGACTGTCCTGTTTTAGCATTAGTTTCTGTCATTACCCAGAGTGGAACACAGACTAAAGAGGGAGTGGAATGAATCTACTGACCTGGAAAACAATCATCTGATGGATCTTTTTTGTTGTTCAGGCACTCAGACAATAATCTCTCTACAAAGTGCAAAACCTTCTTAGAGATCTGTCTATTTGTTGTCAAGACCAGAAAAAACTTGTGACTTAACATCATTGACAGCAGCTGACTCACACTACTAAACACACGCTTGAAAAGCACATATCCATCACCTCTCACACAGTTCTCACACTTGCACTCACGCACCCTTTCACGACCCTACTCAGCATGCAAAAAGAGTAACTTCCTTAGCTGAAGGAAAGATACTGCTTTAATTTTAAACACTGTGAGCTTGTGTGTAGATGTAGGTTAATGTAGATGTGCGTTATTAAAGAACGATTAAGGCACTGGTACTACTAGATACAAGACAACATGGCCAGGTTTTGTTTCCTTATTCCTCTCTGTACTTTGACTTATATTGTATATTCTGCTGGCTCTGATGCTACAATCACAGGAAGGCTTGTAAAGGTTTGCACACGTCACAACCCAAACATCTTATTTCAGGGTTAATACTCCAGTTACAATGAGCATCAGAAAGAGAATTACAGTATTAATTAATATTGTTTTTTTCTAAAGCCATCCTCACAGCTCTTCTCTGTGAGTACATACAGTATGTGATAAAGTATTTAATCCCTTTTTGATATCCTAGTTTTCTGTGTCCTGTGTCACACTTACATGGTTCAGATCATCAAACTGATTGTAGTATTAGACAATAATACAGCAGGTGAACACAAAATGCATTTTAAAAATGATGCTTTTATGTATTAAGGGGAAAAAAGCAATCCAGACCTAACTGACCCTACGTTAAAACTATTCACTCCCTAAACATAACAACTGGTTATGCCAACCTTGGCAGCAAGCACTGCAATCAAGTGCTGAATGATTTTAATCCAGCAAAACTGAAGGGTTTGGAGGGTTAAACTAGCCGTTAACAGGTTGTTTAAGGTCATGCCTTAATATAAAAAAATGATACAAATACTTTTTCACATATCTGTAATGCCTCATCATCATAACACAGAAAAAAACAAGGTAGCCTTTCAGTTTTGTCATGTGAGTGCTTAAATTTAGCCAAAAGAGGTTTGTTAAAACAGGCAGACTAAAAATATACTCGACACGAGCAGTTTAAAAGCATGTTTTAAGGGCACGAGTATATCTTTATGTGGTAAGGACAAAATATTTGTTAAAGCAAAGTTCAAATGTTGTTATTATCAGGAGAAAGATTTTGAATTTTTTATGCTGGGCTTCATGTGTGCAGCTTTTTACTTGCTTAGATGTGTATGTGCATCTCAGTTTTTGTGGCCGTAGTTAGAGCAGTGCTTGAGAGCAGCCTCAGGATAAAAAACACACAGTGCTCCAGTACCTACCATTGGTAACCACTCTGTGGTACAACTTAGTGCTGGAGGGCACTTTTTACCCACCAGTGCAACATAGCATCTGAGTGTTAGCAAAATGAATGCTATCGAACTTCCCCTTAAATGGACAGAGTAAGAAATCACAAGCTAAAAATACTAGGCAGAAAAAAGGAGAAAGCAGATGAAACAGACTATAGAGCTGAATTTAATGAACCAACAGGGGCAAAAAGAGCAGAGATTTGTTTTAAAAGCATCCACATCGTTCTGCTCTCCATCTATACTCCTCCACTCGTCTTGCTGATCAGTTTCCGCTGGATATCGATTACTGCAATAACTGCACAATACTCATCAAATGCCCTCTAGAATCACTCTCACTCTGTGTTTCTAGTTTCTCTCAAAGCCTTTTATTTCTTTTTCTTCTGGTTTAGATTTCTAAGCAGTTATTTTTCTTTCTTTGGTCTCTCATAAAGAAAAGGAACTTAATCCCTCTATAGTTTTTGCCACACTGGAATTAGTCTCTCATTTCTTTCTCCTGTGTGACATAAGCCCACTAATGGTATGATGCTGTATATATTTCATTGCCATCTAATCAGTATTATCATCATTAGGTACTCAGAAACCCCAAGAGATAATCTCTATTTGCTCATTTTCGCAGCCATGTTGCTTTTTACGCTGCAACTGTTCAGGGATTAGTGCACTTTTAAAGCTAAGAAAGAGCCTTGTGTATTGGAAATGCAGAGCTCTTTGGCAACAGACGAGTCAAACAGCAACCAGGGACACTGTTCTCAGAAGTAACGCACTGTGGCTGAAGACCTTTAAACCAATGCATCAGTTAGATTTTTAGCACTTATTTAACATGCTGCAGTTGCTTAAACAAAATAATAAACATGCTCATTTGAGATAAATGCCCGTTGCATTGAGTATTTTGTGTTTCTGATTTTTAAAAATTAAAAGAACATTTGATCAAGAAACACCAAACGTTTTAAAGACTTCTTTATTTACTTCAAATGAAGACACATTCACCTAAACTGGATATTTTCTGTGGTTCTGCGTTTAAGCTTTGGATAATTTTCTATTTCTTTCTCTCTCTACCTGCATTTCTCTGCATGTATCGTGTTTCCTGTTCCTTTCTCTCAAAAGCTTTCCTCCCTTATGTTGCGCTATTTTCCATTTCTCTGCCAGTCTTTATGCATTTCCTGTCTCTCAGCTGAGTGCGTTGACTTTCTTGTCCATCAGAGAGCTTCATCCCCAGAGTGGTGCTTTTATCCTCCTATCCCATCCATGTTCTCCCCTACTGCTTCTGTCTGTCTTTCTGCCTTCAGATGGCTCAGTCTGTGTCTCTGACAGAGTAGTTCGGACAGTTTCCTTTCCGCCTGCATTGATTCCCAACTGGAATACATTTTGTTGTATTCAACTGTGGCATACTGATAAAACCTCTCTTGCAGCCATGGAAAAATCATAACTTACTTAAAGACAATTAAGTGCTTTTAACAATGTAACATGTATATTGAGTTCTGCTGTTCCAAGAAGACTTACCGCTGTCACTGAACGTGTGCGCGCTCCCTGGGGTGCAATTGACTAGCTGTCAGCATCTGGGTGTGGATGAGACCTGGCTTTGTTGCTGTGTACATGCATTTGTGTATGTGCGATGTCACATAAGCATGTAAGTGTGCTCTGTGTATGTGTGTTTATGAAAGTTGGAGTATCTGTCATCTTAGTGATCCAGAAAATATTGAAGACAAGCTGTCGCCAACTCTGTATTCAAGCACACACAGACAAGCACACAAGAGATTTAATCTCCTTTAGCACCACTAACCTCTCCCCCTACTCTCTCACACACAAACCACACACAGGACAAGCAATTATATTAACATTTATACCCAACACAGGTGACCCTGTCTAATATTGTGGAAAATTAATAACAAATGCTTATATATACTTCAATAAAAAGGAAGTGTGACAGGGTGTGGGTGTGACAGGAGATGGTGGACATGTTGTGTTTTCAAGATGATCCAAGTAAGCATTTGATGGAGGCAGCAAGGCAGAACAAAGAAAGCCTGTTGAGTACAGCGCTCAGGTGTTCGTCAAATCCTCTTTCGTATCACATGCTAAGACAAGAGTGCTTGGCTTAAACCAACAATCAAGATTTCCTAAAAATATAGGTGGACATTTCAGCTGTCTATGTTCAAACCTCCATAGGGAGGTTTATCCAAACGAAACCTCAGCCTGCCTCCCTATGTGAAGTGAGTAGAGGTAGTGGGGATGGGCACACTAAACATTCTAGCACCTGGGTCCAGTACCTTGTAGCTATGGCTGAAGTTGGCACTATGCTTCACAGACAGCTGATACACTGTCACTTTGTTTTCTGGGTGATGGTTGTTATTAGATAGACAGCCAATACTAGATCAAGATTGTAGATTTTGCCATAAAGAAGAGCTCTTATAAATACTTGATATAGGGGCTTAAATTCTCTGCAAGACACATACCATACCTGACTGGTGAAACATTGCATCTGCTCTATGTGAAAAAAGCCTCCATCTGATACCATACAGGATATTTTGTCCCCATTAGTGGTGATAATTATTATGGAAAAATATGCTGCTGCATTCTGCACTACATCTACAGTGTCTTCATTAGGTACCTCTGTTTAACTGCACATTAATGCAAATATCTAATCAGCCAATCACATGAATTTAGGTATGTAGACATGGTGAAGACAATCTGCATAAGTTCAAAGCAAGAAGAATGGAGAAGAAAGGCAATTTAGGTAACTTTGATCGCTGTATGGCTGCTGGTGCTAGACAGGATGGTCTGAATATTTCAGAGACTGTTGAGGTCCTGGAATTTTCATACACAACCAAGTTTTACAGAGAACTTTACAGGACTTTACAGAAAATGTTCAAAAAAGAAAAAGAGCAGTTGTCTGGGCGAACATATCTTGTTCATGCCAGAGGTCAGAAGAGAATGGCCAGATTGCTTTAAGCTAAAAGGAAGGCAACAGTAACTCAGTACTTGTTGCAACCAAGGTTTGCAGAAGAGTATCTCTTGAACCTTGAAGCAGATAAGCCACTTCAGCATAAGGCTACACCAGGTGCCACCGCTTATAGTTAAGAATAGGAAACTGAGGCTACGCTTCACACAGGTTCACCAAAGAAGATTGAAAAATGTTGCCTGTTCTGATCGTTCTTCATGGTAACATCGGAATGTGGTGTAAACAACACAAAAGCATGGACCCATCCTGCAATGCATCAAAGGTCCAGATGGTAATGATGTGGTGGAAAAGGGTATTTCTTCCTAGCACACTTTTTAGCATGCCTTTTACATGCCACAGACCAACTGAGGATTGTTACTAATCATGTCTATTCGATTTTGACCACAGTGTTCACATCTTCTGACATCTGCTACCAGCAGGTTAACACACCATTTCACAAGGCTTAAATAATCACTGTGCTCAAATGGTGTCACCAGATCTCAAACCAGTAGAGTATCTTTGGGATGTGGTGACTGGGAGATTCACATCCTGGATGGGCAGCTGACAAATCTGCAGCAACTGTGTGATCGTGGCTCAAGAGTTGGGAGTTCGCCTTGTAATCAGAAGGTTGCCGGTTCGAGCCCCGGCTTAGACAGTCTCGGTCGTTGTGTCCTTGGGCAAGACACTTCACCCGTTGCCTACTGGTGGTGGTCAGAGGGCCCGGTGGCGCCAGTGTCCGGGCTACCCTCGCCTCTGTCAGTGCGCCCCAGGGTGGCTGTGGCTACAATGTAGCTTGCCATCACCAGTGTGTGAATGGGTGGATGACTGGATATGTAAAGCGCTTTGGGGTTCTTAGGGACTAGTAAAGCGCTATATAAATACAGGCCATTTACCATTTACCATGATGCTATCATGTCAATATGGACCAACTTTGGAAACTTTACTCTAAAGTAAAGTTTCCAGAACTTTGCTAAATTATGCCATGAATTAAGTCTACTGGTCCAACGCAGTACTAGCAAGGTTTGATAATAAAGTAGCTATGGAGTTTATATTGCTTAAGTGTTTCTGATCTACGTTTGAAGTTCATTTGAGAGAATCCAAATATATATAGTTAGAATATATATTTATATATAGTCTTCTGTATAGTCTTATATATAGTCCACATATTTTGAGGCAGGACCAGTGTCATTTTAAACCTACATGAGACCAGAGTAGCATTAAAGTCAGACCAGCAGGCATTCCCGTCAATTCACCTCACCTCACTCATGTCGAACTGAAAAGAAATGTACTGTTGTACTACAACTGAGCTCAACCTAAATATGCAACATACTCACCAAGTCTCTAAGATACAGGGCACCCTAGAAAGCAGGGTGATTTCAACCACTTTCCTTTATTTCATCCTTTCAGTCACCACTCAAAGCATATGACCAGAAGAATGGTTTGGATTGTATAGACTGATTGAAAGCTTCACCCTGACCTCAGCTTACACATAAAAGCAGTTCCGACTCTGAACCACCTCATTTCAAAACCCTTGCTTTTGAGGTACACTGAAAGTACTTTCACTCCATTACTTGGTGAAGCAACAAGAGCCAAACCATAAAGACATATGTTCCTCTTACATTTTAAAGGATACAAGATGTGATGCCTCATCTGCACCACCCTTGTTTTTAAAGATAATAATGGAAGGAGGCCACATCATAATGAAAACATCACAAGTACAGTACAACACAGATAAAACAGGTGCTTGCTTGCACCTTGAAATCCACCCCATAATGTGGACACAAGCACTATGGATAACAAAGGATCAAACTTGAAAAATCAGTCCTGCAATGGTCCACTTCCAGAGCATCTCACGTGAAACTTCACACGATTTATATTTACGCTACATTTGTGGATTAAACTGAGAAATTGGAATGAAGTGCTGGCTTTCACTGTTCAAACAAGCACTCTATCACGTCTTTAGCACACTGTGAATATTCTGTGCATGTGAACCGTCGATGTCATTATTATTATTAATTGTTTCTGGCTTCAGTGGTACAAAAACAAGAACCTGCTCGTACCCCTTTGCCTAATTTGCAACTGAATATGGACTGCATGCTTAGTTCTAATGAACATTATACACGACTCCTGCCATGATAGCAGTATTCTCATTACTACAGTTAGATATATGTAGTGTTAGAAAAAGGAAACAAGAAAAAAATAATCCTCTGTTTGGAAAGTAGTGTGTGTGTGTGTGTGTGTGTGTGTGTGTGTGTGTGTGTGTGTGTGCATGCGTGTGTATGAAACACACTAAGTGGCTGAGAGATAATTAGAAATAACAGTCTATGCCACATGCATTCTTAAACACATTTGGAAATTCCACCAGAGTCATGAGCAGCTTTCTATTATACAACCCATTAAGTCATTAAAATGTAATTTACCGCATCCATGTTTGTGAAAGAAGGAGCTAAGACAGAAAATATAATTTCTGCTTCTGAGGTGGCATGGGAGTTCAAATTAATGCACGATGTTATAAATAAATGACAGCGACAAAGTTGCTAGCAGGAGATGAGGTTGTCTTAAGCAGTAATGAATCACGTGAGTTGAAATCAGGCAAAGAGCTGTGGTGAGAAGCAACTAGGATGCAGGTTTGTGTGCTAGAGGGGAAAAAGTCAATAAAGGGATTTTTTTTTCTCTTTAAAAATATCTTGTTTTTCAGATGGAATGAATGATTGAGACACATTTTCTGTGGAGAATATGGTAAATAGTGATTAAGAGTCAGAAACTTCTCCCACATGCCAACAATCAGCACACTTCCTCCTAATAGCAACCCTTAGCATTATTGCTGTCTTGTTAAATAAAACACTTTTCAGCAACCAAGGCATTTCTAGGTCACTAAAAAAGAGGCACAGATCAAAATCATGCAACGTGAAACACACACACTTTGTATAACACGTATACACATTCGCACTCTTTGCTCACAAATGTATGCAGTAGGTAAGCGCTAATGCAACAGTCGACGCTGGTATTCAGTGCATATTAAGTCGTCTGAGTCAGCCTGCCTGTCTACACAGTGGCCTAGAGAGCTTACAAGATGTAGCCATTTAAATTGCTTCTTGACTTTGCTGCCTCATGATTTAACTAACCTTAAAAACTGTTTATCGTAAACACAATAATTCTTGTCCTCTTATTGGCAACTTAGTCTCCAATTTTGCACTTGCCGCCCATCTTGTGTCCTTAAAAGTAGGATGCGGTTCAGTTTCTTTCTTCACAACAGACTTTCACTACTAATGTCATTAATCAGTGTTATGTCCAGTTTAGAGAGAGCACCCAAGTAGGATCATTAGTAACACCATCACATCATGTCATGGTATGTCATGTCACAGCATATCAAATTGGATGGTGTGAAAAAGGTAAATTACAAGGTTATATTAGCTCTTGCAATCTCTTGTAATACATCCAAAAATTTAATGTTTACTTAGGAAAAAAGCTAATTTTTGTCATTTTTCAAATCCAAACAGCTTCTCATAAGCACTCAGTGACTCACTGACCTGTGGGAACTCTTCTGACATTATTCGTTTGAAGTCAAAAGCCATTCTTGTAGGGATATATAGATAAAAAACGCTGGTATATGGAACAAATTCCGCAACCACAAACAAATCACTTTAGATGTCTGATCTTTTCCCACCCACTGTCACTTTCCCTTAGTCTGCCTTTTCCTCCCTTCTTCCTTTCTCTAACATCTTTTGCTTCCCACTGATGCCTGTCTCTTACACATATATATCCCTGAAAAAGCTATCTATTACCTCACAAACGCACACCTCTGTCTACATCCTTGTTCCTAAAAATGAAACAAAAACAAAACAGTTTGTTACTACTTTTTCTGTCCCTTGGTTTGGGCATCCATAACACTATATTGAATCCAACTCAAATCAGAAGCCTTTCAAAGCCTTCATCTGAACTTGTGTTACTCGTTAGGTCTTTGTGACACAAGCCTAGACACCAATGAGCAACCTTTAATCACCAAGGAAAAAGGACCATTCTCTAACCAATTGCCAAGTGGTTGCTGGAGGTTGCTGGATATCACTGGATGAAACTGTCACAAAAAAGACTTCCTTAAATTGCTTAGGGTTAGATTAAGGGTTTACTGACCTATTTACTGGCAGAGCATTTGCCGTCAGAGTAAAAGTTGTGCCTTACTGCAGAAACCAACAAAAGGTCCAGCTTTAAAAGAGAATGGTCTGCATTTTCATTTTCACTACTGCCTAGCGAAGAGCTGACAACTTGGTGTCTTCCATGCAAGCAACCAAAGCAATTGCAAGGAGGCTTTTGGTTCAGCACCAGACACCTGTTTGTGACTAATTTCGCCTGTCAACATAGCAGAAAGTAACCTTGTGAAACCTTGAGCCTTACATATTACATTCAGGGTACATATGAATTTACCCTGTCATCATCTGAAAATATTGTTTAAATTCCTAAAAATGTAACTGTGACTGTTTGAATATGACATACCCACCCGATCACTTCTTTTATGATAAGTCACGACTCTCTGTAACTGTAAATATAAATTATCGAATACTGTTACAAAGTGAACGGGGTTTTTTTTTTTTTTTGCTGTTGTTTTGTTTTTACTGACTCTGATCAATAGGTAAGCTTAGCTGTTATTGAATCAACATTCAATCAATTCCAAGTGTCCAAAAACGGCACAGCTGTCAGAATCAATTTGTACACAGGTACAGGCAGACAAGCACACATATGCACATGAGAGGCTACATTCTCCACTGTGACAGGGGACCAGACCATGCCAGTCCAGTTAGCTTCAGAGCAAAGTCAGAATGTGACACCACTTACATAAGCTGAGAGCTCCATCCCCCTCTCAGCTCGACTAAGCTCCCACTTCACAAGGTCACACTGGAACTGATGGGCCACTCAATCAAGCAGCCTGTTTTACCCATCATCTGTCCAAAATCTGTTAAGTACATACTTAATCCTAACTGTACATAGAGTAGTACAAGCAGAAGGAGGTAGAAAATGCCAGGATGCTGCATGTGAGCTCTAAACCATGTGTTAATGTGCGTTTATCAGTAAGCCACATGACTCGGGTGAACTCAAGACAGGGGACTCTCCTTATTTGTGAACTTATAGTATATGCTAGAGCATTTGACACTTTCTTGAATTCAGTTACAAGGGAAGATTGAGACCAGTTAAATATGAACATAGAACCAGCTGCTGATTGTCTTATGTTGTCATCAAGGCTTTAAAACGTGTGAAGCCACAAGTCTGGCTCTGTCTAAAGCAGTGGTGGACAATTAATCTTCCCAAAGGGTCACATGAGGGCTACACCAATAAGCTTATAAGGAGATACAATTAATATTGAGCAGAACTGAGTCCAGCTTATTGGTGAGGCCTTTCACAACAGTCCCAGTTTCTCATGTGCCTCCTGTGAAGATTAACTGCCCACACCTGCTCTAAAGGAAACTGAATCCGCCTGCCAGTACTTATTAATCTTCTCCTTAAGCCATATTTTACCTGTTTAATTTGTGCTAAAATGTAAAGTCGATGTTTTTTTGCAGGACTACAACTTTGCGGTAGTGTCTCATGAGGTTGGCAGGCAACCCGCAGAGCCGCCAGCATGTCCTGTCCAGGAAAAGCTAAAAAATACTGCTCCAAATAACCTCACAAAAAACTATTTAAGAGCAATGGCAGTTTAGTCATTAAAATCCTTTGCATGAAAATTAACTACATATAATGACATTAAAGAAAATGATTAACTGATGGACCAGCAGTGGCAGCAGTGAAAGCTCACTACAATTCAACAGTTAACCAAATTGTGCATTTTGCTTTTCAAATGAAGCACTCAATTAAACTATATAAGTTATTCAGTGTGTGTTTGTGTGTGTTTGGGTGTGCGTTGTAGTGAACTGTATTAACGCAAGTTGCTAGATTTGCTGCAACATTATGAGAAAAGTGTGTATTTGTCTTAGCTTTGATTATTTTGTCATTAAACATTAAAAAGCATTATACTAATGGAGTGTGTGAAGAGAAAAGCGAGACAGGGAGGGAGATGATAGCTTGAAAGCCCACTTTAATACATCACTTATCAGTGCCCCTGTTTTGTGTATGTCTGCAACTGTCTCGATCACTTACAAAACCACTTACATTTACACAGTGGCGTAACAATGAATTTCCTAACTGTGTGTGTCCATATGTGTGTGTAATAGGCTCTCCAAAAAATCTTGCTAAGCCTGAAAGTATTGAGAGCTGACACTTTTTGGATATATGATTCCCCATCACAAACTCCTTGGGAGAAGGAAATGGATAGAATGGGAGAGGACATACTGGTTATAATCTTCCAGCATTCAGGCCTTCGTGGGAGATTAAAAACATAATACACACATATGTATTAAATACCAAGAGAGGTCATTACCACATTAAATTACACTGAGACTACAGTTTCCAATTGTATAAGCTCCTATAATTTATGATAAACCAGCCTTTGAAGTTCAGTCGGTTTTAAGATGAATATGTCATTTATATTCACGGATACAAAAAAAAAAGATGTTTTAGAGACACTTAATCAAATGAAGACTTCAAAACTTTCAGTACTACCATACTACTTTTATATAAGTCCCAACAGAGCTTACAGTTTCACTACCCCTCAGCCTCCTAGACAGACCTATGATATCATTTTCCTACATCGCCTCATTCTTGAGTTATCATATTCACAAACATAGGTGTCCACCCACCTTCTGACAGGGTGACAAGAATAACCACATAAAAACAATAGACGAACCCTTAAATTAGCATGAATCCTTAAACATACAGATGCACAAAGAAGACCTAAGGATTTGATATATAACTATTATAAGCTAAAAAATGAACAAACAAATATTCCATATTCTTTTTAATTTCGATTCATAATTGCCTTTTAAGGAGGAGAAAAAGTCGAATGCTGACTGACTAAAATCAATTTTTACCTTGAGAATTTACTGTACTTGTATGGCCATAGATGACTGTTGCTGATACCAGAGACTTTGTGTTTTGTTGAGAGCTGCTTCATAGTGTTAACGGAGATGATGCCCCATTTAGCATTTTTATAACATCTGAATAAAATAATTTTACTGTTTGACAAACACATTGAGTTTTTACGGAGCCCCGCAGGGGACATGGGAGAAAAAAAATTAAGACGAACTTTTGCGAGATCTCGCAAAAGTTGAATTCCAACAATGGCGGCAGCTACTTAGTTGTAATATTACTCTTTCTGGGTCACAAAATACACTTTAAAGATATTTTGAGGCGTGAATGTAGTTGTGTAAACGTCAGATACCTGCTCGGTTTACAAGACATCACATATTTGCAAAAGTGCTCCGACGTTTTCGGAGATCTGACACCCACTATCTCGAAGCTAACGGGACGTCGAGACATACTACAGCCGGGAGGAACACCGCTTTCCTGGCCTCCGAAGAATGCGGCTAAAACTTTTGCGAGATCTCGCAAAAGTTTTGCGAGATCTCGCAAAAGTCTGTCTTAATTTTTTTTTCTCCCATGTCCCCTGTGGGGCTCCGTAAGTTTTAAATGTCATGGCAGAATTTGAATAGTTTTAGATTTTAGACATACCTAATACTACAGTTACTGACCATGGCTATATTAAGAAAATCTGGATACCATTCAAACATGGCACCCCATTTGAAAGTTGATCACTTCAGATCTATATCATAAAACCTTAGTCTACTTTCTGTAGGCTCACCTCCCATAAGCACAGTATGACATAACTTCATCATATTCGCAAACCACCATCACTATTTTGAGGGCCTTCCTCAATGGCAACTGTGAAAGTAATAAAACAACTGTGCAGCTGAGTGAGGAGTGAGGACACTTCTGTTTTTATGCTTCAGTTATCACCAGACAATAAGGCATTAATTGATTCATTCCTGTGGCAAGACGTGTCTTTATAAGATGTCTTATAGGGAGTTTTTGTGTTGTTATTTAATCATATTGGATTGTTTTGTATTTGCACCTATGTAATTAGTTTATGAGTCTGGGGCGTCAGATCAGATCAGTTCAGCTTAAGTAATCTAATTTCCTAAAGGCTCTTAGGACCTTAGACATTTGGTTAAGTGTTCCAACCTTTTGTGAAGTGAAATCTTTATCTGTTGACATTCATTCTATACATTAGTAGTACTGTGATTTATTAATTGCATAGATGATTGTAAATGATGGCATTGTGTATACATCAGTCTACTAAAAGACTTAACTGTTTGGAACTACTTTTCCTTGAGGACTAAGCCTGTCTGGACACCATCTTTTTGCCTTTTGTTTGGGACACTGTGTAAAATTTTAATTGAAAGTAAAAAATTTTAAAAAATTGCTGAAACTAACAAAAATTGGGTTAAGAACTATGTCTCTGGAAACTGCTGGGCAGAGGATATTCTCAGACAGTCTTCTGTCAACACTGATGCACATCACCAGCTTCTTTTCACCTGTCAGTGAGGAGCTTGCTAGAAGGGCACAACACATGTCATGGATCAAGCTGTCCCCCTAGATCTCACATGCTTCATAATTCTGCTCCTTTAGGGTCTTAGGCATAATTTAGATTCTGTCGACCATGTTGCCGTGAATCCTCAACAGTGAAAAAACAAACTATTCAGAGACCGGTGCATTTTCAGTTAAAGTAAACATTTCCAAATGTCGGAAACTTTTCTCTTTTGTGTCATTGCTGGTCTGTTTTTGCCTTTAGTTATGTTTCAAATGGTGAAATTTGTGCCCCAGAAGTCTGCAGTAGAGTACTATTTGCATTCATAAGTGCACATAAATTGTGATGTGCTGAATTATTAATTTGCATTTGGGTAAAATTATTGCTGCTCAAAGCATTTGAGCTGCAGAAAAGCTAGGCTAACTATTAGCATTTAAACTGCACGTTTGTTACCATATTAATGAGACACAGTCTGACTTTACAAAATTGAAGTGGACTGCTTCTAATCTACTGAGACAATTGTAGGCTCCCCGTGGGATACACAGGGTTTTTTTTGTTTGTTTGTTTGTTTTTAATTTAAAACTCAACGGTGACATTGACTGCAAAACCACACATTTCTCTGGTGCAGTCATCTCTTGATTCCCAAAACATCATGCAGACAAGCAGCTTCAGGCTCATTAATAATGACTACAGGTCTAGGCAGGCTTGCTGTCTCGCTCTTTCTCTGCCTGCTTAGGTCTGTGATAGAAACGAGACGCCTCTACAAGGGTTTCTACAGTACAGCTGTTAACACAGCCAGAGCTGGTAAAAAAAATGACCCGTTTCCCTGCAGACATAAAGTCACATTCATAAAAGTCTCTTTGCAACAGCCTTCCAGGACCTTTCACAAACATGATAATGCTACTGTAGAAATCAGCGAGAATGCTGCTACAGTAGGGAGTTACAGGGGATGACAGAAGTCATCCATTAGGTTAAGTAAAAATAATAAACTATGGGAGACAGAAGAAGAGAGATGTGAGGTGCAAGAGAAAATTTCTAAATTAAATGAGCGCGAGAGTCAAAACTACACAGCATTAGAAGAGAGCAAGGGACAGTGAGTGAGAAACAGAGTTGAAACATTGTGCTGACAGTTACAGCCTGTCAACACACACGCTGTGGGATTTTGGTTTTTGTTTTTGCATGTGTGTGTTTGTGTGTGCATATGCGTGTGGTGTGATATTTGAATATGCTCTGCCAGCTATCACAACGAGTAAAGACACAAGTGACATCTCTCTCTCTCTCTCTCTCTATGTCTTTTGGAAAAGCAAGGGATGTCACTGCTGCCTAGCAACCATGTGTTAGCCTCGGAGGCTATGCCAATATGTTATTTTACTTTCTATTTTTGCCAAATTTCAGACTTCCCCTTGATTTAGATCAGTGGCCCAGCTAATACAACGGGTAGACACAAGCACGTCAATGTTTTTTAGACATTTGTGTGTGAGTGCATGTGTGTTTGTAGGTGTGTGCATGCCCAAACTATTTAGATTAGCTTCATCTGTGCCAAATCAAATGTCAGTAGTAACTGGATAGGATGGCATGATAACAGACTGGTAAATATCCCTGAGATACTATAACTACTTACCAGGGAATGTATTCATTAACCTGTTCCTGGCTCAAAGGGAACAGTCACCCTGGTCTCCAGTGTCAGCCTTCATTTCATTCACTGCTTCATTGTGCTTCACTGATTGAAAACCTGCCCCTCAACATGGATGACTAGAGCACATGTGTCAAACTCAAGGCCCGCAGGCCACAGCTGGCCCGGCGGACATTTATATCTGGCCCGCGAGATCATTTTATATAGATTTATTGTTATTGCTATGCATGGACCGGCAATATGAGGCGCTATTAACACAAAAACTACAGATCCCAACATGCAGCGCTGCAGCCTCCTTGCCGAACGCTAGGCTAGCTGGGAACATTCCCGCTTCAATCAAGTCAAACTTCTGTTATTGCGAAGCTAGCCCCTCACAATGGCAAAGAGAAAAGTTGATTCTGAAAACAGAGCCTTTCAGCACCTAAATATATGTTTACAGACATTGCCGGTAAACCTGTGTGTCTTATTAGTGGAGCTAATGTGGCTGTAATTAAGGAATTTAATTTAATAATAATAATAATAATAATAATAATAATAATAATAATAATAATATTAATATTAATAATAATAATGGATTGCATTTATACAGCGCTTTTCAAGACCCTCAAAGCACTTTACAATTCCACTATTCATTCACTCTCACATTCATACACTGGTGGAGGCAGCTACAGTTGTAGCCACAGCTGCCCTGGGCAGACTGACAGAGGCGAGGCTGCCATATCGCGCCATCGGTCCCTCTGGCCAAAACCAGTAGGCGGTAGGTGAAGTGTCTTGCCCACGGACACAACGACCGAGACTGGGGCTCAAATCGGCAACCTTCCGATTACAAGACGAACTACCAACTCTTGAGCCACGATCGTCCAAGACGGCACTATGAGACAAAACATCAGGATAAGCTTAAAAACCTAAATGCAGAGCAGGAACTACAGAAAGTAGAAGAGCTAAAGAAGAATCTAACATTTCAGCAGACGTTTTTCACCAGAGCAAAATCACAAAGTGAAGCTGTTGTGAAAGCAAGTTTTATTGTAGCAGAGGAGATAGCCAAATCAGCCCAGCCATTTACCGAGGGAGAGTTTCTGAAGAGCTGCATGATGAAGGTGTGCGACGTCTTGTGTCCAGACAAAACGCAGATTTTGGCAAATGTGAGCCTGAGCAGAAACGTATGTCAAAGTGTAACCGACATGAAACTGCCCTGGGACAAACTTGTTGGACTTACAACAGATGGAGCACCAGTGTTGTGTGGTGAAAAAAGTGGACTAGTCGGCAGGATGCGAGTAAAGATGCAGGAGGAGAACTGTACCGGTGAGTTAACAGCATCACTGCATCATACACCAGGAAACGCTGTGTGGTAAAGTCCTAAAAACGGAGCATGTAATGATCACCGTGACGCAAACCGTAAATTTTATCCGAACTAAAGGTTTAAATCACTGTCAATTTCAGTCTTTTATGTGGGAAATAGATTCAGAGTTCGCCGACATTCCTTATCATACAGAGGTCCGTTGGCTGAGTTGGGGAAAAGTTCTCAATAGAGTTTTTGAGCTCAGCAATGAAATCTGTCAGTTCATGGACATGGCATGTATGATGCGATGAAGGCATTTCAAGTGAAGCTGTCACAAATGCACCAGTGCAACTTGCGTCACTTTCCCTGTTACCAAGTAATGTTGAACCAAGTCAACGCAACAGTGTTCCCAAACGCGCACTTTGCTGATAAATGCAGCGCACTAAGTTTGCACGGCGCTTTGGTGACTTTGAAGCACAAGATGAGAATTTCGAGCTGCTTCACAACCCATTTACAGTTGACGTGGAAACTGCACCTGTGCAGATTCAGATGGAGCTGCAGTGTAATGATACACTCAAGGGAAAGTACGACACTGAATGGCCCGCAGAGTGTATTAGTTCCATTCCTGAAGCGATGCCCCAGCGAAACCTTGAAAAACCTTGAAACCTTGTATATGTTTTCATTTATTCTTTCTGGGGTTTTGGCAGCATGTTCATATTTCTAACTTGCATAATTTTGACAAAATATATTTTTATGGACAGCAAAATATTTAAAGTTAAAGTTGATTTTTTTAAAGTCTATTTATTCTGGAATTATATTCCTGTCTGTATTCATATTTATGTTGACAAAACATTGTTTTAGTGTGTTCAATAAATGTTTATCTTGTTTGCCTCATCTTAAACTCATATGTAGTGACTTTCAGTTGCAATATTTGAACCCAGATGAACATATGGGAGATTTTCTAACTGAAAGCACTTTCTGCTACCATTATGAAAAGACTAGGGCACTTTTTTCCCCTTTAAATTGATGTCCTTATGTACAAAAAAGTGAATTTGAAAGTTTTCTTCTCAAATTTTGACTGTTAACTGGGGTGAACTAATGAGGGGAAATACAATTCATAAATCTATGGAGCACATTTCTCTCCCCTATGATATAAACATCCACAGATTCATTTGAGCCTTGAGAAATTTGTTTCCTTGGTTTTGTTTTTAGGTATACATTTTACTTTTCCTTACTTTTCATGGCCCTGCTGAGTTTTCTTTCATGAACTGTATTTGTGTTTTTGTGAAAATCCCAGAAGGGTTGATTGTTGGTCTGACACCAACAACCACTCAGAGGGATTTGGATTCCCACTGTAATATGCAGTTGAACAGCGACTGAACCTTGTAACCTTCTCCGCATACCTTATATATTATTTATTTGTAAGCCATTGTCTGGAGAAGCTACAGAAATGGGAAGTTGTACATAATAAAGTACCTTTGACATATAAGTATATATATATTATTTGATTTTTTTTTATAAGCAGGTACAGGTTAAACTTCTGAATAGCGATTCATCACTCTTACACCCTACCTATTGGTGTCCTGTTATAAAGCAGTTTTATGTTCTGGCTATGAAATTAAGTGCTGTCTCTGCTGTAGAACGGGGCTGTTTTATGTTGATGTGTTGTGGATGTTGCCATTAATGCGTAGAACGCTGGGAACAACAGCTAATGGGGATCCTGAATAAACAAAACAGACAAACAAATACGACCTCAACAAAAAAAAGAAAAAGCAGATATCAACTGTCCACATATACACTTTCAGGGAAGAACTTTTCTTAATACTACAGACTTAACACTCAGAAACTCACATAGTGGTGCTGCATAATTTATGTTTACCTTAGTTTCTGTTTCGCTTCTAAATCAACTGTGAGAGGTTTTTCTCAAATGCTTTTTCAAACTAAAGTCTTGTTATTTGTCAAACTGCCACTGTTTTTTTTTTTTTTTATTGCCAGGCTCAATTTCCATCTGGAGTGTCAGAAAATATTTTGTTGCCAATTTGTGTTAATACACAAAGCACTGTTTTTTTTTTTTTTTTCAAGTCATAAGTCCAGGGTATTTTATGCAGGCACTATTATACTAAGGGCCAATATTTATTTATTTATTTTTGGCAGACCAGCATGTGACCATTTTTGGAGTGTATGGTACTCCATAATCATGGAGCAGTCAGCAGTGTAGTGAGGTGGAAAAGCTGAATACAGTATTAGAATTACAGCAGTACCCACTCCAACACACACACAACTTTCTAAATCACTTTCATATTGTCAATGGCATTTCTTTTTTTCTTTTTTTGGTTTTTCTTCACTGACTGCACACTGATTACAAAGGAAACTAAATTGCCCACGGTTTCCACAAATTTCCATTTTTCCATAACTGAATTTCGATTTTTTTTTTTTTTAATTTCTTTCTCACAAAGCAATCCAAGAACATTTTCAGTCGAGAATCCAATTAGGAGGTTTAGTCTCTTGCTGTGAAAACAAGGGTTATTAAAGCATATTGTGTCTCTTGTTGAATTGAGAACCACAAGGGATAAGTCACTGACCTATTTTGGGCTTTGACCTAAAGTGTTAAAAATACCCCATCTGTGCTTTGTGGAATTTCATCCAGTTACTGTTCCTTCTTTCCTTTAGGGCTCCCAGGACAACATAAGGCACCACAGAGATACTGAGAAATAGAGCAGAACTGGCAAAATTAGATCGTTCTTCAGACTCAACTTAGCCAGCTCCTTCCTTGAATGCCCACATAGGAGGCCACACAAAGTAATACAAAGGAAATGAAAGGATGGCAGACAGAAGAAAACAGACAGAGACAACAAAATACATGCAGAGAAATTGAGACAGAAAAGTTGTAAACGCAGTCAGCCGTATCCCCAGCAAGTAAGTTTGTGTAGTTTTCTGTTTTTGCATTGTGAAAATGTCTACATGAGTAGAATTTTTTGGTCAGCTGAACTGAAAACATTCCTGTAAGAGCGTGTTTTGAAAATCAGACTACATACATAACACCGGTGTTTTACATAATTGATGCTAATACCATTGGGTTTTTTGTCTGCCCTTCGTCACTGTTTTGAACATTTGGCCAGCACGCAGTTTATTGTCAAATCATAACGTCTTATTTTGTAAAAATAATGGCAATCAACAACAGCAAGGCCGAGCTCATATACCGATACATCCCTAGTATCAATAGTATCCCTATCCAGCTTTACGAAATGCTGTTTCTCTGCATCTCTGATTTTTTTTCTTGTCTCCCCTCCTTTCCCCTTATCCCTCTTCTCTTGAGCTGTGTTGCCTGTCTCCATGTCCCCCCCCCGCTCACATCCTTTCAGTTTCAGCTTCTTTAAAACAGTTGGTAGTGTGAAGGAGGACCAGTGCGAGAAATCCATTGCCCTCCGTTGCTCTTTTCATCTTGTATTCACCACTTTAAATGCATACTTATGATGCATATCATTTCTATACCACTGCAATAAAAAGGGAAAGGAATACGAATCGAGTTTGAAAAATGACTCATAATGAATTCTCTGCAAGTTTCATTGACTCTAGTGTCATGGAAATTGCTAGGCACACCTGATAAATTCTGCATTTAAAGAAAATGTAAGAAATCGGGCCGCATAGCTGGGTAAGCAACTGAATTAATGGATGGATGGTTGAATAGATGCATCAATGGAGAGCCACGGGTCCAGACGGTGCCTGCTTTAATACCGAAGCACCATCCCATCATTTTTTCTCACTTTTCTGCTACCCCGCCCGGTGCATTCCCTCCAATCTAGTCCTGCTGTTAAGGCCACTTTGCCTTTGCATGTTTTGTGTGTGTGTGTGTGGGGGGGGGGGGGGGGCAATTATGGATTAATCCTGTGTTAATCACATTTTTTGACACAATAACCATTTCATAGAGTAGTAAAGACTAATCCTGATGAAACCTTTCCGGGATTCAGCAACCGCTCATGTCACTTTTGCATATGAAAAATGCTGTATGCATGTTGTTATACTATTTAAGTAGTGAATCATATGGGTGAGTTCCTTTATTAATCCTTCCTGTTTATTGACCATAAACAGAGGAAATGAGACTACCCATATTCTTCTCACATACCCCGCTTTTCATTTTGCTTTTCTTATGAAATTTTGTTCTCTTCCTATGAGAAGAACTTCTTAAAATCATATTGCTCCCCTTGTCATGTGCAGAACCACAAGGGAAGGGATATAAGGTAAACATCCTACATGTTGAAAATGTAAACTGTTGCTTATATTCTTCCTTGTAGGGGTTTGGGGACTGAATGAAACTTCACACAGATATGAAGAAGTAACGCAGAGATGGCAAAATTAGATGTTTCTCCAGGCACAACCATAACTCACTCCCTCTTTGAGCGGATGCAGTTAGATTTTTTTCTCTAAATGGAGCATAACGACTTTATCTATGTATCGTTACGCGACTGGTTAGAAAGTCCCAGTGAACAACACAAGATTCCTGCAGGGCACTGAGGCTACGTAAGACACGGCAGCGCAGTGTAGTAAAGCAGGTTATCCTGAATCTACGCTTAGTGCCACCAGCCAGCTGGCTTAACACAATTGCTACTTTACAGAGGCCACAGTAATGCGCTGTCTGAGCCAACAGGCTGACATGGTTCACAGCAGTCACACTGACTAACACACACAGAGGTGAGCAGCCTTTGTGTAGCCAGATGGTGACACAGAGCATCTATTTATAGCCTTTCAGAAAAAGTGGAAGGAAAGACAGTGAAAGACACAAGATAGAAGCATTAGGACCAGCTTCACGCAGCCGGGGGTATCAATGCTTTTATTTGTGACGTGTGCATTGATTCAACGGTTTAAAATGCACCGTTTGAAAACCCGAGTTTCGAGTTAATGTACCGCCTGAACTTCTTTCACATTCAGATTAGGTGAGATGTGACAACTGTGAAGACCTTAGAATGTTATTCACATCATTTTCATACTCATCAATCCATCCAGAAAGTCCTCAAGCCCAACCGATAGCGACCACTCATATCGGGGTAGAATGCATCCATTATGGGATAAAGGTGATCACTCAGAACAACAGCGTATTGATTTGCAGTGACCTTTCCTTGAGGAGTACATGGGGACCCTGAATGTGCCAGCAAATCTCAAAACAAAGCATTTATTGCCACTAAATACAACACAGAGTGTCCGGGAGTGATGTGTTTCTTTGAATTTCTAATAATGTTTGAAAAAGTCAGTGTTAAATAAAAACTTAAATTTCAAGAAGTCATTCATATTTCCCTGTTTTTGGAAGCCCAAAATACTTTAAATAATTAAGACAACTTATAATCTATATTTATATACAATATTTCATGGTTATGTAGTGACATAAAGTCGAACCATACTTAAGTTTTATCTAAGTTGTAATGTCTCCTTGAGGGTATTGTATTTTTATAGTAGCTGAACCAAGTTAAAAATGTTTTCTTTTTCTTTCTTTCTTTTTTTTAACTTGCATGTTGCATTTTCTGCTACACCAAAATCACAGAAATGACAAAACTATCCCCAGATTATTTCTTTTGTAGAGTTTTATATGTTAAATGTCTTTTCTAGGGAAAATAGAAATCTGTTTAAGTTCTCTGAAGCGTAATTTACTGAATTTCTTTGTTTGAATCAGCTAGCAAACCTTGTTGACAAACCCATGTGGTGTTAATATTTCTTTCTAAACAAAAAGCTTCCACTTTTATATTAAAATAACCATAAAATCTGACATACAACATTTGACCTGGCTACTATATGTTTAGGCTCCCATGTTGTCTTTTTAGTGATGTTTCAGATATTCAGGGAATACAAGCGCTGCTTTAGGTGGTACAGGTGCTACGGCTGGTGAGTCATGACTAATACATAGGGACCAAAACAATGGTGGAGAGCAGTGTCGAGAGAAAGAACAGCGAGGCATTATGTCAGACTCACAAGCCCTGTTCAGAAACAAACGTCAAACTCACCAGTGCATCTGTACAATGGATTCTCTAGAATACTTTGGATTACTCATGAAATAAACAAACAAATAACATGCAGCTTGTGAGGTAAGTGTTAAGCAATGACGTTGGCACTGAAGAAAGACATAAACAACACGCACCACAATGAAAAACTCGAATACTGGAAATCAGTCGCAATTATATGTCTTTTTGTGTGTGTCACAGATAACGTCTCTTACAATGTGCCATTTGCTTCTGATGTGACATTTCTTATCTTCTGCTGAACTAAATCCGTATAAGCCATTTAAACTCTCTAAATGGTTGATCCTATTAATGTGCTGCCGCGTGCCATTATTTTCTGGAATTAATGGCAAATGTTGCTTCTGACTTCTGACTAAAGTAGATTTTTGTGCCTTCGGAGAAAAATAGTCTAATTCCCATTCAAACTTTAGAGTGGTGTATGACTTTCACAAAACGGTACACTTCACTACAATCATTCATTTTCTCATCTAAACTCTCATCTAAACAGTGTTTAACTTACTTTCTTTACCTTATTGTTGTGCCCCTGAAAGGGGTTTTCAGGGACATTTTGAAGGTCTAGAAAATATCTGCAGTGTGATCGCTTTCGCTCACGTCAGTATGGAAGCAGATAGGTGAACAGTCACTGTGTTGTAAGAAGCAGGAAATGGTAGCTGTTTAGGGCCCAGGGTTTTGAGTTTAAGGGCTTTGAATTCTCTGCCGTTATTAAATATTCTCGCTTTTTTAGTTCTTGGTTTCCTTTTTACATTTTCATCTTTACGTATTTCCATAGTGTTTTAAGTCTTAGTTCTGGTACTACTTCTGCTATTATTAGAGTTTATTACTTCCCTCAGAAATGACCTCTGTGCTTTCCTTCTGTCATTAACCCATGTTAAGTTTACTTATGTGTCTGTCCCCTGTTTCCCTGTTTTCAGTTATGATTGCTCACTTCCTGTTTTACTTTTGTAGTTAGGTGTTCCTTGTGTGTTGTATTTAATTTACTTCTTACTACCTACTTACTTTTTTCCCTCTGCTTTGTTCCATTGCCTTATTATTCCATGTGTGGGTTTGTCTTTTGTGGCAGCGTTTTTGCATTATTTTTTTTAATGGATAAAAACCGATGCTTGTGTTTCATTTGTTCTAAATCCTCCTTTCTTTAATTTTTGGAGCTTTCGGGGTCTTTTGTTTAAGAACTTTCTGCATCTCCATAAATAATGGATTATTTTTATGTTTATTCACCTGTCTTATGTGTCTGCATCTTGGATCCACTCCCAATCCCTGGGATTCACGAGTTTCACTATGCATTATTTTTGGAAAGGCTGGACTCATTTCTAGCAATAAAAATGACATTAAATCACAAATATCTGCAGCTATTCTTTTAAAGAAGACATTCTTTAAGGTTTCTCGATTTCCTTTTGCCCAGACATTTTTTCAAACATGTAACTCTGTTGGCAAGACACCAAATGCACCAGATTAAAAACTTTCTCAATGCATACTTCAGGTTTGAGAGTGAGATTATTTGGGACTGTTTAGTTTTTGTTGTTCTTTCTTTTTAATAGTGGATCTAGGAACCTTCCATCACCAAGCAATTTGAAATGTCTGTCACATGAATTTCAGAGCAGGTATTTTCTGCTTTTTAGTGGAACGCTCTTCTTGTGGAGTACCCACTGTTTCAGGAGGATCTGCCCCTGTGGTCTGTGTTTGATTATGTAATCATCAAGTGCTACAAAACATACTAGAAAGACACACACATGAGTATTCACTGCTGATCATCCACAGAGGGTAAATAAGAGCGCGCTTGCATATTTCTTTCTTGTTACTGAGTCTTCTTTGACTGAAATGGTATTTAAAGGTGGTAAAGTATAGAATATAGTATATTGCCTGCTTTGTGTCCATATTTTATCACTGCAGGTCAATTTTACTCTTGTTATTGTAGTATTTATGGCTACAAGGTGGTCAGAGTGGTTAGTTCAAAGAAATAATGACAGAATTATATATTTAACTATATTAAAATGACACTTTTTTCCTTTCCTTTTTTTTTTAAGTTATTGTAAGCATCTTTTTCTTGGTCAGACTGGCACTCAAGAAAGCTCCAAGCCCATACCAAGGCTGTCAATATTTTTCCAGCCCCTTACTTGGTTGCAGTGGGAGATCACAAGCTGTTCTCCGGTCTTCTGCATTGTTAGCTGTGCTTTACCATTTGAGGTTATTGCTGTGCCTCTGGTATTCTAATTGGAAAATCCATTTGTTACAGACTTACTGGACTAAAACGTCTGAAAGAGGACTTGGTTATAATTAGTGTACTTTTGAATAAATAGAGACACTCTTTCTCATTAGACAGTATTTCTGCTGGACAATTAGAAAGACTTCACTAGTGTTATTGGCACTGCAAGAAAGATGAGTGGATGATTTCAATGTTGTATTTAGTTAAAATGTCCCAGTGATTTGTAATGTAGAATAATCTCTCAATATCCAGAAGCTGGGGTAAAGCATCTGCTAACTATTCTTTTTATTGTCTTTAGCTTCTCATACCTTGGTAAAAGTATGGATTGCTAGCCTGAGGTTAGGCAGAAAGAGAAAATTAAAATATTACTTCTAGCAGATGCACTCAAACATTTTGACCCAATTACATCTGCCTAGAAGAGACAAAAGAAAAAAAAGATGAGGAAAAAAAGAACAAAACAAGAGTTGAGAGAAGACAAAGAACAAGTCTAAAGCAAAGGACAATGAAGAAGAAAATAAGAGGGAAGGAGGGGAGAGATGAGTTGTTTATGTGCTGCTCAAGGAGAGGTCAGCTGTGGCCGGTAGACACTCGTTAATCTGTCATTACTCTCATCAGGCCCCTGGCACTGCCACACTGAAGCTATGTGTGCGTGTGTGCGTGTGTTTGTAAGGGCAGTGAGTCTGATTGGGATTCTGGTCGCTGGCTGGGGAAAAGCTGAGTCACCATGGCGACCTGGAGCCAAGCAGAAGAGAAAATGGGAGAGGAAGAGGAAGACAATGTGGTGGGATAAGATGAAGGAAATTGGGAGGGGGCAGAACAAAATAAAGGCAAAATAGGAAAAAGGGTGCACTGGGTAAAGACATGGCAGCTTCTCTGTATTTAGCTTATTGTGTGTTTTTTTTTTTTTTTAATTATTATTATTATTATTTGGCTGTTCAGTGAACAAGTCTTGTTAAAAAAGAGAAAACACATAATCGGGACAAACATGGTTTTCTCACCTTCTCCTTGTTTGTTACTGTGTATTTGTCACATTAATCGATTTTTTGCCTCCTGGACAAAAAAACAAGACATTTTATCCTTTTTGAAGGTGTTCTTCTGAAACAAATTTCAATGCAAAATTGGACCTGTGTTAACTTACACAGAAAAGTGTTCAATAATAGGTTCAATATACTGGCCTTCATGGGAAAAGAGTTTAACCCAAGGCCAATTTGACTTGATTGGGTACACCTGTTACACTGCCTGTTAACACAAAGCTCTAATTATATACTGTATATTTAAAAAAGTCAGCATGGCAGAAACTCAATCCATTTAGGCATGATCATGGTCATACATGGTCAAGCTGAAGTTCACACTGAGCATAAGAATTGGGTAAATTTAATGGTATTTCAGAAACTAAAGATCCACTGGGAAGTTCCCACACAAGCATCTCTAGAGAATGGTCAGAAAAAGAGAAAATATCCAGCAAGCAGTAATTCTCTGGGCGAAAATGCCTTGTTGATGTCACAGGTCAGAGGAAAATGACCAGAGTGCTTTGAGCTGATAGGAAGACAACAGCAACTCAAACCGACACTTATTACAACTAAGGAAGACGAGAATCTCTTTAGAGCAGATCGAATCTTGAAGGAGATAAGTTACAGCAGCAGAGGACTGCACAAAGTGCCACTCCTGTCAGCTAAGAACAGGAAACTGAGACTCACAAAAACTTGATAAAAGAAGAGAGAAAAAATGTGTGGTATTATTAGACTTGATTTCTGCTGGTGTATAATAAAGGGAAGAACAAAATTTGGCATTAACATGACAGCATGGATCCATCCTGCTATCCTGGTTCAAGAGCATTGTTGCTGACCATGTCCATCCCTTTATGACTACAGTGTACTTCTGATAGCTGTTTCCAACCAGCTAGCGCTCAAATAATATAAAACTGGTTTCTTGGACATGACAGTGAGTTCACTGTACTCAAATGGCCTCCACAGCCACCATTAATCTAACAGGGAATGGGAGATTAGAGTCAGAGTCATGGATGTGCAGCTGATAAATCTCCAGCAAATGTTTGATGCTATCACATCAGTGTAGTTACTTGCACCTTGTTGAATTTATGTTCATTCATGAAGAATTAAGGCAGTTTTGAATGCACAAGGTGACCCAACCAGGTACTAACAGGAGGTACCTAACAGAGTGTCTGGTGAGTGTATATTTGCCTTACCAGACCATAACCTTGGAGTCTTTTGTGATTCAGCAACAAACAAATTCAGAAAAGGTCACAACGCTAATCATGTCACCACATTTATTAGGCGGGGTGGAACTCATCACGTTGGCACTCAAGAAAATAGAGGAAGCCCATCTAGCACATGATTGATGCAAAAATGCTCTATTTAACCCAATCTGTGATCTTTGCCCAGTAGATTTGGTCCCTACACTTAATGAAAAGCTAACTGAAGGCAATAAAAATAATAATAACGAAAAAGAAAAGAATAAAAAAAGAATGATGATGATTACACCGTAGACATGTGTTTGATTCATACCACTAGCACCCCTGCCTCTTTCTTTGATTGCAGACAGCATGTTTTTTTTTATACTCGTTATACTAACTTCGTGGCAGAAAGACTTTCCTGTGCAATCCATTCCAGTTAACTATAAAATTGAATTTGTGCCATGGTGTCAAGGGCTTATTACATTATAGCGCCCAGGTCTTTCTGTTACTTTGATTGTATTTTCATCTTTGTGGTAAACAGAATGATATTATTTAGGGGGGGTTTGACAAATCTCTAAACGGTGAAGAAATCCAAAATGACTTTGAGCAACACTAAAAAATATGATGCAAGATTTAAGTCTTGGAAACAACTAGGGGTTGAGAAACACTCAAGTATCATGAAGCTAAAATTAATAACAGTAGCTATTATCATTTCACAGCAGAACACAGAAACACTAGAGGCTAACTTTCTGAATTGTGATTTAAATAGATAACTATATATCTAGAACCTATTATGAAGACGTCATAGTATATAAAATGCAGAAAGCAATCGTAAAATGACATAACCAAAGATCTAAATTCCCTCAGTAGATTGTCCACTATGAGGTTTGCTTCCTCATGTCAGCCTGGCTCATATGACAGTGTAATAGCACTCCCATCCCTGTGGGATCCCCACAACTCCTGGGATTCAGTGGGATGCCTGCCTCTCAATGGCCCAAAGCCATGCTGATACCAGTAGAACAAAAACATTGTGTTACAGAGGAGTTATTCTGTTGCTCTCCTTTACATTGCATTTATCTGGCTAGAATTGCTACTTCCGTGTGCAGGCTGAAGTACTATATGTCTACAACTGCTGGATGGATTGCTGTGAAATTGTACAGACAGCTCTGCTCCCTAGAGAATCAACAGGCAATCCGCTGACTTTCTTGTAAATTTAATACATACACGCAGGTTGTTCTCATGCTGCACCACCCGGTAAACTATAACATGACCTGGATGGATTAGGACAAGAATGGGATTCCTAAACAGCGTAATGAAATGTCCACATATGTGTATTCCTGTTTTTGAGTCAAATGTCTCAAACTGTCATGGTTCGGGACCTGGACTCATGGTGTATTTTAGTTTGTGGACTTTTAAATTCCTCTTTAGTATTTGATGTTCCACTTGGTTCTTAAGTTAGCTTGTTCTTGATTGACACTGTCCTAGGACTCTTCAGTCTTAGTTCTTTGTTTAGGTAAAGATTAATTTCAGTTAGTACTCTGCTTTAGGCTATTTGTCTCTAGTTTTAGTTTTCTTAGTCTTTCCCTTCTTTGTCAAGTTCATATGTTTAGTTGTCTCTATGTTACTTCCACTTTTATTTTGAGTCTTGTGCTTGCCGTTGTGCTTTGTATTTCATTTCACATCCCGTCTTGTTCTTATTGATTAGCTCCATCTCATCTTGTTTTCTTCAGTTCTGTCTTGTCCTTCTCATTATCTTCAGTGTATTTAAAGCTTCAGTTTACTTTAGTTCCTTGTTGTGTTGTACTCTTTGACTGCGTGTGTGTTTCCCCATGTTGATCGATGGACTTTGTCTCTCTGTCGCATGTTGGCATTTCAAGTCTGTGTTTGGGTCCACATTCCACAATAATTGACACTAATACCTTTGGTGGGGCTTATATTTTTGTATTTATCACTATTATTAGGTCACTGTTTAATTTATACAGCATTTAATAATTAATATCAGTACCACTGGCTTCAACTATACTTTAGGGCTAATTGCTGGAAAGCAGTAAACTGAGGTAAAAGACAGTGAACACTGCAAAAAATGTAACTTGCTAATCACTAGGTTGTTAACACTGATCTAGAATATAATATTAAACTGATATTAGCATTTAGCTGAATACCCCATTGTGGCCAATTTAACCTCAGGAAATCATAAACTCTCCATATTACAGAAAGACAACAGACTGGCATGGGGTGTGCCCTATATAGGATGGAAAATATTCTATTACAAAGTCTGTAGCATAAAAGTAATATACTATGCAGAACTTATTTGTACTACTGTGATCTCACAGTCACAGATATCTGACTGATATCATATCAAAGAAAGCTACCCTGAACTTGAAAGGTGATTCTTCTTCTCATGCCTGACAGACATTTAAGACTCTTAAGCAGACAAGGAGACAGACACTCTGGACAAGGGAAAAACTTTACACCACCGCAGACATTGACATGCCAGTCACTGGCTATAATTGATTTTCTTTTAAGGTGTAAAAAAGGTTGCAAACCCCAGTATTGATGTAGCCTCTATCTTAACAAGAAGAGCAAGTGTGCGAATGTGAAAGCGTTCAAGAGAAAAATAGAAAGAGATGAACTAAAAAACGAGTGAAGATAAGAGACTGAGTGAAAGCGTTTGGCAGATATAATTTGTAAATGCATACAGCAAACAGCAGATAAGTGAGCAGTTTAGACTGTTTCACTAGAATAATGGCAGTTGATAGGGATCAATTGGTAAATTACATACAGCACTGATTGCCAATCTATAAAGCTGCTGCTCATGCACAGCTATTGCAAGCACAACCCCCCCCCCCCCCACACACACACACACACACACACACACACACACACACACTTGTGTATATAAGGCTAGGTGAGTGATCTCATACAGTAACTTGCTTGCACACGCATGCACGCACAACTATGGAGTGCAGTGAAAAAAATAGTCTGCGAATTGCACTGTCAACAACGTCAAATTACAAGACAAGCAGACCTTTTCACATTGAAATCAACTGCCTAAAATGAAAATTGGTTCTTTGCATTTTGCCTGTTAATAATCAAAACACTCATTTAGTTTGGACTTGACATCATTTTACAGGTAGAAGAGTTTTTTGTGGTGCTTCTAAGCTGGTTTATCTTACAGTAACAAGAAAGTAATGATCCAAGAAAATACAATATGGGGAGAGTAAGGAAGTAAGTAAGGAGAGAGGAAAAAAGAAAAAAGAAAAAAAAGCATTCAAAAGATTTAAGGCTCTTGATTAGGATATCACACTCATGTGATATAGACTGAAGAATACTGGGACACAATGAAACCTATTAATGAGGGTCTTGGATGCTGTCAAAAAGATTTTTACATTTTTAAGGCAGAATCAAACTCCACAGTCCGAGACTGTAAAGCCAAGGTAAAGCCAGACCTCTGCATCCACCCTTTAGACCAAAAGTGGTGATTCATACAGTATCTATCCTGGAAACTTGTAAAAAGTAAGGTAACAAATGTACTGAATGATAAATAATATTGCTGACATGACATCACAGAGTAAATGAACAGGATTAAGATGTTAAAAACTGTTCTGCTGACATGAATTCATTTCATGCAAGTGATGCTGCTCGTTAGACACTGCAGCTGCTGTCTCAGCTAGTATAACTATTTTTTATAAAAATGCCAAATTTGATCATATATGGCAAATTGAGCTTGTCTCAATACATGCTCAATGATCCAGGTGAGAAAATCCTGGAAAGTTGACTCAGAGAAAACAAGTTCATTTGTTTCCAGATGAACTGAGTCAACTTTCTGGGAGAGTAAGCTTGGATTTATCTTTATACACACAGCTTTATTTTAGCTTGTCTATAACAGTTAATATGTTTCTGAAAAGACTGTCAAATTCAAATTCTCAGTGCAGGTAAAACATAGTACTTTTCTACATGTTTGAGTTTGTTGAATCGGAATGCTTTTAAATCAAGGTTTTGATTGCAGACAGAAACAGTTATTCTTTAGTGTCAGCTGAGGCAAAACTTGTGTTTGCTGTCTCCACCTTCTCAGCACTGTCAATTAAATGTGTATGAGGCAAGCTACAGCGTAACTATTAATGTGACAAAAGTGCAACTAGTTAATGATATGATCTGTAGAGTTCTTCTAAAAAGCAGATTATATGCCCCATTAAAATCTTCCACAACATAAGAATGTCAGATCAGTTCTTGGGAGACTATCCTCTCACTAAAACAACCCCAAGCAGTCGTTAACCTACATTTTCAAAACATAACCTGTTACATAAACTGATATGGATAGGGCAGCACGATGGCGAAGTGGTTAGCACTGTTGCCTCACAGCAAGGTTCTCAGTTTGACTCCACCATCTGTGAGGAGTTTACATGTTCTTCCCGTGTTTGAGTGGGTTTTCTCCCGGTACTCCGGTTTCCTCCCACAGTCCAAAGACATGCAGTTAGTAGGGTTAGGTTAATTGGTGATTCTAAATTGCCTGTAAGTGTGAATGGTTGTCTGTCTCTCTGTGTTGGCCCTGCGACAGACTGGTGATCTGTCCAGGATGTACCCCGCCTCTCTCTGTGTGACAGCTGGGATACGCTCCAGCCCCCCCCCCCCCCCCCCCCCCCCCCCCCCGTGACCCTGATAAGGATAAGAGGAAGTGAATAAATGGAACCAGTAGATTCTTTTTAAAATCAGGAAACTTCCACAAATCTGCTCTGTGAATGTGTATATACATGTCTGCTGTTGTCAAATCTTTAAATGCACCTTTATAATCTCAAAAATCGATTTTTTTTAACTTAATATTATTAAGTATATATATATATGATGATTTCCTAACATCTGCGACGTGTCATTTACTGCTAATTGTGCCGAGATTCACAATTGAAGAAAGCGTGTCTTATTTTTGTGCTGGATATTGAAATGAAATGACTGTGCCCAACTGCACAACTTTTGTAAAAATAACCCATAAAACTGACCACACACCTATCAGAACTATTAAGGGATTGCACTCAGGTGCTATTTTGCCCTTTTTAGTATATCTTTTAGTATATCTTGCAGTTTGTGTCTAAACTTAAGCAAATAAACAGTGAATGAAACTGAAACTTTAATACCACAGGGTGACAGTTATGCCTCTGTGTCCCACACCTACCACCTCGCTCCTCAGGCTGGGACGTAAATTTATACACTGCTCTTTCTTACCAAATAAGCCTATTTGGTGGACTTGATAGTATTTCAAGTTTACACAAAGTGTACATACATAGCTCTGGTTTGACTCAAGAAGGTAAACAGCAAAAGGCTCTGTTATCGTATTTCTGGAGAAGCATCAAAAATGATTTGTCCCGAAATAAGAAAATGAAGGGCGTATAAATGACTACAAAATCTATTGATCCCTTGGTATCTTTCATAGAAAGGACAACACCTGAGGGGTAAACTGTAGCTAAAATGAGAGCTTATTGCTTTGATCAACAAAACTAAATCACACAGTAAAATAATATTTTAGATTTTCTACAGGCGGTGATGTATTTTTAAACAAGGTTCAACATGAACATCGAAAGCAAAATGCCTGTTTAAAAAAAAGTAATCAGCTAAATTATGAAGAATGCTCTTTTTCTAAACTATGGGAAATTCAACAAAGCATTGTCTTAAAAGTTTGGACCCCAGGTCATTCATATCTACAACTGTCACTATCCCTGTAAGATTATAAACTGTCTAATTAATAATGCATATGATGATAACAGTAGGGATTAAAAAGAATTTGTTCTCTGCCTTAAGCTACAGCTGTAGATACATCCAGCATCAATGACTTTATCTCTGCACCAAAATACACACATACTGTAACCTTGCCACCTTACTGACAGTGTAATGAAATATCGCTTTATCTGTCTACTATGATGAAATAATCATCACCCGGTGCTGACGATAAAGCACTCACCTTGCCTCAATCACACATCAGGTCTTCCTGAGTCTCCTCCAAAAGTAAAGAGGAAGAAAAAGAATTATAGAACAGAGACGGGTGAGGAGAAGAAAGAAAGAGAGTTTGGTTTCAAGCAAATGTTGTGGTGTCCCAAATTGAACCACAGGATATTCAAGAGAGTGTAGAAAAAATAAGAAAGGACCCATGATGATTTTGTCTTAAAACGCTTAATATCCACCATCCCACATCACTGTGATATAAAGCAGGTGTTTATTATGCAGTCTAGGCCAAATGAAACACTCACGGGAATGAAAAACCACAGTACAATTACGGAGATTAACATAGTGAACAGTCGGTATGTTTTTTTTTAAATAATCACACCAGAGAATAAAAATTTGAAAACATGCTGTTTTACTGATAATGAAAAAGAAAGATCACCGGTTGCTGCATTGTATCTAGTATCGCTAAACTCCTTTGAGTCTGTGTGTGCATGTGTGTTTGGGAAGATGGGTGGGGGATTATCATTGCAAAACGCAGTCTGCTGTAGTGGGAGCTAGCACACAGGTGGATACAAAGGTTAGGACTCTAGCAGGCAGGCACGTGCGCGGGGGGGGGGGGGCTTGAGCACTCGCCCCTTTCCTGATGGGTGCCCAAAGTGCCCTTTTGTTGAGGCTATTTTTTTTCATTTTTTTTTTTTTAATGTGTGTGTGCGTGCGGAGTCCTGTCTGTGCCCCTAAACAATAATATTTAACTATTAATCACAGTTTTGCTAAATAAAAGGATCTGGTTTGCATCAGTCACATGATGACCATTAACCAATGATCGCCCTTGACGGCAGAGAGCGCTGGCTACAAGCCGGGAACGAGCTCACAAAGAGCACCCGGAGCTGTAGGAGAAACACAAATGAACTCAGAGACAGACTGATGCAACAAAACCAGTAAGTAGGTGTACAGCGTACACTGTAGTCTATAGCACACAGGAGTATTAGCTTGTTATGTACACGTTGGTAAGTTGTCTTGTGGCAACTGACGAAACAAATGAGCGTGCTGTGTGTGCAACAGTGCAACAAACATTACCTGTTCTTTTATTAACTGCACAAGTAGTGCTGGTCATAGCTGTTAGCTAACATATTTAGTTTTAAAGTAAGTTACAGGGCTTTTCCTGCCTTTCTGGAGGGATTATATTTCACTAAAAAACGATCTAATATGCATGTCCACATAATTATGCATTATTATAATTATGATATTTAAACACACACTGTATTTTAAAGAACATACATTAAGAATCAGATTATATTAGATTTATATTTTAAATAAGAGAAAATGTTGATTTTACAGCAGTAAAATTCTTGTATCTCTACAGTTTAAAAATGTAATAAGCTTCCTCCCTGCACAGAGTGGTTAGTGAAACAAATGGAATCATCATAAATACATTATTTCATATTTATTACTTTTTTCCCTCACTGCTTTATTATTGTAGCTCTAATAATAAATAATAAGGGTAGGATTCTGGATAAGCACCATGATGGAAACTTGTGGCCATAGTATATGCAGTATTCTGAAGTGTTCTGAAGAAGGTCTAAAATGTCACTGTGTGTGCGTGCATGTGTGTGTTTTATGTGTATAGATTTTTTAAATTATTACTCATGATATAACATTGTCCAGACATGCCTGGTAAGGACATAAGGAGGAAACAGTAACAAAAGGAGCTGTGTGAGGCTACTAAAGGCAGTGGATCCCTCAGCAGCTGGATTACAAAGAGCACAGGTAACATTAACACATTCCAGTATAAAAATAATAATAAGCACAACTGGAATGTTTTGCTTCTATAACAGTTTTCTATCATCATTTTAACCCTTGTGATGTCCACGGGTCATTTTTGTCCTCTAAAGAAATCTTTTGCTATCAAAAATGTGTTTTTTATTCATTAAATGGTCTGAAAATAACAGAAGTTATTCATTACTATACTATGCGTGATTGGAATAAGTTTTAAGTAATTTGATTTATTTATGGGGTTTTTATTGGATTTTATAACAGCTGCTGTCCTCAGGGGTCAAAAATGACCCCAAAGTACAAAGTGTTGCAAAGAGCCGTATTTTCACAACATACTGCTTTCAAACATCTTTGATCTTGGATCACTGATGTGTGGGGTCAAGCACTGGTCATAACAACCAAAACAACAACAACAACAGGCAGCACAATGAGGAGGCAGGTGCTCTATATTCAATGAAAGTTTATTTACACAGCACCGAATCACAACAACAGTCGCATCAAAGTGCTTCGTATTGTAAGGTCGACCCTATAATAATACATACACAGAAAGTAGCTCACAAGCCTCCATTGCACTAGAGATTTGCATACTTTGATGAGCATACATTTTTTTACCATGTTGTGCAAAGCAATGAGCAGCAGGACAAAGCACATATTGTCCTCTAGTATAATGAGGAGGGAGAATCAATGTTCAGGAAGATCCAGGGTTAGAAGATAATGAAAATATAGCCAATATTTAGAGCACATGTTAACCTTTCTCTGAAAAAGCACATCACCCACCTGCAGAAGTGGAAGAAGGCTATGAAGTGAAGGAAAGTGATGAAGAATCTGAACTATGTTCAAGTAGGTTCTCAGGCCTCCAGGGCTTGGTAGTCTGAGGAGCTTGGAAAGAAAGTGACTGGGCTTCTTGAAGTTTCTTGAATTTTCAGGATGTGAAACTGAAATAGAAGATGTGTCAGAGGACTGCACATCTTCTATTTTAATTATGATGAAGACAAAGAATCAAGCAGGAAAGAGGAGTCAGCTGAGACAGAGGAATATTTGCAGTAATGTGAGGAAACATTGATCTGGTCTTCTATCCTTCCCAGTGTCAGACGATGCATGACTCTCTCATGTGCCTCAGAGAAAGACGATCTACCACAGTCCAAGCACATGTGCCAGGTCCCATACTCCTTCAGTTACTTTTCTACTCGAGTACTGAAAGCATTACACACAGTGTATTCTGCTTGTATTCTGCCTTTGAACGTTTACATGCCAATGGATGCATCAGAGACCAAGTTGGGGTTCAGTAACTTGCCCAAGGACACCTTGGTAAGAACTCCAGACTAGAGCACACAGAGATTGAACCAACAACCATCCAATCAGCAGATGACCTGCTCTACAGCCAACTCAATGACGAACAAGGAGGGACAACGAGAGAGGAAGAAAAATGGACCGAATGCAGCTGTAGGCGTATGTGTGTGTGTTGATTCTTACTGCCGAGCATCCAGTAGAGTCGCTACGGCCAGTTTATGACATCCTGAGTCTGGTAGAGTAGTTTTAAAGGTGACACAAGATTAATCATAGAAGCACAAAAAGGATATCATTTCTTGATAAAGACACAATAGATGATCATCGTTCATGACACAAACGTGCTCCCATTTGAGGTGTATGGAGCAAGTGGGCGTGTCTCCTGCTGTGATGTCAGACCCTGGTACTGATCTGACTGTATGAGCACCAAGTCCCCTTCAGAGGACTCTGTCCAACAGAACATCCAAGTAAACCAGGGATGAGATAAAAACATGGGCAGCATGTGATGCAGGTCCAGCTGTACATGGAACATGCTAGTGTACGATGGCAAACCGTCTCCTGCAGTCAGGACACGCCAGTTGTCCCTAACATTGCAGAAGGTTTCCAAAAGAAAACAATCACCTGTAACAACTTGTTTACTGTATATGACCCTTGGCCTGCAAGTGCAGAAAGAAAGCTGTCCATGATGGGACCAGTGCAGAGGAATAAACCTGAGCTTCCTCCTGATGGGACCAGTACAGAGGAATGAACCTGAGCTTCCTCCTGCACTTGGGTAAAACATGGACACGCATTTGTTCTTGCTTCAGGCTCTCATGTGTTCACTCAGACTCATGCCCTGGTGTCCTATCATGCCAAAATATAGAAAACTGTCAGGTAATGAGTTGGAATAAAGTTGAATAAAACCTTGAAACACAGAGATGGATGATATTTTATACTTCTTGCTTTATAAACAGTCAAAGCAAACGGGGTCATTTTTGAGCCCAGAGGACAACAGATGTGATTATTTGCTGCCAGTAAAAAACTTTAAGTAGTTTAAAAACAGCTTTCTAAATTAACTTTGACATAAACCCGTCTGTGATCATCTGTTAAAGCAACCGACTCTGGTTGTGAAACGATAATCACGATAACTGATGATTTAATTTATTTTTTACCCAAAAACAAAGAAAAAAAATCATTTTTATGAGGTTTTTATCAGACTTAAATTTGAAATGGAATAAAAAAAAATGTTTAAAAATGTTTGAATTAAGTTTTAATTAAAAGTGGGGGAAAAAATCGACTTCATATTAATTAAGTATCAATCAAACCAGATGGGGACATTTTTGACCACTGAGGACCACAGGTGTGATTATGTGCTGCCATATAAAATTTATAAATGGTTCAAAAAAAACTTTCTCACTAAAGTTCAACATACAGCACTCTGTAGTTATTCAGATAGTCAAAATTATCTTAACATTTAAATATTTTATTTTCTCAATTTGTTTTTGCTCAAAAACACAGTGTACTTTATGTAAACAAGGTGTGGTGGCCCTAAAATGTAAAATGTTGGGTAAATTTTGTGTTAATGTGTTGGTCTTAAATAAAACTAAGGTGTAACACTGAATTGATTGACAATTTATACTTTATATTTTAAAAAACACTCAAATGAAGTGGGGACATTTTTGACCCCTGAGGACCACAGGTGTTATTATGTGCTGCCATTTAAAATTTATAAACGCTTGAAAAAAAACTTTCTCACTAAAGTTCAACATACAGCACTCTTTAGTTAGACAAATAGTCAAAATTATCTAAACAATTAAATATTTTATTTTCTTGTTTTATTTACACTCGAAAACACAGTGTACTTTATGTAAACAAGGTGTGGTGGCCCTAAAATGTAAAATGTTGGGTAAATTTTGTGTTAATGTGTTGGTCTTAAGTAAAACTAAGATGTAACACTGAATTGATTGACAATTTATACTTTATACTTTAAAAAACAGTCAAATGAAGTGGGGACATTTTTGACCCCTGAGGACCACAGGTGTGATTATGTGCTGCCATTTAAAAAATTTAAATGGTTCAAAAAAAAAATTCTCACTAAAGTTCAACATACAGCACTCTGTAGTTAGTCAGATAGTCAAAATTATCTAAACAATTAAATATTTAATTTTCTTGTTTTATTTTCGCTTAAAAAACAGGGTGTATTTTTTGTAAACAAGGTGTGGTGGCCCTAAAATGTAAAATGTTGGGTAAATTTTGTGTTAATGTGTTGGTCTTAAGTAAAACTAAGATGTAACACTGAATTGATTGACAATTTATACTTTATACTTTAAAAAACACTCAAATGAAGCGGGGACAGTTTTGACCCCTGATCACCCCAGTTGTATGGAAATCGGGGGGACATTATGAGGGTTAATATAGATTAAGTGCAGGAGTTGTTAAGTGTGGATAATTAAATAATAGTTTATTGCAATAGCAAATTGTGTTTTGTTCTCAGATGGACAGCAAGTGGAGAGTGATAGATTAGATGAGGAGATAAGGGAGATGAAGGAGGAAGACGACAAGGCCACCTCGCAACAGTGATGTAGTATGATGCAATCCCATATTAGATTCTTGATGAATGTGTGTTGTTGTTATTCAGCCTGGTTCAATGTGCCCCTATTTTAACTTTGAGCACCCGCCCCTTTAAACGTCTCTGCACGGCCCTGCTAGCAGGTGTGTTTGTCAGTCTACACTTGATGCAAACTGGACGACAATATTCACATATGATGTCAGAGCGATTTGCTACAATACAATCATAAAAAATTAGATGGTGGCGATAGTTCAGATTAAAACGGAGACAGAGTTCAAAGACAGGTTTGATCTACTGATTACTGAATATTCATGTAATAAGGTAGTAATTATTAAACCATACCCAGTGTCTTAGCCAATGTGATCCCATGATAATATGACCTCGGATTCAACTTCTAAATACATATAAAAAAAAATTAAACATGAAAGTGTAACAGCTTTAAAAAAAAAAAAACAAGTAGAAGATATAAAAATGTATCTTCTTTATAAAGAAAATCACAGTGAAAGGCAAAAAAAACCAGGTTTGCTTCAACTTTTCAGCTGTCGGAGCACTGTATGTCTCCATTTTTGTTGTGGATCGACACCTCATTTAACTGCAAGCGTAAGTTCCCCACTTTCACTGGGTGTAAAAAAAAATAAAGAGTGAGAGAATAAAAGATCCAAACCTTGGTTCAGAGTGACAATAAGCTCCTGTGATCATTTAAAACCCTGGGGACTGAAATCAGAGAAAAGTCACTATAAAGAAGATTTCATACACACAGTTTCTGTGATCTTGAGCAGTGCAGTTTATGTCCATGGATCTTATTCCTCAAAGCTCCAAGACAGTTCAGTCTATGTGGACTTTCAACTTTTCCGTTTAGTTAACAATGCATGTCTTCAACTACAACGCTGCACTATTTTAATTTTTTCTTATTTTTTAAAAATAATCACAGAAATCTTTAAAACCAGTCTAAGAGAAAGAGAATTCACTCTGGAGGTCACGCTTTCATCTTAAGTGTTTTTTAAACCACTTGACAGGAAAAGCGTGTTCACTATACATCTGAGCTTTTATTTAATTAATCAGTCTTAAGCTGGTCGGCTATAATCCTCAAGATTTTGTTTATTAAAAAACAGTTGGGCTTTTTTTAGTACAATTTGTTCACATTTTATCAGCAATGGATTTTAGTGGATTTGCATTCCAAGTACCCCACGATGCTGTAGTTCTTTTTTAAATTGCTGACTTAAAGGCATTTAAACCAATAATGCATCCATTGGACATGTCAAACACAAATTATGCATTGTGCATGCCATGTGTTTGTCTTCTTTTATCAAATGTGGCTCATTTAAGGTTAAAGGTTAAATTTGAGAAAAGATCATGGTTTTGTCTTTAAGAGCACAGTTTTCTTGTTTGCAAGGATGACTATTTCATGTTTTGCAACCTTATCAGTTACTGAAGTCTCTATAAAGTCAAAGGAATAAAAAAGAAACATTTGAATACTGTACAAAAACAAACAAAGAACAAAAAACTGACATTTATGTAATCGGATGCTCTTGGGTAAAATTCCACTCAGGATAAACCCACACATTTTACCTCATTTATTTACCTTACATTAACTTGTTCAGTGAGTTGCTAAGTTCTAATTAGCAATACGCATTTGTTCATGAGCTGATCCATTTAACATATACTATGTGGTAGGAATGTGGTTTCTAAAGAGGACATGAGGGACAGCTATTAGGTATTAGGTAGGCATGTGCATTTTAAATCAACACACCAACACTGCCTCTTCTTACTGAGATGAAGATGCACCTTATGTTGAAATCTTAGTTCCTGCACCATGGCCCTTTAAAATACTCTAATATTACTGTTGACTGAATGACTGAATGACTTTGCATGCCCCCCTAAAATACTGATAAACATTCTGTCATTTTCTCCTCTAGTACTTTTTACTTTTCCTAGACTGCCCTCGAATATCACTAAAACTTTTAAAGTATTCACAGTGATTTTGACTTTGACATGATTCATTGTGGTGACTCTTTAAATAAATAACATGAACTGAAGATAACGAGCCTAGAGTAAAGAAGAAACTCCAGAGAGCACAGTGCACACAACATGGGGAAAGAAAATCAGTTACAACAGAACTGACATAACATTTAATAGTAATATTATAAGTGATTTTAATAATAAATTGCATATTGTTTTTTTTATCATTAAGTCTCAGTATTGCTGTAATCCTCACAATAGAGTGGGCTGGCAAGTGTACAAGCCAATACCAATACCAGATAAGACTGATGAATCTGGAGTATGAATAATCCAGATTTATCACACTATTATCATGGGAAAGAATAGAGACAACACCCTATAACTTTATTGTAACAGCTGCCAGCTCAATGAGTTGGCTGCAAAGCAGAACAGCTGGGACAAGGACATCTACAGCTGTCACACACACAGACTCACACAGTTTCAAACCTTTAAAGCCTTGCACCATTAAACCGAAGCTATAAATGTCCCGTGAGCACCGATGATACTCACCCTGAACTAGAACACTAATGTTGGGAAATCTGCATAAATCAGACCAATCAGGGTTTGGGGTTTTTTTTGGTTTTTTTGGAAAATGCCATTCGTAAAGGCCAACATCTTGGCTTAACAATCCTTCCATTTTGCTTTTGTTGAGTAATTTGTACTTCACTACAAAGTGATTTATGGAGTACATAGCACAACAGCAGCAAATAGCTCCCAGATGAAGATAGCTTGATCTAACCGAGGGCAAGCAGAGGGGAAGGGCTTGTCCAGGTGTTTGGCCACATGCTGGTCTAGTGAACAAGCTGGTTATTATATGCATTATCCATCAGAACTGAACCATCATCCATCAGAACCAAGGCTTCTGTCACAACCAAAACCTAACATTATTTCCCTGTACAAATACCTATGGAGTCAGTGATACACTGAGGTGATACTTCTTTGATGAATCATCATGAAAGGAGCTCTTTGTCACATTTATTTACATTGCCATTTTTTTAGCTGGAATTTGACGAGAAAGTCTACTGAGCCATTTAACAGGCAGTGATGAATTTTTAAAAATGCAAATAAACCAAAAGAACCCTATAATATGTTACACAATAATGTTAACTCAACAATAGGTATTTATTATCATAGATATTTAGTATTTTTAGGGTACATTTGTGGTACATTTTGTGTTTGGCTTCTTCTAGCTTCCATCAGTGGTTCCCCACCTCATGATGCAGTGTCAGCTGTTTACCACATTAGCTCCTGCTTGTGCTCTCGCACACAGGCACCAGCACAAGCCACTGTCAATCAAACCAACATTCAGCGTGCAGCAGGAGCTTCACAGGCACCTTTAAAGTGGAGAAAAAGGTGGGGATGGTAAGCCTGAACCGAATGTAGAATAAGAGGTTAACCATATGCGTGTATATAAGTTGTGTTTTGCTGCATGTCTACATGTAAACACATGGAAAGATTTTCGTGTTAACCTGCACCTGCAGACAGTTTATGTCATGTACACATAAATATTCAAAAGAAATCTAATGCACATTCTGCTCTTGTATAAATTAAAAATCTCTTAGATGCTGAGAGCAAAAAGACTTTGCACATATATTTTAAAAAGCAAATGTAGGATGGCTTTATATTGCAAGTGGTGGCAGGAAGGGCAGTACAGTACTATAATAGTTAACACTGTCATCTCACAGCAAGAGGGTCATAGGTTCAAACCCACCAGCTGGCTAGATCCCCTCTCTATGTATCGTCTGCATGTTAACCTTGTGGCTGTTTTTTCTGGCTACTACAGCTTCCTCCCACAGTCCACAGTAGGATCAGATTAACGCTAGAATTTCAAACTGAATGCCAATACACAAAATAATACCGTGTCAACTACTATTTACATGTTCAGCTGCTAGTGAGCAGGTTAGGTTTTTAAAAGGACCGTAGGAGTGAACAGTTGTCTCTCTGTGTTACTCCGACAAACTAAGGTGTACCTCTCCTGACCTAGCATATTGTGCTCCCACTCCAGGAACTGGATAAGCAGTTAAGGAAAACTGATGGATGGAAGAGGTCTCGGTAACATATTTGGGGTCCCTGCTAACGGTTGGTTCTGGCTTCTTGGTTTAGGAGCCAGTAAGCAGAGAACAGATGGACTATTACCTTAAAAATGGCATACAGCAATGTAATTTGGACCTCAGTTATCCAGCTTGATCACTGACCTCTCTTTTGTTCTTTAAGGTCACCTAGCAGTTTTGTTTTGTAGCCTTTGTTGATGTCATTATCCTGTTTGTTTATTTATTTAGGTTCATAATAATCTTGTTTACTTTTTCTCATGTGCGATGCCCCAACCTTCGCCCAGTTCATAACACTATACAGAAATGAAATGTCTCATTACCAGCTTCACGCATTTTCCGATGCTTTACTGATCTAAAGAATTTCCGCAGTGTTCTTTTCAATCTATTTATAATGTTCACATACGAACACACTGAGCACTTACAAAGTACTCTGCCTTTCAGAGGGAGCTAAAAATGCAATTTCTGATTAGCACTGCCAAGCTTTCCAGAAAGCAACAGTGAGATAATTCCCACAGTGTGTCATGAGGGAATTGTAACTAGCTAAGCATACAATGCAGTGACTGCACAGTCAATACTGCGAATGTGAAGTCAGAGAGCAACAGTGTTGAACAGACATTCAAAATGCAGTGCAAGGACATTTTGATCAGACTAAGAGTCAGATTATAAAGTGGTCCAGATTAAAGCTATGCTTCCAGCACCGCTAAACAATTATTATTTTATTTAAGTTTCTTAGTTCATTAACATACTCTGCACAAGCTAGAACTATTGCTGAGCTTTATAAGCTTCCTGTCCTTAAGAGTGCCATTATCTACAGGAGATTGCCCTCTAAAGTCTCTAATTATTCCTCGAACTATCTTGCAGAGTATCGGGTTCATGGTGCGCCAAGTGAACCATTTCAACCCAGCAGGGTCTGTCCTTTTAGCTTGCGTTAATAAACACCCACTCTGTGAACTGCTGAGTGGGCTCAGCATCAAGTCTGAGGGGTAAAACTTTGTTTTTAGCTGCTGCTTCAAAAACCCATGACCAGGTGTTTCTCCTGAGTTCAGGTGTAGCTAAAATGACTTCAGAATGGCAAACTGTTTATCTGTTGTTTGCCACAGATAATGCAACAACAACAAGCCCACATCACATCCTATGGTAAATATTCACTGTCATTAAGCTCACCATGAGAAGGTTTATGTATTTAAACAACAGCTCATGATGTTTTCTTTTGCACCTACATATTTGTGCAATTTCAGTGTTTTAGCAATCATAATCAGGGGACTGTCTGTCAGATAACACGTAAAAGCATTTGACCGCCTAGTTTTTTTTTTATTTTAGCCTGTTTTAGATGTTTTCGACATCTAAAACAGGCTTCAGAAAGTATGAACTTTAGACAGACACACAAAGATACTCCAGCACTTCAAAACGTGTAAGAATAATTATACCTTGTGTAGTGATAACCCTTCAAACTTGGAGGTTAATGAAATTCTCTCAGCCTCTCATCCTTCCAACAAGAATTGATTAGCAAGGTCAATTTTATATTTATTTTTTGTTTATTTTTCACAGTACATGCCAAGTCTTAGTAACGTGACTCCAACTGCTGGTGTTACAATGTAACATGAACAGTTTATACAGCAAACTATATAACTGCAATAAAAAACACACAAACAGAACAAAAACAAAAGAAAACAACAACAAAAACATCAGTAACGCATTAGCTCATCTGGCTCATGATACATCACAGGCTATTATAATGTGTGGAGTAAGGAAAGAAAGTGATAAGTTTTCTTGGCTGTATTGCACAAACTAATGTGAATTAAAATCCACTGAGAAGTCAAATCGGTTTGTAAACAGTCATCTCCGGGAAAAAACAGTCTTGTTTCACTAAAATCTGACAAATTCTCCATGGGAAGCAGCAATTTTTGTAAAAATGGAAAAGTGCCCATAATATAACAACCAATATGACCTTGACTGTGAACACAGTTTGGGTGAAGACCCTTTAGGTGATCATCGTGTGCAAGCTGCACAAATATTTGACCAATAGTCTTGGAGGACTAGCAATTCTTGTCAGTTGTGAAGGGACGGACACTTCGCCTTATAACCTCATCAATCCTAAAAAAGAAAAATAACTGTGGGAACCCATTAAATAAAGCTATCTTACAGGCTATATATTTTCAACCCCAGCCAATCAAACATCTCTTTCAAACTGCATCAGGTTTCCTGTTTTTACCTTCTGTGCGCTGCACTGTTTCATGTTCATTTACTATGAAAAACCGCCTGCAGCACTGAGTATAGAGAAGTGAATGTAAGCAACAACTGATAAACAGCAACAAAGTGATAGATCATTCTGTCACAGTAATTTGAAACTCCAGCTGCAGATCTCTACATTATCACTTTAACGCTTGCCCATAAACAAACACATACTACCACAACCGTGCCCCTGCTGTCACCAAAAGTAAAGAAAGTTGATCACAGCGGAAGAGAAATATATAGAGGAAGAAAGACAAATTACAAAAAAAAAATGGATGCACGCAAGTGACAGGTAGATGAAGGAAAACCAAGTGGTGAAAAATGCGTGAGTGAGAGGAAAACAGTGAGCAGAGGGATAGAGATAGAGTGGGGCATCCATCCATCATGCAGTGCTGCTTCTGTCAGACACAAGTAATAGATGTAGAGATATAGAGGAGAGAGCTGACACTCCTCTTCAATCTATCTCCCCTCACTATCTGGGTTAGCTTGTCAGGTCTGCACTGTCACCCTGACCAGGACGTACAGTTACATGTGAACACATGCCAACAGACAGAAAGACCCACATTTATACAGAGAACATCTGTTTTAAAGAAAAATGAAGTGAGTTGGGGAAACATTTTTTCTAAATCAGTTATCCATTTTCAGCTCCTAAATAATTCACATAACAGTAATATTAATAAAGTTTGAATACAAAAAAAATGGTAATCTAGTTTATGTAATGTAAAAAGCAAATCAATGCGGTAAGCATTATGTCATTACTGACATACTGTCAATATGTCAACAAAATTCAACTTTCAGTTCAAATGCTTCTTTAAATTATTTTTTATTTATTATTTAATATTCAAACGACTCCAGTGCAGTTTGCATGCTGTTAAATGTTAAACGCATAAAGGATGCACTCACAGTAAAAGCCTTTCATTAAAAACGACTGATCAATACTGTAATTGCAAAGCAACAACAGATGTCTTTAGTAATGGCAAGTGTGTTTAACTGCAGTTTGCAGCTCATTTCAAAATTCTGCTTTTTTATATATTTTTTTTTCATGACTTAATCTGGTGCTCTGTTTAATTTCAGCGAGCTAACCATCTCCACTATAGTCGTGGCCATAAGCAAGATTTGTCCAATGTGATTTTTGCAAACGCCCTGTAATACACATAATTAATGGAAGCACCAGTGGGACAATGGGAATATACTAATGTTTTAATGCAATATGTTGTCTACATATCTAAATATGACCAGATGTATTTTTGTGGCTTCGATAGCGCTGTAAAATCTTAGCTGATTTATTTATTTATTTTTAACAAATCAACTTTTATTTCTCAATTCCAAGCTCCTTTTACAGCAAACAGATTATGGAATTGTCACTGTTTGGTACTGAGTATCTCCAGATACCCAAAGCAAAGGTATTGTATGGGAACTGGAAATAACTGGACCAATCATTCTATAGGCAAAAAGATTGCTGATGCACACCAGTATATAAGAGACAAAGGCAAGGCAAGGCAAGGTGGGTCAAAGGATGATAAAAATAGATCCCCATATTATTCTTGACAAAAGAGGTATTCATAGCTACTACAACCTATTTAGGCCGATGTTCTGTACATTATGTTAAATGGAGGGTATGGAAGAAGGTTAACATTTTCTACACTGACACAATTGATTTACATGGTCACAATAAATCAGCAAAAACAGCCCATGTTGTACCTGCTGTAGACAAAGTTAGAAAACTGACTGTGGTTTAGCTGAGCAATATTGTATCCCACTGCCTGCCTGCTAAACACAGCACCATTCTAATACCATGCTGCTTGGCATTCAGCACACAGCTCCCTCTTGCTCTCCCTCTCTTTCTCCTGGCACCTTCCCCCCCTCCTTCTCTTCACCTCTCTCTCCTTTCAGCAGCAACTCTCTCCTGTTCCTCCCTGGTGAGGTGGGATGGCGCCACTGAACCAGCATCTGTTGCCATGCGCATGTACAGGTGTGCGCACACAAAGACACACGCACAGACTGTGTAGACATTTAAACCCCTGCCGTAGTGGACAGCATGTCACTGTGTTGAATACATCAAAAAGACATAAAACTATAAAACAGCACGATGCCATATCGCAGTCTTAACACCTACAGCTTTATTGCAAAATATTCATTTTTTTTTCCATCTCCTCGTCTCTCCCTAAGTTTCTGTCATTCTTCTTCCGTTACTTTTTTCCTTCTTTGTCTGTTCATTTCATTCTCGTTTGTCTTCTTTATGCAAACAAAGAATTTGGTCTTAACTTACCTGCCTTGCTGAATAAAGGTCAACTACTGCACATAATCCAGTTGGATTCAACAATGTAAACATTACAAAAACCACTACATGTGTTTTCCTTGTACCCTATAGATGTATACATTGCTTCCCCACAGTGATGAAACAGATTTTCTGCGGTCTCTAAAACTCAGTGAGTTTCTCTGTGTGAGTTCCATTTATTTTCTGCTGACTTTTTCACACAGAGGCATCAATCAGTTGGTGTTACACTCCTCCAGAATTTACACTTCTCTTCAGCTTCATTTTTCAATCTGACATTGACAGAATGAGAGGATTTTATATGATGCCAAAAAATAAATGGGTTTATTGTTCCAAGTATTTTGAGCAGGGTTTTGATTGCTTTTCTAGCTAATCATAAATTGATAAATTATGAACATGAAAAGTCAGACTCACACTAATGGAGCACTATTGTCATTCAGTATTCATCACTGCTGTAATGTATCGTGTGATTTTATTATAGAGACAGTACCTGATTGTGCTGCTGTAAAAATACACAAGACTGAGACAGATTCTTGTCCACGCTTCTGAAAACCTCGATCCACTCCTTCCTCGCCAAATCAAGCTTTCCGTTTTCCAGCTTGGACTCAGCATGGTTCAATAAACTGTAAACATGATCAAGAACCCTCCATTGTCAGCTGGCAGAAGCAGCAGTGTTATGTTTTTTTTTTATAGTCGCATGTCTCCCATCAATCACCCACCTCTGGTGCTCTCAATCTGAAAGAAGGATCCACCTGTTTGATTATCTGAATTATAATCACCTGAATTATTGTACAGTACACATTTGACTACTGTGGTTAAAAGTAATGGCATAATAGAAGCTTTTACAACCCAAATAAATCAGAGCGATCATGAAGGGACACAAGTCTCTGTCCCTCCACTATGTAGGAAATATTTGCCTCAGAACTGTTTACACACAACATGCAAATCCACTGTCTTTACTAAAGCCATTTCAAAGTCTGTTATTTACATTTTTCAGAAATATGTTTAATGGCTATCTTGCAGAGATATAGATCAGATGAATTTGCTGTAGAGATGAAATTCTCTACAGCAGAAAATTGTGGTGAAAGTTAAGTACAAGTGAAGCAATGTTGCCTAAAAATTGATACATAACTAAATAAGATAACATAAAATAGTTTTGAGAGGGATTTTTTTTGTTCTAAAATACATTTAATTAATATGTCATACACATACACAATCACCAAAGAGCTGAATGCTGTTTATGCATCAGACTGTGGAGCCAACCATGCAAGACCCAGTGCATAGCAACAGATTGGATTCAAATGGCATTAAAGAACATGATATATTAGGCACACAGCACGACAAATATAACATAATATATAACATCATTAATTCAGTGAGCTGTAAAGATGCTGAATTTTCTAGCAAGTGCAAAACCACCACTAAGCACAAAACTGTCCAAGATGGACTTAAAAGAGAGCGTGGTTCTGTCCAAAATCATTGTAATGCAGTAATCTCTACAGCCTTCGTGGCATAGAGGACTACATAGTGAATTATTTGCAAAATTGCATAATTGAAACTGAATCAGCTAAACAAATTAATACTGACAAACATTCTTCTAGTAAAAGCAAAAATTAAAAGTTAGTAAATCCAATACTCGTAGTACTACTCGCATAGCAGTTGATAAGCATACAGCCACATTACACATAGCAGTTGTAATGTTTCACTTTCTTTACACTTGATTATCTGAGGCCGGCATAATGGTAAGCAATGTCTTGCCAGTCGCTTGGATAGAGATCAGTTGTACACTACTTTTCATCACACAGTACTAGAAAAAGCAAAATGACTGTGTACGCCACTACCCAGTGGTAGTACATAGAGTAGGTAGTGATTTTGGACCAAGTCCATGTGTGGCCAAGACTTTTTGTTGGTTCACTACACACATGAATGGGATTAAAAAATCAGACAGATCACGTAGGCTTTCCAAATGTTCTTAGGCCTAATGTATCCCATTCTCTGATACAAGAGTCATTTTGTGAAGCTCTTTACTGCTTTACACCTATTTCTTTACCAAATACTTTGTGTAGGAAATACCTCTTTTATGCCAGTGCGAATCGTCTAATAAAGTGGTAAATTAAAATTCAGCTGTTCACTATGGAAATCCCCACACAGCTATATCCCTGGTGCTTTGTCAACATGTCTCCTTGTTGCTGTATTGATAGCTGACAACCAGGTAAGACTCAGTTGTGTAATTATTTATTATTATTTTTTTCAAAATGTAGTACCATTGTAGGGACATCTCAATAACCTATGATATAGGCAGCCATCACGCTTTCCTCTGTCTTTAACTTTAACCAAATTCAATTCAATTCAGGTTTATTTATAGAGCACCAATCCACAAGAACAGTCACCTTCTGGTGCTTTATACTGAGACCCTATAAAGTTCTGTGGTTGGGGGCAGCTATGGTATTAGGTTTGTATTTACCATTTTTAGCATCTGTATATTGAGGACTGGGGCTGTGATGAAACAGATGTTATACTGAAACACCGTAATGACCAATAAAATTATTACTTTTACTTTATGAAATTAAATCCAATGAACCTGTGGTCTGTCTTTATTTATTTATTTCTCGCTTTCAGTAATCAGTGTGGTCTCCGCTGCACTTAACGAACGAAGGCATTTGCATGTATTCTGATTTTCTGACTCACAAATGGATAAAGGTGTTTTTTTCAAAATACCCAAAACAAAACAGTTAAATTGGTTTTTCACTCGTGAAAACAAAAAGCTTTTCTCACATGAATAAATATATTAATATTCAGAGTAGTGTCATGGATTCTCTGACTTCACAGTGCAAATTGGTCTGTTTATGATCATTAAACAGTCCATTTTTTTTAACCAACCAACAACATCATTCATGGACTCAGAGCATCTGCTTTTGGGAAGATAACCTATAGTAATAAATATACATTCATCCACATATATCTCCAGTAATTCCAGGACACAATAGTTTATATTTTTAACTGCTTCAGGTGAAAATGTCATATTTTCATAAAACTGTGCTTCTTGCCATTAAGAAATGAAAATAAAACAGATGACTTTCCTCCAAGTTTAGTTTTTCTTAACCGCCTGAGTGAACTCTCCTGTTTCCATGGCAGTGTGAGAACTGTCTGTTTTTCGATGTATAGTATTTATAAGAGGGATATAAACTTGCATTAATAGTATATCTCAGACTAGAGCTTGACGCAAATATAAGCTATAACTATGCCCTAAGATGTTGTGTGCTTGCTGTGACATGACAGTAATATATAGAAACAGGGAGTAGCTAATGTCAGCATATTTTAGCCCTTCAGTGGCGGAAATAATTATTTGATCCCATGCTGAATTTGTAAGTTTGCTAGATTCTAAATAAATTTACATTCTAATTTTTTTATAGTAGTTTAATTTTAATGGAGAAAGGCATGTAGCAAACAAAAATCCACAGAAAAAACACCAAATAAGTAAACACAAGTATTTGATCCCCAAGCAAAACATGACTTAGTACTTGGTGGAGAAACTGTTGTTGGCAAGCACAGAATTTAGATGTTTCCTGTAGTTAGTCACCCGTTTTACACATATGACGGGAGGGATTTTGTCTCACTCCTCTTTACAGAAACTCTTGGCTGCTGCTTGGCAACTTGAAGCTTCAGATTTTCTATATGATTGAGATCTAAAGGCTGATTAGGCCACTCCATGACGTGAATGTGCTTTTTCTTTAGCCACTCCTTTATTGCCTCTGCAGTTTGTTTTCAGTGTTCTGGCTGAGGGAAGGCGGTTCCCATCTAAGATTTTGGCCACTCAGCGCAGTGACGTCGTCTTTTATGTTCAGCAGAAAAATAGCCCCAAAGCATAATGTTCCCACCTCCATGCATAACTGTTGGAACAGTGTTCTTTGGATCATACTCAGCATTTCCTGTCCTCCAAACACAGTGACTCAAGTTGAAGCCAACGCCAGCTGGATTTTGGTTTGATCTGACTGCAGTACTTTCTCCCAAATCATTTAGATGTTCACTGGCAAGCTTAAGACAAGCCTGTACATGTGCCTTCTCAGCAGGGTGCTCTTGTGGACACTGCGAGATTTCAATTGATTACGCTGTGGTGTGTTACCAGTGGTGTTCTCAGTGACTGTGGTCCCAACTGTATTCAAATCACAAACAACCTGTGTAGTTTTGGTCTGGTCCATCACCTTTCTCATTATCATCCTCATCCCATGAAGCAAGATCTTGCATGGGGCTCTACACCTAGGGGAAGTAATGTTCATTCTATATTTCTTTCATTTCTGAATAATCGCACCAGCAGTCGTAACCTTCTCACCAGGCTTCTTGCTGATGGACTTGTAGCCCATTCCAGTTTTGTGTTTTGTCCCTGATGTCCTTTGATGGCTCTTTGGTCTTGCACATGATGGTGGAGAGGTTGGATTTAAAGAAATTGATTCTGTGGACACATGCACTTTATGTATAATGAATTGAGCTAATGACTATGTGCAGTTGACTAACTATGCAAGCCAGAATTCTGGCTAGGTTGTAGGGATTCAAATATTACTTCTCTTAATGGCATGCAGATCAATTTATAACTTTTATGCAATGTGTTGTTGTTTTTTATGGAGTTTTAGTTGACATCCTGTCTCTCTCCATTCAAATAAAACTGCTATAAAAACTAGAAACTCTTCATTTCTTTCTAAGTAAACAAACTTACAAATTCACCAGGGGATCAACTAGGTCCCCTCACTGTACACCAGTTTTAACTCCTATTATACAAAAGGATGAATGAAGAGTATGTTTGTATTAGTTTGTGGAAAAAAAGTCAGCTTTAAATGTTCTTCGTTTATACTTGCCATGTTTAAGGCTTAAAAGTTTAATCTCAACAAAATCTTTGTTCTCTACTAGAATTTTACTGCTGCAGTCTAAAGTGGGTCATGATCAGTGGTACAGTATGCTGACAGCAAGTGCTCTTCATGATTCCATTAACTTCCAACTGTGTAATACTGATCATATGCATAAAGAATTTCACTGTGATCTGAAAGGCATTAAAATATCATCATCAATTGAATCTTTCAAAATATTCTGCCTAGACAGCAATTTGAGCTACATTCAAACACGCTGCACTAACACGAGCCAGGAAGAATGACACAACGTAGGCAGGAAAGATTGAATTATCAGAACAAAAAAAAGGCTTCAGCTAAGCCACAGGTATACACCTTCCAATGAAGACAGGAAAACCAGAAAAAGCCCTCCCTGCAAATGTTGTATATTCTTGCATGTGTGTTTACATGTGTTTTAAGGTGGCTTAGAGCCATTGCAAAACCCAATCAAAATGCAAATGAAGCAGTTAGGGATAGGAAGAATTTACCAGGTAAAGAGGAGCTGATGAGCTGACACAGCAACTTAAATTATTGACTATCCTTCCTGCCTTTTTTTTAATGGTTTCTCCTCCTGTCTTTATATCTTTCTGTCTCCATGGTGCAGCAATGGCAGTTGCGCAGCAATCCATTGGATAATACCACATAGTGTCTCCAGCATAGATTGACGGAGTGTTCTACACTTGGCCACCATATTTTTAGAGCTTTCTTGAGCTCTATCTTTCCTCACTCCTCTTGCACAGCGTCTTGATCCTTCTCCCCACCTGCACCAGTAAGCTAACCCCTCCTCACCTCACCAACTCCCCCCTCATTCTATTTGATTCCATTACTTTCACACTTCCCCTTATATTCTCTCTACTCACCTTTCCAGCAGAACCCTCTCTCTGGCCATTAAGCCCTGCCTTCTCCCCCTCCCCTATCACCCAGCCCATCTCCTCTTCCTGCTCCTTCTCTGTATTCCACCTCAGCACCCTCTCTTCTGCCCTCTTCCCCTATCAGATCCCTTTAAGCCCCTCCTGCCTCACTTCTCTCCCTGTTTGTTCTCGTCTCCACAAGGGTTCGGTTATTCAGTTCTGCCTTTCTTTCACAACCAAGTCACCCTTTCCCTCTTTAAACTCTCAGACTTCTCTTTTTACCCCATGTCCTGCCACGGTCTCTTAACATATCTCCTTATCTGTTTGACACATGTTACTTCACACTTTACCCCTCAGAAACATCATCCCTTCTCATCTCACCGTCTCTCTTTTCCTCCTGTGTTTAATCTGGAGAGAGGATATCACCATCTCTGAATCGTAGGGGAGAAAAAAACCCACCAGCGCCATTATCTTCCCATCTGCCATCTCTTCTGTCTCTCTGTCTATGTACTCAACTCGACTCTTCTAAAATTACAAGCCAACCTCTAAAAAGCGATGCCGCATTTTTTTTTTTTTTTTTTTTAAAGGCGAACATGCAGACAGGGGAAGGTGGTTGAGGGAACGGGGAGAGGAAATGGTGCGATAATCGGACAGAGGGGAAAAGTAGATAGACACTATCATACCTGCGCGTCTGCCTCTCCTCCTGTTGTTGAGGCTATGTCTCCTCTGGTTATTTGCTCCCTTTTCAAGCCAGGTGAAGAACTCGAAAGAAAATACTAAATAATCCCCTTTCTGATCGGAATAATTTTCAAGCCCAATAAGAAAATATATCCACTTTTTTATGTTGTTGTCTGACACCGCGCAAGGCTAACCGCGCTGCGGGGCTGCTGGAGGGGAGACGGGGCAAGCCTAGCGTTTCAATTTAATTCCCGTTCAGTTTGCATCAAAAGCCCTTTACGGGTGCAAGGCCGGTCGCAGTCTATAACCTACAGCTATCCACTGTCCGCTAGTGATCCGCTGGGACAGGACTGTAAGAGAGAGGGGGGAAACGCCGTTAAACCGGCGCACCGCTGCGTTGAGCGCTCATTTGGACTCCATACGAGCTCCCCCCCTGTTTCTGTTTAGACTCCGTTAATCGGTCATTTGAAGGAAAACACACAAACGCTGGAGGTTAGTATCGCTGGGTTCCCGTGTCTAAAGAGTGGAGGAAAAGCGATGTGTAGTAAAGGAAACCACGCTGGACTCCTTTGCCGGTCTCCCCTATGGGTGATCTCCGCTTCCCCATTCAGCAGCTGCCTCTGCTGTCTGAAGGTCCAATCTTACTCCTTCGCAGCTCTTCGTGTTTCATCTGTAGACGCCTGAAACAAAAATCCTGTCAGGGTAATGGTGGGTAGGTGTTATCCGTCCCAAGGTCTTCCACAGGTAAAAATAAATAAATAAACAAAATAGGTGCACGAATTTGTAACTCTTCTCTCCACCCCCCCCCCCAAAAACAGAAACTATAAAATCACATAGCTCAGTGAAACCGCTGCTCCCCTTTTTCCTCTACACAAGTGACTTTGTCTTGACCTCTCTCTGCTCTCGGCGTTGTTGTCTGCGAGGAAAAACACAGGACCACACCGCGGGCAGCCGGAGGATGGTGGACGAGGCGTTATAGTTCAAACAATAAGGCGAGCTTCAGATGGAAGGAGAAACAAATTTCGCAGCGAAAGAAAACCCCACATTTAACGTCCTTTAGCTCATTTTAAAAACCCGCTCTGATCCGCTACGATGAGCACTCCCTCCTGCAGTTACTTTCACACTGTGCGGCGGTTTTTCCCGGGAGGCGATACGCCCACCAGCCCCACTCCTGTCTGTCTCCTTCCCTCCGTATCTGTGTCCTGCTCTGTCTACTGACAAGTCGCTGCTCCGGGATTACAAGCTGGTGATAACAGATGGATGCCTTATGACGACGGTGGGTGATGCCATCGCCTGGACCTCAGCCTGCAGTAGCTGACGTTTAGGGTCTGTCAGGACATACAGTAGACAGCCACACTGTCAATAGGTTCTCAAAGTGTAGAGCAGGGACTTGAAGAGGACCACGTGAATGCAGTTGCAGCTGCAAAGCAGGAAAAAGCTTGCATTTTATCAGTTGTTATTAAAGGTAGGTTATCTGCTCATGTTCTGGAATGCACTACTGTTGACAATAAAAATCACTGCCAGTAGTCTTGGTTCAAATCCAGAAGCACAACTATATTCATTCTGAGTACATATGCACAAACACTGCTCACTTATATCTGCATATCGAAGCTGTTTGACCCTAATCATAGCTCAGGTGCAGCTGCTCTAGGTTGCCAGTGGAGGCAAGAGAGATGAGATGCACAGCTCTTGTCTTTAGGAACCTCCATGTGATGGGAATGACTGGCTTTACTTTCATCATATGTGATGTCAAAGGCTTTATGCCTGATAAATACTTGTAATTACCACTAGGAGGAAGAGGGGAGCAGACACTGAATTATGAAACATAAATAATATTAAACGGGTTATGTTAATAAAATTAAATATCACATTCATCAAAGTCTTTCCGTTAGGTGTCCCGGATACTGCGGATTAAGAGCTGTGGTGATGAATGTTACCATTAGAGATGGCTGAAACAGCAAGCGCAGAGGCAGATTAGTGTGCTCACTTTCCAGATTCTGCAGGATTTCATAGATTATAAAATGTGAGTGTTCTACAATTATCTGATTAGCAAGAGGGATAAATTATATGGTGTGTTGTTGGCAGTACACCAAACAGTTCAAGGTTGCGGCTGCTAGTGGTGGTGGGGCCGGGAGGACAGGGGATAATAAAGAGATAAAGAGAATAACAGAGGAAGGCAGAAATAAACAGATTTAGAGAATGGGCAGAGATCAGACAGGGGTCAGGAAAAATGAAAACTCTTAACAGTTTGTTTCATCTTTAACCTCTGCTGAAGTACTGAGCAATATAAGCTAAAGGCTAGTGTTATAAAATCAAATAAATATGTGCATTTTTGAGAGAGATTGGCCAAAAGGAAGTAAAAGGGGAGGTGTAGAGGCTTTGTAAGTGTATATAAGCGAACTATATACAGCAGTAAAAGTAACTCCTGGTGGCATTTAAAAGCGAAATGTGATGAGAATTTAATAAGCCTACAGCAGTATTGCTTTGGCTACTGGTTAGAGATTCTTTTTTCCCCAGATGCTTCTTTCTTTAGCAATGTTTTAATTAGACCGGGTGTCCCCAGGGTTTGAACAGCATTAGCAAATTTTAGAATCCTCAAATGAAGAATTATCACTGACCTAAAGGATCCTGTCAAGTTGCATTAGTGAGTTGTATAAATACTGGTGAATAAACTAGTAAACCAAACAACTTTTCACATACAGATCGAGCCGTGATGCTGAGTGAGAGTGAACAAAAAGTGAGAAAGAAAGAAAGAAAGAAAGAAAGAAAGAAAGAAAGAAAGAAAGAAAGAAAGAGTGGGCAGAGGGTGAAAGAGATACAAGAGACAGAGGAGTGCTCATTGTAGAATTCTGTGAATCGTCGCTGCCTTCAGAAAAGCCACAAGGATTGCACATGCAGGGCATCACTTGGTCAGTGTCCTCCAATAACTAACCTCCAATTATTTTATCAAATTTTTCACAAAGTTAGACTAAAATAACCTTTAGTTGTCACGACTGCACAAAGCCCTGAAATGTCAAAGCAGCTGGTTATAGACACTCATTGAGTCAAGCCAAACTGTTACAAAAGCATCTGCATGGACCAGATTTTAACAAAGGAAAGGACAAATATGGAGAGAGTAACAGAATCCTGACGCAAACTCTGGCAACATGTTCATCCTTAAATAGAGAGTAGGCCCACATGATGGCAAGCCACCAGAGGAGTGTGACTAACAAACCCTAAGGAAGGAAATTGTTGGAAAAATTCAGACTCAAAGAACAAAGAACTGGAGGGCAAGCCATGGCCAGACTTCTCTCAAGAAAATGCATAATTAACTTTTATTTGCAACGCAGTTTGAATATAAAAATCACAGATGTTTACTTCCTCTAATTCAAATCATAACACTTATTTTTCTCAAAAATATGAAGAAACATTCCAAGAGTTACACTCTCTCCTGCTCTGTTGCCACAAATTAAACATATCTACAGTGCACAGTTTTGTTAGCTGAGCAAAACTGAGGATAAACCAATTTAACAAGTTCAATTTTTAGTCTTTTCTCTTTTTTAACATTATTGTAAAGCGGCATAGCTTTGGGGATGTGGCTGTATGGACAAAACCAGTCATTTAACACCAAACGTCTCTGGGAAATTGAGGTAGGCATGTTTTATGATATGAAAAAGGTTTTGCAACTCCAACTATAAAAAGCATGAAAAGCTCACAGCATAAAAAGGCATACCTGACTTAAATGTAGCCAATCTCCTCTTCAAAGTAATCTCCTTGTGCACCTTTGCTAATTTGAGATTTCCCCCCTGGAAGTCCTGTTCTGATAACTTCCATGTGTGTATCTCCAATAAAACAGGATCTCCTCCACTTTATCAAAACAACCCACCAACTTTACTTTGAGATACAGGACAAAGTTTAACTGTGGTACTGTATGAGTATAAGTATGTGATGACATATATGAGGACAGCAAGACAGTGTCGAGGTGTCCTTAGTAGCAACAGATGGATTAAAGGTGAGGGTGGGTTTACATCAGGGATTAGCTCTGAGCCCCTTTTTGTTTGCAGTGGTGATGGACAGGTTGAAAGATAAGGTTGGGGAGGTATCTCCGTGAACTATGATGTTTGCACGGACATTGTGATCTGTAGTAAAAGTAGGGAGAAGGTGGAAGAGTGTCATGGTCCTGGGCCATGTTGGCCCAGTATTCTTAGTTTTTGTGTGTTTTGTATTTTGTTCTTTATTTATGCCTTGGTTCCTAGGTTGTTTAGTTAAGATGTTCCTTATTTGGTTGCCCCCTGTGTGCCCCTCTGTGTATCTGTGAACCCTTGTTTCCCCTCCTTGTGTTTTATTCCATGTTTTCCCCAGCCCGTTATGTCCGTGCTCTCTCTCCTCCTGTCTGAACCTCTGTGTACTTCCTGTTTTACTTTGACAGTCTCCCGTCAGTGTTGCATTTACTCCTGCCGTGTCTTGTTATGATTATCAGTGTCACCTGTGTTCCCCGTGTGCTCCCACTTCCCTCATTAACCCTCTGTGCATTTATGTGTGCGTCTCCCTCAGTTCTGTGTCGCGTTCTCCCTCATGACTGTGTGCCCCTCCGTGTGTTTCCTCGTGAGTCAGTTCCTTAGTACTTCCCAGTTTAGTTTCATATTATTTTGTATCGCCTTTATCCTCTGTCAGCAATAAAGCTGTATTTTGAGTTCAGTCCTGTTTTCCCGTGACTTTGTATTTGGGTCCTCTCCTGCCTGCACACAGCCTGATCATGACAAAGAGAGTCTGGAAAGGTGGAGGAATGCACTGGAGAGAAGAGGAATGAAAGTCAAAAGAAGTGAGACCGAATACAGGTGTGTGACTGAAAAGGGGACATATGTAGCAGTGAAGATGCAGGGAGCAGAGGTAGTGAAGGTGGACGAGTTTAAATAACTGAGGTCAACCATCCAAAGCAATGAACAGTGCAGAAGAGAAATGGAAAAGAGAGTACAGGCAGGGTGCTATCTGAAAATAGCAGCAGATCTGCTAAAAGTTCAGAAGTGCGCCGAGAGACAAGCCTGAAGGGGAGATCACCCAAAGCTAAACCAGGTGAGGTTTTTGCTTTTTATGGGCAGAGGTGCAAAAGTTCATTTACTAAATCCCAGAAAGTTGACCTTATTCATCTGGAAGTATATCATTAGAATGAACAGAATCAACTTTCAACAAATCAACTTTCTGGAATTTTCTTACCTGGATTATTGAGCATTCACCAAGGCTTAATGTACTAAAAAAAAAAAAAAAGACAAATGTTTTGAGTTTGCTAAGTTTTTGTTTAGCCTATGTGTTGTGACAAAGAGGCCCACAATTACTACTTATATTATGATTATTGATTGCTAATTTTAACTTTTTATTTATTTTTTAAATCCCACCACATTATTTTAAATCAATGTTTTACATAGTTATACTATCCCTTGCTGCTTTGTGGGAAATTTTTACTGTGTTTTTACACCACTGTGGCAACTTGCTGTGTTTCACAACAGTAAAGCCTGTGAAACTGAGATAGAGTTGAGATAAACACAAGAAGAAGTAGAGACAGTGTGACAGAGGAAGGAGGAAGGGAGAGAAGGAGATAAAGAGAGACGGAAAAGCCTCCAACCAATTCAGCACCACGGACAGTGCTGCAGCGGGATTCAGCTGCACAAGGCCGGAACAAGCTTTATCCTCATAGAGAAAAGCCAAAAGCTCTACTCAACACGGTCTGATCTCTCTCACTCCAACTCTTCTGCTCTCTTACACACACACTTATCCTTGTATTTCTCTTGCTCTGTCCTCTCTTAGACGCATACTGATGCACATGCACTTGCAAACACACATACACATACTGTACAGTGTGTTTTTACTCTTTGTGGATCGACATCCCGAAGTAGTCGACAATACGTCAAGCACACGTGTGTGTGTTTATGTAAAATTGGATGCTCGGCATGGTAAGCACTTTTTTTCCTCCATCCTTAGTCACCAAATTTAGAAACGAGGCACAAGTATGAGACGGGTTCAAAAGGACACAAGTGCATTTGGACTTAGTGGCAGTAGGGAAAGGAAGAAGTGTGGAAATAAAGAAAGTTAGTGTGAGCTAAATAGATCTGGGGTAGCAAAGAAGATAACAACAGGGTATGCGACTCCTTTGTACGTTATTATTGGTGTAAGGTGCATATGTCATTACCCTCAGCTTTACCCATACTAGTACTTGAACAGCACCGTTTGCTTCTATTTACTCCCCTTGCATCAGTTTTTGATATACACAGTGAAATTTGAAATAGGAGAGTCTGGAAAATTTCAACTTAACATTATGAAAGTGGAGGTGGAGTAGGTGACATAAACTGCTTGACTGATTTGGGTTAAAATATAGCCTGTTGCACTATTTGCAAGACATCAGAAGAAAAACTTCTCCTTCATTTTGTACAAGTGTTTGGGGACATTAATGGCACCAGCTGAGAACACTTAGCTATGGATAAATAGATGTCATAGCATCTGTTTAGACTTTAAGCGATTTCCACTGAATTCTGTTCAACAACCCTCCATGCTAGAAACTGACGGCAAAGAGATACTGACAAGAGTCACTGTGTGTCAACCTGGGAGTGAGACTTCCCTCATCTGACTGGTCTCCCAGCTATGTCTTTTGCTATGGCCTGCTTTTAGAAACAGCTTATCTTAGAGGAGCCTCGTGGTACTTTCCAATAATCATACAGTAACAGACTAAATTTGGATTTAGCCTTACTGCCATGTCCGCTGGGTAGTCACACATTTTTTAATCCCCTTAACTCTGTAGGTCCCTGCACAATGATCAAGCATCAATCAACATCCTGTCTCTTTCCTATGGTCTCTGTTCAGCGCTGACCAGCCAGTTACCTACAAGTCTGTTTCACAGCAATGACTAGGTGTGAATATTGCTGTTCACTGACTTGTGAAGTACATGCTTTAATATCAAGATATGTTTATTGAATATACTATAATAATGAAAATAAAAATAATGAATGGACTTGAAATTGGGGTTACTCCATAAATTCAAACCAATGATAGACAAATATAAAAAATAGGAATTTAGTGGCACTTAGAGTAATACATTTCTCAGTGCTAAAGTTCAATATGTCACTTCTTTGTATCCCTAAAATAGTCAATTTTCACAAACTGCAGGTAAGCTTAAACATTGGGATGAGATTTGTTTTTTGCAAAATATGTGTCCTCATTCTGAACACTAACATATGGTAAGATATGTAAAGAAACTGAAATACACTGGGCTGAGAAACCAGTTCATGCAGGCCTTTATCCAGCAGTGTCACACTGGTAAATTAAGGTATAATGAAATTGGAAAAAAAGGATCTGTCCCAAAGAGACAGACAACTGGCAGCACAAAGGGGGACTTCTTCACCTCAAACCTGCAAATTAAAGAAACACATGCCTCAGAGGAACTGGAAAAAGCTTCAGCTCAGTGCCATTCTGGGTGGCAGGAGAAAATTTATTGCTTAAATCATATGCTGTAAAGAAAAAAAAAACTGAGTCTATGCAGTTTGAAATTCTTTACACCTTGGCCTCTTTTTAGTTGTGCCTTCCAGACTTTTGAGTCTAGACTTTAGAATGTTGGTCTCTCCACCTGACTTTGTCAACATTACATTGAACTGTTCTCCAATGGAAAAAAAATATTTTTGTGATTCAGGGTCAGCTGAATCCAGCTTATGTCAAAAGAGGAGAAATATTCTGATAAGTAACTCAGAAGTTTATTTAAATGCAGCGTCTTTTTGGGTGACTAGCTGGTCACTTGTCTCTATGGAAAAGCTTTGTTCAGATAGTGGGCAATCTTTTACTGTGTGGACTTTACTTCTGTGGCCCTTAGCTTCATCAGGTCACTCGTGGGCTTTTGTGCCAATGCAGGAAAGTGTTTAAAGTAGATCTAACTTTGCTTATACATTTACTTCAATCTTTCTTCTTCTGCCATTAGACCTCATGGCAGTCCTATGGACTTTTTGTGGAACACTGATTTTGGATTGAGGTTTTGAACTTTAAACCCTTTAAGAAAATGTTGCATAATTGGTTTTCTTTGGTCAAAGAACCAGATATGTTTATGTTTGATTTTGTTTTGTTTGTTTTTATCAATTTATGGACAATAAGAATGTTTCACCAAACCTGCCACATATCATCTTCAGAGCTCAAAATGTTCTTTTGATTTTGAAAAGCATTTGCTATTTGCTATAATGACAAAAAATAAATAAAAATAGAAACCTTACCTTAGCATCTGTTTCATGTATGGAGAGTCCAACTTAGTGCAATGAATTGCACTCTTTTAGGCTTCAATAGGTTGGAACTCAGAAGCAAAACACAAAAAAGGCAGGACAAACTGAAAGGTTGGCAGTTTTTGAGTGTCCTGGCCGGACTGGCAGAAGGGGAGTGAAACAGGTGATAATGGAGTGAGGGAGCAGTGAGGTGTGCCAGCGACTGGCAGAAAGTGGACAAGCAGGTTGAAGGTTACATAGAGCTTGTAAGCAGGTTGATGAGCAGAGAGTTGCCTTAAAGCACAGAAAGAGACAGTTACATTGACAGTTACTTGAATAGATTTATAAGAAACTAACACATTAAAGTGTCTGATACCTCATAGCTGAAGGAGAGGTGACTGGCTGAAGCACCAGTGCGGACACACTGCCAATACCATAATGATAAGCAGATGTACCAGTTGTCTTCAGTGAAGGATCTGAAGGAGGTACCATGCTCATGGTGCACACAGGGACAGAGAAGAACCGAAACAGATACACATAGAGGAGACGATGGTACCTTTGTGGCATTGTCAAAAACCAATAAACAAACAAACAAAAAAAAAAGCATCATTTGACCACAGGGGGGAGGGCATTGCAATTTGCAAAAAACATGCTTTCCCTATCAATGCTTAAGGGTATGCTTTTAACATGATCAGAGCATGTTGCTATGGCAACTGTGCCCTGCTCACCTTATTGCTGTATGAGTTATTTAAAAAAAAAAAATTCCAATTAATTGTGATGTGGGTAGTTATTTAAGTTATTGTATAGTGATAAAGATTTTAAGTAATTGCTTTTTAGTAGAAAGGGAAACTTTAAAAGAAATCTCTAGTGTAAAATCAGGAGAATAAAATAATTTCTTAAGCAGCCTGTTTATTTCCAGAGAATTAGAGAAAGGGGATGGGGAGAAAGAGATGTTATAGTGCTGTCCTTCAGACTAGCAAGGTTGCAGTTTAATGGAGCCAGCACGAATGCCTCTCCTGACACATCAACCCCACCATGACCGTCAGACAGAAACAGACCAGTGGCCACAGAAAAAGAGAGAGAAGAATAAGGACAGAGCCATACTGAGCATCATAGATAGATCGACAGATAGCTAGGTAGGTAGAGAGAGAGAGAGACTGCCAGGTCATGGCCTGATGTACTGATGGAGAGAGTGCAGACGGAGAGAGGGATAGGGACCCTGACACTACCATAACATGGCCATTCATTATATGTGAAAGAAGACAGATTGATGAAGCAAAGACAGGAGAAGAGAGAAATAGGGGTGTGTTTAACATAGTAACATATATGTTACACTGGAAATGTTTACTTAAATTCTGAATATGACTTGACACTTCAAAGCTGTATTGCTTTTTGGTATTTTTTGTTTTTAAGAGAAAGATGAGAGGGGTGTTTTGTAAATAGCTTGTTGTAAGTTGGACTTGACTTGAGTAGATCAGCAAATTAAGGACAAAGGGATTTAGAGAAATATGCAGTGGCGATAGCACAGACATTCTGTACTTACGCATAAGTACACATACTAGTGTTAAACTCCAGTAAAAGTTGAAGTACTGATTCAACTTCATTACTCAAGTAAAAGTGAAAAAAATACTCAAAGTTAGAAAGTAAAAAGCAACTCTTTGGAGAACGTTTGTACCAGCTATTTTTGTGCAAAGCTAGCTCAACCTGCTACATTAATGTTATAATAAAATAATATTAGTAGATGGCAATACAAACTTTGTTTTAATCCACAATTTAATTCTAGTAAATTTACTCGGCTCGACTCAGTTAAGTAGAACATGAATAGAGAAAAGGAAGGAAATTTTTTAAAAAGCTCCGTTTTCTGTTGCCTACATAATAGAGGGTCTCTTTACCTCTAAACAGGGAAATGAGAACAGTCAGGGGTTAAAGTGGATTCAGCAGGTGGGGCATCATAATTATTTCTATTGTGAGCTCCAGCAGATTTTGTTAATGTACAGGCTGCAATCAGCGGACCTGCGCCGCTGCTGCTCTGAGGTTTACTGTTCTTTGTACAGAAGTAAATTGAACCAGATGTCAGCAGGTGTTTCATTTCAGTATCTATGCTGTCTTTTTTCTAGACGGTATGAAGATGGAAGTCAGTCAATGAATTTAAGCATCATCAGCTAAAACTCATATTAATCTGTGCTACACTTGATGTTGCCTGACCCTGAGCATGAAACCACAGCCACGGTGCACCAGTCAGACACTGTTCTTTGCTTTAAATCCATCACATTACACCAAACTAACCTGTTTATCCTTCACTAACCTGCAGAGTATTTTATGCAACCTTTCAAATAACACAGTCTAACTCAGTTTGATTTGCAGCACATTTCACAGTATAAAAAAACATAATGTTACATGTAGAGACCCATGACATGATTTAAAAAAACATGAGGACTTACTTGTAAACTTTTCATTTTCGGTTTATCATATACCATTGACAGTGTTGGGGAGTAACGGAATACATGTACCGCCGTTACGTATTTAAAATACAAAATATGAGTAACTGTATTCCGTTACAGTTACCGTTTAAAAAGGTGGTATTTAGAATACAGTTACTTTGTTTAAATAAATGGATTACACGGCGGTACTTCCCTGTTTCATATTGTGGCGGGTCAGGACTGTTTGGGTTTTGTTTGACAGCTACGTTCTGTAGTTCCAGGCGGCAGCGTTACGGTTGCCATGGTTACAGGGTGCCGCTCTCTCTCTGTGTGTGTGTTTCCTGGGTGAGAGAGCGCCTGTTGTTGTTGTGCTAAGCTAATAGGCAGAATGCTACAGGTACAGCTCTAAAGAATGTAGCATCATAGGCAGCGTAGTCCGTGCTGCAGGGAGAATGGACTGCCATACACTTTATGTGTCTGTGAGCGAGGGAGGGAGAAAAAGGAAAAGTACGAGCTGTCATCGAGCAAAAACGGGAGCTGGAAGCATGTAAATATAATAATAACCACTGCAGCCAAGAAGAGTGCCTGATGAGCCCAGTTGTAAGTAAGCTATTAAGACTCGACTGTACACCGTGTTCGTGTTTTCCTCCAAAAACAATAAGTTCTGTTGGAGCAGCTTTTCAACGCCTCTCTCTGTCTCTCGCAAGCAAAGTGACCCAGACAACAAAGTAAAGCTAGTTTTCGGCTACGAGCCCGACACGAACCGACGTATTAGCCAGAGGTCCCTTTACTACGGTTCGGAGCCGCGGACCTTCAGTAACAGTAATAAATCACAGCAATAGTACATTCATGTAGTTGTAAACAGCGTGATAATATATTAAGTAATCTAAAGTATTCAGAATACGTTACTCTCTTTGAGTAACGTAACGGAATACGTTACAGAATACATTTTGGGGCATGTATTCTGTACTGGAATACATTTTAAAAGTAACCTTCCCAACACTGACCATTGAGCAGTTCTTACCTTCAAATCTAACCTTTCTTTTTCCTCTCTTGCCCTTTTCTTTCTTATCTTTCTCCATCTCAGAGTGAAGTGAACTAATAGAGACGCTGTCTTTGAAATGACCTGTTATTTTGCTTGTCTTGTGTATGGCTAGCTGAAGTACTGCAACCGCACCTTAAGCTCATTCGCTCTTGCTCAGATGTTGTGTCAGAGCAAGAACAAATGAGAGTGCACAGTGAAAGATGGTAAGTAAGTAAGGAGGATCAGTAAGGAGGAGAGATCCCCCCCCCCCCTCAACATCTTGAACTCTAGACTCTGAATTACTAAGTCTTGCTATTATATTCTGTTTTTCATTTATATGTCACATGACATGGAAATTTCTGTGACTAGAGATTAAGAGATCTTCACAGATTTGTCTTGCTTTTGAAGTTGTTTTGCATGTATGAATTTTTACAGACCCATTTGCAAGATGTTGAAACCTGTTTCTGACATTAAAATAAAAAAGCAAAAAGGAATTTAATTTTGAGCAATTATGATTTCATAAAGAACAAAATTTGTTCATTACAACATGTTACATGTTGTCTTTAGTATTTGTAGTTTTTGGAAATGAGGTTAAAGTAAAATTCAGAAGTTCTGCAGCAGTTCCATCTCACTAAAATACAATTTATGTATAAATGTATTAGTCTGATTGAGCTGCTCTTCAGGAACGTGCTCTAAAAGTGTATATCATGTGTATAGTAAATAAATACCAAAACACACTGAAAATAAACCATGAAAAGAAAAAAGACCCCAAAAAATGAAATGGAATGAATGAAATGAAATGAAACATCTGGCACATGTTTGAGGAAGATCTGCAGTCCTCTATGTATTTGTAATCTTATTCTGTTACCCTCTATGTCCTGAACCTGTATAGAGTTCCTTCTTTAGAATTTGCTCTATTTTTTTGCTTCTCTTAAATCAGGACAACTTCAAATTTGGAGATGATCCAAACCCATATTTTCTCATATCCAACCCACTGGTGAATGAAGCAGCGACTCTTAGTGCACTAGATTGAAATCACCACAGTCACTGACCAGCAGCACTTTGCTATGGTCACAAGATGAAGATAAGAACAGAAATTGCTTTATTGGCTTATTAGGGTGTTGTCTTATTCTGAGTACATGGTTTGAGCATGTCATGCAAAAAGGAAACAAGATATGTAATGAGACTAGTGCTCACTGAAAAATAAAAGAAAGAATGACTGTAATCAATCATGCACGATATAAAAGACAGCACACTTTTACTCACTAGTCAGAAAAACAAATTAAAAACAACGTAATTAGAACAGACTGCTCTTGTAAATAATAAAATAAAGAAATCACATTTATAAATAATGTGGCAGTAGCACTTTCTTTCTGGGTTGAATATGCATGTCCCTGCAGTGGTTGCATGTGTAACCATGGGGAAAGTCTGCTGTGCAGGATGTTTGGAGCGGGGCTTTCATCAGAAAATGCCAGTAAACGGAACATCACACAGGGTCTTATTACTGTGATCTTGAAAAGGAGCTGTTTACTTTGAGGGGACAGGGTCTCCACACTGAAAGAGATAGTTTTCACATCACTATGTAGTCTGTGAAAAACAAAGTATAGGCCACCATTCAAAAGCTTATAAAACTGACTTTAGCAGCAATAACTTGAAGTCATTGCATTCTGTATGATATTAATAATCTCACACATCATTGTGCAGCAATTTGGGCCCATCATTCTTTACACTTTTGCCTTAGTGCATTTAAGTTTCAGGTCCCTGAGGTGTGGACTTTGGCTGGGCTACTAGTACACTTTGATGTCATTTTGTTGTAGATTTGCTGACGTGCTTTGGATCTGCATGATCCACTTTCAAACAAACTTTAGCTTTCAGACAGACGACCTCACATTTGACTCTTGATACACACTTTGATACACAGAGGACTTCACGGTCATCCGTCTTTGGTCTTGTCTGTCCAACAAAAATTGTTCTGAAAGTCTGGTGGATTGTTCAAATGCATTTTTGTAAATTCTAAGAAAACCATTAATACAGACTTCATAAATGAACCCAAACAGTCCTCTCCACCCTGACGGCAGCCACAGCATTATTGACCTATTTGCATGAAGCTTTATTTAAAACATCGTGTTACTCAGTATAAAAGTTCAGTTTTACTTACCTCTTGAGTGAAAGTCCTTGTTTCAAACTGGTTTTGAGAAAAACACAAAGGGCTGAGATATGGTTTTGACAGCTTCAAAACTAATAAAAATATGAGGTTTCTAAATTATCTGTTGTCAAGATTTGAATCAAGCAGTGTATTTAAAATTCTGATATGAAATATTTACCGATTTTCTTTGGTTTTAGCTCTTTTGCATGAGATAGGCCAACAGTGTCTTCTAGTGGTTTGAAAACTATGCGTTATGCTCAATCATCCAAATAAAAAAATGCCAAAAAGTTGATTCTGTTCATCTGGATGTAGAGTTTTCAGTGGGCAATAAGTATACTTAAATGCTACATCCAGATGAACAGAATCAACTTTTTGGGATGTGTGTTATGTGCTTCACGTAGATATTTTCTTTCCACACTTGAAGAGTGGCAGAAGATTATTCCTGATACAGATTTTTAGGATCTCACAGTCAAGCCCAGGGAATCATCTCTGTAACTTGATAAGTGGTGGTGGTCTCTTTGTGGTCTAGAATCCCCTCTTGGGTCCCTGCCTTTCTTGGATCTTGGTACATTGGTGTTTTTAAAGACTTGTTTTCTTGGCAACTGTCTGTTTATCGGTGTTTCCAGCCATGTAAAAGACAGAAATTTGAACTCTAGAAATTTTGTTTGAAGTAGGAAAAAGTCAAAGAACAGAGAATTACAGTGATAATAGGACCTATACAGATCTTTAATTGCCCTGGTCCTACTGTGTAACGAGAAAACAGTAAATTCTAAAACTTATATTTGACTCACCTGAAGCATTATTTCTGCATCCATTCCAGTTCACTACATATTTAATGACATTAACATGATCCTTGTAAATGCACAAGTAAGTATGCAGAACACTAACGTGTGTCTGCATTTGCAGGTAATTGTTATGCATTTACAATGTAAAATTGTATGTATATGGGGTGAAGCTGTTAAAACAAATAAAGTGTTGATGAAGATGTTCTTTCCAGAGTGTTTGTGCCAAGATTAGACACTCAGCAGGTAAATAAACTGTGTAAGTGTGTGTGTGTGTGTCAGATAAGAAAAAATATTTAACATGGACATGAGCATACCCCAAACAGAGATAAAGATGGCAGTGACTCAAAATCCCTAAAATTGAAAGTTTTATTAAATGCATTAAGTAAACAGTAAGTCTTTGGAAGAGAAAGGTTGAATACCAAAATCTTTAACGTCACACAGAGACAAAAACATATGAGTATGGATGGGAACGGGGTTTTAGCGTTTTTAGACAAGAGGGTTAAGAATTAGAAATGAGTATATTGGGGGGACATTTATGGAGACAAAGCTGGAGAAACAGGGGTGAGATGGTTGGACATCTGCAGGGATAGTGGATATATATTGTACAAAGGATGTTTAACTGCCAGGTTGGAGAAACACCTCCGAAAGATTCATGGATGTAGTGAAGGAGGACATGCAGAAGCTTGAGATGGAAGCAAGAGATTTGCTGTGGCGACCCCTAAAAAGAGCAGCAGAAAGACGAATAAGTCAATATGTGCCGGTGAAGTGTTGCTCCCTGAGTTAAATACTTGAAGGTCAAGTGTAATCTGTGATTCATTCAGTGATTTCAGGTTCCATGTGACTCTTCTCATCCCCAGTCTCGTGGATTGTTGCGGCTTAGTACATTATTGTGCCGTTATGTTGTATATTGTATTCATTCCTTTGATAAAATCACCACCACAGACACCGTAATAGTCACTAGCCAGAGTGAATATTTGCCTTCTGAAAAGATCATTAGTCAGTGTGTATGCGTTTGTGCGTCCGTCCGAGCACGCATGCGTGTGCCTGTGAAAACCCAGATTCAATCAGTCTAGTTAATTAGCAGCAGATGTGTTGCTTCCCAAATTAGAAAGTGATGATTCAGTGAAAGCACACCAGCACTCTGCTGTCTTTCTCAAATACATTTGGTGAAAAAAAAAATCAATGGAAAGATATTGATTTGTTTTTTTAAATATACGTTGAAAGGAAAGCGCTCAGTGCATTTTCAAATAATTTAGCCTACTCTAACATATGCAAATATGAGGTATGTAGTTTTGTGGTTTCCTAGTGTTTATTATGAGAAGATAGCTGGAAGGAGCAGTAATGGTAGTGATAGGTGTCAAGCCAAGATACACATCTGGAAGCTCTGGAAGCAGAGTTAAAAAGATTTAATTGTAATGTTTTTCTCAACAACCACCTTTTTCTGTTTCTTCGCAGACCTGCATTCGAGATGAAGACAGTAATTAGTGCTATTAATACACATTTTCTGTTGGGAAGATGTCAAAGTTGGGTGTATCTCCTGCCCTACCAGAACAAATGCAATTATCAGCTTCTGAACCCTTTTGTCACTGACTGCACATTTCCAAAACTGTCACTGGTTCACTAAATCTGAGTTGGTGTTAAACACTTTTTAGTGTTCTGAAATGGTTGTGGCATGGCTCCAAACTGCTCATTAAATAATTTTATAGTTACAATCACCCAAGCGTGCTGAGCTGAGCACTGCAGCAATGCTACCATCATCAGGACTCCAGAAGAGAATGGCGTGGCACAGCCTAGCAGACCAGCCTAGTATGGAACAGCAAAGAAAAATTACATTTAGATGACATTTCAGCACAGCAGAGAGTGAAAAACCATAGCAAAGCAAAGAACAGCGAGATATAGCATAGGATATACAGTAGGTGTGCTTGACTAGATTAAGAGAGAAAACGCTGCATGTTACACCTTAGCATGCCAGATGAAAATACAATATTTCAGAGAAGATGGAGAAAGAAAGAAATGAAAAAGGGTTAAATGTGGGTTTCCCCAGGTGTTCTGTTTCTCCCACCAAAGGCAAGCCTTTTAAGCAAGACAAGAACTCTCCCCATGCATAGTAATGCCCTTTATTAGACTTAGCCTTACAACAGACTACCACAAGCTGACCTTGTACATGTTACGGTAGTCTCCAGGTTCACTGAGACCCTGATCAAATGAGCAGAAACTTTATTAATTATTAACACCTGTTTTAATACTCACTATTAAGGCGCCATACTCCGAGTCAGCGCTGTGTTAACTGCTCTGTGAGGGTGATTTAGGATTACTTTGTGCTAAATGCTAGCATCAGCGTGCAAAAATGCTGATAAAGAACAGAAAGGGTTATTGTCTTAGTTAAGACGTTAACATTTGCTAAACACAGCACTATATGGTCAGTTAGGGATGAAATGATTTCAGTTTCTCATTAGTTTATCAAGGCAGAAATTTCAAGACACCCAAAAACTGCTGAAATGCTTCCTCTAAAACACCAAATGCTAAATCAAGTAGATGAAAAGTCAGTCATTACTGTCAGGTGGCTTCATGCTGCAGGGGCTGTATGCAGTTTCAAGAAAAATCCCTCCTATAGCTATTAAGATATTTGTAGGTTTTATAGTACATGTCCTCTTGCATATGATGCAGCTGTCTGGATAATTTCGTGCAAGAACCGAAAACAAAACAGGTGTGTGTGTGTAAGAGAGTGGTAGCAATGTAAAGCAATAGGTTATGCTCTGGACTTGAACTCACAACATGTCAAGTACGTGAGATGCCCCCCTCTGCTCCACAAAGCGCTCAGCCCTGCTGTGCTCTGTTGTGTTCTGTGCTGAGGCATTCTGTTTCATGCCAAGCAGGCTAACTACACTGTTATGCTTCGGTGGTGCAGAACGTCAACTGCATCTGCTACACTAGCCTGTTTGTGTATGAGAGAGGATGAATAAGTATGAGGATAAAATGAGCAACAAAGAGAAAGATGGGAGGGGTAAAAACAATAAGGAAGTATGAACCATAAGGAAAGTGTAAAAGTCTGCATGGTGAAGAAAAAAAAAACAAGTTTGGTGAGAAAGAAGACGAAGAAATGAGGCAAATGCTGAGAGATCAGTTCACTGCACAAACTATTCGTTCCAATCTGCTTTATTTATTTATTTATTTACTGGGTGAATCTGTAACAGTGTGATTTGGCACAGTGAGGTTGGAGAAAATTTCCACATTTCTGTTACGATATCTGCATCACTGATGTCTCTGTGTTATCTGTTGCTGCTTACAATATATAAGCAGCAACAGATACAGTATATACAATATATATATATATATATATATATATATAGTAAATTAGTATGAGTTTCGTTCCTTTTGTTCCTTTTGGCAATTTTGTCTTGTTTGGCTCTCAAACACTTCAAGACTATTGCTGTTGTGTCTCCTGACTCTAATATGAGCTCAATTCAAACCTGCACTGTTGTTCCTGAGGGTTTTTTTTCTCAGCTTAAATCCAGCGCATAACAAAAAGACAGAAACATAGAATAGAGTCTAATGGGTAATTTTTGAAATCTCATAGTTACCCACTGGTGGGAAAAAAACAAACAAGATACCTTGCGGACAATGGCAATTACTTTGAGAAAGGAGATTTCACATGTACGTAAAAACACAAGTGTTGTGAGTCTGTTACTAATAATGCTTTGAACTGGAGTCAGGTGAGGTGAACCACAGTGCAGTTATACCGGGGTGTGTTGACTCCTGCCCGTGGCGTTGTTTTTATGGGCTCTCCAAACAGCTATCTAAAGCCTTCTGGCAGAATATTTATCAAGAGCATTGCAGGTTTCTTCCAATATAATATTTTAGAGCAACACAGCAACTTGGAGAGGAAAAGGATGGAGAAAGAAAAACAGATGAGACTAAAGAAAGATGGGAGAGCATACTTTAACAAAAATAATAAATAACTAAATTAAAGCCTAACAATTTAATATTTATAATAACAATAATAGGTGGTTTTATATTATGTGTGGTGTGGAAGGATTTCCTAATAGAAAAAAAAAAATCCCCTGCCTCTGCAGTCCCCTCAGCTCTCCAAATCACTTTAGCATTTTTCAGCTCAGTGTTTGGGTCTCCTGCAGGCTTGTTTCGAGTTGCACAAGGCATGCTAGCTTGTGGCTTTTTAGAGATTAAGGAACATTTAGCAGCTAAAAAGCCAAGAATTTCCCTAAGGAACCAGACAGAGATGAGACCACCGCTAAAGGGAAGGTGATTATTGGACATAATGTTAATTAATGCTAATGTTGGTCTGTGTCAGCTGCATCTGTAAATAGTATGCAACTAGGGATATGCTGATCACTTCAATAAAATTGGTTTCATAAATGATTAAACACATTTTTTACATTTTAATTTTAAACTGAAACAAACACAAATTCTAGTTATTAACCCTCTGGCCTTGTTAAAAATCACTACCCTTTCAGCTTGTTCGTGGCCAAAAATGGCCACCCCTTGTTTACGTTTACAAAATGCTATAAAATTCATATATATTAAGAAAAATTCCCACTTTTTTTGACATGATTTTTTAGATTAGTACCAGTGCTGTTCATGAAAATCAAAATTTCATTCAAATTCATAATTTTAACCCTTTAAATACCAGTTAGATCACATAATCCTAGGAACTCATAAATGGAAAAAATCACAAAACCCCAATTTTTTTCCAAATAAAACATGCCATCTGATTTACTTTCTAACCATGATGGAGGTTAGATGCATAGCAATAATTAACAGTATCAATGACTTTTATACATCTTTGTTTTTTTGTGCAGTGACAGAAAAACATAAAAACTTCCTCTCAGCTTGTTCGTGGCCAAAAATGGCCACCCCTTGTTTACGTTTACAAAATGCTATAAAATTCATATATATTAAGAAAAATTCCCACTTTTTTTGACATGATTTTTTAGATTAGTACCAGTGCTGTTCATGAAAATCAAAATTTCATTCAAATTCATAATTTTAACCCTTTAAATACCAGTTAGATCCCATAATCCTAGGAACTCATAAATGGAAAAAATCACAAAACCCCAATTTTTTTCCAAATAAAACATGCCATCTGATTTACTTTCTAACCATGATGGAGGTTAGATGCATAGCAATAATTAACAGTATCAATGACTTTTATACATCTTTGTTTTTTTGTGCAGTGACAGAAAAACATAAAAACTTCCTCTCAGCTTGTTCGTGGCCAAAAATGGCCACCCCCTGTTTACATTTACAAAATGCTATAAAATTCATATATATTAAGAAAAATTTCCACTTTTTTTGACATGATTTTTTAGATTAGTACCAGTGCTGTTCATCAAGACCAAAATTTCATTCAAATTCATAATTTTAACCCTTTAAATACCAGTTAAATCAAATAATCCTAGGAACTCATAAATGGAAAAAATCACAAAACCCCAATTTTTTTCCAAATAAAACATGCCATCTGATTTACTTTCTAACCATGATGGAGGTTAGATGCATAGCAATAATTAACAGTATCAATGACTTTTATACATCTTTGTTTTTTTGTGCAGTGACAGAAAAACATAAAAACTTCCTCTCAGCTTGTTCGTGGCCAAAAATGGCCACCCCCTGTTTACATTTACAAAATGCTATAAAATTCATATATATTAAGAAAAATTTCCACTTTTTTTGACATGATTTTTTAGATTAGTACCAGTGCTGTTCATCAAGACCAAAATTTCATTCAAATTCATAATTTTAACCCTTTAAATACCAGTTAAATCAAATAATCCTAGGAACTCATAAATGGAAAAAAATCACAAAACCCCAATTTTTTTCCAAATAAAACATGCCATCTGATTTACTTTCTAACCATGGTGGAGGTTAGATGTATAACAATAATTAAAAGTATCAATGAGTTTTATGCATCTTTGTTTTTTTGTGCAGTGACAGAAAAACATAAAAACTTCCAAAAATGGCCACCCCCTGTTTACATTTGCAAAATGCTATAAAATTCATATATATTAAGAAAAAGTTCCCCTTTTTTTGACATGATTTTTTTAGATTAGTATCAGCGCTGTTCATCAAGACCAAAATTTAATTCAAATCCTGACTTTTAACCCTTTAAATCACAGTTAAATTACATAATTTTAATGATTTACAAAGGGATAAAAGCATAAAATCCCCATTTTTTTCCTAAATAATACATGCAAACTGATTTATTTTCTAACCATGATGGAGGTTAGATGCATAGCAATAATTAAAAGTATCAATGAGTTTTATGTATCTTTGGTTTTTTGTGCAGTGACAGAAAAAAAAAAAAAATCCCTCTAATTTTGTTCGTGGCCAAAAATGGCCACCCATGTTTACGTTTTCAAAATACTATAAAATTCATATATATTAAAACATTTTTCTACTTTCATTGACTTGATGTTTTAGATTAGTATCAGTGCTGTTCATCAAGACCAAAATTTAATTCAAATCCAGACTTTTAACCCTTTAAATACCAGTTAAATTACATAATTTTAATGATTTACAAAGGGATAAAGGGATAAAGGGATAAAAGCATAAAATCCCCATTTTTTTCCTAAATAATACATGCAAACTGATTTATTTTCTAACCATGATGGAGGTTAGATGCATAGCAATAATTAAAAGTATCAATGAGTTTTATGTATCTTTGGTTTTTTGTGCTGTGACAGAAAAACAAAAAAAAACTCTCATTTTGTTCGTGGCCAAAAATGGCCACCCATGTTTACGTTTTCAAAATACTATAAAATTCATATATATTAAAACATTTTTCTACTTTCATTGACTTGATGTTTTAGATTAGTATCAGTGCTGTTCATCAAGACCAAAATTTAATTCAAATCCAGACTTTTAACCCTTTAAATACCAGTTAAATTACATAATTTTAATGATTTACAAAGGGATAAAGGGATAAAGGGATAAAAGCATAAAATCCCCATTTTTTTCCTAAATAATACATGCAAACTGATTTATTTTCTAACCATGATGGAGGTTAGATGCATAGCAATAATTAAAAGTATCAATGAGTTTTATGTATCTTTGGTTTTTTGTGCTGTGACAGAAAAACAAAAAAAAACTCTCATTTTGTTCGTGGCCAAAAATGGCCACCCATGTTTACGTTTTCAAAATACTATAAAATTCATATATATTAAAACATTTTTCTACTTTCATTGACTTGATGTTTTAGATTAGTATCAGTGCTGTTCATCAAGACCAAAATTTAATTCAAATCCAGACTTTTAACCCTTTAAATACCAGTTAAATTACATAATTTTAATGATTTACAAAGGGATAAAGGGATAAAGGGATAAAAGCATAAAATCCCCATTTTTTTCCTAAATAATACATGCAAACTGATTTATTTTCTAACCATGATGGAGGTTAGATGCATAGCAATAATTAAAAGTATCAATGAGTTTTATGTATCTTTGGTTTTTTGTGCTGTGACAGAAAAACAAAAAATCCCTCTCATTTTGTTCGTGGCCAAAAATGGCCACCCATGTTTACGTTTTCAAAATACTATAAAATTCATATATATTAAAACATTTTTCTACTTTCATTGACTTGATTTTTTTAAATTAGCACCAGTCCTAGTCATGAAAACCAAAATATAATTCAAATTTAGATATTATACGCTTTGAACTGGGTGTGGTTCCCAATCAGCCAGAGTTCACACCCAGTTTCACACCTTGGCTCAGGCGATTAGAGGATCATCAGGGGGTCCCTTTGTCCCTCTTGGGGTGGGGGGGACACTCCCACCTTCTTGCCATATTGCCAGAATAAATGGTCTGGAAGCTGTTAGGTTGACTTACAGCAGTAGCAACGTCTGCACCTGCATAAACTCCAGGACACGTTTACAAACAGTGTTTGTTGTTGTTTGCGCTGCAGCTGCAGGTTTGAACTGTGCAAAATGTCCTGTGATTGGGGTTTTTTTTGTTTTTGTTTTTGTTTCTAGAGTTAATATTTTGGGTATGGTCTCTTTTTATGAAAAATACAAGAGTAAAAGTGCTTTTCACATGTGCTTCAAAGCTAAGTTTGACTGGGAACCTCAAAGCTCAATATCCTGCATCCACAGGAATTCACTGCAGCCTATGTAATGTTTGATGCGTCATTATTTATTCCAGTCTATCTTGCAAATACATGTTTGTGCTGCAATGTCATGCACAAACACAAACTATCAGATCCTTAAGACCAAACCTATGTCAAAATTGTTTCATTATATTGGTCCATTGGAGTGTGGTAACCCATCAACCCCACCTAGTGGAAACCAAGAATATTACATGAAATTGCTTGCTTGGCAGAAAATGGGCCAAGGATGTCATGTGGTAGAAAAAATGAAAAACTACAATTTTCATGTGTTGAGTTTAGAATGAAAGCAATTTTACCTAAATTGCATGCTATAGTACTGCCAGTAACAAGGAATCAAAAAAGGTGGTTATAATGGGTTTCAATTGGCCAAAAATGGCCACGATCAGTAAAACAGGAACAAATTGGTGTATAGTGAATATTATTGACATTATTAAGTTGAAATGTTGAAAATTAAAAAATTTTTAAAAAATGCACACCTTTGGAAAGTTTCATTCCATTTGCATTAACAGAACAAAAATGGTTGAAAACCGAATAAAGAAAGTGGCCAAAAATGGCCAGATAGAGACCAGAGGGTTAAACTATGGGTGTCACCTTAAATTTAATTAGAGAAAAAACTGATAAAGGAAATGAATTGCTCTTGTGAATTAGTCTTGGAAACTTTTATTAATAATCAAATTAACAATTATCAATAACAACAGTAATTATAAGGGCAAAAACTAATAATGGTTGAAGGATTTCAGAGTCCTAAAAAGCAGAAAACATTTGTGCAAAGGGTTGTAAAAGTGAAACACTACACATGTAATATATTTACTAACCTACACAAGACAACGGGTTGTGTGCAAGAGAGTTAGAGAGGGAATGTGTGTTTGTAAGTGTGAGTAAGTGTGCACATTTAGTCATGCCTGCATGGCATGAGCATGCATGTTAGGACAGAGCAAAAGAACATGTGAAGCCAGAGCTTTGAATTCCCTCTCCGCATGTGTTGTTCATTTAAAAGCAATCCAATGTATGATCCCATCGGGAAATTGGTCTCAAATTAGCAAAGTAGATAGTTAGACCCTGTGTCTGTGTGAGGCCTCACATCATCTTAACCTTGTGGCAAAGCCAACAAACCATTAATCATATAATCACACATCAGTGAGCCGAGTCAGAAAATGCACATCAGCTGAAGCCAAGTTTAACTCACCCAGTTGTGTATCCATGTTTAAAGACAAGCTTGTGATTCTGACTGTCTGTTCATTGCTGTGTCACCCTCCCAAGAGCTGTTCTGACGTTTTTCTGTTCTTGTTCCTGTCATTTAAAAAAGTTAGCTGTTAGCTTATTCCTAAGTTGTTGTTTTTTTAATTTAAGCAAATGAGTGTACTCATGCTAACAAAAAAAGTGTGGAGTTTCATGTCAGCTGTCACCAATATGGCTAAGGTGCAGGATACTTGGATACAGAATACTGGATATAGTGTACATGTAAGTGTACTAAGCAGTTCCCCAGTTACAGACCATAAGTGGTGTGTAACTGGCCAACGATAAGTCTTTGATGTACTCTCGTCTCTTACTACACTGCTTTAAAAAGACATGAAAAACCTATTCTTTTTTTTTCTTCTTGTTGCTTCCTTTAAGGGTTGCCACAGTGGATCATCTACCTCCATCTCCCTACATCCCTGACATCCTTTTCTGTCACATCAACCCTTTGCATGCTCTCCTTCCTTATATTCATGAATCTTGTCTGTGGATTTTTAACTTTTCCACCCATCTGGCAGCTCCATATTGAACATCCATTGTCCAGTATATCCAGTATTCCTCATCTGGACATGTCCAAAACATCTCAGGTAAGTAATTTCCCAAAAGTTGATTCTGTTCATTTGGACATAGTGTTTTCAGTGGGAGAAACGTTTCATCACTCATCCAAGTGACTTCTTCAGTCTCAGCTGACTGGAGGTTTCCCCAACCTTATAAACAGTACATTTGCATAATGACTGAAACTAGCACCACTGAATGAACAATGGGCTGGGAGGGAGGGAGGTTCCTTGATCATTAATATGCAAATTCTCATGACCATTGATCAAAGCCAACTGATCTGATATAGATATTTTTTATCCTGTTCCTTTTGGTCACTCCAAAAGAAAATTTTAGGATCTTATAGAAATGCTGCTAAGCCACCACATATGTTAAAAGGCTTTTTCTGATTAATGCACATGCTCTCTCTCTCTCTCTCTCACACACACACAAAGACACACTTTTTCCCCCTTACATTTCCTTCCTTTTGCTCCATCTATCCTTCTGTCCATCTGTTGTGTCAAAGCCTCCTGAGAGATAATCTAACACATAGGGTAATAGTTATGGAGACAACTGGGAAAATATTACTACTCCATCAGAGGCGCAGATCGGAACATGCATATCTAGGCTTGTTTCTCTCCCTGTGTGACTTTTAGGTAAATTTCAAAATATTGCGTACCGTATTTTCCTCACTATAAGGTGCACTTAAAATCCTTTAATTTTCTCAAAAATTGGCAGTGCACCTTATAATCTGGTGCACCATATCTATGAATTCTGGCTGTGCTTACTGACCTCGAACCGATTTTATGTGGTACACGGCGCTCAAAAATTTGTCAAAAAATGTTTTAGTAGGACTTTGCTAAGCTACGAAGCCGCACCGCTTGATGGATTGTCTGAGCGTTATGGCTACCGTAGTCAGGAGCCTTGTGACTCATAGTAATATTACTCATAGTAATCTGAGTCCAAAACTCCGTCCGCAGCAGGTCCCAAAGTCAAACGAATACTGTGTAAATTCTTTCATCTTTAATAAAATGATCAGTGTTGCTGCTTTACCAGGTGTAGCAATTAAGTTTAACATCCAGGCATCCATGAAAACAGAATTTATTAAATTTAACAGAGTTAGAAGTTAGCAGGAAGTTAGCAGAAAGTTAGCTCGCTAGTTTTGCTAGTTACCTACACATGATATACCATGTTCTGACTGAGAGATTTCTGGGCAAAAATAAAACGTACAGCTCTGCTATCACTTCCAACATAAATGAAGGCACGAAACTAAACAGCAGTAACGTTTGTAGGGTTACTAAAGTTGGGCTAGCTGGTATATAATGCTGTGCTCGTGATCGCTAGCGACACAGCTATGTTAGCATAGCAAAGCATGACACAGTGAACCTGTAGAATGAATGCTAACTTTTTTCCACTTGATAAAAGTTCCCGATGTTTTTTTTTGACAAATGCAATCGCATGGAAAATTGCTGTAAACAGACCAAACTTCAGTAGGGGAGAACAACTGAGATAATCCAGCCACAATATGAGGTTAGTCATTAATGTAACATAAGATAAACTTTATTAGTCCCACACATGGGAAATTTGTTTTGTTACAGCAGAAAGTGGACAGTGCAAAGTTACATAGCAAAAATTAGAAAAACGTGTTTATAGAGCAGCTACCAGAGAATTCAACATTAATGAATTAATGGTACAGAAGTGAAGGAAGCAAGAGGAATTAGTTGAGTAAAGTTTGACTTATCTGACTGTTTTGTTTCGTTTAATACGCTTTATAATCCGGTGCACCTTATGTATGAAAACAGACCCATTTGTTGACAGTGCCTCTTATAATCCGGTGTGCTTTATGGTCCAAAAAATACGGTAACTATGTCTGCTCAATTCCTTGATTTCCTCTGTCCATAAACATTGCTCGAGCACCTCTTCACAACATACTAAAATTGTACACGTCAACTCTTATCACTGAAAGAATTCATGTTTTCTTGAAATTCAGATGGTGAATGGTGAATGACCTCGGTTCAAAATCATGAGTTTGATTCCCTTCACTGTCCAATTTTCCATCCTTAGTGACGCTATACCTTGAGTAATAAATGTATTTTAGCTCGGAATAAAATGACGCATCTCAGCACTGACACTAATGTCAGATCAAGTGAAAATGAAAGCTCCTCTGTGCCTTGAACTGCAATTCCAGCTTCAAGATATGACACTAATTTCCGAGTTAATTTATGAAACCATTCACCTTTAAACTCAACGTTTACATCAGGAACATTGCTTTGCTTTCACATTTACATAAATGCCTCGTGCATCCTCAGCCATCCATAACAGATATAGCAGGCCTCTCTCCACCAGGAACAGCTCTCTACAGGGAACAGGTCGAAAGGTGAACCTTGACACAAACACAAGTGAAATAAAATGTCGGTATAATATTTTTGTTTATTCTAAATTTTTCAACACACACAGGCCTCTTTTTTCAGGTTTGGGATTTGTTCACTTGGAAAAGAGAACCTGTAGTCCCTCACCACCAATAACTAGTTCAGTGTCTGCCTTGTAAACAGTGGATCACAGTTCCCCAGATAAAGAAGCACTGCTTCAAGGACACAGAGCTGATACACACATGCATAGTCATACCCATGCACAAGCGCACACGAGCATTCAGAGACCTTTTTTCCATGCCCAGACATTCATCCTCTCATGCCCACCCCCACATTACCCACACACTCTTAAACTAAGATCCACACCTGAGCACAAACCTACATACTGAATGGGTGGCTGAATCGTGTTAATCATGTAATATCTCTTAAGGAAATAATTAATTGGATTGACTGAAAAATGCTGCAGCACAGAGAGCTCTGCAGGGGTAGGTGTTTGTTTCTGCATTACTGGTGTGTGTGGACCTATAGTGCATGCATGCTAAATAAAAGCACTAAACAATAAGTTCAATGTAAACAGTATGCAAATTGCCGGCGGTTGCAGCAAATCAGCTGCTGGCAAAACAAACATGATATCTGATTTAATTATAGCACCACAAGTAGGTGGACAACTTCATTTTGTATAAACTGTGTATCCACAGTATCATGGCTTCATTACATTTTACTCCTCAGTTTGAATTTAGACGTGTGTGCAAACAAATGCTTTTTAAAGCTAATGGCAAATGGCCAGAGGAGAGGGAACTTCAAAATAAGATCTCTTCTTTGTCCAGCCCTCTTCTCCTCGGTATAAATGAGTCTAATCTTTTCGTACTTTGTAGTTTCAGCTCCCCAGAAACCCCTCCCAAATTTACAAACTTGATTGGTTTGTACTGTAAATAAGCCTGTGCAATATTTTGTTTGTGATCAAATTCAGTTCTGATCTCTGTGCATTTTATCTCCTGCACTTTCTGTGGTTCTCTAGTTATTCTCAGACTGGACAGGATAATTTGTCTAAGAATGATTTATTCTTTTACTTCTTTTTTCTGCTAGAGGGGGGGATTCTCCAAGTAGGAAGATGATTTATTTATGGTGAGACAAAGAAGCAACTATTGTGAGCAGCAAAATATTCCTCTGGGTAATGTCACTGGGTATCACATTTAAATTGGATTTTGTCAATTCTCAAACCTAAACCAAGGTTATTTCTGAAGCTATGGAAACACATTTGAATTCACTTCTGTCTGAAAAGTATTTCATCATTAAAACACAGCAGCTTTCATAAAAGAAGAAAAAAAGAAGAAATCAAAGCATAATAGAATAGACTTGCTTAGGGGCAGTATCCAACTTTAAACAAAGGGGTAGGTGGTTAATATTTTTTTTTCTCCCAAGATTTTCATAACAGACTCTTTAACTAGCATTTGTAGACAAGATCATAAATAAAACAAAGAAACAACAAACAACAAAACCTAACTACACTTTACAACTGTATGACAGGATATTTCAGGATGACATTCAAGTAAGAAAGCACTCCCTCTGAGGCCACTGAGCTGATGTGTTCAGCCTAAATAGTGAAGCACAAATACTTTCTTCAGGGGATGACACAACAATTGCATAACTAACTTAAAAAAAACACCACCAACAAAAAAAGCTGTAACAGTGCTTCACACGTCATTCGTTTTGTGTATTTATATTAGGGATGGGTACCGGTATCCGGTGCCATCATGGCACCGGTTCTGACATAAACGGTAGTAACCAGACCGAAAAGCAGCGCACATTTCGGTGCTTTATTTCGGTGCTTTATTTCGATGCTTTTTTTCCTGAGCTGTGATACACTTTCTTCTTCCTTACATTTGTATTGGCGGTTGGCAAACAACTGAAAGGTGCATTACCGCCACCAACTGGTATGGAATGATACACTTTAGATTCTAGCCAATCATTTTAAGTTTCCGAGAATAGTAGGCGGGTCCAGGTACGTATGTTCTTTTAGAGCAGAGCTACAGATTAAAAATGTCCAAGGCGAAGCGGTCAAAAGTCTGGCTGTACTTCACAGCAAACGATGCAAACTCAGCAGCTGCAACAAGTGCTTTAAGCTGATACTGTGATACTGTCAAAGAAGGTAACACCTCAAATCTGATGAAACACCTGGCGACGCATAGTGTTTTTTTTTAAAGCCGAGAAATGCGCCGTATTTGATAGCTTGCTGCGAGACCTCACACCGAGCACATCTACTGCTTGTGGGTTGCCTGTTATCGGACCCGGAATTAGCAACATCCCCCAAAAACCCGAAGAGGAGAGTCCTGGCCCCTAGCCCTGCCAGTGTAGCAGAAATGATGACGGATGATGATGGCAGCAGCAGCCGTTCTTCTCTGCGTGAGTAGCTTAATGTTGTTCGTGTGTAATTTACGTTGAGTAGGCTAACCACGTTATTACATTAATGCATGTAAGGTGAACAGCAAACACCATCATAGCTTCATGCAGCTGTCTTCTTGTTTGATGGCAGATACTCCCTTCACCCTGGCCAAAAAGGCTAAAATGACCAAAGAAAAAGTGGAAAACACTTAAACATGAGAGGTTTTTGGACAAAGTTTGTGTTTTTTTCCATTGTTTAAGCACTGCTTCCAGCCAAGAATGATACCATATATGCCCCATAGCTGCAGAAAAGGCTAACATTGTTATCTTTTTACAAAAAAACAGCTGAACATGAGAGGTTTTTGGACCACTTTTGTGTTTTCCATTCTTTAAGCACCGGTTTGAGCACCGTTTAAGCACCGGCACCGTTTCAAAAGTACCGGTTTGGCACCGGTATCGGATAAAACCTAAACGATACCCATCCCTAATTTATATGGTAAATGGCCTGTATTTGTATAGCACTTTACTAGTCCCTAAGGACCCCAAAGCGCTTTACACATCCAGTCATCCACCCATTTACACACTGGTGATGGCAAGCTACATTTTAGCCACAGCTGCCCTGGGGCGCACTGACAGAGGCAAGGCTGCCGGACACTGGCGCCGCCGGGCCCTCTGACCACCACCAGTAGGCAACGGTTGAAGAGTCTTGCCCAAGGACACAACGACCGAGACTGTCTGACTTGTGGTCAGTCTCTTCAGACAGAGGAAGTCGCTTGGATGAGTGACGAAACGTTTCTCCCACTGAAAACACTGCGTCCAGATCAACAAAACTTTTTGGGATTTCCTTATAAAAAACCAAAAACAAAACAAAACTGTAGACTCTGCTGCTGTTCATCCAAAGAGGTCAGAGGGATCTTCTAGAAATGGTGATGCTATTTTCCAGAGAAATGAATGGCCAGTAGGCAGTGATTTCATACCTGCTGATCTTTTTTATTGAACATAAACCCACGCGAGCCAAATTAGGTCTGCAGCATAGGTTACCATGGCGATGAACCACCTTCATAACAGTGAAAACACATGGCTAACCCTGAAGTTACCTGGATAAGATATTAGACTATTATCTAATTTTGATTCATTTTACTACAAACTGTATCCTCCGCAGTCCATAAAGTAATACAGTGGTGTTATCACAAATAGTTATTTCCCATTTCTAACAAAATGGCTTTTTTGTGCATGGCATTTTGATTTGTTTCATAACCTAATACTGCTGTGCCTGAGCTGTGTGAGGCTCTTTGGATGTGAAGTACTAAGCAGAATCTCAGCTAACAAGACAGAGGACACTTGAGGACACATCAGCTTTTTATGCCAAACCAATGTAGTGAAGAGAAGATCAAAGCAATGAATGTTCCTTTGGTGTCCAGAGCCCTTCAATCTAACCCCGAAATCTTCTGCACGTTCAGGAATCTGCATCTTGACAAATCTCATTAAGGTTGCTGGTTCATTGCAAAGACTAATATTAGACTGAAATAACAATACAAGGTCTTAAATTGGATTGAACTGATGCCATTTATTAGAAGGTAAAAATAACTGGCAAGTTTCCCTTAATGTCATGTTAAACTTTATCTTCTGCCTTTTGTGTGTTTTGTTATTATCCATTATCATCAGTTGATTTTAAAAATAGCTTTTCTCCTTTACAAATGCACTTTCAAACTATGGTCTGTTTTGTTTTTGTTGTTGTATTTATTTTATCTGTTTAAATTGTAATTTATTCAGTCATTGTTTGTTGTTATTATTATTATTATTATTATTATTATTATTATTATGTTTTCTGTCACCCTGGAATATCCTTAATTAGCTGAAGAAGGTGAACCAATAAATTTGCAAGTTTATTTTGCCTCATTTTAGAAAACTGCCACCGCTGCCAACTAGATTTTGCATATGAACACTTTGAATTGATTATATATGAAATATCAGAATATGAATTTTCTGCAAAATGTCATATTGATTGTCACATGAAACCAGACACTATAAAAGGATATAAAAGACAGCAACAGAACTAGTTTTTATCTCCCTGTTTTGCTAAGTGGGCAGCACATTGTTACAGTGATTGTCATCTGATTGTCAGATGAACAGCATGTGTTTTTAAAATGATCATAAATAAGCATGACTTTCTCTACTACTACTACTCTTTATATTTTGTAAATTGCAATTAGCATTTTTCTTCTAAACAGATCATCTTGTGTGTCCTGTTTTCACTGTGGAGATGTATATATGTATATATGTGTATATATATACATATATATGTATATATGTATATTATGGAATGCCGTTTAGGAAAATATTATATATATATTACAATCAAAGTCTGAATATATAGAACAAAACTTGAATATATAGAATGAAACTTGAATATATTGAATGAAACTTGAATATATAGAACGAACCTTGAATATATAGAACGAAACTTGAATATATAGAACGAAACTTGAATATGTAGAATGAAACTTGAATATATAGAATGATCTTCTGAATATATAGAATGAAACTTGAATATATAGAATGATCTTCTGAATATATAGAATGAAACTTGAATATATAGAATGATCTTCTGAATATATAGAATGAAACTTGAATATATAGAATGATCTTCTGAATATATAAAATGAAACTTGAATATATAGAATGATCTTCTGAATATATAAAATGAAACTTGAATATATAGAATGATCTTCTGAATATATAGAATGAAACTTGAATATATAGAATGATCTTCTGAATATATAAAATGAAACTTGAATATATAGAATGATCTTCTGAATATATAGAACGAAACTTGAATATATAGAATGATCTTCTGAATATATAAAATGAAACTTGAATATATAGAATGATCTTCTGAATATATAAAATGAAACTTGAATATATAGAATGATCTTCTGAATATATAGAATGAAACTTGAATATATAGAATGATCTTCTGAATATATAGAATGAAACTTGAATATATAGAATGATCTTCTGATAATGCATGCCAGATGCTTCGGTTATTAGTAAATTTGGTTGTGTTCATTAGAAAATGTTTTTGGTGCCAGACACTAAAAATTGTGAAATATCACAATATTGAAAAAGTTCCAAAGCTATTATTTAGGTAAAGATTGATAAGACTGGTTTTATCTTCATATTCCTTTGTGCCATTTAAATCATAAAAGTAGTCAAATAAAGTGTTTAAATATACTTTTCTTTCATGACAAACCATACTTGTCACAGTAAAAAAAAGTCACACTATATGTTACATATCATGGTATGATGTACTAATTTATCTGTTAATAAACATGCATTGTGCCTGTCTAATCAAGTAAACAAAATCCTTAAACATTCCCTGAAGAATGTAAACCAGGTTTATGTTTAACAGTTATTATTATTATTAGTAGTAGTAGTAGTAGTACTATCATTATTTGATAAGAATGCAATGTCATATAGTGCGATGATGATATAATGTTCATATTTCAGCTATATATTATTATATATTTCATGTCTGTCACATTTATAGACAACTTGCTGGCAGTGTTGGAGATACCGTTAAATATTTTTTCATTAGGGTTACTATCACACTTTTCAAAACTTTTCCAAAACCTAACAAAAACTATTATTTAAACCTGTGAGTTAATCTATAAATCAAGTGAAAATTAATATGAATTTCAAAGTAAAGCATAAATGTTCAAATGGGACACTGAAATAAAGTTTAACTCATCTCATTTGAAAATGTAAAGAAAAGTTGCTCTGGGTGGCAGATCTTTCAATGACCACATCTAGCTATATTATTAAAAAATAAACAAAGGTATCTGAAATACAAAACATGGCTGATAAACCTGTGTGTTATGACATCACCACTGACATTTTACATTGTGTGGAATAGGTGGACACAGGAAGTATTTGAGAAAATTGAATTCTATGTAACAGTGAGGTTGTAGCATATTCTTTTGCTCCCTGCAGGGGTACTAAATAATCTAATGTTACTATGGGTCATATCAGAGAACAGAGATACAACATGCCATAAAGGCAGGAAAACAGATAAACTACAATCCAAAAACAAAATATGCCTCATATGTATAAACTGAAACCAAATGCATCCATCCATTCTCTTCAGCTTATTTTTATCCGCGTTGCTAGCCTATCTGCGTTGCCAGCTACCACAGGATGAAAGGCAGAGTACACCCTGGACAGGTTGATAATCTGAAGCTGGGTTAACAACATTAACAAGAAACAAAAAAATGAAACATGCATATGCAAAATAGAAAAACAAAAACAAAATCCTCATAAGTTCTGCAAACCTTGATAATACACATCATGCTCTTCCAAATCCTGGTGAATTCTGTATTGCAAAATCCATGTCTGATTTGAAAGTAGTGTACACTACATGAACTGGTATACGAAGGATATTTTCACAAGTATTGGTCACAGGAAATCTGCAGTTAGTGATGAACTCAAGGCTTGGCTTTGGAGAAAACCCAGGGCTGGAATCCACAATTAAACAAATTAACTGTTGTGCACAGTTTAGTCTCCACAATCACACGCTGTGAGTCTATTGCACACTGTTTTTTACTGTGATATTTTTGTTTACTTAGCTTAGTCTAGCAATTGAAACTTACGGCCAATTTTTAACCTTACACTAGTAATTTCAGTGCATTTAGTTCCGTTCTTAACTCTTCTGCCTTGGGCCCTCTCGAGTGAAAGGTCTAAGATTGTAGATGGGACCCGTTGTGGGGAACTCCTGTAAAGTGGAATGCACGTTCTCCATAACGTTAGCTGGTTAACCAGGGGCTATCTGACCGGAGAGGTTCACTGCATTTGGTCTTCCACGATGAAACAGTGAATAAATTTCTTCATCAGTACTACGATGCAGTACACTGGTACTAATATTTGGTTGGCCAGAACATGCATTTGCCAGGGTGTTAATTAGCTCTTCATTACTTAGAATTTGAGCCACAAGATTCCGTGCAGACTGGCTCATAATGCCATTCCTCGCAGTTACAAACAAGGAAAACACTAGATGGCGCAAGCGCCTCCGTGACGTCAGGTTTCATTTTATATATTCAGAAGATCATTCCATATATTCAAGTTTCGTTGTATATGTTCAGAAGATCATTCCATATATTCAAGTTTTGTTCTATATATTCAGAAGATCATTCCATATATTCAAGTTTTGTTCTATATATTCAGAAGATCATTCTATATATTCAAGTTTCATTCTATATATTCAGAAGATCATTCTATATATTCAAGTTTCATTCTATATATTCAAGTTTCGTTCTATATATTCAGAAGATCATTCTATATATATAATAATTTCCTAAACGGCATTCCATAGTATATGTATATATATATGTATATATATATATATATATATATATATATATATATATATATATATATATATATATATATATATACATGTCCAATCTCCCTGAGTCCTGCCTCAATGGTGGCTCTGTGCTTAGCCTCCTTGCCACAGGTGCTAGCCTTTTATACATGCAAACGGCTGTTGCTATGAAGCTGTGCTGTAGCTGTTAGATGATGACAATAAGTGTCAAAGCTTCTAGTCTTTTAAATAACCTACACTGTAGAACGCTCTTGTTACTTGAGCTTGGGGCTAGGTGTTAGCTGTTTAATATGCAGGCTGGTGGCATTAAGGGGTACGGCTGCTGGCGCTATTGTTAATATGCAGCATAAGGCTGGTGATGCAGAGTGCTAAAGCTGCTAGCTGTGATACCCAGGGAAATCCCTGCTGCTGACCTTTCACTGACAGGATGAAACCTGACACAGACACACACATGGTAATGAGGGCTGGGAGGGAGAAGGGAAAGAGATGGGAGGGCGTATAGGAGGGGAGCTAGAGAGAAGGCTGATGGGAAACGCAAGCAAGAGACTAAAAGGGGAATTAGGGAAATAAAGGAGATGGACTTGGGAAAATAAAGGAAGAAAGCTGCAACAGAACATGTGTTAGCTCTAAGGAGGAGAGAGAGAGAGTGGTGGGGGAATGAAAGGAGCTGATCTGAACTGCGGGGAATGCCTATTGCAGCATGTCTGTAAAATTAACAAAGAAAATGTCAGGAAAGGAGACCAGAAAAGGAGAAGATTTAAAAAGATGTGATGCAAGATGAACGGCTGAAGGTAGATGATGATTGACCTAAGAGAACAAAACAGGTGAATAGAGGAATTAAACGAGACAAGACATCAAATGATGAAAACACAAACAAAGGAGACCAGAAAAGTGGAAAACAACAGGTGAGCGGAGAAGAGCTCTCAGAGTGAAGTGGAAGATCAGTAAAGATAGAGAAGAAGGACAGGGAAAATGAGGGAGGGTCAGGGGATAAGAGACAGCAAGCAGAGCACACAGTGATTCCCTCACAGCAGTGTTGTTGAGGCTGTAATTTAACGCTCCGCCAGGTCGCAATCAGAGCCTGTGTGTGCATGCAAGTGTGTGCGAGTCTGTGTGTTGGCAAGCAGGCTGGAACGGGGGACAGTTAGCCCGACACTAAAGTTGGAGGGATGGAGGGGACGGGGAGGGAGCGAGGGGAACACAAACAAACGAATAAATGAACAGACGGAAGGGACTGGCAGGCAGATCTCTGGGCTTTGTCAAGATTTTGTTTTCCGCTGCTCCATTTAGAGACATGTCGCTCTGGGATAGGAAACTGAGTTGGATGAGAAGCTGAGAAGTAAAAGGTCGAGGGGGAGGAAGTGAAGGGGAATGAGAAAGAAGAGGAAGTGCGAAAGGAGGCATGGCAAGAGGGTGAAAACCAGAAAATATTAACAGGCAAACGGAAGTAGAGGATAGAGCAGAATACAGCAGAGCGTGATAAGAGATGTAAGGAGAGTGAATGATGAGTTTGGGAGAGGAGTAAAGGAGGAGTGAAGACTGCAGAGGAAATAATAGGAGAGACTGTCAGAGGATCAAAGCAAAAATGGATGAGGGAAGCAATGAGGAGGAGATGAAGAAGGAGGGTATTGAAAGAGGGGAGAGAGTCAAGGAGAAATGGGGATAAGGGGGAGGTGAGGACTGGAGAAAATAGAGGATGAGATGGGACAGTAATGGATAGGAGAAGAAGAGAAAAGAGGGAAATTCAGAGGAGAAGAGAGGGGGGAGAAGATGGGATTAGAGGAGGGCTGGAAAGAGGAGAGGAAAGAGAGAGCCATGAGGGAGGGGAAAGAGGAAAAAATTAGTTTCTTTTTCATCCAGAGAAGAATAATCCCCCAAAACTGTACAGATAAAGAGAGTTCAAAGGACTAGTGAAAATACGAAAAAAGAGAAAGGCACTTCCTTGGATTGAAGTTCAGAACATTGGAAAAACATTGATTGTTCATATGTAAGAGATGTTAGATCATTGTCAGATTGCAATACTGCAATACTACAATTAATATCTAGAAGGGAAGAAATATCATGGGTGACACATTACAATGCCATGCTCAAATTCTGTAAAATCTTAAGAATCTTTTTTTTTTTTTTTTTTTTTTACCTGTCCCGTTTGGCTCTTTTGCCATCAGAATTATTGTCTAAAGGCGAAGAAAGATGCCCAACGGATTTTCTTTACCAAACTGACCATCCCAGCTTTGCCGTAATGGTCCATTTGATTGACCTTTTATTCTTTATTTTATTTTCACTTGCTGAATACGGGACAGACTTGACTGGGGGAAAGAAAAGGGAGAAAGAAAGAGGGAAAGAAAAACAGTTGAGAAGAGGGACGGGGGAGAAGGGCAAAGAACAAAAACCAACAGAATAAGCAGAAAAAAAAATACATATATCGATCACCTGGATCACCTGTTGAGAAAGAAAAAAGAAAACAAGCAGAAGAAAATGAGAGTAATAGAATAAACAACATCACAATGATATATGGGAATATGACAGTAAATACTAAATATTAAACATTATTGTGCAGCACGTAAGATCGACAGCACAGTGTGCTTTGAGGTAGGAGCCAAAAAGGGTGTAGTTTGTGTGTGTGATCACCCGTGTGTACACCTGTGAGCATGGTTTTTTTAAAAGGTTCCTTCATGTAATGATCTGCTAGAGGGTGTGGGGGGCCACTGCCCCGTCCTCCAGGGCATGAAGCAGGTATGGAGGAGATCAAAACTCCAGACATCCAGAGGCCCCCAGAACACAAGAGACCAAGGAAGACCAACAGAGGGGCAGCCGTGCCACTGTCCCAGAAAGAGCTGAGGAGAGTCCCAGATGAGGGGTCACCCAGCAGCCACGGAGCAGAAGCCAGGGGGGGTTGTAGTGACCTGCCTGTGAGCTCCGCCGGCAGCCAGCTGTGCCTGAGTGACCGAGCCCCAGGCCGAGAGGCCGGGGGCACACCACCTCCGAAGCGGCCCAAGCGAGCCCCAGGCTCCAGGCCCCGATAAGCAGCCGCCAAGGAGTGAGTCCAGGTGCGTACCTGGACGCCCATCCCCGGACACAAAGAACCACCAACGCACCGATGTCTGAGGGAGTCCGCCCCCGGCAGGGGAAGTGGTGGGGGAAGATAGGCCTCCAAACCTTGGAGGGCCTGAGATGTCCTCAGAGAGGTGGCGTCTGATACCCAACCTGACATATATACACAGACATACAGGCACACACAGATACAAACATCCATTCCCACCCTCATGCTCTCATATGCACTTACTCCACACTCAACCAACGTGGAGACAGACATAAAGAGACGCTGTACACACAATCACACTCCCCAAGCGTACTCTACGAACCGGGTCTAGGTACCCTTGCCCCTGGAGGGGGGAACTGCACCCAGACCCAGGTTGTGTTACCCTTTTCCCTGCGGTGGGGAGAAGCAGACCACGCCGACTCCGCAGCAGCAGGGAGGCCCCACATTCCGGACCCCAGTCGGACGGTCAACTCCTCCTCCTAGCCCCCCTGCTCCAGCAGGCCGCAGAGAACGAGGGTGAGAGAAGACTCCTAACCTCCCTCCACCCGCTCATTGTAGTGTTGATGTATGTGTGTTCTAAGGTGCATTTAAAACCCAGGAGGGCATGGAGCTACCTGCCAGAGAGCAGCAGGTAAGCGCATAGTCCCTCCTGCTAGCCCTCAATGTCTACATGTATTTAAAATTGAGAGGTGGGCAACGACGCCAGGGGTGAGGTGTACACCCTGATGGTAATTGGGATTCCGTGTAGCGTGCCCACCCCCAAGATCCTATATGTATGTGTAATGAGAGTGTGAGTAATGTGAATGTCTAAGTTGTGGGATAAAATTGAGGCAGAGGCAGCCAGAAGGGGACAGAGGGGGGGGGGGGGGGGGGGTTATCTCCTCTGCACCCTGGTGACACACCCCTACTCCAAGGCCCTGCATGTGTGGGTGGTTGTGGTGGAGCGGGAAGAGGGAGGCAGCTGGAGATGGGGAGGGAAGGAAGAGAGGGGCAAGTGACCCCTCCCTGGGGCCAGCTCCCCCGCTGACCCCAGTAGGCACCCCCATACTCCGCGACCCGCCAGGGAAGGGGGGCCCAGGCCCATCCGAACCGGGGCCCAGTGCAGCGGCGCTGCCCGGCCCCACAGAGCCCGGGGCAGTCCACCCAACCCCACCACAGAGAAAACTGCACCCACCCCATCATCCACTCATCTTCCAGACTACATAAGACAATAGACGCCCAGGCTGAGATCTTCCTCCACCTCTCCTGTATCTCCCCCTCTTGCAGAGAGAGTTCCTGAGAGAGGAAAGCTCCTGCAAGATGTGACAACCCCCCCCTCCACCAGTTGAAGAGCCCCCCAGGTGGCTCGACGCACCGGCGGCACCCTGCGCCAGGGCTGGGCCCCCATACACCCACCCGCCCACAACCCCGGCAACACACCAACCAGGACCCAGGCCCCCGAGGCCCGGCCAGGGCCCTAGGCCAGAGCCGGAGCGCCCCCAGAACCTCACGCCCGTCCCGGACCCACCCAGGGGCAGCCAGGCTACCAGGTCAGTAACCCCCGTCCGTCAGCACAGACCCTCCCCTAGCCCCGCTGCACGTAGCCACGAGGAAACCGTCACCTAATCTTAAGAATCTTTAGTCCATTCTCCCACAAATATTTGTAAAGCCAGACTGCATGGCTTGAATTTATATTCAGTGGGACTGAAAAGATTTGAATTCATAAGATTAAGATGTATAGCCCAGTACTGTACTTTATGTATTGTAGCACACCAACAAGAGAGAAAAATACACTAATGTTGATACTATAGTCAGTGACTCGGCTGTAGCCAGATATCAAGCGATGAACCTCCTGAATCCTCCTCACGATGGCCTCAGGTCTTTGGAGTATATTTTTTCTTTCTGAATTTGAAATCTCATCAAAGCTTTGCCCAACCTCTCATGAGAGAGTCATCTATCCAGTCTGGATCAAGATTGTTTGAAAATGTTTGTCTACACCTACAGTTTTCTTACTTTAATTTAATATAAACATGAAAACTAAACAGGTTAAAATACCCACTTATCTGAGCTTTGAAGTACACTAGCTTGTGGCTCCGCTCGGGGTGGGTCGATTAATATTTAGACTGATATTTTGCCTTAATCCATGGTTACCAGTGTTTTTCTGTTTTGTTTTATTTATTTTTTGACCAACAACATTCCATCCTGAGCTGTTTAATACTCAAATATTTTCGTAGATATTCATTTTCTCTTTGTTCATAATTTTCCAGAGGACAGACACTATACAGTAAAATTAATGATAATGAACACAAAGGTTAAGAAAAAGTAAGAATGGATGTTTGAAAACAAAGCCAAGGAGCTGAAAGGCACAAGAAAGCACTGTATAGCTTAGACTAAAATGCACACAGAAAGATACAGTGATTTGTGTCTTGAGATGCCACTCACTCACTTGTCTTATCTTATCTTCAAATACTTTGTTATTAACAAGAAACACATCATTTGTTCCCATTTCTTTAGCTGAATCTAGAAAACCTACCAACAATAACACAGTTTTAATAAAGAAATAAATAGCATTTTTTGCATCAACAGGATCATTCCCAAAGAGCTGTTAGCGGAAAACTTGGCACCACATCGGTGTGGTGTGCAAAAAAAAGTTGAGTATCTGTATCTGGATGTCATATCCTTAAGAAATAGAAAAAATCCAGCAAAGACCTGACTCAGGACCTGACAGATATATCTGGCCCTTTAATTTATAATTGATCTATCTACTGTACACTCGAGCCTCATCCGAAATGGTCTCATTTGAAGGGTGGCTGTCTAGAATACATTTCTGAGGAAAGGAAACAGGGAGAAAAGGCTGAGGTATACCAAAGTACAGAAGAACTGAACTGAAAATCAGTGACATTATGAGTTATAGAGTGAATGGAGGAAGTCAGCAGAGAGGTACAACTGTGTTTACAGGCATCTGTAAAACATGGTGGTCAGTCAAGTCAGTGTCAAGTACTACCAAACTGCCTATGTAGAAAAAAACAATATGTGGATACTCTCTCTCTCTCTCTCTCTCTCTCTCTCTCTCTCTCTCTCTCTCTCTCTCTCTCTCTCTCTCACTCACACACACACACACACACACACACACACACACACACACACACACACACACACACACACACACACACACACACACACACACACACACACACCCCTCCAAAAAGCAGTGGAACACTATCAATCATGGATTGGCCTGGATCTTAACATCCGGTTGGGATCATTTTTCATCAGCATTATAAGAAGATAAAACAAATGACAGCCAACATCAGTAGAAGAGCATTCAGTGTCCTTTAAGAAGGCTGGAGAAATATTCCTGCAGACAGCCTAAATAAACTGAAAGGAAGCTTTATGAAGAGAGTTCAGGCTTGTGTTGACAAAAATGGTGGTTTTACCAGATATTGACTTTCAGGTTTGTTAGAACTTACAAACTCTATTTGCCCTGTATATACTCTATTTATGCAAATTTCAGTAAACTGCTGTAGCTATTTCACGTTACAAGCAAAATATAAGGAAACCAGGGTTTCTGAAAAATTGTTGCCCAGTATTGGAGATAGCTATGTTTAGATGCATGTATAAACTTTTCATCTGTTGAAAATATTCTGAGGTATGAACAGCATTCAAAAGAAAAATGAAACACACACACACACACACACACACACACACTTCATCAATTTCACAAGAATGATTTATTTATAATCACATCTTGACCAGAATTTGCAGATCACATTAATATTACAGACGTAATAATAAGTCTTCTTGTAACCCCACAGTTCCATGTGTGTTCACAAAATGAGTCAAAATGCAGAGAGAACACTGTGAACTTGCAGATGAATAAAGGCACAAAAATGAAGTATACCAACTTTTTTATTGGCAACTTTCAAGTCAATAAGTTTACTGATGGTTATAGATGGTGAGTCTGGTCAGTTAGTTTGATAGATAGATGCAGACACGCTCACACATATAGAAATGTCGACTGCAGGCTCAAATGCTGATTCGGTGAAAGACGAATCTTAAAAAAAGAAAAGCTAAAACAGCTATGCATGTAGGGAGTATGTGAATACGTTTATGTTGAAATTATTCATATTTATGCAAACAGTACCATAAATGAATGACAAAATGCGTCCTTGCACTCGGGAAGCTTCGGGGTTTGACTAAAACTGTTACATGTGGTTTTCTTATGTCAAGGACGGGCTTTGAGACAAGATGTGTAGTCTTGTTTCATACATAATAAACAGATGTGACACATGACACTGGGTGACAGATAGTTTTTTTTTGCCTGAAGCGTTCAAATGTGTGTGTGCCAGAAGAAGAAAGGGAGCATGCAATATGAAACAAAAAGAAAACAACAAGAAGGGACAGATAAATTTTGTATCCTTTCCACAACAATTTTATCTACTGAAACTTTTCCTCTAAGAGGAACATAGTTCTATAAATGTGTACCACTATGTTTGCTGGCATCCTTATGAGCATTAACATGGCATTTTGATTTATTTGACTTGTCATACCTGCTAGTTTCCTCCCCAAACACTCTATATGATTTAAAGGGACTTATAGAATGATGTAAACATATATACTGACATATACATAACTAATCAGCAACTTTGTTAAGTCTGGAGTGTGAAGGCCATCTAATTCTGACCCTACTATCTGAATATTACAGCAGAAATCAAGATGCATCAGACCCGGTGACGTTTTTCCAGTCTTTTGTCGAGTTGTGGTGAGCAAACTGTAGCCTTATTTTACTACACCCAGTGTAGTCTTCTGCTGCTGTGGCCCATCTGAATTCAGAGATGCTCTTCTGAATAGGTTGGTAGTAATGAGTGGATACATGAGTTGCTGTTACCTTCCTATCAGTTTAGAGCAGTTTGCCTGTGCAACATCAGAAAGGCATTTTCACCCTGAGAACTGTAGCTCGTTGGATATTTACTCTTTTTCAAAACAATTATCTTTAAACCTTAGATCAGTGGTTTTTCACTAACCACGCTATGGTCAAAGCAACTTAAATCATCTTTTTTCCCAATTCAGTTTGAATGGCCTGACTGTCTCTACATCTCTACATGCATTACAGTACTGTCATATAATTAGATGTTTGATTAGGTATTTGCATTAACAAACAGTTGAACAATGTAGCAAACTAACCATTGAGTGTTCATGCTGGCCCATTTCCCCCACACAGACATGCACTGCACACTTAACAAAAACAAATGTATAAAGAAACCTATAGTAAATTAATCATCATGACATATAGCTATGGTACATACAGACTGCTCTGTCCTAGCTTAAAGAAAAAGAGCAACTGTTCATATGGTTCATTTTTCATGGTAAAGAGACTCAGCAGTGAGATATGAAGTCCAAATAAACAGCGTGTTCAAAGAACAGAGGAAGAATACACTGAGGTAGTTTCCAAGAAAACAATTATAAAAACAATGATGTGATTTATTCTGTGGGATTTTGGGGCCACAGCGCCCATTTAATTCTTCAAGGAATTTATTTTTTTATGTTTCATCTCATTTGTTTTGAGAGGGTTTTTTTTTGTTTGTTTGTTGGTTTTTGTTTTGTCTTTTTGTGATTCAAAGACCAGAGCTAACATATTTTGCTTATTGCTAAGGGATGATATAAAAACCATTGGAAGATGGTTTTTGGTCAATATGTTAATATGTATTCCAGAAATCTCATGCATTTATCCATAAAATATATGCACTGCCATATACTATTTAGTTTAAATCTGCTTATAAAAACACATGATATCTATATATTAACTGTGCAAAAAGCATTCAGTTGAAGTTGAACACAATTCTCTGTCACTTTCTTTTTTAGTTTTAGATTTAGTCATAAAGAATAGCTTTTTTGTGGGAGAGAATAAGTGAACAGATTGTTACCAGCACACGTTGGTTGACTTTTAATTGTGGAGATAGAGACATGCTAAAATGGAGTGTTTAATTACTCTTTCACATTCAGTGTGTGAATGTGTGTGTGAATGGGTGGATGACTGGATATGTAAAGCGCTTTGGGGTCCTTAGGGACTAGTAAAGCGCTGTATAAATACAGGCCATTTACCATTTACCATTTAAACTGCCTCGGTGAACATCAAAGTAATCTCTGAAGAGCTGCTTTTCCATCAGGTACTTGTTGGCGCATTAGCAGGTCAAGGTCAAGGGGTCTTTATTAGTATTGCTGGAGTACACAAGTAATCAGAACACAAACATCTAGAAAAGCAGGGATGAAGAGGTTTTGTTGTCTTTCCCACATAGAATGCAAAATTATGACCAGCAGCAATGAAACATTGAACAAATTCTCTAAAGTGGAACAGAAGCTGAATCTTAACAGGGCTCTGGCCTGCCAGACACTGCTGAAATCCTTTTCTGTATCACACTGCTCTGTTAAGGGTCAGGAAAGGGATGTGGGCTTTTCAGACAGACAGAGAGGAGAGAGGAGAATCCAGACCTCCAGGAGGCTGGAAGAAAAAAGTCTGACTCATTGCACAACTGTGCACACATGGAGTGACAGGGAAAGTTAACAATCACGACAGGAAACACTTGTTTGTGTATAAGTTTTTATTCAAAAGAATCAGGAATTAGTTCAATTTTAAATTAGTATATTTTTTCAAGCTACCTGTTAGTACTAAACTAGTTAATAAAAGCTAACTAATGGTTCTAACATAAATAAGTCAAAAATGAAACCCTCATAACAAGATTAAGTATTTTTGAATAGAAATCAGTGTACAAGGACAGCTAGGCTTTAGGGAAAAGCCACAACTTTTTAGTCAGTTGATTGCTTGCATTCAGTGGTGGCTACTACACGTGTTACAGTGAAACTAACTGTATCTCATATTGAATCAGCAACAAGAGAGTAGATTGTTTAAAGAAAAGCTAATTACACTGCAAGACAACATTAATAACATTGGCAGAAAAATACTGGTGCAGGAGCAATTGTAAAACTAGACATTACCTTTTGAAACAGGTGCTGAGCTCAGTGGGTATGTGGAAATGGCTGTTAAGCAAAGCTTCATTACAATTTGAGAGGGAATCTGAACATATAACTGTATTTTGTAAAACAAAAAGATGCAACACTTTAATTTAAATGTAAAACCTCACTTGAATTAACAGATGCACACTAGATTAATTCCCTAGTGATAATTTTTTGTAAGTCGCAAAAATTAAATCTTACCTCTGCGCTTTGACTTTTCAGTATCTCCAGCAACACGAGCCCCGACACTACTCTCGGTCATCATTTACCAATCATCAGCTGCATCGGGAGATTAGGCTCAAGCTACAGATCTTAACTGATATGCACAGCTATCATCTTCTTGTTTCTTTTGTTATTGTTGTGTATTGTAACATGTGGAAATTGCATCTTTGATGGCATTCTGCTCCTTGTGTGGAATTAATTTGTGAGTTCTTTGTGGCATGTATTCAAGCTCCAGATCAGCTATTTGTGTGTGCACAAACACAAATGAAAAATATGCATAATATGCACAGTGCATATGATAAATAAAAAAAATGGCCATTTCCATGTATATGTGCAAATATGCTCTGCTTTAAGTATATAAATGTGCATTTTCTGTGATCATATTTCTTCATTGGATTTTCTGTTTACTTCTTAACTGAAATTAACTAGAACATATTGCCATCATTTATAATCACAGTAAATATAAACTATTATACAAACACAAAAGCTAGTTCTTTGTCACTCCGTGATTGAATGGTTTCTGGTGTCATCTAGTTCAATATTATTTTTGTAAACTGTAAAGATAGATTAAAATGGTTGGAGCATGTTGTTTGACTGAAGGCAATGAGACAAAAGAAGATCACAGATAGACATGTAGACATACAAAGATTATTTGGAGTAAATGATCTATATCAGTACATCTGGTCAGTGTTGGGGAAGTCTGTTCAGTGTAGTGTGAACTGAGTTTAAAGGTTCTCTTTGGGGTTGGTACCTGTTTTACTTTAAAAGCCTGTTATTTCTTGTTTCACTCCTTGATTATATGTTTTTTTCTATGAATGTTTTGTTTATGTCCTCTTGTTTATAATCCAAACAGTCAAAATCACATCTAAATCCAGAACTGGGTCACACGTTGTATAAATTAAACAGACAAAAATATTGGACACGACTCTTTGAATTCAGGTGTTTTCAGTTCCATTGCCTCAGGTACATAAAATAAGCACTTAGCCAAGCAGTCTGCCTTTACAAAGGTTTGTGAAAAAATCGGTCATTCAAAAGAGCTCAATGAATTCAATCAACTGTAAGTTACATTAGAGAAGGTTTAGGAATCACAGCAACCCATCCACAGTTTGGCAGATCATGTAAAGTAACAGAGCAGTGTCACCAAATGCAAGTGGTTTAGAGTCCCCAACGATCTGCTGACTGAATCACAAATGTCATCCGGGATTAACATCAGCACAAATACTGTGCACCAGGAGCTTCATAGTGTGGGTTTTCATGATTGTGCGGCTGTTGACGGTATAATGTGTAGGTGGTCCAGTACTTTTGTGCATTCAGTGTGTGTAAGTCTAACTGCTTGTGGCCCTTCAGTGACAACTGTGTTAATGCAAAATTAGCATGCATTTATTCTGCCAGTGACAGAAACATGATTTAAGCATGTAATACAGTTGTCAGCTCCCTTTTATAAAATACACTATGACTATATTCCTTAATTGCATGGATGCCTTTCATGGCTTCAATATGACAAAGGGAGAAGTGACAGGAAATTAGAGAATGAATGAAAGGGAAGAAAGCAAAGCAAAAGCGGTAGCGATTAGAATAAAAGTTGTTAGACATGTTTATTCCCATCAAACATCCTATCATTCTACTTCCACCTCATAGAGATTAATCTCATAAACACGTCAGGAACAGTCTGAATTCTCAGCCGTACTATGTGAAATTCATCCATCCTTATTTCAGATCCATCTTATCCAGGCTACTGCCCCTCACTTATAAATACATAGTTAAAGGTTCAGAATGTGAGTAGGTGAAATGGGCAACCCCATTAAAAACCCCAAGCTGAATGGACCTTTGACGGGTATTCTGAAAGTACCATAACCTTTTTTAATGCTCTTGTGGACATTCTTGAAATTCATTAATAGCCTAAAGTAGGCTATTAGTAGTAGTAATGTAGTTTTCTACACCAACATTGTGGAGCGTGTACAAACATAGGCTATTAAAGGGTAATAACATACTGACCAGCTATACACAGAATGCTGATGTCAAAGTTTACATAAAATAGATACTTATGATAAAATAAATACTTTTAATACTAATACTAAATACGTGTATATATTTAAGTTTTGCAAATGGACATAAAAATCCACTTTAAAAAATACCAAAGCTTGCCATAAGATTCATAAACACTCAAACTAAAAAAAATGATAAAAATGGCATCAGTATTCATTGTTTTAGAGCAAAAACAATAAAATAAATTAAGAAGATTTTAAGAAGACTTTGACTTGTCTTATATGAAGCATATTAAATCTCGTGTAGTTCCAGCTTTTTACCAGATACCCACTTTGAACTCAGCCAGTACTACGTCTTGCTGTGAAATGCAAAATTTATTCCTCAGAAAACCAAGGGACCTATTTAAAATTAACACCTTGCATTACTAATAATGGATTTTTGTCTTTAATGTGCAGAGATAGCTACCACTCATACATGAAAAAAGATTTTTAAACAGAGTGCTACGCTTTTAGCTGTGGAGAAGTGTGGCTTTGAATCCAAGTAGATCAGTCTATAGATGGAAGAAGGAGCACATTTGTTTTTATGTTCTCAAGAGGCAATCCAGCAGAGAAGAGCCGCTGACTTCTTAATGTAAAAAAAAAAAAGTAGTGGTGATGGGTGGTGGTTGTAAGCACAGCAGCACCATTATGCCACCAGCATGGCACTCTTTTCAAGAAAAAAATATTGTAATATGTCAGTTTCATCATACCCTCTGAGGGGAGCAGACTCAGAATGTTATGTATAGCTCTTCTGCACTATCTGCAGTAACAAATTGGAGACTAATATGGTAAATGACCTGTATTTGTATAGTGCTTTACTAGTCCCTAAGGACCCCAAAGTGCTTTACACATCCAGTCATCCACCCATTCACACACTGGTGATGGTAAGCTACATTGTAGCCACAGCCACCCTGGGGCGCACTGACAGAGAAGAGGCTGCCAGACGGTGCCACCGGGCCCTCTGACCACCACCAGTAGGCAACGGGTGAAGTGTCTTGCCCAAGGACACAACGACCGAGACTGTCCAAGCCAGGGCTCGAACTGGCAACCTTCCGATTACAAGGCAACCTTCCAACTCTTGAGCCACGATCGCCCCACAATATGTTCATTGATCACTGTAAGAATACTTATGTGAATAAGATTTCGGTTGTCACTTCTAATCGGGATGGTTCTCCCATTGATTTAGGGAGATTTGGGTGGAGGACAGGAGAATTAATGCACGGTGCTTGCTTGCTTGCTTTACTGGACTGACTTTGTTATAAAGAACAGGCAAGGTAATAATAGCTTGATGTCCAGTTTGACTGATTGAGATATTTGTGCTTTCACACAAGGCTCCACCAAATAATGGCTTTCAGGTGTAAAAGCCTCTGTAGTCAAGTGCCTTGCTTAAAGGTTTTTCAATAGAAAAAGGAATGTTGTACTGATAAATATACATTAATTGTATCTAATTATGTCCTTCAAAAACTGTTTTCTCATTAATTTACAATGGATCCATTAGAAATACATAGGAGTGAACACCAATTTGTGGATTCTATGTACCAAATTGCCTGACCTGCTGGCTAGAGACCGGCCACACATATACACCTTATCAGTTAGTAGCTTGCAGATCAAACCATTTATGACCATTTAACATTTGTGTATGTATATTTTCATCATCTTCAGGGGTGACAAAAGTACAGACATTTTGTACTTTAGTAGAAGTACAGATACTAGTGTTGAAAAATACTCCAGTAAAAGTTGAAGTGCTGATTCAACTTCATTACTCAAGTAAAAGTGAAAAAGTACGGGGTCAGAAATGTATTCAAAGTTAGAAAATGAAAAGTAGCTCTTTGGAGGACATTTCTATTAGCTATTTTTATGCAAAGCTAACAGAACCGTGTCTTTCATTAATGCAATAATTAAAATAATATTAAAAAATTTGAATACAAACTTGACTTCAATTTAAATTTTAATTCTAATAAATGTACTCAGCTTGACTCACTTAAGCAGGTATTAGCAGAGAAAATGAAGGAGAAAAAAAGCTCTATCTTCTGTTGCCTCTAAACAGAAAATGAGTACAGTCAAGGGTTAAAGTGGACTCAGCAGGTGGCAGAACCCAAAAATCATCTGTAGTGGCTCAGTGTGGGGAAGAGAATCAGTCTAATGTAGGCTCTAGTAGATTTTTTTTGTGTGTGTACAGGCTGTGATCAGCTGATGTGGGCTCCTTCTGCTCTAAGGTTTACTGCTCTTTGTGGATTTACACAACTGAATTTAACAAGAGTGGGGTGGTTTATGAGATGTCCTGTTCCATCCTCTACGTCCTCAGCAGTACAGTGTTTATGCTGTTTTTCTACTAAACTGTATGAACCCAAAATTTAGTAAATTAATCGAAGCATCATTAGCTTAACTTCAAATGTATCTCTGCTACAGTTAATGTAACCTAACTCTCACCATGAGCACCACAGTCACTGTGCCCAGTCTAACACAATGCTTTATTTCAAATCCATCACATTACTGCAGGTCAACAGGTTTATCCTGCGGTAAACTGCAGATTATTTTATACAACCTTTAAATAACACAGTTAGTCTACCTTAGTTTTGTTTTTGCCACACATTTCACATCATGAAAAAAGATACTGTCACATGTACAGACCCAATATCTGATATAAAAACATAAGAACTTACATGTAAGCTTTAAATGCCCATTTTATCAAATACCACAGTGCACTCCTTACCTCACCTCTTCTCTGCTTCTTCTTCCTGTTCTGGCTGTCTTATCTTTCTCCATCTCTGAGGGAAGTTGCTTTCGATTGCTCTGTAACTCTAGACTGGCATAGTAATTTGGAAATCAAAGCTCTATGATTGCCATACCATTTGTCACAAGTCTGCGAATTACTTAATCTTATTTTAGTTTATAAAACCTTTGAACATTAATGTACAATTAGGGTCTTTGGCAAATGAGTTCGCACCACACTCAGCCTTGTCATCACATCACAACTCTGTCTCCAGAGAGTACTGGACAAACTTCCATCAGTGTTGTCTCCCGACTGATGATGCCTGCCAGCAAGCACACTCCAGCATGTCTGCAGTTCCTACTGCATCTGCTCATGGCTGATGATGAACTGATATAGATCAGTGATTGTGACCAGTAGCCAGTGTATCACAAGTTCTGATAAAGGAAGTTGTTGAAGGGTGAGGATGTTTGCTGTTTCCTCTGCTCAGCTGGTAGCAGTGAATTACAAATTACAACAAAAGGCGTCTATATAATTTGTCATGGTTATTAATACTTACAGCTCACACGTATACAGTGTCCGCTGATTTCTCTCTATTATTGTTTTACAGAATGCTGGTTTAATAGAAACAATGGGTCATAAATTAAAAAAAAAAATCAAATATGTATTCAGTCATGAAGTAGTGATAAGACTAAGTCAATATGTTAATTTCAGAAGTCTGTTCCTCTTCATGAGAGGATCTGTAGCTGTGATCAACATGCTAATAAACCAATCAGGTTCTCACTTGTTGCTAATCAGCCAATCAAACGATTTGTTCCTGTCTCCTACTTCATGCTGGGATAATTCCCGGCACAAAGATGACTGATGGGATATGACTGAAATAGCTAATATTGGTCATTACAATTTAAAATTAGATGAAAACATACCAAACTTGTCAGTTAATAAGCAATGTCATACTGCCATCTATCATTTATAAACCACAGATATTAGTACTTATAGAATGGTCAAGTTTACGGTTTTCATGCAACTGTATTATGTATTTTCCTTTAAACTGATTTAATCTACAGGGGCTTTAGTTACTGCTGAGGAATGTGATTGTTTGTCAGTGATGTTTCTGAGAGTGAGGTTGGTTTCAAGCTCTTACATTTGCAATTACACACCAAATAACATTATGTAGAAGACTCACTGAAGGATGTTTTGAAACTAAAACCACTGCTGGGGCTTAAGCTGCACCTGCCTCCAGTGTCATCAGCCTATTAAATGGACATCATCAATTATTATTACTCTAGTTAATTTTGCCAATAAGGGCTCTCCTTTACCTTCTTGTTGGTTCAGTAGACCATTGCCACCTATTATTAACAGGGAGATTTCCCACCAAAGAATGCACTACAGATCTATCCCACAGACTTTGGACATTATTCTAAGACTCTAAGGCTCATTTCCCAGGTTAATTTCTGTTTTAAGTCAGTGTTTAAATCAAACAAAACGTAAGGTTTAATTAAAAATAAATGTATTTTTTTAACTTATGATGTCAGATATGCAATTTTATTTTCAGATGTTTATCTTCTGTGTCAAACTGTTACTTCTATCTACCAAATAATTCTAGGAAAGCAAAACACATAATATTTCTTACAAGATATGTAACACCACAGCCGATGGCAGAGGCAAAGGTAGTGAAGAGGTCGATTTAGCATGCTATACTGTTGCATTTGAAAAGAATGAATGCTAGAAGAGGAAGAAAGAAAGAAAGAAAAATCATTTTTCTTAAAAAACAATAATATTGAAAGCAGCAGAAGGAAGATGGGGTGGTTAGGTCTCAGAGCTGAAGCTGCAACTAGTATGAGAGGGAAGAGCAGATCAGTACCTAAAAAACAGAAACAGTAACAGTAAGTACTGTAATTTGAATGCGTGCTCTGCTTAAACTAACTGCATAAATGCCATGCTCCATTAACTGCAAAAATACTATATATGTAGTATTCTCCACTTGGTATAGTTTTAAAATAGGAAGACACGTATGGAGTGACTGAATTTTTCATGAGCAATAGTTCAGAAAAAGCTCACAGTTAAAAATCAAATAAACAGTATTACCCTCTCATGAATATATCAGGTATGTGAGTGCCCAACCAGTCTGCATGTCCTGTATGAACTGTGAGATGGCCTATGACCATATGGTTTACTGTCAGGGGTACTTTGGGAGTATGGGATATTGGGCCTCATTCAATACAACTATAGTAAGAGCATGGTCTACATTCAGTCCTTGGGCTGTTATACGAAGAATTTTCAGGCTTACCCAGGATACATAAGGTTAAGTGGTCTTGGGATCACATCTTTGCATCTTTTCGACTCTTGTGGTCTCTCTGGCTTCATTGAGTGATGGCCTCCAGCTCATATTTGGGTGGTTTGTAGCTGACTATGAAGCAACTAAGAGAAATTCCTTGTCTGAAGCTATCCTTCTTAGTAAAGGTGTAAAAGTGGATTGCTCACTTCAGTTTCGGTGCTTCCCCATAAGGAGGAGTTGAAGAATCTTCAGGAAATTGACAGATGTATTGGTGAAGAGGGCTGGGCATAAAGGCAAATTTGTCGATTTACTGGTAGTTTGCCATGTGCTTTGGGTTAGTGGCTGAATGAATAACAGGTATTATTTTGCTCTAAAGTATGGGTGGACAAAGAGTTTTTCCAAGCGGCGGAATAAGAAACTGGGACGGTTTGGAGGGCTGCACAATTAGGTCTATAAAGAATTGTCCACCTGCTTAACAATCTCTGGGCTCTTTGGGATAGTGATAGGTTGAGGAGCTGAGTCATTTGGGAGGGATTAGAGTACAACCACTGCTTTGTCCTGCTAAAAGGAAGCAACAGTTCAGGTATATGACTAAAATGCAGTGTTTTGGAAAGGTTGGTGCAGACCCAGCAAGCTCTCAGCTGGCTTGAGGATGTCTTTGTGTTTCCCTGGTAGGTGGGGAGATGAGTGTTTGGACTCTTAGACTCGTAGCAGCTAGAAATTGGTGGATGGATTTTTAGTGATATTCTAATATTTAGTTATTGTTAGTAACATCAGCCATTTATTTATATTAGTCTACAGATATGGCTGCATTACTGCTGGCTGTCTCTCTTGTCTACACACTCACACACGCTGTGCTGTCTATGTTAGAGGCACAATTATCAGGACTGCAACCTTCAACTCCCTTGCCAGTCAGCTCTCACTCATTTACTGAGCAAGTCCCACCAGGCACTACGTCACGCACTCCTATCAGCCAGCAAAAACATCAGTGACTTGGAGAGACTCAACAAAGAAGGGAAGACCGACAGAGAAAAAGAGAGGCTGGTGACACTGAGAGCAAGGCACGCAGCTGAGCTGAGTGCTGCTTGTCATCTTTCTCTACCCCGACATTTCCGGCCCACTGACAGAAGACATCCTGATGGCAAGGATGCATTTTTGTGTGATATTTTAGACCATTATGTAAAAACCCTTTGATCTGTAGAACTGACTGATCTGAGTGACTGGACAGAAAAGTAAAAGCTAGGGCACAATTCTAAACAACAGGACAGAATGGAGCAGAAAAGATGAGTATACATGTGAATTAGTATATATAAGAAGCTTCAGCAGCCTGATGTGTGTTGCTATGGACACCAATCAACTGACAAGATTTATGTCAATTTGTGGCATTTCATTTCCTTCATTACCTATTTTTTATATAGCATGTGAAAAACATCAAAATTTGATTGTATTTCTTGATTGTACATTATATATGTGAACTAAGCAGGAGAAATTGAGAAAAAGCATGGAAATCAACACAATACACTACTTTTACTGTCAAACTTATTTTGTATTTCTCCAGGTACAGTTTCATATTTTGAAAAAAACAGCAGAAGAATAAGACAAACCCATTACACTTAACTTACACATTACCTCGTTGGAATTTGAACATCTAGAAAAAGTGAAGCTTTTAAACCTAAAAACTGCTTGGTGGTGGTAGCACCATGCTCCGTGGCAGGTTTTGGAGTCAGTACTAATTGTGTAAATACATTGTGTAAAGTGGATGGAATAATGAAGAAGGAGTACTACCTCTAAATATTTTTAACTTCACTTCAAATAAACAGCTAAATGGTTTAAACTTGGACACAGATGGGAAAATGATACCAAACACACATCATATTCTGGTTTTGGAACTGATGTTGTCCACCCAATAGGAATCCAACCAATTTAAACATTTAAACTTGTAGATTGCTAGCAAAACCATCTGGTTGCAAACTTGTTTAGAGATTTTTAACTGAATATTAGTGTGTGTGGATATATATATTTGAGCCTGTATGGATTAGAGAAAATCCAAAATAAATTCACACTACTTCACCCATTTCTTGTTTTTAAAGCTGTAAATTCAACCCACCATAGAAAAAGAACAGTTTAAAGAAATCATTACAATCCCCAAATTACCAGGACATCCATGTGTATGTAAACTTCTGACCACAAGTGTGGATTTATATGGTGGTATTGCCAATGGGGATCAGGGATTCAAAAGTGAGAAAGCTTATAGTGAGGTCTGTCTCGACTCTTGTTTTGATTACTGCGATGCTGGATAACACCAGTTCCTGTGAGACTGGAGTTTGTGCATCAGTGAGTCTCGATCTATATTTTAGGCTGAGTGTACACTGCAATACTTCAGGGGCTTTTAGCTGTTCAAGGGAGCAACCAAGATTTTTCAAAGGAATGTTAAATCCCCATTTTAGGATCACCTCACTTGAGACTGTTAGGTGCAGGATTCTCCCAAGCATTGTTGCCAGACAATACATCTGCAAATTTTAATTATTAATCACAAGAGACACTGTCCTGAAAGTGTGATGTATACTGAATAACACTGATTTAAATTGTCACTTCTTTATGTCGTTGGGGGGAGAAGAAGTATCAGTAATGGATGAGTGTGCATATCTGCTTACTCTGCATTCTTGCTTTTCATTACCAGTAAGGTTGCTGATTTTATTTTAAAGTAAGGTAAGACAGTATGATAAGACAATGGCAAGAAACTGACTAAAATCAAAATACATGTTATCTGCCTCATTGGCAAAAAGTGTCTGAAGGTCACTGGTCACAAATCCACAATCCCAGAGCACAGTGATGAAGGTGGACCAATGTGCACAAACATGAAAGCCATAATTAAACTATCTTTAATTAGGGAGCCTCTAGAATAAAGCAAGAGCATTAAAATCACTTTCTTTTTGCCGTAGTTATTTTTGCAGTTTGTAAAACTGGATTTATATTGTTTTTAGTGTGCATAAGAAAACTGTTTATAACTGTTCTAAATAAATTCACTTTTCCTAACATCACATGAAGTCCAGTCATTTGTTATGAGTTGAAGACGAATGGCTTATAGGGGTCAAAACTGATTATGTGTGATAATTATCTTGTTTTGTGTCATCTTCATATTTATACTCTGATGTTGTTGTGGGAATAGGTTAATTGGATAATCCAAATTGCCACTAGGTGTGAATGTGCGAGTGAATGTGAGTGCGAATGGTTGTCTGTCCCTGTGTGTTGGCCCTGCGACAGACTGGCGACCTGTCCAGGGTGTACCCTGCCTCTCGCCCTATGACAGCTGGGATAGGCTCCAGCGCCCCCCGCGACCCTGAAAAGGATAAGCGGAAGCGAATGGATGGATGGATGGATGTTGATTTCCGTTAACTTTCTTTTGTATGACTTGATCTTTTCAGTAGATTTTTTTCTTTGGAGGATTTTGAATATAACTAAATATTACAATATTACCTAACAATCCATCAGGCCGCTGTTACAGACCACACAGAAGCACAATCACCAGCATGATAACACTGCTCTACATCTATGCAGTTCAAGGCAAGTGTAAAACCCTATAAATGCATCTCTTTTAAAATATAAGTATTATTTTTTAAAAATTGAATAACTGAATAACTGAATTGCTCAGAATAAAGTTAACTTCGTTTGAATTAGACGAGTGGGAGTCAGTCAGCCAGTTAAGTCAAGGCCATTTCTGTTCATTTTGTCAGGCCTTAAAGTTTTGTTTTGTAGTTTAAAACAGAGCATAAAGCACAGTCTGTAACACAGGTCAATGGAGCAACAATAATATTCATGCAAATTATAAGAAAAAAATACTTAAAAGCAATTTGGGCAGTTGGGTATCAGCAGTTGAATATTTGTAATTGCTGAAAAACTTTCCAAAACTTCATTTTTTCTCTTTGTAATTATTCATGTTGTCTTGAAACTTGCATGGAAATCCATTCTTAGGGCTAGCTTCCTGCAGTACTTTTGAATCAAAGAAAGAAAGATGGCTTATAATTTCTAATTAATAGACAATATTATTTTTGCCATCTTCCTGCATTTTAAAAGGTTGAAATATTAAACAGTGCTTTCACTTGTCATTGGAAACTCTTCCCAGATATTTAATCCACTTTACACAAATTCATTTTCACTATTTCTTCAGCATTTCTTCTGCCATTTATGTTCATGCTTGTTACATCTGACCAAATTGCACTTAACCTCAGTGCTATTATAAGCAATGCTATAAATCAGCTTATATTCTATTACAGAAAAACAGACACCAAAAAAGAATTATTTAAATGTGATTTAAAATTAAATTATCCAGAGAAGGACATAGGGTTCAAAATGTTGCTTGTGTTTGCTTTGATATGAGACCAGTGGTCTCAGTAGTGAGAGCAGGCAGCAGTTGGAAGAAAGCCTGGAGGGGTGGAGTTATGTATTGGAGAGACAAAGAATGAAAGTCAGTAGGAGCACGACTGAATATGTGCGCGTGACTGAGAGTGAGGGAGGTGTAACGGAGAAGATGCAAGGAGCAGAAGTAGTAAAGACAGATATGTTTAAATACCTGTGTTGTTACATACAGACAGTGCACAAGAGAGGTGAAGGAGAGAGTGTAGTCAGGGTGGAGTAGGTGGAGGTGAGTGTCACGGGTGATTTGTGACAGAAGGATAGGAGCAAGAGTAAAAGGGAAAGTTTAGAAGATGATAGTGAGACCTTCTATGATAAATGGTCTAGAGCATAGGTGTCAAACTCTGGCCAAATTGGCCCGCAGCCTAAGTACATTTAGCCCGCGAAGTCATACCAAATTACTATTAGAGCTGGCCTACTGGTATTATACAGCTAATATATATATATTAGGGGTGCAACGATACTCGTATCGAAATTGAACCGTTCGATACAGTGCTTTCGGTTCGGTACGCATATGTATCGAACAATACAAAATTTTTAATTTATTTTATCAACTTTCCTTCTGACGATGCTGTCTCAGTTGAGCGCTCAGTGGATCTGCGCTCGACAGTGCAGCCTAGGCGGAGTAGTCGAACACAGATTCACTGAGCACAGGGCAAGCTAGCGAGACAGAAGTTAAGCTAGTTGCAACATGGCAAATTGAACCTCCCCCACCCTCATTCAGATCTGGCGTTTGGAACTATTTTGGTTTTCATGTGACGTATGACCCTGAAGGTAAGCATGTCATGAACAAAAGTAAAACAGTATGTTGGATGTGCCACGCAATGCTCAATTACATTGGTGGGAACTAGTGCGTTAGCAGGTTAGCTCGTTAACGTGTTGGCTGTCCAGCCCCACGCATGGGGCGATCCACGGAAGCTAGTTAACAGAGATTTGCCGTGTTGTGGTGTTAACGTCATTTCAGATTAACGCTGACAACACTAGTGGGAACACAACGAATATGACTGCACATTTACTCTGACATCATCCTAGTGCAAAGACAAGTGGAAGCAGACAAAAACAACAAGCACGCATGCTACAAACTTTACCCGAGTCATTTAGACAGCCGTTAGCACATGATTCTCCTTATGGGGACCTGATATGTTTAATATGCTGCTGAGAATATAGCCCAGAAGAAGTGTATAGTATAGCTTTTATTTTGGAAAGAGCCATTACTCTGTAATAAACTCTCTTTTCCAAAGATGAGTGATTCCTCAATCAGATATTAATTTTTTTTATTACTTTGTTGTTTCAGCAACATTAAATTTAAAAACTGTGCTTTTGAGTTAAAATATATATTTAGAATTTTAATAAATGACAAATTAAAAGGCATGAACATTTTTTTTTGTATCGAAAAAATATCGAACCGTGACACCAAAGTATCGAACCGAACCGAACCGTGAATTTTGTGTATCGTTGCACCCCTAATATATATATATATATATATATATATATATATATATATATATATATATATATATATATATATATATATATATATATATATATATATATATATATATATATTGTTTAGTATTAAGCTTTGCTTGTTCCATATTCAGTTTTTCAGCAAAATGTGTTTGAGTCCATAAGAAAAGATTCCTTCTTATATCTGAAGGAATAAATATATTTCAATAATTATTAACGTTAGCCTGCGACTTTGTTCCAGTTTTGAATTTTGGCCCATTGTGTATTTGAGTTTGACACCCCTGGTCTAGAGACAGTGGCAAAAAAAGCTGGAGGTGGCAGAGTTGAAAATTGAAAACAAGTGTCTGCTGTAGTTAGATCTAGTTTCTACCAACTCCGTCTCATCTCTAAGGCTAGGCAGTATGTTCTGCATAACGACCTGGAAAAGCTCATCCACACCTTTGTGACCTCAAGGCTGGATTACTGCAACTAACTTTATTTTGGTCTTCATTCTGCCCTCCTTCATAGACTGCAGACAGTCCAAAATGCTGCGGCACGCATTCTGACCAGAACTGGGAAGTTTGCCTGTATCACTCCTGTTCTAGCTGACCTACATTGGCTACCCATAAAATGCCGCATCCAATTTAAAATACTGCTGCTTACGTTTAAAATGACCAACAACACAGCACCGAGCTACCTTAAGGAACTCCTTAAATCATATGTTCCTGCTAGAGCATTAAGATCATCTACTCAGTTACTCTTGGTGCAGCCTAGATCTTGGCTGAAGTCTAGAGGTGACCGGGCGTTTTCCTTGCCTGCACCAGAGTTGTGGAATAACCTTCCGATTGTGATCCGGGCGTCCGATTCCATCCAATTTTTTTAATCACGTTTAAAAACCTATTTGTTTAATCTCGCCTTTCCTGCTTGTTAATGCTCGCACCTGACTCTTAGACTTACTCTATTTTTCCTTATACATATTTTTTATGGCTTGTGCTTTTATTATGTTTTTATTTGATGTGCATTTTATATTACCCCTGTGTATTAGTGGCATTGACCTGTGAGTATATTTGATACTTTGCTAAGGCCTTATAATACTCGTGTTACTTCTCTGTCTCTTATGTTAAGCACTTTGGTATACCGCTGGTTTTGAAATGTGCTCTATAAATAAAGATTGTTGTTGTTGTTGATATAATGTTAAAGCAATGGGTTTCAAACCTCTTAAATGTGTCTTTTTAGTCTTGTGAATAATTGCTTTTACATTTTACAGCATTTTTACTGATCATTCATTCTGAATGTGTGTTACAACTTTTATATTCAGGGAGTATCGTTTTCTGGCAGTTTCAGTCATGATGCAACTTTATTTTAGATCTTAAGGAAAGGACACAAGTCATTTATGTATAGCACACTTGGTACGCTCATCTCTGTGACTGGGTGTCAGATGTGTCTGAGTGTGTGTGCTTGAGTGTTCTTAAATGTGTGTGTTTGTGTGTGTATGTGTTAGAAAGCGAGATGACATTGTTCAACCCACAGAGCCCTTTTAAGGGATTATGAAGACATGTGTAGCCTCCCTGACAGTCACTCAGAACTGGAGTTCAGAATATTATGACTGCTATTATCAGATTGCTAAGCCAACAGGACATGTCACACATCAGCCCACACAAACACCACATAGTAAACAACATTTCATACCATGTCTCACAGCACACCACTGCCCATTAGAAAGAATATAGGCAACTGCTAATGCACTGACACTCATTATAAAAGTACTAAGCCAAATGTTGAGAAAATATTACACACAGCGAATGCGCCAAACGCTAACAAAACATCACATTTCAGAAGGTATAGGCCAAATATAAATGGCATATTACTCATGAAGAAAAAAGTGGCAAGTAGTAAGAAAACATCACAGACTGAAAAAAGACTGATATGGGTAGTGCACGAAGGACTAGAAAGAAAAGAACAAACCATAATTGAAGTGTATGCATAGAACACAGAGCCACATAGTAATGCAACATCATAGTATTGAAAAGACATAATGGGGATATATGGGATCACATTTTAAACAACAAAGGCCGAATGCTAACATATCACATTATGAATAAGCCTCCAAGGAGAAATTCAAATGGAAAAGTTGGGCTAATGCTAATATGCCACAACGAAAAAGCCCATGAAAAGTGACTTTAAAAGCATAACAAAATAAATATTACCAGTAAAATGTCTATCACAGAAAGAACAGGGAGTATACCTTATTAAAACAGACTAACATGGGCATAGCACATAAGAGCCTAAGGGAAACAAACAAGTCAGAACACATTGCATTTTGAGTTGAGGAAGGACATAAACAAGAAGCTGAACTTTCTTCATGCTCCTCTTCATCATGTGTTATTAACAGCACATTGCACAAAAACAACAAAACAACCAAATGTTAAGTGGATGCCACGCATTATGCAGAGTTACAGCTGAGATAAAATGCATTATTATATCAGTGACAATTTGCCCGCCCCGGCAACTATAGCTGCAGCATTTGGCTCATTTCTCTGTGAACAGAATGTCAGATACTAACACTGGGATATCAGGACAACTAGACAGCATCCTTGTCAAGTGTGTTTGGGTATCTAGACAGAGTAAAGCCTCTTAATGAGAATGTGTGCCAGTCAAAAACCTCACTAATGTGATCCAATAGACAATGCTGAATATCATTAAGAGAAAATGTATGAAAAGTGACATGAAAGAGGTAAATGACTTGCATGAAAGGAACCCAAGAAGAGATGGAGTTATATAAAAACTAAATGGATGTGCTCAGAGCTCAGCCACACGCGAGCCTTCTCTCTTTGTCACTGTTCTGCTGCCTTGGCCTTCAGCTGAAGCAAGAGAGATGAAAGAAACAGCAGAGACGAAGAAGGGAAAGTAGATGAGGATGAGGTGGGTAGGATGAACAGATTGCAGAGATGCAGGGATGGGGTGGAAAGAAAGACCGAGACAGAGAGGGGCACATAGAAAGGTGACGAGAGGAAAGATGAGTTGATTAAATGGAGGGGACCAGGAGGCCGTAGAGAGCCGGAGCTGTTTAATTGCTTCCAAGTTATTGTTTGTTTGCTTAACATCTTAATCCATGATGTAATTATTTGATTGCATCTACTAGATGTGTTATCAGATTACTGTTGGTTAGTAATGGCACAATAGCAAATTAAATGTGAATGGGCCTGCCTTTCAGTTCCAATCTGTTTGTGTAAGAGCAAATCAGGGAGAAGGAGTGGAAGAGGAAAAAAGGCAGGACACAAACAGAAGCAGGGGCAGGGCGTGTGCATGTTGACTATGTAAATTTGTATGATTTCATGCTGCAAGCCTCTGTTCTTTTTCCAGCACTAAGCACCCCTCTCTTTCCCTGAAGTCTAGCTGTTTATAATTAGCCGTTAACACGATTCATATTCTATTTAAATGAATTAATCTTGAAGACATTGTTAAACTGGCTGCACCTAGTAGGATTTGAACCCTGACAACAGAACTGAAGGCACGATCTGTTCTGAGCACATACAGCAACGTTTCCCACGATGGAATCGTTTTAAAATATTCCTTGACATATTAGCATATTTTAATAACTTGAGCTAAATCATTAATTCCCATGAAAAATACAATTTGCACTTCCTGATAATTCTACTGATCTACAATTTGGAACAATGTATAATTCTATGAATTATTGATATGCTGCAGTGCAGTTTCTCTCGTGTTGGGTTTCAAAAGCTTCAGTCAGGTAATCTGTAGTTGTGTTTCCGATGAGCTCGCACATATGTTTGTCTGTGCATATATATTTAACTGCATAAGATTTTTAATGTGAGTTTTAATGCACTAGAACATCTTTGATACTGACTCAAAAATGGAAATGGACTGGTGATTATGGGATTTTGTATTCTGTGTTTGGGCGCATAACACGAAAATCTGCTCTTTTTAGTCAATTATGAAGCCACATGCAGGGTGTGAAGGTCCCTTGCTGTCCTTTGAAATTCTCATGTTTGATCCAGTCAAGTCAGTGGAGCTAATTGGTCCTGTTTATGGTCATTTAATGTGCCTTAAATCCACCATCATAAACCGTACATTACATCTTTCTACTTTGAGGAACATATGCCCGGCAAAATTTAGAAACTCGCTGTCTTTAACACGTTCTGGGTACACTGCCATTGCTGCGCTAATAGTGTATAAATTCGAAACACTGGTGAATGGGAGACAACCCTGCACAGTGGCTTTCTCCAGGACTATATTTGTTGTGACACACACACACATACACACACTGAGAGACAGCAATTGGCTGGTAAACGGTGTCCTCTTTTTTCTTTCCAGCATAGTAAAAAGTTTCTATGTAGCTGCGTTTGACTTCCATTGTCACTAACAAGCTTTTAAAGCTGATGCAGATATGTACTTTGTTCTTTTAGTGCTTCAGCCTTTGACACGACAGGTTTTGTGTTTTTTTAAGGCAGGCTGAGGCACCGATATTGCTTTAATGGTTTTTGCCCTCATGTCTGTCAAAGAGCTTCATTTCTGCATTTGAAAATACTGTTAAATCTTAAGTAGGCTGCTCCTTACAGGCCAGTATAAGGGTCATATTTTACTCTCCTGTTTTATCACTCCTCATTTTTGCTACCGTGTCTCCCAAAGTCTAACTTGATCAGTCTGCTGGTGTCAACCTGTCAAAAAATCTGAAGGCTATAAAGTGGCTTTTTAAAAAAAAACTTTTGTCACCCTACATGCGCTTTTTGTCATCCCCAGCTACAACACTTTTTATTCGTTTATCAGCAATGGGAAATTTTTGGTGATCGATAGAGAGAAAAGAAACAACTTACTGACTTCTGACTAAGGTGTTAGATAAATGTCTTATACAGCGTGTCTCTTGATATAGGTCCTTCTCACATTTTTTGTCATAAAATAGCATGTTAACTTTATCCTGCTTAATTCTTATTGTAATATGTATTAGTGTGTGTGTGTGTGTATGTGTGTGTGTGCGCACGCATGTACGTGTGCATGTAGGAACCAGCTGAGAGTGCTGACTTTGGCTCAGAAACACCAAGTTTATATTTGGTTAAACAACCCCTGTGTAACCTTCAGCTTGCCCTGTAACCACCTACACAGACTAATAAACAATTGTGTTTTTTTCACTCCAGTACCCACAAAAGCCCACACAGCTACACACTCCTCAGTCATTCTGCCCACAGCCCACTGTCCTTTAATTGCTAATTAGTTCCACTAGATTTAGGAGGAACACTGCTGCTGAAACACACAACATGTGCAACAGTAGCTGCGTTTTTCTGCTTTGCATGTATTTTCGTGTGTCTTTGTGCGTGTTCAGGAACGCACACGTGTTTTTCTGTGAAAGACACAGACAGGTTTAGTGCCGGAGGCGATCACAGTCCTGAAACATTTATATCTCATTACCCTGAGAGAGAGGACTGGAGAGAGGGAAGAAGAGAAAGACAGAAGAGGACAAAGGGAAAGAGAAAAAGAACGGCGAGGATCAAAAGGACACAGGAGAGCGTGGGTAGAGACAAGAGCAAAAATAAGAGAAAGACAGAAAGTGATGATGAAATGACATCAAGGTCTGACAGAAACTGAATGAGTTAAAGTTAGTTACTTTGGACATTGTGAATGAATTCTAATAATAGCATTCATGTGTCTGTATGGCTGCATAGTGCTTCAGGTTTATAAAGACTGCCAGTGCTTGATTGCAGTTCTTGCTGGTGGCACAACCAGTTATAAGGTTTAGGGGGTAAATACTTTTTTCACATGGGGTCAGGTAGGTTTGGAGTCCTTTTTTTCATAATTGCCATTTGTATTTACTCTGTTTATCTTTGTCTAATGTTGTTTGATTATCTGAAATACAGTGGGGCAAAAAAGTATTTAGTCAGCCACCGATTGTGCAAGTTCCCCCACTTAAAATGATGACAGAGGTCAGTAATTTGCACCAGAGGTACACTTCAACTGTGAGAGACAGAATGTGAAAAAAAAATCCATGAATTCACATGGTAGGATTTGTAAAGAATTTATTCGTAAATCAGGGTGGAAAATAAGTATTTGGTCACCTCAAACAAGGAAAATCCCTGGCTCTCACAGACCTGTAACGTCTTCTGTAAGAAGCTTTTCTGTCCCCCACTCGTTACCTGTATGAATGGCACCTGTTTGACCTCATCATCTGTATAAAAGACACCTGTCCACAGCCTCAACCAGTCAGACTCCAAACTCCGCCATGGCCAAGACCAAAGAGCTTTCGAAGGACACCAGGAAAAGAATTGTAGACCTGCACCAGACTGGGAAAAGTGAATCTACAATAGGCAAGCAGCTTGGTGTGAAAAAATCAACTGTGGGAGCAATCATCAGAAAATGGAAGACATACAAGAACACTGATAATCTCCCTCGATCTGGGGCTCCACGCAAGATCTCATCCCGTGGGGTCAAAATGATCATGAGAACGGTGAGCAAAGATCCCAGAACCACACGGGGGGACCTGGTGAATGACCTGCAGAGAGCTGGGACCAAAGTAACAAAGGTCACCATCAGTAACACACTACAACGGCAGGGAATCAAATCCCGCAGTGCCAGACGTGTTCCGCTGCTGAAGCCAGTGCATGTCCAGGCCCGTCTGAAGTTTGCCAGAGAGCACATGGATGATACAGCAGAGGATTGGGAGAATGTCATGTGGTCAGATGAAACCAAAGTAGAACTTTTTGGTATAAACTCAACTCGTCGTGTTTGGAGGAAAAAGAATACTGAGTTGCATCCCAAGAACACCATACCTACTGTGAAGCATGGGGGTGGAAACATCATGCTATGGGGCTGTTTTTCTGCCAAGGGGACAGGACAACTGATCCGTGTTAAGGACAGAATGAATGGGGCCAAGTATCGTGAGATTTTGAGCCAAAACCTCCTTCCATCAGTGAGAACTTTGAAGATGAAACGAGGCTGGGTCTTCCAACATGACAATGATCCAAAACACACCGCCCGGGCAACAAAGGAGCGGCTCCGTAAGAAGCATTTGAAAGTCCTGGAGTGGCCTAGCCAGTCTCCAGACCTCAACCCCATAGAAAATCTGTGGCGGGAGTTGAAAGTCCGTGTTGCTCGGCGACAGCCCCAAAACATCACTGCTCTTGAGAAGATCTGCATGGAGGAATGGGCCAAAATACCAGCTACTGTGTGTGCAAACCTGGTAAAGACCTATAGTAAACGTTTGACCTCTGTTATTGCCAACAAAGGTTATGTTACAAAGTATTGAGTTGTATTTTTGTTATTGACCAAATACTTATTTTCCACCCTGATTTACGAATAAATTCTTTACAAATCCTACCATGTGAATTCATGGATTTTATTTTCACATTCTGTCTCTCACAGTTGAAGTGTACCTCTGGTGCAAATTACTGACCTCTGTCATCATTTTAAGTGGGGGAATTTGCACAATCGGTGGCTGACTAAATACTTTTTTGCCCCACTGTATATGGAAAGCAGAGAGAGCAAATACTTTTTCACAGCACCATATCTCCTTTTTGAGAAGTTAAAAGATTTATATGTCAAATTACAAATGATCATTTTTTTCATAATTTTGTTTGCATACTTTGAAACTTCTGTTTTGTTTTGTTTTGTTTTTTTGTAAGGTTCATAACGCCAATTTTTCCCCCAGATGTGCTTGATTCATGGGTGTAGCGTTCTCATTTCATTTCATACAACGTGTTCTCTGTCAGACTGATGAAAACAGTACAGTAGGAGCTTTGTTTGCTTGTTCCTTGAACTGAACTGTTGTGTTTTCAATTACTTTTAAACATTAAATTGCATCTTTTGTTCGGTTTTATTTGTCCACGGAAATTGTATTTTTGTATCTTCACTCATCGTCGATCATGCCAGTGAATTACATGGTTCATGGATGGGCTATATGCTCAGTGAAGTATGCGATACAGACCATTCTGTCAGGTTAGAAAGAGTCTGAAAGCTGTGGAGTACCGACAGCTGATACAACATTTTGTAACATTTACATGATCACAGCACTTCTTGGGCTTTGGACCTGAAAAATTCCCAGTTCTGGTCCAGTTAATAGAAAACTAAATCAAAAATCGAATTCTTGCAATCATGTCTTCAAGAAACATATCTATTAAGTATGTTAAAGAACATAAATAACAAAGTAAAACTTGAGATGTTAGAACATAACTAAGAATAGCAGAAAATGCACACCAACCCAATAAAAACCTTTATTCTGTTCCTTTCCTCCATCTTTCGACATTCATCAGTCTGCACATAATCTGCGATTTCTGCCTCAGACACACATTCTTGAAATAACAAAAGCAACAGATAAAATAAGTCGTATGCATGGACGGGCAATTTCACTGAGTAAAAACAGTGCTTTAGTGGCTAGTTTGGGTTTTCTTCTTTGGCTTCATAAATACTGTGGAGAGATTTATGCAAACAATGACTTCAGAGTGGCACGGGAAATATTACGAAACATATTTGAAGTAAATCAATTTATACATGTTTGCCTTATACCCTTTTTTCCCATGTGTATTTGCACGTTTCAACAATTTCTTGCATCCATTCCCCCTTTTTCTAGCAAAATATTTTTAAAAAAATGAGAGGTGACTTTTTGCACAGTGCAGTTTGTGATTCAAATATGATGGCAGCATATTCCCTGGCTCTGTATAATTTGCATAAAAAACTTCAAATGAAAAAACATGATGCTTTATTTTTTCTTCATTTCTCTAGTGTTCCTTTCCAGTTTAGTTACACCCCCTTCTGTGCAGTAATTGTGGTGATGAAGCATTAAGTGCCTCCAGTGGTGCTGTTGAAACAATATTTTTACCACCATTAAGGTAATGCTTCACATCTGTGGCTCACCAATGCATGCAAACACAAACATAAATTCTGGATAAAACTTAGCACCCAGTGATGGCTCTGTAAAATACTATAACTGTAATGAAGTATTTTCCATGTTGATGTGAAGCCATGCTTTAGAGGTAGCTTCACCAAGATTTCATTTTAACTCTGCTAAGGTTTCTTTGTTCCCTTCGTCCTCAATAGAGACACTACACAGTCCCGCAGGTGGTTTCAGATTTTTTGACTGATTACACCTCTGCTCAGGTTGAAGTTGGGTAAAGCTATTCTGTGAATTGGATAAGGTACTTCACACACAGTACTGAGAAAAGGACTAATCAGCCAAAAGTCAGCCAAATCACCTGTGTGATTTAACGATGGGTGTGCGGAGCCTGTAACTATAGTGCAAAGGAACCATGTCCTGAAATGCTACACCAAAAAAGAAAAAGTACACACAGCTGTGTCTCTTTAAACCAGATGCTGCAAAAGTTAGGGTTTTATTGTGTTTCTCCCAAGTGCTTGGCTTGTTTAAATTTCCCTGTAAGCAAAACGAAACCTTTGAAAGTTGCACCTGATTACTCTCTCCTCCACTGTACCATTAAATCTGATTATGCTTCTATAGTGTGGCATATTTTTACCTTGTTTGTAGGTAATGTTCCCTCGTAGTGTGTGTAATGGCTTTTAAACCTGTGATTAGAATCGTTCAGATCTGTGTAATTAACCTGAGTAACTCCCTGCAACATTTGCATATGCATCATTTACATTATAACACTGGTATACTGTAAAATGTCCATCCTCACAATACAAAAAATGTCATATTGAGTTCTAGAGCATGGCAATTTTATGCATCTTTAATATCAAAGTATATTTGATTCATTTCAAATGATCAAAACTATGTTTATTAGGTAGAGCAATTTTCCTGAATCTGAGGAGTCAACATTACTGTGAAAAAACACTTCCACTATTCATTCAGTGAGAAAATCTCAGATTTGGCACAAGTAATGCTAATAACCTCTCCAACACCCACAATAAATTGGGAAGGAATTAAATGGAACTCAAAAAGTAAATGAAACTAGATGCCTAAATCAGCTGAAATTACAATCTGCAAAACAGGCTAGGACTTTTTAGTTCTAATGCTGAATAGCAGCTTGCCAGTGAAAATATGCAACACTTTCTATAAACTAATTTATGTGTGATTGTAATAAAAAAAATCCTACGATGCCCATGAGAAACCATACCATTTTTTTGCTACTTTAACCATATTGAACACTTTTGTATGTGCACAAGATGCCATTTATTACATCAGTTTTACTACTTCTACTATTTTTTTTAAAAGAAAATAATCAAAACATGGTAAATGGACAAAGAAAAACAAAAGAAATAAATCTCATTAGCTTGACTTTAGCAAGGTAGACAACAAGGTGTAGTTAATATGTGATGTGAAATATTGTTAGAGTGAGTTCATAGAGTCAGTTGTAGCCTTCTTAAATGTTCCCTGCATTGTCTCTGCAACAAATTGTATCTTCAGCCATGTTTTCCCTTAAATATTTTTTGCCAAAGAAGTGAGCTGGTCCAGTTCACTTCTTACAGGGTGTAGTCACAGCTTCACATGTGCTTTACAGTTGTGGTCATAAAAATGTTGAAAAATAATAATATGCAGTTGAAATATAGTTTAGAAATATTATTGCGATCGCATACAGGCAGCAGTGCGACTTCATCACCACGGACAGTGCCATGAAAACAGCAAGGCAAGGCACTGACTGCGATACCTGACTGTATTAAATTACTAACCAGCAGGGCATAAAAGGACCTGCATGTGTGTGTGTGTGTGTGTGTGCGTGCGTGCGTGCGTGCGTGCGTGCGTGCGTGCGTGCGTGCGTGCGTGCGTGCGTGTGTGTGTGTGTGTGTGTGTGTGTGTGCGTGTGTGTGTATCCTAAAGGCAGTGACAGGAACAGGGAGAGAGAAAGTAGTCCAGTAATCACAGGCTGCCCTATTACAGGCAACATTTTTCTGACTATTATACTCTGTGTCACTTTTGCCCTAACCTGCCAAATCTATGATGTTTTCTATTAACTTTACCTGAATCCACCCGACCTGCACAGAACAGGAAGGTTAATGCAAACATCTCTAAAATGTTGGATCATCTTCTTGAAAATTAACTTGTCGTCCAACTTTCAAAAGAGATTTTTATTATATTTAGCAAATTATGATCCAGGGAGGTTTGATTTTGTAATTGTGTCTCTAGCTAAGTAGCAAGTGTAGTGTACTTCATGCTTCTTCTTGAAATGCTGGTTTTCTGCTGGCACTTTGTGTTTTGACAGATTATTAATACATTAACAAAAATACATGCCAAATGAATCACATTGTGCAAGAATTAATCAAAATGGGGAATATATTGAAGTTCAAGTGACATCTTTATAATTTTGTGTGCTTATTGTGGTAAAATGTGCCCTTAAATGATTTCCTTTCCCTTCATGACTTATTGATGAATTTCTAGAAGCCATTTGTAAGTTCTGAATTAACTAAGTTGGCTGATGGAAAGTGCTGTGTGTCCTTGTATGTCCTTCGGAACAGTCTTTGAACTGACTTGACAGTCTTTGAATCAAGGGACCATAGTTAGCTAGTCACCCTTTGACCTGCAGAGACAGCAAAGCATTTTTAAAGTTGTTCCAATGATGATTTTTCTTAATGTTTGGAGTAGAATGCAAACTCACACAGCCAATAAACACATAGCTCCGTAGAGGTATTCAACTTACCCCAAGTGGACACACTGTATCACTCATTCACACTACATTAAAAATGTCTGCAACATATCATTCTGTCCTGTAAAACCATGATACAGATAAAACCACAATATAAAATATAAATTACAGATAAAAAATAACTACATAATATAAATGCAGAGCCAGATGAAAATCACACTAATTAGCCTCGAATGGCAGGTTAAACAAGTACGTTTTTAGACGTGATTTAAAAGATTAAATAGAATCTGATGCGCAAATGCCTAGAGGAAGATTATTTCATAATTTGAGTGCGGCAATGGCAAAGGCACGGTCTCCTCTGGTCTTCAGCCGAGACCTAGGTTGCACTAAGAGCAGTTGACCCGATGATCTTAGTGCTGTCTTAGGGCTATACAGACAGAGGACATCAGCTAAGTAATCAGGTGCCATATTATTTAGGATTGTTTAAGTAAACAATAAGATTTTAAAATCGATTTGATATTTGATAGGAAGCCAATGTAAGTTGGCTAGAACAGGGGTGATGGAATCATACCTTCTAGTCAAGAGACGTGCTGTGGCATTTTGGACCAACTGCAATCGCTGAAGGAGGGAAGAGGCCCAAGTAAAGAGAGTTACAATAATCTAGTCCTGAAGTGATGAATGCATGGATACATTTCTCTAGATCTTTGCGTGGTATATAAGGTAAAATCTTAAATTTTTGGCACTCGGTGATCAATTGTTAGTAATTGTAGTGACCAACTAGTTTCCCATAGACTGAGGGTTCAACAGTGACTAAAAACAACCTTAACTTGTCAGTGTCCAGTTTTTAAGGGAAATGTGGCATGTGAAAATCAATCAACTTGTCTCAACTGATTATATTCCTATATAATGCCAGGGTGTCCTGGCATCTAAGCCATATTAAAGTTAAGTCACCATCCTGCAGTAACCACATTTCTGTTTGTGGAAGAATTCCTGTTTTTCTGTTCCATATCTTTGGGGTTCTGGCAACAGATTTGCAATTTTTAGCAATTTATCACAGTTAAACACAGTTTACTGTATTATCACAAACAGAATGAACTAAATTGCAAAATTTTCCCCATTTAATCACAAATTGACTGATAGCAGCCTGAATCAGTGTTATTTTAAAAGTCAAAGCCAAACCTGCTCCTTGTCACAGAAGCAGCCATTCCAAAAGACAACAAGATCACAAGCTCATTGCAAATGGCCACAAGACCTTTGGCACATGCCATAGTAACTTCAGTGACACAAATCATGTTGCCATATAGGTTTTTTTTTCCCAATAAAGGCTTAAAAGTTTAATAAGTTGCTAATCCTAGCAGAGCTGAAATTCTGAGCCGCTAATGTGTCCTAAAAGTTGGCCTTTGCTTGCTCTGTGATTAATTTGACTGTAAATATAATTCACTGAGTGGTCCAAATTTGTTTTTCGTTATCGGTTTTGCATCACCTTAACTCATTTGCAGGAAAGGAAGATAATTTTAACATCTAGAAGGGAAGGTGGCATGCAATGTCACTCCCTGAACAGTTTCTGTGTTCTGAAGAAATATTCTAGAATTGTTTGCTTCAATCACGTTTAAGAAATGCGGCAATGGCAGAGTGCAACATAAAGCAGCAGCAAGCTGTCACACCTCAGTGACTAGAAAATGACATGGTTGAAGTTAGGTCTTCATTGTTTTTAGAAACGGGAGGCAAGCCTGTTGTCAGTAGGAAGTGGGTATATCAGGGTTGTTTTATGTGTAAAAAACAAGAACAAATGTCAGATTTTTACTGCTGAAAACAGTCTCACATAAAGTGTCTCGTACACTTAATCATGGGTCATTTTCACCCATGTAGTGAATTCATTGCAATAAGATGACTGAAGTCTTTATTTCTGCACTAATGGAGGCAATCAAATGCCAGACGGCAGAACAGCTTTGCTGAATAAGAACCATCTTTACATTTGTTGGTTGTTATATAACTCCAATAATCATCAAACTGATTATCAGCTCTTGCTCTGCGATGGGACTTTTATGGATAAGTTTTTCTTTTCTTCTTTGTCACATGCTTGTAGGGACTAAATTGAGAGAGTATGTTTTTATTCTGCCTTCAAGCTCTACAGACTCTATGGAGGTTCTTGTGTATTTTTATAATTAAAAATAATCTACCTGCTTAACAATCCAAGCTCTTGTTCTTATTCGAAAAAGGAGGAAACCAGGAAAACAGTGAGATAACATGAACATTGTTAAAAATAATCACTCTCCTGACCCACCCACAGCCCAGTAAAAGCCTTTGTAGTTATTGTCCCCCAAAGACGCATGAACATATAGTTTAAAAGTAAGAAATCTGGCAATAGTGCTAAAGAAAACAAATTCTAGTAAGGTGGATGATGCACACAGTATTAAAAACTGTGAGTGCTTCTTAAATATTTTTAAAGGTGTGCAAGAATTTGAAAATCTGGCACCAGACTGATAATGTGGTGCCCAATACAAGCATTGAAGACACCTTATGTTCCCAAATCAATTCTACTGAGATCTGTTTAAAATCATTTTCCAGTCTGGTGTGCAGAAGAACAGAGTTGTGTACCTATTTTGCTGGCGCCTCGTGCCATGCAGGAAGATTTAATTAAGGCACCCACACTGAAGCATGCATAATTGCACTATGTTTTTGGAGAGGCACAGCACATTCCTCAAATCAGAGACTGCACACAGTATACAGATGTAGGAGAGTGTAGCAACACAGTTCTGAGGCAAAAGTGGCGTCAGTGAAAGCGCAGCTGAGCACGACTCCAATCTGTGATTTCAGATTTCATTGCTTAATCAGTGCATATGGTTGTATCAGAGTCACTTCTGTTTTTGTTATTTTGCATACTCCTGGCAGTACTGCAAATAGTCCCGGCAGGTCAAGGAAAAATCCTACTTCACTCTGTAAAATTGGAATGTCTACACTTTCAGTAGATAAGCCATTTATTTGTATTGAATGTCAGAAATGAGTTGTTCACCTGAATAGCACAAAGCTTCATGATATAATTCCAGGGCAGCAGGACCATTTAATTCCTGCCCCCCTCGTGTGCCACAGAATCCTTCCTTCCTGACAGCAACCTTCTGCCAGTACTTTATGGCTGTATTGAAAGTTGATCTCACCTACACTTCTCTCTTTCTCTGACTCTCTATCTTTCTCTCTGTTCCCCTTTCTATCGGTATTTCATAAATGATGTCTCTTTCACTCCGTCTTTCTCTCCCTTTCCATCTCTTCAGTATTTTATAGCTGTTGTAACAGCCACCTGACCTTTCTTCTTGGTGATTACTTTATAATGAGACCACAACTCCCTCCATCTCTCTCTCCTTACTGCCCGCCACCTTTCCAGTCTCCTCTCATCATTGTACATGTGTCAGTTCTCTTTTTTAAGACTATTTTTAAAACTTTTGTTATGCAAGTAGAGCAGAAGTAGAAGAATGAGAAAGAAGAGTAGATTAGCAACATTTTTGCAAATCATATTAACACAGTAACGACTTAGGTGATGCAATAATTCTCCAGTGAGTCCTATTAAACAACACTAAAAAAATGCCAGCGGTTCTCCATCTCCTGGAGTTTTCTATCTTGCTTTATTTTTATTTCTATTTTTATTTTTTATGTGTCTATGTGTGTGTTCTTCTTCTGAGAGCAAAAACATTAGATCCATCAACTTCTCTCAAGAAAAAAAGAGAAACTACCACTTCTCCTCTCAGACAACCAGAGGTAAAGCAGTTATTAATCACTTGTGAAATACTGAAAATAATCAGGGGCATAACACTGAGGAGGCCCAATGCTGGATCCATGGCAACAGACTTGGAGACAATATTGATCAGTGGATAGTGTGTATCAGAGGTGTATTCGTATAGTAAATGGCTTGTCATATTAAATGAACTTGCATTTAATATTCATTGCAGTTACAAGTGTGTGTGTGCAAGTTGTCTAACTGTTGTCTTCAGTAACTCGTTTGATAGTGATCACCATAACAACCATCGCTCTGTTTAAATTAACTGAGCCCTACTAAGATAATTAAGTTTACCGAAGAAGCAGTATCAAAACCTGTTGCTTAAGAAGTCTGGATTCAGCTGCAGTGCGTACATACTGTCTACATGAAAGCACTTTACATCCATGGCTACTAAATTGATAAGAGATTAGGAACATAACTGGCAAGCTCAACTGATGGCTGTCTTAATGCTCCTATACACACATCCTGTAACTACCTAACATTGGCATTAGGATCCTGTTAATATTGTGTAACTTGATGAAAAAAAGTTTTAGCTCCTTGTTATCTGACAAAGGGAAACAGTTCTTTAGCCTTCTGAAATGACAACTCTTTCCAGCACAATTTCTCAGCTGTATCAAACTACATAATTAAGCTAACCTTCACTCCATAGAACTTTCTTTCAGAGCTGACATTTCATCACAGCAGGAAAAGCACAGGTGTAATAAATAAGCCGTAACAGTAACTAAGTTCCATTAAGAATTCCATTAATCCATGTTGGTCAGCAGGCATGTACAATAACAGTCACTTAGCAAAGGTGTTACTTGCAGCCGTCAAAATCCCGGGAGTGAAAACGTTTCAGTGGATCAAGAAACTTTGTGTGCTTGTCATTATGCTTCCTCCCTCTTTACATGGCCCTGAAATTATTCCTGACAGCAAATATAGCGTGAGGCTTTCTATAGTGATGAAAATGTGAAGTCTTTTAACAAGTACAAATGATGTGTGATGTGGCATGTGACATGGCTTGAATGTAACCTATGGTAACCAAAAGAGTTATAATTATCATCTGCAAACAATTACAGCAATTTCTGTATCATAACCATGAATCAGGACTACTCTACACCATTTCTTTCTACTTCATTTGATAAATACCCTGTTTACCACTGAACGCTAAGGACAAGAGAGCCATACCTGTATTTAGTAAATTTGTATGTTTTACTTTACACCTCAAGGTAGCAAGACTTGTATCCATTTGTGTTATCTCATATATAGGGTTACAGGCTGAATGATGATGTAACTCTTACATTGACAGTTCAGAAAAATTTTATTTGAAGAGCAAATACCCTGAGCTCTGATCGCACCAGGAGCATGCCATAACACCTATGAAGGGGAAAAAAAGTAGATAAATTACCCAGGAATACATAGGAATTTCTACATTTTCAGCTTTACTAATAGTTTATGACCCCATAATTACCACATTGCCTGCAAACTGTAATAAAGCGCATTACTCAAATCTAGTGAGGTGTTGAGAAAACCACAGTTTATGGTTATGTGGGCGAACGCAGCAAACTCCTGGATCAAAAGTGTCTAGACACAGCATGTGTTAATCTTCAGGCATGCGCACACACAAATGCAATCAGGAAGCCTGTGATGTGTCAGACTCACTGGAAGACAGTTATTCTTGTTTTGACTCCCACTCACACATAACCAGTACACCCCTGCCCCCCCTCAGCCCCCGATCTCTGACAAACACCACCCAGGGAGAAGAAATCAGAAGAGAGCAATCAAGCATAGAGGATATGTCTCTGCAGGAGGGACAGAGAAGAGACGAGGAAAGACAAAATGAGAGCGCAGAGAAATAGATTAAGAAACACTGAGGCAGAGAGAACAACAGAATCAGACAGACAAACGTCTGTGTAAAGAAAACCTGTCTGTAGTCCTGATTTTTGTGATGTTATTGATTATTTTCTGCTTTTCAAAAGACCTCAAATATACCATTCTCTTTGAACTTTTTTTGTTCTTATTTCAAGTTTTGATAACTCTACTCTGATTATAGCACAGTATTAAAAGAATTACACAACTTTCCCATTTTGATTTAGACACCCATCTAGAAATATTAAGTGAATGTTTTCAAACAGAGAGTTCTGAGAGGTTTTTCAGAGTTTTGATGACATTATTTTCCTTTGTGCCAAATAATGTCTACTCCTGCATTTTCACCATTACTTTTAAAACAAGTACACATATAAAAATGTACTACTTCAGTCACAGCCACTGCAATACAAGTGAATACTACCATACATGTGTTACCCTTGTGACTGTCTACATCTGTGATTATGCTCAAAAAAGTACCAAGTGTACGGTGTACATTTTAGGACATTTTCAGGTCTCAGGAAAAAAGTTGTCAGGTCTCAGTTTCACATGAAAAAATGTCAGGTCTCAGTTTCACATGAAAAAAATGTCAGGTATCAGACTCACATGAAAAAATGTCAGGTCTCAGTCTCACATGAAAAAATGTCAGGTCTCAGTCTCACATGAAAAAATGTCAGGTCTCAGTCTCACATGAAAAAATGTCAGGTCTCAGACTCACACGAAAAAATGTCAGGTCTCAGAACACGAGCTATCAGACAGAGAGAAAATCTTCCTGCAGGTGGCGCTGTTGTCACGTCCCACCAATGACTGTAGTGACAGCTGCAGTCACGGAGAAACTTGCGTATCTCTGTTCGGGAATAGCAGCTAGAGCGTAGGCTCTGAGAGGAGGGCCAGCGTTTACACTTCGAAAACACGACCGAGTGTTTTAACCTGACAGCCTGAGGTGTTCTTCAGTAAACTGGACTACCCGACAGAAGGACCCGAGGCCCCGCTGCACTGTTTCGGTAAATTAAATGTGTTTGTAAGCTACTCCGTAACTACCGTCCTTAGCTAGGTCCTGAGATCTAGCTAGCTAAGATGTCAGGGTTCGTTTAGCTAATCTGTGCAGGTGAATGCATTTACTAAAGAAATCAAGAGAAACGCCCCGGGCTGCTCAGTCACTAATTACTGTTACTGTACTTTTATTACAAGTATTATACTGTAAAAGCAACAGGCTGCACCCTGCTTCAGCTCCTGTGCAGAGCTGAATATTAAATATGTGCAAACAACGGCATGTTTTCAGTCTCTTGCCACATCTGTAAAGACAGTAACAATTTTTTTTAAAAGCTTGTACTTCAGTAACTCCTCATTAATCAGGAACTATGGATTAAAGTACTATAGTGTACTGTAATACTGAAAAAAATGTAAGAGAAGAACTTCAGATCCTGAGTGAGGACAGAAGAATCAGCTTTATTTCAATTTTGAGGGATAAAATTGATATCTGAGTTTGATGGTTCTGTTCTCTTTGTGATTACAGGAGCTGCCCTCAGATTCAGACCTCAGCCCCATCGAGTGACAGCAGACAGATCATCCAACATGTTCATATGTTAACTGTAAAATGAACTGATGAAAACAGTACAAAGGTTAGAGTACCACATGTGCTGTAGTGAAGGCTGCAGCTTCATTGATAAAGTTAAAGACAAAAAAACAAAAGGATTAATCACCCATGTAACTGTGTCACTATATATCAGCATTAACAGGACCTCAGTTTGTATCTCAGACCTGCACAGCTTCCGTTTTAAACACTTGATGTACTCAGCTGCATGAAGAGCATATGAGATTTTGTCTAACACAATTAAATAAAACCTGATGAAGGTCAAAGGTCATCACTTGTATGTTGAACTACAAACTTGTCATCTGGAATTCATTCACTGTTTTTTGCAGATAGTGTGTTATTTACCATAAAGTGATTCAGAGTTATTCATACCAGAGTAACCAGAGAGGATCATATATTTTTAAATATATAACTTTCTACAGGACTGAATATCATATATTTATATAAAAGTCTGGAGCCTTTGGGGAGTATCCGAGTATTTATAACATTACACAAAGCAAAGGTCTCATCACAGTGTTCATGAAATGCTGGGTTTATCCATCTCCTGGGGTGGGCCTATGGAGGAGTGCTGAAGATTTCCCTGTGAAGGAGCTGCTGGTGAAGATCATGAGTCCTGCTTGATCAATGCGATGAGCTTCAGTCTTCCTGGTGTTTCTTAAATGATGCCTTTTTGAGTGGGTCAACAGAACTTATGGCACAGGACAGCTGTGATGAAAGAAAGGGAAGAAGTTTCTCCAAACCTCTGGACCCAGGAAACCCAGCTTGGTCCTGATGGTCTCCCTCACTAGTTTCTCTCCAGGGTGAATGTAGCTGTTGATATAATATGGACTCTATTATTAAATGAAAAGAACAAATTAGACTACACTACTGAAACCTTCTGCTGATGTTTTTAAAGTCTCCATGTTACCAGGATGTAGAGATTTAAACAGTTTTAGATCAATTACACTCACAGTCTTATGTTAAAATCTCAAAGGACAGCATTATATTTTTGATATTAACAGTAACTCTGGGCTTCTGTAGAGTGTGCAGATGATCTCATCGTTGTCTAAAAATGTATAACAAAACCTAAAGAGTGCTGAATGCTTCAATAACACAGACTATTAGAGTAGCAGGTGTGTAGCATCGCTAACTAGCTAGCAACAAGCCTCCAACACAGTGCGTATGCTAGCGGCTAATCTAGCAAACAAATTAACAACAGAGTGATTTTAGAACTATAAGATGATAAACTGTGTGTCTTTTTTTTATAACAGTGACATGGTTGTATTTACCTTAATTAAACGAGTCGTCAGTCGCGGTAAACCAGCAAAAAAAACTTGAGCAGCCGGGCTACGTAAAAAGTGTAGGGGGCGTGTTTGCGGTCATGTCCAGCGGGTGTGTGGGCGGGAGCGTTACAGGGGTCGTTCCACCCAGTGTTGCCAACTTAGCGACTTTGTCGCTATATTTAGCGAGTTTTCAGACCCCCTTAGCGACTTTTTTTCTAAAAAGCGACTAGCGACAAATCTGGCGACTTTTTCTGGTATTATTGGAGACTTATTTATGACGACTTTTTGACGTGAACACGCATATCGCTCTTACTCTCAACAAGCAGCGGTGCTGCCGTGGGCGCCTCACCCGTGCCAAAGCGCTCCCAGGGAGAGGATAGTCCTTCCCCAGCTGCTATCAGGGCAGGAGACGTTCACACCTGTGCGTCCAAACGGCAAATGAATCGCGCATGAGCGAAGCCTCTGCTCCCACATTGACTGTAATGCAGTCAGTTCTTTCTTTACTGTTATGCTGTTTTGTGGACCACAAGGTTTAAAACTACTTAAACACACACTCTCACACACAAATTAACTCCACTAGAGTGCCAATTTCGGGTCACTTTTGCCGTTCCAGGCCCAGATAAAGGAGCAGGGTTGGAATTGTGACATTAAAAAACAATAATTGCTAAAAGAAATTTAATTTGTAGTTCTAAATAAATTCTAACTGCATTTAGGACGTTTTTTACTCACTTTATGTCTCTTCCATAGAGACATAAAGTCTGTTATGTCTGTTATAAATGTTATTTCTCTCTCCAACAACGTAGGTTACAATTACATTAGCATGACAAATTATGCAAATTAGGTGATGACGTCATCTGGCGACTTCTAGCGACTTTTAGGACAGCCAATAGCGATTTTCCTTACTAAGGAGTTGGCAACACTGGTTCCACCTCAAGTCACTACTCCAAATTTGCAAGATGGCAGCCTCCATCTGAGACTGAGACCTGACATTTTTTGGTGTGAGTCTGAGACCTGACATTTTTTCATGTGAGACTGATACCTGACATTTTTTCATGTGAGTCTGAGACCTGACATTTTTTCATGTGAGTCTGAGACCTGACAACTTTTTTTCCTGAGACCTGACGATGTCCTAAAATGTATGCTAAATATCTGACTGTATTATTATATTCTCCATTACTGATTTTACATTGTGGAAAGAGTTGCAAGTCTTATTCCTAGTGAGTAATATGACTTTCACATGTCTGATAATATGAAAACAACTGTTTACTGAGTTATTTTGGATGGAAACAATAGTGTTGTTACAGGTAATCACAACTAGGGTTGCCAACTCCCTGAGAAATAAATAAGGGACACCTCGTGGCCAGGGCCGGGCGACCCAGTTGTCTTCACCCTTCCCAGTGTGGTGAATTTTTTAGCTCTTTTTTTGTGTGTGAAATTATTTTTTTTAACCATTTGACTTGAATTTGATTTAAGTAGATGCGTATTCTTTGTGATATCAACACATGGGAAACAAAAATCATTTAGCCATTTATTTTTAGCTCAAAATGACAACATTAACACAATAAAACAGGTCTCTTTCTTAAACAGAAGCCTGTCATGCTTAACTTTTGATAATAAAAGTAAATCTTTCTTTAAAAGAACTCTGTCCTGCTTAACTTAAAATTATATAAATTAATAGAAAACAATAGAAAGAAAAATATTCTTGTAACAGTGCACATTTAGTGCATTTAGTGCAATTGGCTTCAGCAGAGGCATTATTTCAGCTTTTGCTCCCGTTTGTAAACCCACTTGTTCCCATGATTACGCATCATAACTCATCATCATTATTCATCTATGTATTACTTTTATGTATTACTCATCTATTTGTTGTAATCATCTATCCTTGCAGTTGTTTATTACACAAAATAAATTATATTATCACACTTCTGGCCACATAGCGCTGATATTCACTGCACATGCCCATTTTAACCTTAACCAGAGGGTTTAAAAACAAACAAACCAGTGTTTACCATATCTGGTTCTGCCGTGGCCTGGTAGACAAAAATTGGTTAAGGGTTCCCCGAGCTTTCACGCCCCTCATGTTCTTCATGTGCCCACCATTAGAAGCATGCCTATGGAAAAAGTGCGCCGGCACACAGTGCAGTGCGCTTTATAGGTGTTATCGTGAACTTTTCCAGCCAGGTGTTTTCCTTTTCCCATTCTTCCCTGCACTTTTGCAGCCTTTTTTTTCTTTCTCTGAGAGGCACAAACATTGCTGGTCTAATGCCTGGCTCACACTGTGCGATTTTTGGCCCATTTTGAGCCGATTTTTGAGTCGTGATCGGCCCGATTTTGGCCTTCATCGTGCATAATGTAGTATACGTGGGGTAACGAGAAGCGATTAACACCTCACGACCAGCTCCCGATCATCAATCGCTCGTGAGGGTGTCACCGCAGCCGCTCACACTGCTCACGCGCAAACACGTAAACGTCGGTGAAAAAGACGGAGCAGCACGGCTGTGCAGCGTGTGATCTGGACACAAGCGATGGAGGCACAACTTGTAGAACTTTGGAAAGCTCATCCGAGCCTTTTCGATGTGGCATCACCAAATTATCACGACCACAACAACCGTGAAAATAGTTGGATTTACATTGCCGCTCAATCACAGCTGCCTGATCATGTTTGTCATTAGTAATTTAGCAATGTTAATGGGGGTGTGTGTCTGTGTGAGTGAAAGACAGAGAGGGAGAGCGAGCGACAGATTTTCTGTTATAACCTTCATTTTATGGAGGCACAGTGTGACTCAGGTCGCATCAGAGGATCGGGCGGTATAGTGTGAGACCCTGCATCGTGACCTACGAACTTATAACCCATGCGAGCCAATCGTGCAGTTTGAAAATCGCACAGTGTTTGCCCAGCTTCAGGTGTACTGTCGTCTGAGACTTGCACCGCAGTGTCGGCGTTTGTTTCCCTGTTGGCCATGCTTTTTGTTGTGGTCATCTGTTGTCTTCCGGTATTTTCTCCGCAAGCGACCTTTCCTCAACCAATGAGATGAGCGGTAATCTGAATTGTCATACTCGAATTGTCATAAGTGTGCTGTCAGCTCATTGGTCACAAAGCAGGGGCGGGGCTGGGAATTATGGTTTCAAACAAAGCGTTAATTACATTAAAACTTATAGACTACTTTTGATTCTCACTGTATTACGGGACAAAGTGCGTCCCTTATTAGCTCAATACGGGACGTGTACTTTTGTTTCTAAATACGGGACGATTCCGTTTTTTAAGGGACGGTTGGCAACCCTAATCACAACAGATACATCTATGAAACTGCTGAGCTTATTCAGTACACATTCACCACATTATTAGGTACACTTTGATACTAACCCTTTTGCCTCTAGAATTGTTGTAATTCTTCATGGCACAACTTCAACAAGGTGTTGGAAACAATCCTCAGAGATTTTGGTTCATATTGATAGGACATCAACATATAGTTGAGGGAAGCCATTTAATACTGTGAACACAATGTCATGTTCGAGAAACCAGTCTTAGATTATATGAGCTTTGACACATTCTGTTTTATCCTGCCATCAGAAGATGGATACAAGGTGGTCATAAAGAGATAGTCAGCAACAATTATCAGCTAGGCTCAATTCATTTATTAGAGGCCCAAAGTATGCCAAGAAAATATGCTCTCACCAACACATCACCAGGATGGATTCATGCTTTCATGTTTTTAAGCCAAAACCTGACCCTACCATCTGAGAGTCACAGCAGAAGACTCACCAGACCAGTCAGCGTTTTCTTCTATTGTCCAGTTTTAGAGCCTGTGTGAGTTGTAGCCTCAGCTTCTTGTTTTTATCTGACATGAGTGGCAGCCAGTGCGATCTTCTGCTACTGTAGCCCATCCGCTTCAAGGTTTGACATGCTGTGGATTCATAGATGCTTTTCCACATGTGCTGGTTGGTTATTTAAGTGAGTGTTGCCTTCTTGTTGGCTGGCATGAGCAAAGCATTTTCACCTGCCACTCACTGGATATTTTTCTTCTTTTTTAGAATCATTTTATGTAAACCCTAGAGATGGTTGTTTAGGAATATCCCAGTAGATCAGCAGTTTCTGAAATAACCAGACAAGGCGATCTGGTAGCAACGACTGCTGCGTTCAAAATCCCCTAAAAACCCTTTCATCCCATACTGATGCTTGGTTTGAACCTCAGCAGACTGTCTTAACCATGTCTACACACCTAACCGTGTATGATTTGATGCCATGTGATTGGCTGATTCGATATTTGCGTAAATGAGCAGTCATAATAATGTGTCTAGTGAAGTGGCCAGTGGGTGTACGTGCTGTAAAAGAGAGACTCAGATGTTTCAGCTGACAAATAAAAAGATAAGTGCTGCTTTTTGATCTACAATCTAAATGAGTAGTCTCCCTCCTGTGGGACATGTTATTAAATTAGATTTCATGTACAAAGAAAAACATGAATAGACACAAATGTAGTAAGAAACAAGTTATTTTACTGAACAGCTTTTGTCAAACTGTGTTCAATCTCAGTACTGATTGAGCCATGAAACATCTAATTAAGGGTTTCATACCAGAACTTATCAATTCTGTATTTAATAGTATTTGGATGTATTTAAGAATCAGCATCATCCAGTAAACTATTCCCTTCATGTTTCACCAAAACAGCGGCATTTTGCACAGTATTAAATGTGAAAAATATGCCATAATATGAGATTGCTGTTGAAAACCCTTGCCACTGTGTTGCTAACACCACTCTTAAACATCTCAATTACAAGCACAAATAATGAGGATGTGTTTCGCCACTATACATTACAGTCTGTAATTATCTTAATTAAGTACTCTCAATATATCAACAGGGGTAAACAATAGGAGGAGAATGAGAGAGCAGAGAGGTAAAAGGTTGACAATAGTATTGAGAGGGAGGGACAGAGAGTAGAGAGAATGGTTGTGCAGAGTAATCAAAGCAAGATGATGAAATGCACTGAGAGTACGGCAGGGCTGAACAGGAAGAAGTTGCAAAAGAATTTAATAACGTGTGCTGCATTGTGAAAGAAGCTGAGGCTGCTCTCACATTGGGAGTACAAACATCCATCAGCGGTTGTAAAACTGTGATATGCTACCTTTTGATAATGTGACAATATTTTTGTGCTGTGCTGTTTTTGTTACAGCCTTTACAAACAACAACCTGTCAAATTAGCTATAAGCATGCAAATGATAGTTTGTTTTTAATGTAATTTATACGAGTTTTCAAATGTTTTCAAATGAAAAGAATGTAAAAAAGAAAAATAGAATAACTGAAAAAGGGGGGAGGGGAATGAACTGAAAACATCAAAAAGCAGCAGTGTTACAAAGTAACAGACACAAAAAAGCAAAAAGCTTCTACCCTATCAAGCTTTCACAAAGTGTTTGACTATTTATTTTCTGTTATAAAGACTTCCTAAATGCTCGCTGGGTGTGCCTGCATATATTCAGTTTTTCAAACGTCTTTGAATTATCCAGCGCTTTAAAAATTTACATGCCCCTGGGCACAACATCACTAGCAGTTAACCAGTTCAGAGGTGGACAGGGTTTAAAGTCGGCTTATATTTTATCACAATCACACACAAAAAATGTGAGAAATCGGTAACATAACTTGGAAGACATACATCTCTACCAAGTAGCACTAAAAAGGATGATGATCATGGTTGAAAGTAGGATGGGTGTGGACAATGGATCAGGAAGAGAAAAGAAGATTGTTAGTAAATGGGGGGGAAAAGAGGGAAGAGATGTTGGGAGGGGATGAGTTATAAAAGGAAGAAAGGTTCTGAGATGAGATCTACGAGCTCACGTTGAATTCTGCATTTGTTTAGCATTTTAAAAAGTCACGACTTTCACTGTGTGTGTGTACAGTACTGTTTGTACAGTAATCACCTACATACACACACATGCAGTACAGACTTTTCTGCCCACTGGAGACCTTGAGGACCACAACAACCCAGCAGAAAATGTCTCTGATGTCTCCTAGCAACAGAGAGGTAATTGCAGAAGATAATATAAATGAGGATGGGTCAGTGCAACACAAGGACGCAGATGAGAAGTAAAAGAAATAATAGGAGACTACACTTTGTGCAAAAAGTCATTGCTTTAGTCAGATCGCTACACCATGAGTCAGTCAGTTGGCCTATGAGCCAACAAGTCAGTTCACTAATTATTTTGGAGAGTATTCAGAGCTATTCTTTTTTGCACACTATTGAATTGTAAATTAAATTTCAAAAGAACAAAACTGCAATTATCCATCAATCTGCGCTTTTTTCTTTTTTTCTTGGAAAGCTGAAAGCTCTCGTTACAAAAAATGTGTAGATCCTTTGTTGTGGGACTCCATACTGTGCAGCTCATTCTGTTAGTTTAAAAAAAATCCTTGAAATGTGACTAGGATGTAATCGTTGTGAACCTGGTACAAATGAGCTGAGCTGACTGAGCATTTTAGACAGCCATCTGTGTATAAATTTATAATGCATGTCAGTATAAAAACTTCGCTGTGATAAAACTGTAAGGGTAAAAAAAATGTTTCTGCAGCCTCGAGGGTTCCCACGGGCAAAGTTTCCTTAATTATCTGTGAATGAAAGAAGTTTTGAAGCCAGGGCTACTTTTAAATTTGGACTTCCTGTCAAACTGAGTAATCAAGCAAGAAGATCAAGAATTCTATCGGGGATGAAATAGTCACTCAAACAGAGCTTTAGAAGTCTTCTGCAAAGATAGGACATTGTGCAGAAGAACACTCATTTCAGCAGCACTTCATTAGTCTGGCCTTTATGGAAGCAGCTAGAGGGAAACCAATTAGAGTAAAAGGCACATGGAGCTTGCCTGGAATTGTCCAAACTTTGTTTAAAGGACTCTGAAAGCACAAACAAAACATGTAATTAACCTGCAGAGTATGTTTGGCAAACTTCTCACCTAATATCCTTACGAAGGAACCAAGCCTGATGGGGCATAGTGATTGCAACATAGTTTAATACAGTAGGGAGACTAGGGAGAATTTAATGCAACCAAACACAGAAGCAAAGGGAACCTGCTCTGGGCTGCACACACTCTGAAATGAAGGTAATAGTTAACCTCATCTTCATGGCAGTGAACCAAAGTCTAAAGCCATGATTAATGCTGAACTAGCTCCAGGACAAGCCTCTGGCTGCCCTTGTGTGGCCGAAGTTCAAGCCTTAAAGCCAAAGAACATCTGTAGAGACCCTGCAGATTGCCGTTTGCATCTTGATTGTTTTTTTCCCTGATCATGCCTGCGAGGATATGTCAAACAAAATAAATTGCCAAAGTTCAGGGGTGTAAAAAAACAGACTTACATAAAAAATCTTAAAAACTGACAAAGAGGTTTCTACCAAGCACTGAGGTCAAGTTATGAACAATTTTGTAAATTAGATTTAATGTGGTGATTCTAATCCATGTTTTTCATAAAAGTTGAGATTGTCATCCACCCGTTCCTGTCTAAAAGGCCATTTTAATCTATCGCCAAAAGGCTGTAATCTGTAAATTAGAGGTGTAAGAACTTTCTTCTTTGCTCACTCTGCTAAGCTATTCTGGGAACTGTGTGACATCCTGGCCAGTTTGGGGAAAAAAAGGTTGCATCATCTATGCAACACTCTCCTTCCTTTTAAAAAAAAAACAAGAAGTGATTTATATGAATTTACTTTTATAATCTGATTGAGCTGGATGGTTTACCATTGCCTAAATGCTAAAATAAATATTTAATTCATAGTTAAATAATAATTTAACTATGAATAATAATTGTGGACAATGACTTTGAGTTTTCAGGAAAGGTAAAGACTTGTGTATCTGTCATACCCGTTCAATGGCTCTAACAGGTTGCTGTAGCAAATGAAAGTCACAGATCTTTTTCACCTTATTTCCTCGCCAGTACTGTAATAACATGGCAGTTCACTAAGTGCAGTGATCATTAAAGGGAGGCCTGCTTTTAACATGTGTGTGCTTTAACTGTACCTGAGAAATACGGCTCGATTAGGTGCATTACCAAGAGAAGAAGGATGTGGACAGTTAGGGCTCAGCCTGTGTCACTGCCACACACTTAAACTACTTTCTGGGGATTTCTATTTGAGGAATAGCATTTAGGAACAGAGACTTAGACCCTTTAAACAGAGAGTCAGTCCAGAACCACTTGTGCAGGGGTAGCCATGCAGGTGGTTTACCAAAAAAAATGCATAAAAACATGCGTTTACTTTGCCATAATTGCTTAGTGATGGCATAGCTTGAATGAAAAAGGCAGTTTTATCCATTTAAGTTTAAATACACAATCCAATTAAATGTGAAAAAGGTTATTGGGTCTGAATCAACTTAACTTTCAATTATGACATAAAGTTGCTTTTTGCACCAAATCAGTGAACCAAAAGCTTAATTATGATGTCAATTATAGAACTTTAGAGTCACCGATAGCTACAGTAAAGAAATGAATCAGTTCACCGACCAAATAATTGGCAGGCCGATGAGTGGGTCTGGATGACTAGCATTGTGATGTGATGCTAAATTTCATTAGGAATAGCATAATTTAGGGACTAATTCAATTACATTCCCATTGTGAGTAAAACTCTTTTAATATTAAGCCAATTTTTGTGTCTGGCTGACACAAAAATTATGAGAGCAGAATAATAATGCAATTAACTATTGTATAGATAAACAGCAAAACATTGAAACTGAAGGGAGAGAATAATTTAAAGCCATTTTACACAAAGATTTTATTCAAGGAGAGGCATGCTAAAAAGCACCAATTCACTTTATTTTCTCTGTCAGAACTGCTAAAGTGCATATTATTAACGCTCATTTCTGTGTAAGGGCTGCAGCATAATGAGTGCACGGGCTACTATTGTAATCCTCTGTCTGTAAGGGCTGCTCTATATGGTGTGCTTTTATGATTTATTCATATGTCTAAATAACGACTCCTAGAAATGAAATACATTTATAAAAAGCAGGAATGGAAAAGTATTCATTCTCTTTTCCCAATAGACATATAGAATGGGATCATTGTGATTTTTATTTTTAATATTTAGACAGATGTCAAGCGGAAAAAACACATTATTTACAAACTGATCTGAAGCTTAACACTTTGACAACGGGCCCAAGTCACAGAGGGAAATGTTTTTTGGCTTCAGTTCTAACAAACTGCCATTCAGTGCTACAATTTGATAGAGAGACACTAAATAAACCAATGCACTCACAAGTATTTGAGTACATTTTTTAAAATTAGGAAATGGCTAAAATACACTGCAAATTACTATATGGATCCAAGAAACAGTGTAAATAGACTTTTACATAGCTTCATTTTGCTGCATTGCATTGTATTTTTTTTTTTTTTATATTCACTCACTGGATCATATTTAGGGCAACTTCTTGAGGCGGCTGTCTGTGCAAACATTTCTTAGTTATCGGCTGCAGTATTCAGAAATGAAAACTATACAGCAACAGTTGATGCTTTAGTTAAATAAATACACAAAATCTCAGCGTGTGTAAAATCCTCACAGAAATGCTCTGCCCAGTTTCAAACCCATAACCCATCTTGCTTTGAGGCTAACTGAGCCACCATGCTAAAATATTATACAACAGGCCTCAGATGGGGACTGAGGGAAAAGGCACAATGCTATGTTCTGTTGTCATTTAGGCTAAATAATAAAATTTAGACAGGGCTCACGAGAAGGAAAAAGACTAGTATTTACATTCGAAAAGGGCAGTCACCAAAGACAGCAAGGTCAGGCAGTACATACTCCTGGCTGTGATGCCTGTGAAGCTGGATTAAAACTGCAAAATTACGTTGTTTTATCCAGCTGGCAGCATTAAATACACCCAGATGAAAGAATACACTCACAATAGCTCTAATGTTAATAATTATTAAAGTATAAAGGACATTTTGATGAGTAATCAAAGTTTATATTAGTTGTGTTTAAAAGAGGTTGTCCCTGTCCTTCAGCTGTGACACCCATCCTATAGAGATGCCGGCTCTTGAGATCACATTCCCCTTCCTGCTGCCACACAGATGGTGATGGCTCTAAATAGGAGTAAACAATGTTAGTTCCCTTTCATTCTGTGTCTGGTAATGTGCTATATCCTCAACTGTGTACAGCAAGCCCCAAGGGTCAACATTACTCAACACAGTGTAACAGGGACCAAACGATGTAGAATGCAACTTTGAAATTGGTTTATGTGTGGACCAAAAGTAACTCAGCACACCAGTAAATTGAATTAGTTGTACATTATCACTATATGAGGTTACTGTCAGCACAAGATCCCAGAATCGTGACCTTCGTAAATCCCCTTTATACAGCGACACTCTCTCTATGTGCATTTGTGCAGCGACTTGTGGTGAAAACTCAGGCTTCCAGGGGGATTTTGATGCTACTGAGGACCTGAGATTTTTGAACAAATAATCTATTAGAAGTCTTTCAGGCAGTGCTGGGGAAGGCAGACTTCAAGACACATTTTGATTTCCCCATGCCATCAGTCACGATCAGCAAGTATTTAAAAATAAGTTAATAACTGCAGTCTGCAAAGCAAAGTTTCCAGCAGCAACAAATGCTATGGAAACTAAATTGTGAACTAAATTACAGGTACATGCTGGTTTATTATCCAGCTTGCTACATAATAACCAATTACTGAGTTTTCAGTGATGAGAAAATAGTAAATGAAAGGATCAATTCTGTTCACATGCACTGAATTGTGTGTTTATGGTCTTTGCTTTGTTACTGCTACTGCTTTGATTGAGTGTCAGAGACCAGATGAAGAACAATTGTGATTAAAAAATATATCTATTTATATCTATATAACAGACTATGTGATTTGGGTGTATGAACAATCACCTTCAGCCCCAGTGTTTAATCATAACATAATATTCTGCTCATACCCAGCCTTGTCCAATAAAGCACTGTAATTTAATTTTCCCACAAATTAATAATAGATTATGTTCAATATACCTTTGAAATATGGCAATTTTAATAGAAAGTTACACGTCATCACTGTGTAGTGGAGTTGGTTTAGCATGGTGTTATTTACCTCAGTGCGGCCAGCAGACCCGTAGTTATAGGGTTCATCCAAGAGTAAAACAAGGAACATATAGTGTTCTGTTTTATAATGACAAGAAAGAATTTCCTTAATATTTCAAATATCTGGGCTCAGCCAGCGTACTTCATCCTACAGCACGTTAAAATCCCTTTCATATGTTGCTGTTTCCCGCTTGTCCTTAGTTCTGTGTATTACAATATTGTGCCAATAATGTTTCTTCATTTAGTTCATAGAATAGCAGTTTCCCTTGTACTTTGATTTTTTTTTTTTTTTTTGGTGTTCATGACTCAAGCTAACTCTGATGCAATAATTTCATAACATTAACTAATAGCATCATCCTTTCAGCTTGCATGCTTATTTTGTGCTTGCTCAGAAAAGCTAATTCCAGACTTTGACATTAAATTAAACGGAACATGCTGAAAGTTGTTGATGATTTTTATTTTTCATTTGAGAATGTTCTCATTAGAAAAATGCTGTAAGCAAATATAACACATTCATCTATTTGACTATACACATGCAACACACAGAAACACGCTGTTATTAAATCCATCTTGTTATACACAGATCCAATCCAATTTATTTATAAAGCACTTTAAAATACTCAGCACAGGCCAAAGTGCTGTACAGTAAATAAGTTAACAGATCCAGCTGTTCACAACACTCACACGTGTTTTCCACGTATCTATAGTAATTAAACATCTAGCTTCACTGTTTATTCACTAATAATGTTTATTAAAGTGGCTGATTTACATGTTTTGATGTAAGTGTGAAATCACTGAGCCTTGATCACACCAAATTCAACTAAAACTGGTTTACGTCAGTCCAGAAAATACAAAGAAAATGTGCAATTCACAGGAAAATTTCACGTCAGTCTATGTTTTTATTTCTTATGTCTATTTGTGTGGGTTTCTTTTATTATTATTTTTTTTTGTTGCCCATAAAAGCCTTTGCTTTTGGATGCCGGCCTCATCACCCTTACTAACCACCCAGGCCAATGCACTCACCCAGATGGGTCTAGGCTCACAATAAAATACCCTGAATCAGACACCAGAGGGTTGAATTGCAATCATGTTAGCCTGTTGGAAGGCACACAGTCATAGCACTTGAATAACCTGCAGGTAACAGGAAATACAAGAATTCCATCTTCTGTTTGTGTGCGTGTGTCTGGGTGTGTGTGCATGTGTGTGTACATGTCCCTGAGTAGGTGCACGTTTCTGAGTGTGAGAGGGACGCCATCAACAAGAACAGAACGGGTCCGAGAAGAAAGAGAGAGGGGAGACAATGCACTGGTGTGTGAAATGCGTGTTTGCTCACAGCCCCATAGTGGAGAAAGAGTTATGTAAGAATTGCATTAAAACAAAGCAGAACTAAAAAGGATAGACACACAAACACACTCACATGGAGACAAATATAATGTCCTTGAATAGGCATTTTTACAGAGAAAATGTAAAGGCACTCACATACCATCAGCTTTCCTGTTACATCAAACTTTCTGTCTTTCTTCGTGTCAATATAATACAAAAACTTTAATAGTGGAAAGACACACTGATTACAGCAACATCCACAGGATAAAAAAAAGAAAATATCCTGTATTCTACTTTCAGATGCACAAGTTTCCACTGAGATTCCCCTCAGCTCTTCTGTTTTTCAGAAAGCGTAACCAGCATTTACCAAACGAGGATCTGACCAGCAAATGATGAAGCTCATTGTGAGTGTTCACTGTTTTTTTTCTTTTTTTAAATTTTGGCCTTTGTAGTGAGAAAACAGTCACTTACTCATCTTTGTTTCACTGTTTACTCATCCATTCCACCCTACCCCATGCAAAACGTGCTGCTGACTTATGATTGTGAGATTCCCTGCTTTAGTCATTGAACAACTTTTGTTTCAATAGAAGTGCAGATCATTCCCATTTAAATGACAAAAACAAAATGATTAACAAGAGAACATTACAAAATAAAAGTAACAAAATATAAGCAGTGACAATATTAAATGCATGAAAAAAGACACAGTTCTATGAATTATGTCATACTCAACAGAGTTCAAGCAGTGTACCTTGACATTAGAATCGTAGCCAGTTAGTTTGCCATATAGGAAAATTGATTCTATACCATTGTTGTTTAAAGATGGATAATGTCTTAAGAGTTAAGGTGGTTAAAACAAACCTGCCCCACTCTGTTGAAGAGGAAGTTTTGGCTGTAAAAACTGCAAACTCTTTAAAGAAATAACTTGGGTTCAGCCTTAAATAGGCACAAATAATTAACAAACTAAGCAAAATCAACCCTGCAACCAAAAACAGTGTATTTGGACTTAATATTAAAAAACACCTTTAAGCAAAACAGCAACTTTATAAAGTCATCAATAATGACAACGCCATTTATTAGATAAAGATTGTATCTTCTTTCTCTGATTCTCCTCTGCTTGCTTCTTTGCTACCAGATTTCATCCCCAGTGAACTGCAAAATTATTTTATCGAGAGAAGTTCTGGCACAGTGTTCGACTCTGCAACTGAATCAAATTCTGGCTGAACACACTGTGGGAGAGCCTGAACCACTGAAGATGTTTTAATTTAGAGGACGTTTTGAGGGCTGAATGAGAAACACATGTGAATTAGAAGTTTCTGAATGTGAGCAGGTAGTGAATGAAATCAAATTCAAGAAAGAGAGGAGGGAGAAGTTTAGACTAGAAGGAATGTCGGGGCTATAAAAAAAATTCTGCAAAATGTCTCTGAATGTTGGAAGATTTTTTTTTTTCATAAATTACCATGAAGACAGTCTTTCCCTCCGCTTCTCAGTTAGCCATAGCCACCCATGACCCTTGTTCCTGGTTTTTCAAAAAAACACCCAGTCGGCAACAGTTCTCCAGGCAAAAATCGGTTGTTGATATCGGAGCAAGGCAACAGTAACTCAAAGCACCTTTCATCACAACAAAGGTTTGCAGGAGATCATCTCTGAACACACAACACGACATGTAGGTACTTAAGGCAAATAGACTAAAGCAGCAGAAGCCCATACTTGGTGTCAGTAAAGCGTAACACCTGTATGTGTTATGCCTGTTAAGGACTAGCATGGGTACTGGCATGAAATGATGAGACAGGTAAATGGTAAATGGCCTGTATTTGTATAGCGCTTTACTTAGTCCCTAAGGACCCCAAAGCACTTCACACTACATTCAGTCATCCACCCATTCAAACCCTGGTGATGGCAAGCTACATTGTAGCCACAGCTGCCCTGGTGCACTGACAGAGGCGAGGCTGCCAGACACTGGCGCCACCGGGCCCTCTGACCACCACCAGTAGGCAACGGGTGAAGTGCCTTGCCCAAGGGCACAACAACCGAGACTGCCGGAGCCGGGGCTCAATCTGGCAACCTTCCAATTACAAGACGAACTGCCAACTCTTGAGCCAAGATGGCCCCAATGTGATAGTTCCAGGTTTTTAGTACCAACTAATTGTAATATAGAAATACAGAAATCATGAGCTCTGTGTGTCGTGCGTCTGCTCGGCCTGACTCCCCTCTGAACATGTTAGAAACCACTATAACCTCTAATTTTGTAGCGAACATTTTAATATATTAAATTAAAACCAAGAAACTGGTTCTTTAAATGTCAGCTCCAACTCTTAAACGTTGACAAGAAGCATAAATATATCACTGCAAAAAACAACTTAGAAAAATAACATAAAATCATACATAAAATCAAACAATTTGATTTTGGTGCTTTAAACTGCAAAATTTTATATTAACAGACACTACAAATTGCATTAACCAATCATCATAAGTTAATTATAGAAGTATAGAAAACACTGAGCTTCGTCTTTTAGTGTCTATTAGGCTGTTACTTCTGTTACTTAGATTTCTGTTACTCGCTTCTAGCAACCAGGCTAACTTAGAATGCTAGCATTAGCCTTATGTCATAAAGATAAAACACGTCACAAAGTTCAGATCATCTTCATTAGGTATCTTGAATGCGAGTTCATGTTCATGCTCCTATTCCACAACTGTACTGTGGTGGTTCAGGAAATTTACTGCAGTCGACACATCTGCAGCACACATCTGCAGTGACGGTGTGATGCTGTCATGTCAGCATGGATCACAGTCTCTGAGGAATGTTTTCACCAGCGTGTCAAGTCTATGTCACATAAACTTAAGGAGGTTCTGCAGCCAAAAACAGTAGCAAGTTGTTCAGTGAGTGTATATTTGTTTAAGTTTCAGCAATGTGGAGTGTCAATAAAATATTGGCTTCAGATTTGGTCTGGACCATGCTTGCTCTAGCTGGGTTTTGCAATAAAGTTTCTGGGCATAGACTCATTGTTGCTGTATGGCATTTAATTAATTTATATAGAACATTGTGTGGTTATCTGTTCTCAATGGTGTTCTGTAGTGATTCATTTCAAATCATGCACTCTGCTGGTTTGACACCAGCTTTAAAAATAGGTATATTCTGTTGCTTAGCAAAGGACTTGCTGCAAATGAAAGACTGTTTACAATCTGTATCTTTTTTTATAAACTCTTTTTGCAGACCTCTGTTATTGAGTTTGTTACAACTTGACATTCCATGATAACGCTGTATTCAGTCAGCTACGTCTCAAACAAAGAGAAGTTAGGAAAGATAGAAATAACAGAAACTTCAAATCCTGCTTTTCTTCTCCAGCTGTTGATTGCCCAGATTCAGCTGACTCTTCAGGACTTGCCTTACTTTGGAGGTATTTGGGGGTTTTTTTGTTTTTGTTTTCCTAGTGAAGTCCTCATGGTTCCCACTTGTCTGTTGGATTCCAAGATATTGTAGCTGTTCTCTATGCCTGCAATGGTGCCTTCTTTTAGTGCAATCAGTTCTGACTGCCTTCCCTCTCTTTCTTACCACCTGACTTCACTTCTCCATTTAAAATGACATTCCAATGTTATTGCTCTAGGTCTAAGTGGTGTGGATGGCTGATGGCTCTTAGGGTCTGTTGATCTAGGATCAATGGGTATGATAGATAGATAGATAGATAGATAGATAGATAGATAGATAGATAGATAGATAGATAGATAGATAGATAGATAGAGTAACGGAATACATGTACCGCCGTTACGTATTTAAAATACAAAATATGAGTACAGTTACCGTTTAAAAAGGTGGTATTTAGCATACAGTTACTTTGTTGAAATAAATGGATTACACGGCGGTACTTCCCTGTTTCATATTGTCGCGGGTTAGGACTGTTTGGGTTTTGTTTGACAGCTACGTTCTGTTGTTCCAGGCGGCAGCGTTACGGTTGCCATGGTTACAGGGTGACACTCTCTCTCTGCGTGTTTCCTGGGTGAGAGAGCGACTTTTTGTTGTTGTTGTGCTAAGCTAATAGGCAGAATGCTACCGGTATAGCTCTAAAGAATGTAGCATCATAGGCAGTGTAGTCCGTGCTGCAGGGAGAATGGACTGCCATACACGTTATGTGTCTGTGAGCGAGGGAGGGAGAAAAAGGAAAAGTACGAGCTGTCATCGAGCAAAAACAGGAGCTGGAAGCATTTAATACAATAATAACCACTGCAGCCAAGAAGAGTGCCTGGCGAGCCCAGTTGTAAGTAAGCTATTAAGACTTGTTTTCCTCCAAAAACAATAAGTTCCGTTGGAGCAGCCTTTCAACGCCTCTGTCTCTCACTAGCAAAGTTGACCCAGACAACAAAGTAAAGCTAGTTTTCGGCTACGAGCTCGACACAGAACCCAACATATTAGCCAGAGGTCCCTTTACTACGGTTCGGAGCCGCAGACCTTCAGTAACAGTAATAAATCACAGCAATAGTACATTCATGTAGTTGTAAACAGCATGATAATATATTAAGTAATCCAAAGTATTCAGAATATGTTACTCTCATTGAGTAACGTAACGGAATACGTTACAGAATACATTTTGGGGCATGTATTCTGTATTCTGTAATGGAATACATTTTAAAAGTAACCTTCCCAACACTGTAGATAGATAGATAGATAGATAGATAGATAGATAGATAGATAGATAGATAGATAGATAGATAGATAGATAGATAGACACAAAACACTCTCTTTTATAACTCTTGGTAGATATAAAATATATCTTTTTTGTGCCCCTCTTTCTGCCTTTCTATTAACCAACTTCTTCCAACATGCAGTTTCCCATCATGCCCTTTTCTCTACTTCATTTTGCCATCAGCTTTCACCAAACTTTTCCTTCGCCTCTGATCTACCACAATCTCTTCATCCTGTGGATATGGACATTTTTTAACACTTTTCAAGTCTTACTGACCACTCAAAGCAGGCTAGACAAGCCACAGTGGTCCAAACATTACATTATTTTATTCTGTATTTTGCACTTTAATCACTGTATCTAGCACACAGTTAAATTTAAAGTCATTAGTTAACCTAGTTTGCATGTCTTTGGACGATGAGGAGGAAGAAGAAACAATCTTATTTTGAGTTACACTATCCATTGCATCACAGTGCCTCCATCCACAAGTCATCCCGTCTTCTTCCATTCCACCCTGCTGTCCCCTTATGTTGCCCTAACACTGATGTTTCTCTTTCGTGACCACATGTCCTTTTCTTTCCTTTTCTATCCCACCCTTCCTCCCTCTGTCCTGCCACTCTGTGGTGAAATGAAATGAAGTGTCAGCTGAGTTTATCATCCCTCCAGCTGCTGTCTGCCAACAGCAACTCTCTTTCCCTCATGTGTCTCTGCCTTTCTTTCTCCCTTCCCCTTTGCCTCTTTTTGTCACTCTCACCGCCCATCTCTTTTTTGCCATCTTTCACTCTATCATGTCTACTCCCCTCTTTTCTCTCTCATTGAATCCATTCCATCTCTGCTGCCACCCTCTCTTTTATTTCCCCCACAGACAGGCCTGTCAGGAAGATTCAGCCACTTGTCCACATGCAGTCTGGTGTTGTTCTATCTGCATGTGTTTGTGTCCGTATTCTGCACGCCATGACCACATAGTAGTATGTGAAAGACATTGCTTGTGTCCCTTAGACATAAACCAGGTATGAGCATGGGTCTCTCTCTCTCTCTTTGTTGTAGTAGGACAGAAAGAAATCAAACTAAGAAAGGGATACCCATTAGGTATATTCCTCCATGCATGCAAAGATGAAAAGACAGAAGAATGTAAACAAATTTGAAGCCCTGGACAGATTGCATAGGGAAACGAGGGATAGAGAGATGACTGAAAAAAGAACAGTGGCTGTAAACAGATTTAGATCCTCATGCACAGATGGGAGAGGGACAGAGAGTGAGAAAATATGTTAGATGGATAGATGTGGATGAATATTACCAGACTCAAGTGCTCTCCAGAATAAGAAGAGGTAATAGATTGAAATATCTCTCAGAAATGTCAAATTCCTGCTCTGTCTCCAAAAAAACTAAATTCTCAATTACTTTTCAAGACAAACATATTTTCTCCTGAATTACATGTGCTTGTGATGTATCACAATAAATTTGTGTTGCCTTATTTTTGCTACTTTCATACTTTGAGCCTATTTTAAACAACTAATCATGTCATAGATGGGGTAGGACTAGTCAACCTGGTTACTCAGAAAATTAAAGAGAAGCTTGTAAAACCCTTAACATTGTGAGAGCGTTAGTTCTAAACTGACGTCTAAATACTTTTAACTTAACACAACAACATGTGACAAAAGTACAAAAAAACTCAGTGAAAACAAAATTTATAACTCAAAAAATATTTTGAAACTAAAAAGATGGTACCAGACAATCTTCTGCGTTAGTCTTTTGTGAAAGTCATGTGTTTTACAACTTTTACAATACACAGAATAAATAGTATGTGCAGTTGTGCTGCTGCAAAGTATTAAACAGGAAATAATTATTCATAGCATTTTTTACTGCAATTTATTTCATATGTTATTTTGACATGTCTGTGAAGGTTCTCAGTCATCCAGGTCATCGTAGTCAAAGGAGCTTGCAAAGAAAAGCGTCTGGACTTCTTTAAGTTGCTTGAAGACATTTCACCTCTCATCCGAGAAGCTTCTGTTCTAAGGTCAAATGGTGGAGAGTCTCAGATTTAAACCTAGTGGGAGTATCCCCCCAAAGAGGGACAAAAGGACCCCCTGATGATCCTCTAATCGCCTGAGCCAAGGTGTGAAAATGGGTGTGGGTCCCAATCAGCCAGGGTTCCGGGTGAGCTCATTGTGAAACCTGGCCCCACCTTATCATGTGATTTCCTGAGGTCAGATGGCCCAGGATGTGAGTGGGCGTTAAGGCGTCTGGGAAGGGATCTCAAAACTGGATTATAGATGGCAGACAGTTGGTGTCGTAAACCACCGCCTCTGTTCAAAGATGGTCGCTCACAGTGGACATAGATGGTGTCTTTCACTCCTCTTTCAAACCATCTGTCCTCTCTGTCCAAAATGTGAACATTGGCATCCTCGAAAGAGTGTCCTTTATCCTTAAGATGCAGATGGACTGCTGAGTCTTGGCCTGTGGAGGTGGCTCTTCTATGTTGTGCCATGCGCTTGTGAAGTGGCTGTTTGGTCTCTCCAATGTAGAGGTCTGGGCATTCCTCACTACACTGTACAGCATACAGTGTAGCGAGGATATAGCGAGCATACAGCATACAGTGTGTGTGGGCTTTACCGGAAGCCCACACACACGCCCAGTACCTCCTGTTTGACTCCCATTACCCTCTGGAACACAAACTTGGAGTAATTAAGACCCTAAACCACTGGGCAGAACATTTTCCCTCTAAGCTTGAAGGAAAAAAGAAGGAACACACACATGTAAAGGAAGCAATCAAAACATGCGGTTATCCTAATTGGGCATTCATAAAGTCAGCAAAGAGGCACAGAAAAGAAGATCAGACACCAGCGAGGGAGGATAAGAAGGACAGATGCAACAACATTGTCATCCCCTATGTAGCCGGTGTATCAGAAAAAACTCAGAGTTTTCTCCAAGCATGACATCCCGGTGCATTTCAGACCCAGCAACACGCTCAGACAAAAACTGGTTCACCTGAAAGACAAAACTCCAAACACAAACTTAACAATGTGGTGTATGCTGTACAGTGCAGCGAGGAATGCCCAGACCTCTACATTGGAGAGACCAAACAGCCACTTCACAAGCGCATGGCACAACATAGAAGAGCCACCTCCACAGGACAAGACTCAGCAGTCCATCTGCATCGTAAGGATAAAGGACACTCTTTCGAGGATGCCAATGTTCACATTTTGGACAGAGAGGACAGATGGTTTGAAAGAAGAGTGAAAGAAGCCACTTATGTCCACTGTGAGCGACAATCTTTGAACAGAGGCTTTGGTTTACGACACCAACTGTCTGCCATCTATAATCCAGTTTTGAGTTCCCTCCCCAGACGCCTTAACGCCCACTCACATCCTGGGCCATCTGACCTCAGGAAATCGCATGATAAGGTGGGGCCAGGTTTCACAATGAGCCCTGGCTGATTGGGACCCACACCCATTTCACACCTTGGCTCAGGCGATTAGAGGATCATCAGGGGGTCCTTTTGTCCCTCTGTGGGGGGACACTCCCACTAGGTTTATATCTGGGACTCTCCACCATTTGACCTTAGAACTGAAGAAGCTTCTCGGATGAGAGGTGAAATGTCTTCAAGCAACTTAAAGAAGTCCAGACACCTTTCTTTGCAAGTTATTTTGACATGTTGCTTCATTTACACAGCCCTTTTACAATTTGCTGATTAATTAAGTTATAATTACATAGTTATGTAGTTGTTTTATATCTACTGGATGTCCAGGAGAACAAAGATAAACATTTTACTTCAGTGCTGACCATCAGTGACTTTTCTTATAACTACATCCTATATCTAAGTAATCTACCAACACTCAGCCAGGCCGCAAGTTACAAAAAGTGTTTTTAGGGTGCAGAAATTACATCTGCAATGGTGCTGAGAGATTTGTAAATTGGAAATACTGGATAAGAAGAAAGTCAGCCAATCAAATTCAGTAACACTAAAGTCACAGTCAAAACTTTTATCATGTAACATGTGTGTCAGTAGTTTCCCAAAGCTCAATAAATGCTTCATCACTTTCATCTGTTGGTTTTTGCTTGATCACATGAATTATTTTCCTCTTGCTAGATAGGTTTGAATACATTTTCCGTGGTTACACACAAACGCAAACAGACACACACACAAAAATCCAATCATCATTGGTTTTATGTGGACAATAGCCAATCACCAAGCTGTGAAGTGACCAATGATGCAGTCACACTAGTGTTAAATGTCAGTCATGATTGGTGAATTGGCTGAAGGACAGCACAGCCAGCTGGCAAATTAGTCATCTGAATGGTGCATCTACAATCCCATACATGTGAATAAACATGGAAATGCTCACACAAAGGCCAGTGCACATACCAACAGCAAGATTTAGTATACGTTGACACACTCTCAAAGTCAGATTACTTCTCTTGGGAATTATTCTACTATAATCAACATGAAACAGTCTTCAGTAATGTGTCACAGTGTGCTTATACAAAATGCCTTTAATCATTAGCTGCTCCAGGGATTTTCTTAACAAACACAACACCTGCAGATACATATTTAACAAGGTATATTATAAGAGTGACAATTGGACATGCACATTAGGGGCCAAATTAGGGGAAAATTAGCCTGAGGTGGCAGTCGCAAAAATCCACCAATGAGAGTGGAAAGTTCTGCTGGTGATCTGCTAACAGTGCTTTCATTTGTAAACAAAGACTAAGCCAGTTCATTTCACTACTAAAGCTACTTTCAGCTACTTCTTTATTTCGAAGAGGTTACATGTTCAGTTTGGAAACTCATTTTTTCAACACCAGATGCCAACCATATAGAGATTTGTGCCTCCTCCTAGGATCAAGCTGGGGATTTTTTTTTAGGTGAATGTGTAAATCACTACACTTATGAGCAAACAGACCTGATGAGAGAATGAGTAATCTTTTAACTAAAATAATGCAATACAAGCACAGATTATATGTCTGTGTTTCTCTCTAGAAAGAGCATGGCAATTCAGATCAATGGAAAGCATTAAAAGAGAAACAGATTTTTTTTATATTAATGTGAACCTTTCTGTTATAAACTGTTGAGGATTCAAAACACTTCACTCACTGTATGAAGTGATTTTGCTGCTGTCATGTCAGTGGGGGGGATCCGTGGGTTTCTCTTTCACTTTCCTGTGGCAGCGTGCTAGGTGCTTGCTCAAACTTTGAAGTTTAATTTTTGCTGTGGAAAAATGTTTTCTTCCCACGCAGAGTGTACAGCGGACACAAATGTTTTTGTCACTTTTTATCAAACTCAAAGTAATGTCAGTACTTCCAAGCTTTGAACGCTGCATGGTCGTACGCTCTCCCGCACTGCATATTATCCATTGTTGATCTACACATGTCTGCTGCTGTCATGTACGTCATTGTCATGAGACACTCTCAGAAACAAAATCACGGTTTAGTAATGGAATAACGCAGCGCGCTTATGGGAAAGTAGCAGTAATCTAATTACTTTTTTGCAATAGTAATCCCTTTACTCGTTACTTGTAAAAAAAGTAATTGGATTACAGTAACACATCACTTGTAGTGTGTTACTGCCCATCTCTGATTATGAAGGAGGTAAAATATGTAGGAATCAAGTCTAAATATTCAAGAATAAGACTCAGTTAACATTTACAGGACACCAAAGCAATTATAACAACCATTCTCTCTCGGCATTGAATCCAGACTGTAGCTTTCTAACCCTAAAAATTTTAACTAAGTAAGTAAACAAGTAAATGAAATAACTAAGTAAAAGAGTAAAAGTGTTAAAGTTAAGTTAAAGTTAAGGAGGTACCATATTTTTTGGATTATAAGGCGGACTTAAAATCCTTTAATTCTCTCAAAAATTGACAAAATCCAGCCTTCTAATCCGGTACGCCTTATGTATGAATTCTGGTTGTGCTTACTGACCTTGAACCGATTTTATGTGGTACACGGCGCTCAAAAATCTGTCAAAAAATGTTTTAGTGCGACTTTGGTAAGCTACGAAGCTGCACCGCTTGATGGATTGTCTGAGCATTACAACTACCATAGTCAGGAGCCTCGCGGAGTAATCTGGGTCCAAAACTCTGTCCGTTTCAGGTCCCAAAGTCAAACAAACACTGTGGCATCACTGAGAGTTAAAAACTGTCTAAATTCTTCCATCTTTAATAAAATGATCAGCGTTGCTGCTTCACCAGGTGTAACAATGAAGTTTAACATCCAGGCATCCATGAAAGCCGAATTTATTAAATTTAACAGAGTTAGAAGTCAGCAAGAAGTTAGCTCGCTAGTTTCCAGCTAAACATGACATACAATGTTCTGACTGAGAGATTTCTGAAAAAATTAAAACGTACAGCTCTGCTATCACTTCCAACATAAATGAAGACAGAAAAATAAACAGCAATGACTTTTGTAGGGTGACTGAATTAGACTAGCTGGTATATAATGATGTGCTACATGATCGCTAGCACAGCTATGTTAGCATAACGTAAACACAGTGAAGCTGGAGGATGAACACTAACATTTTTCCACTTGATAAAGTGGAACAATTGAAGGTTAATGACTAACTAATCCGAGGTTAGTCATTAATATACTGCAACATGGGAAAAGAGCAGCTGTGAGAGACTTCAACATTAATGAATCAATGGTACGGAATTAGGAAGCAAGAAGAATGAGAAGAGTAAAATTTATCTGACTGTTTTGTTTCACTTAATCCGCTTTATAATCCGATGCCTCGTGTATTAAAACAGACCCGTTCATCAACAGTCCACCTTATAACCCGGTGCGCCTTATGGCCTGAAAAATACAGTATTTGCGCTGGTGCAGACTATTAGGAAATCTGACCACAATAAGTGACAGGCTGGAAAACATTATTAAACAACAAGTGACAAGCTTGTGTTTCAAAGGCATCCGATGATCAGATGTAATGCCATTATCACATGGGATGTGTGTATTAGCTTGCATGATGGTACGGTCTGATTGTTTTATGAACTTAAACTTACTGTTTATTACAATGTGCAATAGCTAGGTTAAGAAAGGTGGTGAAAATGTTTGCTTTGAAAGAATTGATGGAGAAGAATAGAAAGGGTTTGAAGGTCTGTGTCTGTGGATGTATAAGAAATATACAACGACGACAGAAATTGTTGTCTTGTGTGAGGAAATCGGAAGTGGCAGTATGTGAGAAATGTTTGAGGACAACAAGACAGTGGTGAGGTGTGCAGGAGTGACAGATGTGTTCAAGGTGGGAGGGTGATTACATCAGGCATTGGGTTGGAGCCCCTTTTTGTTTGTACAGGTTGACAGATTAAATTCAATTCAGTTTAAGTTCAGGTTTATTTATATTGCCAAAAAGCAGTCAAAAATAATTGCCTTAAGACATTTTATACTGCAAGGTAAAGACTCAACAGTGTTCTAGAGACCAAGCACTTTGATGGTGGCAAAGACAAACTCCCTTTTAACAGGAAGAAACCTCCAGCAAACGCATTTGCCATTATTGGATGTGGAGTGAGAGGAAAGACAAAAGGAAAAATAGAGCATAGGGACAGAACACATACTATGGGAGATAAATTACTAAATTTAATGAGTAGCAGCAGCAATGGTATAAAGGGGTTGAAAACAGTTGGTGGAGAATCAATGCTCAGTGCATATCATAAAAGTCTAAATCCAAACAAGGAACTTAGAAATTCTAGGATCCACAAGTTAGCTTGCTGTCTGACAGCTCTTCCTCTCATATAGGAATTATGGATTTGATCAACTGGTCTCTGAATGCAATTGACACCCCTTCTCAACGAGAAGTCTGGGCTCGGGTGAGCCTGACTGCTGAAGATATCTACCTATTCGGAACCATGATAACAGGGTTCTTGCTGATCGGAGCTGGCTTGGCCCTGGCTTATCGAAGAAGTAAGGAAGCGGAACCGGCTGTTCAAACCCCCACAAGGCTGCCCTCTGGGATTGAAATGATGGGACGAGGCGTGAGTTTCTCAAAATGGGCTCATTGAGTGCAGCACGGAGAAGATCTTGGAGAACGCACGGCTGCCGTGAATACTCAGAACAAGGCCTCTGAGTGAAAAACTGGATTACACCTGGAGGGGCTAGCTCGAATAACACCTTTGAGCGCAAATTCGATCACATCTTGGGGAAGTGCACTGCGGTCGTGAGTTTTCAGAACCTGCTCTTTGAGCAAAAAGAATGACAACATCACGGAACGTAAGTTTGGATAACATCATAGAAAGCTTACGGCTCTCCAACAGGAGATTGAGAGACCAGTATTGGACTGTTAGAACAGCTTTGAAATTCATATGAGTTGTTCGCACTAAAGTAAAAACCATCATCACTTCATGCGGAGACCCCTTCGGCGCCAGCTGCGGCCTCAAGGCTGGAGCTGAACAAAACACCCTGATAACGACTGTGTTTAGACTGTCCCCCCATTCCATGCAAGTCCACCTGGGTTGGCTGGAAGACTGTTTACTTAGCCTGGCGGGGCGAAGGACACTGTCTCAGCTGAACTCTGGACACACACACACACATACACTGATATGCACACACTGATCCCCCCTCCCTTTCCAAATGCCTTCGATGCTTGTGCCCTACCGGGGAAGATGGCAGTCAACTGGACCAGCACAGACATGCTGCAGGACCGGATGCGCTGTCTACACCGGCTCTCTCTTACCCTTACCCGCCCCTGTTGCTTGTCTTGTGTTTCTATGGTGTATTGATAGTCATGTGCTTTTTGTGCTGAGGTGTTTTTTCTGTTATCAAACTGTTCTCCCACTAGGAGCTCAGTCTGAGTGGAGTTTTTTTTCTCCTCCTCTTATCTCATGTTATGTATTTTCGTTGTTTTTTTCCTATCAGCCTACCTTCTGACATGTGTCCCCAATGTGATGTTTGTGTAAAGTTGGTCAGAAGGTTCCTTTGTAAGTGCGCATGCGCCATTAGCGTGCTGCCTGCTGTAACCCTAATTTCCTTTGGGATTAATAAAGGATTCTGATTCTGATAACTCTTTCTTTTGTCTTCTAAGAGACTAGCAGATCAGAAAATTATGGTCATGAGCTTTGGGGATTGACTGAAACAATGAAATCGCAGATACAAGTGGTAGACATGAGCTTCCTCCGAAGGGTGGCTTGCCTCTCTCTTAGAGATAAGGTGAGGAGTTCGGCCATCCGTGAGGGGCTCAGAGTAGAGCTGCTTCTCTTCTACATCTGGGCGATCGTGGCTCAAGAGTTGGGAGTTCGCCTTGTAATTGGAAGGTTCCCGGTTCGAGCCCCGGCTCGGACAGTCTCGGTCGTTGTGTTCTTGGGCAAGACACTTCACCCACCGCCTACTGGTGTTGGCCAGAATGCGGATGGCGTGATATGGCAGCCTCGCTTCTGTCAGTCTGCCCCAGGGCAGCTGTGGCTGCAACTGTAGCTTGCCTCCACCAGTGTGTGAATTTACCATTTACATCGAAAGGAGCCAGATGATGAGGCTTTTGACTAAGATGCCTCCTGGGCATCTCCTTGGTCAGGTGTTCCGGGCAGACCAAGGATAGGCTAGAGCGATTATATCTCTCGGCTGGCCATGGAAAGCCTTGGTATTCCCCCGGGAAGGCTGGAGGAGATGGTCGGAGAGAGGGAGGTCTGGGCTTCTCTGCTTAGGCTGCTGCCCTCGTGACCTGGCCCTGGAAAAGTAGAAATGGATGGATGGTTGGATGGATGGATGTTGAAGGAGGAGCTGCCGGTCAGAACGAAAAGGATAAGACCACAGATAAGATTCATGGATGTAGTGAAGGAGGACATGCAGAGGGTTGGTGTGTCAGAAGGCAGCTAATCTGCTGTTGCGACCCCTATAGGTTGCTGCTGAAAAAAGAAGAGGAACAAGCCAAGTAACCCCTGTAATTTGTGGTCCTAAGCCACACTACACTTGACTGTTGCAAAGCTTGTCAAAGTTTTCATTATAGCATGGCACTGGACAATTATTGATTTGCAATTTTGCCATGTAAAATTAACTGCCACGGGAATCTTTTTATTTTTTCAACTAGCTGTAGGCTAGTTGATGATTTATGCCATGTGGCAATATGCTTTCTCTGCAAAATGTAGTACTTTGAGCTGACTTGTTTTTTTGTTTTGTTTTTTTGTTTAAAAAGGATCTTGTCCAGTGAGTCTTAAATATATGTATATATAAAGTTGTTGTTGTTTTTTGTTTTTGTTTTTTGCATCTTTGCATTTCATGCATTTTAATGATAAGGACTAACCAGCTGGGGTATTGTCTGAAAGTGTGCGTGAGTTCTTTCCTGTTGCCAAAGACACTATTACAACAGATAACTTACCAGTCATAACAATTTCAGGTTATTGCCATTTTTGTAGATTAATGATGACAATATGAAACTTCAGAAGCAAACTTTTATAGGATGGGTGTTTAAAACTGATCAAACTGCTTAAGTATGAGTTTAATCCACTTTTAATGTCAAAAATTTCCTAACAGGATTTTGAGATTAAGGTCAATTAATGTTGATCCAATACGAACTAAGCAGTCAATAAATGTCAGAAACATAACTTTGTTACTATGTCTGTCAGTCTGCATTTTTACAAAATCCCACGAAAAACAAAGTAAAATTTTATGACTTAATTGTTCTCAAAAAAAGTCACCTCTGTCATTTGTGCTTTTTGCCTTATTAATCAGTGTCTCTCCCAGAACAGTTTCCACACATCCTATTAAGCCAGAGTTGTTTTGATTTCTACGAAGACTTGTTTTGAAGACTCGTGGAAATAAATCATTTAGAAAGTAGGGTTCTGGCAGGTTTGTTATTGTGAGTGCCCACAGTCCCCACGTAGAGTCCCATCAGTTTAAAGACAGAGTAAACAAAATGCCATTCTGTAGACCTTGAGTTGATAAACTATTGTTTTAGTCTTCACATTGCCCTGATACTGTATAGCTTTGGCTTCAGCAGTATTGTGGATATCTAACTGACACATACTTATTAGACAATGTTTATGCACTCAGACCAAAACAGATGTTTCAGATCAAAAGAATTTAATTTAAAATCTCCAAACTTTAAACATTAAATTTGCCTTCATAGCCTGCCTTTGGGGTAAATAACTGAACACTAAGTTATGCCCAATAGTCCAGGCTTAGATCTTGTGTGCTGATGTTGTGTTAGTATATGTGCATGTTCATGGTGCATGAGAAACCCAATCCAAGCTCTGTAACTGTAGACCATTTACCTTTTGTAGTAGTAACTGACACCCCATTTTATTTTTTTCTTCTACGGCTTAATGCAACTCCTACATTTTATATTCAGCATTACAAACCTGTATGTTTGACTAAGTTGAAACTGATACCAATTTGCTCCTCCCCCTGTCCATGCAGCCTGGAAACTGACAATACTGAGGAGACTGCGCCAACATTGCGAGAAGATTTAAATGTAAAATTCTGTCCAGAACCAGTATATTCAAAATACAACTAATAGAAATGTATTATTGTATTTATGTAATATGTATAGGAGAAAGGCATGCACATTATCTTTTGCAGCCTTCAAAAGAGTAAAGCTGTTACATACTGAGACATTATCTAACTAAACTATAAGAAATGTAATTTATTCAGCCTTCATACAAATTTTAAATGGCTGTGCAAGAGGAGGTAGCTTGCAAATTATTTGATAATAACCCAGCTGGTACACCACTGCACACTAAATTGTTCTTAAGTAAGGCTGTGTCCTCTCTATTTCCCTCTCCACTACAGTTTTTTGCCTGCCATTAAAATCCTTCATCCTTATCTGTCGCCTTCTTTACTCGCTTTGGCACAGTACTTGTTTAACCTCCTAGGATCTGGCGTCCACATATGTGGACATCACATTTTGGGTTATTTAGACCAAAATACTCAATTTTGCTCTACAAGGGCCTGATATCCAGTTACGAGGACATTATACTGCTACTGTTCTATCAAAATTTTAAACGAATATCCTCATATGTGGATCTAATTTTTTTTAGAAACAAAAAATTAGGTTAAAAAAATAAATAAATCTGGTAATTCTTTGTTTTTACATTCATCAGGTCCCAATCAGCCCAAATATCAAAGAGAAATTAAAAATGCATGCCATGGAAGAATCCGGGTCTTAGAGGGTTAAAATCTGTACATTTTTATCAGAACAGTCTGTTCTCAGGATTTCTGTTACAGATTTTTTTTTAAAGCTAATAATTTGGATAATAGCTTCAGGTTCTCATTCTGTCTCCTATAAAGTATGGCATTGAATTGAACTTGAATGTATTTATATCAGTTGATGCAACCTTCAGTAGAAACAAGGCATAGCCAGTGTTTTATAACTCCTCACTAAATAGGCCGGCAGAGAAACCACTGTGCAAAGAAAGTGAAATCATTCCAAAAATGTGCTTTGTAAGAATGCAGACTACTTTCAGTCTATTTGAGGACTTTTTTTAATACTTGGATTTGGAAAAGTACTTGAAATGCTGCTTTGGTGGTACTGTGCATTTGAAGGCACTGCCTTACAGTATGTATAACATATGTCTTTCTACTACATCTAGTGAACGCTAACATTGTAGTTGCTACATACTGTACCATTTGTGGAACTCTGTGCAAGTACATTCTAAGTGTAGTTGAGTCTCTCTGGCCTCAAAGAACTTTGTGTAGCTGACATTAGGGATGAAAGATTTACCAAAAGAAAGTGTTAGTAAGGAGAAGACGGGTGAGGCAAAGAGACATGAGAAATGAAGAAAAAAAAGACAAAGTGACAAAAGTGATGCGACAAAAAAAAAAATGCAGAAGAGAACAGAGGGAGTGAAACATTAGGCACAGGGATCTGAAATATGGGTGAACTTGGGTGAATGTGCCCCACAAATGCTGCACCACTTACACAAAACCAGCTGCTAAGAAACCTTTCTCTCTCGCACGCTTTATCACATTCCCTCGTTCACCTCTGTCTCGCTAAACTTTTTACCCTCATATTTATCTAATGATGTCAAATATAAATTAGATGAGTCGGCAGAAAAAACAGCAACTTCAAGCTACAAAGTAGATGAAGCTGCACTTTAAAACCCATAGCACTCTCTCATTGTGCCAACATGTATGGGGGAGGTGGGATTTCCTCTTTAACAAATAATTCAAAGACATTGTTTGTCTGTGTTGAACAGTTATATTCAATTTCTAAAAGTGTAATTCAACCACAGACATTTGTCTCCAATGTATGATGCACATATGTTTTACAGGATGTATACACGAGTGTAGGCTGGGCTACAAGTTAAAGGACAATTTTACAAACTAACAAAAGCAAAACACAACATATAGGTCTCTAAAGTCTACAGGGTGTTATGGTAAATGTTTTCTGTCAGCAATCTGAGAATTAGGCTTTACCATCAGGCCCAGACAAACAAGAACATATTCTGAAAATCCAATGCATGATTTTCATGATTTTCACTGAAAGAAAAAAGTAAGAAATAATAATGATAGATTGGTTTTTAGTAACTTGTTGTCAAACGGCAACTATGAGGATAGTATGTGTATGCATGTACCACTGAATTAACTTTGACCTTGATGTCTCCAAGTTGAATTTGGGCAACCAGAGAGTGAGCCCTGCATAATACATAGTATGTGTGCAGTAGTGGGTATCTGGGGACTCCCTGTATATCTGAGCAAAGTAGCAAACTCCTCACTGCTGAACAAGAAGAACAAAGAGCTGCTTGAGCATAATGGCCTAAACACGGCAGCTCTTCTTACAAAATCATCATCTTTTACTGAGAAAGAAATCAAGTAATTCAGTCAGGGAGTCAAGATATATTTTTAGAATTCCCCCATGACTAAACCAAGGGGTTCACACTCTTTGGTTACTAAGCAATGCAAAAACCGCTCAGTCTCTCAGGCTATAAATTTTAATCCAGCTCTAATCTTTAAGTGCCTCCAGAAGACTAAAGAGATGCAACCATGGGTTAAACCAGACTGGGATGACCTCATTCGTTACTATTTAAATGCAGGCAGAGTGGGAGTACTTCTACAAGGATTTTTGCACTGTGTAAAGTACTCTGTACATAACATTCATTACACATTGGTTAGGTTCAGATCTTGAAATCTGTTGAATCAATTCTGTTTATTTATATTGCACCAAGGCAAGGCAAGGCAAGTTTATTTGTATAGCACAATTCAACAACAAGGTGATTCAAAGTGCTTTACAGAGACATTAGAAACAAAAACAAATAAAAAGCATGATTTAAAATTGATTAAAACAAGCAAACAAACAAACAAACAAACAAACCAGTATATAAAATCAAAAATCAAAGCTAGCTACACTTGCCTCCAGGTGCTATATATGGTAACGTAAAGATTCTACAATATTAGAGAGAAAACACCAACAATCCAACGAACCCTGTTCATTCCATTACCGTCATCGATTTGTTTCTTGACTAAAAGAGGAATCAGTTCACTGAGTGTCACAGGGGGACTAATGATTAGTAAGAACCGCGAAAAGAAAAAAAAAAAGACAATTGAAAGTGTCAATATGTAATTGACATTAAATCATCACATTGGCCTACATTCCATCACACTCTTTCCCCATTGGTGTTAGACTTCTCCAGGGCTGCCTTTTGTCACTGATGTTCATTAGTTCATGGACATAATTTAGGTGTAACCAAGTGATTGAAATTTTGGCGTTCATCTTGGACAGGACTGGTTCACAACTGAGTGTGAGTAGGAATGAGACTCAGCACTTCTGAGGATAGTCTGAGGGTATGAAGGAGATTAAGTATCTCAGGGTCTTGTTCAGCACTTTGGGAAGAGTTGAGATCTTCAGTTAGCAGATACTCCACCGGTGTGTACTTCAAGAGAGAATTGGGTGTCAACTTACCAATCATTTCTACCCTCACCTACAGTGACAAACTGAGGGTAGTGACTGAATAAATCAGATTGCGGATACAAGCAGTAGAAATAAGCTTCCTCCGAGATAGGAGTTCAGTCATTCGGAAAGGAATCAGGATAGAGCTGCTAGTTCTCCATACAAAAATGAGCCAGGCGAGGTGGTTTATGTATCTGACTAGGATGCCACTTAGGCAGCTCTTGGATGAACTGTTGTGGGTATATCATATCTACTAGGAGGAGGCCCCAGGACAAACCCAGGATATGCTTGATAGATTATCTCTCAGCTGGCTTGGGAATACTTTGGTATCCCTCTGGATGAACTGGAGGAAGTGGGAGGTGGGAGAGGGAGATTTGCCTAGACTGCAACCTGGCCTCAGATAAGAGGCAGAAAATGGATTGACTAACGGATGGACAGACAGACAGATTTTGTTCCTTCTGATAATCCCAGCTAATAACCTTAGATCCAGGCTTGATATTAAGTAGCTATTAATTTTCTGTGTTTTTATAAAATATTGAAAATTAAACACCAGTGTTGTTCGTTTATTGTTAACTTGGTTTAAAGAAAACAGTCTAATATAAAGCTGACTCTACATAACTTTGATAAATTACATCTCTGCTTCAAGACCATTTCCATATAGCCACATTCATGAGCTCAACAACAAAAAAGAAAAAAGACTTGAAAAACCTTATAAATCATACTTAGGTTGCACAACATGCACACTACTCAGTTTCCATTATGACAGATGCTGTGTTCAGCTTGGAATGACTGTAGGGTTTGGGGTACACTGTAAAATGAAGGTATGCTATGCAAATGAGGACCTGGAGGTTGTGTAAATTCTTTGTTTCTATCTGTGTCATTCATTGTCATGCTCAGCATGGCTTTCCTAAACATGTTGTACTGGATAGCTTGACGCAGATTGATAATTGCATATTGTAAGATAGCAAACCAAAGGACACAGAGGTGTCCTGACAGAACATTGCACCTTTAGTTTAGGCAAAGTCAGCATATGGGGGTTGTGCCACATTCCCATACCTCGATTTCCCCACATCATGTTGATGTTATACTTTTTGCATATGTCAGTATGAGAGACTTGCCTAGAGATTTCACTTATGCCAATTTTGTCATCAGAGGGGTGTACACAAGGATCTGTGCAGATGTCCATGTTGTGACGACAAAATCACTAGGCTACAAGGGCCCCATATGCTGGAAAACATTTGAAGTTGCACTGTGTAAAGAGATGCACTACAGGCTTTTTTTTTTTTTTTTTTACTTTAACTCTGCAACTCCTCAAACTCAGAGATAGAGTACTTATCTCAGCTAAAACAGAATGGAACATTGATTTTAGAATACATTTGGTTCAATTTCAATCAAAGACAGGGGTACCACACTGATCAGGTAGAAGGCATGCTGAGGTTGATCAGCTGTGACAAAAGATGTTTGGTCATAGGCCAGAAGCTCTGATAGATTCATCAACTGGGAAAATTCAGCCAACTGATTGACCGATGACCCTGCACTAGCATTAGTCATGCTATCTGCCATCCGATATAAGGACTATGTCAAGCTCAGTTTGCAACATATTCTGGATGAATCACATTGGCAATATCCCTGCATTTAATAGCAGGAGTCTGGCCCCATCATCATCAAACCTTTCATGTCTACCTCCTTCAGCAGAAGAATGGAAATGTTGTGGCTTAGCTCAGCTTTTCTCTTCCCATATTCAGATTTGAACCAAAACATCATATTTGCTGTATAATGCCTCCAAAAATGAATATAATACTCCAACATTACAGTTAACTTGTTTTTACAAGAAACAGGGAAAAAACAACTCACGGTAACTCCCTCAATCAACACCTACCGATCAATAATTCAGTCGGTGAATGGTCTCTTTAAAAGTATAAGGAAACTGAACATTATATAGTCAAACACCTCCCAAAAACCTTTTGTGTATAAATGTACTGTGGTAGTCAGCACTCATCTACCAGCTGAAAATACCAGGTCTTTCACTTAAAGCCTTTCTCATCTGTGCAGACAAAAAGTCACTAAATCATATTATGGCTTGCACTTCAGCAATGAAGGGTGGTCAGCTCAAGTTGACCCGTCAAAGGCTCATGGCACCAATTTTTATAGTGCTGTAGCAGTAGCAACCAAGACTTGTTTCTCTGAGTAGACCAGTACAGAGATTTCAGGGCCTAATTTTTGCAGGATTTCTAATTCTGTGTTGTGTTGTATATGAAGAAAGACACACTTCTTCATCTGACAAATTTATTTGCCACTCACACCAATTTCAATTGAATCACAACAGCAGTTTAAGACACTTTGTTTGTTAATTTATTTTGATCATGTAAACAATATGCAAAGTTCATTTAGCAAAAAGAGAAGAGAAAAACTGCTATACACAATAAAGCTAATACATTTCAATATTGCTTCAACTGTTCTGATTCCGTTACTGTAAGGAGAATAACCTCAGGAAAGCAAAGAATCACGGGCCCAGAGTTAATTCATGTACATGGACGATTGCCTGACACATTCCGTCGACTACAGAAATGTGTAGGCAAAAGCGCGCCAGGCATTCACTCAGAGTTTATTATATACTGTCCTCCCACGTAACACTCATGGGTGGAGTACAAGTTAGGAAAAAACAACTTCTTATCTGCTGCTTGCATACGAGGCTGCACAGGATGAAGCCTTGCAAGACGAAGAGGAACAAGTTGATTAACGATCTTGTAGTGGGTTAAAACAATACATGTGGGTGTTGTCTAAACTTGAGCAACTTCCTCATGTGATCACTTTGTTGCAGCTAAAGAATTTGCTGACACGCTATGTACAGGCATTACTGTGCAATTCAAATAAAGCTAAACATAAAGGTAATAAGGTAAAATCTTTTCACATTTACGTATTGAGAAAGAGTGGGAAGAAGTACACACTTATTTAATCCCACCTCTTTGCCATAAGTTATCAGTCAATATTTAATCAGCTTCCGTACTGATATAATCTGCAGTAATAATGACAAACATATTTCTGATATAATATATACATCACATCATAAAATGTCCTAAAAATTTCCCCTTTTTTTATAACTCATGAAGATTATATCTTTATAACTCTTTTTGACCTGCTTTATGTTTGGACATTGCTTCAACTCCATACTCAAACGGTTCCACAGCTACACTGCACGCACAAAAACACAAAAGCTTTTTCTGGTCATACATACATTCACAGCTTAGTGAATTTACAAAAACCCCTTAAATTATAACTTCTTTCTTCCTAAGTTTCTCATCTATTATTACCCCAAGACATCGATTTTTACTGACTCTTTCAATATCAACACCATTTATTTGAATCTTTGCGTTTGTTCTTAAATCATAATTTCAGTTTTATTCAAATTTAATGATAATTTGCTTTTATCAAGCCAGAACTTCACTTTACTTATTTCATTAGTCATCTCATCATTGCAGGAATGTCTTAAAGACATAAAGACTTGGATGGCCACTAACTTTCTGCTTCTTAACTCAGATAATACTGAGGTCATTGTACTCGGCGCTGAAAAGCTTAGAAATATGGTATCTAACCAGATTCTTACTCTGGATGGCATTACCTTGGCCTCCAGTAACACTGTGAGGAACCTTGGAGTCATTTTTGACCAGGATATGTCCTTCAACGCACATATTAAACAAATATGTAAGACTGCGTTCTTCCATTTGTGCAACATCTCTAAAATTAGAAATATCCTGTCTCAGAGTGACGCTGAAAAACTAGTTCATGCATTTATTACTTCCAGGCTAGACTACTGCAATTCATTATTATCAGGATGTCCAAAAAACTCACTGAAAAGCCTTCGGTTAATCCAAAATGCTGCAGCAAGAGTACTGACAGGGACTAGAAGGAGAGAGCATATTTCTCCTGTTTTGGCTTCCCTTCATTGGCTTCCTGTTAAATCCAGAATTGAATTCAAAATCCTGCTCCTCACATACAAGGTCTTAAATAATCAGGCCCCATCTTATCTTAATGACCTTGTAGTACCATATCACCCTATTAGAGCACTTCGCTCCCGCTCTGCAGGCCTACTTGTTGTTCCTAGAGTATTTAAAAGTAGAATGGGAGGGAGAGCCTTCAGTTTTCAGGCCCCTCTTCTGTGGAACCAGCTTCCAGTTTGGATTCAGGAGACAGACACTATCTCTACTTTTAAGATTAGGCTTAAAACCTTCCTTTTTGCTAAAGCATATAGTTAGGGCTGGACCAGGTGACCCTGAATCCTCCCTTAGTTATGCTGCAATAGATGTAGGCTGCCGGGGGATTCCCATGATGCATTGAGTTTTTCCTTTCCAGTCACCTTTCTCACTCACTATGTATTAACAGACCTCTCTGTATTGAATCGTATCTGTTATTAATCTCTGTCTCTCTTCCACAGCATGTCTTTATCCTGTCTTCCTTCTCTCACCCCAACCGGTCGCAGCAGATGGCCGCCCCTCCCTGAGCCTGGTTCTGCCGGAGGTTTCTTCCTGTTAAAAGGGAGTTTTTCCTTCCCACTGTCGCCAAAGTGCTTGCTCATAGGGGGTCATATGATTGTTGGGCTTTTCTCTGTATCTATGAAGCGCCTTGAGGCGACATTTGTTGTGATTTGGCGCTATATAAATAAAATTGAATTGAATTGAATTGAATTGAATCATCCAATAAATGCTGCATATCATCACCAGAGCAGAAGATGTTTGTGTCATCAGCAAAGAGTACCATTTTTAATACTTTGGACACTTTACAAATGCCATTGATGTATAAGTTAAAGAATTTTGGGCCCAGAACTGATCCCTGGGATATACCACAAGCAATGTCCATACATAAGGGGCAACAACCATTTAATTTCACAAACTGCTTCCTGTCACTTAAATAACTCGGAACTCAATTTAAAACCACCCCTCTGACACATAACGTTCCAGTTTCCTTATTAATATATCATGATCTATAGTGTCAAATGCCTTTCTCAAGTCTATGAATAACCCAGCCACATTTTGATATTTGTGTATGGAATTTGCGATGTATTCTATTGAATCTAACAGTACCAATGATGTTGATCTGATTGATCTGAACCCATATTGACTTTCAGTGAGTAGTTTATGTTTATCTATAAACAATTTTTCAAGAATTTTTGAGAATTGAGGTAGTAAAGAGACAGACCTGTAGTTTGTGAAATGGTGTTTGTTGCCAGATATGTATGGAGGTATAACTTTGGCTTTTTTCTTTCTGTCTGGAAATAGACCAGTTTGAAATGATACATTACAGATGTATGCAAATTGTTATTAAAGTTATTAGTTTTAAAATAGCCTCAATGACTTTTCTAACCACTATCATATCAATATCATTACAATCCAAAGATTTCTGACTTTTACTTTTTTTTTTTGACAACTTCAAAAACCTAATTGTGAGAACCATTGAATAAGGATTTCTGTCTATCAGGATATCCAGTTTTTACTCTGCTTACCAGTGATCATTTAAACTGTAAGGTAATGACCCTACACTAATGCACACAAAACAGAGAGACGCCAACAATCAAATAATTCCCCTCTGAGCAAGTTCTTTGGTAATAATAAAAAGGAAAACTTCAGCAGAACCAGGCTCAGAGAGGGAAAACCATCTGCCACAAAAGGTAGTAACTATTGTTGGCCATTACAGTGTTTCTTTAGAATGTAAAGGAAATAAATGTATGGCATTTATATAGTGCTTTTGTAGTCTTACTGACCACTCAGTTAAAATGTCAGTTAAAATGTTTTAATAAAGGTTCTGCTCCACATGCTCTTTAATCTACCTGGTAAAAGAGAAGAACACAGTATAGTATCCAAAATTATTTAAAAAAAAAAATCCAAAATGTTGAAATAAATGAATCCAACATACAACCCTTTATAGTCTCACCTACACAGTACAGAAAAAACATGGTCTAGAATGGAAATGCTGAGAAAAGAAAAAGTGCCTGGAGCAAACTGAACATGTACCTTACAAAGAAAAAGTCCAAAGTAAGAGAATGCACAAATATTAGAAGTTTAAAAAAAAAATTAAAAAGGCTTACAAAGACAACCTCCAGTATTTTTCTTTTCAGGAGGGTAAACTATAACAGTAGTGCTAAACCTCAACATGTTACAAAAAAAGTAACTCTGTAAGAATGTTTCATCTTGCACAAATCCCTGTTCGTGATGGAACATTATCTTTCAATACAAAAAAAATATTTATTCCGTATTGCTTTGTTTGGATGGATGTCAGAATGTCACCATTTTACACAAGGTGTCTTTTTAGCACACATCATTTGTATATATATATATATATATATATATATATATATATATATATATATATATATAGCCCAATAAAAATGTAAGCAATCATCACAGCACAGTGATTCTACTGTAGAAACATATTCAGGTGGAAATAGAGGCTACAGCGCTGTAAACCAGACTGCTCATCTGTGGAGTTGTTACCTGTTGAATTTCAGGCTCTGACTGCTGGGCTGTGGTTGGCATTCACTCAGCTTTATCATCAATCTGGGTTCTTGGCTTACTTTGTGCTCGCATGCTGTCTGTGCAGATGCTTTCCAAGAGCTTAAGTTGTGTTAACAGTTTTCTGCGATTGTTTCTGTCCTAGTTATAGATTGTATTTCTTGGTTAACTCTAAGTTATATTTTTGGAAACATTTGTGGACGTGCATGTTAGTCATTGTGTCTATAAAGATAAAGTATAGCTTAAAACGTTTTGAATGAATTTTGATAAAACCTCCATGTTAACAATCCACTGAGATTGGATCAGGCAAGAAACCATGATTTGTATCCTGTTTGGATCTTTTAGAAAATTAGTTTAGCCTTTAAACCTTCGGTAAGGTTCAGGCACTTACAAGTACGGGATAGGATTAGGAAAAGATTTTGGTTTGAGTTAAAACCTGGTTCTTCCCTCCAGTAAACTGAGTTTTAAGGATTGGAAGTTACAGCTCTTTCTTAGTAATGCCTTAATCTGTTGTTTCATAGTGACAAACCCAACATCTTCCTGCAGCAGCTGTTTATTTGGCAATCTTGCTGCAACAAATCCTAAAGTAGAGAGAGAGTAAAGGCAGTAAAAACATCTAAATTGTATGAGCATACCATTTGTAATGAGCCTGGCAGCTATGACATCAATTAAAACCCATTAAAATATTTACAAGATTTCACTAAAAAGCAGACCCCTGAGGAAATCAGAAGTAATGCTGGATGTTACTGAATTTGCTCTCAGTGACACTGCAGTTGCATCATTTTAGAAAAATATGTTTAAAACACAGAACATTTAACATGCCATGTTATTATACCAAAACACATCTAAAAAAAACCAAACATCAATTCACCCTCAACATTGGAGCCCTGCTAAGACAGCAGACAGTCCATGAATGCAGCAGGGAGGATTAAAAAAACACTAATAGAAAAAGAGTAGCAGTTGTAGAGCCATCAGAAAGTGAAACAATAATCAGATACCACAAAGTGTTTTAATTCACATTCTGTGGCACACTGGCACAAAGAGCCAGAGAGAGAGAGCAGCTCTGAGGAAAATCTTTACTTCTGCTAACAGAGACAGAAATAAAACACATAGATATGGCGAGAACAATACAGGGAGTGTAATTAGTTTGATTCCCTTATCACAAGATTTTAAATCCTTCTTAATTATAAAGATATTTTTTGATACAGAGATTCAAAGCATGAGAACACAGCTTGTGGAGGAATCTCAAGCTGCATGGGTCGCTTGGAGGTCAGTTTAATGAAAAACTTAATTTACAGTAGGCTAGTTCACTAGATCAGCTGAAATCAGGCAAAAAAACTGACTGTTTTACAAATAAAACCATGAAATGTTCTGGCAGCAACAGCAAAAGAAGGATACTGGTAAAATACTATACTTACAAAAGAAATTACTGTTTATTTTACTTTTGCTGTAAAAAGGCCAGTAAAAATCTGACTCCTATTATTGTACATGCTGAATCTGTTTATTCACTGGGTTGTGGTTTGTTATACATTTGAAGGGGGGTGGCATGAATATGCTTTTTCTGTTAAGAACTGAATAAATGTGAAAGCAAATTCAAAGCCAGGCAGAAGAAGCAGTTTTTTTGTTTGTTTGTTTTTATATTTATTGTTTGTTAAATGTTGCAGAAGTGGGAAGTGGAGGTCAGGTGAAAATATTAGTGCTGAGTTGAGCTCTCTGAGTAGAGCAGGTGGTTATGGAACAAAAAGATGGACATGCTGGGCGCAGCTGCAGTGGTGTGAAGCTGGGCTCAGTCATTGTGGCAGATGCCCAATGAACGACCACTTCAGGTAAATATAACAGAGTTTAGAGCGAAGAACAAATTTATATTTACTACAACAGATTAAATGATTTAAGGGCATGTACTGAGATGACGTGATAGAGGAAGCTACTAGGGATAGGGTGAGATGCACAAAACCCTGTTATTTTGGGGTGGCTGTAGCTCTGGCATCTTCCTAACTTATGGATGCTCTTTGTTTTTATTCTAGATATAGACTATGACACAAATTTTGGTCCCCTAAACCTTTTGTTGTGTATAAAGTCTCAGGGTGTAAAATCTTGTGGTGATCTGGCTGTGGGGATTCGGGCCTTTGCAGAAAAGCTGCAGGACGATGCATCACCCCACACCTGATGGTGTGGGGTGATGCATCAATATGACCAAAAATAGGGCTGTTCGATATGACCAAAATCTCATATCCCTATATAAGACATTACTCATCCTGATAACGATATATATCCCGAAATGCGTTTTCTGTCAATTCTGTGAATTTCGGGCAACTCGACTTATGTGAATAGTTTTTACATTGGCGTTGTGTACCTGGAATCGAGTGTTTTGACCAATGCATGAAACTATATTTTTTTCGATATAAGTTGTAACAGCCACCATTTTCTTTGTGAGTATTTATTACATAGCGTGCTGTGGGGAAAAGCTTGTTCTAACGTTTGAGTCTAAGGTTTATTTTGAGCACTGGACGGCTCTTTTTTGCTGTAAACTCTGTAAACATCTGTAAACTCTCTCAATACTGTTTCACGTGATTCTTGCGTAGGTGGTTGAAGAGGTTTGCCATGTTTAAATCCGTGGTGGGCACCGATTTGCAGCATGTCCATGCTACAGAGGTAGCATGGACATTAGGGATAAGGTCCTCAATTTGTTTTGACTGGTCCTTCTGTTTGGAGCTACCTGGTTCTGCCTCATCTTCACTGGCTATGCTGGTATTCTCTGTGACCCGATAAAAAAATATTGCCGTAAACAGTGTATTTTGGGAATCCACAAACAACCGACAGGATGCAATTTGAAATGATAGATGTTTTCATTTCATCATCCGATATATTTCGTCATATCGCACAGCCCCAATTTGAGCTCATGAGTAAGGTTATCACTTGTTAACCATGCCAATCATGCATGTTTGGGGCACTTTGTGTTGTAGGGTTTTCTGTTGTCTAAGCATTTCTTGTTAGTCTGCTTAGTCTTAGAGTAGTTCTATGCACCATTGATTTGATGCTGTGGTTTTGTTTCTAATAAGACCAGTAACTGCTGCCTATTAAGATATTCAGGAATCTGATCAGAAGTCCAAATTCTGTAAATATGCTAAAAGGGAAGCAAAAGGACATACATTTGTCACAAGTTAAAGATTTTTGCAATTTTTCTGTCGCTTGTTAGTAGTTTGAGAAAGTTTACAGACAAGTCAGTGTCTTCCACGCAAACTATAGGTGACCATAGCTACCTGCCAGAGAGCAAAGCAATCACAAGGAGTTTTTCAGTGAAGAATCAAATAATTCCAGCAATTGCCAGCAACTATTTGGCAACCAGTCAATAATGATTGGTGGTTACCAGAGGCAATACTGATGTGGCAGTAAAGATGTTCCCTGCTTTCCAGTCCTGTGTGTGAAGTTGTAGATGTGTTTTCTAACTTGACGTTACCTGTATCAAAATTTGTGTGGAATCTTTGAGAGCTAAGCAACAGTTTCAATTCCCAGTGACATGAGGCAGAAAGTAAGCAGGCATTTGAGCAGAAAAAAGAAAGAAAGATGAAAAGGAAAAAAAACAACAATAAAAAATGTTTTTCAGTGTAGTGATCTCCTAATGAAGCAGCCTCACTAATTACACACTTGAGTGCTTTGAAATATGCACGCAAGCTGCACATGTATGAATGCTGCTGTGTTAGAAATGAGTGTGAACCTGTGTGCTGCAAAGTGACTGGAGGCAAAATAAATCATATTAAAACATATTATTGTTTTAGTTTTTTTTTAAACGGGGAGGGGTGCTTTTAAAATAAACTACTGCCAGATGTGTGGGAAAGGAATTGTACTTTTTTGAAAAAACAATTTAAATATTTGCAATTCAATTTCAAATTTAATGTAAACTATGTTATGTAATTGCTTGCTTGAAATGCAGACTTGAATTATCTTTGATGGAGCACAGTAAGTGGAAGATATCATACTTCAGAGAAGCAGATGCTACTGAGTACAAAAGATTAGCCGATCAGCAGGAAAAAAGGGGGAGTGGTGATAAAGGTAAGGACAGAAAAACAAAGAATGAGACAGACAGGTAGGCACAGTGAGATATAGAGGGGGTCTCTATTCTTCAGCCAAATCTGCTAGCTTTTGAAGACCAGCCAAACACTCTGTTTACATGACTGCCTTTGCTGGCCAGAGCACACACATAAAATCACAGACAGGTACACACATTTGCCCTTCATACGTTAGAGCATTGTGGATGCTGCAGAATATACTGTAAGAACAAACACTTAAATATTTGTCTTGAATATGAGTCTGCTTCATATACAAGGTGCAATGAAATATGGAAACTGCATTTCAAGCACGAAAAGGGGGCTATTCAATAGAATAGAATAGAATAAATTAGAATAGAATAGAATAGAATAAATTAGAATAGAATAGCCCTTTATGGTCATTGTACATATACAATGAAATTATGGGTGCTCGACACCAACTGTGCAGGAATAAAATATAAATGGAAAGATAGCAGGAATAAATAACAAACAGGAGAAATAAATACAAACTAGATGAATATATATGAAAACAAGAGAAAGGCACACACTGGAGAACAAGGTGCTTGAAAGTAGTGCAAAGGTCTGAATAGAGTGCATATGTGAGTGGCCTTAGATTGGTGAGGTGGTTGGGCAGGGATGGTCCAAATAGCCCAGGGGAAGAAGCTGTTTGTGGGTCTGGAGGTGTAGGACCAGATCGACCTGAGGCACTGACCAGAGGGCTGCGGGTCAAACAGGTGATGATGCAAGGGGTTACCTGTGATACCCCTGGTTTTCCTTAGACAAGAGGATCTGGGGATGGCCTCCGGGCTGGCAGAGGGCAGCCAATAATTTTTTTGGCAGTGATAATTACCCTCAGCCTTCCTGTTCTCAGTTGTGGCCCCTGCGTACTAAATACCCAGGCAGTACTAGAGCACGTTCTCCACTGAGGAGTGGTAGAAGGCCAGCAACAGCTTCTGGTCCAGGTTATTCTTCCTGAGTACAAGGAGGAAGTGCAGCCACTGCTGGGCCTTCTTTAAAAGGGTGTTGTGGGTCCAGGGGAGATCAGCAGAGATTTTTGTGCCCAGAAACCTGAAGGTGGAGACATATTCCATCCATTCTCCATTTATAATGAGTGGGGAGTGGACCTGTCTGTGCCTCCTGAAGTCCATTGTGAGTTGTTTTGTTTTAAGGATGTTCAGCTTCAGGTTCTTTTCTGAGCACCAGCGGGACAAAGTCTCTGCCTCCGCCCTGTACACTGTCTCATCTCCATCAGACACAACCATGGTGGTGTGATTGGCGTATTTGACGATGACGTTGCCTGGGTGGGTTGGTGTACAGCAAGAGGTGTGCAGGGCATACAGTAGGGGGCTGAGAACGCAGCCCTGAGGGGACCTGGTGCTGACTGGAGATGTGGGGGCTGAGTCATTCTGAGGTTCATTCTGAATTAAACTTAACAATAATTGGATGACATGTTTGTTGAATGATAATTACAAAAGTGATGCAGAAAAGGGAATTCCCTTCCCGGTGTTATTTCATTTCAGATAAAAGTTACCGGCCCCCCAAGATGTTAAAGAATACTGCCAAAATTGACTCTTTTGTGACGATCAAACACAACAAGAAAGGCGTGAAAAGATGCATTTTATTATATTGTAAGATCTGACCAACCGTGGAAATTCAGAAGAAAAAAAAAGCACTCTTTGATTCATAACTCAAAAAGGACTGGTTGAAATGGGCTATTTTATTTGCCGTGACTGCTCAAATAACCAGAGCAAAACACTGTTAAATTTTAATGGGATGTTCTGGACTGCACAGTGAAAAGCTGATTTCCTCTCCTTTCCTCTTCAAAGAAGAGGAGACGTTTCTTCTTCAATAGACATTGATTATTCCACTACACAGATGAGGCCATGTATGACAGCCATCCAAGGATAGATGAAGTTGAAATAAAGCCAGAGTGTGGTCATGCTGCTTTTTATGTAATCAGTGCTTCCCTTAGCTTGGTGATCTCATGTTGATATCATGTATGATGGGTGTGGGTGGGGAGTTACTATCTGCAACAGGATCAGGAATAAGTGGACATCTGTGAAACCCTATTGCTCAGCAACCATTCTGTAACAGCTCCCTCTCATCTTCATCTGAATTGTGTTCTTTGTCATCTTGCCGAGAGCCTTCCCCTCCTCCGCGTCCTCTAGGATATCACCTTCTGCTACACAGACATTGTGGAGGACGCACCACGCTTGGACCACTTTAGGGGCAAAGAGAGCCTGAATCTCAGACGCTGTCAGGATGATGATTGCCGGCAGAGATGCCAAAGATGTGTTTATTGACGCTCTTCATCTTGGCATGGTGTTCGTTGCAGCATTCTTCAGCTTGGCCTGCAAAAATGCTATGAGATCATTCATTTTATGTTTTAAAGGCGACCCATTTACAGCTTACCATGAGTCCGGGGATGTGTATATCTTTTTTCTTTTTTTGTTAACAGAGAGATGTCTTACCTCCCACAGGCTGACAGTAGGGGTAGTGACTGAAAAAAGGATGCCTTCTCATTCCAAAGAAAAAATAAGCATCTGGTGGATACCAGCCCTTTTTTAACAAAAGGGGACCTGCAAACGACAAGCCTAAATTGGGAAAGCAAATTCACAAAAAGCACCTCTGGCATCATATTTCAGTTGTACAGAAGGGTCACATAGTATTTCTTGAGCTAGGAAGAATCTGTTGTGACTTTAGGCTGTGGAACTAGCAAAGGAACACAATGCCCGGTGGCCAGCAATGTGAGCAAAGCCTATCCCACACCCCCCCCTTGCCTGATAACTAGATCTATTCTCGAGGGATTGTCGTCACTTCCTTCAGCATCCTGCCAACTGTGGCTCTTGGCATAGCTAAGATATCAGCCGTTGCTCCCGACAAAGAGATTTACATGCAAGTCAGTTAACAGTGGCCATCACCTCGGTTTTTTTTGGCTTCACCAATGGGGCTTTTGACAAGCCAACATCTGGTCTATGCTGTCAGTGCAATTTCTTATCAGGCTTAGGCTTAGTCCTAAGCAAAAGCACAGGAAGGACAAACATGCTATTTATCTTTGCTTGCATCTTGATATGAGATGCATGTGTTCCTTAACCCTTTAAAGCCGGTCGGAGCGTGCCCGCTCCGTTTTGCGTAACTTTTTTAAAATCCCGGTAGCACTGCCACCACGTAAGCTAGCGCAATAAATTTTTTTGCATATGAAACCGGAGGAGTTGTACTTACATCTTATGCCAGCTTGCTCTAGGTCACAGTTTCCTTCCACATATAGCTTTGCAAAAACTGCATAAAAAGCACTTACAGCAACAAAAACATAATATTCCAGAAACACGCTTTGCCGATCCGATTAGCTGTTTGTAACACTTCCTTCGTCCATCAGCGCGAACTATCGCATGTCCGCCACGACCTGCCCGAAACCGGACGTGACGTCATTTTGCGGAAATATAGTTTTTTACCTTCAGGGCCTTATGAGCCTATACTGGTGTTTTTAAAAGTTATGTTTGACTTTATGACTTTCTGTGTCGTTTCTGGGATGCTTAGGACTCATATTGCACTGCTGGAAATAGTTTATTTTGATGCATATGCTGTTTTTTTGCAAATTTGCATTATAATATTTATTTTCGTTTTTCCTGCAGTATATAAAAATTGGTGTATTTCAAAAATAAAACTGTGAAGACACTTAAAATAAATTTCCTGTGGTGGGAAACTATTTTGTGCAACTTTTTTGTATTTACAGTTTTGAGGGATAAGCCTCTTAAATTTCTCTAACTAGAAATAGATGTTAAAAAAACAAAAACAATTTTCAAATTTTTTGTAGTTTATTGCACTTTCTTGCAATTTATGTAATTTCTATGCACTTAATGCATACATATTATTACAATTTGGGCTATAATGGTTGTATTGATGTATATCAACTTGAAATGCTCCCAGAAATGGCACTACAACATGTAAAAATATAATATAAGCTCTGGCGAACTTGGTTCTATGGTTAGGTCTTAAAGGGTTAATATTAAAGTCATTTTTTTATAAGGTTGATTACTGTACACACTTGTTACACACACAAGCAAATACAGTGGAATACTCTTTTTTTAATAGTGAGATCTAATAGTATCCCCTGGAACCATGCTCCACTTATCAAAGGAGCAAAGTCATATCCATCTAGGACAGGGTAGCCAACTGTCCCCTTTTAGCCGGGACATCCTGTATAATGAACACAATTGGTTTGTCCCTTGTTCTACCTTAAATGTCCCATATAGTGACCATGACCTGCAATGCAACTTTCTGACCAACATATGGCACTCTTACAAATATCAAATCTGATTTTACTGCAATTGTATCAGAGTGTTTGTGTCCAGTCACATCCGTCAGTGATGGCCCATCACGCACACAAGATGTGAGGCGTAAAATGTGATTCGTAAAATGAAGGTGCCGTTTGGTCTACGTAGCATAATAAACTGGGTAATTGAAGCCCCTATATACAGTATTTATATTTAAATATTTTCCCTTTTTTTTTCTTTCATGTTTTAGATGAGGATTGATTAAACTGAATATCAACATTTCACAGCATTTTTATTATAAGAATATGAACATACAGTACATTTTTGCACTATGCCCAGCTGGCTGCTCGATGTGCATTGTGGCGATATTCGATAGTTAAAAACTTGCCAACCCTCCTTCTAGCTACTTTCCTGTTGTAGCACTATTATGTTTCATAAAGCAAAAACAGTAACGTGTTACTTGCTTAATGACCAGAGTTACTGTACCACTCAAGTTTCTCTAGCCTATCTCCCTCCATCTAAGGAGGAGCCATCGAGCTGCCAGCAAGGAGCTAGCAGTTCAGACCAATCTGGGACCACTACGTTCCAGACCAGAAAAACAACAGCACTGAGAGCTTCTTTAAACTATTAAAACAGCCACGATCCCACCAAAGTTCACTGGTTCACTGTATAAATAGCAAAAACATTTTGCTGAACAGCAGTCAACTTACAAGATCTGATGACCTTAAGGCTTGCTGCGTGTTTGTGCAGAATGGACAGTTTAAAGATGGGAGGAAACGGTCTTCCCTGCAGCGCCACTGATAGGATAAGCTTCTGAAAGCCAGCCATTTTCTATCCATTTCCATTTCATTGTCATTATGTTTTATTTCTTTAGTTTATTCCTGATATCCCATTTCCTTATCCATCTGTTCTCACTCTTTCTCTCAGTGTCAGCGTGCCAAGGCCCACACAAAGTGCCACGTTAAACAACCGGAATCAAATCAAAGCACAACAGCAATATCACTTTCCGTCTCTTACTTAATGCCAGAAACATTTATCTTTCTCTTTGTCCTTGCACCTCCACCCGAACCTTGTCTGTCTCTCTGCATCCAGTGCCAAGGCCTAATGTGGGCCAGGCACCATTTACAGAGCAGCAAGGTCCCTTGGTGGAGACTGACTGACAAAACAAAGACGGAAGGAGAGGGAGAGAAAACATTCAAGAAAACACTTTAAAATGGATACTGAAATTCCAGCTACATTTAAAAATCTATAATATAATGTCTCAGATATACAGCATCATAATAATAATGATGATGATAATAATAGGAAGAAGAATGCTGTTAGAATTTGACATTTTGATTTATCTAAAGGAAGGGGACATTGTTTGACCATTTTGTCTTTAATGCTGGTGAACAGAAGATTTTACAGCACAAAGGTATAATCAAGCAAAAATAATTGTACTTTTCTTTTACCCAAGTTTCCCATTAACCCCTAACACTGTTCACACTAAGTAACAGGAGTTACTCATTCATTCATTTTATTGTTCTCATTCATCTCACTTTTCTTGAAACCACTAAAATTACTTTAATAAAAAGTGTTTAAAAGATGTCAGCAGTGCTTTTACTCAAAATCTGTGTTCTACAGATGTGGTGTAAAAAGTTTTGCCCCTTTCCTGACTTCATATTTTTAAATATATTTGTCCCACTTAAATGTTTTTAGATCGTCAAACAAATGTAAATATTAGACAAATTTAACAAAAGTAAACACAAAATGCAGTTTCTAAACAAAGGTGGGTTTTTTTTTATTAAGGGTAAAAAAAATCCAAACCTTCATGGCCTTGTGTGAAAAAATGATTACCCACTTAACCCAATAACTGGTTGGCCCACCCTTAGCAGCAACAACTGCAATCAAGTGTTTGCGATAACTGGCAATGAGTCTTTGTGCTGTTCAGGAATTTTGGCCCACTCATCTTTGCAGAATTGTTGCAATTCAGCCACATTGGAGGGTTTTTGAGCATAAACTGCCTTTTTAAGGTCGTGTCACAGCATCTCAATCAGAATCAGGTCAGGAATTTGACTAGGCCACTCCAAAGTCTTCATTTTGTTTTTCTTAAGCCATTCAGAGGTGGACTTGTTGGCGTGTTTTGATCATTGTCCTGCTGCAGAACCCAAGTGCGCTTCATTTTGAATTCACAAACACATGGCCGAAAATTCTCCTTCACGACGTTTTGGTAGACAGCAGAATCCATGGTTGCATTTACCACAGCAAGTATTCCTGAGGCAGTAAAACAGACCATCACACTACCAACACCATATTTTACTATTGGTATGATCTTTCTGTTCTGAAATGATGTGTTACTTTTATGCTAGATATAATGGGACACAGACCTTTCAAAAGGTTTGTCCACAGAGTATTGTCTTGAAAAACATGAAGATGTTTTCTGGCAAAACTGAGACAAACCTTTATGTTCCTTTTGTTCAGCAGTGGTTTTTGTTCTGGAACCATGCAGTACATTTTTGCCCAGAATGTCCTTGGATCGCAGAATGATGTCTGTCTTTTGAGGATTTTTTAGTCTACTTCACTTTGTCAGGCAGGTCTTATTTAATTGATTTCCTTATTGAGAACATGTGTGGCAGCAATCAGTCCTGGGTGTGGCTTTCCAAAGATGTGATATATCACATTTAATTTATGTTATGACAGGAGTGAGGGATCATTTTTTCACACAGGACCATGTACGTTTGGATTTTTCCCCCCTAAATAATAAACACCTTCATTTAGAAAGTGCATTTTGTGTTTACTTCTGTTATCTTTGTTTAATATTTAAATATGTTTGATGAGTTGAATGATCTGATGATTTAAGTGTGACAAATATACAAAAATGTCTCTATGCGGATTATGCAGGCAGAAAAGGAAATCAATTTACCAAATATACACTTCGCAAAGCATATCAAGTCTATAGAGTGAACCTGTTAGCAAACAGCTGTCTATATACCGAGCCCATTCAGAGAAAAATTTGTATTTTTAGAAGTGCAAGCTCCGATGTGCGTCTACAGTAGCATTGCAATTTTTCCTTTGCTTTTGTTTTCCTCAGCTTAAAAATAGGAAATTAAAAGAATACAGTGATTAACACACAAACAGGATAAAATTAATGCGATCATATCATTGCATTTTTGTTGTTGTTTTTTTTTTTTGGGGGGGGGGGGGCAGGAGATCTAGGAAGGTGTCAGATAAGGTCATTCTGGTATGATCATTTAAATTATCTGGAGAACTCTCTATATGCTTAAAGCATTACAATCGACTTAAAAATTTAATTTGGCACATGTTTTCCCCCTTACCTCTCGAACTTTGTCTCTAATCTACTCAACCTGAGCTGTCCTCCTTACGTACTCATTTCTAATTCTGTCCTGGTCACTCCCAGTGAAAATCTTAAAATCTTCAGATCTGTCACCTCCAGCTTGGCCTCCTGTCGTTTTGTCAGTGCAACTGTCTCCAAACCATACATCATAGCAAGTTTCACTGCCATCTTGTAAACCTTCCCCTTCAGTCTGCTATCCTTCTGTCACAAATTACCGCTGATACTCATCTCCACCCACTCCACACTGCCTGCGCTCTCCTCTTTGCCTCTCTTGTGCACTGTCCATTGCTTTGGGTAACATAAATAATGGCTGTATGTTGTCTAATGTTCCTTTTTTGGGAAGCCTGTCATTGCACGTTTCCTTACTTCTTGCAAATAAGAAAGTGCTTGTCTTAATACTGTTAGTATTACATGCATGCGCTTTTCCTGCATGGCAGTTCAATATGGCACGGACATGAATGCAGTTTTATTAGGAAATAATACTTTTTCAATTGAAATGTGGATGCATTGTTTAGAGGTGCTGCTCTTGAAATAGAGATATAAAATGCTACAGTGGAGGAAAAGAGAGAGTGAGAGTAACAAAGTGTCTGTCATCAGGTCAGTAATGCAACTGGACAGAAAGTTATGCTATATTAACTCCTAATAGTTAAGCATATCTTGTGTGTGTACACGTGTGACTGCCAGTGGTTTGCATTTTTGGCTTTGTCAGTGCCTCTGTTGCTTCTTAGCGTGATTTGAACATTTTATCATAAATGCACACAGACACAGAAAGGCACCCACACAAAAATGATCTCACAGTCACAAGAAATGTGTCATACCAATGAGGGCATGACTTCAGGGTTTTGAGTAAGATCCTTATCATGGTTGTTGTTCTGTTCGCCTACAGCTTGAGGTGATGATGATGTGATCACAGAAAAGTTATTCATGTTAGCATCTTTTTTAGTGTCTCATTGTTGAATTAGCCCCACCTACGCGTGTGTAAATATAGAGTTTCCATCAATTACCCCTCTCTACTATCATGGTGATGATAGCATGAAAGCGTTTGGTGATCACGTACAACTTGCCAGATGGTGATGCGGTGCAGAAGTGTTTACCTCATTGTGCGACTAATTTTAATCTTTTTGTCCCAGAAACTTGGAGCCCAGATTTTGTTGAGGTTAGTTTAGTTTCTCTAAAGAATCTCCAGTTGTTCAAAGATTGTATTGTATTGTGCTTTCAGTGTAAGGATGTCAAGCAGAAGCCAAGGCACTTCGAATTATATCAAAATGGTCTGAGTTTGTCCCTCTGTAATATATGGAAAACTTTGAAAAGCAAACCAAAAATTAATAAGATCCTGACCTTTTAAAATGCTCCTTACTCCCTTTTCTTTACTTGCAGGTGTGATATTTTCTCTCCTTATTGTCTTTGTATTTCTGTTGTTCTTACCTACTTGTTTTTTCACAGAGCCTTTGCAGATTCTTCTTTTATGATTATATGTTCATGTCTGCCTTTTCTTAACAGTAACATCTTCTTTCTTCTTTATTCATTCTTTTACCGAGGTCCTCTCCTGTTACTTTGCTAGTTGCTTTTTTTCCTGAATATTTTCTGTCATTTTTCATAGATTTTTACTTGTGTTCATAGACGTGATTAAAGGGATATGCTTGTGTTTTCATTACAGAAGGATATCAGTTCATCCATCACAGTAGAACATGGAAACACTTAACATTACAAGAGAAGGCTCATACAGTAGCTTTGAGTTGCATAAAGCATTAGACACTGACTAGACTAAGGGCTAGACTAACCTGCTATGCTTGGGTAGGGAGCTAAAAATTCTAGGTGGGCAACTTTGGTGAGACAAAGATGTCAGAGATTAAAGGTTAAAGCAGTCGACAAGTGGTTTCTGGTTTGAGTCCATATTCAGATACTGATGCTGTGGTGACTGTTTTTAAGCAGGATAAACAAGCATCATCAACAACTCAGCCAAGCTAAGATCAAAAACACGTATTAGTTCCACTTCATGGGTAGATCTGCTTGCATATCTGCTTGTTAAGTCACAAGCTAGTAATTATGATTCAGAATTATGAATTATGAACCTCATATTGTTGATGGCCTTATCTCAGATGAACCCAGCGTTGAAGTCATCTCCATCTTTGTTTTTTTCTGTTTGTTTTGTTTTTTATTCTGCTCACAAACATGGTATATCATCTTTAAATGGAAACTAGCTAGTTAACTTCTTGCTAACGTCTAACTCTGTTAAATCTCTCTTTTCTATTCCACACACCTGAGCAAACAGCCACACTGATCATTTTATCGGAGCTGAAAGAATCTGGACTGTTTTTAACTCCTAGTGATGCTTTGGTAGTTGTTTGGTTTTGGAAACTGAAAGAGGCTTTGGACCTAAAAATGGCTAATAATGTCAGACTTAACAAGAGGATGGCTTCTACTGGTAAAGGAAGTACACTCACTGCAGGTATCAACATCTACACATTTATTCTCTATAAGCCTTCAGTCACACTAGAGTAAAAATAGGATAGCAACCTTCAAGCAACCAGGAAATACTGATGGTTAGCATGGAAGCCCGTTTCCGCCACTTAAAAAAAAAAAAGTATCCATAACTCGAAATTTCGAGTTACCTTTCTCAAAATTTCATGTTATTTTCTCGAAATTTCGAGTTAGCGCTGCTAATCAGTAATCTGTCTAAATTACATAATTTCCTTGTTATCTGGAAGCTGAAGCCCTCAGCTACAAATGCTACAGCTAAGCTACCAGTATTACAGCCAGTCATGAATGCACAAATTGCTGAGTATTTTCAGTGTGGCTTCACATATGATGAAATCCTTGTGTTATTAGCCCAATCACATGGCGTTAAAATAACTCGAAATTTCAAGTTATGAATACTTTTTTTTTTCTAGTGGTGAAAACGGGTTTCCATAGGTTGAAGATAAGATTGAATTAAAATCTTTTTGTTGTTTGGACTAATTGCAAGTAGTTGCAGCAAGCAACCGGTCACCCAGAGGCTGAGCGTGCAACACCCTCAACCCGTGAATTACTAACACACTGTAATTAGTTAGAGCCTGTCAAGGCATGTACACCATCAAATACTGAAATGCACACACCTGAGATATTAAGGTTTGTGGCAGACAATTTACTGTAAATTATATAAAATTTAACACAGAAAAGCAATCTTACTTTGCATCCACTATGTGTGTGATAATAGCAGCAAGGGCAGGTGTTCTTATAATAAGTGCATAATTGGCATGGCTGTAAGGACGGTGCCAAAACCTTGGCTCTGTCCTGTTGCGGTTTACTCAGTCCTCACTCAGAGTCCATAGAGCCGAGCCCCACATATTTGCTCTTCGTGGTAATACTGATATTTTATTGAAGCAGAGCAGAACTGAAGTGAACTTAACAGAGCATCAGAGGGAGGTAAGAGACTCCCAGTGCAAGATACACACAAGCGTACATCCTTGTATGCATTTCCTTTTTACAGTGAGAGAGCAGGTTCCAGTGTTATAGGCTTTTAGTCACATTTTACACAAAGATCGCTACACAATGAAACCAATTCATTTTTCTCTGCAGTGCACACACACACACAAGCAAAACATCCTGGTTTGTTAAATTAATATGCACAGTGTCGTGTACAGTTATTTTTAATGTCTGGTAACATACATTAAAAATACTGCCATAAATTTAAGTAAAGAGTATTGACAATTTGACACGAGGTGAAGTGAGAGACTCTGTATCTATAACTGTGCAAAGGATGTAGAATAAAATACACACTTCATATTTTATTTAAAGGGATTCCTTATTTTTAAACATCATGGTTAGTGTCGATACTTATAGGTATATAGTGACTTCCCTAAGGCAGAAACGTCTCCAATGTTTGTATGAAAGTTACTCTAAGGTTAATACTGCTAATACTCTAAGGTTAATTATGGAGTTCCACAGGGTTCTACTAGGCAGTGTCATTCAAAGGCATAGAATACATTTTCACTGCTATGCAGATGATCCCCAGCTTTATTTATTCATGAAGCCAGAAGGTGCACACCCATTATTTAAAGTGCAAGAATGTGTTAAAGACTTTGACGAGTTCTAATTACCTTCTAAATTCCGATAATATTGAGGTTATTGTGCCCATCCCTAAAAATCTTAGAAACTTGTTGTCTAACCTTGGAATGACAGGAATCTTATTTGACCAGGATGTGTCCTTCAGTGTGCATATTAAACAAATGCGTAGCATGTTGCATTGTGCAATATCTCTGCTATTAGAAACATCTCAGAGTGATGCTCTGAGACAGGATAAATTCATGCTTTTACTTCTTCTAGGCTCAACTATTGTAATTCATTATTATCAGGTTGCTCAACAAGCTCCCTAAAAAACATTAGATGATCCAAAATGTTGCAGTCGGTACTCACAGGGACTAGAAAGTGAGATTATGTCTCTGCCATTTTGGCTTTTCCTCAGTGGCTCCCTGTTAAGTCCAGAATTTACCTTAAAATCCATCTTATCTTAAAAAAAGACCTAATAATACCATATCACCCCTGTATAGCACTTCGATCTCACACTGCTGGTTTACTCCTAGAGTATTTAACAGTAAAATGGAAAGCACCTTTCACCTTTCAAGCCCCTCTTCTGAAATTTTGAACACAACATGGTCCAAACCAGGTTCCGTGGTCAACATAAGTTACCATGGTGATCGTCAAGTAAAAAAGAGCCACTTTCGTGACACAGAAAACTGTAATCTCAACAGTTCACTAGCCCATTAAATGCCACTTTTTAGTACAGCCCTATACAACAGGCTGCATGTAGTAGCATACATGAATGATTGTTCTGTTTTTTGACATTCAGTTAAATTTTACTCAAATGTAAAAATTTAAAAAGACAATTCATCTTGCCAAGCATCAAGTTATGCACTGAATCACACTTCATTCCAGCCACTGGGAATCCATCCATTTTAAGAGTGCACAATGTAGACAATGACAGTTTCCCCACTTTTCCAAAGATGACTTCACAAATGAGTGTGTGTCACGACGGTTCACCAACCATACAGGTTGGGTACTCTGGGGGTCATGCACTGATGTGTTCATTAACAAATAGAAATAAAATGAGAAAAAAAAATTATAATGACAAAAGACAGAACTATTGACAGAGGTCACACTTCTGCAGCTACAAAAAATGAAATCATGTTCAGCAAACAATGAAGGGTAATGGGTTTCTGTAACAGTTGGTATTTAATTTTTAATTGAATGAATAAGGGCAAATGCCAACTGTTACATTATTTCCATTAATATGGAAGTGTGTAGTGAAACTGAAAATAATGATCATTTAGATTTAATTATGTGTCCAGATTAATAGCTTTCTCACCCTCCTCCATCCTGTGGTCTTAATGACAATAAATAAATGGGAGTTTGTGTTGTTATTTACATTTTTTAACAGAATCCTTTACATTTTCTTTCTTGGTCCTTTTAAATCCTTCCTGGTTTGTATAAAGCCGCGGTCTTCCTTTAGTATGCTACATTTAATCTTTTGTTAAGGTTTTTGAGGAAAGTAAAATGTGAAGTAAAGTGCAAGTAACATGGGAAACTTGATTGTGAAAAAGTAGCTTTTTAACAGCACAAGGTCTTTTGTGCTATTCAGTCTTTTGTTAGCTTTTCTGTCTTCGAAATGCTTTAGTGGCAGGTAAGTATTAAATGTATCTCCCAAGGATTTCTAGCTTTTTTCTGACTCTTATACCTCGGTGTTTCTTTTTGCACATTTTCATTTCTTCTTTGTACATGTCTCTGTATGCATGCTGCACCACTGTATGTTGAGCAGTTTAATAGACTATGAGATCAAAAGGATGGAGACGTTAAAGTGATTTCTAAGGTCTGTTTTTGAGTCAAAGTAAGCTGCTGAAGTGTACAAAAAAACTGGAATCAACTGGACCTTTTCAAAATAAAGTTTGTAAGGTCCACAATAGTCGATGACATCGTACCTCCTTTATTGTCAGATTTGTGTCCATCATGAATAAAACAACCTTGAGTACTCAGCATCCCTTGTGCTATGAGCATTTTTATGGATATGCATGTCTGTAGTGATGTCAGTATAGGCCACACACATCTTTCTATATGACTGCAGCATGACACAAAATACAGCACTGTGCAAAGGTCTTGAGCTTCCCCTGTAAAGGAGTGGTTACTTTTTCACTCATTATCAGCCCAGTCCTTATACGATGTGTGACTGTGAAAATCTGAAAATTGTTATTAAATAAGCATGTTTATGTTATGACAGAGACCTGACTGGAGTTCAGGAGATGAGGCTTCAGGAGAGTAGGAAGAGGATGAGGTGGAGATGAAAGAGCAGAGGGCAGTGGTGGAAGAAGCAGATGAAAAAGAGGAGGAGAAGGTGATGATGAAAAAGAGATGATGTAACTGTACAAATCTTAAATATTTAGTCATATATAGTTTGAAAGAGCTATTTGTGGCTTTTAAATTAAAAGTAATAACTGACACTTCCCCCTTTCTTTCTGCTAGACCTCTGGTGGGTTATAGAGGGTTAAATGATGGTGACAAGGAGTCAGCCAAGTAGGAAGAGGGCTGGGACTTGTATTGACCTGAGTCAACTGAGATATGCCACACAAACATGACAAACATGAACAAGTGGAGGGAAATGGACCAAACAGCCCTAAAGGCATAGTTCAGTCTGTTGATTTTTGCACAAAAATATAAGTTTCATTAACAGGTTGCTTTAAAAAAAAAAAAAAAGGAAGAAAAGAAAATGATTTAAATATAGCTGATGTCTTGCTCATCTTGCTCAAGATAATTTTGTCTGTCATATTGGGATAGTCTCCAGCAGTATTGCTATTTTTAGATTGCTCTGTTCAAACTTTGTTCTTACTACTCTTGCACTCAGATCAAAACCGCGAGAATGGTGTTGTGGAAGTTTTTCCACTTAAATAAAGCCTGCAGACGAGCAGTGAGCGGTAGGTAACATTCTTTAATCCATGCACACAACATACAAACAAGCTTGTGGAGCCCCCATGGCCGCGGGACAGACGGTCAGCAGAGTTCTCTCTGAGCCTAGCATAGCTCTCAGTTAAATACCTTCTCCAGGAACAAATGGTAAATGGACTGGTTCTTATATAGCGCTTTTCTACTCTTCTGAGCACTCAAAGCACTTTATACAACTTGTGCATTCACCCATTCACACAAGCACATTTTTCCTAGGTGCTTTCTAACTGACATTCACACACATTCATACTCCGATGGATGCATCGGAGAGCAATTTGGGGTTAGTATCTTGCCCAAGGATATTTGGCATGCAGACTAGGGGAAGCCAGGAATCGAACCACCAACCTTCCGATCAGTAGATGACCTGCTCTACCACCTGAGCTACAGCCACCCCAAGGCAGTACACAGGTTCACACTCCCTTGCTACTTCCCAGAGTCCTCAAGAGACAAAAGACTGGTCCTCTGGAGTTCCTGTTTCCCCAACATCTTTGCTACACCCCCTACCATTTGTCTCAAGTATGAGTGTCAGACATGTTAATACAATAACATAATGCAATTAAATACCTAGGTAAAAGAAATTCCTATACAATCCCACCCTTTGATTCTAAAATCAAGAATCACATTAAAACCAGAATTTCTTTCCTGACATTCTGTATATCACATCAACATTATTGTACACTTAAAGGAGTTTCACACTGTGTATCCTCACTTCACTGTTCTCCCACCACCCTTTGTTCATCTTTAATCTTCCCCACAATCTAAGCTCTCACATGCAAATGGAAACAACAATGATACAGAGGAAAGGTCTTCTCCAGAGTGTCAAAGTACTTTGCATGGCAAAGTGAAACAGCATTAGGTGGTCATTCTCTGTCACAGTCATGGCTCCTGGTGTCTGTGCCATTTACAGAGTCATAATTCCAACGCTGATCTTCCTTGCGCTGTCACTTTTGGAGCTTGGCACGCTCTCTCCATCCCTCAATTTCTGTTCCAACGCGGCTGTAGATTTAAGGCAGAGCACGTCGTACTCCTTAGTTGTCTTCCTCAGCGTCAACGACGAAACTCTTTCATTTTATTTTAAGATTTTGCTGTTCAAAATCTCCTCGTGACAATCATTTGGAAGCCCACTGTCGTTTGTCTGTTGTCCTGCAGATGGTCCCTGCTTCTCAGTGGTCCTCTTGAAGCGTTCTCTCCTAGTCATAGTTTGCATCTGCGCCTCAGTCAATCCTTCCATATCCCTCATGTCATGGTTCCTGCAATTTAAAAATGAACACTTCCCCGGAAAAACCCTCTTTTGCCCTATGTTAGCTCAGCACAATTAGACATGCACAATAAAGTTGTGCATTGTCTCTTAAAAATTCTCAGGGATTCTCCCCTGAAGTAGCTTTACTCCAGGCCCTGTTGTAAGAAAAAAACATTAGCCAGTGGTGTGTCCTGCTGTAAATCATGTGATTAGATCATATGATTAGCCCTCTGCTGTGGAAAAAGTGATATAGATGTTAGCGCAGCGCGTCTGTATGCACACTTTCTCACAGTGACCTCTGCACTGTAAACAATACAAGGTCATGAATAACACACCGCTGGTAAATTCACAAAGACACAGAAAGTGGCATTTAAAAGGTTAAGTCAGCACGGCTCAAAAGCCCATGCAACCCGTTGCTGTCACCTTTCTGCTCCTGTAAAAAGAAACATACATATATACATCCACCCTTTTGTCTCTCTGGGTGGAGGTGCAATCTTGCATATTGGTGTCAAGTCAGTCAAGTTTTTGTCAGTCCAGTCAATCCCCGTGTTTATTGCTGATAGCAGAACCTCTTGTGTCGCAATAAGTTTCTACTGCCAGCAATGACATCATTTCAAAAAGGAAAAAAAAGAATTTAGACTGGATTACCTCGCTGAATCCTTTTTGCCAGGGACTTGTTTTCTGATTGTCCCAAATAAGTGGCTTTCTCCCGAGCCCATTTTAATTTTGGAGAAGCTCACTTGCGATTGATCGACATGTTGTATAGCGCTTTCGATTCCAATCTTGCAGGCCTGCTTGAAAAAGAGAAAATTGCCAAACAAAAATCTCAGTGCACTGTTAAAAATAAAAAAAAACATGAAGGCCTAGTTTTAGAAGTTGTCTAAGCAGACTCCCTTAGAATGATGAAAAAAAAAAAGAAGGTAAGCGACTAATGTTGTAACTGACGTCAGACGCCGGAGATTTTGGCGGAAAATTAAAGCAAATGGTAGTTTAGATTTGAACAAATTTCTTTAAGCTTCAGTATTACCAAATACACTTATCAATTGTCTCATAACTAACAATATTTGTCTAAATTATCTCCAACACCCTGGAGAACAACGGGGAGAGTTTAGACGCTCTCCAAGATTATATTGATCAGTGCTTTCAGGATCTCGTGATGAAGAAGGCCCAGAGTACAGCTTCCCCGGCCAAATCTGAGACGCCGTCGTCGAAAAGACAACGCCCGGCAGATTCCCCCGGCACAACATCGCCAGCTGGCAAAGATATTGCCGACATACTGGAGTCAATCGACAAGCGATTGTCCAGTTTCGACGCAAGGCTGTCCCTGGTGGAGATTCTTCACCGGGAATTTAAATGCTTGCGAGAATCCCTGGAGTTCAGCCAGCAGCAAGTGGAAACGCTCGCTGCTGAAAATGCCACGCTAAGGGAGTCGGTGAAATCTCTCACAGAAAATGTTACTCAGCTAAATAGAGAAAATAAAAAAATAAAAGAAACGGTTATTGATCTACAAGCTCGTAGCATGCGTGATAATCTAGTATTTTCTGGTATTCCAGAAGCCGCTGGAGAGGACGCGGAGACCACGGTAAAAAGCTTCATCAAAACCCACCTGAAGCTGCCGGAGGACATGGTGAAGAACATCGTCTTCGATAGGGTGCATCGCCTCGGCCCCATTCGGGCTACGGCCGGGAGACCACGTCCTATCGTGGCCAAATTCGGCCACTTCAAACAAAAACAACATGTGAAAAGCCGCGGCAGGGAATTAAAAGGAACGGACTTCAGCGTGAACGATCAGTTCCCCAAAGAGATCCTGGAACGACGCAGGGTCCTCTTCCCACTTCGACGCGGCTTCATCCAGAAAGGCTCCCGCGCTGTCATCGCTGTGGACCGGCTGTACGTGGACGGACAGCTCCACCGCGACCCCAACATCACTCCGTGGCTGTATTAACTTCAGACCAGATAAGAATCCGCTACACCCTTTCCCTATCCACTCACACTAACTTGGATTAACATTTGTTTAACTTACCGGTATCAAATCACATCTTAAGTGTGATTTCATAGCAATATTAACACCGTCACTCTCCGTCAGTGATTTAATTGGAATGTTTACGTTTTCTTTTCTCTCTTCTCGTTTTTTTTTTTTTTTTTCCTCTCTTTTCCCCCTCTTGTTTTTATGCTGCTCACCCTCGTCCTTGGTTTCTTTCTTTATTTCTTTCACTGCTTCGATCACCTGCTTCCACACTCTTCCACAAACAACATCATTTATTTCGACACTTACTCACTGCACGATCACGCACAGTCATGCGCTCAACGGCAGCACATTTACATCAGTCAGACAGCGCACACAGACCTACAGGATACACACACTTAAGCCAAGCATACTCATATTAGTAAATATGCAAACACATAGTCAGACTCGGGGAGCATCTCGCCACACATTTTTTCTCTCTCTCCCTCTCCTTATTTATGAACAAGTGATATATTCTCTCCACCTGTCTAAGCGACACACACAGAGTACACCCCTAGTTATGCACAGACATCTATGGGTGCACTAAGATTCGTTACATGGAATGTAAATGGAGCTGGCTCCAGAGAAAAGAGGTTAAAAATATTTAACCAACTCAAAAAACTACAGGCAGATGTTATCCTTTTACAAGAGACCCACAGACCTCTTAGAGGTTCGAATGAACTTAAAACACCTGAGTTTCCTAATGTGTTCTCAGCCTGTTATAATTCTAGACAAAGGGGAGTAGCAATTTTAATTCATAAAAAAATTAATTTCACAGTACTCGATACAGTTATAGATCCAGAGGGCAGATTCTTAATCATTAAACTATCTATACTTGATAAAAATCTATGTATTGTAAGTGTATATGGTCCAAATGTTGATGATCCCTCATTCTTTCACGGTTTTTTCAGTGCACTCTCTGAACACTTAGATGGCACACTTGTGCTTGGAGGCGACCTCAACCTTGGACTGAATGAAGAAATGGATAGGCTCAATACAGCAGGAACTCAGCGTAATTGGCAGTCCACAAATATAATCAAACAGTATATGAGCGACTTTGGTCTTTGCGATGCATGGCGCTCCCTTCACCCCACCAGTAAGGAATATACTTTTTTCTCACATGTTTATCACTCCTACTCTCGTCTGGATTATTTTTTGGTCAGCAGCTCACTGCTGAGCGACATTTCAGACATTGAGATTCATCCTATAGCTGTCAGCGATCATGCTCCTGTATCTCTAACACTAATGCACAAGAATAATACTATGCCAAGTAAAAACTGGAGATTTAATACATCACTGCTTAATGATGAAGACTTTATTAAATATTTTAAAAAAGAGTGGACTTCATATTTAGACTTTAATGACACTCCCGGAACATCAGCTTCTGTTTTATGGGAAGCAGGGAAAGCTGTGATGAGAGGTAAAATAATTTCTTTCTCATCACATAAAAAGAAAAAAGAAAACAAAAATATTCAGGAATTAGAAAAAAACATCAAATCACTAGAAGAAGCCTACGCGTCCCACCAAGATCAGGAAACATTGAACAAAATACGCAAAACAAAACTAGAATTAAATGAGATAATTGATAGAAAAACAAAATTCTTAGTACAAAGACTACGCTTACAAAATTATGAACATAGTAATAAATCCGGTAAATTTCTAGCAAACCAGTTAAAAATAAATAAAGAAAAAACAACTATATGTGCTGTTCAAGATTCATCTGGGAACACAATATATGAACCGAAACAAATAAACAACATTTTCAGGGATTTCTATAAAACGTTGTATTCACCACAAATAAACCCATCTAAAAAGGAAATTGATCAATTTTTAGACAACATAACTCTCCCAAAATTATTAGAATCTCAAGCAATGGCACTGGATTCGCCACTGACATCAGGTGAACTCCAGGAAGCCCTGATAAATATGTCCAATAATAAGGCTCCAGGTCCAGACGGCTTTCCTGCAGAATTCTACAAAGAATTCTGGACGATTCTAGCACCAGTTTTTTACAGAACGTTGTTAGAAATCAAAGAAAAGGGCAGACTTCCATCAAATATGAATTCTGCAAACATTAATCTCCTGCTAAAACCAGGCAAAGACCCTGTATATCCCTCAAGCTATCGTCCAATATCCCTTATTAATGTAGACCTCAAAATAATCTGCAAAGCTCTCTCGAAGAGACTAGAGAAAATAACCCCCCTCTTAATTCATCCTGACCAAACTGGTTTCATAAAAGGTAGGCACTCATCAACAAATACACGTAGATTACTTAATTTGATAGACTACTCATACAGTAAAAACCTTGAAACTACAATATTTTCCTTAGATGCAGAAAAAGCGTTTGACAGAGTTAACTGGAAATTTCTATTTGCAACTTTACACAAATTTGGTTTTGGATCTTCTTTCATCAACTGGTTAAAAATATTATATAATTCCCCAACAGCTTGTGTCAGAACAAATGACCAGACATCCTCCAGCTTATGTCTCCTGAGGGGCACCAGGCAGGGATGCCCACTCTCCCCTTCACTGTTTGCAATTTTTATCGAACCACTAGCAGCAGCAATTAGACAGAATTCAGCAATTAAGGGCATAAAATGCAAGAACGTAGAACATAAAATCAGCCTTTATGCTGATGATGTGTTACTCTTTCTCCAAAATTCACAAACCAATATCACTGGGGTGATTGAATTGATAAACTCTTTTGCAAGAATATCAGATTACTCAATTAACTGGTCAAAATCTACAGTCCTTCCTATTAATTGCTGCTTCCATAATTCCTCTTCTACTCCACTGCAATCGGGAAATATAAAATATTTAGGTATTAATATTTCTCCCAAGCTTGCAGATCTAACTAAATTAAACCATACCCCACTTTTAAAGAAAGTAGAAGGTGATCTGGCTAGATGGAAATGTCTACCCATATCACTCATGGGAAGGGTTGCTGCTATAAAAATGATGGTATTACCAAAAATAAATTATTTATTCTCAATGATCCCAACTAAACCGCCGCAAGATTGGTTCAGATCTCTAGATTCATATATGTCCAAATTCCTTTGGAAAAATAAGCCCCCACGTATAAGCTTAAAAACACTACAAAAGACCAAGGATAAAGGAGGATTAGAACTACCTAACTTTCAGCACTACTTCTTAGCCAACAGGCTTCAGTTTATCTCAGGATGGCTAAAACATACCCTCTTAGATGAACCTTGGCTAGATGTAGAACAAGCACTTTGCAATAATCTAGAGATTTCAGATCTACCATTTATCAGCTCAAATATCCAACGACATGAATGCTTCAAAAGCATCAACATCAGCTCTTCTCTGACAGCATGGTGGGAGTTTCTGAAGTTGACAGAGTCTTCATTAATCCCATGCAAACGTACACCTATCTGGAACAACCCTGACATATTACAAAACAATAATATGATAAACTTTTCAGATTGGAATGGTAAAGGAATCAAATATGTAGAACATATACTAGAAGGAACAGAATTTATTTCATTTGACAGACTAGTTACACAATATGGGATCAACAAGAAAAGATTTTTAGAATATCAACAAATTAAATCCATAATAAAAAAGAAATTTAAACTGGGTCAAGTTGAACTACAAACACCACCAAGTGTGGTTCAATTTTTTACTCTTAAAACCCCCAAATTACTATCCAAAATATACAGAATGCTTTCTAAAACAGATGAATCAATATCACTTCCTATTGCAAAATGGGAAGCGGATTTATCAGTTAACTTAGACCAAAACTTCTGGTCTCAGATTTGCTTAAAAACCTTTCATCTAATCAGAAATCCCAGTCTTCAATTAATTCAATACAAAATACTACATAGAGTGCACTATACAGGTCATCGGATGTTCAAGATGGGCTTTGCATCTACCAACAACTGCTCACACTGCCAAACCAATTCACCGGACAATTATATCCACGCTCTTTGGTTCTGTCCACCAGTTCAGAAGTTTTGGCGCGAGATATGTGAAGACTTATCAAAGTGTCTGAAATGTAACATTCCAACTTCCCCCTTAGTGTGTTTGTTGGGCAGCTTAGATAATGTCACTTCAGAAAAGAATATAGCCCATATGGTTTTCACTGCTCTATGCATAGCCAAGAAAACAGTCCTCATGAACTGGAAAAATAAAAACAATCTTAATTCTAACCAATATAGAAATTATCTATTAGATTACATTAGTCTTGATACAGCCTCTGCCACCACATCAGATCAATCGCTCTGGGCTCCTCTGATCAGCTCCATCACCTAGTGGGGGTGGGGGGTCATATTTTGGTCTCGCCTTCACTGTTGTGATTGGTGTGGGGGTAGGGTCAGGCTTGGGGCGTCGGGGGGTTCCCCAGGAGCATCTTCCTTGGGGGGCTCAACCCGGGGTAGCGGTCATGGCCAATTAGGGGCTCTGTTGGCTCTTAGGTGACGGCTTCCTCGTGGCTACGTGCAGCGGGGCTAGGGGAGGGTCTGTGCTGACGGACGGGGGTTACTGACCTGGTAGCCTGGCTGCCCCTGGGTGGGTCCGGGACGGGCGTGAGGTTCTGGGGGCGCTCCGGCTCTGGCCTGGGGCCCTGGCCGGGCCTCGGGGGCCTGGGTCCTGGTTGGTGTGTTGCCGGGGTTGTGGGCCGGTGGGTATATGGGGGCCCGCCACTGGCGCAGGGTGCCGCCGGTGCGCCGAGCCAGCTGGGGGGCTCTTCAACTGGTGGGGGGGGGGTTGTCACATCTTGCAGGGGCTTTCCTCTCTCAGGAACTCTCTCTGCAAGAGGGGGAGATACAGGAGAGGTGGAGGAAGATCTCAGCCTGGGCGTCTATTGTCTTATGTAGTCTGGAAGATGAGTGGATGATGGGGTGGGTGCAGTTTTCTCTGTTGTGGGGTTGAGTGGACTGCCCCGGGCTCTGTGGGGCCGGGCGGCGCCGCTGCGCTGGGCCCCGGTTCGGATGGGCCTGGGCCCCCCTTCCCTGGTGGGTCGCGGAGTATGGGGGTGCCTACTGGGGTCAGCGGGGGAGCTGGCCCCAGGGAGGGGTCACTTGCTCCTCCCTTCCTTCCCTCCCCATCTCCAGCTGCCTCCCTCTTCCCGCTCCACCACAACCACCCACACATGCAGGGCCTTGGAGTGGGGGTGTGTCACCAGGGTGCAGAGGAGGTAACCCCCCCCCCCCTCTGTCCCCTTCTGGCTGCCTCTGCCTCAATTTTATCCCGCAACTTAGACATTCACATTACTCACATTCTCATTACACATAAATATAGGATCTTGGGGGTGGGCACGCTACACGGAATCCCAATTACCATCAGGGTGTACACCTCACCCCCGGCGTCGTTGCCCACCTCTCAATTTTAAATACACGTAGACATTGAGGGCTAGCAGGAGGGACTATGCGCTTACCTGCTGCTCTCTGGCAGGTAGCTCCATGCCCTCCTGGGTTTTAAACGCACCTTAGAACACACATACATCAACACTACAATGAGCGGGTGGAGGGAGGTTAGGAGTCTTCTCTCACCCTCGTTCTCTGCTTTCTGCTGGAGCAGGGGGGCTAGGAGGAGGAGTTGGCCGTCCGACTGGGGTCCGGAGTGTGGGGCCTCCCTGCTGCTGCGGAGTCGGGGCGGTCTGCTTCTCCCCACTGCAGGGAAAAGGGTAACACAACCTGGGTCTGGGTGCAGTTCCCCCCTCCAGGGGCAAGGGTACCTAGACCCGGTTCGTAGAGTACGCTTGGGGAGTGTGATTGTGTGTACAGCGTCTCTTTATGTCTGTCTCCACGTTGGTTGAGTGTGGAGTAAGTGCATATGAGAGCATGAGGGTGGGAATGGATGTTTGTATCTGTGTGTGCCTGTATGTCTGTGTCTGTATGTCAGGTTGGGTATCAGATGCCACCTCTCTGAGGACAGCTCAGGCCCTCCAAGGTTTGGAGGCCTATCTCCCCCCACCACTTCCCCTGCCGGGGGCGGACTCCCTCAGACGTCGGTGCGTTGGTGGTTCTTTGTGTCCGGGGGTGGGCGTCCGGGTACACACCGGCTCACTCCTTGGCGGCTGCTTATCGGGGCCTGGAGCCTGGGGCTCGCTTGGGCCACTTCGGAGGTGGGGTGCCCCCGGCCTCTCGGCCTGGGGCTCGGTCACTCAGGCACAGCTGGCTGCCGGCGGAGCTCACGGGCACGTCACTGCAGCCCCCCCTGGCTTCTGCTCCGTGGCTGCTGGGTGACCCCTCATCTGGGACTCTCCTCAGCTCTTTCTGGGACAGTGGCGCGGCTGCCCCTCTGTTGGTCTTCCTTGGTCTCTTGTGTTCTGGGGGCCTCTGGATGTCTGGGGTTTTGATCTCCTCCATACCTGCTTCATGCCCTGGAGGACGGGGCAGTGGCCCCCCACACCCTCTAGCAGATCATTACATGAGGGAACCTTTTAAGAAAACAAGCGCGTCCATGCTCACAGGTGTACACACGGGTGATCACACACACAAACTACACCCTTTTTGGCTCCTACCTCAATGCACACTGTGCTGTCGATCTTACGTGCTGCACAATAATGTTTAATATTTAGTATTTACTGTCATATTCCCATATATCATTGTGATGTGGTTTATTGTATTACTCTCGTTTTCTTCTGCTTGTTTTCTTTTTTCTTTCTCAACAGGTGATCCAGGTGATCGATATATGTATTTTTTTTTTTTTTTTTTTTTTTTTCTTCTGCTTATTCTGTTGGTTTTTGTTTTTTGCCCTTCTCCCCCGTCCCTCTTCTCAACTGTTTTTCTTCCCCTCTTTCTTTCTCCCTTTTCTTTCCCCCAGTCAAGTCTGTCCCGTATTCAGCAAGTGAAAATAAAATAAAGAATAAAAGGTGAATCAAATGGACCATTACGGCAAAGCTGGGATGGTCAATTTGGTAAAGAAAATCCGTTGGGCATCTTTCTTCGCCTTTAGACAATAATTCTGATGGCAAAAGAACCAAACGGGACAGGCAAAAAAAAAAAAAAAAAAAAAAAAAAAAAAAAAAAAAGAATGATGAAAAAACAAAACTAATTGGCAGGTTCAAAGTGGTACCAAAAGAAAATGCATCAGCCAAGTAAATCTCCAAAACTTTCATCCACCAGTCACACACACCTCACACAACAGCAATATTCTATTAGAAAATGAGTTTTTGTTTTCCCCATGTACCCAGATGTGTGTCATGATAAGACCTCCCACACACATCAGAAACCAGAAACTCAATAATCTATTAGTCCCCACTCATCTGACCCTCCCGCAGCATTCTGTTCACCCCTGCAATGATTCAATCATCCTTCCCCAAAAATAATACTAGTTCACTAGTCTATGTATCACTGCTTAACCCACTAAGTGAACCGGACAAGATGACGGTAACAGAAATGCATGCTTAAGATGCTATTTGGTCTTCATGAGATTCATTGCATGTGTGTTTGTGTTAGTAGGATTAATGCATTTTTCTGTTTCTGTAATTTTTTGTGTACCTCTCCTCTTTGCGGTGCTCCAGACACTTCTCAATTCTCCACGCAAGGCAGTCGTTTTTCTTCCCAGTTTCCTAAACCCAAATTTCATTCCCACACTACAACCAGCCTTCCTCCATGTTGTCCCCTTCTCCTTCGACTGTGGTCTCATCTCATCTCTCCCCCTTGCAGCAGTCCAGTGAGAGTCAGTTGTCTTTCAGCTTTGTCCTGTGTTTTCCACGGTCTCATTTTGCCATTTTTGCGCCGAAAGTGGCAAATGTCCAACTCAAGCAGTCTTTTCAAAAGTCCATTCACACACAGTGAAGTTGCAGCTCCTTGGAAATGCACATCCATCCATCCAGTCATGATGATGCCATTTTCCTCCTTGCTGTCACTGTCTTGCACAGCTGTTGCTGCTGGACCTTTTCTTCACTGCTCAGGATGCTGCTGTGAGCTCTTGAGATCCATCTCGTTGTTCTGGAACTGCATTTCTTGTCTTCAGGGAGAGATTTTTGGAGCTTGTGTTCTCAGGGTGACAAACACGTGGAAGTTAAGCTGTAAAACAATTCAGCCAAAACTTGGCTTGAGTGTTTCTAATGGTGTTAACCTATAATTTTCTTCCGACTGCTGCACGTGGAAAATTGATCCAGGTCTGCTCTTCACCTGCAAGTGACACACTGAGACATTTTGATCATTCTTCTCATTGCTTAAAACAACACATCTCCCCTCTCTGGTTCTGAACTCCCCTTTCTTAAAAACCCAGAAAGATTTTAGTTGTTCTACGTTGAAAAACACCAAACCCTCTTCCTATTTTGCTTATTTTTATCAACAATTCTGCTAAAAAAAAATTTTCGTGTGTGTCCACCCTAGGGGAGCTGGTGGCCTGCAGTACCACCTTCTCCCTCTAGTTGGAAACAACTGTTACACACATTTCTACACTCCTCTCTCTCTCTTTTTTTTTCTTTGTTCCCCATTTTCAACATTTTGAAACCCCATTTCTCACTGTTTTTACACACACACATCAACGTTTCCCACACAACCATTCTCTGCAATCTTACACACTACACATTTACTCAATACTTACCATACAGTCACGTATTGAGTTTTGTCTCTGGCCGCCTGGTGGAACGTCTGCCGATCTACTGGATCTAGATCCCATTTTACTACACGAGGCGTCCCCCGTGAGGTCCTTGCCTTCTACGGACCAAGGAACGAACACCGCCACTCCATGCACTATAGTACACAGAAATGGATTCCGACAGTGTACCCGAGTTGCTGTCCCTGTGACGTACTTGGACCGAACACAGGTCTGGGCCGGCTTCTCCCCAACAGCGCGCTCGAGCCAATGTCCTTGTGATGAGCCGTACCCAACACAAGCCTGGGGCCTCAAACCACCAGGTTTTTCCTCCCGGAGACTCGAACTCCGGGGTCGGCCAGCGTTCTCCCCCTCGGCCAGACAAAAAACTCTCCATGACTGTATACAAGTTAGCTACAACTCACCCATCTGCAGCAGTCCCCTCAAAATCGATGATCTCGGTGGTGACTGAAACACACGGCTCCGTGACTCCTCCATTTCCTTTGCTTCAACAGCTGGTAGGACAAAGGTACCTTTTCCCTCAGGGGTGATCAGCCCATCCACGGAACCGTTGTTCAGCGACCACACGGACCATCCTGCTCACAGCGCCATTTTGTTGTGGAAGTTTTCCACTTAAATAAAGCCTGCAGACGAGCAGTGAGCGGTAGCTAACATTCTTTAATTCATGCACACAAAGAACAGACAAACAAGCTTGTGGAGCCCTCCATGGCCGCGGGACAGACAGTCAGCAGAGTTCTCTCTGAGCCTAGCATAGCTCTCAGTTAAATACCTTCTCCAGGAACAAAGGCAGCACACAGCTGTTTCACACCTTAAGGTTCACACTCCCTTGCTACTTCCCAGAGTCCTCAAGAGACAAAAGACTGGTCCTCTGGAGTTCCTGTTTCCCCAACATCTTTGCTACACCCCCTACCATTTGTCTCAAGTATGAGTGTCAGACATGTTAATACAATAACATAATGCGATTAAATACCTAGGTAAAAGAAATTCCTATACAATGGTCTATGTTTTTTGTCAACATTTAGGGTCCAATTGTTAACACAGCATTCATCTGTAACTTTCTGAGGTGTCTAATGAAATTCATTTATCTCTACTGTATCCCATCATGTGTAGAAAATTTTAAAATAAATTTTAAAAAATAAATTTTTTTGGCCACGCAAACACAGTCTTCACTCAACACTGATAACATTCACCGCATTTGGCTCCATGCAACTACATCCATGTCCCTAAAAACTGGGACATGGATAAAAACAACTGCACAGAAATATGAAGATTAGGGGAAGGTTGTCCTAACTTAAATCAGGTAGGATTTTATTTCCATGTATTTCATTCGTAGAACTGTTTGATGAAATCTTCTAAAATCTTAAAGAAGATAGTTTATGACATGTCCAGTCTGAATTCTCTGATGGGCCAATTTTTCACGCCTCAGTGCAACTCAGGCTGTTTCATATCATCTCTAGAGTAATTGGAGTTGAATTCTCTCTCACTCTCTCTCTCTCACTCTCTCACACACACACACACAGAGTGATTATGTGTTGATTTTGGATATGAATGGTTGTCTGACACTATGTGTTAGCCCTGAATTGAATAAGCAGAAGAAAATGACTGGATGCATGCCATAATTTTTACTTGGGTATATATTGGGAAATGTTTGGCATTTACACACTGTGATAATCAAACAACACTGATAAAAGATCATTTACTCAGAAACTATTGGTAAAATTTCATGTAATGAAGTAATTAACTGCCAAGGCAATGGATGTTATTATGCCTTGCCATTAAACAAATTAAACTGCTTCAAAATAATATCCTGACTGACTGAGCTTTCACAAATACCACTCTGTTGTTACCCAGCAAGATATCCTCTAATTTTCATCAGAGTCAAAATCATTTTTAAAATTTCTGCTTTTTGACCGATGAGGAAATTAAAAATAATAGGAAGGATGTGCAAATTCTGGAAGATAGCAAATTCATTTTGTAGCAGTATTATCTCTTGAGAAAGTACTTACGTTACACCATTAAATTCATTAATAAAATTTACACTGTATAATTGCATTTATGCAAACTACTACATGATAAAAGTGACAAACTGAATATTAGCCATGCACAAGAAAATGCTGTACTTCTCCTCACATATTATTTATACTTTCATTGCAACAACCTTTAAAAAAATAGAGCCAGGAAAAGTACTCCATTTTGCATCCAGACAACAATCTTTACAAAAATCTGACACTTCCAAACGTGTTAGTATCAGACTGCAGCGTTCTGAACTGCATCCCCTCTCCGACATATCTCCCCATGTCTCTGTTATTAATCTGCATACTAGAAACAGGAGAGCAACTCCCAACAAATGGGAGAAATGTGGACATGAAAAATGTTTGATATAAAAAAGACACCTTTAAAACATAAGATATGAAATACCAGAATTAGCAATAGATACCATTGTTTTTGTAAATCTTCTCTCTATTATCATTTATGCATTTAATCGAATCTGTTTATAGCTTTTTAAAATTTGGCTAGAACTGTTGAAAGGGCTACTACGAAACTATTACAACATATCTGCATGAGAATTTGTGAATCACTGTGGACGTGTCGGTGACTGTGTGATGTGGTCTTGCGTGCAAATTTTACAACAGCACTGTGATAAACATCCTAATCCCTTATAATTACACCGGATCACACACTCATACACACACATGCACTTCACATGCCTCTCAGGTGGGATCCTTATACACTTCCTGGTAATTACCTCGTCTATCAGACAAACGAGCTTGAAAAGAAGGAACAAGGCAAAGATGGGGGAGAAAGAAAGAAGAGAGGACTCGGAGAGAGGGACACCGTGGAAGAGTCCAGGGAGGCTGAAGTGGGGGGGAATTGGTACATTTAAAGGTGGAGTAGGAGGACAGGAGATGGAGAAGGCGGGTGCACACCATGAGTTCTTTTTTGCACCAAGCTGGCTTGAAATTCTATTTCCTGTCTTACTCTACTTCCAGTGCTGTCTTCGACTCCTCTGTACAGCTGTCACTGCTCCTTTGGCATGCTCTACACCCGCAGTTGTCAAACATAATTCTACACCTTGCCTCTATCTCAGCAGCGTAATCTGTATAATCTAATAGCTGTCATTACAAGCAACGCCCCGATTGTCCAACTTGCTCTCCCTTGTATTTGATGTTTCCCAAAAGAATAAAATAAAACCCTCTCCCTGCCCCACCCACTCTGTTTCCTTGCTACCTTATTATAACAGTGTATCTTACCTGCCTGTCCTCTGTTTCTTTCGAACAATCACCTCCATAGTTTGCACTACTGTACCTAAGGAATAAATGCTGGTGTAGGTGATATAAAATATGATTTACATGCTATCTTTTTATTTGCTAAAGCCTAGTTATTGGATTTGCAAAGTCGGTCACTGTAAAGGATATTGGTGTATAGAATCTGTAAATTCACACCTTTAGTATATTTAATATTTTTCTTTAATAAATCAACAGTAGGATTTAACTGATTCAGTTTCAGAATTTTGTGGATTTTTTGCCTTTATTTTATTTTTTCTTTGTGAAATTAAACAAACTTAGTGAGAATTCCCAGAGTATGGTTAAACTTTTGTCAGTGTCATCTGTGTTATTTTTAACGCCTGCATTTATTTATCTGTCTATTTATGTATTTATTTATTCATTCATTTATTTATTTATTATGCATTGACTGACTTTTTGCCATTTGGGAGCAGAGTAAGTACACAAGCCGTCCTACCTGACAAAATATAGCCAAGGGTTAAAGTGGGATTTGGCAGGCAGGGAATCAGGCAGTGCAGCATGGAAAAAAAGAATTACTTAGAAATAAGCCAATTATTAATTTATTTTATGAGCTCCACTCGATTTTTCTTTGTGTGCAGACTGTGATGAGCTGACCTGTGCTGCATTTCCAGTATTTACTGGTATTTGTGGATTTAGCCAGCTGAATTCAACAAGCATATTAGCCAAGCTATATGACTGTGAGTGAGTGAATCTAATCAGCATCATCGCTTTAAATATAAATTGATGTCTGATGTCCTTGATGTAACCTAGAAACTGGGCTCTAGATTTAATCAGTCCAACATAGTGCATCACTGAATTTATCACATTACTAACCGGTTGAGCTTCACTAAACTGCTTAGTATATTCATGCAACCTTTGAATAGCACGAAAGTAGTGCACTTCATGTTGTTTTGCAAGACATTTCACAAAAACATAAATCGCCAAAACATTTGATTTTATCTAAAGTATGAAATCAATTAGGAGATGAAATGAAAGATTTCAATTTTCAGTTTATAAAATTTCATTCGCTGAAAATAATTTCTCATCCTTCTCTCCCTTCGTCTCTTCCTTACATCTTTCTGCACCTATCAGTGCGGCATATACGTGATCTCCCTGGGAAATACAGCAACTGTAGATTCAGCTCTCAGACACATTTTGTGACAAACTGCACAAAAATAGTTTATGTATCTACGAGTGTTTCTGGAGTTGTTTGAAACTTAAGAAACATTACTCCATTTAAGCTCCTTTTTTCATCTGTAGATGCTAAAGTATTGCGTCCAGTGTTTGCAACATGAATCCATCACAGGCATGGGAATTAAAAAGGATGTGGTACAAGGTGTAAGTGGGTTGTGGGATGTAATTATCATCATATTACTAAGCAAGTATCTTCATGCTGTCACTGGAAGCAATGCCAGGACACAGCACATGAAAAATTAACTAATTCAGTAGCAACATGCATTAACCAGCTTATCAGATTTAATCACGCGTTCACTGAAGTTTCCAGAACACTGTGCTGGATTGTTCCGGCCCACTTTAACCCCTGCATATAAGCACTATAATGGGTAAAAGAACTGAATGTATTGAGTGCTTTTATCCAAAGTGCTTTACAGTTTACCCCACCACACTTATACACACTTATACACTGTGTGAGCTTCCATTCAAAGCACTAACTCACTGTCTTGCTCAAATAAAGAAGATGTGGATGAAACTAGTGCTGTGTGATACTGGAATTGTGGGCATGGATTCGATACCAAGTAAATACAGGGGCAGTATTGCAGATACCAATGCCAATACTTTTATCGTATAAAGGTAGCTTATGTAGACATGTCACATGTCATAACCTATGATATTAATCTTCATCAATTTGCAAGTTCTTAACTCGTTTAAATGACCAATCACTGTGATTTTTATACTCAGCAGTAATGGGTCTTCATTAATACAGAGCTGGAGATCTATTTCTGAAAACCTGACAATTTTTCTGTACTTGGAGCTAAAACCAAGCTAAAACTTGCCTTTTAGCTTGGTCTTCAGTTTTCCTCCCTGAGTGCCCATGCTGTTGGCCTGCCTTTTAAGAAATGTGCATTAAAACAAACAAGCAACCAAAAAAGCTCAAAGAAAAGGCTATAATTATTCAGCAGGTCTGTGTTATGTGTACATGGTCACTCTGAGCAGTCCCTTGAACTGATGACATAAGGAGTTGTCCCAGTCAGTGCCACCTCCACAACACCGTGCCACAAACTTATTTTCATGTTACAAAAACAAAAATAAGAATATGTTCAATCATGTGTCAGTGTGACTAACAGTTAAATTATTTGTTTGAAGAGGGCTCACATCATGTTAGAAACAAGGAAAAAGAACAGTCATCTTTTAAAGTTACAAGATTAAAAGTACAAGAGGTAAACCCAAGTGCAACCTGTCAACCTGTGACAAATTACAGAAAATGGGACAAATTCAGTTCATTTATGTCAAAGGGCTCTATTGTCTTGAGAGTGTATACAAAGTGTGCCTCGATGCAGTAAGATAATATCACCACTGCGAGGAGAGGATAATATTTTTACTGATTCCCAGAATTTTAATGATGGTGTAAAGCCATAATCAGCCTGTGCAAAATGCCTAACAATCACACAGTCCATGTACTGAGTACTGCAATGTTAAATCCACATATGCAAGCTCTTTTTGTTTGTCCATCATAAACCAGACCACAGAGACATTTCAGCATAAACAACATGTGTGCTGTTGCAGTTAATGAAGAACTTAATGGGCTATTTCTTGCCAGTAGTTGGTGTCTGATGAGTTAGAACATTGTGCACAGTAACCACAGCAGAAAATAAAAGAAACTGCTGGTTGGTGAGGCAGCCAGGAGATAGTGTTGGGCGATTTTCTGAAGTCAGTCTGGTTCTCAAATTGCAGCCATGTTTAAACTTGATCAGGGTAGACACATAGCTGATGTTATTGCTATGAATGTTATACTACTTCTCATCTCCATGGTACTCAGTTGAGAAAATGATCTGTGAGCAGTAGCTCTAGTTTTCTATCAGCATGAATGAATAATAAAAATATCGAAACCATAAAACTGATAAGTGCCCCTGCACCAGTTTTTAAAGGCCTTTATTATACCATTATATCAAGTTAAAAACTGGTAACTGGAAGTTCAAGACTACGCTTCTCAAGGATTAACCAGACACTGTAACACTGTAACCACAGTGTCATCAAAGCCCCCCCAAAATATTACAAAACTCAAAATATCAAGGCAACGTGATTTCGTCAACATATATCTGATTTTTCCACTTTCTTCTTTACTTCACAAGAGTTCTGGAAACCTTAATTTTATTTCTCTGTAAAATTTTAGTTACCTTCAAAATGGAATTTACTCATAAAGCATATTTAACAACTATCACGTTGACCATAATACTGTACTAAAGACAAAATGGATAAAAAATAAAAACAGGGAACCAATGAGAAATAACAAAAAAAACCAGACTCAAATAGCAATGAATAAAAATAAGTTAGTTTTAAAAGAATCACTGGAGGAAGCAGGTCTGACTGTGAGGGGCATACACACAGTTTGGACTCAAACACAGACAACACACCACTGCTTCTGGAGATGGCTATGGCAAAGGTGGCAGAGTGGGTCATCTACCAATTGAAAGGTCAGGGGATCAATCGCTGACTCGTCCAGCCGTATGCTGAAGCATCCTTGCCTGGGCAAGATACTGAACCCTGGCTTCCTCCTGATGCATCCATCCAGTGTATGTGCGCAACTGTTAGAAAGCATTCAGGCACAGATAAAAGTGATGTGTGAATGAGACTTGCAGTATAAAACAATTCATATATACTGCAAGTCTTATTTAGCATTCCCTTGAGTGCGGGACAGTCATAAGCATCTGGCTAGCTGGCTGGAGGGGGCTGGAGTAAGGGGTGTGAGGTGTCAGAGATGCAAGGAGACAGATGATGAAAGGCTTTGTAGACAAACAGGAGGATCTTGGAATGAAAATATTCTAGCATCACAAACATAAAGCTTTCACTTGCTCCCTCATTCCCCACAGAAGACTGATCTGCATATTTGGTTTCTCATGGATTCTTAGACCAGATGTGTAGATTAGTAGATGACCCACTCTACCTCCGGAGCTACAGCTGAATCCCAAACTGAATCCTTCAAACTAGCACAACTGGCAAGAACCTGCAACACAAGCAATACGTGTTTCAACTAACTGGAAAGGTTGTCTGCCTAAGTAAAATATCAGCGAGGCTTTTAGCTGTAGCTTACTCCAAAAGTCCAAGCCATTTAATGTTATACTACCACTCTGCTACTTTAAATACAACGGAAAAATGTCTTCTGTGATGCCTGCTGGTTTCTATTTATTATACCAATAAATGCTCAATAAATCTAAACTTACATCAGTGACACTTAACGGTTTTTCTCTGATATTGCATTTGAATCCTACCAGCAGAAACATGATTGCTTGAAACCGTGTGAGTTAGGCTAGCAATAACCCATTTTTTAACTCCATCAAAGTATACGAAGAAGCACATAACAACTGATAAAATGCTTCCTCATCATCTCCAGCTACAAATAAGCAATTTTGCAGTATTTTATATATATATATATATATATATATATATATAGGTTGATACTTTGCAAAAAACTTGAAGGATGGCTATTGCTTTGTTATTCGAGGCACATTGAGTGTGAAGTTGAGTGATGGACAGTCCCTGCTTGTTGTCTCTGTAGTACTCCGCATATGCGAGACTGTGCTTATCTTAGTGCTTCGGAAGCGAGACGGTTATGTCAATTTGAATCTGGAATATTTTGTAACCTTAACATCTCATACTATTACTTGAATACTAAGAAACCTGCTTATTTTCAGTGTAAAAAAACTAATTCGTTTTTGTAATGTCAGTATTTAATTTCTTAGGCTGTTTCAAACCAAAGCTTTTATACGGTTCACCGCACAAGAGTATTCCATTGAGGCAGGGCCTGAGAAATCACCACAGGTCCCATCATCTCAGTACAACAGGAAGATAAAGTGTCTCATGTATCTTATGCGAATCGCTGCAACTGAAACATTTGGCTCTACCTGATCAGTCGAGTGTTGTCATGTCATGTTGTCAGCAGGGAATTACTTAAAATTAACTTTTAAAGTTAAACCGTACTGACAATTTAAAGATGTCTTACTATTATACTGTAATTCTGAATTCAAGAGAGGTTGAATAAAAGAAGCAAAAAGAAGTTTTTGAGTACCCTCTTTGTGCTTTTTTATGACTCAGCCAAAGGATATAAACCTACTATCAATCACTGTGGCACATATTAGTAGTCTTGTAGTGCCTGTCTAATTTGTTTGTCTTTGGCAAGACATTTATTGCCAAAGACTTCCTTCTTCAAGCTACCTTTCTTTCCTGAAAGAATATCACTATGAACAAGCTGATAGTCTGGTAACTTCTAGCCTCCAGATGCATTTTTAATAACATTTTCACAAATTAATCTCATCATGAACAGTTTTTCCTACTATTATGGGCAGTATTATTGCACCACATTATGCTGGTCTGCTTATGAGTCTTGTCAAAGAGAATTTAATTTATGGCCGTCTTTGTCCAGTCTTGCCGAAAAAGGTAATAATAATAAAATAAGGCCATCTGGAGAGCCAGCAGTAGTCTTAAAAATGACCCATCACTCATTAACATCAGCTCTGTGTCTCCCCTACCTAAATCCAAAATTTTCCTGTTGTTTCCACTGTGCACAGCGCTCAAACTTAGACATCAATCTTTGTGCTAGCAAGAAATAACACATTTTACTGCACTGAAACAGCACACTTGTTGCGTTTATATTGCACTTTTCCTGCCTCGTTTGTGCCAGACAATTAAAAAGACATACAAGCCTTAACTTCAGAATGCAACATGTACTTAAGTGTGGATTATGATATTCTCCACAGGCTATTTATGGCTCCAGAGCTTGGTTAAAGTTATGTTGAATTTGAGAAAAAAAAAAAAACCCAGCCTCTCTTAGAGGTGGTGACATAAATAGCATTGCTCTACAGAGGGGCATATTGGATTTACAGTCTGAACACAGAAAAGCCCTCTGGCATAAACTGAATAACAGATCTTTATTTTTTTTTTCTTGTGATTTGTCACACTTGACAGATGCTTATACTTGATATTACTTTGTCGTACTTTTGTCATTATTTTAAAAAAGGTCGGCATTCTTTTATCCTGTTTCTGACACGATGTACTGTAAAATGGAGTGTGATCTACAAATGCTTGCCTAATGTGTTTCTCTGCTTTTTAATGAAGAAACAGTAGTATCCAAACACTTTTTTGCACAATTTAATGAGTGCATAAATCAATGTGCTTCACTCCCTTTAGTCCTCTGAAAATTTTGTGTTGTTTTTCTTTCTTTCTTTGTTTTTTTTGTTTTTTAATCTGTAGCTCATTATAGTTTAAAACTATGCCAGGTATCAGAAACAGAGAACAGAGAAATTTCTCTTACATGAGACAATACCTGTTCATAAAAGGAAAGGGCTGAAAGATACCAGATGCCACTCCTCTTAAATGAGTCCAGTATCTGAGGTCCAATTCAAGTGGCAGCATTAAGAAAGTACTAGATGTACAGTACACAATGTATTAGCACATGAACAAAATGCTTCATACAAACATGGGTCAGATTTATACATGAAATGTGTATAAAAACACAATTTGCTTTTGACATGGAAACTGCTGTTTGTTTAAGAATATCAACAATTAATTTTAAATTCTTAAAAGCATCATGCTGTGAAATTGGTGACCATATGTTATTTTTTGTTAAAGTTCCAAATAGGAACATGTTAGAGATGCTGGCTGATGGCAACATGTGGATGGTCTCTCCACTATCAATCTGTTGAACAGTGAAACAATTCTGCTGAACTTTGACAGGAGTGAGTTGACCTCTCTTTATGAACCTGGACACCAAAAAAAAACAAAAAAAAGTGATTCATGTAATTCTTTAAAAGCAAATATTTGTTTGCTATGGAAACAAGAAAAGCCAGAGCTGCTACTGCCATTGCCTGTTTTGGAGTGTCCTCCATAGGTACCCGTGAGGGAACTTAGACTAAAAGCTCCAAACTGAGATCTCAATCCCAAACAAAAGAGACAATGAAGTAGGAATATGAATATGTGACTGTTGCATTTGTACTCTCATATGATAATAGCTGGGCTGTCACGGTCTGGCTGGCAGACCGTGGGGGGTGTAGGGAAGGAGGACCTAGACGCGGGGCTCTATGTACAAGCAGTGCGTTTATTTACAGTGATGGACAGACATGACAATAAATCCCGTGCTCTCCCGACTCCCGTGACGTGTCCTCTTCCCAGTGCTAGTGCTCCTGTCTCCGCTTCTCCGTGATGAGCACCCCTGTGCTCGCTGTCCTCTCGTCTCCCCGTAACTCCTGGGGACATAAGAGAGAGGAAGCCGTCAGACACACAATAATGCAGCAGACACAAACTAGGAACTGGTTGAGAGACTGACGTGAAGCCACGCAATGATCCAGCGTCGGAGAAACCTCCACCACACTCTCATGTAGCTCCTCCGACAGGCCTGATCAGCTGCAGGTGTGTCAAGGTCTTCAGGTGTGGCCAATCACCTGCCAGGGCCACACCCACACACCTACATGCACATATGTCTACAAGCAGGGAGAACGAGGGACAGCAATACAAAATACATACATTATAATATTAGTCCATAACTGCTCAGGGTCCCTGGGTCTGACATGGGGAGAGGAAACAAAAGGCACCCACTAGCTGGACAAAGCCTATATGAAGTAGACTTGATGCCTGTTTATTGTGAAGGCACAGACACATGTTATTATGTGTGTTATATGTTTCTAAATTGAAAATGGGACAATAGCAAAGACAATACTTTTCAAAATACAGACATTAAAATAGTTTCCTGTCAGGGGCCATCTTGAATAGCTAAGAAAATCATGAAAAGAACAGAATACACCAGTGGAAGTCCTTAATGCTCCTTAAAAAAATAAATAAATAAAATAAAAGGATAGCTGGTCCTTTTGCTATTATCCATGCTTAAAATTAATTGGTTAATGGAGCTTGAAATTTAGATCTAAGCTAATGTTATCTTATTCTTTTTCATTAGGGTGGAAAAGTCCCAGCTACAAGACAGGAGTAAAGAAGTGAGGGGTTTCTCCAACCTCTGTTTCAAAGAGTGTTAGCATACAAAAACCTTTGACATTCTATTTTTTTCAGTTTATTTTCTCCATGTAATTGTTAAGGAAAAAAGTATAAACAGAGTAAGCCTAAACAGCCATACGCATATCAAGAGCTGCACCCACACTATAAACCCCAGTTCACATATAATGTATATTTTATGTTCACACTTTAAAGAGAATGGAGACTCAGACCTTTTGCTTTTGATTCCTACATGTTAGTGAGATACCAGAGCTGGCTTTTCTGATTTTATCTGTTTTTAAATAAACGAACAAAACCTGAATAGGTTGTTTGTCTCTTTGGCCTCATCTTTCAGTAAGTTTAGACTAAAACCATGACAATACAAAGGGGAAGAACAAAGATCAACAAAAGGAAAATAAAGATAAATTCATACATGAGTTTTAGTAAATTAGTATAAATGTATTACTTCACTCATAAAGCATATTTATGAGCTTGTCTTTTTCAGAATAACTACAGATACAGACAGCTGGTCTTTAAATAATTTGCTTCGGGGCTCCCCTGACTGCCAGATATTACATTTTAAACACAAAAAATGACAGGAAGTAGTACTTGCAATGACTTTAGTATATTGTGTGTGATATGAGGAAAAGTGATATAAAGTAGAGTAGGAACATTTGGTCTACTCAGTCTGGATATGAAAATTGTCTCCTCGGGCACTGAATATGCGAGAAAAGGGAGCTGCATGCTTGCAGGCTTTAAGTGTTCTGAAGCTTTCCAGTGGCTTCTGTGTACCCCCCTCCCCTACTTATATTTTTTTCGCAGTTCTCTGCCAGTTTTGCTTCTCTGTCATAATCGGACTCTGAAATTTCTCTCAGAAACCTTCTCTTTTTCTTTAATCTACCTTGCTTTACAAGCAAAGCAAAGATCAAGAGTGCCCTCATCTATGTTGATAAATGAGCATGAATAAGGACAAAAAATAATGCATGGTATCCCAGCAAGCTTTGCAGCACACGCAGCATTGGCAAATCAAGTACATAAACATAAAATGGTAGATTTTATCCCAGAATCCACCCATCATGGCATATATCCACATTTTGATTCAATTTGAACTCAACTCTCAGTTCAAACAAGATATATAAAATAAACTCAACTCAGCTCAACAGGAAGCAGGGATCAATGAATCTAGCCCAAACGCCCACACGGACATTGTAATGAACCCACCATAAAACACAAGCAGCTGCCACATATCAATTTCCACAGAGCCATACACAGTAAAGGATTTTGTTAACTCCTGCTCTGAGCGGACCTGGCCACTTAGCGTTCGGCAGGGTGTCTGCCAACATATGATTGAGGGCATCAGACACAACAACATTTAGTGTTTCTATTGTGTCTTTGTTGACAGGACGATGGTTTGTGTTACAGAATATCTTGTTGGGGAAAACACATTGTCTGGTATTTACATGGCATTTCTTATGATTCAGCCCTCAAAGTGCTTTTTACTACAAACCTCATTCATCCAACCACAAACACCTTTATATAGCCCTCGTATTCTATACCCAAGCTCTGTGTCTAACATTCACGCACACACTCACTCCCGTGAATCTAACAGGGGCAACTCAGGGTTCAGTATCTTGCCTCCTTTTCTCTCCCGTTGCTCTGAATGTGGTGTATTTCTCTTTTATTTTGTCAACAGTAGTTTTCACTCTGGAAAAGCTGTTTTTAGTGGCTTAATGAAAAGTTGGAGGGAACAGATTGGATTACATCCCCTATATAGAGTCATCTCTATATTGCCACAGGATCACGAGTAATGAAAATGAATTTCAGTCTCAGTACAAGAGCAGGCCCTAAGCATTAGATCTGTAAAGACAGAAGTCTACCCCAGCTGACAGCCACCTATGAAAAGTGAATACTTGGACTGTGATGCCTTGTGTGTTGGTTTGTCAGAACAAGCAGGCAGTTTAGATCCCAACCACATGTGCTATATCTTCCAAAGAAAAAAACACTGTGTACAGTGTACACTGTACATCACTTCACTTAAGCCATCAGAAGTCAGTGAGTTTTGCCAGGCCTACACACTTTTTCGGTTCAGTCATACATGGCACGGACATATATGGTTAATAATCTTGTTATTCTTAATCATATCTTATCTTCATATATATATACATATATAAAAACTTTGTGTGTTACACAAACCTTTTCTTTGATGTTGGTATACCTGCTAGTAATCACCAAAAATGATGCATTTAACCTTTAATTTTAAAAGAGGGATTTAAGGGATATATTATACATATTGGTTTCTTTGATTGATAATTTAAGAGTCGCATTGCATCCTACTACTAAGCCTACAGTTTCAGGTTAATGTTACGTGCACTGGCAAACAAAGTAGTAGAGAACTGCTGGTCCACATAAATGAAAAACAGGGTGTATGGTAGGGTTTTTACATATGTGTGTGTGCAATGATGAACTTTACCCATAAATATTTTTCTTATTCATATTTCATCTCATATTTCATAAAGATAACATTCTTCCTTAACCATAATGAAATTTGAACGTATATATTAATACTATTGAAAGACCATTAAATGTAGTGTTGTTTTGTTTTATTTTTGGGTAATTATATTTTGAAGTAGATCAGCCTTATTGGTAGCCTAGCAAACAATGAGCTGCTAGTAATAGTACTAATTAATAAACTAAGGCTCAGAATTTTGGGGCTGAACAGGCTTGAAATTCAGGGATGTTTTACCAGTAGAGGGTAACACACCAACCCTCAAACTTTTTCTCATCACAGAGTTATTTTCTGTCTGAATATCCCCTAACACTCTAGCTACTGGCAGATCCTTCACAATGATACAGACAGAAATGCACACAAGTGTGTATTAAAAACTGGAAAATTCATACTGATGTATCCACACACCAACTCACAGACACAGCTGTTTTCATAAAAAGTTGTTGGTTATGACCTCTTATAGCAGAATGTTTCAAGCTGATTGCTCCTGTCTGCAGCACTGCAGGCTTACAGCACAAACACACCAGACACACTCATCTCTTTCTCCCTTGCTCTGGCTTTCACAGCTAAGGAAAGTTTCCCTGTAGCCTTTCTTCTTCTGTCCAAGTTTGAGACTTACACTAATTAAAAAAATATTTTAGTCATCTTAACTCATTACCTTGTGAATGTTTTATTCATTTATTCTGATGGCACATTTTGTTTCAGAGGAGAATATGATTTGCTGGCAAAGAAAGAGTGGGAGGCTTCCATCACTGCAATGATGACAGCAAGTTGTTTTGACATGTAGAGGGGCTGTCCAGGTTCTGTTATTATCCTTGGTGTGCTTCTGTGAAAATAAGGAAATGTATGATGCATTTTTTCATGAATGAAGTTCTGTATGTCTAAAACAGGTAAGGACTCAATTTGATAAAACATCAAAGTTACTATATTGTGCTTAGATTAGTGATAAATGTACAACAATAAAATGCACACCATCAAATTATTAATTCTCAAAGGTTTCCAGGTAGATATTAAAATATTAAAACCTCAGTCGCTTTTTATTTTATAGCAACAAATGCTTAGGTCTGCATGTGCCCATCACTATTCTATGAAAAGGTTATTGCTAAGTATTTAAATGTCACCTTTATGTTAACATTTTCTTATAGTGAAAGTACTGTTCTCTGATACAATGATCTGCACATGGCAGGTGCAGACTTCAAGCTTGATCTGAAAATGTTAAAAGGAACATATTTTGGGCGATCGTGGCTCAAGAGTTGGGAGTTCGCCTTGTAATTGGAAGGTTGCCGGTTCGAGCCCCGGCTTGGACAGTCTCGGTCGTTGTGTCCTTGGGCAAGGCACTTCACCCGTTGCCTACTGGTGGTGGTCAGAGGGCCCGGTGGCGCCAGTGTTCGGCAGCCTCGCCTCTGTCAGTGCGCCCCAGGGCAGCTGTGGCTACAATGTAGCTTGCCATCACCAGTGTGTGTGAATGGGTGGATGACTGGATGTGTAAAGCGCTTTGGGGTCCTTAGGGACTAGTAAAGCGCTATACAAATACAGGCCATTTACCATTTTACCATATTCATGTTCAACTTTCTGCTGATGAGGTGATATTTGTAAATTCCTAAGCCCTACTCTCAAAGACAGGGTTTTGAGGCGGGGTTAACAACCCAATGACAGCCAGGGGTAATTAGGGAAAAATGTGTATTCCCCAACCAGTTGGCAAGTGGTTGCTGAAGGTTGCTAGCATTTACAAGATTAATTAGTTTGCAAACAAGTGTATAGTGCTGCACTAAAAACCTCCTTGTGATTGCTTTGCTTGCCAGCACATTGCCAGAGTTGCTACAGAGTTTGTATATCCAAAGCAATCACTGCTATCGACAAAGCTATCACAAGGATTTCTTTGGCAGTCATAAGATTTCACATAGTCACTGCCAGCAACATCCAAGAAACTACTCGCCAAGCGCCCAAGGTATGCTTATTTTTCCATGGCAACCTAAGACTTCCAGATAGTCACTGATTGGCCTCTAGGTTTGTGTGACAGGGCCTAAGAAAGAGATAAGATTCAAATCTTGTTAAAACACTACTTCTCTCCCTCCCAAATGTATCATTGGCACTTTAACAGCACTCAGCACAATTGCTTTTTACCCTATTTGTTCCCACCTGGTGAGACCAGTGAGGCATGAACACAGGAAGATGAAATATCACTCAAACTTCTTTCCGCTGTCTAAATATTTATTAAAAGGTGTGTAGACTAATATTTATGTTGCATGCAATAATTTACATACAACAAATGTTCCTCAGCAGGAACAAGCTCTATCCTCTCAACGAACCCCCTCGAACAAGCTGTTAAGAAAATAGATGGATTGATGGTTATGGCTTAGTATTTTTTCACAGTTTATGCAGGGCTGATTATGAAGACATTTCACACCAGGGAATCACTGGACACAGTCAGTGGATACATGAAAACTACTAAGGCAATAAAATGTTCTCTCTCTTCTCTACATTGTTAAATGTCCTCAGGACTGCCAAATCTTACAAATCCTCTCCGTGTCTGTTCTGTCCTAGCACATCTGAAAGCATCGAGTTAACGGACTGGAACAGCTGCAAGCATTATCTCCTTTCTAACAGGTCTGGAAAGGACTTCTAAAAAAAGTCAGCCTGGACTCCATTACCAACATCAAACTGTCAGTATTTGGTGCTTCTTTTTTTTTTAACAGGAAGAAAGGAGTACATTTGATTGCCAGTTACTGGTACCAGCCATACGGACAATACAACCAATACAACACATGCTCTGCGTACACGCCAAAGCTGAAACAAACTTTTGAAAATGCTGCAGGTAGCACCAGAAAAACAAAAACATTGTAATTATGCAATTATGTATATTAAAAAAAATACTAAGGTGAAATTTACTAAAAAAAAAACAAAAAGTAAAATGGAAACAAAACCTTATGCCATAAAAATCAAAGAAGTGGCAGTGACAAACATCACTGCATGGTGACACAGCAGCATTTCAGTCAATCGGTCAGCTGCAGGTGTTGAACTCATAGGTGGCAGACGGTCATTTTGATCCCTTATAGAAAGAATGTGTGACAAAACGTTTGTAGTTGATGTTAATTTGCATAATTACTGTTGCAGCCCAGCCTCACAATGCCCTGTCTGCTTAACCCATGTCACCGTTCTGTTACTAAGTTTTCCTGTGCTGCACCTCGTCTTACCGGCCCTGTGACTCTCCTGCCTTTCTTTCTTGACAGAAGGTGTGCCCCCGTTCAATCCTCCAGTCATCAGGTGCTACAGTGACATACACAACATTAGCATTGATGTCATTTGTGCAGAGCTATCATTTAAAGCCAGCAGTCCATTACTGTGCCTGTGTTTGTTTCTTTCAGAAATGTTTTCTGGTTCCCCCTGCGGATTAGCAGAACAAGCACATAACGCAACACATATCAAATCTGTTTGAATTTAGCTGTGAAGTTGGCAGTTGATTTCGAGGTTGAATAAATTATAAGCAGAGTCTGTCTTTCTGAATCTGCGATTCCTCTATGAGACTCTACACAGGACTCTGCTGTTATTTTGAATATACAGTTATGTGAAAAGGTGTTTGTTCCCTTTTTGATTTCATACTTTTTTGTACATTTGTCACTCTTAAATGTTTCAGATCATCAAACAAAATAGAAATATTAGACAAAGATAACACAAATAAACATAACATGCAGTTTCTAAATGGGGAAAAAATCCAAACTAACATGGCTCTGTGTGGAAAAAGTGATTGCCACCCCTACACAGCCTCATTATAACATAAATTACCTGTGATGTATCACATCTTTGGAAAGCTGAGGTCAATTTCTCTAGCCACACCCTGTACTGATTACTGCCACATCGGTTCTCAATTAAAAAATTACTTAAATAGGACCTGCCTAACAAAGTGGAGTAGTCCAAAAGATCTTCAAAAGCCAGACATCATCCTGCTATCCAAGGACAATTAGGAACAAATGAGAAACAAACGAATTGACATCTCTCAGTCTGGAAAAGGTTATAAAGCCATTTCAAAAGCTGTGGAACCTGTATCTACAAATGGCGAAAACATGGAACAGTGGTTAACCTCCCCAGGAGTGGGCATGGAAATCACTACTGAGTAAAAGGAAGATAAGGACTTGTCTCAGTTTTGCCAGAAAGCATCTTATTGAATACTCTGTGGACTGATGAGACATTCAATTCAATTCAATTCAATTTTATTTATATAGCGCCAAATCACAACAAAAGTCGCCTCAAGGCGCTTCATAGATACAGAGAAAAACCCAACAATCATATGACCCCCTATGAGCAAGCACTTTGGCGACAGTGAGAAGGAAAAACTCCCTTTTAACAGGAAGAAACCTCCGGCAGAACCAGGCTCAGGGAGGGGCAGCCATCTGCTGCGACCGGTTGAGGTGAGAGAAGGAAGACAGGATAAAAGACATGCTGTGGAAGAGAGACAGAGGTTAATAACAGATATGATTCAATGCAGAGAGGTCTATTAACACATAGTGAGTGAGAAAGGTGACTGGAAAGGAAAAACTCAATGCATCATGGGAATCCCCCGGCAGCCTACGTCTATTGCAGCATAACTAAGGGAGGATTCAGGGTCACCTGGTCCAGCCCTAACTATGCTTTAGCAAAAAGGAAAGTTTTAAGCCTAATCTTAAAAGTAGAGATAGTGTCTGTCTCCCGAATCCAAACTGGAAGCTGGTACCACAGAAGAGGGGCCTGAAAACTTAAGGCTCTCCCTCCCATTCTACTTTTAAATACTCTAGGAACAACAAGTAAGCCTGCAGTGCAAGAGCAAAGTGCTCTAATAGGGTGATATGGTACTACAAGGTCATTAAGATAAGATGGGGCCTGATTATTTAAGACCTTGTATGTGAGGAGCAGGATTTTGAATTCAATTCTGGATTTAACAGGAAGCCAATGAAGGGAAGCCAAAACAGGAGAAATATGCTCTCTCTTTCTAGTCCCTGTTGGTACTCTTGCTGCAGCATTTTGGATTAGCTGAAGGCTTTTCAGGGAGTTTTTTGGACATCCTGATAATAATGAATTGCAGTAGTCCAGCCTGGAAAGAAAATCCAGCAAATGGAAGAACGCAGTCTTACATATTTGTTTAATATGTGCATTGAAGGACATGTCCTAGTCAAAAATGACTCCAAGGTTCCTCACAGCGTTACTGGAGGCCAAGGTAATGCCATCCAGAGTAAGAATCTGCTTAGATACCATATTTCTAAGATTTTCAGGGCCGAGTACAATAACCTCAGTTTATTCTGAATTAAGAAGCAGAAAGTTAGCGGCCATCCAGGTCTTTATGTCTTTAAGACATTCCTGCAGTTTAACTAATTGGTGTGTGTTATCTGGCTTCATAGATAGATAGATCTGGGTGTCATCTGCATAGCAGTGAAAATTTATGCTATGTCTTCTAATGATGCTGCCTAGGGGAAGCATGTATAATGTAAACAGAATTGGTCCTAGCACTGAACCCTGTGGAACTCCATAATTAATCTCAGTGTGTTAAGATGCCTCTCCATTTACATGTACAAATTGGAGTCTATTAGATAGATATGATACAAACCACTGCAGTGCAATACCTGCAATACCTACGGCATGTTCTAATCGCTCTAATAGGATATTATGGTCAACAGTATTGAACGCAGCACTAAGGTCTAGCAGGACAAGCACAGAGATGAGTCCACTGTCAGAGGCCATAAGAAGATCATTTGTAACCTTTACTAAAGCTGTTTCTGTGCTGTGATGAGCTCTGAAACCTGACTGAAACTCTTCAAATAAGCCATCATCTGCAGATGATCAGTTAGCTGATGAACTGTTTGGAGTGTGTGTTTCCCATTACTTCTGGTTTAAAAGTAACACAGCATTTCAGAAAAGAAACATCATACAACAGTAAAATATGGTGGTGGTAGTCTGATGGTCTGGGACTGGAACAGCATATCAACAGTGTTAAGTCAAATTTTTGAATGTTGTCATTATGTTCTTAAATTTGTACAGTCTTGGTTCAAGCAGTAGGATCAAGACATTCCTTTGATCCTGAGCACCTCTCCAGCCACTCTGTGCTGGGGGAGGTTTTATTGCAAAAACATGTTTCTTGTGATGTTGCTTCCTGCTTTTATGTCCCTTTTGGTCAGCAGGAGGTCACACACACACACACACACGCACAAACACATTCTTGCACATGCATACACGTGCACACACATAGTGCCTTGTCTTTGTAACCAAGGGGGGTTTTACGGAGGGAGGTGCTGTGATGTGTATTGTGTCAGTTCTGTAACTGTAACAGTTCGTCAATAAATAGCTGCGAGGGAAGCTGCTCTTTGAAGGATTTTGGGCTGGAGACAGGTTAGGAGCGTGAGCTCCAAGAGCTGGTTCTTAACCAAAAACTTCCCTCGCTAACGTGTTGAAGATGTTCTGTTATGTCTTCTTTTCTTCATGATGAATAAGTCTCTAAACTAGCGGGGCTTGTGGAAACACAGACCCAACAAACAGTAAACAGGATAACATCATATTTATGTGATACGTAAGTTTCCTTTCTTTTTCTAAGTTTCTCCTTTAACAGGAGAATGTCTGGCCAAGTGTTCGTGACCTCAAGCTGAAGTTCACTTGGGTTTTGCAGCAGGTCAAAAACCCAAAACACACCAACACGTCCACCTATGAAAGACTTGAGAAAATGGAAACTTTGGAGTGGCATAGTCAAAGTCCTGACGTTAGTCCGATTGAAATGCTGTGGCATGACTTTAAAAGAGTGGTTAATGCTCAAAAACCCTCCAATGTGGCTGAATGACAACAATTCTGCAAAGATGAGTGGGTCAAAATTCCTCCACAATACTGTAAAAGACTCATTGCCAGTTATTGTAAATGCTTGATTGCAGTTGTTGCTACTAAGGGTGGCACAACCAGTTATTATGTTTAGGGGGCAATCCTTTTTTCACACACAGGGCCATGAATTATTTCCCAATTAATAATAAACACCTTCATTTAGAAACTGTATTTTGTGTTTATTTGTGTTATCTTTTTTCTAATAATTAAATTTGTTTGATGATCTGAAATATTTAAGTGTGACAAGCTCCAGCAAAATAGGAAATGAGGAAAGGGACAAACACATTTTCACACAGCTGCAAACAGCCTGTAAACAGTGAAACCAGATGGTACTGTAAATACTCCTCATTCCTAAAGGTCTTACTATATATGTATGTATCTATGTATACTACTAGGTCAGCTTCCACAGCTCAAAGTCTTCAGACAGAATTTAATCCTCACCAGTCGAACTTCTGCAAGTTGAATAAATTACACCATATTAAAAAAAACCTCAGCAGGCACTGATGGATGGCCTCCTAGCCAATTAAGTTACATTAAATCATATTGTGTGTAATACTGACTCAAAGACAATTTTAAGAGCGAGAAAAAGAAAGACAAGAAGCACAGACTTGTAATTTTTTAAAACTCAAATTCTCTACTTGATTGAACATATAAAGAAACCAACTAATTACTGAGACAATGTGGCAGGCATTTAGAACACTAAAACATTTCAGGATATTGTTCTTGCGTTAGGTTATCCTCCTAAGTGACTCCTAAAAAATCTTTTTGAAGTATTTTATTTTCTGCCTCCTGCCCAGTAAGGCTGCCACTCAAGAGGTGGTAAGGCAGTTTCATACCTTTTTCATGGTGACCTGCTTAAAAAAAAAAAAAAAAAAACCACAACACAGAGGGAGCGTGAGCATTAGATTAGAGGATGTGGACGAACACCTGTCTCGATATGCCCCCTAAAGACTTTGCACTAACATGCACAAAGACAGGAATATTTATTTTTTATTCCTCTCTCTCTCTCTAACAGATAGGCACATGTACACACACAGACATCCTTAGAAAAAAAACCCATCTATTATTTTATGCAACGTGGAAGGTGCAAGGCAAATCATCCAAAGAGGAAAAACTGATGGGACACATGCATGGTTTTGCATGCTAAGGTCCCTTTTGCTACTTTCTGTTTTTTTAAAACCTTACTAAATAATGTTTACTAATTATTTATTTATAATATCTCAATGGTTATTATAACATTTTAACTTACTTTTAAAATATAGAGGAGCAGTCACTATGAAGTCATTGTAAATGAGCCCTTAGCAAACCACAATGGAGAGCCGCGTCAGGGGATTGCTAAAGTATTTCTCTATTTAGCATGGCCCAGCAGCACGAGAAAAATGGGATGGACACAAGTGCAGGATCCAAACTGGAAGCGAGACAGTAAGTGAACAAAAAGTTTATTTTTTCTCCACAAGGTAAACACAAAAGCCAAATTTAAACGATGCCACTACACTAGTTGGCGCGCTGTCAAAACTAAGGCAACTAAATGAAAACTAGACAGCTCTAGAATACAGCGGGACAGCTGTGGCAGTGGAGAGGTGGAAGCTGGGCTGGGAAAATACTATGAAGAGACCGGGGCACTGTAATGAGAAGAGAGCACAGTCAGAGGGGTCCAGCAGTCAATGAGCAATCCTCCACTGTTAAACTGAGTCGCCTTACTTGGTTTCAGGTGGGGCGCAAGGCCCAGGTGAGCTTGAGGTCGAGGCACAGGGGAGGCAGGCAGGTGAGTGGCAAGCTAGTTGGCAATGCTGTACCAGCAGCTGGTGACCCAGGTCCAGAAAAGCAGGAATGACTGAGGCGAGAACCCCACTCCAGGAACCAACTCTGAAGACAGGGAAAAAAAGCAGGTAAGTTGTCACACAAGATCTGGACTGAGCAATAATACACCACTGACTAACATGGGATAGCAGATACTCAGGCGATGACTAGTTGAGCACGCAGGTCTTATATGCTGCTGGAATAATTGCCCACAGGTGGTTGGCCAGGTAGGAGCAACCAATCTCCACCCAAAGGAGGAGGACCGCTGTTGGAGAACTGCAGGGGCCCACCCAGACCATGACAATTTCACCATTACATAGGAAAGTCCCTTCTGACTGATTGTTAAATTTGTCACTAAGACCCGCCCTTAACAAAAAGAAGAAGAAGAAAAATATGATGTGAATAATAACCTTATATAAGAACATGTGGTAGACGATGTAATCAGGTGACATTTATTTAATTTCATAATATAATAAAAGTATTATTAACTACAATAAATATTCTTACCACCTTAAGGGATTAACTATAATCAGTGACGTGATATGAAAAAAAGAAACATATCTGCCAGGAACATTCAAAGTCAGAGTCAAAGCTTTATTGAAACACACCAGAAACATAGTAAACAGCTGCTAAACCAATAGCTTTAAAAGTCCCCAGTCACTGATTGGAACATATGAAACTGCCTCGAGTCCGATCTAGACCCTCCCCTCAAAGGTGCCATCCCTCCTCATCAACCATCCAGTTTGCATTGCCCACAGCAGCTGGAAACAATAAGGCAATCAGTACAGCACAACAAACTGTGTGTTGACTCACCCCACCACTAATGTAGCTGAAAAATAAAGTCATATCTACTAACAACAACACTGAAGTTAAAAGAAATCATCCTGTGTATTGAATCTGATCAGTCTTTTGTTTTTTGCCTCTGACGTGCTGTCAGAATTTGTAGGTGTATCATTGTCAAAGTGTACAATGCAGAGCTATATACACATAAATATGGGGAGTTTGCAACAAGGTTACACCCGCTGTTTGAAACATGAAGACCAGATTAGACTCTCATTTCAAGAGTCCGCACAAGTGACAACAAGATGAACTTGTACCAGAAAGATGGGAGGAGAAAAAAAGGAACAGCTCACGGTGCGAAGCATACCATATCATCTTTGGTGGAGGTAATGTTATTGATGATGTGACAGCTAACAGAAGTAGCAGGATGAATTGTAAAGTTTATAAGGGCTTTACTCTGCTCAGTCAGCCAGTTGCCTCAAAACTGATTGTACAGCACTTCACAGTGAAAATGGATAAAGACCCAAAGCACACTTCAAAAGCAGCCCATGAGTTTCCCAAGGCAAAATGGGATATTGTTTGATACCTGAGTCTGTCACCTGATCTCAACACAATATAGCAATGAAGAGAGACACACAGACAAGCGGCAACTGAAGGTGGCTGCTATAAAGACTTGCAGAGCATCTCAAGGGAACAATCACAGGATTCGGTGATGTCCATGGGTTTGTTTTTTTTTAGTTTGTGCCTTTGAAAATGGAGGACGTATGAAAATGTTTCCAATTTCTAAACAGTTAATTTGATATTTTTATTAAATGAAAGCTGAATGTCTGCACTTCAATCCCATTTTAAATGAATATCATGGTGTACAGAGGCCAAATGAGAAAAAGAAAATTGTCACTGTCCGAATGCTTATGGATTTACACAGAAAATCAATGTTGAAGTCGAAATAAGAAAAAGACAGTATATCCTTTACATTAAAGATTTAAACACAAAATCATGTCAAATTATATTGAGCTTAGAGAAAAACTATTTCTCACATTATTTCAAGGTGTAAACACCGACACACATGTAAGCTCACAGTACACGCTACATTGCACTTTGCAAGCTTTGGCCCTCAGCTTTCAGTATACTCGTTCAAGGTCTGAACCCATTTATACTGAATAACTCTAATTAGATACAAAAGGGAAAAAAGCATATTTGATGGAAGTGTGGGTGCATAAGCAAAGTGAGAAATGAGGGATAAAGAGATAAACTAGACCTTGACAAGGAAAATTCTGCTTAAAGCTGTGAAACTATGTATTCTAAAAGTAATGTCAGATATTCAGGCATAAAAGCCCTGATACAACCTTGTGCACGCATGAAAAAAAAAAACATGGTAAATAGCACCTGCACTCTGCATCCTCCTGTAATTATTATCTATTATGAAAACCAGATGTTAATGATAGACACAAAACATTCATTCAGGAAGCACAGTTGTTATTCAGATTTCATCCTCTCAGCCTTTGGCACTCATGGATTAGTCAACTCAAATTATAGGTTCATCTTTTGACTAAATGGCAGCTTTTGCCTGCTAGCTAATAGTGCTATTGTATATTTTAGCAGTCTGTCATTGTTTTAGTCCCGTGTTCTGGTCCCAGTTGTTTGGTTTCATATTAGTTTAAATGCTCTTACTTTTTGATTATTATTAGTTTGTCATTTTGCTTTTATTACCTCTAATATATTAAATATTTTTTTGCATTTAGTTTGTAGTTACTGTTTGGCAGTTATGGAGTTTGTTATTTGTGTTTAGTTCCCTCATTGTTTCTCCCTTCCTCTTTCTGTCTTCACCTTACTCCAGGTCAAATGAACAGTTTTAGTTCTTGTGTTTTCGTTGTGCTTTGGTTTCTATCTTGAGTTTATTATTTCAACCTCCTGTGTTTTAGGGCGAGTCTTTAGTAGTTATCTTTTGGGTTATTTCCTGTTTTGCTTTGATAACTGCCTCCTGTGGCTTGCTTTGAGTTTTACTTCCCTCCTGTGATTGTCTGCACCTGTATCTCGCTTTCTCCAGCTGTCGCTACTCCCCTAATCACCCTCTGTGTATAAATAGACCTGTTCTCCTTGTAGCCTTTGTCAGATTGTCTGTTGCTGTTCCTCCTGTGCGCCCTGAGTAAATTTGTTGCCTTTGTTTGTTTGTTTGTTTGTTTGTTTGTTTGTTGCCCTTTGGACTTTAACCATCAGCTCCTTGGTAGCACTTGCTTTTAGTTTTATGTCATGTTTTTGCTTGTAAAGTGGAACGTTACGTATGTAAGATATTGATAAGTATGAGTTTATGTCGTTTTTTTATTTTTTTTTTATTTTTTATTATTTTTTTTTTTATCAACTACTGTTATGGAAGTATACCAAAGTTCATATGTGACAATGTTACATAATTCTGAGCCATTTTTACTATAGCCTTGCAGGAGTATCAATCTGATCACCTATTTAGTTAAGACAATGTAATTGGGTGTGGGGATTCTAAAATTGGTGTATTGAATAATACATTTTGGGGCTTTCAGGAGGATCAGATCCAGATGAGTAACAATGTGCCACTGCAATTCTGAAAACTGAATAAACTGAAACGGGTGCTAAAGTCTCTTTGAAGCCTTGATTTGAATCCCTCTATATTACCTCTATAGGTATATAAACCTGTTTATACCCACTGCACTATTTTTATAATATTTTCTGCCACTATTCTGTTTTGAGCTGTCCTAGGTCATGGTGATATAATATTGCTTCAGTCTGATGAGGAAGAGTGTGTTTGTGCAATTGTTGAGTTTAATATAATAAGTACATTGTGACTAGGGCTAATACAATAATGAATGCATATAGGACTTTGTAAAGAAAGCAACTTAAAGAAGTCCAATTGATCTCTTTTCAAGCTCCCTAGACTGGTAGCTCATTGACTGGTCTGTAATTATAAAATTTAAAAAAATTATTAACTCACAGATAATGCCCTGTTTTGTTTCATTTCATTTCTGTGGACCCATTAAAAAAATTGTAGACAGTGAAAAAAGTTAATTGTTTATCTATTACTTATTTCAGTGTAGTATGAGTGGCCTTTATTGTTGGGTAATGCCATAAAATTTATGAAAGTAAAAGTTAAAAATACACAATTTATGCCCTTCTTCACATTTCCCAAAGCGCTCCAGTGGGCCGCATTGGAGTCTTTACCAGCCCGATCCATCATAAAGGATGTGAACCTATTTATTTGCAGTATAAATCCTTCAGAATGCATGAAATAATGCATAGTGAGAGCAATAGCCAGGCTGCTGAAGCAATACTGCAGACACAAACACACACAGATGCACAAGTACATAGTGGTCATTCATCTAAAGTTTCTAAATTTTCTGCCCATATGCTGGAATCCAGTTTGTATTGAAATAAACAGTCACTGGTAATGTTGCCATCTGGTGGAGTGCAAACTCTGGTCCAACACTTTTCCCTGGTGCACAGCAAATAAAACTCCCCATCAAAACGATGGTCACTGAAAATATTTAGGTATAGATTTGGACAGAAGTCGGGGCATGAAATATTGACCACCAAAACATACTGAGACTAGGAAATGTATTAGGAGAGTTTTAGATTGTGAAAAATATGAATGTTTTGATATATTGATAAATAAATATGTAATGTTGTGTAGAGCTTAGAGCCAAAATGTAAATCCCCTGATGAGTCACAGCTGTCAGTCACAAAAGATTTTAGTATGGTATGTGTAAATTTTGCAAAGACAGACATAATATAACATTACATTTTAACACAAACCAACAAGTTAAACCCGTTTATTACAAGAACATCTCAAACTAGCTTCTTTTTTTTTTTTTTTTTTTTTTTGTTGCTTCTCTCCCTTGACTTATTTTAAATTACTTGGCTTATCCTATCCCCTTTTTTCCATCTCTATTGTCACAACAGCTCATATCTCAGTGATAAAAAAGCACAATACATTGTTTTTAGCTGCCAAAATATTTTCATAAACTGAAGTTACTGATATTAAATATATATAACAAAATTACATAAGAAGTTATTCCTGCAGATCAGTAGGATCTCTAGCTGTGCATGATTGTGTGTGAGCGTGGTAAGGAGCAGGACAACAAAACAAACAAAAAAAAACTGAAGAGAAACTAAGATGACATAACCACAGGACTCCCTGCCAAGCTAGAGAAGAAGGGTGCCAGCAACATCCTAAGGCTTGTAGACTGAGAACACCGGGCCCAGGTGCCTCCAGTTAGCACCGACAATCCCTTCACCACCCACCAGGTATCTGAAACACATGAAGACAAAGAAACAATTGACACGAATGGGCAGAGAGCCTCAGAGTGCAGTCAGCTTAAAAGATTTTCACTATAGCAAGTTAGCTTATTTGTGTGATTCAATTATTTTTTACTCCCTTCATACAGTTTATTTTCTATCTGGAAAGCTCCATAAAACAACATCTGATCAATAACAGCCTGAAAGCACTGCTGGATCCTCCTCTCTTTCCCTCTGGAAGCTGGAATTCATTCCTGACCCACAGCCAAAGCCACCGCAATAACCCCCCCCACACACACACACACACACACACACACACTAGCCCTCTCATACACACATCATAATGCAATCTCTTTCTGCCTTGCATATGTATAAATACACAAAAAACACGCAAGCCAGCTCCTGTTGACATAGAGTGATGATACGCCAATTGGCTGGTTACTGCCAGGCCTCTCTGTGCAAATATTTACCAGATCCCTGAATGACTGACAAATAAAACATAAGCATGGAATAAATTATAGACAGGGCAAACACTCATCCGAACCTGAAAATGAAAAAGTGAAATCTATCTACCAGTAATAAATATCTGATTAGAGGAGGGAGTAGTAGAGAAGATATTGGAGTGCAAAGAGAGGAGATGGGGTAACAAGCGATTAGAAGGGGAGGAAAGAGAAGGAGATGAGGACACAGGGGAACAAAACTAGCTAAAAGGACAGGGGAACAGACCCAGATATGAGGGAAGTGAAGGAATGAAGATGATAAGCTCAGACAAAATCCCCTCTTAATTGGCTAAGCTTGAAAACACCAGTTGCATTTGGGAAAGAGACCAAAAACATCTTTCAGTTTCCCATATTTTAGGCCAACTTAACTTCCTTTTCCAGCCCAGTTTTTAAACTAACCAGAGGAAAACATCCTTGAATGCTGAGTAGATTCATTACATACTTGAGGAAATGTATCAGAACCAGAGTAAATGACAACTGCCCTGAGGGGCACAAAGTGAAGGGGCAAAGAGTGGGACCTGACAGCATGAAGCTGGAGCCGAAAGGCAGATGCGGTGAGACAGGCTGACATTTAAACACGAGACATGACATAAAGGTGCTTTACCTAGAATGGTGTGATTGCATCGAGAATTCCCACACCAAGTCAGATAAAGCGTATTGTCAAAGAAAGTCTATAATAGTGAAACAAAAACTGTTTGTTACTGCATGCAATGTGTGTATAGATCAAAACATGCCCCACTAAAATGAAGGCTGATAGAACATCAAACCTATGACTAGGGGTAGAGAGCCATTGGACTATTCACATATAAATACGAGAACAGATTTACCCAAATTCCTCTCCTGCTGCATCCAACAAAAGCAGGAGATGAACTCTGTAAGGAACAGATAGGAAAAGATCAGAAAGGGTCATTGGGATCCTGGAGGGTGCTTTGAAAATCTGCATAGCCCAAGCAAGAAACAACAGACTATAGATTTTGTTTCTTTTCTTTCTTTTCTTTTTTTTTTTGTCTTGGTCAAGGTCATAACTTGCTTGTTAGCCTAAGATCCTAAATGGATTTCCTACAATTAAAAGCCATAATCTTTTCATAATCTGCTCATCTCATAATAAGTTGCAGTTCACTTAATTATATTGACATCATTCACTTAGATTAAAAAAATATGAATGCCAACACTGTCACTTAACAGCAAAAGTTCTGGGTTCAAATCTGCTGGCCAGCTCGGTGCTTTCTTTGTGGATTTTGTCATGTTCTCTCTGTGCCTGTGTTCACTCCAGATGTTATGGCTTTAGGACATTTTAGGTTAATTGGTGGTTCCAAAGTCGCAGTAGGAGTGAGTATGAAAGCGAATGGTTATCTGTCTCTGTGTTGTCTCTGTGATGGATGGCAAATGGCAGCCCATCTGCACCCTGAAGAACATGAATGATGATATCGAGCTTAAAAGAATGAATAAACTTAACTTCTTGGAATGCAAGTTCTCTTGAAGCCCTGGTTCCTTGGGAACAGAGCAATACCTTTTTCTCTGGTTTCCACCTAAGCTGGGACATGATATTAAATGTCATTGTCCTTACCGTTCTGAAATAGACTCATACTAAATTTTGGCAGGTTCAAAGTGCTAAGTTTTGATAAGTCAACAGAAAAGAGGAGCACAACTGGCAATCCACAAGTACAACGCTGTTTTCATGTGGCAATTGTCCACATTTTGTAATAACCACCTTTTTCCTGTTTATCTGCTCAAACAACATAGTTTGCACCTTATAAGTACGTTAAAGGGGCTTTTTTTGTACTTGTCATTTTCTGTCAAGTATGTAAAACTAAACTCCAAAAGTATGACCTCTTCTCACAGTTTCAGTAGCTATTTGTGACAGTGAGATTTTTACCCCACTCATAAAGTGGAACCGTTAATAAAAACTAAATTAAATCAAATTTCCTCATCCAGACAATTAAGTGTCAGATAAGATGAGAGGTTGTGTGGTAGATAGTATTAATCTCAAGTCTTTGCATTGGATTACAAACTGTGAAACAAGAGGATCTATGCAAGCCTCAATCCAAACTTCTTTGTACCTTCCACTTAGTTGGGTGCGTGTGTGTCACGCTAGTATACTATTGCAAGTGTAGCAGTACTAAAAACCAAAATGGGCTCATTATTTGTGGGAGGGCCAGTGCTACCTGTATCTTCATCTTTTAAAATAATACAATCAGCTATGCAAAAAAAATCTGTTGAGGAAACCTCCCTGATGATATTGCTGTAGACACCAATCTAAGGTAACATTATGGATTCCAAACTAGAAATCTGTGTATTAAAAATAGTAACATACCTGTGCTGGCTAATAATATCCTACGTGAGCATTTACAGGAAAGCATAATCCTGGACTTTTGCCCTCAATATAGTCATTATATCATTTGTCATAAAAACTGGTATTTAAAGCCTCTTCCCTTGAGAGGTACAAACGTATTTTTGTAATTTTGCATCTTTAGCTTTATTACACACTGTATAAAAAATATCTCCATCTAAGCGTCTTTTCTGCCACTTGTTCAGGGCCTGGTCACTGTGGCAGCAGGCCAACCGAGTTAATGGCACAAATACATTCCATCTTTTCCTGTCAGATCTAAATCATTGATCAATCCTAAGTCAGATCAGATATGTAACCTTTCCAGTGTATTTGGGCTCCAGCACTAGGTTTGCCACTCTGATGCAGCTTCATCTTCAATTCCCTCACAGGAAAGGTTTTGGTTTTGTGTCGGTTTTTCAGCAGACACATTTCTCACATAATTCAGAATTGGTTTGTCAGTACTTTGTGTTTAACACCATTTTTGTCCTTCTGTATCTCTTATCACTCATGTTAAATGTATACTGCCAATCTCACAACAGCAGCTGTCATTAAACCATATTATTGAGCATTTTGTGAGGCGTTCTAGTGGTACTAAAACAATGATTTATATGGAACAAACCACTTTAGTAATGACTGCCAGTTAAAGTAGTAGCTTATTTATGAACCATCAACTGTTTTCTGGCAGGGAATCATCACATCCAGCACAGAGATGCTAAACTGTCATTCCAGGCCAATTTATAGTTGGATACAGAACACTGCAGTGCCTGTTGAAGGTTGCCATCTGATTAAGCGAGGAGAAGCACTTCAACTACAAAAAGCACAAAAGTAATTCTGCTTTCCCTTCAAATTCATGAAAATCATAGAAAGTTTAGGACAGCTCTGGAGAAGCCCACAGGCCACTGTTTAAGTTGCTTGGCCTCTAGAGTACTTGTTATACTACTGACAAAGCTTGCATGACTGCACTACTTTATGTGTAGTGCAGTCATGGTCACTGCAAATGGCAGGACTATTATATGTAGTAGTCCTGAAAACTACTAGTATTAAAATAAATTTAGTTGTTGAATGTGGCATTAAGCATGTGATACTAATGAAATGTGTCAGCCAAGAGAACACAACGATGTCCAAAGCCTTGAGCATCCCAGGGAGAAGTGTCCTGAGTCCCCCGAGTCTGCCCACTCCGTAAAAGACATGTTGGCCTTGTTCAGGTGTGCCTCCAAGTGCTCTTTTCAGAGCTCAACTGTATCATCATTCAAGTATTCCCCCTGCTTGAGCAAAGCCATTATCTGACAGCTTGGCAGAATTTCCTTAAGTCCAACCTTAAGGAAGTGAAGTGCACCTTCATGCATTGCTTATGCAGCCCTGATGGACGTCAGGGGCATGGGGCCTGAGTGGGTTATGGCTCAAGAAGTCATTATCGATTGTTGTGGCGGCCAAGTCTGTATATTTGAAGCAGCAGGCAGACGCTGGGGGGCAGATGGACTGTGTGATGCCAGGCAGCAAAACCCCAGGTGTGACAGCTCAGGGAGGAGATGGAGAAAATTATTGTAAGATTTAATTCTGGTTTTGATAACAATGCCAAAAAATGCATGTATGCCTAATTAATTACATTTAACCCTTGAACACACACATATCATACAGGCCACCTGGACTGTTTTTGTAATTTTGAATAATTCTCATCTTTTAAAAACCATTCAAATTTTCTCTTAAGCCCAAAATGACTGAGGAGGACACATGGTAAACTCTAGGCGCAGTTGATTTTTCCATGTGTTCAGAAAGTGGCACCCTGTGAATGCTTTGTGCTACCATGATACAATAAATATCCCTGTAAAGCTTGTCTTTTCTACCTTTCGGAAACCATTAGAATTTTGTCTATAGCACAAATGGTAGCAAAGTTACAGTCATTTAAAGAGCGCTTGTAAAATGAGCCCGTTGCTAGATCGGTAAATAAAAGGGTTAATAATAATGATTATGCTGTGCATTTGATCTAGTAAAGACATTTACAATTATATGTAAATGTAAATTTTTCAAATTTTATGTAATATATAAAAACTGATTACTTAAATTTCATTAGTGGTGCTTTTCTGATAAACTCCACTTTTTTAAATTGTTTCACAGTCAGTATTCATTCCAAGTCTTTGCATTGGATTACAATATGCTGCACAGACTCTCATCATAAGTATGAGTGAGTTCAGGGACAACATCTTCATTTTAAACAATCTTTTGTAGTGTAGATTAACCCTGCTAAGCACTTCTCTTCTTCTAGCTCAAGGATAAAGGTGTCAACAATGTAGAGACAACAGGAAATTGAAAGACTATCTTTCTCGTTTTGACCTGAAGTCAGGCCATACATCACTGGTACAAACCCTCAGGAGTCCAGAGGCAGGCTGTGCTCAGCTTTTAGATCAATTTATGGGGAAACAAAAAAACATAAAGACAACACAAAATAAGAATAAAATAGTTGATCTGGTGTCTGATTTTATATATTTGGTAAGTGAAGAAAAATGGATGATGATTATGAAATGTAGTGTATTCGTGTATTGATTTAGTTAACCCTAAGGCATTTTTGTCTAGCACCACAATCATGACAACTTTTGCATTTCTAATTTACATTATCCCTTTAATTCTTGCACTACAGCATGAGTGGTGTGCTTCCAGTAGACATAAATGTATTGAGCAAATACTGCATTGAGTATGAGGGACCCTAAGGGCTTTTCCTCTAGCATTCATATCTATCCTACCCTGCTAATACTGTATATAACTTAAGCTCAGCTAAGTGTAACTAGAGCAGTTAGACAATTGCTTAAAGGGGATCAAATAACAGGCAAATAATCATATTTGTACTGCCATTCATGAAGCTTCTACATTGTATGTGCAAAGCACAATATACAGTGGGGCAAAAAAGTATTTAGTCAGCCACCGATTGTGCAAGTTCCCCCACTTAAAATGATGACAGAGGTCAGTAATTTGCACCAGAGGTACACTTCAACTGTGAGAGACAGAATGTGAAAAAAAAAATCCATGAATTCACATGGTAGGATTTGTAAAGAATTTATTCGTAAATCAGGGTGGAAAATAAGTATTTGGTCACCTCAAACAAGGAAAATCCCTGGCTCTCACAGACCTGTAACGTCTTCTGTAAGAAGCTTTTCTGTCCCCCACTCGTTACCTGTATGAATGGCACCTGTTTGACCTCATCATCTGTATAAACGACACCTGTCCACAGCCTCAACCAGTCAGACTCCAAACTCCGCCATGGCCAAGACCAAAGAGCTTTCGAAGGACACCAGGAAAAGAATTGTAGACCTGCACCAGACTGGGAAGAGTGAATCTACAATAGGCAAGCAGCTTGGTGTGAAAAAATCAACTGTGGGAGCAATCATCAAAAAATGGAAGACATACAAGACCACTGATAATCTCCCTCGATCTGGGGCTCCACGCAAGATCTCATCCCGTGGGGTCAAAATGATCATGAGAACGGTGAGCAAAGATCCCAGAACCACACGGGGGGACCTGGTGAATGACCTGCAGAGAGCTGGGACCAAAGTAACAAAGGTCACCATCAGTAACACACTACAACGGCAGGGAATCAAATCCCGCAGTGCCAGACGTGTTCCGCTGCTGAAGCCAGTGCATGTCCAGGCCCGTCTGAAGTTTGCCAGAGAGCACATGGATGATACAGCAGAGGATTGGGAGAATGTCATGTGGTCAGATGAAACCAAAGTAGAACTTTTTGGTATAAACTCAACTCGTCGTGTTTGGAGGAAGAAGAATACTGAGTTGCATCCCAAGAACACCATACCTACTGTGAAGCATGGGGGTGGAAACATCATGCTATGGGGCTGTTTTTCTGCCAAGGGGACAGGACGACTGATCCGTGTTAAGGACAGAATGAATGGGGCCAAGTATCGTGAGATTTTGAGCCAAAACCTCCTTCCATCAGTGAGAACTTTGAAGATGAAACGAGGCTGGGTCTTCCAACATGACAATGATTCAAAACACACCGCCCGGGCAACAAAGGAGTGGCTCCGTAAGAAGCATTTGAAAGTCCTGGAGTGGCCTAGCCAGTCTCCAGACCTCAACCCCATAGAAAATCTGTGGCGGGAGTTGAAAGTCTGTGTTGCTCGGCGACAGCCCCAAAACATCACTGCTCTTGAGAAGATCTGCATGGAGGAATGGGCCAAAATACCAGCTACTGTGTGTGCAAACCTGGTAAAGACCTATAGTAAACGTTTGACCTCTGTTATTGCCAACAAAGGTTATGTTACAAAGTATTGAGTTGTATTTTTGTTATTGACCAAATACTTATTTTCCACCCTGATTTACGAATAAATTCTTTACAAATCCTACCATGTGAATTCATGGATTTTTTTTTTTCACATTCTGTCTCTCACAGTTGAAGTGTACCTCTGGTGCAAATTACTGACCTCTGTCATCATTTTAAGTGGGGGAACTTGCACAATCGGTGGCTGACTAAATACTTTTTTGCCCCACTGTAGGTGTAGTAGACTATAGTCAAAATTGCAAAAGAAATTAATAGAAAAGGTTCAATGCAGATTTCTGTTTTTGTCAACAAAAACTAGCACAAACCCTTACACATTCACAATAATGGGTTGCTGTATGTTGCACACCACCACTATACCCTTTCTGACTTACAGACTTCTACAGTTATGGATCTGTGCTACTGCCAATTCATATTTGGTGAGCACGAAAGAATGAGAAAGCAGAGAGAGCTGTAATGCCTAGGACTGTGTATGGTGCACAAGAGACAAGTACCCTGATCCCCAGTGTCCACAAAGCATTAGATTGCTTTCACATAGATAAGCTGGTGAAGCCCCTGGGCTCTTATTTAATGCCCTCAGCAGCTATGCTGTTGTCTGCGTGGCTTTACATTTACAAGTTTGTTTATAATGATAATCACTGCCTGACCCAGAACAGGATTGAATCATTCAGTTGCTAGCATTTCTTTGCTCACACTGCTGAATCATAAACTGTTGAACCTAGTGGAGTGAAGACGTTTACAGCGAAATATAGTTTGCTAAAAAATGTAAGCAAACATTTATCCTCCGAAATACTCAGATCGCTCATAAGTTCAGAGGAACGCTACAAGGCTGTCTGATTTATTTATCAGCTGTCTATAAATAAATTGAGGGCATCATATTGAATTTGTTTGCAAAATCAGAGTAGCATTTTATGATCATTGTTTGATTCACAGACATTCATACAAATCTGATATACACCTATTTTCTCTCCTTTAACCACTGTAGAGGAAATGGAAAGTTTCTAGCTGATTGTGGACTTAGGTCTCCCGCCTCACATATTATAAGATAAGTCCTACTTTAAACGGCCTCAGTCCTTTCATGTTTTAAGATGGATTGGCTTACCGTGAATTTGCATGCAATTGAGAGAATATGAGGACAATCACTCGGCAAAATCACAAATTAATTTGATTAGTCACTACTAATGGTTGTACCTGAAACCATCTCAAGCACCATAATATTAATAATGCGGAGCACTGTGCAGCAATATAGATATTAATAATGCAGCACTGGTCAACAACAGGACACATATCACACATGCTGCAGGCAGAGGTTAATCATTATAGGTTTTGTTTTATTAAATCAGGTACTTTCTTATGGATCAAACACAGTATATTTAAAACATTCCCAATGCATTTGACTTTCTTTCAGAGTTACCATAAATGGTTTAACTCTCTATGATGAATTAATGTGCTGTAAATGCAAGTTTAGCATCAAGTAAAGCCTAATAAACTAAAGGGCTTATTTTCCAAAGTTTCAGTATTATGAAATATTATCTAAATTAATCAATTAAAAGTTTTAGTTTAGGTAAAAGAATTTACTCAACACATGTTCATGTGTTCAAATTCATTTTGTGTTTCTATTACATGTAGCACCATTACAAGATCAGTCACAATGTTAAAGTTCCAACACGATTAAGACCCCAGCAGTGGAAGAACTGGACAAGAAGGTTGTAAAGTGATCAATAAATGTGATCAGCAGAGTGAGTGCCTGGTTGAGTGGTCCATTTCAAGCTCTATTAACTTCAATGATGGTGTGTCAGAAGCAAAGATGAGGTTTGTCAACACACAAATGTTTTTCACACAGTTTACGTGATTTTCCATCTAACCAAACTCATTTATTTCTTACACACAATGTTCCTCCATGATAAACTTGTAATAATCAATATGTGATAAGGAAGTAAGACATAGAGAAAATATGAGAGCTTATGTCACTTTTAAAAGTAGATATTTTTTCTTTTTCTTTATTTTTTTCCTATTTCAGTTTATTTATATTTATTTTCACTTTTAATAATTTTACATTTTTCAGTGTTGTCAGCATTCTCACCACTGGTCAGTCACCTTGATACTATGGAGCACTTCGGTCTGTTGCCTTTTGCCTCACATTTCCTTTTCAATATCATACATTTATGAAAGACAATAAACAAGCCCATTGGGGAAATTACAGATAACGGATGCATTTCTACAGTCCCTGTGATCTGAGTTCCAATTGCACCTTTTGAACAAATTTGGTTGATGTGTTTCATTCCATAAAGAAGCTAATCCTGTAAATTACTGCTGTCTTCTGTCTTGAAGCATGTTCAGCTACCAGTTGTTGAATCTGGATTCTTGTTTTTGTGGGAATGTCCATGCCCCACTGAGAAATCCTGAAGATTGGCACACTGACTCCTCCAAGTTCCTGTTTCAGGTGTCTGGTCTCTGAGAAATCACAGTATCAAATCACAATGGTTAATCTGATTCTCTATGTTTTAGTTTCTCAACATATACGTTGCTAATCACCTTGAGTTAGAGGAAAGAGTGAAGCAGCTTTTAATAACTCAATTAAAACTTCACACAAGACAAGAGAAGATTTGGATAATGGAAAGGGAAAAGTCCACTTCCTTCAAACTGGGTTTGTTATGGTCCTATGACTTTGTTGCGTGAGTTGGATTACGGTTTTGATGTTATCATCATTCTAGTAATGTTCCATTCTAGTGCCTATATCTTTATTTATATTTACAGGGTTTACTGCTCTAGTCTTTAAGTTCTTACTTCTTGCCTTTCTGGTTCAGTCAGTTTCTGTGTCGGACTTGTTGATGAGTTAGTATCTGTTATCATGTTTACCGTTTATTCTTCTTGTCATGGTTCCTCATTCTTGAACTGAGTTTTTGCTTTGAATGTGTTTATTGTTCTAATGTGGCTCTAGTTTATTCTTTATACTTATTGCACTTTAGTATCTTGAGCCTTAGTTCTTGGTTGCAGTTATTTTTTGCAGTTATTTTCCCACATAGAGTGTATTCTGTTAGTCTCCTGTTATTTTCTGAATTTTCCCCCGATGTATCGTTGTTTCAGGTTTGTACTGTATGTTAAGTTTGTCTCTGCATAAGTTGCTCCTTTGTTGGTTAGTTCCTATTTTATTTTGGAAGTCTCTGTTGTCTTGTGTACCTTGTATTGACTTCCCTTGTCTAATTATCTCTTATTTATTTGACTTATTCCTACTGTGTCCCCCACCTGCTCTTCACTACCCTCATTACCTCATGTATTTATTGTCCGAGTCTCCCCTTTTGGACTTCATATTTTTCCAGTCAGCAATAAAAACTTGTTTTATGTTTCACTCCTTATTTTTGATCCCCGTGGTCCCCACACGTATTCATACATATGCATAATTCTGTGTTCCACATTTATCTCTTTATTCTTCTAAATGTTTTGCCTTTGACGCTCCATGTACTTCACTTTTCCATATAGTGTTTCCTCAGATTCGGTTTTTAAACCTTTCTTTTAGTTATATTATTCTAACCCTGCTTCCTGGATTTCAGTCCTCTGAACACTTTGACAGGGTTTGGTACAACTTGGACATGTGGAACATATATTCACCAGACATTTTCGGAGATCTCAGCTGTGCCGAGTCAAGTCTTTCAATTCTGTTCAAAATTATAGTTTTCATTTATAAAGCTCATTATACTTGTACACCTGTCCAACTTTATAAAAAGCTAAATTTTTTTATATGCAGTCCTCATAGAACAACCAAGCTATACACACATGATGATTCTATACAATCATAATGGAGTTTTACGTATTAGACTACCCAACAGAATCTAGTTTTTCACATTAATTCAGGAATAATGTTCATATGAATTCATAAAGTTCCATGAGACCATGGTGGTAAGAGTGACAGGTTGGCAGTTAAATGTGCAGCACTCCATTATGGGAGTGGGGTTACATGAGGGATTGGCACCAAGGCCCTTCTTCTTCACAGTAGTGATGGGCAGGCTGATGGATGAGGTCAGAGAGGCGTTTCTGTGTTGTTCTCAGAGGAACAGAGGATCTGTTGTGGAGGAGAGACCAGGTGGAAGAGGTGGAAGTATGCCCTGGAAAAGTCAGTAGAGGCAAGATAGAATACATGTGTGTGGATGAGAAGGAGACAGGTTTAGCAGTGAAGCTGCCAGGACTGGAGGTAGTGAAGGGATGTGGATGAGATACCTGGGGTCATTCCTATGTGCACAAGAGAGGTAAAGAAGAGAGTGCCGGAAGGGTGAAGTTGCTGCAGACAAGTGAAAGACTGAAAGGGAAGGTTTACAAGATGGTAGAGAGATCTGATATGATGTATGGTTTAGAAATAGGGGCACTGACAAAAAGACACGAGGTGGCTGAGTTGAAGATTTTAAGGTTTTCACTGGGAATGAATAGAATGTACAGGATTAGAAATTAGTATATACAGCTCAGGATGAGCAGTTTGTAGACAAAGTTAAAGGAGCAAAGCCGAGATGGTATGTACATGTCCAGAGGAGGGATAGTGGCAGGACGAAAAGAAGACAAGAACAGAGAAGATTAATGGATGTAGTGAAGTAGAACATGCAGAGGGTTGGTGTAACAGAGGATGGTAGAGATAGGGTTGGTAGATGATCCACTGTGCTGACCTATGAAGAGAGCTGCCAAAAGACAGAGGAGCTGAAAAAATGTTTTAAGAATAAAAAAATTAAATTGGCTTATTGTCAGGGGAAAAAAATGAACATTATAACCCTCCATTAGGGTTAGGAATTAGCCCAGAATTCCTGAATATATAACAAAAATATTTGCATATCCACAAATATAGGAACTTTGAATTATTACAGTAAACCTTCATTGTACTGCTACAGTAGATTGTGAGAAATACAACACAAGAGGAAAAAAGTGTACCTGTTTACAGCATGTGTCAGACAAACCCACGTCAAAAACTCCCATATAATTGTGTTCACTGATTGTACTTGTTCTTTCTGTCACTTAAATGAAAAATTATCTGCTGACAAAAGTGCCCAAAAAATTATTATTTTTTGTTTAGTAGACACATTTTGGATTATAAGTGCCAGCTGTAATAACAGACAAGTTATATAACACAGCGGTCTCCAACCTTTTTTGCGCCACGGACAATTTTTTCACGGACCGGCCTTTAAGGTGTCGCGGATATATACAACAAAATAAAACTAGTACCGGTACCGAACAAAAGTGATAGGTTTGTAGCTTAAACCTATTCGCTGGAACGTTGAAGACAATATAATTACACAGCAAAGCAAGACCCAAAGTAGGCAAAGTTCTTCATGTTACTCATGCATGAGGGAGACCTGCCTGGAGCCAAGTGTCGTTCCACCACTTGACCTCCATCAGACTCTCAGCCAGGTTCCCCATAGCACTCATTTTATTGTGGTTACATGAATATGCATAGGGTCATTAACATATAACATCTTACATAGGTATACATGTGAACAAAGGATTGTGTGTGTGTGTGTGTGTGGGTGTGTGTGTGTGTGTGGGGTCAGAGCGTGACCCCATAAATGACTTCCCTAAACCTACTGGTCTGGAAAGTCCACCAGTTCATCTAAACAAAAGGCACTCAGACTAAAACTGATATAGCTACGTTTATCCTACCATAAAACAATAAACAAGGTACGACCTCTTCCCATGCTCCCAGGATGTAGGTGTGGATTCCAGAACACTCTGGAATGCACACCAAGCCTTTGCAGCCTGCTAAAGATCACACATCCTATCACTACACAATTAATTAAACACCTCTAAGCATATATGGTTAAATATTTCTAAGCATAAATGACAATCAACATTGCAAAACCTAACATTCCCCCCTTTTTGACCTTTATGCGAGAAAAGTTCCCAGTTATGATCACCTCATGTCTGAAAGTTTCAATGCAAACATTTTTATACTCAGCATATGTCAATCACCCTAAATTACTGTAAAAGTACACAGTTTAACAAATGTATTAGCAGTTATCCCATTCCTCATTGATCTCATCCAATGGCAAACTGCATCCTATGCGCAAACAAATGAATTGTTAAGTTAATAGTTAAAATAAGAAAGTAACATTTTCAAAAACATTCCAGCTCTGCGATGATCACCCATCATCTGTGCAGAGTGGTTTTAGTTCGGCAGGTCGTCATGAATGTCTCTTCCAGTTGTTTCCATCACTGTCCATAGGACCAGAGTCCAAATGTATGTAGAATAGAAATTCAAACATACCAGTTGGTTTTGTTGTTTGTCAACATGGGTCTCAGTTATCTTGAAAGCTGCAGGCCTTGTCAGCACTCTAGTTTTATGGCCTCTACCAACCCCCATCACCTCACTTCAGGCCTTCGTCCTGCGAGGGAGATACTTATGACTCCTCCATTGTCCATGCTCTGCAGAAAAACCCCTCTGTGGAAAGGGTGCTGGGTCCAGTTATCTTACTGCTGTTAAGATCCCAGCAGTCTTCAGAGTGTCATCATATGCACAGTACAGTGGCACAGCATTAGGTGATGTTCATAGGAAACTGCTGTCATCACCACCATAGCTTCTGGTTCCTGTGCTTTTCACAGAATCATGATGCCATCCTTGGACTCCCTCTGCGCTGTCGATGGAGCTTGGCACGCTCCCCTCATCCTTCAGGTGCCCGTCTGTTGTCCACAATCTCCTCTGTTGGCCTCTGGAAAGCCCCCTTGGCACAACTCTCATTCCAACGCAGCTTCGTGGTCCTTGCTGTGGCTCCAAAGTCTGATCTCATGATGGGCCCCAACCAGCTTGACCTTTGACCTCAACCACTGCCTGGGCTGTCAGCTATGCCTGGAATGGTTCTTGTTTCTCACTGGGCCTCTGGAGATTTCTCAGGAGATTCCTTCCAGCAATAATTTGACTGCTGCACCTGTATTTCCTTGCTAGGAGGAAAAACTTCTATTTGGAGAGCATGTCAACAATCATCAAACCACATTCTTTAGTTCAGTGAACTTCACTTATAGGCCATCAAAGCCTCATCTGAACATGGATGCACCACTTGCATAGGTTTAATACCCATAAATGAACGGTTAATCACACAAATCACTGCAACAATAATAGAAAACATTGTTTCATGTTAATCCTGGACCCCTCCTCTTGACGCATGGACACTCCCATGAGTCAACTCCATCAAACCTAGATGCCTGTCTTAAAGAAAAAAGGTTAGCTAGATCATGTCCCAGGCAACATCAGGGTGTCTCCTCTGGAGTAGCTCCATAACCCTGCAATAAAAAAATGTTAGTGTGTTTTGTATATTAAGTTTGCTTAAAAACTGGCTCTGCCAGGAGCCTGCATACACACCATCATGGCCTGAAAAACAAGATCTGGAAGTGAAATCAAACTTCACACCTATAAACAATTGTATCATAAGAGAAATAAAGCATTCAACATCAGCAGGACAAGTGTCATGTGCAGGTTTTCTCAAATCAGTAAACTACAAGTATTTCCATAATTTGCCTCAGACATGGATCATCCCATGTACTCATTTAACATTAATGTAATCGGTGACTTCCCTTAAGCAAAGTCACTCCACTCATCAATCACTAGGAGCTCAAAAGTGGCTAGCTAATGAGCCCCATGTTCAACTATTCCATAAACACTGCATCTCTTATTTGTTTTTCTCATGTCACTTGTCCGCTTCTGCTGAATCCTCTACATGTACTCTTAGAAAAACAAACATTAGCAATACACATTGACCATCCCAGTGGTCAGACGCAGGTCGACAGGTTCCAGAGGTGCTATAAAAGGACCATAAAGTTAACCATCCATAGCTGTGGAAAGAAGTGACACTAGTTTTCAACACAGGAAATTTCTCACATGTTATTCACATTGTCAAACTAACCTTCACATTTTCCCAAAAACACAGTGTAACAGCATCACCACTCATAACCTATAAACACAGTTTTCTTCACACATAAACCCTGAAATCCTGTAGTAGGAAAAAACATCAACCAGCTGTCCTGGTATAAATCACATGATCAAATCACATGAAGAACTGTAATGCTGTAGAAAAGAAAATGCAAATGTTAGCGCTGCGCAGATGTATACACTCTTTCTCACAGTTTCCTCTGTGAGCAACACAAGGTAGTGAATAACACCCCTGGTAGATGCACAGACACAGAAAGTGGCACCTAAAAGGTTAAATCATCACGCAACCTCGAATGTTGCTGTCATCTTTCTGCTCCTGTAAAAGGAAACACACATAGATTCATCCACCCCTTTGTCCTGTCTAGGTGGAGGTTAACCTTGAGTAGTGGTCAAGCCTTGTCAGCTTTTGTCAGCTTTTACCAATCAGTTTTTTTTTTCTCTTTCACTCATTCATTCATACATTCATTCTTTCTTTCTTTGCTAATAGTGGAATCGATCGTCGCATGACGTTTCCACTCTCAGCAAAATGACGTCATTTCAAAAAGAAAAAGAAGAACTTTAGATCGGATTACCTCGCTGAATCCTCTTTGGACAGGAACTTACTTTCTAATTGTCCCAGATAAGTGACTTTCTCCTGAGCCCATTTTAATGTGGAGAAACTCACTTGTAACAATTTTCTCGACGACGTATCGTATAGCGCTTCTAATCGTGCAGATCTGCTCAAACAGAGATTATCGAACAAAACTTTCAGTGCACTGTGAAAGTATCAAAATAAAAAGGCCTTGTTAAGTCATGACACAAGCTCCTCATCTCAGGAGGGTAAATCATACCATCAGCATGGTTTATCATACCATCATACTAATTGGCAGGCTCAACTTCACAACAAAAGAAAAATCATCAGCTAGATTCACTCCAAACCAACCATCAGCTGCACAACACACAACATAAGCCTAATGTCTTATTAGCTATGAGTTTAATCCACAGGTCTGTACTCTTCACTCAGTTAGGGCCACACCACACCCATTTTATTCAGTTTTCCTTTTTTCCCTTCATCATAAAACACGTGACATGTTGTCATGCACTTCACAAAAGAAGTTTGTTCTGACGTATTCAGAATTGTGTATTTAGGTACAGGATTCACTCGCACATCAAAACAGGAAACTCAGTGTTTTAGAGCCTCCACTCAACACACAACAAACTCCAACACATCCCATTCACTCGTGCTAGAATTCAGTCACCTTTCCTCAATCTAAGAACGATCAACTAATTTGCATATCAGCTATTAACCCACTAAGATGACAGGACAACAGAAATGCATGTTCAAAATGTAATCACAAAAATAGAATTTCCCTCATACAGTAAATTACTTATGCTGCATCAATCAAGCAGGAAGCACCTCCCAATTTACTATATTAACAACTAAATTTATTGTCTGATCACTGGGTGATCAAACCAGAATCCTTTTTTTTTTCACAAAAGTTAAACTGTTGTCCTGCAACCTAGAGAATTAATTGTCAGCATTGGATAAATTCAGTATTTGATAACAAGTGTCTGTTAAATTAACACTATTTTAACACTGATGAGAGACAACAAGCTGATCTTCATTGCATGTGTGTTTGTGTTATTAGGCAGGTTTAATCAATGTCTGTGGAGCTGCATCTCCAGCAGGGCATGTTCTTAAAGCTGCCTTTCCTACACACTTCTCTGCTATTATTTGATCATTTCTTAACTAATGTGCTATGAGTCCACTGGTCTTTGCATCACACTAAGTGACTTGGACAAGATGATAAACAGACTCACATGCTTAAGATGTTGTCTAATCTTCATGAGCTCTCTTGTGTTTGTGTTAGTAGGGTTAATGCATGTTTTGCTTGTGTGTGTGATTTTGTATGTTTCTTTTTGCAGTGTTTCAGACTCCTTCACAATTTTCCAACTTAAGCAGTCAGTTTTCTTTTCCCAGGTTTGCTAACCCAAATTTTGATTTCCCACATTAAAAACAAAATTCCTATGTGTTCTCACCACCCCTCTCACTCTGTTGTCCTCTCCCACTTCAACAGTCCAATAGCAGGCAGTTCTCCTTCAGCTTTGTCCTGTGTTCCACTGTCTCTTCTTGCCATTTTACTCCAAAGGTGGCAAATGTCAAACTCCAACAGTCTCCTCAGTTCTCCTCAAATGTTCTTGTCACATGCACAGTGAAGTTGCAGCTTGTTGGAAACACAGTGCCATTCATCCAATCATTCAGGATGATGGGTTTGCTCTTCTTCTCTGATGCTGTTTGTCCACACTGCTGCTGCTTGCTGGGACTCTTTGCTCAGGACTTTGCTGCTGTCTCTTTATCTGCCATGTCATTGCTCTTTGGAGCTTCATTCCTTGTCTTCAGGGAGGAGTGAGAGCTCGCTTGTGAGATTGAGGGACACATGGAGCTGTAAATAAGTTAGCCAGAAACTTGGCCTGAACGTTTCCAATGATGTTAAACTATAACTTTCTTCCGACTGCTGCATGTGGAAAATTGATTCAGGTCTGCTTTTCATCTGAAAGTGACAAACTAAGACATGTTCATTATTATTATCACTGCTTAACCAACACACACAACTCTCTCTGTTTTTGTGAACTCTCCTTTCTTAAAAGCAGAAAATGAGATTGTAGTTGTTCTTGGCTGATCAACACAAAACCTTTTTCCTATGATTATTTTTCATCTACAATGTAAATTTTGTCTCTTTTGTACTCTTTTTTTTTTTTCTTCTTTACAATAGCTGGTGACCTGCAGAATCACCGCTCTCACAATCAGAGGCAATTACTTTTACACAGCGCACAGAAACACTGTGACGTCAGACACATTCACACTCACTTTTTTCATCTGCGTAAATAAATCATTTGGCCAATGGCATGTGCCATGGTGATCCATAAATATGATCACAAGTTTATTTAATTATTTTCAACCCAACAAAACAAATAAACAAAAACATGATGCTGATGCTATGAACTCTCTACACACATGAGTCAAGATGCAGGAAAACTGCTCACGGAAACTCTGCACACTCCAGTTATCACAGTTATCATAGTTCTGTTTCCCTCTCTTTGAAGAGTTCTCAGCCAGCTCCTGATCTGATAATGTGTAGCTTGATCATCAGCTCACAAGAGACCACAATGCAACCTCACACAGTGGTTGTGTGCTTTGCCCCACAGTGGCAAAGACTTGCACTTTCATATTCAATTCAGTTTCTCCATCATGTAATTTTCAGCTGTTTCATACAGGGTTCAGCATATTAGTTGTTTTCACAGGTGTGCTCTATATCTCAACAATGGCTCATAATAAGACGACAGTCTTTCACACAGGTCAAATGCCTCTATGCACATCATTAGTTTAAATATTTACCTACTTTACTTCATCTCATATGTCATTGTACTATCTATGGTCTGGAGCACAGGCCGTTGTCGATCAGGGCAAGCTAAAGAATAAACATTTTGTGTCAGCAAGGGGTGGGGGAAAGCCATTCACCAGAGCATATCTTAAGTGCTGCTGATGTGGGCTGGCCTTCTCCACACGCTCTTCAAGGCTGGTGTGTTTTCTGAAAACTTCTAACATTTGAATCTCTTCCATTTATAAGCCTGCGATTAACCGCACGGCTCAGGTCCGCGTGAAACCCACGCAGCTAAGGAGCCGTCGCTCTCTTTTATTTAAATACTTTGCGCTGCCAAAGTCCAGCGTAAATGTCTGTCACCCTCTGACGCACTCTTGGTTGCTTAGGAACCCATGATAACAACAACAGCCGGTGTCACAGACCACGTGTTCTGCTTCGCACCCACTCACACAAACACACTCAAACACAAACACAACAACAACAACACCACAAAATAGGCCTACTCCGGACTCACACCGGACCGCTCGGGACATTAACCCAGTCTTTCGGGACCCTAACCCAGTTGTGGGACACTAACCCAGTCGCGCGACAAAACCCAATGAAGGGACGCTCGGGACACAAACCCAGGGCGATTTCAAAACCGGACACTCACCGGACGCTTGGGCCCTTGGGCGATTTTACCAAAACCTCTTTTTTCGGGACACTAACCCAGTTCTGCGGTTATAGAGTCGCTCTCTCAACTTACTCGGCGTTGCTTAGCGTGTAATGTAGCCTCAAATCCCGCCGATCGTCATTCATCGAGGAGAAAAGACAGACAGCCAATCCACCTGCCCGATGACAAATTCTCACGTCTCGGGACTTTACTACAGGAACTTCCTGGCTGACGTCAGTCTTTCAGCGTGTCTCTTCTCCCCTCGGTGAATGTCGACTCCAGGGCTCCGGCTCTCGAAGGACCAATTAATGATAGGTTTGTAGCTTAAACCTATTCGCTGGAACGTTGAAGACAATATAATTACACAGCAAAGCAAGACCCAAAGTAGGCAAAGTTCTTCATGTTACTCATGCATGAGGGAGACCTGCCTGGAGCCAAGTGTCGTTCCACCACTTGACCTCCATCAGACTCTCAGCCAGGTTCCCCATAGCACTCATTTTATTGTGGTTACATGAATATGCATAGGGTCATTAACATATAACATCTTACATAGGTATACATGTGAACAAAGGATTGTGTGTGTGTGTGTGTGTGGGTGTGTGTGTGTGTGTGGGGTCAGAGCGTGACCCCATAAATGACTTCCCTAAACCTACTGGTCTGGAAAGTCCACCAGTTCATCTAAACAAAAGGCACTCAGACTAAAACTGATATAGCTACGTTTATCCTACCATAAAACAATAAAACAAGGTACGACCTCTTCCCATGCTCCCAGGATGTAGGTGTGGATTCCAGAACACTCTGGAATGCACACCAAGCCTTTGCAGCCTGCTAAAGATCACACATCCTATCACTACACAATTAATTAAACACCTCTAAGCATATATGGTTAAATATTTCTAAGCATAAATGACAATCAACATTGCAAAACCTAACAAAAAGATTTATTCATAACACGCGTGAAAAGACCCAGGAAAACCGAGTTAACAATCAAAACGATAACAAAATAACACTGAAAACTGATAAAAACCCTGAAAACCATACATTTCACACCTGAGCCTCAGCTCTCGCGGCCCAGTACCGGTCCGAGGCCCAGGGGTTGGGGACCGCTGATATAACATACAAAAACACAGGTTTTTATAACAAAAGCCATATTTTCAGTATTGAAGCTGGGCATTAATGCAGCTTGGGTACATAGCAAAGAGACAAGAAATGTGCTGAATGAATTCTACTTTGTTTTCTTGTCCGCCTATAATGCTCAGAGCAGGTAGGCAATTACAGGGCAGTACAATTATATACTATATATACTATATCACAAAAACAACCCTAGCATATAACAAAAAAGTAATATAAAGACAGGCAACTGGTAAATGTAAATTGCTAAATAATGAATACATTGGCAACCAAATAGATGACTATTTTATAAAATAATAATAATAATAATAATGGATTGCATTTATATAGCGCTTTTCGGGGCCCTCAAGGCGCTGTACAATTCCACTATTCATTCACTCTCACATTCACACACTGGTGGAGGCAGCTACAGTTGTAGCCACAGCTGCCCTGGGGCAGACTGACAGAGGCGAGGCTGCCATATCGCGCCATCGGCCCCTCTGGCCAGCCAAAATGTGCTTGGATGCATGTTTGAAGTATATGTTTGTGTTATTTTTTTATACACTCCATGCTGTTAAATATTTATTTACTGTGAATATTTCAATTCAAAGCTAGTTGGTGTTTTTTGTCTATTTTATTTGGTCAATTTGCATCAATCAGAGTCTGCAGAAATCCACTCACACTGAGTTATTGGTGAAGTACAGTAATTCTTCATTGTCAAGTACCATTATTTTGATGGTCTATTGTCAGTTGAATTGTTCAGCACAGCTAATAGGTCCATTGACCCTGAAGTGCACTACAGAGCAATCATTATTAATGCAGCGACTAGCTGCTAGGCAATCTAGGGTTAAGGGTTAAGAACCTTAGATTACATCTGAAAATCAGTGTGTGGAGAAAAGAGTGAGCATGAGTGTTAATGAGTGGAGAGGCCAAAAGAATGAAATTGTTAAAATAAATAAATAAATAAAAAGCAACGGGAAAAATATATTTAACAGTGATGCGGCAGTACAGCAAAAGGAAAAGCAAAGAAAACTCAGTGATCCCAGTGAGACAGTACAAGTGCTCTAGTAAAGAAGAAAGGAAAATGACAAAGCACAGAAATGCAAGGAGTTTACCTTTCGCATCTGCGCCAGTTGTGCCTTCAGGCCCTGATTCTTCTGATGACCAGTATGGTATATGTTGATGGCTTGGATCTTATTCCTACCGTTCAGCTGGCTTACCTTCTGGAGGTATTTGGCAGTGGCTGACCTTCATGGATTGTTATCATGGTTTAGCCTTTGGGATACCCGGATTGTAGCTGTCCTGTATATCTGCCATTCTACATTCTGGTAACTCCAATCCGAAGAGTATAAAGGGTCTACTCTTAAAAGATCCATTTAGTATGTACTTTCAGCTACAAAGGCAAATGGCGTAAGGGCAGACAAACCCAGAGCTGAAACAGAACAAAACTAGAACATCTGGGAGAAAGAGGTGTTACACAACACCAATGCCAAGCAGCTAGTGGACCAAAGAGCAGATCACAGCATCCTCCCAGAGGAAGAGCTGGTCAACATCACAAAGCAATCCAACAATGAGTGTTCTGCACGAAAACAGCACCACGACTTGACTCAACCAGACTAATACAGGGCAGAACAATCCAGATCATGAAATTATATATAGCCAGTGTTGGGGAGTAACGGAATACATTACCGCTGTTACGTATTTAAAATACAAAATATGAGTAACTGTATTCCGTTACAGTTACCGTTTAAAAAGGTGGTATTTAGAATACAGTTACTTTGTTGAAATAAATGGATTACACGGCGGTACTTTCCTGTTTCATATTGCCGCGGGTCACGACTGTTTGGGTTTTGTTTGACAGCTATGTTCTGTTGTTACGGTTGCCATGGTTACAGGGTGACGCTCTCTCTCTGCGTGTTTCCTGGGTGAGAGAGCGCCTCTTTGTTGTTGTTGTGCTAAGCTAATAGGCAGAATGCTACAGGCATAGCTCTAAAGAATGTAGCATCATAGGCAGTGTAGTCCGTGCTCCAGGGAGAATGGCCTGCCATACATGTTATGTGTCTGTGAGCGAGGGAGGGAGAAAAAGGAAAAGTACGAGTTGTCATCGAGCAAAAACAGGAGCTGGAAGCATGTAAATATAATAATAATAATTATTATTATTATTATTAATAATAATAAATAAATAATAACCACTGCAGCCAAGAAGAGTGCCTGACGAGCCCAGTTGTAAGTAAGCTATTAAGACTCGACTGTACACCGTGTTCGTGTTTTCCTCCGAAACAATAAGTTCCGTTGGAGCAGCCTTTCAACGCCTCTCTCTGTCTCTCGCAAGAAAAGTTGACCCAGACAACAAAGTAAAGCTAGTTTTCGGCTACCAGCCCGACACGGAACCCGACGTATTAGCCAGAGGTCCTTTTACTACGGTTCGGAGCCGCGGACCTTCAGTAACAGTAATAAATCACAGCAATAGTACATTCACGTAGTTGTAAACAGCATGATAATATATTAAGTAATCCAAAGTATTCAGAATACGTTACTGTCATTGAGTAACGTAACGGAATACGTTACAGAATACATTTTGGGGCATGTATTCTGTATTCTGTAATGGAATACATTTTAAAAGTAACCTTCCCAACACTGTATATAGCCATCCAACAATCAGTGTGTATACACGTGTGTGTGCCTCTGACTTGCTATTGTGCTAATGTAGCTATGTACCTCCTTATGTCTTGTAATGCCCCCTCCCCGACCTATATCTATAATCCATAGCTGTTGAACTTCTGCCTTCCATTCCTCTCTCACAGTCTCTCGTTTCCTCATCTGTAGGCAGGTGCTTGTCTGCTGGTACTGACAAGGTAATGGAAAGTTGGGATGTGCACAGACTACTAAACAACTGGCTACACCAGCAACTGAAAACAGGACAGGAGAAAAAGAAGAAAGTAAATGAAAATATGGGAAAAGAAACATGATGGAAAACCAAGTAAAAAAGATGGGAGGGGAGTGTGTAAGACGTGAAGACAATTTCGGAAAAGGGGGCAGAAACTCAGGCTCGGGGGGGGAAAGTGGAGATACTCTGGGGATGACAGACAGGGAACACCACCAAGGACAATTTCGGCATCAATTCTACGAATCCCTTTGAGAAAACAGAGTAGTTAAAAGATTGAGGTAGTTGATGCTGCTAATTGCTTATTTTCAGGCTTACTGCTTATGCATTTCCATTTCCATACAAAGTGACTGACAAGATCCAAAGCAAGCAAGAAGAAAACAGGGAGTGATTTTTTTTTTCCTGAGGGCATTCTGCTGCTGGAGGACTCCATGATCAAGTTGAAACTATGAATAATTTACAAGATTTGATGGATGCTTCTGTCGAATGTGTCATTCGGGGTGGTCCTAAACCTTAACCTGCGGGCTTTCTTCCAGCCAGCAGGTGTTTAACATGGCAATGATCCAAAGAAAGAAAGATTTGCTTTAAACTCAACAAATACTGTTCCTGCTCCTGCAAATGTAGCATACAGTATTTTCAGTGACTATCAAAATGACTATATTTAAAATGAAATAAATAAAAATTGTTGATGACAAAATGACTATATTTCACTTTACTAGTTGAAGGTAGGTTTCCTCCTAGTGTTATACAATTGATGTGCTTCTGGTTCCCCTTAAAATATTTATCAAATTCTGTGGAATTGCTGCTGCTCGGGAATTTAGACCACAGTTTTCCTCTGCACACTTTCTGTGTAGCCAAGTGCAACCTACAATGTTTACAGGCATTATCTTAACCCTGACTATTTAATTTAGCTATTGTATCAAATAGAATGATAGATCCTAGAATAATAGATAAATGCTTTTCATTTTCCTAAATCATTCTCTTTTTTTTTTTGTAAAAACCTAAAAACTTCAAAACCAGATTTACTATGTCAGTGCAAAACCCTCTTTTGGTAATAAAAAGGAAAATATTTGTGATGGAAAAATGTAGGCAAAGTTGTTTATGCAGCTGATGTTTGAGTTTTCAGAGTGCAGCAATTTGAAATGCGCAAATTTAAATAGCAGTAGGCAATTTTGTTGCAAACTGCGTTAAATTTAACTGGGGAAAAACAAAGCTTGTCTTATTTTGCGCCACTTGTAGCTGTGACAGTTGCTGCTAGGTGCTGATTTATTTGAAATGGCGGGGGTAGATGTTGTCAGAACAAGCGTGCAGCCTAATTTGAGCTGATGGATGGCTCGAAGCTGTAAGCACAGTGCCAAACCTTTGGCCATGGATATTTTTGGCTCAAAGTAATACTGATTTTGATGAAACAAAACAGAACTTAACTGACTGAACCTAATGTGGAGCATCAGAGAAAGGAGAGAAACCCACTACATCCCAGCCAAGTTAATTATTACAGAGTGGCAATGGTTTTGCTGTATTTCAGGTTTTGCGCTACATTTCTGCATGGAAAACAGTCCATAAAGAAACTACTGAGAAGTCTATCGCTCTCCCTCTCACTGTCACACACAATAACCTTTGTGTAGTTTTTTACATTTTTTTGTGACTTTCTCCAGTCCAATCTGTTACATAAGATATAAAACTACAGTATCATGACATTTTGAAATGTACCACACTGTATATCCATGAATTTACTCCTTCTTTCATTCATTCCAAAGCTAATCCAAATAACTTTCTACAGCATGAATTATGTGTCTTATGAGTTACAACTTAAGGCCTTTACACACAAGATGTACTGTATAAAATCCATGTGAATATTTAGTGTGTTAAAAATATTTTCCAGACTCACCTGTACTTAATGGAGCCATTCACACCAACTAATTTTAATTTTGCCAGACAAATTTGCAGTATTTATTTCTTTCAAACCAATTCAATTTTTTCGCATAGAAATAAATGGATCTGACCAAACAAACCTCTGCATTTGGCAACAAGCATGCTTATAACTCTACATGCGGACTAGTTCTGGCTATATAATGATATGGAAAGTAAAAAATAATAAAGTTTTACTTCAGACACACAGCTAGACACTGCTCGGGGTCAATCGGCTCTCTGAAATTGTTTCTCTGCCTCCTCAGAAATGGTTCCAATTCTGGCAAAAAGAGCTCAAACTACCCCACTGACATCCTGAAATATGTACGAAAGCAGTCATCATACATCTTCAACTCCTGGCTCAAACTATGAAATTCTCCCTGCTTCTGCCTTCTTGCAATAACTGAACGAACCCAGAATCTCCATTTCTTCCTTTTCTTGTTTAAAAACATCAGGACCAGCTCACCATCGCTTAATGTTGACATCATTCATTTTTGAGGATGGATGATTTGTACACGTTCACAGCATGTTCAGATCAGAAAAAATTGGAATTTTCACAACAAACTATCTATGAGAAAGATCAAGGAAACTTACCTCTCACACAGATGCACTGTCAATACTAAAAAAAAAACACACATTTTTAACCCACTATATAGTCATGGTATAGCTGAAGGTTTGAGTTAATGTGCGCTACAACCTATTATGGGTACAAAATGTGCCGTAACATAACGTATTTTTCAGTAATAGTTATATTTCATATATACAACATGTCACTAAATTCAGTACTCAAAATATAGTTACAATTATGTTTTTTCTTGTGTTACAAATGTTTTTCAGCTGTCAGCATAATAGATAATGACAGGTAGATTACTATAACCAGCTAAAATTAGGTTGCAGGCAGGAAGGAGGAAAATCGTGGAGGGATCTTCAATCTATCTACTGAATTATGGAAAAATGGACATTATATTTATTTGTATTGCATAAAAAGACAAGAGCATGATGGTTAAGTGCAAACTGCACTCAGGGCAGAAACAACTTTATTATACCGCTAACGCAACATCAGTTCTTTGCAAGCATCTGCACTGACAGCATGCTGACACAAATCTAGCAACGAACCCAGTATGATGTTAAAGGTGAGTGTATGCTCACCCTAACCCAGCAGCTGGAGCCTGATCTTAAACAGATAACAAAAGCAGGGATGATCAGTCATGCTTGTAGCGTTGAAGCATTTACATTAGACATGTAGTGTTGATCACTATGAAATCTCTTTGTGCTGGTTTACAAGGTCTTTTTTGCATTGTCAACTTTATTTTCAAACTTCCACTAAAGTAAAAATCAACCCCAACACTGGCAACAAATGATTATTAACAGGTTCACTAAAACCTGTGACTAAACAAGGTGGTTGTTAAATATAGACTTCAATATCATCACATCTCTACAGCCACTCTTATGAAATAAAGTTTACAGCATCATGTTGTATGCGTGGCACCCCTGCATTATGACATGATTTTCTTTTCGAATTACCTTTTTATTTATTTTACTCAGCTCATCTTCACGCTCTAAAGATTTGCGCTCCTCTTCAGTGTAGAAGCTTTTGTCATGCAAGCTGTTTCACCAGTATACATCGCCTCAACCTTTCAGCAGACACACGATCAATCTATCAAATATGGAGTACTGCCATGGGTTCAGGAATAGAGCTAGAATCATATCATTTAATTGTTCCCTCGAAGAGCCTATCCGGCCATGAAATACCTTCTACTTTTTTTTTTTTTTTTTTACATATCTGATTAAGGCTCAGATTATTTTTTTCCACCTTTCCAACAACCACTTTCTCTCACTTCTAATCGTCCCAGCTACCAGAGCTCTACACTACACACTGACAGGGGCAGATGTCATGGTTGAATAACTGGGATGTGCCAAGCAAGAAAGCAAGTCTCAAAACAGCAATGCTATTATGGAGTGGCTGCTTTGGTGCATGTCAGAGGGCACCAGTGTATTTTGGGTGAATACTGGTGGTTTTTAAATTTTATACATTTTGTGTGTTTTAGTTTTTTATTTAATCTTATACATGCATAGTTAACTAAACTCATAAATGTAGATAACATAAAAGAAAAATGACAACAATATGCTTCCCTCCACCTCCTATTGAATCCTAATCCTTATTATAGAGCTGCTCTTCAGCCCTGTTGGGCAGCATCCAGTTTCTCTTGTGTCCCAGGTGTAACTAATTTCCTTACTCGATTATTTGACTGAAAAAAAGTGCTTAGTCTCCTTCAGAACCAGAGTTCAGAACCCCTGAAAGAGACCTTCACAGAATATGCTACAAACTCACCAGAGGCACACAGCAGCCCCCTTAGCTGTGATATGATGTCTTAAAATTGGTTTATTGCCTTGTGACAAAATGCTGAAAATACTCAATTTTTATAGGACCTACTCCTGAGACCTTTCCAAGAATAACACAACTAGTTGTTTGTTTGAACTGCAGGCTGGATATCTGATTTTTCTTGCAAAAATAAAAGAAATGCAGAGAAAGGCTGCAGATTTATAATGTCTGGTCCTTCGCTTTCAAGCTTTTAGTGACCTGGACCCTACCAGTAGATGCTACAGTCTAGGGCAGTGTAATTTTTTTCAATATCCTCTTAAGATAGAGTTTGACATTAATACTGTTAGCTTTTTACTTAAAGTTAACTGAAATATGAGATAAAGGCAAAAGAAATATGTAGTTTTTCCACCTTTTTCAGTTGCACTATTACCATGCCCCCGGTACTATATAGTAGATTTTACTGAAACACTGCACAGCAGATGACAGTAACAACTAGGCTAAGGTTAGCATGCTGACATTTGATAATGATCAGTTAATCAACTGATTTGATTGGCAGCACCTGGATGCTACTGGATCCAGGTCCTTAATTCCTATGGAAGCAATCATGGTGTACTTAGTTTTTCACAAGGCTATGAAATTGTTCATAATTGTAAGCCTTGTGGACATTGCTGGATTTGTCAGCAACACAAAATGTTAAAGTTCTCAATATGAGCATTACCACAGCACAAACACAATATATTCATCCCAAACTGTACATTGAGAAACAAGGATAAGTAAGAACAAAGCCCAACAATTAAAATCCAGGATTGCAGAGAGTTTTAAACCTCCCACTGGTAATATCCAGCTTCACAGTGTTTTGTCCTTTCCAGGATTAGGCTCTTTTACTGGAGGTTCTTTGTTGAACATACTGTCCATACACTTGTTAATATTCTCTGCACCATAGAGATTAAATGACCCTCCACTAATGGTTGCCTATTTCATATTTAACACGTCCTCTTTCTCCTCTCTATGCTCCTGGTAATGTGATATGTAAATATAGCATGGAAAATGCAATTTGAAAGGCTTTGGGGTCTTTTTCGCATGCTTCATCTACTTGTAAATGCAAGACTGTAGTAATGGAAAGTTGCATGTACTCTGACTCAGAAAGGTGGATTTTTGATTTTCTTAGCAACTATTCAAATGACAGGGAAGTCCTAGCATCATTAATGTCATAGCTGATGGAACAAACTGTCATAAATATTGTTTTTTGTTTTTTTTTATCATTATTATTATTATTATTGGTAGTATTGTCTGTAAAAGATTAATCACTGTAGCTGTTTCTTAGCTTAGCAGAGATGAGGTATAAAGCATTGGCTACACTGAACTTATTTTGCACTCATCATTTCTAGCTTTGATACCTGCCCCTACCAGTAGAAGCAGTTTAACATTTGAGCCAATTAAATTACATTAATTATCTCACACCTGTCTTTATCTTACATGATTTGGAGGGACAAGTCAAGACCTTGTGAGAAACCGGTCCATCGTTTTGTTTTAATGTTGTCTTATGAGAACATTTTACCAAATTCAACACATCCACTTTAAATTTATACCAAGGAAAGAAAGCGCTTCCCTCCAAGGCAATGCTCTCCTATTGACATTAAAGAGAGCTATTAGTAGGGATTTGGTTGAGGGGATCATTTTAGCACAGTAACCTGGGTATGTGCAGATAAACGGTTTAGCAGTGACTGTCATTAATGAAGACAAGCTCATTTCATCTCCAATTATCAACGCTTCTCAAACCATGAAAGCGGCGTTCTTTCTGTGTGTTTGAGTGTTCTAATGCCATATGTTCCTAACAAGGATGGATTGAAGAGGAAATTCCTCAAATGTCAGGAAATGTTGGTATTAACTATGTTTAGCAAGGGTTAAGGCATACATTGAGAGATCAGAGGTATGCGTTTCAAAGCAAGAGTTGTCGAGGGTAACTTCAGGGGTAACGCTGAGTTTTTAGTATTACAAAGGTGATTCACTCAATTGCTATGGCAGGTCTACTGTAACCTGCTCTAGAGCAGTTTCTGTTCTCGATAAGTATCAGCACGTACAAAACCACCATCTACTGACTAATCAGTTCTCTGGAAAATAGTGTTATATTTCCTGGAAGAACCCTTGGATATACAGTGGGGCAAAAAAGTATTTAGTCAGCCACCGATTGTGCAAGTTCCCCCACTTAAAATGATGACAGAGGTCAGTAATTTGCACCAGAGGTACACTTCAACTGTGAGAGACAGAATGTGAAAAAAAAATCCATGAATTCACATGGTAGGATTTGTAAAGAATTTATTCGTAAATCAGGGTGGAAAATAAGTATTTGGTCACCTCAAACAAGGAAAATCCCTGGCTCTCACAGACCTGTAACGTCTTCTGTAAGAAGCTTTTCTGTCCCCCACTCGTTACCTGTATGAATGGCACCTGTTTGACCTCATCATCTGTATAAAAGACACCTGTCAACAGCCTCAACCAGTCAGACTCCAAACTCCGCCATGGCCAAGACCAAAGAGCTTTCGAAGGACACCAGGAAAAGAATTGTAGACCTGCACCAGACTGGGAAGAGTGAATCTACAATAGGCAAGCAGCTTGGTGTGAAAAAAATCAACTGTGGGAGCAATCATCAGAAAATGGAAGACATACAAGACCACTGATAATCTCCCTCGATCTGGGGCTCCACGCAAGATCTCATCCCGTGGGGTCAAAATGATCATGAGAACGGTGAGCAAAGATCCCAGAACCACACGGGGGGACCTGGTGAATGACCTGCAGAGAGCTGGGACCAAAGTAACAAAGGTCACCATCAGTAACACACTACAACGGCAGGGAATCAAATCCCGCAGTGCCAGACGTGTTCCGCTGCTGAAGCCAGTGCATGTCCAGGCCCGTCTGAAGTTTGCCAGAGAGCACATGGATGATACAGCAGAGGATTGGGAGAATGTCATGTGGTCAGATGAAACCAAAGTAGAACTTTTTGGTATAAACTCAACTCGTCGTGTTTGGAGGAAGAAGAATACTGAGTTGCATCCCAAGAACACCATACCTACTGTGAAGCATGGGGGTGGAAACATCATGCTATGGGGCTGTTTTTCTGCCAAGGGGACAGGACGACTGATCCGTGTTAAGGACAGAATGGGGCCAAATATCATGAGATTTTGAGCCAAAACCTCCTTCCATCAGTGAGAACTTTGAAGATGAAACGAGGCTGGGTCTTCCAACATGACAATGATCCAAAACACACCGCCCGGGCAACAAAGGAGTGGCTCCGTAAGAAGCATTTGAAAGTCCTGGAGTGGCCTAGCCAGTCTCCAGACCTCAACCCCATAGAAAATCTGTGGCGGGAGTTGAAAGTCCGTGTTGCTCGGCGACAGCCCCAAAACATCACTGCTCTTGAGAAGATCTGCATGGAGGAATGGGCCAAAATACCAGCTACTGTGTGTGCAAACCTGGTAAAGACCTATAGTAAACGTTTGACCTCTGTTATTGCCAACAAAGGTTATGTTACAAAGTATTGAGTTGTATTTTTGTTATTGACCAAATACTTATTTTCCACCCTGATTTACGAATAAATTCTTTACAAATCCTACCATGTGAATTCATGGATTTTTTTTTTTCACATTCTGTCTCTCACAGTTGAAGTGTACCTCTGGTGCAAATTACTGACCTCTGTCATCATTTTAAGTGGGGGAACTTGCACAATCGGTGGCTGACTAAATACTTTTTTGCCCCACTGTATAGGCAAAAATAGTTCAAGAGCATGAAGGTTTAGCTTTTTTTCACAGATAATCATCAGTAAAGGTTTAGAGATTTTTATCTGCAACTTTAATCCTTGACTCTTTTCCTGCTGACTGCAAACCATTTTAAAGCAATTTTATTGTTCTATAAGAATTCATACATTTTTTTGTAGCAGGGAAATAGTGCTGTGAAAACTTTTTTTTTTCTTGCATATTTGTCGCACTTAAATGTTTCCCATAATCAGACAGATTTTAATAACAGACAAAGAGAAACGGAGTAAATACAAATTGTCGTTTTTAAATGATGATTTTATTCATTATGGAAGGGGAAAGGGCCAGAAAACCTACCTGGCCTTATGTGAAAGAATAATAAGAAACCAGAACTGGCCAAACACCTTCTTACACCAATGCACATTTACTTGCATGAACTTTAAGTATTTAAGTATTTAAATGCATTTAAGTATTCAGATTTGCAAAAAAGACAGCATGTTTGAATTGTGTTTTTATATTTATTTAATAATTTTTTTCTTTTATATTTTCTTTTTTCTGACCAGTTAAAACCACTGAGACTGCAGCTGTAGGAATAAAAACTGATTCTGGTTCACATCTATCTAAATATTAATTAAACTAACAGTTTAAAATAACAGTTGTAATCTGTCAGATCCTCCTGAGTTGTAATGATAATATTGTGATACCAACACATACACAGTGCTTGAAGTCCAAAAACATTAATGCACCTCTTTTTTTCTCGCACACCTTCACAGTCTGATGCTTTGCCTGCAGTAGCTGTATTTCTTTTAGTCTCTATTGTGTTTCCTTCTCCATATCTTTCTATTAATACATTTTTACATTCCTTTTAAAATCAGTCTTTCTGCTGCCAGTAGACCTGTCCATTTTTCTGATTGGTCATATATCGCCAGTGCAACCCCATTAAAGCAAAACTGCTAACAGTTCGGTTAGGAAACCATAGGTTGTCAAGTTGATGACCACCTTTGTGTGGCACCTTAGCCTGACTGGAGGAATGATTATTCTCAAACACTATTTGTGTTTGAGAAATCCCTACACCATAGGGATTTATTTGACCATATATAAAGACTAACAGTTTAATACATATAGAATCTATATAATAAAAATAGTGTTAATTTAAGGGAAAAAAAGAGTTGTTTACATTATAACAAACTAATTACTTTACAGCCTTTAATTGTGAAAACAAACCTTTAATTTAACACGATTTATAATCTGGGCCTCTGGTGACTGATAGGTCTCAGTCTTCCATCAGCAGGATAAGAAGGATCAGAAAAATAAAAGTTGCTTCTTTGAAAATTGCAATCAGGGCTCCACAATGTGAAAGTTTTTACATCACTGTCCTAAACAAAAGTCCCCCAGTACTCTCTGACTTTTAGGGATTTATCTAAACTTTCACCAGGGCTGCAGTCATTTTGCTTTGTAAGGGTTCTTACTGTACATCCATCATATTCACTACTCAGTTCTGATGCCTGATAGACACTTCTTTGAGGTTGGCAGCATAAGTAATTCGCAATGCATTTAAATGGACTCTCTTGCAGGCACAAATCCGTGAAAAATTATGAATATAAAATCAAACCTGAAGGAAGCTGCTGACCATTGCTGAACAGAAGACAATAAATATATTGATTTTGATCTGTATTTTGCTTGGGTTTGGTCGTACAGTACAACACACTGTGCAGGTGCGGTAAATCCAGCTTCGTCTGCTACAGCACCTGACGAGGGTCACATGACTGTATGAAGATTGTTGGTGTATTCACACTCCACAGAGTGAATAGGATTTTTTAATTTAACTCTATTTTATTGTACAGTGAAACAGTGAAATGCACTATATATATATACAGTGTGTGTGTATGTGTGTATATATATATATATATATATATATATAAACTTTACTTAAACTTCATATGCACTTCATATTCCAGACTGGGATTTAACCTCAACCCATAGTTCTAAATATGGTAATGTTGCCACAACACTATCCACCTGCTATAGGAACAGTAGGGGGAGCTATCATGGAAGACCAAGCCCCTCCAATGGAATGACTCATCAACAGACACAGGAAGAGTCTGAAAAGAAATCCCAAAAGTGGCTACAACAATCCAGTTTAAAGAACAGCACAGAGACTGTGATTATGGCAGCACAAGAACCAGCTCTAAGCACGAGATTCATAGTGCATGAATCTACCACAGTTGAGAGCACACTAAGGCTATGTTCACACTGCAGGCGAAAGCGCATCAAATCCGATTTTTTGACCCTATGCGACCCATATCCGATCATGGTATGACAGTGTGAACGGCACAAATCCGATATTTTCAAATCCGATCTGGGTCACTTTCGTATGTGGTACTGAATCCGATACATATCTGATGTTTTAGAAAGCGACTGCTGTTTGAATGGTCATGTCGCATTAAATCCGTCTTTTACATCACTGACACAAGACAGACGCCAATTATCAGCACCGGAGAAGCACCCGAGAAGACATTGTGAACGCTTCCTGGCCGTCCCGTGCAGATATTAGTGAAAGTGTTGGGCAAACAATGTTGGAGAAAAGTGAACATTTTTTATTTGTACTGTATAATCTGCAGATTCTGACAGAAATCTGCAACTATCCTTTGAAGCACCGCTCCTCTCTAAAACAGCAATAAGGATTATTATTAGGCCATATGTAAATAACAAAATAACTTTATAACTTAAAGCAAAATTGGGAAACGTAAAGTCCGAAACAATTAACGGCCATCAGTCAAACAATACTGTTTGGTCTGGGTCTAAACAGAGCGTGTTGTGTGTGACGTCTTCTTTTGTGCATGCGGGCCGCTTTGAGGGTTCACACTAGAGCGCGTTTGCCGTCACATTTTATCTGTAGTGTGAACAAGCAGACAAAAAAATCTGATTTGATCAAAAAAATCAGAATTAAGCATTAAGACCTGCAGTGTGAACGTAGCCATAGTTGCAGACTATGTGAAGGTGCCCCAAAGACTATCCAGCATATACCAGCAAGATATACATAAGAACAGCTGCCAACTTGGACAGTGTACACTGAGGGGCAAAACCGAGTCACTGGGATAGTATACTGGAACATCTGTGCTGCATATGGATTAGAAGCCCCCAAGTCCCAATGGGAGACACCACCAAAGGTTGTTGAGAATGACAGGGCTAAGGTCCTGTGGGACTGAGTTCCAGACAGACAAGCAGCTGCTGGCCAACCAACCAGACATAGTGGTGGTTGACAAGAAACAGAAGGCCGCAGTTGTGGTAGATGTGCCCATCCCAGCGGACAGCGGCATCAGAAAGAAGGAACACAAGAAAAAAGAAAAGTACCAGGGTCTGAGGGAACAAATGGTGCATGTGTGGAAGGTAAAGTCCAAAGTGGTCCCAGTGGTAATAGGAACATTAAGAACTATAACCCAAAAACTAGAATAGTGGGTCCAGAAGGTGCCAGGCAACATCAGAGGTCTCCATCCAGTAGAGTGCAGGCCTAAGATACAAAACTCTCAAACCGCAAGCCACCCCCCCGGGGGGTGTGGGGGGTTGTTCCTGTGCATAAATTTTATTCCGTACACTGATGTTGTTAGACAGAAATCAGTGAAAGGATACAGTAACGTTCAACCACTAAAACATTTTTTTCTTTTTAGCAATTCAAGTAAATAACTGTAATTTGGCATCAAAGGTTGTTGCATTAATGTACCCTTGTGTAAAATGAAGATATTTTTACTGGAAATATAGTTCAATCCCAGTATCACTGTCATTGATTTATAGAGAGAGAGATGGGGGCACAAAACAAGTCTAAGCATATTCCAACAACCTGGTGTATAGTAGACTATTAAACATGCCATTACTGTGTGCTTAAAGCTTTGACAAGCCTAAAGCAGTTAACTGGCTGTCCAAGCACATTTTTAAGATAAGAAAAAGCATATTGAGGGTTCTTTCAGATGATTTTCAACCTAATTTTTTGGCTAATTTAAGTTAAATTCATTGCAGCTAAATAAGGTCAAATCTTTTCATATGCTTCTAATACCGAAGGGAACTTGGAAGAGCTGGAATGGCAGCAACAGGAATCTTAAACTATAATGTATTTCTGTGTCTGTCTTTTCAGCAGCAAGGCTTCCTGAAATATTGAAACATACAGCAGTATCAGTATAATAATTTAGAAACACATCTGTGGCACAGTCCTTATGCATCATTCAAGAAAAAAAAAGTACTTTTCTGAGGAGGAATGGCTGAGAGTGGCTAAATATTTCCTTGGGATTATATGGAAATGCCAGTGCATTATGGATGTGCCACACAGTAGGTTTTCCCTATGGGAATGAATGCTGTTTGCATGCACATCTATTTCAAGCTTACATCGGGGGGGCTCATCTATTTTGGCGCTTTTGTCACTGCTAAGGCCTGGAGTGGGTCTTTTTGGCAATTCTTCTACTGTACTGTGCACATCACAAGACTACTGGCAGATTTAAAACCTGGAAGTAACAAGGACATCTAATCTCTTAATCTGTCTACCAACTGCTTGGCTCCAGTGGATAACAACAGGCTATCCAAGCAGCTGTCTGCAAAAACTCTCCTCAACGACAACTTAAAAGTCAAATCATGCTTCCTGGTCCACGATGTGATGCTGAAGGGCAATGATAGCAAACCAAGGGCTGCAATTTGTGGAAACGGGTAGCATTTGCTGATGCTGGCTGCTGATTTTCAACTTGGGTTGAAATCCATACTTTTATGGATGTAATGAAGGAGGATGTGCAGGGGGTTGATGTGACAGAAGATGATACTAGGGATAGGATGAGAGCAGTTGAACGGAGAAGAAGTCGCTAGTTGGACTGGTCACTGCAATGGCATGCTAATGTAAATCAAACCTGGGCAACAATTGTATCTGTGAACATTATTTGATAATGATGATAGAAAACTGTAACCTGTACATCCCAAAAAGTTGATTCTCTTCATCTGGATGTGGCGTCACTCATCCAAGTGACTTCTTCAGTCTCAGCTCATCAGTGGTCATTGATCAGTGGTTGATCAGTGGTCATGACAATTTGCATATAATGAACAAGAAACTGACCTCACAGCCCATTGCTCATTGGTGGTGCTAGTTACAGCCTTTGTGCTAATGTGCTGTTAATAAGCTTGGGCAAACCTGCATTCAGCTGAGAGTGAAGAAGTCACTTGGGTGAGTAACGAAATGTTTCTCCCACTGAAAACGCTACATCCACATGAACAGAATCAACTTTTGGGGATTCTCTTACTTGGATAACTGAACATGCATCAACACATTATAACCTGCACAAAACAAATTAGAAAAAGTTTCTCTCCTGTATTTTCTTCTGCTTCTTCTGCAATCTACTGTGCCCAACTTTCACATTTACAGTATGCTTAAACAGATTCACCAGCACAGAAATGATTGCTTTCTCTGCTGTGTAAGATTTAAATTTCATGCCTGTTTTCTCATGAGTATGTTATTGGCAGTGCAAGGCTACAGGTATGTACATCTAGATAATAGCCTCTGAATTTAATAAAAACAGGCAGGACAACTATTACTGTCTTCTGCATTGTGTAACACAGTTACACATTATTGCAACATAAACCATACATTTCGTGGAGCAGCATTGTTTATTAAAATGCCAGAAAAGTCAGCAGAGAGCAAGGAATTTACATTTACCCTACCATCAGCCTGAAGGCTTGGATGAGTGCAGGTATAGGCAGCTGTGGATGTCTTCTCTCAGCGTATCCATGTATTAGTACAAGCACAATATTGCAGAAGGGAAGAGTGCTAAAATGTTGAATAACAGCTCCTAAGCTCCCTCTCTTCATTGATCTGGGAAACCTGACTAAATAGTTAAAGAGTTGAGAGACTGTGTTGGTGGAGCAGAGTGCACTGCCTGGAGACATGTTAAAATGAGGAGATAACACAGATATAAATGAAACACATTATTAAGACAATTACAGGGAAATAAAGCAGAAAGGAGAGAAGATAAAAACATGCAAGAAGAGTGCCTTGGTTTTCCTCGGTGGGCTGCTGCCGATAGGCTCCTTTTTAAAAAGCGAATAATTTCAAATGTGCTGGGCTTGGGAGCTGAATCTGTGGCTCTGGATGACTACGCGGAGAGTGCTATCAGTATCTCTGCCAGAGAAATAAGTCTTTTGAGGAGAATTGATCATACGGACCACTGCTTCGTTAACCAGCATTTATTAACAGCTGCTTTGTACCATATGGTAACACTGTCACCTTCCTAATTGAGAAATATCATAATAGAGGTTTAATAACAAGGTGCTTTTTTTTTCTTTATTTCTTCATTTATTTTTTAATGCTGAATCAGAATGTGACTGGAACTTGAGTGATTTGAGATTTGCCATATCACACTGACCATATTGCCATATTAGCTTATCATATATACATAATGTGCATGTATATATGCACATCATTAGGCACACCTGTGCATCTCCTTGTTAATCCAATTATCTAATAAGCCAGTGGCAGTTCTGTCAGAGGTCAGAGGGGAACGGCCAGACTTCTTCGATAGCAATAGTTATTCAAAGAATAACTTGTTATAGCAAAGGTATGTGGGGTCAGCGTCTGGTGCAGGATAGTGTCCATATGGCTGACAAACATGTAAAAATGATAAAGGCTATAAGATCAAGATTTGAATAATGGAAGAGCAGAACAACTTGACATTTGTCACTGCTTTATGTTCTGAATGCAATTTCAAGGAAGGCTGTGCTAGGATCAGAGGGTACCAGTGATCTGATTGAAAATATGATGCCTCCGTGTCTGATGACACCCACCTGTTGTGACAAGAGGTTATTGCTGAATAATGCTCAGTGCCTGCGCTGATCCTAGGATGTCAAATGATGAAGGAGAAAAACCAAGAAAGGTACCACTGGGGACGCACAATATGCAAAATATTGATTTGTACAAGGTCACCTGGTATAAATCAAGGAATATTTCAAGGAACTGACTCAAAAGTCACTCTCACAGGCATTAGTGCTACAATAGTAACTTTTATGAGATTCTTTGTTTTTCTGTTTTTTTCTTTTTTTTAGTATTGTCACTGACGAGAACACACACACATATATATATATATATATATATATATATATATATATATATATATATATATATATATGATAGATAATATACAAGATGCTGTCAGTCATAAAATCTAAACTGTCGTGATGACAAAAGTGTTCAAACAGGCGACTGTTGTTGTGATTTGGCGCTATATAAATTAAAATTAATTTAATTTAATTCAATTTACAGTATGTTGAGCCATTCGTCCCATTTCTTAACAGCTGATGCAATTCAGGGTTACAGCTGCCATTAGACAGTGTGTCGCACGACAAATACAGTCAGACAAACAATCATTCACACTTATGGTTAATTTAGAATCGCCAATTAACTAAACGTGCACATGTCTTGAGACTGTGGGAGGACGTACCTGAATACCTGAGTATAAACATGCTAACTCCGTGCAAAAATGGCTCAAGCCAACTCAAGAAACCTCCTTGTAAACCACTGAACCACCGTCTCAGAAAGTTCTGTTGAGTTTGCCTGTGATAAAATCATGAAACAGTGTATTCTGCCCTCCCTGTACGTTGATGCCCAGTTTGGCAGATAGATAAACAGTTCTTCAAAAGGAGAGGCAAAGGCTTCCAGTTCTCATTGCAGGGTTTATTTGTCTCCCTAATGAAGGCACTGTAAAACTACAAACATAAGAAAAGCATATTAAAACATACATTCGGAACATAATATATTTCTCACATTACAAAGTACAGACTGAAGACTTAGCAACTTGAATTATAGCTGGTATAATCAAGAAAACTAAATGAAAACATGGTAACTCCAAATCCCGCTAGCTTGATGCTAACACATAATGGTATTTCCTATTGACATGCTAACACAATTAGCATCGGCAGTGCAGCTAACCCGCTGGCTTCAAATATAAGAGTCAACAACCCATTTTACATCACATGCTTAACATGAACACAGAATATAATCATACTTACAAGCATATATTTCTCAAGCTCCAGTACAGCCAACTTCAGAACTAATATTTTGTGTGCTGGTATCAACTTGGCCAGACTCCATGAACTTTTTCTATATTTACTAGAGAAACTTGAGTACACAAACCCGCTTCCTCCCCCTAGTGGGGTGGTGGAGCTACTGCACCCCAGCAGTGGCAGCACACTCCCCGCCTGGCATAATGAATTATACCACTAACCATTCTCTGGATGTAGTAGTAAAACAACCTCCGACACTGGCCGCAAATACACTTTAGGAGTGCCATTCTTGACTACCTTCGCCTCCACCTTACGTACTCTATGATCTTGGCTAGGAATGGCTTTAAGCACAAGTCCAACAGGCCACTCAGTCCTTTTTACTTGCGAATCCTTCATCAGTACAACATCTCCCACTTGAAGGTTTGGCTTTTCTGTTGTCCACTTTCTCTGTGTTTGAAGCGTGGTCAGATACTCCGTTTTCCACCTCTTCCAAAATGCATCAGCAAGTGCTTGGACCCTTTTCCAGTGTTTGTTGGACAGATCATTAACATCAAAATCCCCAGAGGGAGCAGTCAATGTATCTCGTTTCTGTGTCAACAACATTGATGGGGTGAGAACTGCCGGTGCTTCTGGGTCAGAAGACACTGAGACCAATGGTCTTGAATTTATAATAGCGGTAACCTCTGCCATCAGGGTGACAAGTGTCTCATGTGTGAGGTACGATGGATTCAGCTTCAGAAGAAGAGCATCTAAGATTCGCCGAGCGATGCCAATCATCCTCTCCCACACCCCACCCATGTGGGAAGAGTGGGGAGGATTGAATATCCAAGTACACTTGTTGCCTTTAAGGTAACTCCTCACCTCAGAATCTGATGTGTCAAGTCTGAGTTCTTTACAGGCTCCAGTGAAATTTGTTCCCCGGTCTGATCTGATTGTTTTGATCGGCCCTCTTATGGCAATGAAACGTCTGAGCCCATTGATGAAGCTTGTAGTGGTCATAGTCTCTATAACCTCAATGTGCACAGCTCTGGTAGTCAAACAAGTGAACATTACTGCCCATCGTTTACTTTCCGCATGCCCTCCTCTTGTTCTTCGGGCAGTCACCATCCAAGGTCCAAACACATCCAACCCTACATGAGTAAATGGTGGATCTGGTGAAAGTCTTTCAGATGGCAAGTCTGACATCTTCTGGTCCTCCATTTTACCTCTCAGCCTTTTGCAAGTTACACATTTGTGTATCACACTAGATACAAGTCTTTTTCCCCCAATCAGCCAAAGTCCTGCCAACCTAATAGCTCCCTCCGTGAAATGGCGTCCTTGGTGCGCAGACTGTTCGTGATATCTTCTGACCAATAATGTAGCAATGTGCGTCTTGGGAATGACCAGAGGATGTCTATCATCAAAAGACATATCAGTTGAGGACATACGGCCGCCAACTCTTAATAGTCTATCTTTGTCCAGAAATGGTGTCAGCTTTCGCAATGGACTTTGTTTTGGGATTTGGTCCCCTTTGGCTAGACACTGCAACTCCCTTGCAAAGGCATCTTGTTGTGCAGTTTTAATGATCACTGTTACTGCTTGTTCATCTTCATCTCCAGTGTTGCCACCATGTGTATCTGCAACACTCCTTGCCTTTTTGATTAATGTGGAGACTGCACGAGTCAAAGCTCTCCAAGTGGAAAATGCAAGAAACCTTTGAGCTCCAAGCGAGCTTTCTTTAACCATTGTGCTGAAGGTCGTTACTTCAGGGCGAACTTCTGGATCCACCTCCGGATGTATCAGCTCAAAGTCATCACTCTGGGGAAGGAGTCGTTGTGAAGGGCCCAATAGAAATGATGGTCCAGTGAACCAATTGGTGCTTTTGAGAGCTGCAGCAGTTGTTGGCCGAGTTCCATGGTCTGCTGGGTTTTCCTCAGTGGTGATGTAATGCCACTGATCTGGACGAGACGACTTTCTGATCTGTGCTATCCTGTTTGACACATAGACATAAAACCTGCGTGAGGTGTTATATATGTAGCCAAGTACTATCTTGCTGTCAGTATAGTACGTCACAGAATGAATGTCGATATCCATTTCATCTTGGATGAAGACTGCCATTTCAGTTGCCAAAACCGCAGCACAAAGCTCAAGACGGGGCACGGTGTGCGCTGGGTGTGGGGCCAGCTTTGCCTTTGCCATAACAAATCCCACGTGGATCTCTCCTGTTGCAGAAATTGTTTTCAAGTAAGCCACAGCAGCTATAGCCATGACTGATGCATCTGAAAACTCTCTGTGCTGAGTCTGTGTAGACAAAGACACTGGAACATATAGTCTTGGGATCTGGAGCTGATCTAAGTCTTTCATAGAGTCTTTCCAGAGTTTCCAGTGTTCTTGTTTTGAAGCTGGCAATGGTGTGTCCCAGTCATACTGTTCAACGGAGAGGTTTCTCACTAAATGTCTTCCTCCCACTGTGACTGGCACTACAAATCCCAAAGGGTCAAATAAACTGTTCACTGCAGACAAAATTCCTCTTTTTGTCAAGGGCTTCTCCTCCTTCGACACACAGAAGGTGAAGTTGTCTGTCTCCAGACTCCAAATTAGACCTAGACTCCTCTGAAGAGGTAGTGACTCCACTCCTAAGTCTAGATCTTTCAAATCCTTGGCCAAGTCTTCTGGTGGGAATGCTTGCATAACACTGCTGCTGTTCGATGCAATCTTGTGTAGCTTAATGTTTGATTTAGCTAGCATCGCTTGGGCAGTGCGCAGGACACCAGTGGCTTCTGCTTCATTAGGAAAAGATGCAAGTCCATCATCCACATAAAAATTGCGTGTGATGAACTCCCTTGCACTGGTAGTGGAGTCATCTGCTTGCTTAGCAGCTCGTCTGAGGCAGTAAATGGCAACTGCTGGTGATGGACTGTTGCCAAATACATGTACTGTCATTCGAAACTCTTTCACTGCTTTTTGGAGATCATTGTTTTCATACCATAAGAACCTCAGAAAGTTGCGATGTTCCTCGCACACCTTGAAGCAGTAGAACATCTGCTGCACATCCGCTGTAACTGCTATAGGTTCTCTGCGGAAGCGGATCAGAACCCCAAGGAGAGTGTTGTTCAAGTCGGGTCCACTCAGGAGCACATCATTGAGGGAAACCCCTTCATGTTTGGCACTTGAATCGAACACTACCCTTATCTGGTCAGGTTTTTGTGGGTGGTAAACCCCAAATATCGGTAGATACCACCTTTCCTCACCTTCTTTTAATGGAGGGGCCGGCTCTGCTTGTTTTTCAACAAACATTCTTTGCATGAAATCGATGAAGTGTTTCCTCATTTGTGGTTTTTTCTCCAAAGTTCTCCGAAGAGATGCAAGACGCTTTAATGCTTGAGGTCTGTTATTGGGAAGGTGGTTTCGTGGTGACCGAAAAGGTAATGGGGAAACCCAAGTATTGTAACTGTCTTTATAGACTTGTTCATCTAATGTCTTCAAGAAACTCTCGTCATCTATTGACATTGCCGGGACGTCGTCATGTTGTGTCCTTTGAAACACCTGACTGGCAAACTCACTTTCCTTACTTTTCAAGTGTTGTGCAGAGCTTTGAAGACTTAGTTTTGAGGTGTGACAACCAAGCTTTTCTTTGACTTGCATATTATTTGGGCATGCACTCAAGAGTGAAGCTCGTCCATTTGGTAGAATGTTGGTGTTGTATACACAGATGTTGGATGTCTTATGCACTTCTCCCAGACACACTTCCCCTACGATCACCCAACCAAGGTCAAGTCGTTGAGCATATGGTTCATTACGGATACCATTATGCTGTTCTCTGACTTTGTGCACACGCAGAATATCTCTGCCAAGGAGAAGGAGGATGTCAGCTTCTGGATCTATTTCTGGTATTTTTCCCTTGATTGCCTTCAGATGTGGGTAGTACTGAGTGACTTCTGGGGATGGGATTTCCATCCTATCATCAGGTATCATATCACACTCAATAAGAGTAGGCAGGGGAAGCTGAGTGGTGCCATCAAGGGACTCCAAAATGAAGTCACGGGCTCGTCTCCCTGCTATCTCCATAACACCTGAGCATGTTTTCAGTGTATACGGCTCAAGCCGTCCTTCAATGTTGAAGATGTCAAAAAAGTATGTTTTGGCCAAGGAGCGATTGCTTTGTTCGTCTAGAACAGCATACATCTTGACAGCTTTCTCTGGTTGTCCAGCAGGATACACTCTGACCAAACATATCTTAGAGCATGACCTTGAACCAACTGAGTCTCCGCATACTTCTGTGCATTTTGATGTCACGTCAGCCACACTTGCTTCTCCTTCTCTTTCCTCCCCGCCATACCCTTCACTAGCCACCAGGCTCTCTGCATTTCGTGGACGAGGATTGGGGTGTAGTGCGGTGATATGTCTTTCACTACCACAATCTGTGCACTGCACTGATTTAGGACAATCTTTGGCCATGTGCTGCACAGAAGAACAACACTTGAAACAAATGTTCTTGTCCTTTAAGTATGCCTTTCTTTCCTCCAGGGTCTTACTTTTGAAAAGGCGGCATTTTCTGAGAGGGTGAGGCTTGCAGTGTAGAGGACACTGTTTATCGGGGTCCAAGTTGTTCTTGCCTGTAGGAACGTTTGGGCTGGCTGCCAGATTACTTGCTATCTCCGTCCTCTTAGCAGAGACATGTGAACGATACTTCTGTTGTGTCATTCTCTCGAATCTAGGATTGTTGGTGTTGGCAGCGGTGACACAACAAAAACTCGGGTCATTACGAATTTTAGCTTCTTCGTTCACAAATTTCACAAAAAATGAAAATGGAGGATAAGACAGTGCATTCTCTCTCTTGAACCTCGAGGCAGCTGTAACCCACTTCTCCTGGAGGTTGTATGGGAGTTTTTCCAGAATCGGATTCACCCCGTGGGCTGTATCGAGGTGTGAAAGGCCTGGGAGATGACCGCTTGTCTTTGCAGCATGAAGTTCTAGCAGAAGATCCCCCAACTCTCTCAAATGCTGGTTGTCTCTGTTCGTCAGCTGCGGAAAATCCTGAATTTTCTTTAAAAGTGCATGTTCAATGACTTCTGGTGCTCCAAAACACTCTTCGAGCCTCTGCCACACCATCTGAAGACCTGCAGTGGGATTGTTTATGTACGCAGCCCTTACTCGCTTGGCTTGTGCTGCTGATTGTGGCCCGAGCCATTTGGATAGCAGGTCTAGCTCTTCTTGAGGTGTTACATCCAGATCTTGAATTGAACTTAGAAAGGAAGCCTTCCAAGCCCAGTAATTTTCTGGTCGATCATCAAACCTCAGCAGGCCTGAGCTGATCATCTCTTTCCGTATCAGGTATCTCGTTAGATCAGATGTGTCAGCATGACTACTCCTTACAGGTGTGGGTGTCCATACCTTAGACTGAGGATGGTGAAATCGACCATAGTTTGCTGGCTCGCCTCCATAGCTCCAGTTGCAAGATTCTCTCTTTGGGCTCAAAGCACGGAAGACTGGCAAAGGTGTGAATTCTTGTTTGTTGCTCCTACTGGGCTGATGGATACTTGGTTCTTTGTGAGCTTTTGGTGTTGCATCGATGGCCGTGGCTGGCTGTGGCACCAGAGAAGATAGGAGTTCTGGATGATTAACTGGTGGAGTCTGCAGATCGTCGCCGAGTTCTGATTGTTGTTGCACATACTCTTGGACTCGTTCTATTGGGCTGATTTGCTGCATGTCGTCCAGCTGGGGCTGTTGTGGATGCTCACTCTCTTGCGCAGATGCTTCCCAAGCTTGAGCCTCAGCTAGTGCTGCTGCAGCTGCCTTCTGTGATTTGAGTATGTGTAGCTCTGCATCCAGATCTGCTTTCTTTTTAAGCTGCTCAGCCTGTTGTTTTAGGATGCTGGCTTCCTGCTTGGCAAAGGAGAGCTGAGCACGGGCAGCTTCCGCTTTTGCTCGTGCTTTGGCGGCAGCAGTAGATGATGATGTAAGCTGGCTGGAACGTAAAGAACTGGACACTTTTGACCTTGTTTCCAGCGTCTCATCCATCCTTTCTTCTAGAGAACTATCTGGCTGATGAGAATGATGCTTTTTTACTATTCTGCCCTCCCTGTACGTTGATGCCCAGTTTGGCAGATAGATAAACAGTTCTTCAAAAGGAGAGGCAAAGGCTTCCAGTTCTCATTGCAGGGTTTATTTGTCTCCCTAATGAAGGCACTGTAAAACTACAAACATAAGAAAAGCATATTAAAACATACATTCGGAACATAATATATTTCTCACATTACAAAGTACAGACTGAAGACTTAGCAACTTGAATTATAGCTGGTATAATCAAGAAAACTAAATGAAAACATGGTAACTCCAAATCCCGCTAGCTTGATGCTAACACATAATGGTATTTCCTATTGACATGCTAACACAATTAGCATCGGCAGTGCAGCTAACCCGCTGGCTTCAAATATAAGAGTCAACAACCCATTTTACATCACATGCTTAACATGAACACAGAATATAATCATACTTACAAGCATATATTTCTCAAGCTCCAGTACAGCCAACTTCAGAACTAATATTTTGTGTGCTGGTATCAACTTGGCCAGACTCCATGAACTTTTTCTATATTTACTAGAGAAACTTGAGTACACAAACCCGCTTCCTCCCCCTAGTGGGGTGGTGGAGCTACTGCACCCCAGCAGTGGCAGCACACAGTGTAACTGTTTTCATGCAGGCGGTTAGATTTTAAAGAATAGATTTATTTTTTAGTTGGTTTTTTTTTGTTAGTTTTTTGCCTTAACCACTGATTAACTGTTGATTTGACTGTCCATGCTTTCAGCTACTTCCTCTGGTGAGAACCATCTGAGGTTTGCAAAGCTGATTGTCACCTTGAGAAGTAGAAAAGCACTAAAAAGGCACATCCTCCATAAGGGCACTGATTTGAAATCTGGAACGTGTCTTGTAGTTAGTAATAAATTAGACATTTTTTGCATGAAGCAAAGCTACAGTCACACTTTACTCTTGACTAATAGTGCTTGGGTTCCACCTTACAGACATCATTTGTTCCTCACTGGTTGCTCTCTCTGGATTCCACATGTGCAGAATATATGCAAAGCTAAGTATCACTGCTAAATTTGTTATCATCTGTTCATGTTCAAATGACTCTGCTCTCTATTATGAAACACTTAAAATGCCTCTCCAAATGTGATTCCTGCAGGATTTGTCCTTGTTAACAAAAGAAATTCGCAACCATGCCTGAGAGTTGGGATTTACTATCTGAGTCACAATGTTCAGGTTACTTCTCATCACAAAACACTTACTTTTATTTCTATTTTGTTTGACATTACTTCAGGGCACACATTAAATCAAGACTGCCTCCAAGAAGATGATGTCTAGTTGCCATAGAAAAAAAGACTTTCAATCACAAACAGAAAATATGTTATATGTCACTGGCAACCAGCTAACTTGATGTTTAGCTATGGTGATATGGTGCTACTTTGTTTGCCTCAGAATTATTTAAACACCCAAATCTTTTTTAATCTTTTTCAAAAGTCAGTATATTGTTTTTTGCTTTTTCATTTTTATATCATTTTCAATGCCTGCTCTGGGATTAGAAAGGGGATATTCACATTAAAAGCTATTAAATACTGAGCCAGTCAACATGAGAAAAAGAAATAAGACATCTGTGTGTCAGACACAGTAGAAGGCATCCTCAAATCAGAAAAAGAAACGTTAAAAAAAAACTGGATTATGCTGTTAAAAGTCTTCAAGCTAAAAGATTTCCTCTTGTGCTCTTGCCAAATTATCCCACTCACTACCAAATCACACACAATCTATATCAATTTGTGTGTTGTATGCAATGAACACTTTTACCCTGCAGCTACAGAATCAGTGAAGGCTGTAATATTTCATGCAATATCAACGATTGCTGCAGTTAGTCCAAGAAATAAAAACAGCATTGTCCTTGCATTGTTATGCAAGGCATTGAGTTCAGGTTATGTATCAAGTATAATTCTCCCATAATTCTCCATAATTCTCTATAATTCTCCCACAAAACGCTACGTCCAGATGAACAGAATCAACTTTTGGAGATATCAAGTATAATAAATTAAGATTAGACTGGGTTTTTTTTTTATCTTAAGATAACCTTGAAAATGGGTCAAGCAAAAGGTCATTGGGATAATTTATGCTTAATTTCCAAAATCATGTTTAAATTATATATCTTAAATTAATTGCAAGAGCAAAGACTTTAAAAACACACAACATTAGTTGTGTTTCACTTAGGCTTAGTAAGTTTATGCCATAATTCTGTCCTCTCCTCTGATATAAAGACCTTTAATAGATGGGTCTGAACAGCAACATGGGAGAAAAGCTTGAAGTTTACTACACAACATAAACATTCAGTTGATTTAATTGAATGTGAATACATCTTTCGCTGCAGTGTTGAAATATTACTCACTGTGAGTACTGTGGACCTGTACTGTATACAATAGTAGTAGTTGTAGGCTCTGTACCTTCCAATATAAATCAGCTTAGGGCAACTGTAGTTGTGATTTGGCGCTATATATAAACTGAACTCAATTAAAAAGTTGCACCAAAAACTGCAGTCTGTGCAACAGCTTTTATCACATAAAATACAACCAGGTCCATCTATTTATTTTGGGTCTTACAGACTTCACAGTGCACTGCATTAGATATTACCAAAGTAATTTTAAAAAAATACTTAAATAAAATAAAAAAAAATGCATATCCAGCCATCTATCTATTTATCCATTTTCTTTACTCCTTATGAATTTCAGGGTCATGGGGAGTTGGAGTTTTCTGACACGTCAAGTTTTGTGCTTGACATCTGTAAACACTGTGCTGCTGGGTTTATGGTGTCAGTCTCTTATTGTGGGTCATGCTGAATAAGAAATTAAGACCAGTTTGTAAATTTTAGTCATAACATTGTATAAAGGTTTTTAGAAAATATAAAATTTGATCAAATTAGTGTATTGTCTGCTGTATGAAACTGCATGCTCAGTGGCTAATGCGTTATCAGACACAAGTCATTTGCTAATGAGCATGTGCTTTTATCACTTCCTTGTCACATACAGTTTTGCGGAAGCAAGATGGCAACAGTGCTAACCACAAAGCCACCGAACAAACAAAATATCATGTAAGAGCCCAGGGATGCTAGTGATGCAGCATGCATAGTTTGCGTAACACCACAATGCCTCGTGATGGATTTTAACTATGATTTCTTGTCTAGTTGGCTTCTGAAGATGCGTTTGCAAGACAGCAGGCCAAATTGTCAGCTTTAGAGAAATGTGTTAAATAATATTGCTCAGACAGTGAAAGAAGCCTTTTGTATATGCCACAGTGATTGCTATGGGAGTCCAGTCTTTAGCGATGACACACATGCATTCAAGGTACCAAACTGTGCACAATCAAAGTTTCTTTAAATCAAATTAATAATGAAATTCAAACACATTCTTATTTAAAGGATCCAAGTGAACGCAGGACTTCATGGGAATGGATTTGATGATAGACCACAGAGACTGATGGTAGGTTCAGGTCTCCTGGTAGGGCTGTCTGACAGCTAACTTAAGCTTGCTGTCAGCTTTATGATAAGTAATAGTCCTTTTTTAGCTTCCTTCTGTGTCTCTTTTTCTCTTCCCGCTTCTATGCCAGACACAATTTTCCCTCAACAGCTTTGATGTTTCTCTCTTCCACCCTTCCCTTCTGTCCTTTATTCTAATCCATTTAGTCTCCCCTTTCTGTGTCTCTCTTTTCTCCCTGGCCACCATGTCTCTCTCCAATCCTTTCCTGCCTGTAAAAATTCAGGTGAAACTTCCCAAGTTAAGAAGCCGCTCATCTCTGCTCCTGTCTTCCTCTCATCCTTCCCTCCCATTCTTGCTGATTAGCAGCTGCTCCTCTCCACCTTTGTCCCTCCCCAGACCCCCACCCTCTTGCTGCAATCCTGTGAAAACTATCCTGACTGAGAAGGAAGCATAATATTTAAAAACAAAAAAAACAAAAGAAAAAAAACAGTTGAGCTGAAAGAATAAGTGGGAAAGACAGAGGAAAGATTGGAGGCAAGAGTGCAGAGGAAGAAGAAGAAACTTCTTACTGATGAATGAAGAAAGGAAAACAGTAGAGGAGACAGAAAAATCAAACTGTCAAGACAATGAGACTGAGAAAATAACCAGAATTAGCTAGGTTAATTGCAGACAAGCAGGCAGATTGACAGAAAGATGGAGAGGAAGACAGCTATAGGCAGCTATAAGAACATAATAGAAATGGACAAAAAGTGAAAGGGCACAGAAACATGGAAGTGGCAAAGATTCTTTTTTTTATTACTTCATAAATCTGCATTTTAGACATAGCTGAGAGATACAAAATGACTGCAACAATACTTTTTTACAGAGACAAAGACAGCAGGAGAGCATGCAAATAGACAGAGAGACGCAAAGGTCAAAGAAAAGTAGGCAAACAGACAAGCAAGGTACCATACTGTATACAAATAAGCAGATTTTCAAGACAGGATATTGTGCAATGTGTGAGAAGAGAGACAAGAATGCAGAAAGGGCTTAGAAAGGCTTGGCAGACGAACACGGAGGTGTGCAAATATGCAGACTTCTGGGCGGGCAAACACCCAAGCAAACAGGCAAGCAAGCTTTAAAAGGAAAAGCCACGGCATGCAGACAAGACACATTTAGGTAGGAAGAGGAATGTAGACTGGGGGAAACAATCATTCAGCATCTCATGCTCTACTTTATGTTTCTTACTGTCATCAGATAGTCTTATGCACACACTTGTGCTTACAGACAGGCATGCAGCCAAGCAATCCAGTGATTACCCAGGCATGCTACGTTGAGTGCCATCAGAAGCCTGTGAGAAGTATCATGTAGCTTTTGAGTGCTTACACTCACACACACACAGAAAAAGAATAAGTGAGCGAGAGCCTTCACATCTGTTACTGGCTCTACTTCAGGGAAATCCACTTATGCTACAACAGAGTTCACATATGTTATTCCTATGATGTCAAATTGTTCTTCGCTATTTCTTAACAGCAGCAAATACTTAAGACTTGAATAAACAGCAATGTGAATATAATCATAGCAATTTGCTATTTTATAAATTTGAACATTTTTGTTACTTGCTGGTCTCCGGCTATGCAAAGCAACAGAGAGTGGTCAAGTTAGGCGAGTGAGAGAGTGCAGGCAGGGTGGAGCCGAGTGTCGGGGTGATTTGTGAGAGAAGGATAGAAGCGAGAGCGAAAGGGAAGGTTTACAAGATGGTAATGAGACCCGCTGTGATGTATGATTTGGAAATGATGGCATGGAGGAGGAGCTGGAGGTTGCAGAATTGAAGATGCTAAGATTTTTATTGGCAGTGCCCAGGATGTCAAGATTAGAAGTGCATATATCAGAGGAACAGCTCAGGTTGGGCAGTTTGGAGACAAAGTTAGAGAGGCAAGGCTAAGATGGTTTGGATATGTGCAGAGGAGGGATGGTGCCTATATTGGACAAATGATGCTGAAGATTGAGCTGCCAGGAGGAGGAAAAGAGGAAGATCACAGAGGAGTTTCAGAAAGGAGAACATGCCAGAAGGTTGGTATACCAGGATACTAGGGTTAGGGTACGATGGAGGCATATGATCCACTCTGGTGATACCTAAAGGGAGAGACTGAAAGAAGAAGAAGAGGCTCTTTGGTCTTCGTACCTTGAAGAATGCACAAACTTCTGTGTAATAATACCTGCTGGCTGTCCATGTCAGTATGCCAATAGCACATAAATCTTGACCCAAACAGTCAAGATTGCAGAAGATAGAAATTCTGTCACAAGATAGATCAAAATGGGTTGACCGTTGCTGCTGGATCAGGTGGCACATTTAAACTTTGGACCTCTAAAGGCCTTCAAAGTAAAATAATGTGCAGCCTGGTAATCAGTAAATTCAGGATTAATGCACAGATAAGCTGTCGCTTGACTATTAATAAATATAATTAAACACTGAACTGTCTCTTTGACTGATGATCTTAATGTATTAGAGCATAAATTAATCTAAAGAGAGGACATGGATTCCTCCTCTCTTTTTCTCATGAAAGATTTCTTATTGCATCCAGCCCTGCATTTATTTTGAGCTTTATCCTCAACATGATCCAAGTTGATGTTGTATTTCTAGTACTTCCACAGAAAGTGGTGTGTATGCTATTTTTCTGCTGCTGCAATGACCCAATTTCAATACACAGATCATTAAAGTTTCATCTTAGAATGTCGAGTTAAATTTAGGGATACTGAAATACTTTAAATATCAGGAAGAAAGAAAAAACACCTGCTTAAGTTGCAATTGTCAGTGTGTTCCTTATGCATATTTTTTATATTATAAAAGTTGTCAAACTTACTTACTAATTTCCTGGACTATGTATTTATGTGCTTAAACCACCATTGTACTTTGCAGTGTTTTTCAAGTTCGGCTCCAGCATTGTCTGAGAAGAGATAAGGGAGGACTGCAAGATTTCCGACTTGAGTCATGCCTTCTTCTCTAATATTGCTCACTTACAGAATAAAATCTCTCCCTCTCTGGTTTCTCCTCTCCTCCTTCCCCTGTAATTTAGGTGTGAACTCCTACATTTAAAGCTGCTATGTTCTGCCTCGCCTTTTTCCTTTATGCCCGTCTCCTTCTTCTTCCTCTCCTCCTTCTTCCCCTCTGGCAGGAAAAATGATCCAACTTAAAATGAAAGTGTGACATTTAAATAAGCACAAGCAAGAGCAAACAGAAGAAGCGGGAGAGGGAGAGGGTGACGGGGGCAGAAAAAAATGGGAAAGTGACTGATTAGGGAGGGAAAGAATGTCAAGAAAGTGAAGAAAGACTAAGTGAATACTCTCATAATATGGGTTAAAAATAGGCACATAAGAAGGGGGAATATGTAAATTGCACACTTTTAGGGCAAAGAAATCCTGAACCTCTATGTGCAAGAGGTAAATTAAAGGTTACATAAAGAGGGAGTGAAGAAAAAGTATATTCTCTCTGTAGGTATGATAAACCTTCACAAAGAAATAAAAGACTCCACATTTAGATAAACTGAAAAACATATATTTAAATCATTCTTTATGGGGCGAAACTGCCTTGGTAAGTAAATGAATGCAAAACTGCACTCATCAGCCAGGCAGGTAAGTGTACATTATTACCTGTTCAACTGCTCATTAAAACAAATATCTAATCAGCCAATCACATGGCAGCAAGTTAATGCATTAATAGATCATGAATACGGCCTGGTATCAGAATGGGAAAGAAAGGTTAAGTGACTTCGAACTTTGAGTATATTAAAAATCACTGATAAGCTGGGGCTTTCCACAGAAGGATGTCAATGTTTACAAAAATGGTCTGAAAAGCAGAAAATATCCAATGAGCAATGGTTTTCTGGTTAAACATGCTTTGTTGATGCCAGAGGTCAGAAGGGAATTGCCAGACTGCTTTAAGCTGATAGGAAGACAACAGTAAGTTAATGAACCACTGAATTAACTGGTTAATTGATTAAGAAACGTGTAGTTATTTTTAATAAACAGTTTTAAGCCAAACATGTGCAAATGATCTAATGCAGAGTTTTGTGCTCTGCAGAGCTTTCTGTGAGCGACAGCATTTGAACATTTGGTTACCCTCATACAACTTCTTCTCTGCCTGTATAATGTATATTGGACCCAGTCACACAGGCGTAGTGACCAGATGGTGAGTGCCTAGTAACCACTGGACGTCAAGGAAAAATATGTATTCCCCAAATAGATGCTAGAGATCACTAGGTGAAAAGTGATTGCAGAGATAAATATGGTGCTGCACCAAAAACCTCCTTGCAATTGCTTTGGTTGCTAATACATTGCTGTGGTTGCCTATAGTTTGTGAGACTTGTCTGCAAATGCTTATGACCTTCTCTCAGTGGGAGTAAAACTGTGAACCATGCAATGCAAAGTACAAATGGAGACTATTCGCCTTCCAAGTAAAAACTGTGCCTTTTTAAATATGCTGGTTTCAAGGAGATGGACGGATGGATGGATGGATGGATATTATTTCTCATAAGTCCTAATGCAGGATTTTGTCAAGTCTGTAAAGACACAAAATAAAGACAAGATGCATTTTATTTAATCTACTTGAAGCACTTTTTCCAGACCAGTCCATTAAATGTCATTACAATAGAGAAGGTTATATTCACATTGGTACCAGAAGCCGCAGTTTGCAGAAACCTTGATTTTGTTATTTTTGTCTACTGTGATAGAAAAAAAGATACTAAGCAACAACAAAAAAAACCTTTGTGGTCTCTGGTCTCTGTTAAGCAAAGAGATATTGTGCGCATATTTCAGATTCAGGTTTACTGGTGTTGCACTGTTAAAATAAATGCCGTCAAACTTCAGTTTTGATCTTTTTTCACTTTCATATAAATGCTCAATTTCTCTGTATTTCATGTAGATTACCTACAGCTATGTGTTCTTTAAAAAGCAACACATGCCGCTGCATAAATGCATCTCAATTTACTTTTATGGATTATGAAATGAAGGATTTTTTCTAATTCTATTGGCATATGTATTCTTTAAACCATTTTTCAGTGGCTACTATCCATTTTTGAGCTACTCAAAAAGAGTAGCTTAGAAAAATTGTGTGTTTACCTAAGGCACTAATACCACTGAATGCATTGGCTTGTTTTTTATACAACCACACAAACACAAAAAGTATGGATCTGTATCCTTCTTACCTTTTTTTATCCAGTTTTCAGGATTTAATAATAAATAAATGAATAATAAATAAATCATAGCTCTTTAGACATTCAACCTCAAAACAGGGACTGCATGACGCCTTTGATGGTTGATGTTTACTTCGAGCCCCACAGGGAATGTATCTTAGTCATTCAAGCTCTGTATGGAGAGATGTTTATAGACTTCTAAATATACAAGTGGAGCTCAGAGTGAAACTGAGAAATATAAAGCTGTCATCTAAAACCTTCTGTGAAGGGATACTTCTTGAAAGAACATGAGTCGTATTCAATTCAAAAGACTGGAAACATGTACTCATATGGGTATGAGCCGAATAGAAACTGGCTCAGCAGAATCTTCACCGACGACAAAACAAACTAAAATGTTTCATTTTCAACACAAATGCAAATAGTGGCATGTTGAGCACCCAGTTGTGTTACACAGTGACATGTCCACAAAGCTTTTTTGGCATTGCTGTTGATTGGGATTACTGTTGACTGTGTGTCACCTATAGCACACCGACCAAATGAGAGAGTGATTTGGGAAGAAACATAATGTTTAGCACCATAACTGTGTCACAACGATGGATGGAAAGCGGGATTTGATGGTCCCAAGTGGAAGGAGAATGAATCAAGACCAAATTAATCACTGGATTTAGGTAAGACAGAAAACCAGAACTGTGGCACATAATCCTCCTTTAGCTTCTTTCTTGCCCTGCTATATGACCTTGGGCAGTCTTCCAATTCAATCCTGAATAGAAGTTATATAGGGACTGTGAGTGGTCTGCCAATGTAAGCCTGGAGAATAGCCAGTGGCTTCATTAGCTGTGCAATTATGGTCACCAATGGCCTTAAATGGGCGGGGTGAATTTTCAAATGTCACTTGTGATCATACATATTCCTATTACTAACAGAGCAAGTCCATTAAACCTTGTCACATTAAGAATGATACGAGTGATTGCGATTAACAGATATTGGGGTGACTGGAAAATTTTTAATTGTTACACAGCTGCCTTTCAGTTCCTTCTCTGTTCATTGTTCTGCCCACTTTTGTGACTAAATGGTTTATGTGGGGTTTTTTTGGGGTTTTTTGCCAAAAGCAACAGTGCCTAATCAACTTTAATGGCCTTTCTGTGCTCAAGTGACCCATTTCCTTCATGTAGCTCATTTAGAATGAGAGAGCAGTACATTTATGTATGCACAGTCTGTCATTTTGTTTGCTTCCTCCTGTGCATGTCTCATCTGTGCTAATCACGCTGTACTACCCCACTGTCCTAACCGCATTCTCAAACGTGCAACTCCTATCTTTTGCTACGTGTGCAGCAAGTCTTTTAAGCAGGTTTTTTATACTGTTGTCATATACTGTTGTGCTCCCTGCATCACATGTTTGGAAGATGGTTGAACTGTGGTGAGAAGATGTTCATGTGTTCCTGAGGAGTCATTCTTTCTATCAGACGGCCTGTTGCGCTGGCAGGTAACTCTATGTACATTTTCATCAAACAGTCATCAACTAAGTGGCAGTGAAACTGTGAGTGCAACCCAAAGTAGAAATGGGTAATGTTTGCCTTCAAAGTAAAAGTTGTGCCTTTGTAAATATGTTGGTATCAATGAAATGGATGGAGTGAGCAGTCCATTAAATGTCATTACACTAGAACGGGTAATATTCAGTGAGTATTGTGTTGTACTAAATTACCAGACAACTGTGCCAACAGTCATGAAAGATCAAGAACACACTCAGAATCAAAATTTGCAACAAAGGAGAGGACAGTAGGTATATCTGGCAGCTAAAGATACACAGATCCACAAAATGCTCAGCTGAGATGACATAAACTAAGATTACCATTATATGTAAATGGTGGGGCATTGAACACTCAGTTGTGTTATCCAGTGACTTCGGTTGCTTCCATGTGCACACTGCCGCACTGCGCACAGTACTGCCAACTGGATACCACGTCAGACATATCCATCCATATGCTCAATGGTTTCAGGTGTAAGGCACAACTTTCACTCGGAAGGTGAACGTTCTTTTTTTTTAATTCAAGTTTCACTATTGTTTGGCATGTAGTTAGAGAGTGTTTGCAGGTAAGTGGGTGTCTTCCATTCTGCAATCTGCTAGCAACCACAAGGAGGTTGTTATTGCAGCACCCGCTCTGCAACTGATTGAACCTGGTGACTACCAGTGACCACTGAGGCCTTAGTTGACTTTGTCCATCCATCCATCCATCCATCTTCATCCGCTTTATCCGGAGCCGGGTCGCGGGGGCAGCAGCCTAAGCAAAGAGGCCCAGACCTCCCTCTCCCCAGCCACCTCCTCCAGCTCATCCGGGGGAACACCAAGGCGTTCCCAGGCCAGCCGAGAGATATAATCTCTCCAGCGTGTCCTGGGTCTGCCCCGGGGCCTCCTCCCGGTGGGACATGCCTGGAACACCTCACCCAGGAGGCGCCCAGGAGGCATCCTTACCAGATGCCCAAACCACCTCAGCTGGCTCCTTTCAATGTGGAGAAGCAGCGGCTCTACTCTGAGCCCCTCCCGGATGGCCGAACTTCTCACCCTATCTCTAAGGGAGATGCCAGCCACCCTTCGGAGGAAGCTCATTTCCGCCGCTTGTATCCGCGATCTCGTCCTTTCGGTCACTACCCACAGCTCGTGGCCATAGGTGAGGGTAGGGACGTAGATCGACCGGTAAATTGAGAGCTTCGCTTTTACACTCAGCTCCCTCTTCACCACGACGGACCGGTGCAGCGTCTGCATTACTGCAGCTGCAGCCCCAATCCGTCTGTCGACCTCTGGCTCCCTTCTCCCATCACTCGCGAACAAGACCCCGAGATACTTGAACTCCTCCACTTGGGGCAGGACCTCATCCCCGACCCGGAGTGGGCACTCCACCCTTTTCCGGCTGAGAACCATGGCCTCAGATTTGGAGGTGCTGATCCTCATTCCCGCTGCTTCACACTCGGCTGCGAACTGCTCCAGTGCGAGCTGGAGGCCCTCACCCGATGAAGCCAACAGAACCACATCATCCGCAAAAATCAGAGATGAGATCCTGAGGCCACCAAAGCGAAAGCCCTCCGCCACTTGGCTGCGCCTAGAAATCCTGTCCATAAAAATTATGAACAGAACCGGTGACAAAGGGCAGCCCTGGCGGAGCCCATCACCCACCGGGAACGAGTCCGACTTATTGCCGGCAATGCGAACCAAGCTCTTGCAACGGTTGTATAGGGATCGAATGGCCCGTAGCAATGGGCCAGACACCCCATACTCCCGCAACACCTCCCACAGGACACCCCGAGGGACACGGTCGAATGCCTTCTCCAAGTCCACAAAACACATGTAGACTGGTTGGGCAAACTCCCATGCACCCTCAAGTATCCTCGAGAGGATGAAGAGCTGGTCCAGTGTTCCGCGACCAGGACGAAAACCGCATTGTTCCTCCTGCATCAGAGGTTCGACTAGCGGACGAACTCTCCTTTCCAGCACCCTGGCATAGACTTTCCCGGGGAGGCTGAGGAGTGTGATCCCCCTGTAGTTGGAACACACCCTCCGGTCCCCCTTCTTAAAGATGGGGACCACCACCCCGGTCTGCCAATCCACGGGTACTGCCCCTGATCTCCACGCAACATTGCAGAGGCGTGTCAGCCAGGACAGCCCTACAACGTCCAGAGCCCTCAGGAACTCGGGGCGGACCTCATCAACACCAGGGGCTCTGCCACCAAGGAGTTGTTTAACTGCCTCAGTGACCTCGCCCCCAGAAATTGGCGGGTCATTCCCCTCATCCCCAGACTCTGCTTCCTCCTTGGAAGACGCGTCAGTGGGATTAAGGAGGTCCTCGAAGGATTCCTTCCACCGCCTGACAATTTTCTCAGTCGACGTCAGCAGCGCTCCGCCAGCACTATACACAGTGCAGGTAGAGCACCGCTTTCCCCTCCTGAGACGCCTGACGGTTTGCCAGAACCTCTTCGAGGCAGTCCGAAAGTCTTTTTCCATGGCCTCTCCGAACTCCTCCCACACCCGAGTTTTTGCTTCAGCCACTGCCCGAGCCGCATTCCGCTTGGCCTGTCGATACCTGTCGGCTGCCTCCGGAGTCCCACAGGCTAACCAAGCCCGATAGGACTCCTTCTTCAGCCTGGTGGCTCCCTTCACCTCTGGTGTCCACCATTTGGTTCGGGGATTACCACCACGGCAGGCACCAACCACCTTGCGGCCGCAGCTCAATGCAGCAGCTTCGGCAATGGAGGCGCTGAACATGGTCCATTCGGACTCAATGTCCCCCGCCTCCCTCGGAATGCTGTTGAAGCTCTGCCGGAGGTGTGCGTTGAAGATCTCGCGGACTGGGGCCTCTGCTAGTCGTTCCCAGCACACCCTCACTACGCGTTTAGGTGCACCAGGTCTGTCCAGCGTCCTCCCCCGCCACCTGATCCAACTCACCACCAGGTGGTGATCAGTTGACAGCTCAGCCCCTCTCTTTACCCGAGTGTCCAGAACATATGGTCGCAGGTCTGGTGATACGATTACAAAATCGATCATCGACCTACGGCCTAGAGCGTCCTGGTGCCACGTGCACTTATGGACACTCTTGTGTTCGTTATGGCCAAACTGTGATTAGCACAGAAGTCCAATAACAAAGCACCGCTCGGGTTCAGATCAGGGAGGCCGTTCCTCCCAATCACGCCCCTCCAGGTCTCGCTGTCGTTACCCACGTGAGCATTGAAGTCTCCCAGCAGGACAACAGAGTCTCCAGGTGGAGCACCTTCCAGCACCCCCCCCCCCCCCCCAGGGACTCTAAGAAGGCTGGGTACTCCGAACTGCCACTCGGCGCATAAGCGCAGATGACAGTCAGGACCCGTTCCCCGACCCTAAGGCGCAGGGAACAAACCCTCTCGTCCACCGGGAAAAACCCCAACGTACCGGCAGCAAGCCGAGGGGATATTAGAATACCCACCCCAGCCCGCCGCCTCTCACCAGGGGCAACTCCAGACTGAGACAGAGTCCAGCCCCTCTCCAGGAGACTGGTTCCAGAGCCCAAGCCGTGCGTAGAGGTGAGCCCGACTATATCTAGCCGGTACCTCTCAACCTCACGCACTAACTCAGGCTCCTTCCCCACCAAAGAGGTGACATTCCATGTCCCTATTGCCAGTCTTGGCAGCCGGGGGTCAGTCCGCCAGGGCCTCCGCTCCTGGCCGCCACCCGGCACACAATGCACCCGACCCCTATGGCGCCTCCTGCGGGTGGTGGGCCTGCGGGAGGATGGGCCCATTTCTCCTCTTCGGGCTGTGCCCGGCCGGGCCCCATGGATTAAGGCCCGGCCACCAGACGCTCGCCCTCGGGCACCCTCCCCGGGCCTGGCTCCAGGGCGGGGCCCCGGTAACCCTATCCCGGGCAGGGTAAACTGTTCCCTCTGTGTTTTTTTCATAGGGGTCTTCTGAACCCTGAAGCATTTACTTTGTATCATTATCATTTGTTTTCTGTCTGTGTTTGGATTTCTTGAGACTCTGGTTATGATCATAATATAGCTGGATCAGGGTGGGTGTTACTAACCATTCAGAACATGGTTCTGAATTTAGAAGAAATGTATTGCTACCTTATTCTTTCATTGGTCTTCCACCGATTATCAGAAAAGGACAGAAGCATTCTGGTTTGAGTTAAAGAAATGACTTTATTGCTCTGCATCTAGTAAAAGCATTACATTTCTCAATGTACATTTACAACAAGTCTACAAAGCCAAGACAGATTTAATTTAATACCAACGTTTTTAAATGTGTTCTCAGTGGTTATGTCTTCGGTACAGTGGCTCAGCATCTGAATTATTATGGCTGTGAAGACTAAAAGAAAAGAGAGTGGTCAGCTTTCACTACTTACATTCTCTCACCCAAATCATTGACGCAGATGAAGCGAAAGTCAAGATGTTAAAGTTGCCGTAACCCTACTGTGGACTGCTCTGTGTTTTTTATTCACTCTCTATCCCCTAATTTAGTTACTACTGTTCTTCTTAAACAATAAAGTCAGTGAGTTCCACACAGCAGTCTCCAGTCAGCAATCAGCAATAGGAGTACGTAAGCTGAGCAAAAGGGGATGACCAGGTCCAAAGAGATTTTGCTGTAGCACTGTTTGAGCTCTGTGCTTCTGGTTTTCTGGGTGAAGGAGGGTAGTTTCAGTGTGGTTTTGATTGTTTTGCTAGCTTATACCCACTCCTTTATCAGCTTATAAGTTTTTCTGTAGTTTTGTTTTATTTTATTTTATGGTTAGGACGTCTTTTAACAAAGAAAAACAATGAATAATAAATATATAAGTAAAGAAATTGAGATTGACCAAAGACCAAAAATGTTCTTAATAAACAAATTCTAAAAAGATTTGAAATGCTTGTACATCCACGACTGCAGTTTCACATTACATTTTCATGTACAGTTGCACAGTGATGTGTGCCAACATCATCTATACCTCTGGCTGATTCCATCACAGCACTGCAACAGTTCTAATTCATCTTATGTTTACAGTAAGCCATAATGAGCAGATGTGATCACCAAAAAAAAAGCTGAAACTGTTGCGAACCTCAAAGCTGCAAGTGTGGCCAGCAGCTGCCATGTCTGGAGTTCCAGACTTCTCTAGCAGATTTTTCTTTTTTTCATGTTTTCCCCTATAATGTCTCTGATACCCCACATCAAAGTCATCTCCACTATTACTTAACGGTTTCCACAGAAACACTGAGAAACAGTCTTATTCAAAGCAGTGATTTCCTGTTGATTATTGACAAAAGGGAAAAATAAAGTTGCTTCGATTTTCTAAGTTCAGCCCACTGTTGCTCTAAAGATAGAAAGACAAATTTAGTTAGATTGAATGTTAGATTGAATTTACTTTCATTGTAATCTCTATGGTAATATATGCAGATATTTCCATACACTTGTCATGGGCAGGAATATCATGGTAATTTTGGGATTTTAATGACTTTTTGAACTATTCAAGGATGGAATGATTGTACTGCATACATTTTTTTTCTTTAATCGACACAGAGTCAAAATTAAACAAACCACAAAAAAACACAACTTTTTCAGCCTTGTTAGCTGGCCCACGCTTACCTCTCCAAGATGTACTATGGCATAGAGGGGTATCACATTCTACAGCATTTATTTTATGACTTAGGGTGAACTCATCTGCCAGTGTGGCAGCCTGCTGTAATGTGGAAACCCTTTGTTCACTTAAATAAAGAGCAATACACTCAGGAACAGAGTTTTTAAAATCCTCCACAAGCATGAGCTCACGTAACGACCCCAAATTGTTAACCTGGCTTGCAGAGCACCACCTATCAAAAAACTTTGCCTTCTCCCGAGTAAAGTCAAGGTAGGACTGACCCTGTACCAACTCCAAACCTCGAAAATGCTGCCTATAGGCCTCAGGTACAAGTTCATAGGCCTGGAGGACAGCACTTTTAATCTTTTCATAAGCTAAGCAGTCATCCATAAACAGACTGGAACAAGCTTCTTGAGCCTTACCTGTCAACTTACACAGCAACATCACCCCCCACACATCTTGAGGCCACTGCAGTGCAGTTGCTATGCGTTTGATTGGTAAATTCTTTAAAGCACATGTGTAAACATTTTAAGGTTCCCAATTATCGCAGTTTACGTCGTCTTTTGCGATGGGCCCATCGCACAGGCGGATATCGCGATGACAATAAATTTTCGATTTATTGTGCAGGCCTATTCCCTTCCACCTTCCTTGACATTTGAGTCTGACTACTTCACACATATATACAAATATATACATACATACACAGCCATAAATATATGCATACGCCTCCACTAATATTTGGTTAAATGTCCCTCGGCAACATGCACACACAAACACACGCACACAAAATCAATCTAGTTCAACTCGAAGGGCGCAAAAATTGCATCAGTTTAATGCTGTGTTTAAATTTGTATGACCTCGTTTTCAACACCCACTTCAAAACTATATCTGCTTTATTAATGGACTGATTCCAATTAACAAATAAGTGTAAACACTTATTCATATGAGGAAACTGGCACAGAGACTGACAAAAACTGCAAGAAATCGTCCTAACCAGAAACTGGAAACTAGGATGGAGGGAAGAAAAAGATGGAGGAGAAGGGCAACCGGTGGGGACGATAAAGGAGAGCAGTTCAGATAATCATGTGTTTGACATTTCAGTTTCTGGTGAATGAGAGAGTATGGGAGAAAAGAAGATGAATTGACAGGGGATTAAGGGTCTGAAAAGGAAGATGGCTTCTCTTAAGATGCTTTCTTTCTTAAATACAAGTGGGAGGAAATGAGAGGAGGGCCTGTGGTCAGAAAAAAGACAGAGGAAGTAAGAAAGAAAATTATGTGTGAGGGGAGAAGAAAGTAAAAGCAAGATAACCCTCCTACACCCTAACACTATTTCCTCCAGGCTCTCAGTATGGAGTGACGCATGTCTGGCTACCCAGAATTTACTTGCTGTCTCACACACATGGAAACACACACAAACAAATTTTGTCGTCCCGGAAAACTGACTTACACACTCTAGATTTAGAATTAAATACTGATTTTAATGTTTCGTGTTCTGTTGCTTTAAATTATCATATCTGAATTTCATTACAAAATAGGATGTTTCTGTTCCTGTTTCCCAAAACAACACAGAACAGGAAATAAGCATGACATATCCACTTATCAGATCTGTGAGAAATGTTGTTTAATCTTTTCCATAATCTGGTTGTTGGGACGTGGCCATGAAGGGTTGTGTGAAAGCCAAGATATGGCACAATGAGACTGAATGAAAAGACAGGAGAATCCAGATCGTCGTGTTCCCAGAAACAGTGGCCTCCTTTGCATTCAGTGAACTAGATTTAGAAGGGAGTGATTTTTTCTTTCCCTTAACAAGATTATCTTTCAGACATGACAAGTAAAGTAAAGTTCAAAGAGTTTTTTGTTTCCTCAAAGGGAACTTAGAACAAGCCAAACCCATATCTAAGTAAATAAGCAGAGCACATAGAGCGGTGTCTATTGCTGGAGGCTGAAAAATATTTATTATTACAATACAGTGTTTCATAATTACTATAATTACCCTTTTTTAAGGGCGAGAAGCCAGTATGGGCTTCTGTTTGTATCACTGCTTTTTTTTTTTATGCGGCTTCCTAAGAAGGGCAGTGAGATCTAGGCCACTGTATTAAATTCACATGCATTACACCCTATAAAAAGGGCAGCTCATGACTCTAATTTTCACTGATGTCAGCTTGCCATGTCCCCTTGCTTCCATGCTGAGAGCTATTTCAGTTCTCTGAAATGGGCCTGTCATGGACGGAGTAAGCTGATGGAATAAGTGAACGGTGACGTACAGTCAAGAGACATCACATCCAGTATACTGTATGCTGCTATCATTTACTCTGGACTATTCATCAGAGGGGCTCAAGTAATATATAGTGCAAGCAGGGGATATTTTTCTAATTAGCATCATGACAATATTGGATATTCTCCATGCAGTCATACTCATGCAAACAGTACAGTTTGCAGTGAAGTAGTATCACTTTTGAAATAAGTCAAGAAGTAAAATCGCGCTACATCTGTAGAAGTACATCTTTGCTTCTTTTTCGTGTCCTTGAAGTGTAACCTCGGTACCCACGTGTGGAGTGAATGTTTGTTAAAATAACCCCCTCCTGAACATTCTGACATGAGGGACGTTTCTTTCTAGCTCGGCCAACAATCTGTCAATTACAAGTGTGAATACCAATGAGAAAAGTTCAGCTGAACCAGACGTTTCGCACTCTAAATCCAGACAGCCACTTTCTGTTAGGTCCCTCGCTGCGTTTCTGCTCTACAGAATTCACAAACTTACTGCTGTCAGCTTGACAGTTTTAGGCAGGTGCAAGGAATATATCTGAAAGACCCGACACATTTTCTCTGTGCGAACGGACAACATCTACAGGATTTCACAGGTCAATGTCAGCTGCTTGATGTGAAGTACATCCTCAGATTTGGTACAGTTTACCAAAAGTTATTGGAAAAAAATCGTAGTTTTTGTCACAGTCCCTAATCAATGGAGATGCTGAATCTTAAACATGCAAAAAGCCAGATATCGTTTTTTTACTTTTTTTAATGTTTCCTAAGAGTTGAAAAATTCTACATTAACGTGCAGAATCTCTACCTATTTTCCATGAACTTGTAGCTTGAAGATGTGAAAATGTTCCTTGAATTACTGTGGTTTAGTAACAACACAAACAGATAAATGCTCACTTCACATTTGTAAGTGATTAACCTTCTTCTAAAAAGTCCACCAGGTTCACAAGAAACTGTCAGTAGATCACAATCCTCTCAACGTTATTGCCAAAGGCTAAAGAAGGAAAAGTCACCAGCATCTCCCAGGGGACAAATTTCACTGGCTGACTGGCGAGGTTGCACCTCTTAGCATGTGTGGCAATACTGAGCAGGGGGGGCGGGTTGTCCTCGTAGCTGATAGGTTTTATGGGAAAAATACTGCACTGTTTATTTGCAGTTTAAGCATCAAAATTGTTCAATAAACTTCACTATAAACAACAGTTTTGAGAGATATTTGCCAACAGTGAAGATAAGATAACAAACATTGGAAATATTGGAAAGTTGTTCTCAGTCTGCATCTTTTGCTTTTCCCGTGCTGCGTCACAAATAGTATCTTTATTTCTAGCACCTCTGCACCAGTGGATGTAAGCGTCAGCAACAATTGAGGCTATTTTATTTTATACATTTTTTTTTAGAGAGGAACTGTAACTGATATAATGTTTATGGGACTTCTAGCTACAGCTAGAATTTGTAAACCTTTTCCCCAGTTGCTAAAGTAAGATTTATAAAGCGGCAGGGAGAGGAAATCAGAGGAGGAGCAATCATGTCACTACAGTAGCTGTAATAAGTCTGCAGAGTGTGCAAGTGTGTGCTGTATCTGTGTATGTGCTGTGTGGGTACGCTTTCTACAGTAATAAGCTTGTTGGTGTCTCCAGTTCATTTATCTGGTTCTATTCAGAGTGACCTTCAGCTGCACAGCTTGCACTCACATATATTCCGCAGGGCACACACAGTTTCTATTTCACACGCACACAACCAACCTGGACACACACAGAGACAAGAACTCACAATCCTTAAACTGTCAGGTGTTAATCATGCCTGCCACAATTAGGGTGTTTAGCAACACTTTATTTTGTTAATATTTAATCAGCACTGTCTGCTGGAAAATACAGATGATGGATGATTATTTGTCGTCCTGCTTCCTTTCTTGCCTTTTCTTTCTCTTTCCTTTGCTCTTTGTAATCATGGTAATAATACATGTTATGTAAGTCTTGCAGCTTTTCCACTGATAAATGGCCTGTTTTCGTGGTGCACAAGATTAGATTTATGAGACCTGATTTATGAGCTTTGCTTGAGTTAGCAAGCAGGCTGTTCAGCAAATTTACATCATGATGTACAAGGTTTGAGCACAGATGATTGACACTAATAGTCCAAATATTAGCCAACAAAAGCCTGCAAAACCTTATCATCCAATTTATGTTGAAAAATTAGTGTCTGGTGGTTAAAAACACAAAATAAAAGCACTGCATTCCTGCTCTGTCAACACCAAAATAGTGTTAACAGATGACTCTGGTTCACTTCTGCTATTCCCCTAAAATTTATTTGCTCTATTGCTGACATTTTGGACTTATGGGAGAAACACAGCAGATATAAAGTTGGAAACCACACATTAACCAAATAAGACTTCAAGTTAGTTGTTTAACGTCGGTGGGCAAGAGATGTGCAAACAAGGGTATAATATAGCTGATGGATAATATGTGCGTTTCCCTGGTGAGGCTTACTGACGAGAGCTGTGTTGCAATAAAAGTACGAGGAACCTACCTGAAATATTCAACACATACTCATGCTAAACAGTTACAATGACAATTACAACAACAAAGTTTTGAAACTCCATTCATAGAAAACAAATCCCTTGTCCATAATTCCATCTATTTTCACGCGTGTGTACCACTTCCACTGCTGCTGCCACTTTCAGATCGCTCCCTAGAAGGCTCACTGTGACCCACAGCATGTGCGCATCAACAATTTCACTGTGAAACAAAATATCAGCTTCCACGTCAAACTGACCAAAACCTTCCAGCTCTCTAGGCTGATGTGACAAGTCTCCACCTGCAAGTCGCAGACCACTCAGTGGTGTTCATTAGAAGGACTGCTGCTGAGTCATTGGTGTGCATCCTCAAACACACATACCCACATCAGCTTCCTGAAAAATTTTTTTTTATTTAATTTACAAAAGAAAAATGTAGACAAACTTGTTAGTTACTGCGATGTCTATAGTGATCATGTCTACTGATTTATTTGAGTCTTTTAAGTATTTTTCACTTCTTGCTAACTTCGGATGAAATCTACTGAAAGACATAAAGTGTACGGCAAATGACTCGGAGTAAACTAAACTAAACTGACAGCATAAATTTGCCAACCGTTGGAAGTTATAACTACAGCTTTAACTTCAAAATCACACAAAATAATTCATCATTACAATGAAACATCTCAGCTGAGCTACTGAGCTACAGCATAAAATTATTACATTATATATTTCTCTGTATTCAATATATGTAGGATCATTTCAAACAGTTTGGAAAGGAACAGCTGTCACATATTTATGAAAACTGACTTCTGACTCCTGAAACATTATTCACACTTTCTGCTGGGTTTTGTTTTCCAGTCTGATGTAAATTCACATATTGATGGGGGAAAACAAGTCTTTTTGACTGTGAACTATTTTGCCTTCTATTTCTAGTTTGGAATAAATATTTGATCTTTGTACCCTCCAAATGACTGAAAGGGACAAATAGGTTTGATATGATCACAGCAGATCAGATCATTTGACTATGACAGCCTATAACACAAATGTGAGTGTCAGAGTTTCAACAATGTGTGTAAAATAATCAATTTTCTAAACCGATTTAAACTCATCTTTATATTATTGTTTCCTCTTTCCTTATTTTTCTACCTCATTCACCTCTGTATCTCATTTTTCCTCCACCCTCTGAGTCTTTCCCCTCATTTACCCCTCCTTTTGTCAGCATATGCTGATCTTTATTTATCCCTTTCTTTCTTTTTCATTCCCAAGAGAAACCCTGTGTTGATCTCCAAGCCTGATTTTATGACATTATTGTTTTATTGTCTGTTGTCTTGAATTGTCTCTATATAAATCAACTGTGCCTCAAGGGAAATGACATGACTGACAGCCAGGGAGGTAGACAGCAGGAGGTGAAGGAGACAGCTGACAGCAGAAGAGGATAGAGAAATCCACATTAACTGCAAGGAAGACGTGGGGAAGGCAGGAGCAAGGAAAAGGAAGAACAATGAAAAATGGCAGAAGATAGGGATGGAGACGAGGAGGAGACGGTGCGGTGTCTGCAACTCAAATTTGTTTTTATATTTATTCAAAATGCAGTTTTAACGCATACAATCAACTATAACAGATATTCACATATTCATTTTATTTTTTTAAGTATGTTTGTAAAGTCTGAATAATGCATGTTAATAACTGATTAATCTGAGTGTCACCTCTACCCTCATGTAATCACTTCCCAGTTGGAAACTGTCATTGTAAACCTGGTCATGCTGATCAGGGAGCTGAAAATACCCAAAAGATACATTCTTTTCTTGTAATAACAACCCCCCATTGAAGCCATTTACAAAAACATTTTTTTAAAAATGGACAAACGGTCAAATGTAATACTGATTATGTTTTTTAAACACTTTTTTTCTGCTTTTCAAACTCCATTCATCCAGTTCATGATGCGGACTTTCTGAAAAATTAGATCTGGTTTTAAGCCCATTCTGAAATGGTGTCATATTAAGAAATAAAATCAGAAAGACACTTTTATATGGCTACATATAATATGGCTATTATTATACAGTACAGTGAAAAAGTATTTGCCCCATTCTCCATTACTTATTTTCTTGCATAAGTGTTTGAGATCATCGAATTTTAATATTGGACAAAAATAACCTGAGTAAACACAATATGCAATGATTTCATTTATCGTTGTAAAAAAGCTATCTAAATCTACCTGGCCCTAATAACTCCCCCCCAAACCTAATAACTGGTTGTTCCACCCTGGGCGACTCATGTGATAACTTTCAATGAGTGTTTCACATCACTGTGGAGGATTTTCTTTCCACTTTTCTTTGCAGAATTTTGATTCAGCTACACTGAAGGGTTTTGAGCATGGATTGCCTGTTTAAGGTCTGGCCAAAGCATCTCAGTTGGATTAAATCCAGACTGACTAGGTGTCATACTTTCAATGTACCTTTGGGCTTCATTTTTTCTCACTTTGGTAAGAATTTAAAAAAGTAGTAATTTTTACAACAATTTCCATCAATCCAGCCATCTATTTTCTTCTTCTTGTCCAACTAAGTTCAACAAACAAGGCATTAAAGTAAACACATCGTCATGCAGTAGTTACCAGTTAACAATATAAACCCGAGGCCAAAGTCCCACACACCAACACAAATCCATATCCTAATCAGGACACACATGCAGTATGATGTTTCTCTTAGTATTTATGTATGAGCACAAAGCTGACAACACAAAGACAAAAACTAGACCAGAGACTTCAAAGTGATCGCCACAGTGATTCTACGCTACAAACATTAACATGTAGAAATGGAGGCTACAAGCCTGACTGCTCATCTGCTTACCTGCAGAAGTGAAGTGTGGAAGAAGTGAAATGCAGAAGAATGAGTCTCTGACCGCTGAGTTTGCATCTGCATGCTCTCAGCTTTAATATCACTCTGGGTTCTTGACTAGCTTAGCATTTGCATGCTGTCTGTGCACATGCTTGCAAAGAAACAAAGAGCTGTTAGCATTTCTGTCCTGGACGCAGCTTCCAATTAAGCTTTGTGCTCTTGTCCTCATCTGCAATCCTCAGTAACTGTATTGCTGTCCACCATTTTACTCCTCACACACATGAACTAAAATCAGCTGATTGTAATGCAAAAATGCAGGAAGACAACCAAAGAACCTTTGCAGTAACAACATAAGTGTAACTGTAATGTAACTACTGAATTTAGTACAGTAATATGTTACTGACAAATGTCATGTGATCACAGTAACGTGTTACTATAAAATGTCATACCCAACACTGGCAGTAGCCTATTAAATGTTATATAATATTTTGTTTTTAACTGGTTGGGTGTGCTTGGGGGAAAGAAAGACTTTATCCTGATATAACAGGGGGTTAAATGACAAATTGCATGAAATAGTGATTGACACATCTTGTAGATATATGCTCTGCCACTTTTTCCGTACATCTGACACGAAAAGGAAAACACAGAGGGGACAGTAGCCAGCACACTACTGGGGTACTTGACACAAACACCATCCTCACCAGCCTTCATTCATAAAGTGCTCTACAAACCCAAGCATCATGCCCAACGGGTGGATTCACCTGTTTCAGTGGACTAAGAGACAAAGAGTGAAAGTGGAAAGTCTTTTCGTAAGACTTTTTCATTTTAATTTCCTTGTTTTCAATATTATTTAGTTATTGGTTCTGTCAGTAGTTAGCTAACATTGAATGTAGCACTACCGAACTAGTGACTTCATGTTCTTCACTTGGACAAGATGACATTAAACATGCTCTAAAAACTGTAACTTATAACGCTTATATTTTAAATCGAGTTCCACAGACAGTGTTAAATATACAGTAAAGTGCCATGGTGTAAATTAGGCTTTAATATATGCAGCGTTTCATTTCCACTGAAACATACTGTTTAAAACGGAATTATTGTCAGTTTTATAGATCTTTATGAATCACGTAATCACACTGCAGTTCAAAGTAGAACTCTGCTGCCTGTAAGAACACTGCATTAATACTGCACTGAGATCTTCTTAGAGATCATTTGTGCAGTTCCTTGATATTACCAAATTGCTTTGCAGAATCTTTAAACATAGGTTCACATTTAACAATAACAGTAGGTGGTAACTGCAGAGCTCCAGTAGCCTGGCAAAAAAGGGAGACAAGCTTGTGATTATTGTTGGAACTAGTCAATGATGAAATTTCAAGAATTTCTTAGAGAATGTAAATTAACATAGTCGTGCATTTTTTTTAAAAAACACGTATTTTAATAAAGAGAGGTCAACCGTAAGTCTAACTATGTTTACTGTGGACTCATAATTATGATTAAACTTGTTTAAAATCTATGCCCTTAAAATCTGGAGTTGAAAGGACTGTGCAACCTTTGATGGAAACATACCTTCTTTTGTGACTCTCCCGTGGGATAATACAGAGACCTTATCATGGTGGTGATCAGTGATGAGGTAGGTTATGTAGCACTCAACCTGAAAGACAGAATGACGGATTCAGCAATGGCATTTAAAGTTCAGCATTCACTAGTCGATGCGCCAGTTTTATTTATTTATTTTAAGTTGATTTGCTAGATATGGGCATCTGGAAGTGGTGTGTATGGGACTTTGTACTTACAATAGGTGGGCATAGCAAGGCAGGAATTCAAGTGACACTATATTAAATCTATGACAAAAAAATCTAGAATTTATATAGTCCTCATTTGATGAAATGTGTTCATTTGTGTCCATATCCTTTTGATTGATCTTGACTTTATCATAGAAACATGTAAAAAAAAAAAAGAGAGAGAAAAAATCAGCAAGTTTAAGAAACACAATCATTTTTGCCACTTATGTCTCATTGTCAAAACATTTTGACCATAACTTCACACAGAAATAAACATTTTAATGAGGTAGTTTCTGAGAGGTCAGTCCAAAGTGACTAAAGAAGGACCTCTAAAACCTAACTTCACTTGACTTCATCATCATCTACAGTCAGTTCCTGCTGGGCTATTATATCTGATAACTACACCTGTACCACTTTTTTCGTCTAAAGCTGAGGAGACTTAAACATTCTATTTCTTTTCAACATCTGCAAGAAGCAAATGCCTTTGCACTCTGTAAAAAAAATGTAAAGCATACTTACCTAGTCTAAAATGGTATAACAATAAGTACAAAATATGTAGATAGTTTTCCAGTGGCTGCGCTGCACTGAGCTGAATGTTTCAAGGAAAGGTAAACCCTTTCACACTGACTGTAGGCAGCACACTGGATGGCAAATATGCATGCTTTCAGCTGAGGGTGAATAAAAGAATGATCAAATCATATCTCTATAACATTCTATCCTTTTTCCTTTCAGCTGTCTTGAAGATGACTGAATCCAGGTCAAGTCATTCTTCTTTTGGTGCTTTCTGTAGCTGTTTCTGCAGAATGGCAATTCAAAGGTCAACTTCTTTCAACTGTGGGTTGTTATTAGTGGTAAATTGAGTATATGTTATAATTCATAGGCCAAAAAATGTTGTTTTCCAAGAAATCTGAAAATAATTTGATCTGTAATACATTAGTAATGTGATTGTTATTTAACCTTCTTTTCTTCTTTTCTTTTAAAGTTGCTTTTTAAAAACTTGGAAAATGGTTTAGTTTTATGTACAGCATTGTACTAAAGTCTTGAAGGACATTTTCAAAGCTCCTTTCTAGGTTCTGTATGCTGTCAACATCATCTCATCACACACTGCTTCAATAATCTTGAGGTCTGGCCTTTGAGGAGACCAATCCATAACTTGTAGAGCTCTTTTGTGTTTTTATCCAGGTACGCTTTACTGAATTGGCAGCGTATTTGGACTCGTCATGCTGAAAAGTGATGCTCTTACCAATCAGACACTTTCCAGATGGTATTGCACGGTGGATCAAATGGTACTTTTCTGTATTCAAAATTACATCTTTTTTGACAAGTTCTAAGCAATGACAGAACCTCCATCTGTTTTATAGATGACTGTAGACACACACTGTTGTACCACTTACCGGAACTCCTCCTTACAAATTTATGACAATTTGAACCTAAACTTTCCCATTACACCTGTTGACAAATGTTGGCACGCACACACTTTTTCCCTTTCTTTCTTGACAGACGCACTTCCACTTAGACCACTTCTACTGTTCTCCATTTATCCAGTTTTGCTCTGAACACTCCGCGCACCATGCCTGCATATGCCAGGTTTTCAGCTAACAGCCTTTTGAGAATCACCTTGTTGGTGCAAAAATGTTATTTTTTTCCTGTCAAACTGTGTTATTTTTGCCATTTTTGTAGATTCAAGCCAGGAAATGGGAGCAAATTATGTGTTTTTGCAAGTAACAAAATTACTAGGTACAATTTAAAACTTCTTCTTCAGTTCTAAGCTAAGTTGTCCGTTACATGTACGGACAACATCCCTTGAGTTAGGTACTTGAATGCTTGAATGATTCATAGGTCAGTGTTAAGTGGCTTAACAGTGGCTTAGAATTTAGCAGAGAACTGTCGGTCTGCCTGTGCTCATTCTATAGATAGATTTCATCAGCTGTGTAAGATACAGCTGCAGAACTTTACATGGATGTAGTTGAGATCAAATTAGAGATTGAGTCAGAAGATGGGTAAAAGGGCCAAAGTGTCTGTGTCTCCTTTCGCCATTAAGGTCCTGTGGCTGAGTCTTTTATTTATTATTTTTAATTAAAAAATGCTTAGTAATAATTTTAATTCTTTCCCTATGTCTTTAATTGCATATTCCTGAACATATCAATGTTTTAAAGTTATGAAAACTTTAATCTAATTGTTTCTCCATAACAACTACATCTCTTGTTCTGCAGTCTTTCAGTGGATGGTGTGGGCCTCCTTTGTGCTGGAGATCCTCTGAAAGCTGGGCAGCAGCTGTGAGACTGCTATTCTTAGCTCATTCTTCAATGCTGAGCTTTGACCACCATTTTGTCTTGATTGAGGCAACAAAAATAAATCTATTTCACACAGTTAGGATGTGGCAAGACGTTGACATTGCAGTGGGTAAACCTTTTCAATGTTTCAATCAAAAATGCAGCCAAGGTCTTTGACTAAAACTGCAGCCGCATCGACAAATCAGATGTCGGATCAATGAACACTTCCTGTAGTGATGAAGTCAGCAGTTGGTGTTACACCAAAGCAGTCTTGGATTTAGCCACATTTTGCAGTATACTGTACTGCAGGGCAGAAACATGAGCTTTTATGCACTGACTGTGCTCTACAGTTTGCTGATCTAAATGAATGATTTGAGGCTCTCAAATAAGTCTGCATTGCCTTCTTTCACTCACAGGTTGCTCATCTCTAGGTTAGAATGGTGTGATTTTATCTACAAACGTTTAAAGTGTGTGTATGCAGGTGTGTGTCAATGAGACATGGAAGTTTTATGAGAAAAATGATAAACAAAAAAGTTCATTACCTTTTATCTCCAACAAGATTCTAATCTCAAAAGTGAGGTAGAGAAGTTCCAATTATACCGTATAGTCAGTGTTGGGGAGTAACGGAATACATGTACCGCCGTTACGTATTTAAAATACAAAATATGAGTAACTGTATTCCGTTACAGTTACCGTTTAAAAAGGTGGTATTTAGAATACAGTTACTTTGTTGAAATAAATGGATTACACGGCGGTACTTCCCTGTTTCATATTGTGGCGGCTCAGGACTGTTTGGGTTTTGTTTGACAGCTACGTTCTGTTGTTCCAGGCGCAGCGTTACGGTTGCCATGGTTACAGGGTGACGCTCTCTCTCTGCGTGTTTCCTGGGTGAGAGAGGCAGTGTTGCCAACTTAGCGACTTTGTCGAGTTTTCAGACCCCCTTAGCGACTTTTTTTCTAAAAAGCGACTAGCGACAAATCTGGCGACTTTTTCTGGTATTATTGGAGACTTATTTATGACGACTTTTTGACGTGAACACGCATATCGCTCTTACTCTCAACAAGCAGCGGTGCTGCCGTGGGCGCCTCACCCGTGCCAAAGCGCTCCCAGGGAGAGGATAGTCCTTCCCCAGCTGCTATCAGGGCAGGAGACGTTCACACCTGTGCGTCCAAACGGCAAATGAATCGCGCATGAGCGAAGCCTCTGCTCCCACATTGACTGTAATGCAGTCAGTTCTTTCTTTACTGTTATGCTGTTTTGTGGACCACAAGGTTTAAAACTACTTAAACACACACTCTCACACACAAATTAACTCCACTAGAGTGCCAATTTCGGGTCACTTTTGCCGTTCCAGGCCCAGATAAAGGAGCAGGGTTGGAATTGTGACATTAAAAAACAATAATTGCTAAAAGAAATTTAATTTGTAGTTCTAAATAAATTCTAACTGCATTTAGGACGTTTTTTACTCACTTTATGTCTCTTCCACGATGTTATTTCTCTCTCCAACAACGTAGGTTACAATTACATTAGCATGACAAATTATGCAAATTAGGTGATGACGTCATCTGGCGACTTCTAGCGACTTTTAGGACAGCCAATAGCGATTTTCCTTACTAAGGAGTTGGCAACACTGGAGAGAGGCCTTTTTGTTGTTGTTGTACTAAGCTAATAAGCAGAATGCTACAGGTATAGCTCTAAAGAATGTAGCATCATAGGCAGTGTAGTCCATGCTGCAGGGAAATGGACTGTCATACACGTTATGTGTCTGTGAGCGAGGGAGGGAGAAAAAGGAAAAGTACAAGCTGTCATCAAGCAAAAACGGGAGCTGGAATAATAACCACTGCAGCCAAGAAGAGTGCCTGACGAGCCCAGTTGTAAGTAAGCTATTAAGACTCGACTGTACGCTTTGTTCGTGTTTTTCTCCAAAAAAAAATAAGTTCTGTTGAAGCAGCCTTTCAACGCCTCTCTCTGTCTCTCGCTAGCAAAGTTGACCCAGACAACAAAGTAAAGCTAGTTTTCGGCTACGAGCCCGACACAAAACCAGTATTAGTCAGAGGTCCCTTTAGTATGGTTCGGAGCCGCGGACCTTGAGTAACAGTAATAAATCACAGCAATAGTACATTCATGTAGTTGTAAACAGCATGATAATATATTAAGTAATCCAAAGTATTCAGAATACGTTACTCTCATTGAGTAACGTAACGGAATACTTTACAGAATACATTTTGGGACATGTATTCTGTATTCTGTAATGGAATACATTTTAAAAGTAACCTTCCCAACACTGCGTATAGTTGGGCCCTAGTGATAATGCTAATGTGATATTGATAGAAACAATTATTATCAGGTTAGGTTAGAGTTGCCAGGAGGGGAGTTTCCCTAATAAGTGGAATATTTTGTGATTAACATAGACATCCTGTTTTTGTGCAATTTCACCAAGCCAGTCCCATTTAAGTTTTTAAAATGCATCAATTAAAGGTGACAATATAATGAATTGTAACGCTGAGACTTTCTGGGGGAAAAGCACTTGCGATTAATATGTTGAGAAGGGAGAACACCTCTGTGGTGTAGACTGTGTGATCAGCCTGTGGAGATTTAATGTAATTAAGTAAATGGACTGCAAATCCTTCCTACCTATAAACCGTCCAGGTTCTCACCTGTGAGCTTAAAAGCATGTGTTTATCAAAAGCACCTGTCTGTATTTGTTTTAGTTAAATAAGGTGAAAGAGTCAAACTAATTCCAGAAGGACAAAGGTCCCTTTCAGCCACTTTTGGTTGTCAGTTATTAAATCAATAAATCTCTGCATGCAAGACCAGTGAGACACTCGGCAGGTCAGTTAAGTAAGCTGCTTCTACATAACATTGTTACCTCACATGTGTAAAAGACAAGTGACCATTACTCCATGCACACACATCTTGTTGGCAAATTAAAACACAAACATTTAGCTTATAAGCTGAATGATTTATGCTTACAATGGTAGAGCAAAGATTCTCCCAGCAAGGTGTAAGCACCTCAGATTAGCCTCCATGTCTGAAGCTTGATGGGTGGTGGTGTAACACTGGAGCTACAGTATGCATATCTAGACCATTAACTCCTTGTCCCCCACCAACTAAGAGTGGGTTCCCCTGAACCCAATTTGTATGCAGCGTAATGATTAGGTGTTACAGGAAGAAATATACCGTGTGATTTTGTTTTTCCATGCACTCTCATAATAGAAGAATAGCAGCTATCAAAGTTGGTTTGCTGCCATCTCTCCCCATGGGCGGAGCCTGTGTGTTTCTCATTCACTAGCTGGCACACCTGTTCTCCATCAGTCATTTATTTGCATATACGGACCAGCTTGCATTTCTATTCCATGCCAGATTGCCCTTGCTTGTGTGCTGCAATCAGGCTGTCTGATGCTAGTTTTGGTGCTCCTGTGTAACAGGTGTTACTGACTTTTGTTTTCTCTCTGCCTTCTAGTGCAACCACTCATTGGCTCAAATATCCCACGCAAGATGAAATGTGCCTGTTATCCTAATAAGGATAACTTTCCCAACACTTCAGAGCTGGACAAACCTGCAAAAAGGATTTAACAGATTTTCCGCTTACCTGCACTTACCTGTCTTCCCACTCTCCGCTGCTTTGCTTACTGGAAATGTCTGTGTTGCTCACCCCTTTTGCCACCTGCCAATCACAGACAAGCTCATAAACCTCCTATGAGGGTGTCAGTTTAGCTCACTAGTTGAGCAGGTGCTCATGTGCATGCGGCTGAAATACAGCTGCCTGAGTTTGAGTCTGAACTCTAGCCCTTTGCTGCATGCCCTCCCCTGCTCTCTCTCCCTGTACGCTCTACACTGCACAACTATCAAAAAAGGCAAAAAAGCCCAAAAATAAATAGTAGATGCCTTCCATTAAATTCAACCTCAAATTCTATTTCCTTTCACTAGCTAAACACAAGCCTGCTTTCTCCTCTGGCAGAAGTCCTGTCCTGCTACTGAAAAAATCTGCTCACCTGTTATCACTTACTCGCTTCAAGCTTGTATTTTTTACATATGTACTGTAAATTGTGTTATTTGAACAGTACAGCAGGACACACCGTTGCAGTGGCTGCTGTGTGAGCTGGGATAGTTCAAGCCTAGTTAGAATTCTGCTACCCTGCAGACAGAAGCAACAACAAAACACTATAGGGATTATACACCCCTCTAAAACTCTTCCTCTCTGCGTCTTTGTGCATCTCTCAGACTTGTTTTCTGTCTTTTTTTAGTGGGGGTTTTTTTCCTGCCTTGATATCTTTTTCCCCCCTTTTGCATGGTCTTTCTTCCTCTGTTGCTATTTCTCCCTGTCTTTCTCCGATTAATAAAAGTGGCAGAATAAAGGATTTATACTCAAAAGGGATTCATTCAGGGTGCCAGGAAACTAGAAATGGCCTGTGTTAATCACTGCATGCACATTTGCAACCACACACACGCATGCGCAGTTTCCAAAGCACCCACACAGAGACGCATACTCCATATATCATTATCATGGGGTTCCAGCCTGCAGATAATCCAGTAACAGTTGACATTTAGCAGCCTGTTGTTCGCACAAACGCATTCAGTGGAAGCTCTGATTAACACTGGCATTAACATGTTTTATGAAGGCAAGATTAACACCAACTAACAGGAAATACATGCCCTCAAATGCTGCAACAAGAGAGCATGACAGAACAAAACAATTTCTTTCTTTCTCTGCTTTTACGTAATGTTGAAGGATTTCTGGCTCTGTGCAACTGAGATAGAGAGCTGGGGGGGGGGGGGGGGGTGAGATATGTGGTCAGAAAGAGGAAAAGGCTAATAAAGTGGTGATGACTCACAAATCAATGGTTGCACTCAAAGAGATGCTTACTTACTCGCAAGTAAGCATGATGAGTGCATGTTTGGGCTTGCAAATGGGTCAAGAGAAAATTTAATTTACGTGATCAAGGCACATCACTGATGGGGCTTTGTTCATGAAGATCAGGCTATAAAATAAAATAAAAAAAGAATTGCTGAGGATTTAAATGGCACACCACAAAATAGCAATTGATATACAGGATAACAGAGAATAAACGGAGCATCAAATGAAAAGCAGTTCTTCTGGTTATAAAAGACTCAGTATGTATTATTAATGCTAAGAATGCTTTCACGGAGCAGCCTGGTGACCAGGAGTTGAGGTAGTGACCGTTAAATGTCCTTTCATTTCAAAAAAAATTTGTTACTCATCAACTGTTGCTATGAAGGTTTGTCTCTTGTATCGTCTGGGAACAAAACCAACACGCAAAACAGCTTTAAACAATATCCTGGCTGTCTATACATGTGATCAGTGTAAGAGTTATTATTATAATTCATCTATGGATGGAGTACAACTCTTCACCTTATGCAAAAAAGAAAAAAAATGATAATGAGCAGACAATCACCACATGTGTGAAAGTGCTGAGCCCCCTACACACTCTGCCTGTAGAAGCTGCAGCCGTGTAAACCAATACCATGAAGCTCCCGGCGCACAGATTTTGTGCTGATGTTCATACCAGAGGAGAGCTGGAAATGACTGAATCAGCAAAATGTTGATGGCTTTTACAAACTATGCTCATTAGCACTCTGCAACCCTGTAACTCTCTAACTTTACGCTCTCTGACACTTCGAGGGAAAAAATTTACCAGACTGACTTATTGCAATGATGATATCCTATTACAGCACACTGCATAGCTAGGTGTTTGATGTTATACAACTCTGTTAATGAGACTAAAAGACCTGAATTCAGTGTTTAAAATGTAAGTATAAGCTTGTAAAGATTCTATTTTAACCTGAACAATAAACGTTTTATTTGGTGCAGGTCAGTTTCATGTCCAATGAACGGCAACTGAAAGTGAAACTAAAAATCAAATGATGCAAGATTTAAACCCAGTGAAGTCTCATGTGATTACAGCAGATGTTTTTCTTTAGTCATTGCATGTAGTCATTTTATGATTTTGTGGCTCTGCTGTATAAAACATGTTGAAGTTATATAACTAATTATTGATAACTAACATATAAAGAATGTCAGGTGCTGACAGAATAAAACGCTTTAGTTAAGCAGATGCTTCTTTAATGTAGATGATATATGAAAAACAGTAAACTCTCAGGTATTAATTATTATTTTTATCATTTTAATTTGAAAATCAAGTAATAGCAGAAGTAGCCAAGGATTGAAATTGAACAGTTCCTTAACATTTAAAACTCACTACTTTCTCATCTCATTTGGCATTAATTTCAGTAATAATTTTTGTTTGTTTGTTTGTTTTTTTGCTTCCAAGATCCCAGAAATCCTGCCCAGTTGGGTGTGTTTTTCCTGCATTTCCATATGCTGGTGTTCCAGTGCACCAGCTTGAGGGCAGATTTATCTGGCAACAAAAATAGATGAGTTCAGTGAACTAATTACACAGCTGTAATGTACTCATCAATATTTAGGGGCAATCATAGTCTAAACAGGTAGTGATTATACCAGCGAAGAGAAGGGAACAGAAGAGAAAGCTCTAATATTTCAAACAAACCTTTGTAGATACTCAAAGAGGCATTATTATATATTGTAAAGTATCACAACGCCCCTGGAGGGAGCACATTGAGTGGGATGTTAAAGTGATCCCTGAGGACTCTTAAAATAAGAAGTAATTGTTTATGAAGCATTATGTTTGAATAGTAAAAATGCCTCTCGAAGCAAGTAATCCGGGCACTAACTGAAGAACCCATCTCATGATTTCATTGTGAATGGTTTGATTTTTGAAAAGACTGTAGATATACTCAAGCACGATGTACAAATTACATCAAAAAAGGAAAATGAGCTTTATTATTTCTCTGTTTTGTCTTAATCTCCTTCCTTGATTACTTTTTTAGTTTCCTTTTTTTATTGCCTCACATATGGTGTATTGTCTCAGAATGTCTTCCATATCATCTCCTTATTTTTTACATTATCCGCCTTGACGCCATGAAAAGAACACTGGCACAAAGCCTCACTTTTTACTCAAAAATATCCCCGGAGAGCAAAGCAGGGGAAAGCAGGAATATTTTAGAAAAAGTTGAAAGAAAACCAGAAAGACAGCATGAAAGAGGGCAACATAATCATGCATGTAATTACCCTGTTGATTTCTCTGACAGACATTGAAATCAAGATTTAAAGAGGAAGAAAGAGAGAGATGGAGATAGAAAAAGACATTACTGTACCGTCCTGTGTTCTGCTACTATTATTGCCACTACAAGATCCTCCATGCTCTGATTAGTCCTACACATCCTGGCACAAAAAGGTGCACAGACACACACACATGCACATGCTCCTGGGAACACACAACCCATATTCAATCATAGACGTACCCCTTCAGGGTCATTTTCACCCACACCTGAATGGATGCACCCAAACCCTCCCACACACTCTAATTCTCTGCTTTGTCATAGCACTTTTGAGCTCAATAATATATAGCAGAGAAAAGGCAATTAGGGTGGAGGACAGTCAAAATGAGAGGAAATTAAATACAAAAGAGAGAAATGCAAATTTGCTATCAAAAACAGACGGCTGGAGAGAGATTGGAGAGAAACAAAATCCTAAAAGGATTTATTTTAATCAAATAGAAATTGTTTTTTTCTCATGTACAGAAGGAGCATTCGCTATCCTGAATGTGATATAGCCTACGTTTCCTTCTTAATTCTGGTGCTCTGTCTCATTTTGCACCATGCGTTATTAAAGGAAATGGATTTCAGTCCTGCTTAACTGCTTCACCAGACTGTGGAAGGACCATCTCTCACAATTTAAACAGCATATTCTGAGTGGCATGTCTTCCCCAGTGATTTAGATCACTGTGCAATGTATTTCCTGACTTGTCCCTCATGTAAATTTTAATGCAACATTATTAAATTCACACTTTTGTTTTGTTTTGTTTAGGCTGTTTCCCAGTTTAATGAAGTTCTGAATAGTTGCTGGTTGTTTTTGCATTTTTTGAAAAGTTTTACAGCTTTTCCTGTTGATTGATTTCCATTCATACTGCTTCAAAGTAATTAAATAACATAAACAATTATTATAGTGTAGCCATAGTAAGAAAAAAAGGATGAAAACTTTACATTTTATAATTACAGAACATTGTAGGCAATGGACCTTTTTCTGTATTTTTACCAGTTTATCATGCAGTTTTACTGGTTCGACACACTTCAAATTAAACTGGGCTACATGTGTCCCAGCTATACATCCTTGGTCAAAAGTATCTTGTTTTTTTATAAGATCATTTTTCTAAATGTATAAAAGGAGATATTATGGTGGACCACCAGGTGGCTCCACTCACACCCAGTGTGAGGTGAAGCGAGAGGGTTTGGTTTTTGGCACCTTGAGTTGCATGTGAAGCCAAGATTAAAGTTGGAGTAAAATATTGGGATTTCTTGTGTAATCCTTACAATACTTCCACAATATAATGTTAACTGGGTAAACTGCAAAGCTGGATTTTTACTATACTGACCAGTTTCACTCTTTATCATTAAAGGCAATGAGTGAAATTCACACAAAAAATGTAGTAGAATGTAGTAGAAAGGTAGGTTGTTTTTTTTAATGCTTTTTAATGTTTGTCATTATTTCAGGAACATTTTGATGAAATCTCATAACAGGGACACATGAGGTGTCATGAGTCTGAATGCTATTTTAAGATGTTACTTCTTTTTGTGTTCTCTTTTGCAAAAATATCCAAGAGGGTGTCTGCTTGAAAGCCCTTTGAGAAAAGAGAAGTGGCATAGAACTTTGATTGTTAATGCTGCACAAACACCCACAATACACAGTCCCAGTTGTAACAGGTCATAATAAACAAGGTCACTCCCCACATCTTGAGCATGCCAACTCCGAAGGCGACCATTGTAGCAAGTTTATTAAATGGACCATTAAATGGACCATCTGTCACAGATACGCACACACGCGCAGGTAAAAGATAGGCCTAATATGCATAATAATGCTTAGCCATCAGCTTGCACGCAGAATTAAACTTTACATCCAAAAAACTATTTATGCACAACATATTTTTCATGCAGTTGCATGCAGGAGAAATGCGGTTTAGTAATGCGCAATATAGCAAATCAATGGTACTTTGTTGCAAAGCAATATCAGGTGTTTCAATTTAAAAAGGAAATGAGTGCTGGACTTGAGCACCATAGCACAAATTCAATTTCTGTGTTCACCCATCTTATGGTATAGCATTCATAATTAGCATGCTAACCTCTTCCCAAGCCCTTCTAGGCACGGTGCTAACTGGATTCAAAATCTCAAGACAATATCATTTGCTTAGAAAGCATTGCATTTTGAACAACCTAATTTAACTCTGTCAGCAAGAGTTCATCAATAAAACATGCATTTTAGTTTATGTGAGTAATTAAATCATTCGTATCATAGAAACTAAATCCCCTGCAACCCATAGTCATAGTACAAGTAAATGAATGCAATCATTTTGAATTTACCTTCCACTGCGACAATTACAAACACTAAATAAATCCGCGTGGCTAAATTCATTACATTGTATTCATTATATTTCATCAGATTCAAGCCAAGTGAACTTCTACATCTGTCATCAAAGTTAAAATAAGGGGAGAAAACACAATTATTGCAGTGCTTGCTACATCTTCATATCAAATTTAACCTTGACATTTACATCTGAATGTTATTTTTAAACTGCTAGAGGGGAGGCTGGAACCACATGCTTCTATTATGCTTAGTGTCACACAGAGCAGGCGAGTACCGTGCAATGAGATTTGAAGATGTCATTTAAAGACAGAGTTATTTTCACCTATGGGAGACAATGAAGTAATTTTAACCTTAGCCTTAAGCAAGATACATATAATTGCTGTTATCAAATAGAATTTTTATTACCTCCTTTATCATTTGTCAAATTTTATTTCACGTTAGCGGGGACACACCACCTCGGACATACCGTGGTTTGATACTATTTGCTTTAAAATTATACTCAGATAAGTGGTAGAGACCAAGAGGGAAAGAAAAGTGCTCATATGGCAAGATCTGCATGTTCAGTTGATCAGTTTTCAAGCTTGATCAGAAAGCTGTCTGGCTGCAGCTTGAAGACTGACTAGATTGCCAAGTATGTAGCGCTGCCAGCCTTGGATGTCTGCCTTTTGAGTTTTTCCTCCTCTGCAGCAGCTCTTCGTCTACAACAGTACTGGGTGTAGATTGTTTGGTGTTTGATGTTTTTTGTTTTTTTCTTGTCTCTCATCTGTTATTATTTATGCATGATGACGATCTTGGCCAAACAAACTGTTTAGATACTAATATGTGGAAATTTTCTTGTTTGACTGTCATCAGCAGGTCTATGACTACAATTGCAGAGTGTCCACTGTGCATGACTCTTTATCAGGTTTGTGCAAATGGCATGCTGCTGATACCTCATGAGGTTTTTCATAAAAGCAAGTGATTATACAGGCCAAGAAGATGACAGTTTTTTGTTTTGTTGTGTTTTGTTGCTTTTTTTTTTTTTTTTTTTAGAAAATAAAGGAACTCTGACGCATAGTGTTTGACGTCTTGAAGAGGAAGCATAGTGAGAGTCATGCCAGAGTTAAACCACATGTTTCATAGTTCAATACAACTTTTATTGTAATGTCAAGTTTGCCTGGTGACAACAAAGCACAGAAAGCTTGAGTGGTTTGACCAATTCAAAAACCAAATGCAGTCTCAGTAATGTCAGAATGTGCTTCAAGTTATGGTGATATAGCAGGTCAAACACACATCTAAGAATCAAGCAGTTTTGCATTTAGTTATACTTTACATGGGACTTTTTCATGTGAATGAATGAGCGTTATATTCAAGCCGTCTACTTTATTCTTCAATTTTAGTTCAGTTGTTCAGTGTGTCTATTTTTATAGATTGATGCAGATTTTCTTTTCCTCTTTCTAAGGTTCATAACTTCCAGATGCTTTCCATCTACTGTTATTGGTGTTTTAGACTTACTGTTTCTCCTGTTGTCCTCTGTTTGTTCAATTTCTTTAAGATTTTTTAAGGACACACTGCACACTGCCAGTATTAGCCATTTCTATCGGTATTGGTATCATAATTTAAAACAAGAAATGAAAGAAAAGTTTAAATGTATAGGAGAGACCTGGACATTTTCAGTGCTGATGTTGCATAGTTTGTGTAGCAGAGGGCAGTCTGCAACTTTCCTGTTGAGAACACACATTTGGAACGCCACAAACACAACAACTAGCAGAGTCATGTAGAGTGTATACAAATAAATAAATAACTACACATAAACATGTGACGGAAATCTGTTTATCTTTTGTGAGGCAAAAAGAAATAAGCATTGACCAACATAACAAAACGTTCGATTTTTAAATTAGCAACTGTCTGTATGATTATCAGTCTTTAAAAAATCCTACATTGGTCAGCTCTAGTTTTGCCCTTTGAAAATAAAAATAAAAATACATTAAAAACTACTGCATTTTAGGAATTTCTTAAATTTTTTGTGAGGCCAGAAATTATACAATTTTAGTGGCAAAATGTCAAATGTTAGGGGCACACTGACCACACATACTGCATTTAGAAAAATGTGTATGTACCTCAGGCACACTAGGGTGAAATTAGATTTTATCAGGCACAAATGCTGACTTGATCTCAAGGATGAACTGATTATAAGGTGGTTGTCAAAGGTCATAGGATAAAATGATTTGGGACTAGCCGTTTCCTCTTCCAAATCCCAAAGACTTGCCCGCTGTCAAATAGTCAGATACTGGTGTTGTCTATAATTAGACAGGCTGTTAGGCTTATAATTCAGATTTTTATCTTAATTATACAATGCTTTAATATATCAATAATGTTGATTCAGTGCAGAATTCAATGTAGAACCAGCAGTGCAAAATATGTTGTATTGAGCTTTGAAGTAACTTTAGTTCTGCTAGAATCACTGACAGTTCTTTCCTTTTCTTCCAAGATTTAAATCCCTGGACCACACTCCAATCCCTGCCTACTGTATCCACTTTGTGAGGCTTTAGTCCAGTTCCAGAAGCAAATTATGGCTGAAGTAGCTGGTTTTGGAAGAAAGAAGCACACCACAGCTTACTTAGGACTGACACATCAGAATCAGCTTTATTGACCAGAATTGAACTTTGTACATGTTTACATAACAGAATACAGACAAACAGAAACAGACAATACCGACAATAGCACCATGACAAAGACAATAAAAACACATGATGATGCGATGGTGCAGAGATGTTGGAATAAATAAGAAATTGATGCTAGTTACTAGGGGTGCAACGATACACAAAATTCACGGTTTGGTTTGGTTCGATACTTTGGTGTCACGGTTCGATATTTTTTCGATACAAAAAAAAGTTCATGCCTTTTTAATTTATCATTTATTAAATTTTCACGGCACATTCTGCACCACATCTCTGTGCGTTCATCATTTGTTTGAAGCCAGCTCACCTCCTGCAACCACTTTTCCAGGAATACGCGCTTCTTTTGTGGTTCGGACTCCTGACATTTCTTTGGAGGTGGAGGAACATCACAGTAATTGCTTAAAGGAGCTTCTTCGACATCTTTAAGAGTTCTAAACAAATGTCTGTCCTCCTCCTGAAAATCTTATGTACGCAAACACGCGTTGCAACTTCTTATCTTGTGCGCGTTTTTTATTTTGACAGCGAATGCGCACCTGCGGACCACTTATGTGCACCCCTGGTTATTTAGCTTGTCATATTGCAGCCACAGAAATTCTTTTGTCCATGAAACCATAAAGCTGCACTTTTTTGCCTTATAGTCTGATTTGTCATAACTTTTCCGTTTTGTGGTAGGCTTTTCTTTGGCTGTCACTTCTTCACCCTGACCTGTCTTATTTGGCTCAGCAGAACTAAAATATATATCCTGCTGCTTTTACACACGCACTCACGTAACGCTCAGCGATTCTCTGCGCGATCAACCTCTCACATGTTTAAGCTTGCTGCGGGAGATTTCACTTGTCATGTTTGCATAGTAAGCTAACGATTGATAAGACAATGTCAGAGGAATTGGTGCGCAAATTATCATCACTCACCAATCAGTGCTGTCGCTCTCTATACACAGTTCGCGCGATTGCAAAGTGAAAGCAAAAAACAAGCGCAAATTCAAACGCAATTTCAATATGTCACATATTGACAGTGGCTCACAGATGCCAATGACATAATTACCCAGCTACATTTCCGAAAGAATGCAAAAGCATTGACATATATTTTTCCTTCCTACGATAGGCCGACGGGCTGGGCAGAGATAGATTTTGGTAGCCCGACTGGAAAAATCGCCATCCCCGGGACGTCGGGCTAGCGATTTTGCGAGCCCTGTATCTGACTGAGGACTCACTCATCTTTGGAAAAGAGAGTTTATTACAGAGAAATGGCTCTTTCCAAAATAAAAGCTATACTATACGCTTCTTCTGGGCTATATTCTCGGCAGCATATTAAACATATCAGGTCCCCATAAGGAGAATCATGTGCTAACGGCTGTCTAAATGACTCGGGTAAAGATTGTAGCATGCGTGCTTGTTGTTTTTGTCTGCGTCCACTTGTCTTTGCACTAGGATGATGTCGGCGTAAATGTGCAGTCATATTTGTTGTGTTCCCACTAGTGCTGTCAGCGTAAATCTCGTTGAAATGACGTTAATGCCACAACACGGCAAATCTCTGTTAACAAGCTACCGCGGATCGCCCCGTGCGTGGGGCTGGACGGCCAACACGTTAACGAGCTAACTGCACTAACACACTAGTTCCCACCCATGTAATTGAGCATTGCTGGCACATCCAACATACTGTTTTACTTTTGTCCATGACGTGCTTACCTTCAGGGTCATACGTCACATGAAAACCAAAATAGTTCCAAACGCCAGATCCGAATGAGGGTAGGGGAGGTTCAATTTGCCATGTTGCAAGGAGAGCTTAACTTCTGTCTCGCTAGCTTGCCCTGTGCTCAGTGAATCTGCGTTCGACTACTCCGCCTAGGCTGCACTGTCGAGCGCAGATCCACTGAGCGCTCAACACAGACAGCACCGTCAGAAGGAAAGTTGATAAAATTAATTAAAAATTTTGTATTGTTCGATACATATGCGTACCGAACCGAAAGCACTGTATCGAACGGTTCAATATCGATACGAGTATCGTTGCACCCCTACTAGTTACCTCTCAGGACCCTGTCTCAAGTCACCAAAAATTCACAAGCTTTGCAGATTTTGTTGAATACAACTGTAACTACAACGAAAAAGGTTTTGCATTTTTGCTTCCTAGTTTCTCACAGTGCACCAACATGGTGTGAAGTGACACAATTTATGTGTTATAAATGGATAAAAATTTACATTGTCAGATATGGTTCAAAACAGGTATGCCAATCATCCAAACTAAAACTCAAAGCCTAATACCAGACAGAAGAGCAGTTGAAATAAGAGTGAACTTAAAGAGAATATGGACGTATACAAAGGCATGAGAGCATGAAAATAAACTTAAGCTTCGTTTCATCCTTATTCTATAACAAGAGAGAAAATAGACTATATTCAGACCACAGTCCAGCAACATGAACAATGTATTGTGTTTTTTATTTTTAAGTTAGGTATGAAAATTTCCGACTACCTCTCAGCTTTTTTGATGTTTGCTTCTTTGTCCCATACACATTTATTGGTTTCTGGGCACACATGCTTGCCCCTTGTTTATATTCCGCACCTTCTGTTAATGCTGTGATTAAAGATTCAAGCAGGATTTAAAGAAAGCTCTGTCAAGAGAAAGTCTTCATCATAACCAACTGCATGATTTCCCTTCTTCTTATATGGACTTTTGTTGCTCTTTATGCTACTTTATTATTACTAACCTGTCTGATCTCGTCTTAAAAAAAGACCTGCGATTGGCTGTAACCATGCACCTTGGATCAGCTCTTACCCTTCTGATCCCCTGAACCATAATATGATGAAAAGTTTGAATGGGTTTTTTTTTTCCTAGCGATGCCAAAAACATGTTCCCTACCCTGTCTTTAACTTGTTTATTTTTAACAAGTTTGAATCGACGATTTTCATAAATGCTATAAACCTTGACCTCTGCATGAACCTGAAAGACGTCATGTCCATCTCCACAAATAAGTCCAAGACCTTGTGATGACTTTATCCTGACATGAACTAATCTCATCTGCCTCCTCTGCCTCTCCAGAGACTCGGGAATGCGTTGCCTTGCTAGACCACTTGTTTTTGCTTGACCTGAATCCTCTTTCACTCGAATGCTTCCCAGCTAAGGCCTGGCAGGGGGAAAAAGTAGCTGTTAGTGACAAGAGTCCAGCATATTCAGCCCAGGCATTAGGAGTTAATGGCTCTCCACTGGCTATCAAAAACCGTCTAGCTAATTAAGTGCCATCATGATTGTGGTTATCTATTCATTCTGTCTACCCAGCTTTTTCCAATCTCACACTGAATGTGTTTAAAGTGGTGACAGAAAGTAACTAAGGACGTTTACTCAACCACTCAGACTGACGTGGTTTCATTTTCTTCTGCTTTATATTTTTTTACTTTGATAATCTTGTTGGCCTGTGGCCCCGAATAAAAAAGCACAGGCTGCCTTATTAAATGCTTCAGTTCTCAGCATTTCCACCAAAGACATTTGTCATCTAAATTTGTCAAATGGTTTCATTTCATTTAAGAAGCAAAGGTGAGGGAAATACATTGAGGTCCATACATTTTACACTTTTTTCAGTTTTATCTTTCTAAGAAACTGACTGCTTTAACTGTTTATTGCAGCCATTTTTATGCACATTTCCCTCATTTTCAGAGGCTCAAAAGTAATTGCACAATTAACTGACAAACATTTTCACAGCCAGATGAGGCTTGATATATTAAAAATTAAGGAGACACAAGATGTGGAACTGATTCCAAGTGTTGAGCAGGTTGCACTCAAAGAACAAGAAGGCCAGATCAGACATCTCAAAGAGCCTGTGCAGTTTTGAGAAAAAAATTATTTAGACAGATGTCAAGATGAACTTGTACCAGAATAAATGGAAGAGAAAATATGGAGGAGAGAAACAGCTCAGGATCTGAAGCATGTCACATTATCTGTCAGATGTGGTGGAGGTAAAACATCACATGGACAGGTAGGGCCTCCGGCAGAACGGGGGTCACAAGTGTTCACTGGTGATATGCCTGCTGGTAGAAGGAGCAGGGTGGATTGTGAAGCATAGGGCGATACTCTCTGCTCAGATTCAGCCAAATGCTGCAGATCTGATACAGTGCTTCACAGCACAAACGTATAAAGACCCAAAGACTAAGAGTTTCTCAAACCAGATAAAAAAAAACAGTCCACTCAATCTTCCGCCCATCCATCTTCTTCTGCTTTATCCAGGGCCGGGTCGCGGGACAGCAGCCTAAGCAGAGAAGCCCAGATCTCCCTCTTCCCAGCCACCTCCTCTATCTTATCAGGGGGAACGCCCAGCCGAGAGATATAATCTCTCCAGCGTGTCCTGGGTCTACCCTAGGGCCTCCTCCCGGTGGGACATGCCCGGAACACCTCACCCAGGAGGCGCCCAGGAGGCATCCTCGTCAGATGCCCGAACCACCTCAGCTGGCTCCTTTCGATGTGGAGGAGCAGCGGCTCTACTCTGAGCCCCTCCCGGTTGGAAGAACTTCTCACCCTGTCTCTAAGGGAGAGGCCAGCCACCCTTTGGAGGAAGCTCATTTCTGCCGCTTGTATCCGCGATCTCGTTCTTTCGGTCACTACCCACAGCTCGTGGCCATAGTTGAGGGCAGGGACGTAGATCGACCGGTAAATTGAAAGCTTTGCTTTTACACTCAGTTCTCTCTTCACCACGACGGACCGGTGCAACCCGTCTGTCGATCTTCAGCTCCCTTCTCACATCACTCGCGAACAAGACCCCGAGATACTTGAACTCCTTCACTTGGGGCAGGAAATCATCCCCGACCCGGAGTGGGCACTCCACCCTTCAGTCCACTCACATCTTGATTGTTTTATTTTAAATCCTGTGTGATTGAAGCAAAACTACAAAAAAGAATATTATGGACCAAACTGTATATGAATATTTTATTTTTTAAAAAGTGTCACATAAAGAAAATTACATATGATCAAATAACTTGTGACCAAACTTTACTTTCAGATGTTTCGACCATAAAAATCATCCTGAAACTGCCTCAGTCCATTTATAGGAAACCCAGTCTCGACACTGGGGAGAACTGATTTCAAAAACTTAACAGGATAAAAATGTAGAATTCTGTTTCCAAGAAATTTGGGATGCTGTGTGCAAAGTTAATAAACAGAATGAAATAGCATTAGCATTTGATGTGCTATCTTTGTACTGTCCTTTGAAAAATATATGCTCATTTTGAATTTAATTCCAAGAGTCTGAACATGGACATGTTTACCACTGTCTTGCATCATCTGTTCTGCAAACAACACTCCGTAAGTGTTTGTGAACTGAGGAGACAAAGTGTTGTAGTCCTGGAAGCACAATGCAGCTCCAAGATTTCCCCCCCAAAAGCAGCATTTTTCTTCCAGAACTACAGCACTTTGTCTCAGGTATAATTTTCCTATTCTGGTCCGTTGTTCTTGAACAAACTCAGAATCCAAGAACATGGCAACATTTCTGGATTTTATGTTGCTTCCTTTTTCATTTGCATGTTAGGGTTTTAACTATGGCATTCATAACAGTTGCTATTAAATGCAGATACTCGGAAACTGGAGCTTATGAGGCATGTCTACATGTGCACGTGTGTTTGTGTATTGCTTCTCATTACAGCAGGAGGCACTGCTGCTCCTTAAATGACAAGGTGTGTTATAAATATGTTAGTCTAGTGGAGTGGGTCAGTTTTTATATATACATATGTATAGCAGGTAATTTTGGTAAGCTTATAAAACTGTGCTTACAATAAGGAGCAGGCACCTTGTCCAGGGAATCATTTACAGGTCGGAGCAGATGGTGATATATTAAAATTAGAGCAGAGCTATGAGGAGATTTAAAGACTTGTTGAAGGCAGACACTCAGTGTGGGAAGAGCTCGTAAGGCTGTGTAAAATTTAATTAGAATAGTCTGGGAAGGGATTTTCATCACATCATCTCACACAAGGCTTTAAGGAGTGGGGGTAAATAGAAAGTGCATATTTTCCAAGCACACTGTATTTAATTGATTATTATATTTAAATTTAATAGTTTTGAAACTACACATGACCTCTCATGCAGTCGGGAGAAAAGATGGGCCCTTATGATGCTTCTCATGAGTTCCTGTTGTTGTGCACAAAATCTAGGATCTTCTTGCAATCATTGCATCGTGTTTCATATCAAGGTATTACGTTAGGTATTATGTAACTTGAGATATGAGATTCTATAACCTACCAGTAATTGTATTGTTTTGGCAGTTCATCGTGGACTTTCATTATTCCTCATTTTAAGTCATTTGTGGGCCACTACAATTTTGTCCTACCCACAAGTTCGAAAATAATTCATGCAGAAAAACACTAAAACACTTGTTGTGTTAATTACACCTGTCATGTCTCCTATAATTGTTAGATGATATTTTTTTTAACATCAATTGATTTTTAAAAAATAGTAATTATATACTGCAAGTTGTCCCACAGCATATATGCAACCTTGTAACCAAAACCTACTTAGCTTTCAAAAGGAAGAGATAAAACAATAAGTGGCATAACAAAGGTGCACAGTCAAGCTCTGTGCTAACACCACAGAACAAAGGTCAGTCCTCTTTGACATATTTTCTATCCTTTAACTTTTTTCAAACTAGATTGAATAGATTGAACACTGTCATCTGTATTATCAAAAGAAGACAAATTAATTTCAAAGTTTCCTACCTTACTTTATAGTCTTTATTATACTTGACTTTTTTCCAAGAAAACACTAATACTGATTTGCAGCCCTGTTACCATACATAAAACAACATGACCAAACATAAAACATGCACAACATTATTAAATAACATTTCTGTGGTCCTGAGTATTTACTTTCACTTTACATTTATATCATAATCTAAAAATAATTCAATTCAGTTTTTCTTTATGTAGTGCCAAGTCACGATTTGCTAAACAGTCGCCCCAAGACACTTTATAGTGTAAGGTAGAGACCAGGGGCGATTCTAGAATTAGAGCTTTGGGGGTGCTGAGCACCCAGAGAGCTGCCCAGCCAGGCAAGATAAATCATCTTAAATTCATCAAGTCGCTCTGTGCCTGGGTCCTCGTCTTAAAACATGACATCACTGTTTTGTACAATTTAATCCCCACATTTGTGAAAGGAAAGCAAAACACTTTTTTGAAAATTCTGTAACAAAACCATCAAATCTGATCAAGGTTATTTAAATGCTGCAAAAGAAGAATGGATTGGAATAAAACAAATACATATCCTAACCTTAATTACTGCGGGAGAATAATGAATGATGCTCATAGTAAAAAGTAAACTGAGTGCATTTTTTGGACAGAGATTCACTTTTAATGTGTATGTATAATATAATGCAGATACATAGAAACCACTCCCAAAACAGAATAAATTATTACAAATAAAAATCTTTTCTGCAGACACTAATTTTACTAATTTAATAATACTAATTTTGTGTTGTAAGATTTATGGGTTTCATGATTTCATAGTGGTACTTGGGAGAGCTTGACATTTTATCAGGTGGTACACACTGTAAAAAGTTTAAGAAACAGTGATAAGTTAAGTGTATGTGTGCTTTTGGAAAACATTTAAAGCTGCAGTACAGAATCTTTGAAACAAGCTTAAAACATTTTTAGAAACATAGCACTCTGCTTCTCTTTACAGCTCCTCACGTATGTACTGCGGCAGTCATACAGACAACTGGACGGTCCAAAAGTTGGCCTACCTGTTACTGGCTGAGGTTTTAGTAGAGTTGTGGCTGAACCACATAAAAATATATTATTAATTTTAATCTCCCCAATCAATTATAATGTTATGTTGGAATGTTGTTAAAGAGGCTCAAAAATGTTTCAAACCAGCTTGTTTTGCAGATTCTGTATAGCAGCTTTAATATAGGGAGAACACAACTTCCAGATTGTGTGAGTAAAATAAGGTTTTTTTTCAGTTTAACAGTTTCTGTTGTGCCTGTCACTGTTCCCTGTCTGTTTGCTTACCTGGTTCTTCCTGACCTTGTACTTTCTCCTCACATTCCCCTCTTTCCTCTCTCCCTTTTTGGACTGACAATCATACACAAATAGATTGTATTCAATTAGATGATAAATTACATCCATCCATCCATCCATTCGCTTCCGCTTATCCTTTTCAGGGTCGCGGGGGGCGCTGGAGCCTATCCCAGCTGTCATAGGGCGAGAGGCGGGGTACACCCTGGACAGGTCGCCAGTCTGTCGCAGACAGACATAAATTACATTAATATGAAAAAATACTATTAAGATCACAAACAAAAAGTCCTCTCTCAGTCTACTTTCAACCAAAAGGCAAATAACCAAACCACATGAACATCTAATAAAAGATAAATATTGAAACACTGATCCAACATTATTCTTGATTGACGGATCATTTGATTTTACACTTTTACCTGAATGTGGCTCCTTTTTGAAAAAAACAAAAACAAAAACAAAAACAACTTCCTTATATCCATTATGAACCTGGCTGTCTGTCTGTACAAAAAAAAAGGTAAATGGCCATGTGCTTTACACATCCAGTCATCCACCCATTCACACACCCTAGGGTGGCCCCAAAACACACACACACACAACAGGAGTTATAAGGTTAATGGGCATTTGGTCAGTTAGCTAGTTAGTATCGATTTAAAACAGGGTAGTAACAACAGTAGGCTACGGAATATTTTAAGTTTTGGGTTTTAAATAGGCTATATAAATTTCAATGGGAGCAACAGGACGGTCAAATGTAGCTGATTTTACTGCAGTGTAGGACGAATTGTAGGATAGCAAACATCACCGGAAAACAAGTTTTTTTTACACCCAGGTTACCTGGTGTAATGTTTTTCAGCTAAAAGGAAACATGGTCTGACTCCTACCTAACTATATAAAGAGTAACTGAAGGTTAAATGCAGCTAATATGTCCTGTTTTAAGACAGGCACTTCCACCTCCGCCTTACTGCGTCTCAGCCACCATCGCTCTGGCAGCAACGGCGCTACAGCCAGAGTAGGGGAGAGTGGAGCTGGAACAAACCATTTTGGGAGGGGGGGGGGTATCTATACTTTTGTTGTTAAAATGTTATGTCTCAACCAAGTACTGTATGTATATACATGTATGTATATATTTTTAGCAGTGTGTCACACAAACAGCAAATATTGTCAAAAAAAGTAAGAAATCTTTGGGGGTGTTTTGATTCATTTTGGGGGTGCTTCAGCACCCCCAAAAATGGGCTAAAATCGCCCCTGGTAGAGACCCTACAATAATACCCCCACCCTCCCAAAAGTTGTAAATTCCGACAGTCCTGGAATGCAGCATTTCCTCTTCCGTCACCGGTATCCCAGAAGCCTCCTGACCAGGAAGTGGTATGCCGAAGAGATCTTTGCTTTTTATTTGTTTTGACAATGATGGAGGAAGAAGAATTTGAATTTGCTGAAGATCTAGAGGCTATTTTGCATCTAACCCCAGAGGTGCAGCTGGCCATTGAACAGGTAACCGCTTCACCTCGTTACTGAAGGATTCCTTTGTAACCTGTTGTTGTTGGTCTTTGCTATTGTGCTGACAGCTTTCAGCAGGTAGGCTAACCATCTTGCAGGCTTACTGTAGGGTAAAAAGCTGGACTAAGAATACTAGCTATTAAACACCAAGCTGACCGTAATATTAACAGTGTTAGGCTTGCAATAGGCATGTCAAGTAATTAAAATATGGTCGCTTTAACGTTACGACGTTAGCCTTAGCTTTTATCTCTTGTTGGTGTTAAATTTAGTATATCATATAATGAATAATTAGCATCACATCACAACTCATTTAACAACATGTTTATACAAAGTATCTGTCGGTCAGCACGTGAGTTTCCGACCAAACGTTGTTTGTTTTTTGTGTGCAAGGTATTCCCCAGCCAAGACCCGCTGGATAGAGCCGACTTCAATGCGGTGGAATACATCAACACACTTTTCCCCACCGAGCAGGTAGACTGAAGTGCTACACAACTGATTGCAGCCAGGTTTTCACTTACACATATATACAGATGTGGTGTGGTCCAGACACAGACTGACAGAATTAAAGTGATAATCTTTAAGTTAGAAGTCATGTTCTCATTTGCCACAGTGGGAAACGTCCCGGTGTTACTTATAATGTAGCATTAACAATGAATGATCCCATTCTACCCTGGAGCTTTAAACTAGCAGGCAGAGTAACAGGACCCATTTGGAAGTAGGTTCCTGCATTTAGGCTTTACATATTCAGGCCAATCAGACAGCCAGGAATGTTTGTCGTAGTATTTTGAATATAGTCATCTGGAACCTATCCCAGCTACCATAGGGGCAGGACATGTGACACCGGACACAGGGCTAACACAGAGAGACAGGAAACCATTCACACTCACATTCACACCTATTGTCAAATTAGATTCAACAATTTTCTATGCAATTTGAAGTCTATCGTTCTACAAAAAGAAATAAAAAAATTAATACATTCAAGACAGCTGCCAGGCTTCCCAGAACTGGATGTTTGAGCAAATTCACCCCTAAGGTTGAACCGTGTAATGCTTACAAAAAAAGAAAGTCCAGACATCAACTTGACTGAATTCTGGGGCAAACTTTACTAGAGCTGAGGATAAACAAATGCTTGAAAACATCAATGAACTGAAAGAAGGTTGTAAAGAAGAGTGGCCTCAAAGTCTTCTACAAAAATGTGAGAGACCAAGAAAACACTTGGTTTTACAAGCTACTGAATAGGGTGTACTGAAAATGTGACACTGTCCTTCTGCATTTGGGTTTAATTTTTTTTAAACTAAACAGTGAACACAATGACATGCTGTAACAAGCCATGTGTTTGTTGTCCATCTCAGGTTGTATTTAGACCTGGTGAGGACTCAATCATTTTTTTTTATCATGTCCAATATATATGTGTGATGACCTAATGCAACTGAAGTGTGTCAGTGTCCTGCTGAAATTGCTTAATATTATTAAATGTAAGAAGAAGGTCAGGAGAGAAGAACTGTACAGTTATGGCTTGTTTGTGAAGGGAATGGAACAATTGTTGATTACCTCTGCTTCAGGACCTGGATTGTGAGTAATGCCACTTGACTCCATATGATTGCTTCAAACCTGACTGTGAGACATAGAGGGAATACAAAAAAAGAAAAGATTGAAATTTATTGTTGCTTTTCTTGCAGCTTTGGTTGATAGATTAGGCAAAGTATCCTTTTTCATATTAATTTGTTTTATTCCTCTTGCAACAGTTAAATCTAAACCATCCATATCATAACATGTGTATTCTCTAGTTCCATAAGGGGTCACTGTAACCCTATAGTTTGTGTTAAGACTGCAGAGGTGAGCACAGTTGTGGAGGCATTTTTGTCCTATTGTGTTATATGCATAATAGTTAGGTTAGGAGTTACACTAGCCCTGTGTAGATCTACTGAACTGACTGTATCATCTGAGACAAAGCGATCTGCTTGTTGAAGCACAAATCTGTGAAAAGCAGCTGCATATGGATTTATGCTCAGTGTTGTTTTGTGTTAAATGTAACACATGAAATGATACATAGTTAGGAAAATGGAAGAACTTAAAAAACAGTAGTCAACTTGCATTAAAACATAGATTTTTAAAATGTGTTGGGAAAATTCACTGTATGCTTCCCTGATTTCCTGTCTTTGTATTTCCATCAGTCCTTGGCTAATATCGACGATGTGGTAAACAAAATTCGATTGAAGATACGGTGAGTTAGATTTCAGTCAATTTGTTTTTTTGTCAATTTTTCTCCTTGTTTGTATCTTACCCTCAGTGTGAATAAATTGCTCTTTCATGTCACATTTGGCAGGCGTCTGGATGACAACATCAGGACAGTTGTGAGGGGCCAAACCAATGTAGGCCAAGATGGCAGACAGGTAAGCTGTCCTTGAAATATACTTTGTTTTGGAAATATTGATATAATTGTACCCCGAGGCATGTATAGCAGGTGTGTTTTATTATGCACCGCTGTTTCTCACAAATCGATGCTAAAACACACACTGAAGACCTTGTAATCCCCAGTGGGGGAGACGAAGGAAAGTAATTATGCCCATACATAACATGTCTGTTCATTAGTTGTGGTGTTCAGGCTTGCATCCTTCTCCTGAAGTTAAAAGGGTGCCAGTGGCTGTAACAAACTCAGAAGACGCTGCCCCTCCCCCTCTCCTTCTCTTTCGTCTCTCCATATTGCTTCCATGGAAAAGGACAATATGACTCAGATCCATTCCCGCAGCTCACACTGCCCCTTCTTTACGGAAAACACGTCTGTGAAATAGATTCCCGTATGTAAATACTTTGATTTCTTTAAAACCCAGAGTTTGGAATCTTTGCCTTTTCTTTAGAGATCATGACTGGGAAAAAAACAAACAATAAAATCAAAACAAAATGAAAAAACGGCACCTCCTGATTTAATCCAGGTCCTTGCAAAGTCAAAGAGTTGTTAAAGTGAATGTGACACCTGGTGGGTGAGCCCTGCATGTTCTGACCAGTTCATGCGATTAGGTGTGCATTGTCGTCAGGTAGTCTGGCCCGGTGGCCGCGTCTTTCCCAGTTAGCTACTGTTTGGTAGCGGAAACACTTTAAATCCCCTCCAGACCAATAACATTAAACAGTCTCACACAATAATTTTACTTTGTTTTTCCAACCCCACAGAGCCATTCCAACTTTTCCAGGGGGAAAATCCTTTCTGCAGATGGAAAGATGGAGGGGTGTGCATTTCAAGAGGGCAACTGAAACATGCAGACAGCTATAGAGTAAAAACAACAAGATCAGCAATTTTCTTATTTCTGCTATTGACCGAACTTGTTCACTGAGCTCGGCGCATTCCTCCAGTTGAAACCCAAGATAGTTATATTTACAATGAAGGATGGGGTGAGCACATTAGGAAGAGAGAGAAAGTTGAGGCAGTCTGGGTATGACTTCAACTGAGGTTTTTTTGGAGTTAGACTGTCACATGTGCTGACTGAATATGGATATGTGACTGACTTAGTGGTCAGAGTCTGGTGACTACAAAAGCTGATGTTTAGCGTGGGTCAATCACACATGTAGTGCTTATCTCTCAATATATTTTAAGAGTTGTCACTATTTTTAAGACTTTGTTATAGTGTAAGGGTTTAAACCAAAGCACGGCGCTGGTGGCTTTACCAACTGTTTAAATGTTGGCTTTGTTTTTATATACCAGGTATGAGCCCACAGAAACCATCTTATTGTGCACTTTTGGACCTCTTCAGTGCAGCTGCTGTTTATAAATTTGTCCCTAAAAAGTCAGTTTGGTCCCCTAGCACCTGTCTCTGTAATATGTGCTGGATGTCGTCCAGTGAGTCAAAGCCATGTCCTTCAACTTTGATTTTACGGAAGCTGATTGGAAGGTAGGGGGAAATACAGATGGGTGAATAAGCTGGGTGATAATTGAAGATTGTTTTTTTAGGACTTTAAAAGCTTTTGGGGGCAAATTCACAGTGCACAACCCGGTAGATGTTCTCACACTCATCACTCCTCACACTAACTTTAGGCTTAACCTTTAAACTGAAAATGTCTGTTTAGTGTCTGGATTGTAACCAAAGACTGTGCTCTCAAAAGCAGCGACAATTGTTGACGAAGTATTCGGGTCATTTGAAACACAACTTAATGTTCTCTCTCTGCACATGTTTGAGGACCAGGGTGAAATTACAGAGAGCACTGTGCGAGTGGTTGTAGCATGAATGTCCAGGAGAGATCTGTTGTCTCTCTTCTCTTTTTTCTTTTTAATGAGTGGGTTCCCAAAAATGTGGTAAATTATTATTTTTAATAATCACAAACCGTTTAGCTTTTTTTAGCAAAATATCTGCAGGTGCTCATCCTGATCACTAGAAAACTCTTTCTCTAATTAGTTTAGTCTCCAAATGCCCAGAAATACGGCTAATCTGAAACTTGTCAGGGTTTGCTCAGTGTAAAAAATGAAATTTATTCCTTGCAGGACACTGCAAAAAGTGAACCTTTCATACATGTGCACCACTCCTTCCAAAACAGTGCAAACTGCCTCTCACAAGAATAGAGAGAGAGTGAGTAAGAGGACAAGAGCATCAGAGTTTCTGGTTTGACACCTTTGCAACCTTGTGAAATTGCACCTATAAGATTAAGAATCTGCATCTTTGTGAAGAAAATGAAACGCTTGTTTTACTTTACTTGCCTTTATGTTTTTTAAACAACAACACCGGATCTTGCACAAGACACTCAATTAGCCAAATGCATTTCTCTTTTTTATCAGCACAAACTTGGTTTATAATAGGATGATTGCTCCCATTAGCTAAAGAAATGGCAGCAGTGCTCATATGTAGTTTACATGCATGACTTAGTATTACAGATGCTATTATTTAACATGCTAATGATAAAGTTTAATTTTGATGTTTTTGCTAATCTGGCTATATTTAAAATTTACCAGCTTTTGTTTACCAGCCTGCAAGTTTCCCACCACATACAGCTGTCTTTGCATCCTGTCCACCACATCCATGTCTTTGCACGCACACCTGCTCCACAGTCATCTGATTATAACGCCATAGCACTAATGAGGAGGTTATTTTGTGTATTTCTAAAATGAAAATTAAGGACGTTAAATAATTTTGTTTTGAATGGGTTCGAACTGCAGATCAAATATTTGGTATCATTTTCTGCCTACCATTCACAATCCTGTTAACTGGTTGCTGTTTAGGCTTATGGCAGATTGGCACCAGCCACCATCCAAATAATGGTTAAATGACAAAGAAAAAGTGGCTGGAAGAGGTAAAGAACCAAATAATGATTTGCTGTTGAGTGGCTGGTGCACTGAAACAATTATCTGTTGGTGGCGGCTGTCGTTGTTGAATCTTTAGATGTTGTGCGTGCTTAAATGATGATTGTATAAACCCCATAAAGGGTGGAGGAAAGCTTTCCTTGGGTTGCTTAGACCGCGTCATGCTTTCCTGGCAGCAGTTATGCACAATAACTGCAAATTTCAACTTGTTTATGTTAGTAATCAAAGGAAAACTCTTGTTTTTAGAAATTCTGGTGTCTTTTGATTTGGATCACCATAGTAAGTCTCCCTGCACGGTGTTAGGCGCATGTTATATCTATGTCACTTTTGGGTTATCTTCCTATTGAGTTGCCTTAGATTGTTATTTAATGTTCATTTTAAATTGGCTGTTGGGCTTTTATTGTAGTTTCCATGCTTTCATCTTTAGTCTTCTGCAGTCCTGAAGCTATCTCACCATGTGTGTTTTACAGTTTTGTGCAGATGAAGTTCTGAAGAAAAACAGTAGAAGCAGCATAGTAGCTGGCCACTCTTAAATACACAAGAGTGCGTTTGAAAAATGCTGCCTTTGATATTATTTTCTGTTACATTTGGCTATAGCAACCTTTTTTTTAACATGAGTGGCGATTTCCTGAGCTTTTCTCCTCTGTCTAAATTGTCTCACTGAAATGTACACGAAAGCTGCTCAGGCAGCGTTTCAGCTGTTGATCAGATTTATTGTGTTTGGCGCAGAACTCAAAAGTAACATTAAATATGCCCTTTACTTTTAAACGCTACTCCGAGTCTGCCAGAGGGAGAGGTAAAATGCATCCCAACTGCGTTCAAACAATGAAACGAAGCTCTCTGCTTCTTGTCTGCTCTCCATAATGCAGTCTGTGTGTGCCATGGAACATGTGCAGCTTATTGCATGTTAGGGACACACTGGTTTGGATGTGCGTGTTTTTGTGAGTGCAGATAACATCTCTGGCATAGAGGCGCCTGCTGGGCAGTGGTCTCTCTCAGCTTTCCTCAAGGCTAAATACAGGAAATGAGCACTAGGAAGCGAGCCAGATTGACTCAGCTGAGTCTGCATGAGCGACAAATTTCAGCTTGGGAAGTTTAAGCCTCTTGTTTGTTTAAGATGTGCTCCAGGGATCCTCTTTAAAGATTCAGTGGCACTTCTTTCTCCCAAACATCAGATCAAAGAGGGATCACTTAACCTCTAATTATTTCCAATTAATTACTCCACTTGCATAAAAAGCAAAGAAAAGGATACACGAGAGGCTGGATAGATAGCTAGATGCCGTTTTAATAGAAGAACTTTCATGTTAAAACACCCTCTGCAGGATTAAAGGCCAAATCAGTGTTTCGTCACTACTTGAACTGGTCATAGTGTGTCATCTTTACTTTGCTGAATGCCTCTCTAGGAGGCTGTCAGTAATCACAGCTCTTTGACACCAAACAGGAAGGAAATTTAATCCCCTGCTGTCAGTGCAAGCTGTATTTATATGTCTGTGCGGTGGTTGTTGGTGGTACAGCCACAGTTTTGTGTGCATTTGTTAACTCGATGTCCACTTGTTTCTCAGAGGTGCTTTTAAAAGTGGTAAATTCCTTGCACAGCTGGTGCCGGCTGTTAGCATTCCTTGTGTGCAAAAGAGTCCGAGGCCAGTCGAAGCTGCGTCTGCAGAGCTGCCACAGCATCGGGCCAAATGAAGCCCGTTACCTTGGCATCAGATGTCAGAGCAAAATCTGGACCATCAAAGAACAGCTGCCATGTCAGATGATGGGGAAATATTAGAATGGCACCTCAGCTATCTGACAATTTTCACTGTCTAATGTTATCTAATCTGCCCTGGCTTAATAGGCTGTTAAAGCTGCTAATGATGTCTTTAGCCTTTATAGTGACAGCCTTTATGCAGTGCTTAGCCTTATGGCATATGTGTCAACTTAGGATCTATCAATGTCAGATATTGAGTTAGCGTGTCAGTTAAACACACAATTAGTATGTTTGACATTGCTCCATTCCAGAGCTGGGAATAGGCATTAGCGTGATCGTTTGTCACCTGGACCAAAGCCAGTGTTGAGACCAGATTAATTAATTTAAAAACAAATTCCATGAAAGTTTGACCCACAACTGCAAATGACAGACAAATATTCCAGCCAACACCTGCTTCTCACAATAAAACATCATTAGAAGTGAAGCTTACTTTTGGATTTTGGATTTTTTTATAGAAAGTTGATGTTTTTATTTGAAGTGACAGATTTTAATTAAAAGTTTGCTTAAAGAATAAATCACATTTGACCATCTGCTCCGAACAGACTTCCCATCTTCTCTGCTAATGAATTTGAGTTGTTTATATGTTGTTGTTTTGTTTTTTGTTTTTTTTTTGGGGGGGGGGGGGGGGGTCTGTGTGTTGTTCACACATAGCATAATGGTGGAGACAACATTGTACTTCATGAAGAAGCACCAAACATTTTTTGGCCTTTTCCCCCTCTTGTTATGTATTCTGCTCTAATGGTTGACCAGGCAGCAAGCAGAAAGCTCTCTGTCCACTTGGTCAAACCTTGGCATGCAAATACTGTGTGAGATTAATTGTTTTAGTGATTCTTGCGCAGTAGAAATCTTCTTATCATGTTGCTCTGTTTATTTTGTGCAGGCTTTGGAGGAGGCCCAGATAGCTATCCAGCAGCTCTTTGGAAAAATCAAAGACATCAAGGACAAAGCTGAGAAGTCTGAACAAATGGTACACACAACAACACACACATATACAAACACACAAAGGTAGCTTTCTGAAGCTCACTGGGGATTTGTCCCTAGTAGATGGGAGCTACCGTTTGTGTCCTTCTTGTTACAAGAGAGACAGTGGAGCAAGTTATTTAAAGTCCAGGTAATGTGCCGTCCGTGTGTCTTTGTGTTACAAGAGTCCAGGGAAGGCAAGTAGGATGAGTGTTTACAAAGAAGATGGGATGGGATTGTGAGGGGGAGGAGTGGCAAGCTGACTCTCCCTTAGGAGGCAAAAATAGTTTCTCAAAGCAGTGGGTGTGCCGTTAATCCTGCTCTGTCTTTTTGGCATATTGCATCACAAGGCGCACTCACCTTTTTGTGCTTCTTCCTTTCCCTTTTGTGTGCTTTGACCTCCTCCTTCATTCCATGTTGTTTTCTCCACCCTTTCTCCTTGTGGGTTATTTGCCTTTCCTGTCTGACTTGTTCCCGCACAGGTCAAGGAGATAACGAGAGACATAAAGCAGTTGGACCATGCCAAGCGCCACCTCACTACTTCCATCACCACCCTGAACCACCTGCACATGCTGGCGGGGGGTGTCGACTCTTTAGAGTGGGTATACTTAAATCTAGGAACAGAAATACTCAGAAAGTTCCCCATCGTGATAATGAGTGATTTAGTGTATGATCTGCACTGATGGTACAGCTGGGTTTACTACAGTGTTATAAGTGATGCAGAAAAACATGTTTTAAGCTTCTACTGCATACTGCAGCACGTGAAACTGAAACAAGAACATTTCATATAGACAGAAGCAATAACTGCATGATATACAGTGAGTAGCATGCTGCTAGAATTATGCTGGACTGATTTGGATGCACATTATATAGAGAAATTTGGCCCAACTACTTCACACCTGCAGTTACAGAGTACAGGTTTTGATAGTTTTTAAAAATGTTATACTTGCACACATTTTATGTTCCAGAGCCATGACCAGGAAGAGGCAGTATGGTGAGGTGGCCAACTTGCTGCAGGGAGTGGTGAACGTGCTCGAACATTTCCACAAGTATATGGGCATACCCCAGATCAGACAGCTTTCAGAGAGGTAACTTATACGAATGAACACACGCATACCAGCCACTTTATAAGGTATATGTGTTCAGCTGCTCATTAATGCATATACCTATAGCTATAATACTGTTATAATACTCGCTTTGCTTCCTGTCCTTTAAGTCACACTTTATCTGAAATGGAACAAAGTTCTGTGTATTTAGCTTGTTTGTTGTGGCTCCTACCACATGCATTTATAAGGAAAAAAACACTATTTTTTGTATATGTTAATGTGTTTTATAATTGACCAAATTATGACTAACCTTATACTGTACACTCACTGGTCGCTTTTGAGGAATAGCTTTTTGACTGCTTGTCAACACTAATATCTAATCAGCCAACTGCATTGCAGCAGCTCTTAAGCACATTTAGTGTTTGAGTTCAAGCTCACATGGGCAATCTGGTGAGAATCTCATTTTTAGTAGCCACAGGCTGATTTCTTCTTACAGCTGAAAAACGGTTGAAAAGTGGTTACACTAGTAGATGAAGTATGTTGCTTATTGCATCCTGTTTATGCAGATATTGCACACATACAGGGAAACACGGGAAGGAAACTCACTGAATAGGTTTGGATTATGCCAGAATGTCTTCCATTGTGAGAGAGAAGGGACACACTATAGCTGAGGCTGTTTTTATCTCCAAGTACTCCTTTTGCGTATGTGTGTGGAAAAAGCATTTTTTCACACCATGTTCTTGAGATTAATCGTTCTTGCGGTGTCTCTCATCAGTCTCGTACCTCTAACGCAATTCTTCATTTGAGGATGTTTGTTCAGTCTTGAGTCAGTCATGCCAATATCTGAAGGTTGCCTCACACAGAGGTTTACACACACACACACACACACACACAAAGACAAAGACGTGCAGGCACAGTTCTTAGCTGTGCTGTTGTTGTTTCACAAAGCTCTTCCCAAATTTCCATTTTTACTAATATTTTCCAAGAACACCAGAATCAGTTTGGGACATATTAAGCTGGTTAATATTCAGGTTCAAAGCAAAAGCTGATCCCTAAAAACAAAAAACCATAATAAGATGACCTTCTGTTCTGTTATGATTGAGGTGTGGTAGACAGTGTTCATACCAAATAACAGCTGCGTGGAAGAAGTGACTCTGCTGGAGAGAAGGATGAGAGGAAAGACATGGAGAAGAGGGAAGATATGAAGGCAGGGCTGACAGCTGGATGCTGGACAGTCAATAGAAAGTATCAAGACCTCTCCTAGAGAAACACGGCCTACACAGACTGTAGCCTCTGGGGAATACACATTTGCAACCGCACAGCCACAGATGGCAGACGCAGACAAGAGAATGCTGCACAGATAAAACATGAACAAGAATGGGTATATGAGAAGGGATTAGGGATCCCATGCGAAGTACAAAGGTGGCATGAGTGACAAAAAACACTGGAATTTCAATGTGGAGATAATTTCAGATGTCAAGGTTTCTTCAGGCAGTGTGGTTTAATGAAGATAATGAAAAAACATGTACACTGCTTCAAATCTTAAAAAAAAACAAAAAAAAACCCAGATATTTCGGTTCAATTTTTTTTCTTCATTAAGTCATGTTCTAAAAATGTCAACTTAACCGGCTAATATGCACGTTATAGCTATGTGACAGGCTCTCTTTGACATTCCTCTATTTAATTCACTGAGAAATTAACCTTTTTTGTTCAGACAGTACTTTGAACCATGACTAAATGGAGCCAGTGTAGCTGTCACCTTTGAGCAAGTTTAACTTTGATTATTTTTTAATAAGCCTTTCTCACTTTATCGCTTAATGCTTTTTTTTCTTCTTCTTTTTCTTTCTTTTCTTCCCCCAGCTGAGTCATACTGCTCAACTGTGGTAAGATAGATGCCACAGAAATCACTGTGAGCTGTGGAGTCCCTGTATAATTAGAGTCTTATGTTCTGCAGCCAATCACGACAGCCGTAGATGTTCAGACAACAACATCCAAATGCGATGTTGCTTCTCCACCCTCTCCTGTTTATTTGAAATGACCATCGTGCCATTGGATGCTGTACTTAACCTGGCTTGGATGTCTGCAGGCGGATACAAACATCAAGGAACAGCCAAACTGGCCTTTTTATTTATTTATTTAATATTTTTTGAAAGTATTTTACCCTGTTGAGTCTTTATGTTTTTTGTAGCAGTTCAAAAACACAGTTGGTCATTATGTGTAAGTGAAAGGCTGACGGCTGTAAAAAGTTTTCCCCTTTGACTTTCAGACAAGAACTTAAATAAGGGATCTGCTAACTGGCTGTTAGTCATGAAAGGTCTCAGTCACAGTAGCTAGTGAACCGAAATATGTCTGCCTCTGTTCTCTGTTGTTCAGTATTTTTGGAGGCTAACATTAAAATGCTGTAATTTCAGCAAAATGGACTGAGATAACAGTTAATTGCTCAATGATCATTTTGACCTCTCTAGAGTAAAGGCGGCACAGAGTGAGCTGGGGACTCAGATCTTGGCAGATTTTGAAGAAGCCTTCCCCTCACAGGGCTCGAAGGTAAATATCTCCACCCAAACTCTCCATTTTCATGTGCCTACTTTCCTTATCTACCTCTATTTTAGAATAAACACATCTTTCATGTCCCAAACAATTCTTATAGAGACCAGGTGGGCCCAGTAATGTGCTGAGGGATGCCTGTCTGGTGGCAAATGTACTCGACCCACGCATCAAACAAGAGATCATCAAGAAGTTTATTAGGCAGCACCTCTCAGAGTATCTGGTCCTCTTCCAGGAAAATCAAGACGTAAGAACTGGGGAGGAAAAAATGGGTTTTTATTTACTGTATGGTTCCATAATAGAGAGGGGGAACCAGGTCAAATCTCATTCTAAAAGAAATGGCTGTCCCTGTTTAACAGGTTGCTTGGCTCGACAAGATCGATCGCCGCTATGCCTGGATCAAGCGCCAGCTGCTGGACTATGAAGAAAAATATGGACGCATGTTTCCTGAAGAGTGGTGCATGACGGAGCGTATCGCCGTGGAGTTCTGCCACATCACCAGGTATAGACGTACAGTAAAACCTGGGATTTAAAACCCATCTGGAGGCATGTGTTGACACAAAAATTAGGTTATGAGTTACACTGTGCATAACTGGTCTAATTTATGCCGATTAGCGAACACTGTTTGTCTGTCCAGCTGAGAAGAATTTGAATTAAATTATCCAGGCAGAAATCGAGAAATTGCTTGTTAGGACTTTTTGGCTTTATGAAAAGAACCCCGCTGTTATGGTGTGCCAGGCCTGACTCCGGGATCCAGTACAACTTTCGCAGTTGACGTAGGTGGCCTACATGAGCAGTGACCTAGTGGGAAACACTTCTCGGTCTCTTTTTTTCCCCCTCAACTACATGAGAAGACGTCGAAGTAAGCGGGCACCATGTGTTGCTACTGGGAATGAAAAACATCTGGCCAAAATTGCAGCAGTGTCAAAGATTTTGGGATTTCAAATTATAGAAATTAGAGGTAACGCGCTCAAATTGACACTATGTCCGTGTTTTGTGTGTGTTTTCGGTTTCTCCCAAAGGGCTGAGCTAGCCAAAGTGATGCGAACACGGGCTAAGGAGATTGAGGTGAAACTGCTTCTGTTTGCCATTCAGAGGACCACAAACTTTGAGGGCTTGCTGGCCAAACGCTTCACGGGATGCACTTTGACGGACGTACCTGGAGTAAGAAAAGCACACAGAGACAAACAATACCCACCTAACAATACACGTTTTAAGGCTAAAAATATCCATATACAAATACAGTTTAGATGTAGCAAATTTGATCATAATTGCAACATTAAAAGCACTCTTCAGTCACACCTTCCTCGTTATATGAAAAGCCGTCTAAATACTCTGACAGGGGAAACTGATGCAAAACATGTACTCTCCAGTTGGGAACTTAACACTCACTGAAATACTTGCAGTTGGCTTTGTTGTAGTTTAAGCCAACTGGAAGGCTACAGATTAATCCCAGTCAGTCAAAACATAACATTGTTTATATACATGAAACTATTGATTTTTAGCTAATTTTGCTTTTTGGTGTGTCACAACCTAAAGAAACCTTTTAATCCAGGTCATTCTGCCATGTGGAGGTGGAAGTGATACACACAGAAATGGATGGATTATGAGGGGTGTGATTAGTTTTGCCATGGCCAAGTAGGCCAGGCTTGTTCAGGACTGATAATGTTTAGGCTAGACAGAGTCCCTCTTGTCTTCAGTTCAATTAACACCCGTGCTGGTTTGGTTATTCAATCGGGGATTTGGTTGAGTGGAATTTAATTATTGGAGGTGCAGATTTATGAAAGCCTGGTCTGTGCTGACAAAAAGGTGATAAATCCTGAATTTAATATTAAAGAGCTTTGTTATATTTAATATAATAATATGTAATAGATATGCCACAAATTCTTTAGTGAGAATCAAGCTATTACATGCTCTATTATTCTATTTTTACAGCAGAAGAGGCCAGACAGCCCACTAGACCCAACTAACCCCTTTCTGGAGGATGAGCCAGGAGAGGAGGCCGGCACAGAAAAGGATGAAGATCTGACTAAGGTAAGTTAACCTGGATTGACCTTATCGACATTCTTCGCAAAGTAATTGCGCTCTCAGATATTTCCTCCTTTTGATGAATAACTTTCTTGAGGCTAAATAAAAATGTCCTGTCACCTTTATTCTCTGATTCTTTTAGCCAAAGAAGCCCAAAGCTCCAGACAACCCTTTCCATGGCATTGTCTCCAAATGCTTTGAACCTCATCTATACGTCTACATAGAGTCCCAAGACAAGTGAGCAACACACACTCATAGAAGCAGGAAAGATCTAATTGGATCAGGGTACACAAACCCAGAATTGGGAGCAGGTTGTGCGTAAAGCTGGCACATGCATACTTTTTCCATTGCCCACTCATCAATCAGACCCCCCTTCCCCTCCTTCCTATTCTACTTCACTCCCTTTTTTTCTGTCTTTCCATCCGTTGTTCCTCTATCCACTGTGGCATAAATGTTTCCCATTAGCTCCACAACCACAGACAGTGAGTGAAAGAGAGAGGGAGGTTGAGTAAGTGCTGCCGCAGCAGATCTGCCTATTTTCTTTCCCACCTCTTTATGTTTTTTTTCTTTTTTGGTAGCCTTTCTTCAGGCCCCCTTTATGTAATACATGTTTCAGTTTTGTTTCTCTTGATCCATATTTTATTTATTTATAACCCTCTTTCTCCAAGTCTGATTTTCCTTCTCTTTATTCCTCCTGCCTGTTTTCTTTTCTTTTCACCTCCCCTTTCACTTTTTTTACCGCCACCCTTACGTCCTCAGTCAGTCACTCCCCTCCCCCAGTGTTGGTGATGGCTCCTGTAACAGTTCTGGAACTGTGGCGCTTGCATGCAGCCCCTGGTTCTTGGCTCTTTGGAGCGTTAAATAGTGTTTGTCTGTCCAAGGGGATGGGATTGACCTATTCTGCAGCTACAGCCTTACAGGCAACGGCCAGATCAGCTTGTCCCCAGTGGGACATAGCAGAAGAGAACAGTGGCCTGCTTGTTTTGTCCTTGGCTTTAGTTCCTTGATTCAGCAGGAGTGGGCCACACCAACTGGCTGTGGACCTGTTGACTGCAGCGCTGATTATTTTGATGCCTAAACTAGTTTCTCCTATTTATCCGTCTCACTCGGTCTGCTTGATAGTTCGTCCATGAATCGATATATGGGGAAAAAACACAATCCTGTTTTAATTAAATTGATTTAATTAATTTCACAACCCTGCTTCATGTATGGGTGCTTGCTTTCTTTTCTGTTTCTGCAGGAATCTGGGTGAGCTGATTGACCGGTTTGTGGCTGATTTCCGGGCACAAGGCCCTCCCAAGGCTGGCACGGAGGAGGGTGGAGCAGTACTGCCCAGCTGTGCTGACCTGTTTGTCTATTACAAAAAGTGTATGGTGCAGTGCTCCCAACTAAGCACTGGAGAACCGATGATAGCCCTCACAACCATCTTCCAGAAATTCCTCAGAGAGTATGCCTGGAAGATCCTCTCTGGCAACCTGCCTAAGTAAGACCATTTCAGGTTTTCAGTCTAAATTAAAAACGATATGTCTAAAATGTAATTGGTAAAAGTTATATTATCAACATGACCCTGAAGGTGGATTCAGTGGTTCTCTGCAACACTTTACACATAAGTAAAGAAAGAACTAGCATGACATTGTTGAAGATGCTGAATCCACACAAAAACAAAAATCAGACTTTGAAATATATGAGTAATTTTCAACAATTTCCATCAATGACACATATTTATTTGGGATTACCATTTCTTAAACAAGAGTGTCACACCCATACACTGTTGCTGGGACCGTTTAGCAGTTCAGTCTGAAACTAACATCCTCAGTCCTCGCTCTGTTTGATGAATGAGAATAGCGTGTTGTAAGCAATCTGGAGTTGGTTAAGCTGTGGCAAAACCCAAAATGCTACCAGCAAAAACATCTCTGCCTCACTGGCCACTTAAGAACTCATCACTAGCTTTGGTGTGTACACACACACACACAAAAGAGTATGCTTTGCACTGTAATTACACACTTGAGCGTGGCGACTAATGCATACCATGTTCTGACTTGTATACATACACTGTCATAGATGCACTCAGACTCTTTGCAAGTGTGTTTACTTAAAGACACCCGTCCAGTGTGGTGTGCTGTGAATTGGTTTTGGAAGAGCCCCTAGAATGGAGGTTGAGCTGTGTTGTGGTTTTAAACACATATTTTGTTTTGACATTTATTAATGACTGGGTCGTCTGTGAAGTCTCACTGGCCCAGTGGTCCACATTTGTGTCTCAGTTACAAATAATAATGGATTCTTTACCAGTGTTTTATTTTATTTTTTAAAGGAGTTCTCTTTAAAGCTCAGTAGAGAAGAGGATCCACATCAGCTAGATTCATGAAGAAGAATAAAAAAACATCCCGAGGTCAATATTGCATAACTTAATGGCATAGAGTAATTCATTGTCTCAAATTGTAAACAATGTGAAGTCCCACCACAAACATTTCAATTACAATACAATGCAAGCACAAACAATGTACCGCAGTCTTCGTTTTTCATTTACTGTTTAGTTTTTTTGTTTTTCTTTTTTGTACATTCATAGTTTTTGTCAAATGGTGTGTTTGTGTATGCTTTAATAAAGTACATTTTAGTCCATGACCAGGACTTATTACAAAACTGCAAGGCAGAACGTACCTGCTCAGTGCCCCCTTATAAGTATAATAAATCAGCTCTTGCCTTGGAAGATATCCAACCACAGCACTTCAGCAGTCGTATTCCTTCTTTCTCACACCGTTCTTCTCTCACGCATATTTGATTTTCTTGGCCTAACTGGTACAGCACTCTCAGGGCTGTATAAGTACCTTCTTAAATGAACACATTTTGTCATCACGGGAGGCTCCTGGTCTATCTCTTCCCCAGTTAACCACGGTGTGCCTCAAGGCAGAGCTATTGGTTATCGCCCTCAAGGCCCTACTCCGGAAGATAGGAGTTGTACCGATTGTTATTGACAGTTGCACCATCGAACAGTTCCCTGAAGTTTGCAACCTGGATATCCTTCTAGACTCCACAGTTTTATTCCATGCTCATATCAAATCTGTCACCAGAATATTTTTTTCCACCTAATGAACATCTCTTGACTTTGGTCATCACTCAATGACTATGTAGTAGAAACCCTCATCCTTGCCTTTGGATATCTGACAAAGCCCTGGACAGACTCCAGTATGTCCAGAATACAACTGCCAGGCTTCTAACATGCACCAAGCTCTGACAACAAATCGCCCCCACCCCCATAAATCTCCTCTGGCTCCCAGTTAAGTCACGCATCATTTACAAGATCCTTCTTCTCACTTATAAATCCCTTAATGTCCTGCCCCCTCAGTACCTGTTCGATCTCCTTCACCCACACATAGTCTCAAATCCTGTGATACTCAGCCATGGATCTGATTTCTGTTCCTTGCACAAACCTCCATATTTATGGGGATACAGTCTTCACCCACCCAGTGTTTCCTCCATCTGAGCTCTGCAGTGTCCTGTTAGTAGGTTGTTGTTGTTGTTGTTGTAGTAGTAGTAGTAGTAGTAGTAGTAGTAGTAGTCAAATAAAATATATATATTAACAGAAATATCCACTGAGGTAATGTGGAAAACTGTTTTGTTGTCTGACAAATCAAAATGTAAAAAAAAAACCTTTCTTCTTGTCACAAACCAACATCCATTATAGTGTTCAGTGCTTTGGTGTATGTAACATGACAGCACATTAATCCTGACCAAGCTATTTAGCCGTTTTGTAGCAACATACTCGCTGATTTCAGGGAGATGATGCCTCACTATGTTCTGCATTTATTTCAACAGAGTCCAGGTGCTAAATTGACCTGCCTGCAGGCCTGACCTTTCACCCACTGAAAACCTTTGACAAATTAGACACATGAAAAAATAAAAATACCACAACACTAAAATTCTGTACCAAGGAAGAATGGGAAAATGTTATTTGTCTCCTCAGTTCCCAAGTGCTGACAGAGTGTTGTTAAAAGAAGAGGTGACGTGATATCATAATAAATATAATATAATGTTAATTGATATACATTTTACAGAGCACATTTTTTTCTTAATAGGGTTGTAAAGTATGTTATAAAGCCTTAAAGATTTTTTTTCTCCTCTTGTATTTTGCCCAGACTAACCATGACCCTTCTGTCTCTTTCTGTTTTATCTCTTTCCACCGCTGATTTTCTCCCTCTCATTTTGTCAATCTCTGTCCAGATCCAGCACTAACAGCGGGGGTCTTACCATCAGCAGCCTGTTGAAAGAAAAAGAAGTCTCTGAAGCAGCAAAGTTCACTGTAGACGAGCTCTGCCTGATCTGTAGCATTCTGAGCACTGCAGAGTACTGTCTGGCTACAACACAGCAGGCATGTACACATATGGTGCATCATGTAACTTAGATCTTCATCAGCAAAAAAAATACCTTTGGGAGCGTGCAACGTGTCCATCATGTTGACAGTTAACAGAATGACACGTTTGATCAGGAAAACATTCATGATTAAAGCCTTAAAGGTTTCATCCATTCTGTCCTTTCACACAGACAATTTAAAAAAGACATTTGATGTTTTCTTAGTAAAGACCATTTATTTGTCTGTTTATGCGCACATTTATATTTTTGTCTGTTTGTGTTCCAGTTGGAAGAGAAGCTGAAGGAGAAGGTAGATAAAGTCTTGGTAGAGAGAATCAATTTGACGGGGGAGATGGACACATTCAGCACGTACGTGACAACTGCAAACCGGCTTTTATTTCTTCTAAAAAAAAAGCCTAGCTGCTATTATGTGAAGAGTGTGACAATTTCCCTTTTCATGTGTTCACAGTGTGATCTCAAATAGTATCCAGCTGCTTGTTCAGGATCTTGATGCTGCTTGTGATCCTGCACTAACTGCTATGAGCAAGGTTGAGCACAATCATGCACTCACACATTCAGCTCGTATTGTAAATACGCTACGTTGCCAAAAGTATTCACTCACCCACTCAGATCTTTGAATTCAGTCGTTCCAAACAGTTTCATGGCCACAGCTTATAAAATCAAGTACCTAGGCATGCAGACAGCTTCTACAAGTACAGTGGAACCCTGGCTTACGAAGACCCCGTTTAACAAAAAATTCAAGTTACGAAGGCACTTAACGGCAATATTTTTGCCCGAGGTACGACAAAATGCCCGTGTAACGAAATCCGTTTGCGAAATTCGTTTCGCTGTTCCACGTGAAAGACGTATTGTTGTTGCAGTGCGCTATTTCGTGTGCTTTTCGTTTGCAATTAGCCTATCGTTCATTCATAATGGGGCCGGCATAAGGCATAAATATGAGCGAGTTTTAAAAAATGTTAAAAAAATATCATTGCACAGTGTACGTACGTACATGAATTAACGTAAGTTTTAGTTTTAAAGTTTAGAATTAAATTCCATAATGTTATGTACATGCATGTGCATGCATACGTATGCTGTCTTCAACCAGCATCGCCTCACTTAAAAGGCAGTGGAAAAAGGTGCTTCGACTTACGATAATTTTGTCTTACGAAAGACCCTCTGGAACTAATTAATTTCGTAAGTCGGGGTTCCACTGTATTTGTGAAAGAATGGGTCGCTCTCAGGAGCTCAGTGAGTTCCAGCAGGTGATCGTGATAAGATGTCACCTGTGCAAGAAGTCCAGTTGTGAATTTTCCTCGCTACTAAATATTTCAGAGTCAATTGTTAGTGGTGTTATAACAAAGTGGAAGCGACTGGGAAAGTGGTGGGCCACATAAAATCACAGAGCAGGGTCAGCAGATGCTGAGGCACATGCTGCACAGACGTTACCGACTTTTTGCAGGGTGTTTGGGGATGGCCCCTTCTTCTTCCAACATTACTACACAGCAGTTTAAAAAGCAAGGTCCGTAATGGCATGGATTAGTGAGTTTGATGGGGAACAACTTGACTGGCCTGCACAGAGTCCTGACCTCAAACTGATAGAACCCTTTTGGCATGAATTAAAACAGAGCCAGGCCGTTTTGTCCAACATCAGTGTGTGGCTCAAAAATTCCCACAAACGCACTCCTAAACCTTGTGCAATAGCTTCCCTGAAGAGCTGGCGTCATATTAAACCCTATGGATTAAGAATGGGATGTCACTGAAGATCATATGTGTGAAGACAGACGAGTGAGTACATTTGGCATTATAGTGTATTTTTAAAAAATCCCCAAAAGATCGTTGTTTTGGGAATGTCTGTTTGTCAAAAATCTTCATTAAGAAAAACAGTAGAGTTCTCTTTATTTCAGTGCATTTAAAGGATTTATTGTATTAACCAGATGGTAAATATCCTAAACTTCTAATTCTCCGCCTCTAGATGCCGTGGCAGAGTGTGGAGCATGTTGGTGACCAGAGTCCTTATGTGACATCCATTATAATGCACATTAAACAAAATGTGCCAATCATCAGAGACAATCTCGCCTCCACACGCAAATATTTCACGCAATTCTGCATCAAGTTCACAAAGTACAGTGCATAAGCACACATTTACACTTCTTTATTTAAGCCCTGTGTGAAAGCTCCTGTTTGCTGATATATTTGTCATTTCTTTCTATCCTTAGTTCTTTCATTCCCAAATTCATCAACCACTTGTTTAGATGTAAGCCTATCAGCATGGTGGGAGCTGAACAAGTAAGTTTCATTTATTGCAATCTGTATTAAGATGCATTACTGTTGTGATGCATATACATTGAGGGCCTTACAGTGTTTTTATAGCTTTGCCTCTTTACACCACCACTAGGGATTTAAAACCAAACAATTAAAATGTGACTTTCCTTTTTACTTTAAAGGGTTTAACAAAAGTATTACATTAACTATGTAGGACGTAGAGTCATTTTTATGTGTCATCCTCCCCAGTCAGAGGGCCTGTTCCTTTGTTATTTCATTACAAAGCATATACAAGATCTGGAGTTAAGTGAGGTGTTTTCTTTTCTGAAACTCAATGTGAGGTCCAAGAAGTTGATGATGCAGGTGAAGGCTGTCACCATTAGGCTGGAAAAACAAAATCGACCTATTAGAAACTTAAGAGTGGCCAAATCAGCAGTCTGGTACATTCATTCAAGTATTGTATAAATGTACTGACCAGGACAATGACTGTCAACAGCCTGGAAGGCCGCTGAAGACAACTAAAATGGCTTATTGCAACATTTTTCCTTGTTTAATAAAACCCTCCTCATTTTCTTGACTTGGAAAACTGAAAAAAATGATAGAAAATGATACACCTACCTTCTCAAGACAACTGTCAAAGAGGTAAACATATCATTAACAAAGACTACAATCAAGAGACTCCTGTATGAACATAAATACAAAGTGTTGCAAATGAATGGTTATACTCAGGATTAGAGTTTGCCAGAAAACATCTATTGAATGACCTGATATCAGACTGATAGGAAAATAAAGTGATGGAGAAGGAGAAAAATAGCTTTGATCTAAGTCAAATCACATCATCTATCAAACATGGTGGAGGCACCGTTATGAGCGGGGCATGTTGGATTTTGATTTCTAATACAGTTAATGCAATACCATTTTAAAGCCCTTAAATTAAAGCTGAAAGTCTGCACTTTAGTCACATCACGATAGGTTGATTTAAAATCCACTGTTGTGGTGAACAGAAAACTCCTACTATAATTGTCTGAAAAGTTATGGTTCTGATTGGATACATTTACTTGCGATTGATTGTATAAGGCTGAGTTTAAGTGTTGTGCAAACTATCCCACCAGCTTCTCCTCGACACTCACTCCTTGAAGACGGTCCTGTTGGATCTGCCCTCCATAGGCTCCCAGGTGATCCGCAAGGCACCTGCCAGCTACACCAAGATAGTGGTTAAAGGCATGACTCGTGCAGAGATGATACTTAAGGTAAGGAGTGGGAGGAGTGGCATTAATGTAAGCTTGACTTCGGTGCAGCTGTTTGATTCAGGCACGTATTTCCTGGCAGCTTTCAAGTGAATGTTTTTGCAAGTATGAAAACAATCCCAGTTAACCGTCCTTAAATGTATGCTGGAAAACCACTTAACCTTGCTTCTTAGGCCGCTGGTTTATACTTCTTGCATAAACCAAGAATCTTAAACCGATGGATTTAAATGAGAGCTTTAAATACCATATAGTTAAACTTAAACACAGTATCAATGATAGTTATTCTTTATGGGTCACTTGAGATTTTATTATATTTAACTTAGGTGGCTAAATTCCTGCTGGCCTTTTTTTAACAACTGAAGCTTCATTTTCTGACCTTTAAAGGCTTTGCCTGTAAGATAGAGCCTTTTATGTAGATGCAGTGTAAAGGGTTTTTGGGTTTTTTCTTTATCCTTTATTTGCCGTTTTACAGATTTGATGTCGAAACTTGACAGATCCAGTTAAACACGAGCTTTTGTGCTGACACTAACATTTAACCGAGAACAATCTGGCACGATCTACAGCTAACTGCTTTTCCACCGATCTCAACAATAGACTGAACAAACAATTTCTCCTGCGAGTGTTTGTGGTTGGACGGGCGAGCCAGCTTTTAAATGTTTGTCTTGAGTCACTTGAGCAGATTATCTAGTTTGAGTTTATTTTGGGCAGAACAGTCCTTTAATTGTCTCCTTAACCCCACTTACACTAACACTTTATAAGCATGTTTCCACAAAATAAAGCGTCTCACAGGAGGTAATGAAAGAATAGGAACAAATCTAATGCACTGCTGTTTTAATGAATGCTAAACAGGCCAACGTAATACTCACGCTCATACTCTTAACTCAGTATGTGGTTGACTTTGAGCCAGTGGAAAGGTATGAGTGAGTAAATAAATAAATGCTTATAACCTTGTGTCTACTCACGGAAAAATACACACTCACACGTGCAAGAATGGCATGCTGTATGCAGGACGTTGTTTTCAGCTGTGGAGTGCAGTCACTGGGATCAGCCCTTATGAGGCTCCTGAGGACACTGGTATGCGGATGCCATAGATTAATCTCGCCCTAATTAACTGTCCCACGAGGGTAGAAAACACCCGCCTGTCCCTGATTTTCCTCTTGGGCTCCCAGGAGGCCGTCTTTCCTCTAAAAGACGGACAGTCTTGATGTGTGATTAAGTGTGACCTGCTCTGATCATGCTATGTTGGCCAAGCTTTCCCAGTAAGGGAGTGGATTTCTGTGAGACTGTATAAGAAATAGTTTAGATTGATGCTTTTACACCCTAGCTTAGATTCTGGCCCTCGGGCGCACTAACATTGTTTTGTCTTAGACATTTTCTGTCTTTGCAAACCCTCCTAACCATTTCATATTCGATCGTCTGTTCAGCCCATTGTCTTCAGGGATACACTCTGTTCCACAAGGCCTCTGTAGAACCTGTCTTTGTCTGCCTGATAAATGCCCTGAATGTGCGTACATACATTTCCACTCATCTGCCACACATTAAGAAGGCTTTCATATTATAGAATTATGTTAATTCATTCACATCAACCCACAACTGTCTGCTTCTTTTTATTTTTTTTTCCTGAATTCGACTGCCAGTGGGCCCCTTTAGCTGGAATGTGATCTGCATGACTTGTGGAAAGCTCTCACAGACATAGCTGCTAACTTTGATTGATTTATATGCATTACTGTGACAACTGGAGACAGAATAATCATTCCGAAGGCTGGAAATCTGATACAGCAGACATGTCAAAAAACCAAAAACTTGATACCAAACAAACTGCTGAGGAAAATTCACTGTAAATTGTAAATACATTAACAGGGAGTATTTTTAATGATATGATAGACTGAATGATAATATAGACTATATGTAAAGAAGATATATTACTGTAACTATTTTTAGACGGTAAAGAGAAGCTTTTTGTACTATCCAACATTTTACGCATTGACTTTGTGTAACATCAAGGTTCCTTGTAGGTAATTGCTTCCACCTTGAGCTTAGAGTGAAGCCTCTGAAAGACAATCCCAATGAAAGGAGGTCAATACGAGAATTCCTCTGCCTAACCTCAACGATAGTTTTAAATTACACTCTGTGATGCTGTGGCTTGAAATTAAAATCCGTCTTCCTGAGAAACTGCAATTCAGTGGGAGCGTTAAAGTAGCAATTTAAGTATTTAAAGCTCTGAGATTAAAGCAGATTCCTTGTACTTGTCAATTAATTAAGTGCAGTCTAAGTTCTTTGAACGGAAACAGCTTTGTTTTGCAAGTTTTCATTTATACCCTGGAGAACTTGAAGTCCATGGGGGTAAATTAGAGTTTAAAATACTTGGTATTTAAATCAGCTGATTTTAGAATTAAAAGAATAACAACATTTGTGAACCAAATGAAGATCAAAACCATGGTGTTTTGTTGCAAGTAGATGTTACTATGACTTAAAGCAGCAGACATGGATTATGCTTGCTTCCTGAGTAGCATAACAAGCTGCGTGTGTGAGGTAGAGTTATGGTTAATAGATTATGAAACACTTCACTGACAGCACAAGTGGAACAACATAATGATTTACTTGGAGTTGTTTTTCTGACACGGTGATGTGATTCATACACATCCAGCACTTGCTCTGCTTTTTTGCTCAGTTTTGTCTCAGACTCTGCCTCTTTAGCTTATAAAGGTAGGGGCAGGCAGTCCACATTGAGTGTGCCACCACCAAAATATTAAGTTTTGTGTCATGAAGCAAAACAATCACCTGAAAACTGCTAGAATGCTCCATAAAACAGAGGATAACTGCAGTCTTTAATGTTTTTGTGTTTAACCTTTTAAAATGAACAAAATTTCAGTTGGAGCTCTAATCGAATTTTAGAGAAAACTGATAACACACAGGCATGTTTTTTTTAGTTTACCTCTTTATTGTCGCAGCACACTCATAATTTGTACAATAGTACAACGAAATTGCGGTACTGTTGCACATTGGCGCTAAAAGAAGGCTAAGAAGTAATCACAATAAATAAATAACATCTATACAAAATAAAATATATACATAATGTGCCAAAAATAAATGAAACCTACTGAGAAATCACTCCATCTGCTCCCTGGTATGCTTGAATTTGGTAACCTAGGGAACCTCAGTTATCAAGAGATGAGATGTTTATTGTAGCAGCTTTTTAGGTCGCCAGCCTGCCTATCTCAGAATATTAATTTGTTTTTAACAGTTCCAAAACACAAAACAGTTCTAAACAACAATGGTCCCTCCACCATGCTTTATAGATAGGACAATTTTCTGTGTATATGTGTGCGTGTGTTATTATTTAGGGCCTTTTGTGATCACATTTGCAACCTGTGACGAAGTCATAGCATGTGTTATTTTCTTACTCGTCAACCCATTTTGTGATTCCCTGTGTGTGGATGGGAGTATTGTCATCCTGGAAAAGATGAAATGGGTGTGTTTCGTTTTTCCTTAAGGTTTTTTCCTTTAATTTGTCACCTGTCTTTATTTGGGCTGTCTGTTTTGTGAGCCAGTAGTTAGTTATGTTCAAAGTGCATAGGAATTTTTTGGTCCGTCTGAGACGGCCTCTCCTGGCCGGTACAAAGCCTCTGAGACGTGGCTGTTTTCCACACCCAGCCCAGCCTGCCATGGCTCCGTCTCTCTTTCCCACTTTTGAAGTTCTCTTCTCTTTTAGAGAGTATTTTAAAGGTAGCTCTCATCCCTACCCTTCTCACTGTGATAAATCCCCCCACCCCACTTACTCTGGTTCTCTCTCCCTTTTAATGCCCATTTTCCTTCTAAACTGCATCTCCATCTTTCTTTGTTTCTTTTTTCTTTTTCCTTTTTTTTTTTTTTTTTTTTTTTACTTTTTACAAGGGTCCCTACAGGCCTTGCTCTTGGCCTGGCTCCAGGACAGTTGCTTAGTAAATCACTCAGTCAGCAGAGCTTGTAAGAAAGCAGAGAATTCCACACGATCCTGAGCCTTTGATGCTTGCTCTTCACTCGCTCCGTCTTTTGCTTCTGATTCCTCCACTCGCTCACTCCCTCCGCAGCTCGTCTTCTCATTTATTTTACCTCGAGTGAAGATAGAACCAAAGCTTGAAAGACTCTAGACTCTGTTAAGTGACGGATAGGAGAAACATTTTGTGAGCTGGTCCCTTCTGTGGACGCGTATGCATGAGATGGGAATAGGGGTGGTCTGTCAGCCATGTGTTGGTCTTCCTTCTTTGTAGCAGCTTCAAGAAATGCTACCCGATCTGCGTTTTCCACCCAGTCTCTGTTGTAGGGAAAAAACAAAAAACAACAACAAAAAAAAACAACCAAGAGGATTAAATCCAGAAAAGTTGTGCCCCATTAAACTTTTTTTTTTTTTTTTTTGGCTGCTCTTCAGTAAAGCTGATTTTCACCTAGACTCATTATACCTCCAAAATAATTACGGGTGATCCACTGGTGCTTGAGGTAATTGGTGTGTAAAAGGAGAAGTGCCTAAATATAGAAGTATAATCTAAACTTTGTTTGCAGCTAGAACTGCATGGCTCCATCAGCTGGAGCCCCTCCTTTTCCTCCCATTTGGCCCATAGCTGCCCCCATATGGGAACACTTAAAGATCTCTCGGGTCATCGTGTGATGGCTCACAGGAAGGTGGTTGGTGCTGGTGGTTGTGGTGGGAGGGGAAGGCGACATCAACAATCCTAAACTCTACTTTTCTGCAGGTGGTGATGGCCCCACATGAACCTCCGGTGGTGTTTGTTGATAACTACATCAAGCTCCTGGCTGATGGCAATCCCGAGACCTTCCAGAAGATTCTGGATATGAAGGTCAGTTAGCTTGTCTCTGCCAGTGTGGATTTTCTCATCTAGCTTTCAACGATATCTCCCATAAGGCTGTGCTGCATAGGTTCATTTACCTGTCGTTGTTATCCTGCATCCTTTATTTATTTTTTTAAAATATATATTTGTGTGTGCTTTATTTATTTATTATTTTTATTTTGTGTGCGCAGGGCCTGAAGCGCAGCGAGCAGAGCAGCATGCTGGAGCTCTTCAGGCAAAGGCTACCCACTCCACCCTCGGGGGCAGACGGTGGGCCCTCTCTGTCCTTCAGTACCCCCACCCCTGAGCAGGAATCCTCACGTATCCGCAAACTAGAGAAGCTCATTAAGAAGAGGCTGTGAAATCGCATCTTGAAAAGCGTAGGCTGGCATGGCCTTCAACTTTGTTGCGGTTATTCATCGCAAAGACTCCATCATTGTGCTGCGTTCGGTCGTCGTGGAGAAGGAGGAAGAAGTTGACTGAGTTTTCTGACTGATGCCTACCCAAGCTGAGGGTGGATTATGAGGAAACTTCCTTAACTGTTTGATGTTGTTACACATGGCATGTACTTCTGTGGTTTTATTACACTAAAGCCTGAGTTTTGTAACATTACTTAATTGTTGCAGTTTTTTGTTGTTTTGCAGAATGTGGAGTTGTTGACTAAACTCTAATCAGAGAGCTTCTGGCTGCTTCTCTCGACTATTCCAGGAGGCCTGATCTTAATTAAAGCTGAAAATACTATACTTCAAGGATAACCGTGGGTTTTCTTTTTTTGCTCATCTGTTTTAATTCAGTGTGGGGTTGAAATCTGTGTGCCATTCATTAAAAGGGGGCGTGATCATAGGTGTTCTGATTGTTTTTGCGGTGTTTGTCCCGTGACCCAAACTGAACTTGTAGCTTCTTTAAGCAAACGGGATCTTTGGATTCCCTTCAGTTTTTAACACTTAGGTTGTCTTTGACCTTAATCGCACAAATGTGCAGTCATATTCTGTAAAGGTTAATCCTCTGTTAAAAATCATCTTTACTGATAGAAGGTAAAGGTTTTCTTTTAGTGAATGTGTGTCCATAAAAGTGCACAAATAGGTTTGTTTTTTGATCTCAAGGTCAAATATATTCCAAATTTGGCTTGCAGACACCAAAACCTTATCCGATGCCTTTTCCCTGGCTGTGTTTATGCATTTTGACATCAGTGTCTCCCAACTCCATAAGTCCTCATTGGCAAAATAGATGGCTGCATTTAGTGTGCACATTATTTTACATCTTGGGCCACATGCAGCCCTCTGTTATGCTACATTGGCCAGACTAGTAAAACTACATAAACGTGTAAAACTGGAGAACAAGTTTTTTTTAAAATGTGGACTTAATTAAAAAAAGAAAAAAAAACATTTTCTGTAAGTTAACTGATTTTTTTTTGTATCCATTACTTTTATTACTTTGGTGTAGTATGAATGGTCTTTAACAATAGGAAACGCTAGTCCTATGAAAATACAGTTTAAAAAAAAAAATCAAAATCTATATGCACTCCTTCACATTTTGGAAAATTGGGTTAGGAAAAAGTCTTTGCCATTCCTGTGCCCAGGCCTTATGTTTGATACTCCTGCATTAGTTTCTTCAGGTGCAAAATGCCACTGCTTTGAATTGCCTGTATTCCACGGGCAACAGTGCAAAACATAAAGTTTTTCCTTATGCTTCATAACATGGGCGTACACTACTTTTTTTTTCTCACTTGCGCGTTTTGAACAATACCAGGAAAACGCATCAACCTGATTTCGCCAGGTTGCAATTGAATGAGGATCTGGAAAAGTTCCCATGCCTGGCCCGGTCTCTTGTTGCTAATTATCTTCTGACCAATCAGCAGCCACTCAAGTGATTCGAAAGGCGTTTCCTTTCCTGTGTTCGTGGAGCTGAAAGCCCCCTTTGAAGGGGGAAGAAGTTTGAAGAGGACCCGCGGGCAGCAGGACAAGCTCAGTGTTTCTCAGAAACAAACCTGCTCAAGTCTCTCTGAATGTCTTCACCGTGGAGGTGGCATAAAGTGCTCGGCGTTTTTGCGATGTTAAGATAAAGAAGTCTGAAAGCTCGAGTTTCTGGCTTTGGAGTTGTGGAGGGAAGGAAACTGATTTACCGCCTGGTTGATGACTTTTCCAGCGTGCAGCCGTGAATGCTGTCCGGGAAGAGGTTAGCAGCTCACAGCGGGACTCTGTGACGGAATAATTAAGAAGAAGAAGAATACGGCGGACTGCACGCTGGAAGGAATCCTCTTTCGTAACCTGTCTCTTACTCGCTGGGATTTTGCAACTTTTACCTAGAAATGGTTGGCAGTTTGAACTTGCCAAATTTATGTGAAGGAGATCCTCTGGATATGAGTTGCAGGGCTGAGAGAGGACTTGATAGCCCGGACTCTGGCTTACCCCCTAGTCCGAGCCCCAGTGCCTGGCTGCTGCCTGTGTCCGCAGATAAAGCCGGTGGAGTGAGCTCTGTGTCCGAAGACGAAGGAAGGGGCTCCCTGGTACGTACCACCAGTGTGTCTCACTACATCCTGTGATCTAACCCATCAGTTTCCTGTCGGAGCAAAACAAATGGTCGTGAACTGCACCTGAAATCGGACTTCTTGCTCTTAAAAATGACTGTTTTACTTTTGACTGCATGTTGCTATTGCACAGCTATTGATTTGAGACATAACATAGAGGTTATTGAAGTTACTAGGCAACAGCCCTCTTTTAAGTAAAGAAGTAGGCCACTTCAGCACTGAACATACATTTGTTTTAAGTTATTTGTTTATATGCGTAAAAAACCAAAACGTTTTGTTTAAACCGCCTGTGGCTCTGAACTGGGCCAAAGTTCCCCTGTATCCACTGAGGGTCTGTTTCATGTTTTGCAGGTTCCAGCTTTACCTGCTGGATCTTTCCCACAGCTACACCCGCTGTCCTTTGGGGAAGGCATAGCACTTGATCCATTACCACCAAAGGAAATGAGGTGTGTTGACTTTGATGTGACAGCCCAAAAAGCATGTACAAGAGAAAAGTGGCACTGTTTTCTCACAAGTTAGCTTTGCTGTATTTTGTTTGACTAAAATCGCTGCATTCTCTCTTATCCATAGATACACCTCCTCAGTGCACTATGACTCAGACCGCCACTTCATCCAGAATGTCAACCTGGAGCCATGGGGCCAAAGCCTCGAACACTGCAGGCAGACCGTTATGGCTGTGTCCAACAGCACCTGGCGCCACTACGTGACACAGCTAGAGTTCCAGCCTCGCCATCGTCCCAAGCAGTTCAAGAGCACCACCATCATCTACCCCAAGAAAGCCAGCACCATCTATACCACAGAGCTGAGCTACAACTGTCACCGGCTGTCCAGGCGTTTCCTCTCCAGCGTAGAGCTGGATGCTGTGGCCAACAGAAAGTTACCTCAGTGAGAGTGGAATCACGGGGGGAGATGGCCGGGGACATGCTGTCATTCCCTCGGCCCCTAAATTGGTGCTTCCTTAAGGCTAGTTGCCACTGACCTGCTGTCTTGTCTTTTTTTAACACTTGTGTAGCCTGCTATCATTTTAAGAAGTGTGTTTATATAACATGTTACAGAGAACAAAGCAGGTAAGACATGGTTTGAGTAGATTAAATATTCAGACCATGTCAGGACATGTTTATATCCCTGCCAATGAATGAAGCTCTCCACTAGCATGGGTATTACTTTTGAATGCTTCAGGTTGTAGTTGGTTGAAAGGTTTCCAGAGGTGTAATGATACGTTGTTTTTATTAGCTGTAGAAACAATATGGACCCAAATGAGGGCAATGCATATTTGCTCTGAGCAAATTGTGTTGCATTAAGCTGGTCAAGCGTGTGAGTGGCTTCTTTAAAAATTATCTTTAAAGCGATGAGGCTGTAGCTAAAGACAGGAGCACCTTTTAACACTGCTGAGGATGTTCAAGGAGCAGAAGAGCAGTAAACACTTTTTTTTTTTTTTTTAATATATATGCTTAAAAAAAATATATCACTAACTTATCCACACTGTACAAAACGGCTGGTTTTGTTTTGTTTTTTTGTGCACAGCCAACAACTTAAGCTCTTTGCAAGCCTTGCCTCTAGCTACTGTTAAAGGCCGCACTTAATATTGTATGATGTAAATATTGATGGATTAAGGAAACTTCTCTATTCATAATCGTGTGTAAGCTTAAACTGAACAAGCAGGTAGTTTAGATGAATCACGAGTGTGGAGTTTACTGAAGTGGATACTATGTTGGTATACTTTACTAGCTTACTAGTCAAAGTAACAAGCTGCATTCCCCTGCTACAACTTTCCCTGTGACCTGTTTGGAGTTTGTATTTATCTTGTTGATATTTTGGATCTGACTTTTTTATTATCAGATGGTTAAATGAGTCTCTACACAAGTGTGGTGTGCTAAGGAGTATTTTTGTAATTTCTTTTTAAAATTTTAATTGGTGTATTGGTTGACTCTTCTTCTTTCCCCCCCCACATCAGTCAAATATTCAGTGCCAGTTTAAAATAAAGAGATTTGTTAAAAGAACAAGATGTATGTTTTATATGGAGTGAGAAAAGAATGACTGACCTCTAATTTTCATTGGTAAACTGTTTTGAACTATTTCATGGTCACAGACCAAATGCTAGTTAGTGTCTAACCTATTGTCCAGACAATGCCTTGTTAAATCTGAAGATCTAACTTAAGTAATCAGGATATACTGATGTGTGTTGTTTTTTTTTTTTTTGTTTTTGTTTTTGTTTTTAAGTCGACAGCATCAAAATATATTTTGATGTGGGGTGAATCGACCCTTTTAAGCCAGACTCTTTTTGGTTTTTGTATAATTGTGTTACTGTAATGCCCTCTTGTGGCCACAGAGGCAAAGTGCAATAATTTGGCTTTCATCAAAATTCTTCATGTTTAAAGTTTGTGCTCTGTTTATTAGCATTGTGAGCATTAGTTCGATATGTCTAAAGCATTGCTGGTGAGTTTCTTCAAAAAGTACTTTCACCTTTGGCAAGTCTGCCCTGATTAGAGGAGAGTATGAATGTTGCAGAAACCTCCTGCACCATAATTTCACTTTTCATTATTCATAAACCATGTGACCCAGAGACAGGCTGGCGACCAGTCCAGGATGTACCCGCCTCTCGCCCTCTGTTAGATGGGGTTGACGACCCTGATGAGGATAAATGGAAAAGAATGGGTCTGACCTAATAAGAAAAGGAACCATGAACTCCTGCTTAGAACTTCTTCCATATATTTTGCATCTAAGGAACCAGACTGTTGTTGTTTTCTTATTATTATTCTTGAGAATTAGTTCTTCAGGAAGTCCTAAAACACACACACATAATCAAACTAGCAGATGAACAGTATAAAAATAATGTTCTTAGGAAATATATATATATATATATACACACACACACACACACACACACAACAGAGAACTGAAACAGGACCTGAGAGATGCATCTACCCGTACAGTTTATCCATCTGCTGTTTGAGTCAATTGAGAGAGGACTGTCAAGAAGGAACTGCATTTCCGTCACTTGTGTTTGGGATCTTGTCAGAACTGATGGAATTATGAACATGTAAAAGCACCATAATATATTCATCCACTATGCAGTACCTTCTGGAAAGCATCTTAATGGCAACAGCTTTATTTTTCAGCATGTTAGTGATGCCAAACACTCTTCTGGTACAATAAATGCATACCTGCAATAGAACTGACTTTCAAGCTCATTAGTATGATACGAATTCTGCTTTTGCCTTATTATACTGTAATTCCACGCACGCACATTTTTCAATAATTCTATTTGCACTTATTTTCAATTTTCCTAACATAATGAAAAAGGTGTTTACTAAGCATTTGGGTGGAACTTTATTTTTAAAACATAAACATTCACAGACTGTGTTTTTTGTTATTTCTTTAGCGTAAACATCTTCATCTTTTCAAATTTCACCTATCAATCAGCAAGCTTCTATTCCAGCATTGCTCTTCAGTCTCGCGCTTTAGTCTTTTGAAGGCTGAAAAGCTAACTTCCCCCGCAGAACCTGAAGGTCGCATTGCGTGACGTAAAGGTGTGGTCGTGGCGTCGAACAACATTTTCTTTATTTTTCATGATTATTTATTTAAAGAAAATACACATTACACTCTGAAATAGCTATAGCGTATGTTTGGAGGTTATAATACAAAAACTAATAAATTAAAAAAGATTAAATACATAAGCATACATCTTGTTGCATGACGTAACAGTTCATAAGTCCCAAACACGCCCGCATTTTTTCCTCCCCTGTACCACTGAGTGGGCACATTTCCTTTGAGTCCATGTAGTCATACCTGCGTATCTCTGTTTAACAGAATGGCGTTTTACACTGTGAGGTGAGGTCTTCTTTTAGCCTTGAAGTAATACCATAGATGTCGGACGATAGTACATTTGAACAGCGAAAGGTTTCACGTGCATATTGATATAGTTAGCTCTTTACGCTACGTGGCTAACGTTTGGCCGCTTATGTGAAGAATGAAGACCGCTAACGGCAACACGACTGTCATGGACATGTTTGAAAAGGGAAAAGTACTGAAAATTTGTGCCCCAATGGTTCGATACTCAAAGTAAGTGAAAGCTGTCATTTATTTAACTGTAATTTACAATTCCGTTGCTTATGGATGGCTTCTGGTGAAACACGTGTACAGTTAATGATGCTCACTGTGCTAATGTTTATTTCCTTCAGGCTTGCTTTCAGGTCCTTGGTTAGAAAGTACAACTGCGATATCTGCTTCACTCCAATGATCGTTGCAGCTGACTTCTTGCGCTCAATCAAAGCCAGAGACAGTGAATTCACGACTAATGAACGTGAGTAACATTGTAATATGAGCTGGAATGAGCTACTAGGTTGATTTCTTGCACTTCAAACCTAGTTTCTTCAAAGAGAGATTTTCCCTGCGACAATATGTAAAATTTATTAATGTCAGTATTGTATGTATTGCTATTGTTGACATAATGATGGTTTACAACTCTTTGTTTATCTGCTCAGGTGACCGACCCCTGATAGTGCAGTTTGCTGCCCATGATGCTCAGAGTCTGGCTGATGCAGCCTGTGCAGTGGCACCTTTCTCAGATGGAGTTGACCTCAACTGCGGCTGCCCCCAGAGGTGCAGCTACTGATAGTTTAAACTAATGCTGTCACTTTTTATTATTTAAACAATGTGATTGTACGGAATAGCTTTTTCTTTGTTGATTCTTATTATTTACATTTTATTCCAGATAGTAACTAAAGAGTTACTGGGACCAGTAGTTAGGTACAAATCTTGTAAACCCAGTGTACTCAGAACGCTTCAGTATCTTTTTTTTTTGTGTGTTGTTTTCAGGTGGGCTATGTCAGCTGGGTATGGTGCATGCCTCATTAACAAGCCTGAACTTGTTAAAGACATGGTGAGACACGTCAGAAATCAAGTGGACAATCCAAACTACACAGCATCAATTAAAATAAGGTAAAAAAAAAACAAAACCCCACACATACCTTTGTTTCTTTTTGAAGAATTATGACCCCTTTATAATATATAACTTTATAACTGTACCTGTCAGTGATGTTTGTGAACGACACTGTGTAGGCACAGTATGGAGTAAATGGAAGAGCGGCTGGAGAGGTGGAGGTATGCACTGGACAGAAGAGGAATTAAAGTGAATAAAAGTGAGGCAGAATACATGTTTGTGAATGAGAAGGAGACAGGTGGAATCCGGTCGTTAAGTGATGACGCGACAAATCCTACTTCCGGGCCTAAAGTAGTCTGCGTATAATATGGCTTTTGTGTTGTTAACATGTTTAATGTTTTGTATTTTTATCTATTTAATCTCAAAAAACTCCTAAAACAGTCAGTGATCACTGTTGACCTCCCTCGGCTTTTATTACCGCTAATCATTTATGTAAGCTCAGTTTTTAAAACCTTAGGATGTAACTACAGCCCAGCCCATGCAGCAGTATATAAATGACTAACCTCGTATTGTGGATGGATTATCTCAGTTGTTCTCCTGGCTGAAGTTTGGTCCTTTTACAGCATCCTGCCATGCGATTGCATTTGTTCCTGACCACCGAGAACACTCACGTTAACTTTCATCGAGTGGAAAACCAGTTAGCTTGTTTATATTATGCTAACATAGCTGTGTCGCTAGCGGTCACGTAGCACATCATTATATACCAGCTAGTCAAACTTCAGTAACCTTACAAACATCACTGCTGTTTAGTTTTCTGTCTTCATTTATGTTGGAAGTGATAACAGAGCTGTACGTTTTAATTTGTTTCCAAAACCCCGCAGTCAGGACATGCTATATTGCATTTAGATAGAAGCTAGCAAGCTAACTTCCTGCTAACTTCTAACTCCTTTAAATGTCATAAATTCCATTTTCATGGATGCCTGGATGTTAAACTCAGTTATTACACATGGTAGGGCTGAATGCTGATCATTTTATTAAAGATGAAAGACTTTAGACAGTTTTTCAACTCTCAGTAATGCCATAGTGATCGTTTGATATATGGACCTGCAGCGGAGTTTAGGCCCAGACACGGCTAGTGACGTCAGACTTAACGACCGGATGGTGAACATTCAAGATGTAGAGGGAGTGAAGGTAGATGAGTTTAAATATCTGGGGTCAATCATCTAGAGCAATGGACAGTGCATAAGAGAGGTGAAGAAGAGAGTGCAGGCAGGGTGGAGAGGGTGGAGACGAGTGTCAGGGGTGATTTGTGGAAGGATAGCAGCAAGAGGGAAAGGGAAGATTTGCAAGATGGTAGTGAGACCTGCTATGGTTTGGAGAGTGTGGCACTAACAAAAAGGCAGTAACCGGAGCTGAAGTTGGTTGAGCTAAAGATGTTCAGATTTTCATTGGGAGTGACCTGGGTGGACAGCAATAAAAACGAGTACCTCACAGGGACAGCTTTGGTTGAGCAGTTTGGAGGAAAACTTAGAGGGGCAAAGTTGAGATGGTTTGGACATGAGCAGAGGAGGGCTAGTGGAAGGATGTTGAATATGAAGCTGCCAGTTAGGGGGAAAAGAGGAAGAGCACCATGAATGTGGTGAAGGAGGATATGCAGAGGGTTGGTGTGACAGAAGAGGATGCTAGAAACTGAGTGAGATGGAGAAAGATGGTCTGCCCTGGTAACTCTAAAGGGAGCAACCGAAGGAAGATTATTTAAAACAATACTAGTTATGATTATGATACTACTTATTATTGGTATATTAATACCATTACTGTTATCTTTCACAGAATTCACAAGGACCTAAGGCAGACAGTGGATCTATGTCAAAAGGCTGAATCAGCCGGTGTGTCATGGATAACAGTCCATGGTCGTACAACAGAAGAACGCCACCAACCCGTCCATTACGATGCTATAAAGGCAATTAAAGACAGTGTTTCTGTCCCTGTCATTGCCAACGGCGACATAAAGTATCTCCGGGATGTGGAGTTGACCCACGAGCTCACTGGTGTTGATGGTATGTTTGTTTTCAGCAACATTGTAACAAATATACTTCTAACTGTGGCAGTTTTCTTTCTATTTGGCTCATGTTTTTTTCTTATCTTTTTTATTAGGTGTCATGGCTGCACGTGGGTTACTTGCTAACCCTGCCATGTTTGCTGGCTATGAGGACACTCCTTTGCAGTGTATATGGGACTGGGTGGACATATCTGTTGAACAGGGCACTCCGTTCACATGCTTCCACCATCATCTTATCTACATGCTGGAGAGGGTTAGCTCGCAGCCGGAGAGAAAAGTGTTCAATTCTCTGTCCAGTACTTCAGCTGTAATAGATTACCTCCAGAATACATATGGATCAGTACATGATCTCAGGACATGACCACATTGAAAATTAACGGTGTGACTTTAGTTTTTATTGTTATTGTTTTTATGCTCAATAAATTTTTTTAATCTATAGCTGTGCAATTTCTGTCTCTGTTGCTTTCTTTTTTTCTGCAAGTGTGCAATAGTAGGTTATTAAACAGAATATAGAATAATCGTGGTGATTGACGAAGAGTGCATCTCTGTACATGCGTAGTTTGTTTTTGTTTGTCATGTTTAGGTAAAGCATTACTGAGATGCAATATTTCTATTGGCTTCAGGGTTTTAAAAGAAAAAGATATTTCAGTGTTCTGAGAGTGGATAATCAATATGAAGTGTAAGAAATTTATTTCGTTATTTCCTGAAGGAAAAGGAAGGAAAAAAACGGCTTCAAGTAATTAATTATTTGCCTTCAACGTAAATGTCACAATCTTCCCTATAAAGAAAATCTTCAATGTCATGAAATGAAAGGGGTGTTCAAACAGCACTACAGTTTAAAAATGAATAGCAATAACTGTGGAAAATAATTGTACGTAGGACGGACCGCATTTATATTGTTAGATTAAAAATGTGATAGCGCCACAGCTTTTATTTCGAAAAACTGCAACGGAAGCTATTTTTTCAGAAGAAGCGGTAGGAGGACTCGCTGATGCAGGAAGACAAACTTTGCCCTGTTTGATTTCAGAAGCTAACTAGTAAGTATCTCAGTTGCTGCTTTTACGGTATTTTGGAAGTTTCATATATGTCTACTTGGAATCTAGCATACCGTGTTATAGCAGGCCTTATAATAGTCTTAAATAGTTTTAAAAAATGTATGTTTCTATATCGCCTGCGTTAGTTGCATGTTAGCGTTAGCTAATGTGTTAATGCAAGCTTGATACTGAACGCTGGCTAAAGATGGAAGAGTGAAATCGCTGAAAGTACCTAGCCGTTAAACATATAAACGAGCACTTTATTTGCACGTATTTGTTGCGGTGATGCTGTGAAACCAGGTTACAGTAACAGCGGTTTGACAGTTCACCCCAAGCCTCTGCGAGCTTCCGTTAAGGTGAATAGACCGGGTTCGAGATTATCGCAGTCTTTTTCAACGGTAGTGTTATTACTGAGAAATGGCCACGTACGATAGGTAGCTTACCTTCTCTGTACCTGAAAGTTTGTTGAGGGAGGCTGGTGAGACCAATTCCTTTCCCTTTTCTTCTTTTCTGTTAGGTTTCCGGTCTTTTGGTTGGTTTAGCTTTAGAAGCCATCAGCAAAGATGACGTTGCAGTGGACTGCCGTGGCTCTCTTTCTCTATGTGGAAATTGGCGTCATTGTCATCCTCTGTTTACCCTTTATCTCTGCCAGGAGGTAAGTATAACTATCACTCTGTTCTCAAGTTGAATATGGTTTTGCACTCAGGTCTCTGTTGACAAAGGAGACCCTTTCTTCTTCTTTTGGTAGCTGAGTTTTGGGGTACTCACAGTGGATCCATCTCATCCTATCTCTTCTGTCAAACCAACCCAGCTGTCCTCCTTCACTACATTCACGGATCTCTTCTGTGGTCTTCCTCTTTTCCTTCTCATGTTGAGTAGCTCAACATCTTTTGTCCAGTATATCCACTATCCCTGTGCACATGCCCAAACCATCTCAACCTTGCCTCTCTAAACTGCTCAACCTAAGATGTCCCTCTGATGTATGCATTTCTAATCTTGTCTGTTCTGATAACTCTCAAATTTAAATCTGCCAACATCTTTAACTCACACATCATAGCAGGTCTCTCTGAACATTTCCTTTCACCTTTGCTGACATCCTTCTGTCACAAATTACCCCTGAAACTCATTTACACCCCCTCCACCCTGCCTGAACTCATTTCTTCATCTGTATTGTGCACTTTGTGGTACTTTGGATTGCTGAAAAAGGTACTAACTAAACACTAAATAATGACGACATTGTGTATATGTGTCAGATTTGTCTCACCACTGGCAGCAAAGTGTGGTGTTTGTTTCTGCGTCAAATATACTGTCAGCTGTAGTAATCCTGTAAGAAATGTTATGTTGTGCACCATAGTGATGTGACTTCAAATGTTTGTGCAGATGGCAGAGCATTTTCCAACTGAGGATCTGGAGTTGGATGTCGAGATTCTGGAATAAAGTGTTTCTCACCATGATCATAATACTCATTGTTCTCTTCCTCGGTAATCAAACAGTCATCCCTGTCTGTATTTTTAATGCTACTTTTGGACTTATGGCTGATTTCTTTTTCTTTTTGTCTGATTAAAAAAAATTAAAAAATCTTGTGACGATCATACAAGTTAAAACTCAAATCTCTGTATAGTAACTCATCTGTCTGTCTTATTGTTTTGTGGTTTTTAAAGATGCTGTCCGTGAAGTGAGAAAGTATTCATCTAAAGAGCACGGCGCCGATGCCAAGCTGCAACCAAATATGTTCGACCACTTGCACATGAAGCTTTTTAGAGCCCAGAGGAATCTGTACATCTCTGGTTTTGCCGTCTTCCTGTGGCTGTGAGTCTGTGCTCTAATACAACACCTGGACTTTGAACCTGGCTTTCCTCTAACCTTTGTGTGTTTTTGCAGCGTTATGAAGCGACTGATCACTCTGATTAATCAGCTAGCGTCAGCGTCTGGGACTACAGCTGCTCTTCAAGCACAGGCTGAGAATGCTAACCAGACTGCTGAGAAATACATGAAAGACAATGAACTGTTGAAACAGGTAATGGCACAAAGATCTGTTATTTGTAATCAATAACCCACTTTGAACTGCATGTGGGAAAACTCATATTGGTCAGGGAATAAGTTACACAGTTATTGAATGATAAAACAGAATTTCAAAGTCCAGATTTTAATAGCACATATTAGCTTGTTGCTTACATAATCTAAAGCTATATTAACAGAGTACCCAGTTGATTGTAATCATATAAAGATGAATTAAAATGAAAGCTACCCAACTCAGCTTTAACCTTTAATCCACATCCAGAGCATATTTAATGTTTATAGCCTGCTCAATGGTTTGACTGTTCAGTTTGTATGCCTGGAATATGCATAGTGTTTTTCACTGGAGTTACTGGGATAACTATATTTGACTGAAGATTTGAATATATGTATTTTTATGTTATCAGACTCTGATGGAAGGGCGGGGTGATAGGGCTACTGCTGAGGGCATGGACCTGCTAAGGAAGGAAGTGGAGAAACTGAAAGAAGAACTGAAGACTTCTGGAGACGGTTAATATCTGTGTATATTTCAGTCCTCTACACCTTCCCTGGAAACAAATGTAGCTTTTAAAACTTGTCAGTTTCTGTAGACAAAGACATGGGGGGTGGGGATTCCTTGTTCTCATGTGTCATTGTTTTCCTCTCCAGGTCTGAAGAAGTCCCAGTCAGAGGCAGATGTAATGAAGAAACAGATGGAGGGCCTCGCCAGGGAGTATGACAGGCTGTTGAAAGAACACCAGGAGCTCCAGGTAATGCTGAGCTCTGAACACAGCAGGGTGATGATTTGCTGGGTCGTTCACTAGCTAGATGTAACAATTCAAAGTGACATTCAAGACAATTAACATCAGGCAGGCAGCCTCGGATCAGCAGTGTGGTTCCTCCATATTTCGTGATCAAAGAAGCCATCAATTTATCATTTAAGCTTAGGCCTCGAGTATGTTTTGAAACATTTAAAGCACAAATTACTAGTGAAAGACTGCAAATTCTGTTCACTTTCAGGTTTTCATCCATTTCTTTAACAACTAACTGACACTTTGAACCTTTATGGAGTGTGGACTTGTATAATACAGTATACTATTTTAACTGATATTTTCATTTTCTCTCCTTTCAGAATCTGCAAGACAGTGGAAATAAAAAGGAAGATTAGATGAAAAGTTAAAGGTTAAAGTGTTTACTTAGCTCAGTCACAGACAATTGCACCACATGCTTTACCATCTGTAACACCGTGTGTCGTAGTATTTAATTACAAATTAAAGACCGGCTCATCTGAGGAACATGCTTTCGGCTGGTAGCAGCAATGGTTTCAAAAGACTTAAACCTTTATTAGAGCACGAGACTGGCTTAAATGGAATGAGTAATATCTGTTTCTGCCTGATGCAGCCTGACTAAGAGGATTTTCTTTTTCAAGGGTGCGCTATCGGGCAGATTAATTGTGCAAAGCAATTGGAGTTCAGTTAGTAAGTGACTCAGGACTGATCACAGAGCACTTAATATATCAAATATCAAACAAAATGAGTGTTTTCTGTCTCATTTGTTTTTGCCACTTTGCACAAGATATGGGGAAAGTTGAGGCGATCTATAAATGTGGTAAATGGTTGCAAAAGTATTTTTATGCTAAAGGTTTTCTCTTGGTTTTGTGCAGCCACTTGCAGCTTAACTTTAGTATGCAAATACAGACTGCATGTACAGTTGCACTGAGATAAATGAGCTTCACTTTTGTTTTGCGGTATTTCAGCCGATGTGCCAGATGTTTTTACCTGTACAGCTATAATGGATGACAGTAGTTAGAGGTTTTAGCCAGTATCTTTTTGTTTTTGTGTCTGTGTTTAGTTTTTTTCCCTTTAATTTGAAGTTGTAAAAAGATCTGGCACATAAAGTAAAACTCAAAAGTCATAGTTAGGTTTTTGTCTGGATGTTCTTCACATGCTCAATTTTGTGTTAAGGTGCACAGTTTGCTGGGATTCATATTTTATGTCACAAAAAAAGATTGTCTTTGTTTTTTTTTTAATATATATTTTTTGTATATCTTTTAATTATCCAAACAAAACAAATCCATGTCACTGTGAAACAGGACCTGCGATTGTCATCACCACATATTTAAATGTTTGCTTTTTATTAGTGATTTACCATTGTTCATTTTCCCGGTAATATAAATACATGTTCATGTTGCGCTCTGCTGTTTGGACGTAAAAATCAGATTTAAGTGCCTTTCCAGTGGACGTAGAAAGCTTTAATAAAGGTTATTTTTTCCTGCACTTTGTTTTGAATTCTTAACACAAACTCTGTTAATCATTTATCTGAATTTCAGGAGCAGGACCACACTTCCCTTCTGGTCCGTGTGCCTCCTGCACTACAACCATTTTTTTCTTTTTTCATTTTCTCAGCTAATGAAACAAATCACAAAAAAAACATAATGTGATTGGGTATTAAAATTCTTTATTTTAATATTTCATTTAAGATATTTCTTGAAATTTTACAAAAATAATCCAAGAAAATTATTTACATTCTGATTTCTTTAATGCAAGTAAATGCCTTACATTATTGAGATAATGACTTTCTTTCTCTACACCGTTCTGAGTTTGTCAGCCTGAAACTGAACCTGAAGATGACACAGTCACCTCATGCTGCAACTTACCCAAATAGTACGTGTGTTGTGGGTCCACGGCTCCTTTGAAAAACGTAAATTCATGACCTTGAAATAAAACTTGTGACTGCAAAATTAAATTGAATGCCTTTTTTGAGTCACACTGAACATTCTGTTACTGGAGCAATATCACTTCACCCTGATATCTAAAAAAAAATGGGACTAACTAAATCTGATTTGGCACTTGAGTGGAAAGTTACAGGAAACTTCAGAATATTCCTAACAGCAGTGCAATGCAAGAAACCTTCCATCAATCCACACGCTGTTTTTAAAGTTTAACATGTTTTTAAAACCCAATTTTGCCAAATTTCGTCTATCCACAAATCAAGCAAATACTTTGTTAAGGTCCCCTAAGCTACCAAACCAGAAGCCATATTTAGATTACAAGTTCTCATCAGCGATGAGTTGCTGATAGCCCACAGCAGAACAGCAATACAAAAGCTACATGGTAAATAGTGTTCATTTTCAATAGAGTTTATGCTACTATAAATATTATCTATAAATATTATAAACTATGAAACCAGCATATTACTTAAAACGCACAGCTCCCGTTGAAAGTGACAAATACCACAACATGTGATGTTGAGGCAAGTGTTTGTCACTTGTAATAACAGGACAGATGATGCTTTTTATCATGAAAATATACAATCACATAGGGACATATGTGTATAAATATATATTTGTATTTATTTTATTTGTGTGTGTGTGTTGGGGGGTGGCAGGGGGGAGGGGTTTGCATTATCAATACTTCTGAATACACTTTAGTGTCAGTGGTAGGATGTACCCTAAGCTTTATCATTTCTGTCTGATCCACTTACTGCTGTTGGAACTGTCCGAAGAAAATAATACTCCGGGAAAGTGTGTCTGTATTAAAAAGTCTGTCAAATCCTTTACCACGTTTTGAATTTTAAACTGGGCAAATTTAGTCTTTCTGTTGATGTACATATAAAGGGCGTCTGGTATTGCACAAATGGGTGGTCGAAGGAAACTGTTTTCTGAATCAAAGAGATTGCATTAAAGAAAAGTGTTGCAATGAGTCTCAATAATCGGTACTCGACTTTCAACCATATCAATACTTTGGGCATGAATTTGAATGCATTCCAGAGATCACGACTTCATCAGTCATTGCAAAGCATCACATCAGAGCAGCTAGTGTACCCTCAGATAATTTCATCAGATCCCTGAACAGAGCTCTAGTTAAGCAGTCAGATATCTGATCATTTGCTCTCAATGGAAGGAAATGCTAAACAAAAAAAGTCCAGGATTTCAGTGACAGACTGGGATAAAAAGAGTTCTTTAAAAAAAAAAAAAAGTTGTATAAAATTTAAAAAATGCTACATACTCGATTTATACAACTGAGAAATCACTGTCAGAATTTACAAAAATGGGGTTAATGTTTAAGAGAAGAAAGGGGAGATAAAATTGTGACATTGGCATAAAGACACACATAAAGAATACAAAGGTAGAAACACCAACCAGTGAAACGCATGACGATGGAAACAGAACTTTTACATATCAGCAACAACAATCACACACAGTGTTTTCTTCTTCTTCTCCTTTTTTTTTTTACAGTAAGTACTTTATCAGTGTTGCAACAATACAATCTCTGCCTTTTCCAAGGCACAACAACGGTTATTTAATACCAGAGCCTGGGGAGCTCAACTGAGAAGTTTAAGATGCAAATTTGATCTGATACCAGCTATTAACAGCTTTAGTCAGTTGTGTGTGTGAAACTAAAACATTTGCACCACTCAGAGGTAGGTGTCATGGCTCTAGAGTTGGAAAAAAGCAGAGCTGTTTGCTGAAGCAGATTTCACTAAAATACAATTCCCATTTCTAGTGATTATGAATATCAACGGACCCAAAGTTCACATCCAGAAAGCACAAAAACAACAAACTGCTATACACTCATAACTTTGGGCTTTAAGTAAAAAGCAAAAATGAATAGTTTTTTCCTAAACGAATAAAGATCCGATGATCTGAAATTTAAAAGTAAAATGAAATTGTTTTTTAAAGATCTCTGAAACACATATTAAGAGGTAACAGTTGAGTGAATGAGGCACATACCGAAACATCATATCAATATCCTCCAAGTGTTACTGAAACGAGCAATTCTACAACTCATTTAAAGGAGAAAAAAATATCTCAGGTCTATAAAGGCCAGATTTTTCTTTTTAGGACATATCAGTTTGCTGTTGTGCCTCTGGTTTATAAGGCCACTTTACCTCTTCGGTTCTGTAACACTACTGTCAGCTGGAATGACTTTGAAAGAAGGATCTTAAAGAGGCAGCTTTTGAAATGCTGGTGTTTAAAATAGTACTGTTTTGCAGTAGTCTGTACAAGTCACATTTCCTAACTGATATTTTTCTTCAACTCAAAAATATCGTATGTTTGTATTTTTTTTCATGTACATGAAAAAAAATGTACATGTACAGCATGTACATTCAAGAAATATTTCAGTCATATCAAATTTCTGTCAGATTTACAAAGCCTTTACACATCCAGCAGTAGAAATATAGAATTTCTGTTTTACATGAGATGACTGGACAACAAGTGATTCCCTGCAAATCTTGTTTTCATGTGAGCGAGCGTGCATGTGTGCAGTGGCGCTCTGGACATACTGTGGGTATATATGCGGCCATCAGCTCTGCTGGCTCTGTCAAAGTCGTGTCTGCCTATCTGTGCTGTTCTCTGATGGGTGGTGTGGCTGGTCAGAATTAGAAATAACCAACTCTTCCTTCCTGAGCACCTCCAGTTCGGTTCCACCGTTCCTCAGAGCTCCGTGGATGGCGCTTCGTTCCTCCTCCTTCAGCTGTCGACTGAGCAGGATGAAGCCCGGGATGCAAATAATAAAGGAGATAGTCCGTAGGCTCAGAGTCAGGCCCAGGTATGCTATTCTGAGAGGCACGAAAAAGATTGATTTGATGAAAATTAGCAAAATTTGGCAAGACATCAGACAAGAGTTGGTGATTAATTAATGCTGCAATAGATTCCCTATGTTGAGATGTACCAGAAAATTTAGCTAGGGTAATTAGATAATATTTATTAATGTTTAATAATCATAATTTGGAAGCTATAAACAGGAATTATAATGTCTCACGTATAGCTTCCAGGGGTCACAGAAAAACTAGAAAACAAGAAGTAGGGTAGGCAAGAGGTTACTGCCAATTCAGTTCAAATTCAATTAAAGTATTTCCAGTTAAGCATCAGCAAATAAATGAGATTAGGTCTGGTCTACAGAAGGTCACACTTAAGGCTGCATTGTGAATTGAATGTTTGGACTAATTAAAAAAAGGGATTCACAAAAGACTGAATAGTACATGTGTAAGTACAACCTGTAGGCAGTGGTGTTGTAGATTCGACAGGCTCCTATGCCCCCACACCTTTTCTGACCCCATTTTAGACATGTAGTGTCAATGATGGCTCCAAAGTAAATGGGTGCTGGGATCCCTGCTGTGAGACAAAGGAAACAAAGTCTTTTCACAGTCACGTCTCCTAAAATTAAAACAACAGGTAACAGCGAACGCTATTTTGAAAAATCTGAACAAACATTTTATGACTAAACTTGGACAAACAAAGCAAAGGTTTTCAGGAAGAGTTAAACCAAGATCAAATCCCAGAACATTCCCGACTACCGAACAAGTCTTACCAAGGGTCCGTGTTGCCAGTGCGTGGAAACCCAGGGCCAAAGATTTCAGCTGTGGTTTGATGCACCTGCATAAAAAAAAAAAAAAAAAAAATAGAATATGGTTACTATCATTTAAATCAGTTTCTATTGTTACTGGACAAAAAAAAAGCCTATTAGGTAACATCAGAAGTAATGCCACTGTTACTCAAGCCAGTGTACATGTAAATACAAAATGTAAACCATAGCTGTTCCACTTAAACAACAAAATATATGACATTTGATAAAACTGTTAAGAGGAACTTTTACCATTCCTATGGAAACTAAACCGGCTTTCTGATCTCTGAAAATGAACAGAGGAATAATAAGATGACTATTCACGCACAGCGCAAAGTCACTACATTCCTGCCAGGCCACTGGAATCCAACAGGATCAGCTGACATGGCTTTAAGAGGTCCTACGTTTGTGTGTTAAGTGTGTGCTTATGTGCTCGCATATAGGAGGGTGTAATTCCCTTAGTACAAATGTCTTTACTTGAAAAACACACCCGAGTTGGATTTATAGGGAGAACAAAGCAGAAAATAAATGATTAGCACACGCATGTATGGAATATCTCACAGCATGTCACTGTAAAGTCCACAGTTAACCACCAGAGGCTGCTGCGTGGCAGAAAATTTGAAGCCTGGTTGACGACACATGATTTTGGGTTTGTATACCACCTATACCTCTGGTAAAATCCTGAAGATGTGCGAGATGTTTCTGTACAACATTGATGCTGTTTTTGTGTACACAAATAAGACTGGTTGTGTCAGTGTATTGGATCCAGGAGTGGAAATGCTTCTATGATAAGACTTAGAAGATTACTTGTATCATCAAGCGGGCTCTGCGAGTGAACGGCCCTACAGCTATCCCACAGGCATGTGAACAACTTTCAGGAAAGACTGAACACAGAACAGCCTAAAATGGATTTTTTGCTTCAGCTGGCAGGATTAACTATATAACAGGTACAAGGGAGCTGCTATAAAGCGTAGTCTTGGATTATTACATTTATTTTACTATTATATGTCTACTTGACACTCAAGAGTTATTGTCATAAATCAAATAAATTAGTTTATTAGCCACAGGTCAGCTAGTCAAAATGTTCACCTGTCACTTTCTGGGCTCACAAAGTTTAAAGCAGTAAGCATTTCGTATACTACGACCCTCAGCACTGTTTTTAGCCAGTCATCGTTCAGTTTAGGTAACTTAGTATTCAGCTGCAGCTGCAACACTGATCGTTGGGGTTTGTAAAGTCTCTCTATACCTGCTGCTGAGCTAAACAAATTCTTCATTGTTATTGAATTTAACCGTGAGTAATGTGATTGTGGAAACTGACACTGGTAATTACCAGTGTCAGTTTCAAGGAGGATATCATAGTTTTCAATAACAGGCATGATACGTGTGCTTCCACACATTGAGATCAGACATGTCAACAAGGTAACAGTATCTGCTTTAGACTTTCCAGTGTCACTGAAATCATTTGTGACTAGCAGAGCAAAGATTTGCCCTCACCGTCATTCTCAACTAGCCACTGGAACAAATATTGGGTTTTATTAAATATTCATTTGACAAAGTCCCTTTTTTATAAGTTTGGCAGACAAACAAATCCACAAACAAGTATGCAGCCACTGCTAATAACAGGAAGTTTATAAAAGGCTTTATGAAAACAAGCTCCAAAGTTTGCAGTAGTGAAACAAGCAGGTATGAAATTGTGTAAAAGTCAATGGTAACTACAACAAATGACATTAAACATTTAGGACTGACTCAACTACTACAGTAGTAGTAGTACAGTACAGGGCTTGTTCTAAAGAGTCCAAATTATATGATATGCCCTTCATATGCAAAGCATGCACATGCAACAGGTACAGCATTAGGTCTTTTCAGATGGACTGTGTGGGCATCTCTGTGTATCTTATTTTACCAAGCCCCATCTATAGTCTAACTCAGGGATGTCAAACATAAGGCAAGGCGGCCTGGCAAAGACTCTGATCCAGTCCATTGGATTTGGAAAATGTGCATGATGACATAGATTTTGGACTTTTTCTATCAGTCCAAACACTCCCACATGGATGTTCACAATACAAAGTAATTCAATACTAGCTTTCTGTAATTTAGGCTTTGTTTTTGCAGAAGCGTGTCATTGTCACTGTGTGATTTGCTCATGAATGTGCTTTGTCAACATATTATTTTTATTATCTCTTCATATGAGAAAACAAAAACTGCAGTAATGACCTATATTAATTATTAGAGATCACCGAAATCTACTGATAGTTCGTTATCAATTAGAAAACAGATTTTTTAAATGTTGATTTATATGTTTATTTATATTGGCCGCAGACTCATGCTGCATCAGAGATGGCTGCAGGAAGTCTGTGCTCAAAGTCACAAGGCACAACTCTGTGTACATGCTGATTAATTAGTATAACAACATTTTATTAAATCTGAATTGGTTCAAGATGTTAGTATTTAGGTGTTTCTGTGTGCGGCAATGGAAAAATGTTCATCGTGACCAAAGTTTTTTTGTCTTTGCTTTTTCGACCTCTGTTTGTCTGCATGCCAGGCAGGGCACAGCCTCAACAAGCCACACTTTCGAGCAAAATACTGGCAAGGAAATGTTGGCTGTCCTTTGAGTGAACCTCCCAATTGTCCACTGTTATCCCAAACCCAGGTGTGTGGGGATTTCAAGGTAAGGAAAATACTAAACAGTACAAGAAATGCTTGTTGTACCACCTTAAATAGACGGTTCTAAAAGTTTGAAATTGAGGCTTGATATAAATGCTAATACGATTACAGGGATAATGTAGTTATTTCAGATCCCTTTCTCATAATCTGACCTGATAAGAAGCATGTATCCTGGTGTCCCCCCAAGAGAGATGATAAAGGAAGTGATGACAGAGAGAGCCAGGAAGTACGGGAACATCCTGTCACAGTCGTCCTTTTGAGGGCAGTGACCTGTACTGGCCGTAAAGTTACCAGCCACACCGACACAGGAACAGTTAGAGAAGACCTGGAGAGACACGCATATTCCATACATATGACCATATAGCTAGACACAGAAAACTACAAACAAATTAACAGAAAAAACCAGTGTGCGTGTGTGTGCCCAACACCTTACTGAGATAGAGGGAGTTCAGAGAGGGTTTTCCTTTATTTTGTCACTAGCCTGTATACATAGAATTGCATACTAAATTTATATACAAATCAAAAGATGATAGTAGTTTTTAATGTCTTTTTTATAGGAAAAGTGCAGAAAGATTTTGCAAAACATGAGGTGCAAAAACAATGTCGCTGTATAAAAATACAATAAATAGTGAGAATTACCATTCAGACATACTGGCATAGGTTACGTTGAATGGAAAAAGTGATACACGGCATGTTATTTCTCAAATACAACCCCTGGGACAATAACAGTGCTATGTGCATAAATGTGGACACTGTTCAAGTCAATATTCAGTTATTGATTTGGGATGCTGCACAACTCTGTCCATGTTTTTTAGATGCTGACTTTTGGCTTCCTTATGCTGACTTCCAGTAGAACAGATTTTAACATTTTATTACTTGTTTTTAAGTCACTAAATGGACTTTAGCATCCTCTTACCTTTCTGGACTTTGAACTATTCCTATTCTAACTATTCCTAATAGATCTTTAAAGTCAGCTGATTTGACTAAAACACAGAGGAGGCCAGGCCTTTGCTGTAGTCAAACCTAAACTTTGGAAAAATTAGCCTCTTCAAATTAGCACCTCTACAACCCTTGAGATGTTTAAAACTCCCTTAAAGACACGCCTTTACTCCCTAGTGTTTAAATTTGACTGAGTTTTGATGCGTTTCTTTTCTTTTTGTTTCTTGCTTTTCTTGTTATTTCTCTATTTCCCTGCTGTTTTATTCTATTTAGCTGTAAAGCACTTTGGCCAACCTGTGTTGTTTTAAAATGTGCTAATAAATAAATTAACTTGACTTAACTAACTTGTCCCAATGTTTTTACACCATAAGACAGTTTTAAGCCGTTTAGTAAATCTAGCATTAAACTCCCTCATTTTGAATTTAGCTGGTTAAAAAAAACTCACTTACTGATTAACAGAAAACTTCAAACCAGTACAAAAAAGCACAAGCCTTTAGTCAATCAAACTTTCTTTAAATAAAGACAATCATATACGAGTCTTCATAGTTTACTTTTACATGGCAGTCATATCTTTACAGGCAAATAATACCCAGGAAGTAAGCAACCAAATGAATGTAAAACATTGTGTACAGCGATTTAGAGAGGCTGCCTCCACTGTGTAAGGAACTCCCTGGCCTAAACTAAGTGGACTATTTCCTGCTGTGTGCTACATGTTAGAAAAAGGAACAGTGGAAAATATCCAAATCTAATTCTCATGAAACTCCCCAAGGTTCATGTGTGAAAACAGCTTGAAAGCACTGGCTGTGTGGGCTTCCCTTAAAGGCCCTCAGTCACATGCTTGCTCCCTAAAACAGCACTTAGTCAGAATACCCTTTCTTGATATCTGCACTAATCAATAAATAACAATTAAAGCAGACTTATCATAATTAATATAGTTTCACAAGGGTGGAGGATCATTTTAAACACTGCCAAAGGTCTGCGCATGTGCAAGTCATCACCAAAAGCCAAAAGCATGACGTCAAAGAGAGGGGATTTCCTTAATATGGTCAGAGTGGCCTTAAGGGGAGAGCTAAAATTGCCTATTTCAGACAGAAACATGCACTTTTGAATGTGAATCATGTAAAGTTAATTTAATAAAGTGCAAGAATTAGCATAAAAAGTCCCCTTTTAAAAACCAGCCATGAGCCGTAAAGACCGACACAGCCTGGTTCCAGATCACTGATCTGCTGCCCACATTTGAGATTTTACCAGCAATTCAATTTGATGCAATGAAATTAGTGTCTTATTCTTATTTTTATCTTATATTGGTCAAGTTTACAGGAATAGAAGATTGTACAACTCATTTTGTTATTTTCTCATATTAAAGCATGTATCTTTCTCTTTAAACCAGCTGTGGGCAAGTTTTACGACGTTTTCTCATAAAAACTGTATTCATTCTCACAATGGAGAATAAATGAATGCACAGTCATCAATGAGTGACAGAAGATCTCTTCTCAGTAACATTTAGTTTAAAAAAAAAAGAGAATTATGCCTTGAAGTTCACGCCAAACGACTTTTATGGCAAAACAGTGTGTAATCCAAATGAAACGTAGAAACCCACTTCTGAGAAAAATGCATTCTGAGCCAGCCAAGGTTACACAGTTGGGATGTAAGAACTACTCCACGTTTTTAAAACAGACGAGACACTAACAAAGTTTTTTGCCTCATAATTTCCAACCGATTCTGTTTGTACAGTATTTACTTTCTGAGCCACTTGTAAACTTACTGTGTTTTTTCCTGAGCCAGCAGAGGTGGTGCAGCCAGCCAGACACGGAGAAAACATATGTGATGCCGTTCTCGCCGCAGACTGGGTCCCAGTCGCTCGATGAACAAACGCACTTTGAGTTGCAGTCTGTGAAGAGTGGGTGCTTATCATACGATATCCTATCGATGCTGGAAGATAGATGATAAGAAAGAAGTACAGAAACAAATACACTTATTACAATTTTGTATATATTTTATATGGATTTTGAGTTCTAGGGATACATTAGACATACGTTATCAGGTGATATGGCAAATTTGTTAGCAAAGTGCAGCATATTCAGTCACTCTTCCTGGCCTACAGACAAATGTAGGTCATTTTTCTTTGGTGGATTTTTTGGTCCATCATCTCCTGAGTGGAATATCCTGCTGTTTATTTCCTAAATCGTCACCACCTAGTTTACCCAGCAAAATTCAGACTATATCTTGAGCTCAGACTGTTAAGTAAGCTGCAGATTTAATTCCCACAGTTCTCTCTAGATTCATCACTACAAGCAACCCCCTTTTTATACGGTTACAATGTAATCTGTAATAACATGAAATATTACTGCTTTAAATAAACACAGTCAAACTTGCATGTTTCCAATCATCAGTGTCTTCAAAAATGACTGGCGCCAGAGCAATCCTCATTCATTTATGAAACTAAATAAGCGAGATGTTGAGCATTAGGAAATTCCATATTTTATTTACCACATGCAGTGTTTGGTTTTTAAATTGGTTTTTGAGCTTCGGCACATTCACTGCATGGACTAATTAGCACGCTGCACCCCTCTGGCTACTTTTAACTTTTCATCTCAGCAGTGTCACTTCAGTTGTGTTTGAATACTGACGTGCATTATTAGGCAAACCCAGAGGATGATTTTGTGTTGGTTTCAGCTTGCAATCACCTACTGGTTCCCAAATATGCTTAACAAAGGGTTCCTCGTGCTCCTTATATGCAGCTCCATGGAAATGTTGCCAGTTCTGCTTAAATATGAGTCGACATCCTCATGATTAAATGGACTTTTATCATACATTTTCTTTTTTGAGAAATCTCTTTTGCACATCAAGTCTGATGCATGATATGAAACATTAAAATAATATGTTGCTTTCAGCCACCATAGTGAGGAATCATTCAAATATCAGATGGCTAACTCTGCTGCGTTTAATAGTTTGGAGGAAAAATACATCTTCCAGACAAGTAGCCATTAACCTCGACACATCATATAATCGCCTCTGACTCACTTGTCATATGAAAGTGTCACCCCGGCCACCTTGGCATTCTCACAACTCATTGCAAAGAAGAACAGTGACAGGATGTAACCAATAAGGGATGTGCCAAAGGCGAACTTGGCTGCTCCCATGATGTTCAGCTTCAGCCTCTTCATCAGCAGACCTCCAGAAAACATCCCCAGTGCCACAGCTGGGATATTTATCACACCTGAGATTAAAGGAAACAGCAAAGCACATGATTAATTAGATGCTGTTTAAAAGGCTAGATCAGGATTCGAACAACGAATAACGGTAACATTTTAAATTTTTCATCAAAGCTTCACTATTGTTTTTCAGACACCTGCTTATCCTACCTTGCAAGTAAACTATTGAGGCAGCTCCGGAGGTAAAATAACCCTACACTAGTTCCAAGTTACCATGATCAAAAAAGAACCGTGCTTTTTATCTTTTTATAGCTTTATTTAACATCAATGTGGAGACATGGTCTTTTATCTACATCCATGTCATTAGCTCTGGTCACTAATATTACATTCTCTTTCATATGCAGCCAGTCTGGTCAGCGCAGGCATCTCCCTTGATGAGACCACATGAACCTAGATATTTTCATTTTACGCTATGAACTTCATTAGATATTTTATTTCATGTGCAAAGTAGTTCTCATATTCACAAAGCTCCAGTCTCTGCAGCTGTGGCTGTTAGTGGATTGAATTAGAATATAGCTAACCCAGCTCTCCTTTTTCTAACAAGATCCACTCCCTGAAGTTCTATTTCTGCTTCATCCAACAAATGTAAAAGAGAAGAAAGAGGAGGGTAACGCTGAATGGACAGAAAGCCCATAAATATTTTATAATTACCATGTTAAACACATGATTCCTGCATTATAACGCCATTTCCATACTTGACGCTAGAATTCATTTTATCAAACAAGGGACGTCCGAGTCCTTTTTCTCCCATACAATATGAAACAAGCTGGAAAGCTTTCCCTAGTTGTCTGTGATCATTTTCAAGTGTAACACACTAATAATTTATATAACAGCACAATGTTCATGAAACATGTACCATACCCATCAGAAAGTTGGCCTTTGAAGCTGATTGTCTGAAGTGCTGCTCAATGTACTTGGGCTTGTAAGTGACCATGCCGATGAGAGAGTTCAGCTGAATGATTGTCACGCACAGGTAGACCAGATAGACTGGGTGTGCCAGCAGCGTTCGCAGGGTTGGAATGAAATCTGTGGAGTCAAAAATACAGATGAGTTAAAATTCATTTTAATTCAATTTTATTTATATAACACCAAATCACAACAATAGCCACCTCAAGGTGCTTTATTGTGAGGCAGGCATCCTTCAATAATACAGAGAAACCCTCAGCAATCGCATGACTCCCTATGAGCAAGCAGTTGGTGACAGCAGGAAGGAAAAACTCCCTTTAAGCAGGAAGAAAGATCCTGCAGAACCAGGTTTAGGGAGGGGGCAGCCATCTGCTGCGACTGTTTGGAGGTGAAGGGAGGAAGGCAAAAATATGCAATACATACAGTATATGGTTAAAAGTATTTGGGTCGCACCTCTTTGAATTCAGGTGTTTTCTGTCCCATTACCACAGGTGTTTAAAATCACATTCCTAGCTGCGCAGGATGCATTTAGAGCCTTTTTTGAAAGAATGAGTCTTTTTAAAGAGCTCGCTGGATTCAAACGCGGTACTGTTAACATCTCCAAACCTTCTCTGCCATTAACATCAGCACAAAATAAGCAATAACTCTCTAAGTCGTGACATAAAGCTGATTCAGTGTCTTGATGACGTAGTGGTGAGCTGCACTGTATAAATTAAATTCATTATGAGTAGTTTTCAAAGGGATAATAAAGCTGTGCAAGTGAAGTTTTGATAAGAGCCTCCACTTTGTTTATATTGTACAGAGTGTACATTGTCGACATATTGATGTAATATGCCAAAAAACATAGCAATATGCAAAGGCAGTGATGCATCAGGCACACTATATCGCCTCAACTATTTTCTCATCTACCTTCATACACATATGAACTTAAGTGATTATTATGTTTTTGTGTGTGTGTGTGTGTGTGTGTTATGTTATGTTATGTGGTTATTATGATGCTGGCCCACCCTTTGCAGTTATAACAGCTTCAACTCTTCTGGGAAGGCTGTCCACAAGGTAAGGGAGTGTTTATGGGAATTTTTGCTGATATTGGACGACAAGGCTTGGCTCGCAGTCTCCAGTCTAATTCATCCCAATGGCGTTCTCTCAAGTTGAGGTCAGGACTCTGCGCAGGCCAGTTCTTCCACACCAAACTTGCTCATGTCTTGGTATTCTGATGCATTAAGAGCTCCTTTCACTGGAACTAAAGGGGCAAGCCAAACTCCTGAAAAACACCATAATCCTCCTCCAACAAACTTTACACTTTCCACAATGCAGCCGGACAAATACTGTTCTCCTGGCAACCACCAAACCCAGACTTGTCCATTGTAAGATGGAGAAGCATGATTTGTGCTTCCAGAGAACGTGTCTCCACTGCTCTAGACCACTGAATCCAACAACTTGCATTGCGCTTAGTTATGTAACCATGGCCATGCAAACCGATTACATGAAGCTCTCTATGCACTGTTCTTGATCTAATCTGAAGGCCACGTGAAGTTTGGAGGTCTGTAAAGATTCACTCTGACCTGAAATTCAGTGACCTCTGTGCAGTATATGCATCAGCATCCACTGACCCTATTCTGTGATTTTATATGGCGTGCCCCTTAGTGGCTGAGTTGCTGTCATTCCCTGGTGGCATCTTATTACGGCAGCACACTGGAATTCCCTGAGCTCCTGAGAGCGACCCATGCTTTCACAAATACTTGTAGAAGCAGTTTGCGTGTCAGGGTTGGTTATACACTTGTGGCCATGGAAATAACTGGAACACCTGAATTCAGTGATTTGGATAGGTGAGTGAATAGTTTTGGCAATATGATGTATAAGCAATTCTTCATCTAAAATGTGGCTCGTACTCACTTTATCACAAAGAAAATGTGTTATTACTGCAAGATTGTGAAGTGTCAATCCCAAATACAATGTGCTCTGAGAAACATTGTTTTCTACATATGACATATATAAAAACATCACACCCAATAACCTATAGACTTCCTTACCTTTGGCCATCTCTATAAAACTAGTGTGTTCATCTGCTGAGTACTTGTGCTTCAGAAGGGGAGAGCCTTTGATGAAACTTGTCTGCTCTGGTGTGCACTTCTCTGGGACCTCTGGCCCGGGCACAGGTAGTGAGCGGGGCAGAAACCAGAATGGGATAGCAGAAAGAAGGGTGATAACCCCAGCTATGAGGTAACCCAGCCACCAGGCCCCCACCCAGCGGGAATCTGATGGGGTAATGGTGATGGTCTCTATGTTTTGGGGCACAGAAGATGAAAGTTAAGTAATGCTTTCTGAAAACAAGGTACATGTATTATTCATTCTACTACTTTTCTGATTTTCATCTATTCTAAGCACTCAGATTGTGTGTCCAGTCTGAAAATGACATACTTTATGGTACTGATTGATATTTTTACTCAAGCTATTTTTTGTTGTTTTTTTGTTATTTATACGTTATGAACATGCTTGTTACTATGAATAAGACAGGACACATTTAATGTATTATACAGCATAGGAAAACTATAGAAACTAATGTTATTTTTTTAGATTAAGAATAATAATAACAAAATCCAGTGCCGAAGAACATGTGTTTACTCCTTTGTGTGTTTTTAATCGATCTGAAACTCTATATTTTTCTTCTCCTTTTTTTGTTAAAGGCTACTTTCCTTTTAGCTTTTTCCTGCTGTCCCATTTTTTTTGTTCTGTTCTCTTCTGTCTCTTTCTCTCAGTCTTTCTTGCCGACCAGAGGGCTTTGTCCCTCTTCTTCCTCAGCTGGCCTCATTACCTAAGTGATGCTAATCCTGTACACCTGCTCTGTTTAGAATTGTGCACGCAACGAATGTGAGCCCCTTTTTTCTGATAACATCAGGCCTCAGTTTTATGAATGAAAAACTCTTTTTCACAGCAGATATTTGAGCTCCAAAGGAAGTCAGGCAACAGCTGTTACAAATAACATTAACAATGGCCCTGTTGTATTTAAGTGACAAAGCTACAGCGCTGTTGATGGGCAGTCTCAGTGCACAGTATCAGAGTTTAAGCATATAAACAATGCATGTGCACAAAAAAGTGGTAATGCAATTTTAGACATTGCTGCTGTTTCGAAAAATGGTACAGTAACAATTTGGATACTTTAGATCAGGTAATAATAGAGTTTTATAGAGTGAGCTGCATGCAGGTGAAATGTAAAAAAAAGATTCAGTATAAACCAAGAAATGTAATCCATGGCTTTTTTTAATTGGCAACTTTTCAGCAATCAGACTTCATTTATAATGCTAATGAGTAATGAGCTTTATAATTGTTTTAATTAAGATTTCAGCACAAAATTCAATTTTAACCTTAGCTTTTTTCCACAGTCCTAAATTAGCCTAATGTTTCTTTCAGTCTTGCAATTTGAGACTGATTATCTTTTTGACATTTAAAACCAAGCAATAAAGCTGATTAGCCATCAGTCTCACAATGTAAGAAACCAACCAAGAGTCTGCTGACCCAGCCTCTGGGGATGACTGGCAATTTTTCTAGGGCCAGAAACTATCAAAAGATTTGCTGACATTTGCTGCTCATTGTTTATAAACCCTTTTTTATCACTTGTTTGTTTTGGGGTATTAACATGTTAAATTACCTATTTTACACAGTGGGCTTTTTATTTGCATTGTTTGCCTGGATACAACCAAAGCAGCCAAAGTTTGCTCAAACATGTATTGGTCCATAGAACTGAAAGCTTCAAGTGCAGGAAATGTCTCTGCTACAGATTCTGCTCACTCATATGTAGATATATGTGTACAAATATTATCACGTTCATCATTTAAAAATAAACATGATAAATCAGCACCTTGAGGCGACTTTTGTTGTGATTTGGCGCTATATAAATAAAATTGAATTGAATTGAATTGAATTGAATCAGTAAAATAAATAGCCACAACCCCCAATTGTCTGCAAAGCCAACTGCAGTTGCACAAGTCAGTTTCAGTTGCAAATGGTTATCTGGGAGCATTTGTATATTCATTTAACCGTGGAAAAGCATATCAGGCTATGTATGATTACAATTTATTAAAACAGAAAACGTTCTGTCTTTATGTGTACATACAGCCATGTCAGCATAGTTTTGTGGATCTGGCCTTAGGACCCTAAACCACAGTCAAATATGATTTATTTTAATAGGTACAAAACATTTTATCCACCTCTAACTTTTTCCTAACGGTGATGGTGCTTATTATTAAGATTTTATTTTAACATCTGACTGTTAGCTGGGGCTCACCCTTTAATGTTTATCAACTCTTATCAGCTATTGTGGCACCATTGTTTTTTTATGATATCAGCAACAATAATTAAACCAAAAGATGAATCTGAACTTTTAATATTCCACAGTCACTCAGATAATAATCAGAGTCATGGTGTTAATGGCAGCGATTTGTGTAGACAGTCTGGCCTCATAATAACAATTTAAAAAATGTGTTAGTATTAAACTCACCCATTTTTACAAATCCAATGTCCACATAGATTTTGGCACAAAGGGAGCCCAATAGGTAACCAAACACAGGGCCAACCACTGAAATGGTCTGCACACAACCTAGGATGTGACAGTCATGCCAAAAGAGACACATGACATATAAAACAGTCAGATATCAGTAGATGAGTACACTGTGGTCATAAAAGGATAGACATAGTGTGCCAAGAAAATATCCCCCTCATCATTACACCACCACCCTGCTTTCATGTTGTTTACACCACATTCTGACCCTAACCTTTGTATGTTGCACTGGAAATCGAGACTCATCATTTTCTGTAAATGTAGAAATAGGACACTGGCTTTGGCATTAGCCCTGGAAGCGCATCCAATGCACATAACTTACCTTTGATGCAGTGCAGGTTTACAGTCTAGAACAAGTTTCATGTTCTCTACCTGCACAGACTGTTGCCCACGCCAAAAAGTTGGCACCAGAATTGAACCACAAAATGTCTGAGCACATAGTTGCTACCTCTGACTTAGGAACGATGGTAAAATGCTGCAGGAAAGTCATCAGTGATTTGCAGATAAAGCCCATAGATTATCTCCCCCATGACTTTCTTCCCACAGAAATAACCAAAACTTCTGCTACATATCGTTCAGTTTTCAAATCTATCGCAATGTGAGATTCTCTCTGGTTGTGCATCTGCACCATGTCAGTCAAAATAGGTAAGAGCAAATTTATCTCTACCACTAGGTGATGTTTTTCTTACCAACATAAAGTGCAGCATTCTCCTCAGTGGCAAAATCATCTATATACGAGATTCCCAGAGGCTGAACAGGTGTCTCTCCAATCCCGCGCAAAACATTTCCAAGGAGCACATAGATCCACATGGACAGGTTGGACTCGCCTTCACAACCTTGAGCAAAAGACAAGTATAATTAGACATATTTCTTATTTACACAAGTGTGTGTTTGTGTGTGTGTGTGTCAGCACAAACCTGAGGCTGGCACTTGAGGTAGTGTACCGTCTTCTGTCAGGTTTGCTGGTGGTTCTGGCCGACACGGAGAGGGGTTAAGAGTTGAGTTCACTACCCACCGCACTGATGTCTCAAACTCATAACTGTTCACAAAATTCAAACAGTTCAGATCAGCGACAGAACAAAAATACTCATTCCAACTAGTTATAGCTTCAACTTGTGCCGGAAGGGACGTTTGTACAGTTACATGTGACTATGTGCATTTGTGACAGAAGAAAGGAAAGTGCTTAATGAAAAGGCAACATGCTGGTATAGGCTGACCCATGATGCTCTAAATAACAGATTAAGTACTAGTAATATAGCAAGCGCATACACAGCTGTCCTCCGGATTTTCCACACACTCATCATGGGCATGGATGTGACGGTAATTTGGGGTCTTTAATTATTTTTGAACTGTTCTTTTTCCACGGTGGAATGATTTGCAGCATATTTAATGATTTTAAAAAACAAGAACTTTATTTTGGATTTTCTCTAATCCACACAGAGTAAAAGTATACATATATGCTCAAATATACTCATACACTCCAATAATATTTGGTTAAATATCATTTGCACCTCATCCAGATATTTGTGGCAGCCATCAACAAGCTCCTGGGATAATTCTAGCTGGATATTTGAGCACTCCTCTTGACTAGAAAGTTTATACTTGCTGGTTTTCTGGCATGTACGTGGTTTTTAAGCACAGTCCACACATTTTTAATAGGGTTGTGGTTTGTATCAATACCACTAGCAGCAAAAGAGTCCCAGAGAATGATGTGACCACCACCATGCGTGAGAGCCAGTACAGTGTTCTTAGGTTTGAAAGCCTCATGTTTACTCTTCCAAACATGCCTTGTGTCATAGTGGTCAAAAAGCTCAATCTTTGTCTCTTCCGACCGTAACATTTTTCTCCATTAGTCATTTGGCTTGTACATGTGAGCAACTACAAATTTCAGTTAAACTTGGCAGAAGAAGCAGGGGCTTCTTCATGGTCAGCACTCTCTTAGTCCATAGAGACGTAAAAAACTTTTTCGCTGTGCACAGTGATGCTGGTGTTCCAGCAGTTTCCAGTTCATGGAAGGTTTGAGTCTTGGTGGTCACTGGGTTGTTCCTAAACATCGTAAGCAATTTCCTCTTATATAAGGGTGACAGTTTGGGTCTTCTTGTAGGCCTTGGTAAAGTGGTAACACACTGAATTACTTGTACTTGCATACAATTGTTTGACCTGATGATCTGGAATATGCAGTTATTTTAGTAATGCCTCAAAGAGACCTTCCCAACTTGTATAAATCGAAAGTTCTCCCTCTTGGATCGTCACTGAGTTCCTTTGACATTCCCATTGTTTTGAGTTTTAGTCAGTCCAGTGACTGTTGTCAAGCAAATCCTTTTTCTATGCTGGGAAAAAACAAACTGCCAGTCACAGTACACCATCATCACTAACGAGAAGTCAACAGGTATTGCCCTCATCAAGTTAAAAAAACACTGCAGAACCTTCAGAATCCCTTATTAAAATATTTAAATTACTGTATTTATAATTTTGAGCCTGTGTGGATTAGACAAACTGCAAAATAAATTCAAACATGTACACTCATTTCTTATTAGAAATAAAAAACGGTTACAAAAATTATTAAAATTCCAAAATAACCATGACATTTATTTCCACAGTTACTAAAACTATCCCAAGTCATCACCTGACAAAAATGAATAACATTAATTGATTATTTGAATCTTTCATACAATAATTAATATCTGCTATTAGGGTTATGGTTAAAGTCAAAGAGCAAACAGACCTGTTAGTTAGGATTACTCACCGACCGATGATGAAATGAGGCAGAGCTATGATGAAGGTGCCGATGGACATCAATACACAGCCCATTGCAATGATCTTTGGCCTGTGGAGTTTGGCTCCAAAGTAACTGACAAAAGCTATCACCAGCAGGTTGCCTGGGAAGTTTGAGCAAGAAATATCATTGATTTAGAGCAGAAAGCACAGACATGGGGAAAAAACCACATCATTGCCTCCATGCACTAGCTTGGGATTGTTTTTTTATGGGCTTTTTGATAGTGTTTGGTTTATATGTGGCTCTGCATGCTGAGGGTAAAATCAGCAAGGTCTTTTTTTTTAATTTGCTTTCTGTACCTGAACAGATACAAATCATAAAGGAAAAGGCCGAGGCGATTATTTCCCATGCACTCCATAGCCAGTAAAACATTTATCCTATACTATAGAGTCAGTAGATGTTATAATAGCGTGCGTGACATTTAAATGAGTCAGTGTAAGGTGATGCATTAATTTTTCATGTGGAAATCCTGGTTGCTCAAGTGGCGTGAGATCTTATTTTGAGAGAAGAATTTACAGTACGCAGTATCGAACATGACAGAAAAACTAAACAAGGCTCCCTGCTGCCACCTTTTTTAGCGCATTCTGTCCACGATCAGTGACATGGAAACTCCATTTTAAATGGGGTGGTATAGTGGTGAAGAAATCTCATCTTACTTAGTATCCTACAATAGTTATGACTTTTTGCAGTCGTGCCTTCTAAAGAAAATAACCACATGCCTCTCATAGCGCAGTCCTTATTATACTCGTAAATTCATCAATGGATTATGGGTATCTAAGTTTTATCTAGTAACAGATTTTTCCCCCAAAACCTGTTAAAAGTGAGAGACAGAGGGATACAGAAGTGAGCTGGAAGCTAAACAAGTTTATACAGGAATATATCAGCGCTGCCGGCTGCTCAACACATGAAGATGACAAACTAAGAATGATTTATGTAGCGTAGTATGTGTATGTACGTATAGTCAGTCACCTGAGCTCATCTTGCAGGCATGATCTCTCTAAAGATCAGCATCTATTACTATCACTCTCTGCTTTCCTTTTTTATTATTCTTTATTTCCTCCCCGACCCCCTCACACGTCCCCTCTGTTGTCCTCTCTTGTTCCTTGCACTGTCCTTTTTCCCTTTTCTTTCCTCTTCACAGTGCCCTGCTCTGCCTCTATGTTACCCTGGCAACAGTCCTATAGAAAAAGCCTGTTGCCTAGGCCACATGAGACCAGCAGCTTTCACAGGAGATGGAGAGAATCAGGATACTCCGTATCGACTCCACCCAAGGTGCCATCACCATCTTCTCCTCCGGCAGACTACCAGGGTTCACACACATGTGCGACCCGCAATGCTGCAGATCATAAATGCTAATTATTCTTCATTACTATTGTCTCCCACTGTAACACAATGACTTTTATCTTCTATAGCTTGTTTCTATAGCATGTTTCTTTGGGACTGAGTCTGCACTGCAAGCCATGTATAATTTATAACCTACAAGAGGCTCTTCAGATGAATGGATTAGACTTATATAACTGCCCCAGAAATTGGTAAGTGGACCACTGGAGAACAATCTGATAACAGTATATACAGCGGTTATTGTATGCATGCTGTAACACTACTCGGACTGAATTTTGACTGTAAAATTTATTACAGATGATCCTATTATTACCATATGATTAAAATACAAAGAACTCATTTTTTTCTAACATCATATTTTCACATCCACACATTTCTTGCTCTTGAGGCTTGAAAGGGTGTTTCCAACTTCTCAATAAATGTAGTATGACCTCTTCAGCACACATTCTGATTTGTAAAATTCATTGAGTTTCTCTTTAAAAAGAGCACCGTAAATGATCACTTCTGTTTTGGGAGTTCCTAAATGATGAGCCTGTGTGGTTATATACTGTTTCAAAGTACATCTGTGACTTTTCTGAGTAGTAACTCTGAGCTTGTAAAACAAGTCAAGGTGAAGTCAAGCTGAAATTCAAACTGAAGAAATGTGATTTAAGTGACTGAACGTTTGTCTTCCTCTCACCCCTGACTAGTCATGTTACCCCTCCCTGAGCCTTCCAGAAGTTTCTTCCAGTAAAAAAGGAGTTCTTCCTTCCCCACTCTTGCCAACTGCTTGCTCACAGGGTGTCATCTGATTGTTGGGATTTTCTCTGTATTATGGCAGGGTTATTGCTTTACAATATACGTTTTGAGACAACTGTTGTTGTGATTTGGATTTATATAAATGAAATTGAACTGCATTGAACTGAAATGGAAATTGAACGTGACATAATTGTTGGTGCCAGACAGGCTGGCCTTTGAAATTAAACTGATGGAACAGGAGATTCACATCATGGATGTGCAGCTGACACATCTGCAGCAACTATGATGCTGTCATGTTAATATGGACCTAAATCTCTGAGGACTATTTCCAGCACCTTGCTGAACCTATGTGATGAAGATTAATTGCACAATAGTGATGGGTAGTTCGCGAACAAAATGGCTCTTAGAGCCGGCTCTTTGAAGTGAACGACGCGAGCCGGCTCCTTATTGGGAGCCGTGAGGTTTTTTTTTTTCTTTCTCTCACCCTCTCTCTCGCCCTTTTTTCCGCTAAACTCCGCACGCGCGGCCTGTACTTTACGCTGGGCAGAGGGGGGAGGGGCGTTAGTTACACTCACAGTAGCACAGGAACAGAGCCAGAGAGAAAGAGAGCGAGGGACAACAACGTCACATTAGAAAGGTATAGTAATCATCCACTATTTTCAGTTGCAGATCATAAAGGATTCAGAAATCATGCAGGCCCATATGACAGAGAATGTGCATCTTCTTTTTGTTTTAATATTTTAATTTATATTTAATTGTGTTGTGGTTTGCAGTGTTTTGTGTTGTTTCACGTTAAATTTGTTTAAAAGGAAAAAGCTGAAAATTTAAAAATTTAAAATGTAAATAGTTGTTTTTTGTATTATATGATTTATTTATTACATTTTATGTGGAGTGAATAAATAAAGTATATTTATGGTGGCCCTTAGAGACAAAGCATGTACAAACTCCAAAACGCGTACAAACTCAGAAGCACGTACAAACTCCAAAACACGTAAAAACTCAGAAGCACGTACAAACTCAGAATCACGTACAAAAGACAACAGAAGTGCTCCAGGATGCTAGGGCGCGTTGTTGAGCTTTTGTTTCCTAGTGGCTACACAAGCCAGGAAGTATCAACAACCGTGAACTGTGTGGTAGTAACAGGTAAATGAACTTTTTTTTTTTTAATTATTTGAATAAATAAGAGTGCTTGTCTATAAATACACAAACAATACACACATGCTTTCAATTGTGTAATTTAAGTGATCTGGGTAGCTCTGTTTTGGAAGTTCAGTAAACGCTAAAAATGTGTTTTGGAGTTTGTACGTGCTTTTTGGAGTTTGTATATGCTTTAGAGTTTGTACGTGCTTTGTCTCTAGGGGCCATATATAAACATATATAAATAAAACCACTTTTTTTAACATTAGTAATTCCTTTTCTGCATAATTTTATATTATTGTTAATGATTAAATAATTAAAGCAACAAAACAACCTGAACATCCGGTTCGGAGCCGAAAGAGCCGGCTCTTTTTAGTGAGCCGAGCCGAAAGAGCCGGATCTCTAAAAAGAGCCGGAAATCCCATCACTATTGCAGAATTAAGGCAGCTCTGAAGACAAAAGAGAAATCACAATTATATTATTTGGTAAAGACCCTACAATAATGCAGAGAAAATCGCAACAGTCAAACGACTCCATTTGTGCAAGCACTTGGTAACAGTGGGAAGGAAAAGCTCCTTATTAACAGGAAGAAACTGCCAGCAGAACCCAGCTCAGGAAGGGGGCAGCAAGCTGCCATAACTGGTTGGGGTTAAACGGGGAAGCCCCCAGAAGCATAAGCCTATTACAGTGTAACTAAGGAAAGATTCAGGGTCCAGCCCTATCTATATCCTTTAACAAAAAGGAAAGTTTTGATCCTACTCTGGGAGAAATATGAGCTATCTTTCTAGTCCCTGTCAGTACTCTGCTATCTTGTTAAATAGCATTTAGGAAATCAATTGAAGGCACAAAGATGCATATGATTTATGTTCCATCCCAGCTGATTTTATATTGTGTGAAGGGTCAGGTCAAGGTTTTTGTAGCCCATTAACAAGTGCACTAAACAAATATTGCATAACAACGTCTTTCAAATTTTAGAATGTGGCTTTCCATAGCGTAAAAACAGCTAGGAGCTCAGCTTATGTCCTTGCTCAACATTATGACTCATCATCTACGCACACAGACACACAAACACGCAAACACACCCCTCTGTCCTCTTCTGGGAACTCTGATGAATCTTTTATCTGAAGCTTGAATATCTTGATGACCCATTCATATTTTCTCCCCAAAGACAGAACGAGAGAAGCGAGGGGAGCCCATGACACAGAGGCTACAAATAGAACAACAAAATAACAGCAGTCACAAGCAGGCCTACCCACCTATCTCGAAGCTCCCGTCAATGACACCTATTAGGTAACTAGGGATGTCAAAGCGCCTCTCGAGCTGGGTTATTGTGCTCTTCATGTAGCTCCCCGACAGAGCCTTTGCGAAGTAGGCAAAGGACAATGCCACCAGAAACATCTAGAAAACAGAAAGACACACACAAACGCATTGATATGCATGAAACTCCAACAGGAGAAAACACACTGTTTTAACATAATCATCCTCCATAATATACTTGATTATGTAATGCTTCTGTTTGTGTCTACCCACAAAAGACAGAAATGAAATGCTTATGTCACCACTGTGGCTTCTACAATGCACGGACGCGCCACATTCAACTTCGTCAACTCATCCAAAAACCACTAATAATTAACATTTGCCAGCGTCACAAGAATAACAAGGATTTTGATGACGGAAAGGGATAGAGCGGGAAGCAATGAAGTGCAAATAAGATTCTATGAACTGTGAACAACAGCGAGATAAAACAAACCTTTGAGTGTTGACAGATGAATGGACGACTTTGTTATACAGTATGTGACATGTGCATGTTTCACATCTTCTATTCTTATAACAATGCTAAATTCAATTAAATCCAACATATTTTTTAATTCAGTTTGTATAGTAGCAGCTTACAAGGTAAAGACTTTGCAATACTAAAGGGAGAACATGACCTGTAACTTAAATCCCTTATAAGAAAGCCCTGTGTGATCGTGGGGAGAAAAAACTCCCTTTCAACAGGAAGAACCAGGCGCAGGGAGTCACCACTGAGGTCAGCACTTGTTATAGACTTATCTCTAGTGCTGCAGCAAGCACTTCCAAAAACAAGTCCAGAGTAGTTATGTGCTAAGTAAAGCCAGCTCCAATCTCCATGAAAAAAAAAAAGGGGGGGGGGGGGAGAGAGAGAGGCCATGACGTCTATGAAAAAATGTAATCATTTAGGCATCATTGAATTAAGTCGAAACCAACACTTTAACAGGCTGCTCTGTAGCAGTCTGGAGTGGTAGATTGCACTCAGACAAAGAAACACAGTCAGTAAAGTCTGTAAAAACATCCCTGTGTCATGGCCCAGGGTTTTGTGCTGTTTTGGAGTGCCTGATTCCTAGTTAAACTGTTTGTAGCTCCGTTTCTCTTTTATTGTTCTTCTAGTTTGGAGTTTTGATTTTCTGCCTGTTGATTTTTTTAATTTTATTTCTGTTTTAGTTTCTTTATTATTATAATATTGAGCTTTGTTTCTTGTGATGTTATTGAGTCTGATTCTCTACTTTATTGTTATCTCACCAGTTAACCTTTGTGGTTTTATGTTTGGATTGCTGTTAAATTTTATTGTTGTTCAATGTTACCTTAGGGGTTTGCATTTTTGTCTGTGTGTGTGAGAGAGAGTGTTTTTTTTTTGGTCTTTACTAATAGACTCCTCTGTTTTCTTGTTTTCCTTTCCCTCCATTATGTCAGTGCCTGTCTTTTCTCCCCCCTGAATTCGTTAATTCACGTTTACCACTTGATTTCTCATTTTTCAGCATCTCCATGTCGCTTATTTTACATTTTCTGTTTTTTTGATAGTCACTTTTCTCTCTTGCTTTAGTTTTTGGTTCGGTTTACACCTTTAGCTCTTTCGCTAACCTGTCTCTAATCTCTAATCAGCCCTCTGCCTGTCTATCCCATACTTGTCCCCAATTCAGGGGATGCATCCTTCGATAACTGTGAAGGCTGGAAGTCACATTGTGAAATTAGCTGGTCTAGCCTATAGGACACACTGCTCAGGTTACCAAGCTCAGGAAATGAAGGCAATCTTTATTTTATCTCATTTGGCTTCCTTTTACAAAGATCTTTCATTGCCATGTGATGTATCTGACGCTAAGAGACCACTAGCTTGTAAAAACAAGACCCTTAGGTCTTCTTAGCCAACACTAATGTAAACGACTGTCATCTGGTTTCATCTCACTTTAGTAATGAAATGTACATAATACAGTATGGCCAATAGTTCTCTGCAATATTGCAAATTTTAGTATTGAGCCAATACCAATGTAAATACTGTACGCCTGTTTATAAAAGACTTTGGGTCACCTTCTGTAATTTAAATGTGCTATAAGCTACACATAAAATAGGTGTGACAGTTAGCACAAAAAATAATTAAAACAAATCAAGGTTCATTTATTTTCATTTCCATATCGCTTTATATTTTCTTCTACTATACCTATATATATATACTTATATATGGGTAAAAGAAATTCACAATCTGTGATCAATTGATGTTCCTGATTAGACTGAGGAATAAATATTCCTTTATTAAGTGACAAAATCCTGCCATGACATAACTGTCTTAAGTGAGATGGAAAAGATATCAGAGCCTTAATCAGGGTCATTTTTGCTTGCACCTAACAGCAGAGAGGTGATACAAACATGCCTATAAAATATGATGTAATGGAGTCCTGATGGGGTGTTTACTGTGAAGTTCGATTAATGGTTTAGTGAGGCTAAACTTAAAGTTAAAAGATTCACATATGAGGCTCTTCTCACCTGGGTTTTGGTTTAAAATCAGTTGGAAGCACCACATTTTTACTGATTCTGTTATCTGCAACGTGCATTAAGTGTGAAACACATCCCGTGCCTGGGGAATACGATTTTTAGTATGCCTTGACACAACAGTTGGTGTTATTAGGCGCTATAAAATATAATTAGGTGCTATAAAAATTATTTAATTAATATATCAATCAATCAATAAATTAATTAATTTGGTGCTATATAAATAAAACTATATAACTAAAAATGAATTGACTTGTGCAGTTTGTTGAGTTATACCGTAGTCACACCACCAAATGAATCCCAGCTGTAAAGTTATAACAGTGCCTCACTACAGTAATCACAGTAATTACAGTAATCAGTGTACATTTATAACAATACCCTTAAAACCTTAAAGCTCAAAAAACGACTGACTATACCTTTAAAGTGTTAAAGAAATAAGACAAGAGAAAATCACCACATCAACCCCTGATTTCACCTAAAGACCAAATCTTAAATTCTGCAGTACTAAAACTGTTGCACTGTGGCTGCAGGTGTAATGAAGGAAATCAGAATCTCAAACTTATTTCTTTCATCCTAAAATGTGATTTGAATTGATTCTTTCACCATGACGTCAACAAATACAAAATGACCCTTAAAAGAAAGATTGAGGAAATCGAAGGAGTGTTGTGTTTGAGCAGCAGGGAAATCCCCTCTTGGCCAAAATTCTACAACAAAAGCCAGGAGGGGAGCATCTGCAACATACAGCTTTAGATTGGTGACAATTCATGAAGGATGGGAAACTATAAGTTCAATATAATATCTGCTCAATATTAATGGTAATAATGTTCATACAAAGAAGGAACACTGCGGTGACGTGTGAGCCGGTAAACCACAGCGCAGGAAAATGTTAATACATTTTGGCTTTCTATAGGTGGAGGTAAATAATTCATTAAACAGATGAACAAATCAAAGATTCTGCATATATTAACTGAAGTGGTGCTGGTAGAGCTGCTATATGAAGAACCTTCAACCTGAGATTGTACTGTTTCTGTGTCTGTCCTGAAGATAATCATAACTGCTCGTGCATTATACTGCTCACACTTGACACATGATATTTTCTTGTGATCCTCTAAAGACCTCAAATGATTTAAATTAAAAAAAGAAAAACATTCATAATCGAACTGCACTTCAAATCTCTCTCCTTTACTCTGCCTTATGCATTATAATAGCTGGATGTTTCAGGATATATAGTGGAATATTTGGGACTTAGTGTTTTATAGGCTGATTACATAATTAACCACCATCATTATAAAAAAAACATTTGTTAAAAGAACACAAAATAAACTTCATACTTGAAATGTCTTTTACTCTTTTTCTAGTGACTTTGTGATGTAGTCTCCTGTACTTTGAATGAAGGAATGGATGATGTAGAGCTGTTCCAGTCACTAGATGTGTTTTAAAAGTTTCACATGAAATGGATGATGGAGTTTAATCTATAGGTAAATATTTTTCCCTGCACATCCATGGGAGCAAATCCCCCCATGGTATTCATTCTCTGTCTCCTGTAATCTCGTTTCTAAATAAGCGCAAAGAGATGTAATGTACACTGTGCACACGACTTATTTCACTCCTCTCTACAGTGTTTGCACTCGATGTACTGTAAACAAAGCTACTAATTACTCTGCCTGTGAGGTTCCCGATTTTAATGATTTATCATTATCTTTTGAGGAAGTAGGTATAATATTGTCTAAAAGAAACATAATTATCTGTCATAAAATAATGACAAAAAGAGCTCAAATCATTTTTGCTATTATTCTCCTTAAGCATTTCTTTCACAGAAACCGGCACACAAACCTTGTGTTTACAACCTTCATTTTGTGTTTTATGAGCCATTTCACTAGCTGGGCCCACGTCCGCATTTTAGGTTTGACAGCGTTTTAGTAAGTAAAGGTGAATGCTTGGACATGAATTGAGCTGCGGTTTGGGGAAGGCCTCGAAGGGGACTGGTGACGGCTCCCGGGCCTGGCAGATCCCTATGTACTAAATAGAAATAAAGAAGTTAAAGAATTGAGAACAAGGAGGGAGGGTGGGGCACGTAAACTAGAATGATCAGCTTGCAGTACTGCGGGAACCTGACAACCGGTAGGAGCGTGTTTGGAGGTGTGGTCCTGCGCCTGAAATTCCAATACGTAATCTCCAATTAAGGTGGACCTGCTGTCCTGTTCCATAACCCAAGTGTGCCTGAGCATCAGGGCCCAAACTGTTTGCCACACAGAGAGCAGAATCTATTACTCCAGCAATTACAGCAAGTTGTCCAGGTCCTGACACAGCAAAGCAGCCTCAGACCATCACACTAGAACCACAATGTTTGACTTTTGGTATGATGTTCTTTTTTGGAATGCTGTGTAAGTTTTATGCCAGATGTTAAGGGATGTAACACTCCCAAATAATTCTCATGTCAGTGCACGGAATATTTTTCCAAAAGTCCTGGGTATCATCAAGATGTTTGTTTGTTTTTTGGCGAATGTGATACGAGCCTTTGTGTTCCTTTTAGTCAGCAGCGGTTTTCTCCTTGAACTCTCCCATAGATGCCATTTTTGCCCAGTCTCTTTTGTATTGTTGGATCGGGAACTTTAACCGAGGTAAGTGTGGCCTGTAGTTTTTTTTAGTTTGGGGTCTTTTATGATCTCCTGTATGAATTGTCATTGCACTCTTGGAGTAATTTTAGTAGGCTCGCTACTCCTGGGAAGTTTTCTCCATTTGTGGACAATGGCTGTCACTGTGGTTCACTTGAGTCCCAAAACAGTTCTCTGGGCAAACTTGTCTTGTTAATGCCAGATGTCAGGAGAGAATGACCGGACTCCTTTGAGCAGAAATAGAGGCAACGCTAATTCAAATAACCATTTCTTACAACCTAGTTATACATAAGAGCATCTCTGACCACACAGCAGCAGAAGATAACACCAGTTGCCACTCCTGTTCAATAAGAGCAGAAAACTAAGCCTACAATTCACACAGTCACTAAAACTGAATGGCAAGAGATTGGAAAATCTTTGCTTGAGTCTGATGAGTCTCCATTTCTACTGTGACATTCAATTGATAGGGTCATAATTTGGTGCAAACAACAAGAAAGAATGGATCCATTCTGCCTTGTATCAATAGCTGACACTGTAGTGATGGATTAATGGGGTTGGGGACATTTTCTTGACACACTTCTGGCCTGGTAGTGTCAACTGAGCATTGTTTAAATGCCACAGCCTACCTGACTATTGCTCCTGACCATTTCCATCCCTTCATGGCTCCAGTGTATCACAGTGCAGGATAGCGCACCCAGTCACAAGCTCAAATCATCTGGTTTCTAAAACGTGACAATGAGTACTCTGTGCTCAAATGGCCTCCACAGTCACCAGATCACAGAGCACCTTTGACATGTGGCAGAATCTGCATCATGGATGTGCAGCTGACAAACCAACTGTGTGATGTTATTATGTTAAAGTGGGCTAAAATCTCAGAGGAGAATCAAGATTTATAGTACCTTGGTGAATCTATGCCACAAAGAATTAAAGCTGTTCTGAAGGCAAAAGCGGGTCCAATCAAGTACTAGCAATTTACACAATCAAGTGGCCAGTGAGTATAAATATGTAAATCTAAATTTACATCTGAAGAAATGTTTGTTGATATGTTTATTTATGCACCACAGTAATCTGACGACTCACGGAGACACACAGGGGACGCCTTAACAATCCTGGCATGACATCTTAAGGTTAAGGGCTAATCCTAGTTATTTAATTGTGTTAATCAGTGCCGGTTTCTAATGCCCTTAATAAGCTAGCAGAGTTAAGAAACTGCAGCTAGACATCAGTAATACTAATAGAGAACAATTACGCTATGATGCCTTAATGTTTTTAAGTTAATATTGTATAATCAACTTTGTCATGATTTAATGAGGACTAAAAGAAGCCTTTGCATGCCACAGATGCCGCAGAGAATTGAAACGGGACAAACAAAATGCAAATATCTGTCACAAGAATAGTACCTAAATTTGCTTGTGCACATAAAGAAAGTAAGTTCTTGAAGTTGTTTAGCAGAAAGTCCCACTTTACCAAATGAAAGTTTGGAACTTGCTGCCACATCTTAGTTCCCGTATGGACTTTTTCTCTGTTTAGAGGCCTAACTTGATCATGTGTGAAAAGACTTGTAATTGACTTTGTGATTGCCAGGTTATTTAAATCCTGAAAACAAAGCTCGCAGACTCACTCTGAAAGCACCTAAATTATAATTTGATGAAGGGCTATTATGGATTTATTTCTTAGAGACAACACATTCATTTAATATCCTATATGTCCTTTTCTTGTGTACTTTGCTATTACTTGATGTTTTATAACAAATCTGATTTGAGGTCACAGATTGATCTTTTTGACCATTTAGTAGTCATTTAATTGGAAACAGCTGGCTGTATCTTTATATATTAGTTGTTGTAAAAGTACCTCGACAAATTAGACAGATAGAAGTAACTCTGAGTATATTTAACATGATATGTTAAGATAATAATGAGTTTAAGACTGTGACTAATAATATGTCTTATGTCAGCACCTATCCTTAGAAGCAGGATAGACTGAGGGACCCCATCAATGTGAGGTGAGATCATGCCGGCCAGTGCTAGCTGTAGAGCATTAACACCAGTAGGTCATGACATGACATTTAATGGTGGGGATGAAGCAAGCATGCATACACATTTTTTCCCACCAAGTGAAGGCTCCTTGCCACCAATCAGCAGTCACACATGACTGTTTCTCATCTAAGTCGCATTTAAATCAGTTGGAGTCAGTGCACTGTGTCTGTGTTAGTTCAAGCTCACACCAAATATTACTTTTATTGAGACACAAGTTGACTTTACTGCAGTCATAAAGTTCTTCATTTATGTTCAGTAACAGCTAAAATCAAAGTGTTTGTATTTTGGTGAGTGGCAAAATCTCCTGGAGATGTATTTATAAAAAGTAGTCTCTATGCACCTCTGCATTTTTCCAGGTAACTCATGGGTTTACCCATTCTCTTTAATGTGGTACCAGCGTAGAGCTCATTGAAGTTGAGCCAGATGTCTGATGCATGTCAACTCTTAGCATAATTCTTTTTTTTTTTAATTATTTGGTACAGTTATTCAGTATGTTTTTCAGAATTAAAGTAGGATTGTAAAAGAAATGTCCTTAAATGAAATTGATCATCAAGTTAAACTGCATTGTTACACAAGATAAAATCATCCCAGTAAATTATGTAATGTGTGAAAACACCCAATGACACAACATCTCTCTAAAAGAAGTAGCCAAAGAACCTTAATACACCTTATTCTGTTGCAGATAATACTGACAATGAAGGTAATTGCTTGTATAATAAAAAGTACAATAGGCACTCAAAACAATAGTCATCAGGAACTGATTATTCCTTCGTGAGTAAGACATCCTAACAATTTAACAAAAGTATAAACGTGGTAATGGACTACTTTTCTTTCTGAATAACATCCTGCTTGTTTTGGGATTTTTCAACAATGGCAAGCATTGTGACCTCCTAACCGGTGTTCCACCAAGTGGCAAATAAGCAGTGGCCTCGACATGATTAGAAATCACTAAAAAGACATTCACATTAAGTCTGTGTGAAAGTTGAAGCAAAAGCTTCCTCGTGACCTGTGACCTGCTTTTGTTCTTAGCTCATTTGATGTCATCCACCTAATACGCTTAGACTAACAAAGGCGTCTGACACACACACAGAAAGAGGTTTCAGGATTTTTTTTGTTCTAATCTAACAGTGTGATCCAAAAGAATAAAATAGTTAACTATACACGATTAGAAAGTAAGCATGATTTAGAAGTAACAAAAAACTGAGGCGTTATGACACCAAAGTTTTAGACACCGGTGGATTTAACAAAAAGCAGAGAATAACACTGAGCACCTGATCGCAGTTGAAACGGGCTGTGCCATGTCCCACCCTGCCGGTCAGGGAACCAAACAATTCTGAGAAGAAGTAAGTCTGTCCTGCCACTGCAGTCTGTATTATGATAAGCTGCTTGAACACCATTGTCTCACATCACTTTCAAGTGGGAAAAAGAAACAACGCTGTCTGATCTAATTTAAGGTTTTATAACTTTCATGTTGTTGGCAGAGACATGCTTTGAGCCAATTGGAAGTTTTTCTTATGTTATATAAACGCTTAAGTCAGGAGAAGGGAAAGACTGAGATGGAAAGCCTGAGGTGGTCATTATGCGACAATATGAGATTTGCATCTTGCTCTGTGCTATTTTTGTTCATTTCACCTCAACAAAATTTGAATAACCATTATTACATTTTTACTGTAGCAAAAACAAGACACGGGAAGGAGATTATTGTAAAAAAAATTATAATTTAAAAAAATCACAACCCTGAGAATGCTTGATTTGAGCGTCTTTATCCTTGGATGACTTTTACTGCTCAACAACAACAAAAAATCAGGAGTGTTTAGTGTTTATAGACAATATTGTTAAGATGAATAATTGCTATTAGGTGGCTGATTTTACACGTTTTGTGAGGAAAAGAAAGAAGAAAGCACTGCAAAGATTGGAAAATTGTTTTGTGGTTACAAGGTGCTGTTCTGTGCTTTGAGATAATGAAACTCCTCAACAAGTGAAATCCAAGAGATGAAAAGTTTCAAACTAATACAGACAGAGATTATGGCCATGAACAGATCAGGAACAGCATATTCAGTAGAAGACAGAGATGATGCATTCATTCCCTCTGACAATCGGTTGTGTCCTTTTATTAAGAAAGAAAGGTCAAAATTTATTAAATACAATATTCATCATGCACACATGGAGCACGGTGTATAAGTCTTGAGCCCCAGTTCCTTTTCTTACATTTTGCCTCCAAGGACCCAGAGTTGTAGTATTCTTATAGCTCTTGAGCATTAATCCTCCAGGCTTCCTGAAGGTCTTTCAAAGTTTTTCTTTGGACATTGTTGCTTTGTTTTACTCATTTTCAGTCCAGTCCTTGTACCTGGCCATTTTCAGAGGAATGTGTTTTTCTTTTGTTCATTAAGCCACTTAATACTGACCCGTGAATCATTCAAGTATAAAAAAGGAACCTAATGCACATCTATTACATAGCTTAGCATAGAGCTAATTTTGAATCTAGTAGAAGGCAATGGCAAAAACACATAATTTGTTCTTCTTTCGTTAGCTGAAGGTATACAAAGCTAAGTTTTGCAATTTTTTTTGCATTAACAAGGTGATTCCCAAAGGGCAGTTAGCTGAAAATGTATTCATGTGTCTGCCTGGTGCGCAGTGTGTCATTAAGAAACTGGACAAGTGGCAGGCCTAAAACTCAAAGACTTGACACAGAACCTGAAAAGTTTCATTGAAGTTTCATCAGAAATGCTCAACAGTCTGAGAAGCAATTTTTAAGGTAGGGAAATGGAGAGAAGGATGAGATTACACAAGAACAAGAACCAGGTTTTCTGGAGTAATAAATCCAAATTTGAAACTTTCGATTTAAATCATCATCAGAATACGCAGATGAAGTCAGGAGAGAGAAAGGCTAGCTATAAAACACGGTGGAAGCTCTGTCATGGTTGCAACTGCATTTCAGTCAGTAGTGCTGGGGATCTTGTCAAAATTATGAACGCATAAAAGTACCATCAGATTTGGATCCACCATAAAATAACATCTGGAAAGTGTCTGATTTACCAAGGCTTTGTTTTTAAGCATGACAAGGACCCCAAACACACTGCCTGTGCAATAAAAGCACACCTGGAGAGAAAAGCACTCAGTGGAACACTATCAGTCATGGATTGGTCTCCCAAGAACCCGGACCTTAATGTTATTGAATCAGTGTGTGATCATCTCGACAGAGAATGGAATAAAAGGCAGGCAACATCCAAAGAAGAGCTTTGAATGTCCTTTTGTCTCATATACTCTGTTTCCATATTTAAAAAATGAAAGTGTACGTGCTGTACTGCACATCATTCTTGTAGGAAGAGGCTCGCTGGATTATTGGACTGCTCTAATTTAGTTATTTAGTTATTTCTGGTCTCCACACACAGACATGTCTGAAAGCGTACACAGAGAGAGCATGTGACTCCACAGCAGACACACTTACACACTCACTACATCTACAAAGAGGACATGGCAGTTTGTGTGTACCCTCAGACTGGTGCAGGGAGAGGTGCGAGGCTGTCTGGCTGCACAATCACTGCCTCCGTTCTCCTGTGTGTGTCCTTCCTCAGTTCTCTCCTCCATCCTCCACAAATGTATTTCTTCTTAGCAGAGGTCTCCCACGTATTGCAATTTCTTGGCACTGAGGCATGCAACCCTGCAAATGGATAATTCAAGCATGTGACCCACTTCTCATCCTCAGCACACGAAAAAACAGAAACATGTCTTTGGCGGCTGGCAGAGAGGAAACTAACTCATAATCCTAGAAACATAACAAAACATAAAATAAAAAAAAACAGTTTTCTGTATTTTATATTTATTATAAGCTTAAAACTGAAATACCAAATAAAAGGTGATGACTTCTGGATTCTCAGAGGAAAAATTGTTTTTTTTTTTCACAATATTTTTTTTATCTTTAAACGAAACATTCAAACATATCAAACTACACACCCTGCTGTATTATATGGGTAGTAACAGACCACAAGACAGAATACAATGAAGCATAAACTCAGCTATGAGGCATGTTAAGACTGTAATCTTATGTCTAAGAACTTCAGTGCACTGAAATTATATCATATCAGAGGTAATTTGATTTCCTAGAAGATAAACAGTTGCTTCTGGGGGCCAAAAATGCATGCTGTCGGTGTGGGAAGGTTTTCTATAAACTTGGAGAAAATGCGTCTAAAATGAGCTGGAAGAACGATGATGACTAATGATAGATGATGATAACCGCCACGTGCCCGCCACTAAACTGCTGATCTAGGTTTACTCTGGCTTGCCTCTACTGTCAGTAACCTGCCAATCAAGTGGCCACACCGTGGCCTGAGGGAAGTAAGTATTTGCCTTAATTTATCCACTGAGACTTTAAGACTTTAAAGTACTTATACTAGATGATAGATGATATTAGAGCTTGACCAATGTTGGATTTATAAGACTGATGCTGATATTTGGTTTAAAAAATCCAATATTCTCTGTATTTACTCACTTACGTGCAGTGTTGGGAAGGTTACTTTTAAAATGTATTCCATTACAGAATACAGAATACATGCCCCAAAATATATTCTGTAACGTATTCCGTTACGTTACTCAATGAGAGTAACGTATTCTGAATACTTTGGGTTACTTAATATATTATCATGCTGTTTACAACTACGTGAATGTACTATTGCTGTGATTTATTACTGTTACTGAAGGTCCGCGGCTCCGAACCGTAGTAAAGGGACCTCTGGCTAATACGTTGGGTTCCATGTCGGGCTGGTAGCCGAAAACTAGCTTTACTTTGTTGTCTGGGTCAAGTTTGCTTGCGAGAGACAGAGAGAGGCGTTGAAAGGCTGCGTACAGTCGAGTCTTAATAGCCTACTTACAGCTGGGCTCGTCAGGCTCTCTTCTTGGCTGCAGTGGTTATTATTATATTTACATGCTTCCAGCTCCCGTTTTTGCTCGATGACAGCTCGTACTTTTCCTTTTTCTCCCTCCCTCGTTCACAGACACATAACGTGTATGACAGTCCATTCTCCCTGCAGCATGGACTACACTGCCTATGATGCTACATTCTTTAGAGCTATACCTGTAGCATTCTGCCTATTAGCTTAGCACAACAACAACAAAACGGCCTCTCTCACCCAGGAAACACGCAGAGAGAGAGCGGCACCCTGTAACCATGGCAACAGTAACGCTGCCGCCTGGAACAACAGAACGTAGCTGTCAAACAAAACCCAAACAGTCCTGACCCGCCACAATATGAAACAGGGAAGTACCGCCGTGTAATCCATTTATTTCAACAAAGTAACTGTATTCTAAATACCACCTTTTTAAACTGTAACTGTAACGGAATACAGTTACTCATATTTTGTATTTTAAATACATAACGGCGGTACATGTATTCCGTTACTCCCCAACACTGCTTACGTGTTGCCTGACTGCATTCGCATCTGCTGAAGGTATGTATTTAAACAGGGAAATTGCAGAGTTCTGTAGAGGACACACTATGCTGTGTCAACACAAGTAACATGGTTGAAGGGCGTTTGCCTCGTCCATTCTTCACTTTAAAAATTTTCATTTCCAAACACCAATATAAATAGCCAATACTGGTGAATAAAGTGGTCAGGCTCTGACTGTTATTTATTTAAGTAGTTAGTTGTTATTTTGTATTTAATGCCACATAATCCAAAAGTTCAGACCTTAAAAGAAAAAATAAAACATCCCTGAGATCTCTTTTTAGATACATCAGAGCAGAGTCAACATGCTGCTGTTGAATACTTCACAGTACAATCCACACACTTAATCTCATCATTTTTTTAGCAAGCATAGTAAAATATACACAGTACATGTACCGTTATTGCCAGTCTTGTTAGGGATTTTCCATAACAAACCTATCCAGGCACTGCTGGAGCACCAGGTCATTGCGTGTACTGTCGCGCAGAATAGATCTACACTGATATGAGCATCATCTGTGTGAGTAAAACCAAAAAACAGAAGGGGTTTCCCATAATATACTCATGCTTGTGCTAACCATTCGGGTGTTTTATAGCTCTATGCAAAGATTTTTATGTCCCAGTTTTTACAATAAATCTAAAGACAGAGCCCTCTTTGTCTAAATCTGTTTATTTCTTTTTATTTGTCTCATTTGTCTCACTGGCTGACGACAAATCAACACTTTGTGAAAACAGCTGATTCACTGTAAAAGCCCCACAGTGGTGGTGATTTTTTCTTAATAAGTCTATAACTTTTGACGGCAGCATTTTATAATGTTGTTCATTCTTGTACATTGTTATGTGAAGCTGTGAGTGTAAATCAGGAATGAAAGGCGTTTTTAGATTCTTGTGAATCAAAAAATGTTTTTTAAAAAGCTGTCGTCTGCAGGCAATGCATTGCACGGCAAACTAAAATACTGGGGTTGTTCTTCGTGAGTATACTGAAAACAAAAAGGCAGTTCTAAAGGTGGAGAAATAAAATAACGGATGCTGTGTTTATCCTTTCCTTTTAAATCTCTTTCACTGGTCCCTCTCTGACCATTTTCTCTGCCTGTGTATGAATTCTTTATCTCTAGCTCCTCGCATTTGTCTTGCTTATTTCACGTTTTGCCTTCTCCTCCCTCCTCAGTCCATTTCACCAGTCATGTGAAACAGTGAATGTAATTGCTCCAGGGAAGCGAGCTGACGATCGCTTTGCAGAGAATAACACAAACTCATTGCTCTTAGCATTTATGTCAGTGACACTGCTGTTATTACTATTACATGTAACACATTTACATTTCTCTCTGATTGGCTCTTTTATTTAGAACAGACTAAAACGAGCTGGCTTATTGCAACAGGTCTGACCTACTTTCAAGGAATTTGACCAACAGTAGATGACTGAGTTCATAAAACAGCGTCCCAAAAAAATATACGTTAGTCAGCTGTAATTACTCAGCTAAATAGCATTTAATCTGGCTTTATTGTGCCATATTTCATTAAATTACCTAAACAGAATCACTGCTGAAGGAGGATGACTTCAGCTTCTGAATCTCCGGGTTAATAGGCTGGCTTGTAAGTCAGCATTGAAAGAAATGTTCAAATCACATACAAATATAATTCTGATACAAACAAACTGAGCTTCTAGGTCCACTATCCACTAGACCACTGAGAGGACTTTTGCACTTTGCATACCTGTATCATTCCCAAATATAAACCTGTCTACACAAACGTTTCTTTCTTTTTAAATAAAACAATATACCATGTACCACATACACCCCACACAAGCTGTGACTGACTGAATGTGCTGCCCTCTCACTCATCAAGCCTCATTCTTTATCTGTTCCTTATTAGCATGATATACATATGTGTCCTCATCTTGTATTCTGCATGCAAAATCTCAGCGCAGAGCAGAAATCTAAACAGAAACGAACGACTCCTTCCAGTAATCAAAGGTGCAGCTTGAAGGCAGGCAACATCGTGCAAAATTAACAATGACAAATCTGATCATGCCTTTATGATGTCCTTGTCACCAGCTGGATGAGAATTGCAGTAAAGTGCATAGATGAATCACCACACTTACGGCATTTTGCTGCCTATGTAAAAATTACACTTTGTACAGGTTAAACCGTGTACAGCTTAAGATTTCAGGTAATGAAAATATTAAATGTCTCAGAGTTTTCATCTGGATTTAGATGTCGTGGCTGGTGTTAGGAAAAGTTTGGAAATGATAGTTAAGTTTGGATTATATCTCCATCATATTTGCTATAGTTTGAACACAAATTAAAGCACCCACCAGTTACCCTGCACATCTGTTTCAACAATATCCTTATAACTGCTTAGGCAGTAATTCAGGAGGATCTACTCAAATTGAGAGCCTCTAGTACCTACAGGAGGGCTTAATGTCCCCAAGCGCTATTCCTGCAATTTACGAACGTCCTTTTTGAGACATTAGTTAAGGTGGCTTAAAGCATTTCATAACGCAAGCAGGTCAAACTTCATCAAAGGAACATCTTTTAGTGCATGAAACACCTCTGGCAAGTTAAAACTCGGAATCCTGCTGTATGGCTCCTTTGTCAGGATGCCATGCAGGTACTGCAGGTGCTTTGTGTGACACACACACACACACACACATACACAATTCCCTGCACGTCTTAGGTCACTACTGTTAACTAGTCCCGATCACTACAGGTGACATAAACTTCAATTTCTTTGATGAAACTCTAGATTGATGTGTTTTAAAATGAATTGCTGGCATTTAGCGTGATAATTTAATCGAATGCAGACATGTTAAAAGTCTGACTTGACTTAGCCCACAACCGCCTGCAAAACAATAGCAACTGTTTAAAAACCCCAACTCACCTCAGTGTCCTGTGGAGCAGTGGTCGAGTTTCGACCGCGAGCTGCAGCCTGCAAAGTGAACAGCCTATCGGAAGCACTGGTAGACTCCCTTCAACCTGCTCCTGTCAAACTTCTCATGTGGACTGGTGATGAGCAGAAGCGCCGATTCTTACGGTGAATGCGCCGACACGAAGCCCACCTTCAGAGTTCATTTCCAGCCGACCGCACGGCAACTCTCGGGCACAGTGTTCCAAGTTACACAGGCGTTTTAGTCCCGTGACACAAGTCTTCACTGCGTGATGTAGGCTGTGTGTTAGTGAGATGCTGGGCGTAAGATGCGCTCAGAGAGGTCGCCCTACAACGGGTTTTCCCCCCTTCCTCTTTTTCTTCGTCTTCGACTGACTGCAGACAGAGAGGCGTTGGTACGATGAGTCTACTCGGTGTCTTTCATAATATACTGCTCCCTCTCCTTCGCTTTCTCCTTTCTTTCATTCTGTCTCCTTTCCCCCTCTCTCCTCAGACAGTCTGTCCCCTCCTCCCTAATTTCTGCACAGTTCGGCGGAGCTTTATTGGAATCATGTAACCTACAGTGTCGTGCGTTTGTCAACAAGCTGTGAGCTGGTCATTCACCGGGTTCGTGTGAAAACATCACGCTTCTTCAATTTAAATATATGTTTTTTTCAAAGAATATTTGTCCTGAGCTTTGATTTGGTTTACAAAATTTGATAGTTGAGCCTCCGCTGTGTACATCTCCCCTCTTGGTCTCTGTGTAAGCCTTTTATAATGAACTGTATGTTTGTGTGCGCTCCTTTCATTAAAGTGACAGTATGTTTTTGCCGATTTGATCCTGTTTCTCTGCAGCTGTGCACAAAGAACAATTGTACCCATTGTCACGCCAGTGCAGATTCATAAAAGTCCCGTTTGGTTCTTCTCAACTGCTGAAATCTCGACTCTGTTCAAATTTAGAACAGGCTTGCGAGGGAATATATATATATATATATATATATATATATATATATATATATATATATATATATATATATATATATATATAAGCTACTGTTAAACAAATTCTAATCAACCCAATACATCCACCTAGACACGAATATAAAATGCTGTCATCAAACTTTTTTCTTCTATTAGCAGAATAGTGTCCACATCATGTTGAGCTCAACAATGTGCCACTGCTGTCCCTGTGTGAAGTGTTTAGATCTTTATGCATGACAGCAGCATACACCTTAACCCCCTTGTCCTGGAGGACAGCTCAGTTTTACGTTGGTAAGTAGGAACAGGAGGTGACGGGTAGCAGATTTCCGTAGTGTTCTTGTAGCACCTGTCCTGCCAAGTTGTATCTGATTGCACTGGCGGTCACAACTGTCAGATGGTGCACATTACAAAAAGCATACAGACACGCTGGAGTGTCCTTGAATTTTCTCATTCAGTGTCTCATTCAATCTTTGTCTTCAGAACCTGCAGCTGTCTCATTCAAGTAGGTTAATGTACTGCAGACGAGGGCTCAACTACCTGTTGCATTAATACAATTGACTTGCAGGGTTTTGTGTGGCATCCTCATTCTCATTTAATCACCGATGAAGCCCTCACAGGTTAAAGAGTCACACTTGTATATTTTGATTATTTAACCCGACTTCTAAAAACGTTGGGATGCTGTGTAAAATGTAAATAACAACAGAATGCAGAGATTTGCAGATTTCATAAACTCAACATAATATTTGTTTAAAGTGAGAAATGTTATGATTTTACCAAAAATACTTTGAATTTGATGACAGTAGCACATCCCATAAAAGCTGGGACAGGGTTACTGAGTACTAACAACGGTCCGTAAACGTTTGGGAACTGAGGAGACCAGTTGGTTGAATTTTTGTGCGAGGATTGTTGTCCCAGTCTTCTCTACTTAATATTCCTGGATCTACTTTTTGGTCTTTTTCATTTCATGATGCGGGAAATGTTTTCGGTTGGGGAAAGGTCTCGACTGCAGGCAGATCAGCTCACATTCTTGATATAAGAGCAGTATCACCTTATGAAGTTTAAAAATTTGCATTAAAATTAACTGATTAAAAAGTTGCTGTTATCTAATGTACAGTAAGTAATCTATGGGCTTTACATATGCAGACACATGTTGCTAAGTTAGCTACTTAGAGCCAAAGAAATGTGTAATCAGCAGGTAACAAAAGTGTAGGAGTGTAAGTGTGTGCATGAGAGATGGAAATGTCTGTGACTGAAGTTTCAATTTCTGAGCAACACTGAGCCAAAAAGCATCCCGTGCCATATGTAGCTGTGTTTAAGCAGGACTCAGAAACCACTGTAGGGTACACCCTGGACAGGTCGCCAGTCTGTCGCAGGGCCAACACACAGGGACAGACAACCATTCGCACTCACATTCACTCGCACATTCACACCTAATGGCAATTTGGATTTTCCAATTAACCTATCCCCACAAGCTGCATGTCTTTGGACGGTGGGAGGAAGCCGGAGTACCCGGAGGGAACCCACGCAAACACGGGGAGAACATGCAAACTCCACACAGAAAGACCCCGGCCTGATGTTGGAATTGAACTCAGGACCTTCTTGCTGTGCGGCAACAGTGCTAACCACCGTGCCACCGTGCTGCCGATTGTTATGAAGCGTAATAAGAAAGATCTGTAATCACTGGTCTGCTTTCCTTCCTGGGTGTTAGGCTGCTTTTCTGTGCTGTTCCCTCTAGATCCGGGGGCGGGTCCTGTCCTAAATCTACATGAGTTTGCAATTTTAGCTGATCAGCTGATCAGGAATTTTATTCTAAAAAGATACTGCTTCATTTTTTTGAGAAAACAAAAAACAGCTTTCAAATGAATGTTAATGTAGAACGTACAATAAAAATCATTCCTTCTGGTTCTGTCCATGCTCTCATTTAATGGTGCTGTGATTGTAAGATAATACTCTAGTCCAGTGAGCACTGGCGCTACCTCATGCCCTCCTTCTGGAGATGCTATTCATAACCTGATTATTTCTGTTAATATTATGCCTCTCTTTCCTTTCAGGCCGTTTCTGATTACTTTAAAATGGAAGTTGTCCTTAGAAGGGTGCTCAATCCTTAATAATTCTGGCCAGTCTTAAAATTGTTCTTTCCAAGGTCCCAGACAAGCTATAGTAGAACAGTTGAAATAAAAAGTAAAAGAGAAATTTCAGTTGGGTATAAGGTTTGGGTCGGTTAATCGTTGGGCTTGCAAAGCATCTTGTCGGGAGATTTTTTATTCCTGTTTGCTTGTCGGCAGCCTTTGACATTACTGATCACAGTGACTAAAGTCAAAATCTTAAACTATGGGCATTTACGATTTGTTTTAGTTTTTCTATCTTCAATGCTTCAATCAATCTGTTTGGACATTTCGAGTTATAAATCAACACAAACACATCTACAAAATGGATCTGGAGTTTCATTCTTAGGCATTTTCTTTTTATCCAGTGCTTAACAGATGTCTAAAATTAAGAGTGTTGGAAATTATCAAAATAATTTTTTATGTTTCTGTAATAATCCACCAATATGCACAAGCCTCTTAATCAAATTAATATTTATACTGTTGAAACATAATACTTTTGTTATAACAGATAAGGGAAAACTTAAGCTCTTTATTTAAAGAACTTTATGTTTTGATATTTTGTCTAAAGGACTTTTAAGAACTTAAGGACTCATTTAAAAAAATAAAAAAATGGCATCACTAGTAAGATTAAGGCCAGTTTCACGTGTTGTGTCCAGTAGGGTCCCCACGTTACATAATTGTGCAAACAAGAAAATATAATAACAGATGTGCTAAAAAATTTTGCACACCTGTTAACTCTCTCAAGGCAGACGTTGCCGATTTGCAACAGTTAAAAACTAACAACCTGATTACCCCACATACGTATTTTATGAGTTTTTTTTACTCAGAAGTACCACTGCAGGACTTGGTTGTGCATTAGCAACAAAAAACTTAATTTGAGCCTGAGAGGGTTAAGCTCAAAATTCAAGCTTTGTCAAAAATTTGCTTTTATGTTACATTTTCAACACTGACATTTAAAGGAAAGCAGCTACAGCAATCCAGTTTTCTTTTTTTACTATCTAACGTTGTTATTATACACAGTCCCCACAGTAACTGGAGTGAGGGGCCTTTATCGTCTCTGTATCTTTACGAGAGCTTTATAATTACTTTGGAGGCTCTGTAAACTAAGGTGTTTTTGGATTTATCAGCTTGTGGTAAACACCCACTTATAATGAGAACCGAAAGGTCAAAATGCAGCAAAAGATTTCCGATTTAGTCCGTGTAGAAGTGATCATAGTGAGATAAATGAAAGATGACATGGGGAATGTGAACGGTCTGAACTGGCTTACTATGAACTAATGGTGGTGTGTGAGTGATGGTCCCTCCTTCTGATTCACTACACTTGATTCCTGTGCATAGTCATTATCCACAGGAGTCACAAAGTCGGATTTAAGAAGGTCAGGGATTATGGGAAGAAGGAACAAATGAAAGGGAATAAGTAAGGATTTTTGATAGGTGTGGAGATGGAGAGATGGTGGGAGGGAAGAAGAGATTATGAGAGAGGACAGAATGACCAGAACTGACTGAGAGTGAAAAGAGGAGGGGGGGGGGGGGGGAGGAAGTGATGGGGAAAAGAGCAAGCGTCTCCCTGGAGAGTGTACATGTATTCCTTGCAGAATACAGAATGAAAACTGAGAGAAAAATGTAGGGCACTGGCTTGTGCATAAACCGTCTGACTGAAACGTAGCACATCATAAAGATCAAGGGCAAAACTTGTCCTATATTTTCAGTTCACAGAGCAAATGGTAGAAAAGATGTGCCATGATATTTAATACACTCACCAGTAAATTCCAAAGGCTGACGTAAAATCAATCTGACAAAGACCACATCAAGAGAAAGGCAGCTTTAGTGAAAACAAGATTAATAAATACATTTCAAGCTGTACTAGAGAGGAGATGCAGCTGACTTATTTGACTGCCTACATCAGAATTAGTAAATATTAATAACTTTTAAACAATTCCATTAATTTGACAAAAAGGTTTAGAATTATAGAATTATTCAGAGAGCTATATGTGATGATAATTTGTCTAAAGGACTTTTAAGAACGTAAGGACTGAGTTGATACTCATTTAAAACAACAACAAAAACATGACATCACTAGTAAGATTAAACCCAGTTTCATGTGTTGTGAGCATCCAAGGTGTGTGTATCCAGTAGGGGGCCCCAGACTAGCCCCCATGCTACCCAAGCCTACCTCGAATATGAGCGAGAGTCATACAGTATTAGTGATGGGATTTCCGGCTCTTTTTAGAGATCCGGCTCTTTCGGTTCGGCTCACTAAAAAGAGCCGGATCTTTCGGCTCCGAACTCTTCAGGTTGTTTTGTTGCTTTAATTAATTTATTATTAACAATAATATTAAATTATGCAGAAAAGGAATTACTAATGTTACAAAAAGTGGTTTTATTTATATAAACACGTACAAACTCCAAAACACATTTCTAGCATGAACTGAACTTCCAAAGCAGAGCTACTAGATCACTTAAATTACACAATTGAAAGCATGTTTGTGTATTTATACACAGGCACTCATATATATTCAAATAATTTAAAAACAATGTTCATTTACCTGTTACTGCCACACACCAAATCCGGTCGTTGGTACTTGCTGGCTTGTGTAGCCACTAGGTAACAAAAGCTCAACACTGCGCCTAGCATTCTGGAGCACTTCTGTTGACTTTTGTACGTGTTTTGAGTTTTTATGTGCTTCTGAGTTTGTACGTGTTTTTACGTGTTTTGAAGTTTGTATGTGCTTTGTCTCTAGGGGCCACCGTAAATATACTTTTATTTATTCACTCCACATAAAATGTAATAAATAAATCATATAATACAAAAATCAACTATTCACATTTCAACTTTTAACTATTTAAATTTTCAGCTTTTTCCTTTTACAAATTTAAAGTGAAACAACACAAAACCCTGCAAACCACAACACAATTAAATATAAATTAAAATATGAAAACAAAAATAACATGCATATTCTCTGTCATATGGGCCCGCATGAATAAACTTTCTGAATCCTTTATCATCTGCAACTGAAAATAGTTGTGGATGATTACTATACCTTTCTAATGTGACGTTGTTGTCCCTGGCTTTCTTTCTCTCCCTCTGGCTCTGTTCCTGTGCTACTGAGTGTAACTACCGCCCCTCCCCCCTCTGCCCAGCGTAAAGCACAAGGCTCGCGTGCTGAGTGAAGCAGAAAAAAAGTGCGAGAGAGAGGCTGAGAGAAAGAAAAAAAAACAAAAACCACGTGATGGCTCGCGATAAGGAGCCGGCTCGAGTCATTCACGTCAAAGAGCCGGCTCTAAGAGCCATTTCGTTCGCGAACGACCCATCACTATACAGTATAACTGAAGCCATGCTGGCTCAGACGTTGACCACAGGGTTGTGAACTGGGTGAGTGACTCAGGGTGGATCCCGGGACTGACGTGTGCGATCTCTGTCCAGAACAGTGCAGAAGACATTTTGTTCCATATTGGCATGATGACATCACATAGTTGGTGCAAACTTGCTGGCTGCACATCCCCGATGTGAATCCTTTGTTCCACCATATCCAGTGTTGGGGAGTAACGGAATACATGTACCGCCGTTACGTATTTAAAATACAAAATATGAGTAACTGTATTCCGTTACAGTTACCGTTTAAAAAGGTGGTATTTAGAATACAGTTACTTTGTTGAAATAAATGGATTACACGGCGGTACTTCCCTGTTTCATATTGTGGCGGGTCAGGACTGTTTGGGTTTTGTTTGACAGCTACGTTCTGTTGTTCCAGGCGGCAGCGTTACGGTTGCCATGGTTACAGGGTGACGCTCTCTCTCTGCGTGTTTCCTGGGTGAGAGAGGCCTTTTTGTTGTTGTTGTGCTAAGCTAATAGGCAGAATGCTACCGGTATAGCTCTAACGAATGTAGCATCATGGGCAGTGTAGTCCGTGCTGCAGGGAGAATGGACTGCCATACACGTTATGTGTCTGTGAGTGAGGGAGGGAGAAAAAGGAAAAGTAGGAGCTGTCATCGAGCAAAAACGGGAGCTGGAAGCAGTAGCGGTTTTAGATACGGGCGACACGGGCGGTTGCCCGGGGCGGCATCATGGTGGGGGCGGCATCACGGCTCGTTCTCATGCTGCCCCGACATCAGCCAGCGCATACTGGGAATGGCATAGGCACCGATCGGTTTTCTATCGCCCATTTGCTGGGAGTAAGGGCGCCCTCCGTTCGCGAGGTGCGCCTGCTGCTTGCGGCACAGGGAGGAGAGGGCGGGGCGGTGGGGGATGCTCTGGCTGGCTGGAGCAGCAAAAATGACCAACTCGCAAAATAAAACAAATTACAAACAAACCAACAAACACAAAAACACCAGACATCATGATACAGACTTATAATTTGCACCGATGTTTTTTCAAAATTCTATACGCGAAAAGTGACTGCTACATACAGTCCAGTATATAGAGAGACGAGACGACGAGGCTCCAGTTACAGCAGTGCAAGTAAACAAACAATATATATAAGAGGAGTAAGAAAATAAATATACACTTTAGGACTAGGGGTAAAGGGGTCAATAACAATTGAAAATGTATATTTTATATTTTGTTGATCTAAAGTCTCACGCACAACCCGTTTTTAAACTCTAAAAAAAGAGAAAAGAAGAGGAGCGTAGCGACTTCCACAGTCGCTAGAGGCCGGGGACTGAGCCTGCCTATTTGCCTGTCAACTTTACGCAATAATGCCAGAGGTGGAATTGCTTGCTTGTTTATTAAAGTGCTTGGAAAGTTTACAGAGCAATGTGATCGGCTCGCGATTCTAACTCTTAAAACATCACAGGCTCTAATGCAACAAGGGGAAACTCGTTGTGCTGCGGTCAACAAAAACTACGGCTACCCAGCCCTGCTCTGTCAAAATCAAACCAGTGAAAGACAGACTGACAATGCCCTCTTAATGTCGCCGCTAGCACCCACGTGACTCCCATTACACATCACCATAGCAACCAAACAAATGAAAACCCAGTGATCCTTAAAATTCAATACATTTAATTATGACTCCTACAAGGAGAAACGAGCAAAAGATACAGGTAAGCAGATGTGTCATTGGATAATGGCAGGTCATGTATCCTAAAACATTAAGAATCAGAATACTTTCTTAATCCCTAAGGAAATTATGTGGGTTACAGTTCCTCCAAGAAGAAATGGTAAAAATAGTAACAGTAACAGACTAAACTCCAAACAATATATACAATAATATAATATTAATTAGTCAGTGTCAATTGTTGATTTGTCCTGTTCTCATTGTATGACGAATTATGATGTCTGTTTAGTAGCCGTTTGCATACAACGTTTGCATACAATGCATACTCTGTCTCTCTCTTCGTGTGTGTGTGTGTGTGTGTGTGGGGGGGGGGGGGGCGGGGGGGGGGGAGGCGCCAGAGGGGGTGTTTGCCCAGGGCGCCAAACAGGCTAGGACCGCCACTGTCTGGAAGCATGTAAATATAATAATAACCACTGCAGCCAAGAAGAGTGCCTGACAAGCCCAGTTGTAGGTAAGCTATTAAGACTCGACTGTACACCGTGTTCATGTTTTCCTCCAAAAACAATAAGTTCCGTTGGAGCAGCCTTTCAACGCCTCTGTCTGTCTCTTGCTAGCAAAGTTGACCCAGTCAACAAAGTAAAGCTAGTTTTCGGCTACAAGCCGAAACCCAGAACCCACCGTATTAGTCAGAGGTCCCTTTACTACGGTTCGGAGCCGCGGACCTTCAGTAACAGTAATAAATCACAGCAATAGTACATTCACGTAGTTGTAAACAGCATGATAATATATTAAGTAATCCAAAGTATTCAGAATACGTTACTCTCATTGAGTAACGTAACGGAATACGTTACAGAATACATTTTGGGGCATGTATTCTGTATTCTGTATGGAATACATTTTAAAAGTAACCTTCCCAACACTGACCATATCCCACAGTTGCTCTATTGGATTGAAATCTGGTGACCGTGGAGGACATTTCAATACAATGAACTGGTTGTCATGTTCGAGAGACCAGTTTGAAATGATTTGAGCTTTATGACATAATATGTTATACTGCTGGAAGCATCCATCAGAAGAGTAGTAGTAGTAGTGGGTAGTCATAAAGGGATGGACATGGTCAGCAGCAATACACAGGTAGACTCTGGCACTAACAATGCTCAGTTGGTACTGAGGAGCCCAAAGCGTGCCAAGAAAACATTCTCTACACTATTGCACCAACACTAGCTTGAACCATCGATACAAGGCAGCTGTTCGTGTAGTTTATGCAATATTCTGACTCACCATTTTCCCACTCATCTGTTGTCCAATTTCTTCATAGGTCTGTACAAATTGTAGCCTCAGTTTCCTGTTCTTAGCTGACAGGAATGGCATTCGGTGTGGTCTTCTGCTGCTGTAGCCTATCTGCCTCAGGGTTCAGTGTGCTGTGCATTCACAGATGCTCTTCTGCACACCTTGGTTGAAGCAAGTGGTTATCGGAATTATTGTTGCCTTCCTGTCAGCTCCAACTTTTCTGGCTATTTTCGTCTGACCTCTGACTTCAGCAAGACATTTTGACCCAGAGGACTGCCGCTCACTGGATAAATCCCAGCAAATCAGCAGTTTCTGAAACAATCAGAAGAGCCTGTCTGGCACCAATAACCATGTCGCATTTAAATTCAGATAAATAACATTTCTTCCCCATTTTGATGCTCGATTTGAACATCAGGAAGTTGTCTTAACAATGTCTGCATGCCTTAATGCACTGAGTTTCTGTCATATGATAGATCTTTGCGCTCACAAGCAGTCGAACATGTATTCTTAATAAAGTGGCCGGTGACTGTACATTTTAAAGTGTAATTATAAATTCAAATTTCTGTCATGCAGAAAACACATTACCATAATAAAACATATCTGTGTATTTCTTTAAAGAGCGAGTCCTGTGAGCTTTTGGAGAAATGACCAAAGAAAGACACACACGTGAAGCATTTATAAATCTTATTATTCAACAATATTCACATTACAACAACAACACTGCTCTGCTAGTGACAGGTTCTAATAATCCCAATATATTGTATAGTTATTTTGTAATACATTATCAAGAGGCACTTCCAGTAAGTCTGGCAATAGAGGAGCTACAGTATTGTGTCTAAATTCCAAAACAGTAAAAATAAATATTTTTCTAAAAGTTTTTTTTGTCATAATATACTTTTGAATCTGTACAGTATATATTTGTTATACAAAGTCAAACAATATCTTGAAATAAAATGTCAAATTTCACTTAAATACTGGTGAATCACACATTTTCTTCATCCTGTTGGTATTGCTACATGTGTTTAAGTGCAAGATACTAAAGAGAAGGAAAGAATTGAATCTGTGAAGTGCCTGCTATAGTAGATAAAAACATACCAGTCTCCTTTATCGTGCTTAAAGTTGTGAAAAAAAGACTTTTGGTTTCCTTTCTGACAAAAGAGGAAAACTAACGAATATAGCATTCAAACAATGTCTACATACATACATGTGAAAATGGCATAGGAGCATGTTCCCCTTTGAAATTGGCCAAAACAACAAACAATACAAAAAGAAAAGGTTTTTTTTGGTTCAAATAAGAAAAGAAAAAAACAAGTACAAGAGCTTCAGTTTAAGAACAGAACAGTAGGCCGGTTACATTGCTACTGGTGCCTGTTGACATGGCAGTGAAAGAATAACAGGCAGTTAACGTGCACGTCACCGTGGGCGGTGGTGATGCCAGATGGATACCAATAATTCTTGAATTCATTTTTATCTTCACAGAACAAAATATATATGCATATTCAGATACCCTCACCAGTATTGGAATAACACTGACCAAAAACATGCTCCTTTTAGGGCTTGTTTCTGTGCAAATCACAAAAAAACGCATCGTTCAAAAAGTTTCTTTGGTTTGCACAAGCTCATCCAGTGTTTGGCAATCTCCCCCTCAACATTTAAAGGAAACTGGCTCATGCTGGCTCTTATAAAGTGAAATAACTGGGTAGTTTGTGACCCTGCAGTTTTCTTGTTTGTTTGTCTCTTTTTTTATAACTAATATTTCTAATATTTTTTTTTCAGTTAAGAGAAAATAAGAGTTATGACTGCCATGTGATTGCCTGGTACAAATCACTGACCAGTGCTGCTGTGATGACAAAGAACAAATAGCTGACAGATGTGACATTTTTTGTGTTAGTAAAGAATTTTTTAGTCAGATTCTTCAGCTAACCATGTCGCTAGCTTTCCATGTATCGGAATATTTACTCCAAATCAGCTATAGTGTATGCTTTAAATTACACAATGCAGCCATGTTTCACAAAACAGGCTTTCTTTGGTTTCCTGTTAGTTATGCAAAACGTTTTAAAGGTTATCTATTACATCTCAGTTAACATTAGGTCTTCATGAAGATTTCTTAACATAATGCAAAGCTCGATTTAAATTACATGATGGATTCAGCAATATTAAAACATTAGCAAAAATAACTGTTTTTCTCACTTGAATGCGTTGTCAACCTCGAGTAAATTTCTAGCATGTGCTAACAGATTTTCTTCTTTAATTATTGTGCATATATGAAACAAAACCAACGGCTGCCTTGAAATGCGGGAAATACTTAAATCTAAAACTGTAAAGCATACATTTAAATGAAGCTTACGTTAGTTCAATAAGGAAGATCTGTATTCACCCATCTGCCTGCTTTTCCTGGGTGTTCGGCTGCTTTTCTCTTTACACGTCTACCCCTTTGGCACGCTGTCATTCTCAATCCTGACATCATTACACTAGTCCAATCATCTTCTCGCCTGCCTTCTTTGAGCCAATCAGCCTGCACTTAGAATGGTTTAAATCTGTGCTCTCCGTCATTCTAACTTTCAGACTGTCTTTCCTGCGTACCATCTCCTTCCCATCTCCACCTCAGCCACTTCAGTCAGAGCTATATTCAAGCCTCAGTCTTCACTTCCACCACCAGCATCTAGACGCCGGTGGGTCCTGTCCTAAATCCTTGCACTGCTGGGATTCCATTCTGCCATGATGGCTCATCGCAGTCAAACACATTAACTCCTCTTTCTCAATAAATTATGTTCAGTTCTTCCAAGTGACCTTGGAAGAACTGAACATAGATAGAACACTAGCCTATCTGTTCTTATTGAAATATGGTTAGCAACGATTAAAGAATATGATTTGTAGTGAGAAGCTAAAACACGTGACCCCTGAAACCTTGACCGGTTCATCATTCCTCTCTAGTTAAAACCCTAAAATGTCACACAGCAACACACTGCAGCGTTCTTGGATTATTGAAATGAATATGATAATAAACTAAATAACAACTTGAAACTATATCACAGCTTTGACTTAAGTCTCTTTGAAGTGTCCAAAGGGTAAATTTCTCTTTTGACTGATCTGTTAAGTTTCAAATGTCTGATAAGTGAAAACAAAGTAAAGAGATCTGAAACAGTCTACAAAACCCCCAAACACAGGTGGAGAATGGGACCATACAGGTGTGAAAGATGAAATATCCAATGTAATAGAGTTCACATTAGATTATACGTGAGGTACTGATATACTCTATAGTGCATCAGGTATTTACAGCGCATGGCGCTCATGCTCATTCACGTGTACGACAGGAGGCTTGCAGCTTCTTGCAGTGAGGTGGGTCGATGTTTTTTTAAAACTCAAGTTTAAAAGCTTGCAAACCTAAATAATGTCTTGATCTACAGTTGTGTTGCTCTGTTGTGTATCAGCTGGTGTGTACAGGTCATTTTTACCTGCTATAAGCGAACCTATCAGAACAAGCCAATGCAAAGAAAGGCTAGTGGAAGACGACTGGTCCAGGAAGTGACACGTAAAGCCAAGAGCGGATTGCCGCACATGCTACAAATATGCAAATATGACTAGTGCTGCAGTTTTTGCTACCAAAAAAAAAATCACATATCGATTTGCCTTTACTTTTTCTTCCTTTTTCTTTTAATTGTCAAGATTTTTTTAAAAAGATTTTTAGTCAGGGACTTTTGTGTGATTGACATCAATGCTGAAGGTAATTCTGCTTTGATTTGTGTTTTTGCTACATATAATTTATTAATGAAAACCTAATTAAGTTTTTCTCTCTTTGAGTTTGAGTGATAGCAACTGTAAATAAAAAAGACTTTAAACACCAAAGGGCTTTCAACTTGAACTGAAACATGAACAAAAAGCCCAGGATTTAGTTAGCGCAGGCCTTTTTTTTTTCATAGTATTAAAAAAGAAGCTGTGGTACTGCACTCCTTTGTAAGTACAGGGTATAAGCAGTAAAGGGAATTATGCTGTACTGTTTAGCCCTCCTTTGCACAATGGACATTTTGATAACAGTGCAATGGATACAGCTGCAGATTTACACAGTAATACCAGAGTATTAGCAAAACTCTAATTGAGTTAAGAAATTGGGTTACAATAGGACAAGTAAAGGTAGCCAATAAAAATAAGCAAACAAGCCTGTTTGATGGATTTCTTAGTGACTGAGATCCAGTGTTTAACATCTAACTGCATAAAGTGTACACTTACTGAAAAGTGTAATGCTGCTTTTTATATTTCTGTCACAGTTCTTGTATTTTGTTTTTCTTTTTAGGTTTAATTTCAGCACTGCTGTTTTCATTGTAAATGTTTCCACCCGGTTAATGCTCTCCTCTAATCCCTGTCTAATCACTTCAGGTACAAGTAGAATTGCCAAGCCAAAGCTAGCGTATCGCCTGTCACGTGTGACGTCTGTGGCTTCAAATTGTTTACACTCTTTGAGGGATTTGAAATTGTTGCGTTATGAAATAATAAAATCTGTCAAACTGCTACAGAGATTTACCACAAAAGCAGAAAATCCATTGCTACAGGTCAACAATGCTGTACTGCCTCTTCGATATCTCTACCTTGATCCTACCTCAAGTGTCAGGCAGGTTCCCAAAAAAAAGTCTTGTCAAAATGAATGCATCCTTTTTTTATTTTGCAAATATGATAAAAGAAAAACAACTGTCCATTACAGCTCACTGCATGAAGAAACTAAGTAACCTAAATTCTTGAGATCTGAATCCACAAAGAGCCCCTGTTGCTTTTCTGACGTCAGATCAAATACACTACACTGCATATCCCTGTAATACGGTTTGGAGAATTGGAGAAGTGGATCATCACATGATTTTGAATCCAACTGAACTGGCTCATCTTCAAAGACTTACACCAGAAAGAATCAGCTGAACTGTGACAAAGATCTGAGAACCCTCTGACCTCTCAAGAGCAGCTCCAAGTCCAGCTGAAAGGATTCTTCCATTAATAAGCCTCATTACCGAGGCTGTTCACACATTTTCTTCCATTACAGCAAATATGAATGTCTGAGGACATCAAAGACGAGCGCAAACAGTGACATTAATAAAAGAGTGAAGAGAAATAGTCTCTTAAAAAAGAGTAGGTAAACTACATCATTCAATAAATAGATAGTAAATATCATATATTTGTGTACATGTGGTTATTTATTAAGCTGGATTCAGAAATGTAAGGGGCTTACTGTTTCCCCTATAACTTTCTTTGGCTTTTTATGGAAGTAAAACAACTAGTTCTTTAAAGTTATTTTAACAGTTTTTTCTATGTGTCATTAAAAGTCACTCCAAAACACAGATAGGCTTCATGGTGCTGATACTTCTAAACTCTTTCTAAAGTTTTTTTGGCTCGAGAGGTCAAAGTTCACGCTATCATATCTTTTGTTTACATGAGGCAATTTTAAGCAACTGTAGATGTACATCACTGACTTTTGGCTCATTAACTGCTTTTGCATTCATGTGGACAGAAATATTTTAAGGGTGTTTTATCAGATTTATTTACTTAGAACAACAAAAGAAAACCCCTGTTTGAAAGAACCTATACCCCTATGCGTGTGGACCCGGTCCTACGCTTCCATGTATCGTTTTTTTGTGGGCGCACAGCACCTCCTGCATGGCAATAAGCCTCACAGTGTTGAAATGTCTTATTAACGTAAATCTTCTTGGGTAATTTGGAGCTGTGACTCAGCTCTGGCCTAGTCCACTATGGCGGATTACTGCACTTTCTGAAACATTTGGCCTACATACCAGCCTATAAGTTACACTGGAGAAAAACAGAATCTCTTCTCTTTAACAAATCCCTTAAAGATTGATCCAAGTTGAGAGGTCCCATAAATGTGGGCACAGATTATATGTGCCTGCAATATGAAAACACCTATATTACCGACTGGTTTCTTTCTTGAGAGTTAGCTGTAGTGTGATTAATATTAATGTGCATTAGGTGTTGCACAAAAAGAACCACACTCTGCTGGGGACGTACTGAAGTGACAAAAAAGGCAGAAGCAGTGACAATTAAAAGGACAAGAACACTAGAGGTCCTTTTTTTGTTTCTCAATCTCTAAGGGTTTCTGCCTTCCTGAGTTATGCAGACTGGAAACGTGTAGGTGCGCTGAACTGATTATAACAAAAGAAAGGGAGAAATGATTGCTAACATTGTTTGACAAGAACAAAACATTGTTTGTATGTTTTTCCTTGACTGAGAATAAAGCTTTTGGTGCAACAGAGTTCTTTGTTAAACTTCCTATCTGTTCTGAGCATGGAGTGTGTTTCTGCTATAGCACTGTGTGTGTCTGTGTGAAGTGTGTGTACACAATGCATGACCACTGGCTCTTTTTTTCAATCTCCTCCTGAAATTCACGTGGCAGAGGCTCAGTGGACACGGCTTTTCCGCTGGCTTTCATCCCATTGTGTTCACGGAGAAGGGGCCTGGTGCACATCCTCGAGCAGCTGCGTGGCTCCAAAGTGTGCTGATAGCATGGGAACTAAAGAGAGGAGTGTGTGTGTGGGAGGGGGGAGCGGGGTGACAGTGTATTACTCACTGGTGGAGTGAAGATGTGAATCAGCGTGGTTGGCCCATAGTGCAAAATGAGCAGTCTGGGTGCCAAATCCAAACTAAAACAAACAGCAAAACAAACAAATGCACTCCATCTTGATTACTCAGTTGGAGTTTTTCTCTATTTTCCCTCATTTGTCGCTTCATCTTCTTGCTCGTCTCACATCTCTCTCCTCGTCAGATGCACTGGGTACGGGTTTATCCCTGTCCTCAACCCTGTTTTTGTTAGGCACATTTTACCCAAAACATCCTCTACAGTGTTGTGTCAAAGTGATGTGCTGGCTACCATATAAAGAGTTTAGTTAGGAAAGAAAAATAAAAAAAACCAAAAACGTTTTGGACAACGTTCAGATTCCTGGTTTAAGAGGAGGTCAGAGTTCATCATTTCACTCAGGTTCTTCCTCTTTTTCTCCTGAAGTGTCCAATTGTGGAAGGATCTCCTCTTCCTCTATAGCTGGCACCTCTTCCCTTTCATTAAGGCCATCAGTCGACTCCTCTTTGCTTGCCTGCTCCTCCTCTTCCTCGTGAATGGCTGTTATTGGATCAGTGGGCTTGCCAATGCAGTTTGGATTCTCTTCCTGAGCCTCCTCCTGGGCTTCTGCAGCAAGCACTCTTTTCCACATTTCATGGTTTTCCAAAAGATGCTGTGTGATCTGGCAAAACACTTTCCCCCTGCTCACCTTTTTGGCTTCTTGCCGCTCTGTCAGACAGAAAACAAACAGTTAGAGAAGATTCTGGGATTGAAAAAGAGTAGAAATAGAAGATTTTTGGGAAACATGCTCATTTGCTCTCTTGCAGAGAGCTACAAGATAGGACTGATATTCATTTTACACATGCGTTACGAGAAAGGCATGAAACAGGAAAACAGTGAGTCTGCACCTTTACAGCGAGATAATTAACATATATATACACACATATATTCTTTTTGTGCTAAAAGCAAAATTTAAGAGTACTGTGGTTTCCTTGTTTGTGTTTTTATTTTTACTTACAGGAATAAAGGGAGCGGGACGCGCGTAACTACTGTAAAAAGAGAAATTAACATTGCACTTGCAGCGGGATGATGAAATGAGCATCATATATATGAAAATCAAAAGAACTGGAATTTCTAATAATAAATTATAGATGCTGATGATAACTGTTGCACATGTTGTTGCAAGAAAGCAAATGATAACTATTTATCCCATTAGGAATATGTGTAGTAATTAATAGTGTTCTCAACTGTGTGTCTTTTTTGCATCTATCACAGCAGCAGAGACTAGCTGCATTAAATGCCAATAAATGAGTCAAAAATAATGACAGAAAGTCTATCCTGGAACATGTCCTGCCATGCAGTGAATACTCACAGGAACGATGCAGTGACATACGTTAGGTATTCTCTACAACATGAATAATCAAGAGACTGACATACGCGAGGTGTCAGAACTTGTTGACGCATCCTCATCTGCCATATCCTCGTCCTCCTCTTCTGTATCTTGTCCTTCCTGGTCTCCCTCAGATTCATCAACCCAGTGTCCCGGCATAAGAGCAGCTGAGTCGTAGGAGGAGCACAGCGGTCCCACGATGTGAGTAATGAATGATTCCTGCAGTTTAGCTAACTGTGGAGCAGACCTGTCCATGAATGGGCTGATGGGAAGGCCCAGGGATGATTCTTCATCGCCCTGGCGGAGTACAAATATGAAAATGTAAGAATAACAGGAATTATTAAATATAAATGATGTGTCTTGCACTCTCTCCTTCAAGAGCTGTACATTTTTAAAGATGGCAGAGAATAAGGGCTTTTACACAGCATAAACTAATTTCTATATTAAAATAAATCAATATACGAATTAAACATGATATCACTCAAAGGTATACGCAGCTATGCATCTAGTCTTCTGTATAACTCAAGTGGCAAACACAGAAACTTCCAGATATGCTGCCTCTGGGCACAGTCTCTTGAAAGTAGGTCAAGAAGACTACAAATAGAAAAACATCAGTTCAAACTATGGCCGATCTGTATGTATCAGTCATCCAAATGAGGCTGCCTGCAGAAATTTTCCAGAGTAAGGGTGACTGTGATCTTTATATTTGTAACCACATGGTCACCACCAGTAAATACAGACACAAATCTAATTATCTTTGCTGTGTATGTATAGATTGGGTGCACGACTCCGCATTAGATAAACTGTAATTATGATTTGTTTAAGTATTTATCTGTGTAACAGTCATATACTATAAATGGAGGCCACATAAAGAAAACCAAAGCGGAGTCATATCTGACTATCATGACTGTCTGCCCCTGTTGATCGTGTGGTTTGTGTTGGATTACCCACGACCACACAGCTTGTATTGTATTTTAATACATCGTGACAGTCCTGTACTGTGCTTTTATGTTTGTTATATGATGTTAGGGCTTTCAGAGCTATTCACCGGGAGGACAGAGGGCCAAGAGCTCCAATTGCTATGGAAACCAGAAACCTGGATGGCGTCAGTGCACAGCACTAGTGGTTGTGTGTGAAAAGTGTGTGTGTGTATTTATAGACACATCACAATCAAACAGAGAAACTTTGTTTTAAGTGAGTATTTTTAAAGTGTAGAATATTAAATTGGTGCATTGCAGTGCATGATGAAAGTTCACGCATGTTTGTGTGTGTGTGTGCGTTTATATCTGTGCTGACTCTGATGTCACAGAGAGCCTCGTTCCACTTGTGATCTTCCTCAGTGCGACTGTGAACGAGTGCTGTCAAAGGATGGCACATTTAGGTCATCCGCCTCTCCTCTATGAAAGCAAAGCATGCGCATACGCTCTGTCTCTCGCCACCCTGTCTCTCACCCCCAACCCCGATCCCCCCCGGATGCTGTCACTCAAAGAACTTACATAATCCATAAAGTTTTTTAAGACAACTGAGCCAAAGCGTCCAGAGGAACACCAGAATGCTAAGCAGCAGACATGAGAGGCATGTCGCTTTCCTCGGGAATCAGCAATGTTCAGATTAGAGGTTTCTCGCTGCTGAACGCTGGTTTGATATCCTTTCTCTGAGTTTTCCCTTCATTAAAAAGGATTAAATAGATAATACACATTCTGATGCTAAGTTTGATGACTGTCAAAGCAACCTTGTGATAACAAGCTTCTGTCCCAGCCTGTATGTCTAACATAAAGACCTGATTTGAGAGGAATTTATATTGTGGGTACCGCTGAGAAATAAATAAAGCTTAAGAGTTTTCAAATTAGTGCTATGCTGTCTACAAAATCCTTGCTTGTTATCTTTATGGTCTTGTGAGTTTATAGCAGGATTTGTTGCCAGGCATCCATCTACAGCGGCTGTAATAAATACATGAGCTAATAGGTAAGTGTTTTCAATATTCAGTTATTGTCAGAGGGAACATGTGGCTACACATTTATACCTTAGAGAAATGTTCTAGGGGCAAGAAATGAAATGCCTTTCATGCATACTGGAAGTTTTTAAAGATTTAGTTCATTGTGTCTGTTTTTTAGCTTTAATTACCAATTTCCTGTCACCTCTGCAATGTCACTCTCCCAGTTTCCTTTATTCCCTGCCTCATTGTCTTGCTACTTTGTGTAGTCAAGAGACTTTTCCTCATTTCTCGTCTTTTCCATCCCCCTGCCTGTGACCTGGACAGCAATCTCATTACAAGTTCCTAAAATGAATTTGAAGGACAGAGGATTGAGGAGAGAGGAAGCTTGCCAGAGCAGATGTAACGAAGGATCAACAGGTGTATCCTTTGTGTGGAAGTGTTGTTACCGCTGTGCTAAACTGCTGAAATATACAAACCGTGTTGGGAGGAGGAATCTACAAATAAGTTATTTTAGGAACTGTTCAGTTCACTACTCGTGTATTTGTTTGATAAAAGAAAAAGGTATGATATCTTGACACACTGTCAGTTTCCTTGAAAGATGGCCTCAATAATAAAGTTGTGAAGCACACTGTTATGCTTGAATGACATCTGAAATAATGAAACACAGCAGTAGTTGGTCTGTACCAAAACAATTTAGGATGACACCATGCCAAACATCCTATTTACTTAACATCGTTTTAAAAATCCGACTCCAAAGCCAGGATGTCTCATTTAGTTAAATGCCCGTTTCCTTGACTGACTCCCCGTGTCTCTTACCCGCCTCCTCTACTAACATGTCTGGCAGAAGGGCCTAAGACGTTAAGAGGATTCAAAGAGGATTCAAGGAAAGGAATGAAGAATGTACTTAGAAAGAAATTAGGAATCTGGAAGGTTTCCGGGAACTCTTAGTGTTTGTTGTGTTTTCTGTCTTGCCTTGTTTTCTTCTGTGTGAACTCTGACCTCTGTTTTTAGATTTATTTATTTTTTACTCTTTTTTGCCCACTGGATTTATTTGTCATGTTGACTGACCTCCTGTGAATGTTCTGTGTTTGGATTTTCCTTCACTGAAAATCACATTGTGTGTATCACTGGTAAGGCTGTAGACGAGGCAGCCAATTTAGAACATTTTTGGTTAACTCTCACAAGATATTTGTTTATATTGACAGGATTCGTTAGTAAAACAGTGAAACCAAACACAATAATTATTGTTTTTGTACAGAAATTTAGCTTGAATTACAATTAATAACTCCTAATCCCTGAATGTAAAATAGTTTTAACTTGTCATAGCTTTATAATTTTTCATGTGACTGAAATATTGAAATAATACTGAGATAGTTATCAAACTATGTTAGTAATCTATTACAGAAAAATGACCTCATATCTCTCATTAATGATCTAATAAATGTTCTGCAACAGCGACTCCTAACAGGACTTTGGTTTATTTACAAATGATAGCCTGATGACAGTGAAAACACTACTAGAGGCGCTCCTGTGCATCACAGCACTTCCTGTATTTAAAAACTTTTTGTATAACTATTTGGTTTGTGGCATCTGGCAATTGCTTGTACTTTGGCACACAAGTTAGGCTTTAGCAAAATATCCAGTCTGATCACACTGGCTTTTAGGTAGAATTTTATTGTGTTAAACCATTACTGATATATAAGTAATAAATGGCTGATTTTATTAAGTTGGGGTTTGTTTGTTTTTTGTTTAAATTTAAAGACTTGGGCAAGTGTAGAATTAAAGAAAAGCACATTTTGGTAGAATTCTTTTTGAAATGATTCTTGTGTTTTTTGTGTTTTGTTAGCTCTGAATATATTGGAGACATTTTCATGAACATACCTGTTCATAGAACTCATTGACGATCCCCTCTGTCCATTGTAGGTGCAGCTCCTTACACTTCAGTGGCCCGTTGACATCAGCGAGCTTGATGCACATCTGGCACACTAGCAATCGATCATTCTCATTGGTCCAATCAATACAAGACACTCCTTCATCCCCTACCTAAGGAATTAGAAAGATGTTTTTGTCAAAAACAAAAACAGAGCTTATAGATTAGTTGTAGAAGGTTTATAGACCTTGCATTTAAGACAATGTGAAAAAAAAGACATTCTCTGTTACTTCAGAAAGAGACCTTTACAGAAAAAAAATGAAAAGAGCCTGCAGTAAATGTTTATTATCTCTTTCAAGGAGGTTATAATTTTGGTAGTGTTTGCATGTGTGTATCACTCTTTCTGTCCGTATACATGATAGCTCAAAATTTTTGAATGATTTTTAATAAAACTTTGTAGGTGTGTAGATTATTGTGACGCTAACAATACATTAGAATTTGCCTTATAAAGGTCTTCAAGGTTGTTGGTGGAAAACTGACAAAAAGTGTATTGTCAATATATAGAAAGTACCATTTAAGGATTTACAATGTGTCACGTTTGACCTCTGAGCTCTTCTTCAAGGTCAGATAAGGTCAAAGTTTCATAAAATGTCTCGTTAAAATGTTTATTGTTAAAACTGTGCTTTAAATTCTGCGTCTTGTTTGTATTGGCAACATTTAGAAAATTGAACTGTTAAATGGGGATTCTAAATATCACATGATAGTTTGCATTCAAATATCAAGTCGAGTCAGCAACAGTACTGTAATTACAGACAAATGATGGATGGTCATGTTTTATACTGTTTATGTAGCTTATTTGATTTACCTTGGCATTAAACTCTGCGAGGAAGTCAAAGTGCTTTTTGAGGTCAGTGGCCAGGATAGCTTCAATGACTAGGAAGCGGAAGCGCTTGAACTCGACGTGTTCAAGGTTCACCAGGAAGTTATACTCAGATCGAGACATAAAGAGGTTCCAAGCTGCAGCTGCGTGATGGTTTTCCAAGACTGACCTGTCGTTGTAAAGAAGAGCCTAAAAGGAGAAACTTAAATTAATATCTCATATCTGTCAATGAATGAATCTTCCCAGTTTAGTAATGAGTCACTTACTAAACCATGTTTAATATTACATGTTAGGTTTTAAGGTATGATTTGGTACACCAAAGTCTAAAAATAAAAATAACTCATACATGAATCAAAACTTTGACAAGAATCCGTTTTTTTGTTGGTGCTAATTCTGGCTTTCTTTTTTTACCATAATGTTGCCTAAAACTTGCAGTATCTGCATTACCTCAGTCTCAACTGTAAACTGCTTAGACTAGCGACTTAATCTGCTTTTGGCTGTATGTTGATGTTTGTATTTGGTTCATTTAAAGCTCTTTAACAACAGTACTCATGTCTGAGTATTATGTATGTTTATATTCACACCATTTACGCTCTTGTAACAACATTTGTAACAACATTTGATAACATGATAAGCGGCTTCATTCATATTAATTATATGCAAAACAAGCAGATTTTAGCTTAAAGCGCAGTTAATGTGACAGCTTACATTACTCCTTATCTCATCATAATTGCATCTGAACTGTTATAAAGGTTTACGCTGCTCATAATAAACAAATACTGGTAATATGCTGCCTATCATCTCTCTGGAGCATTTCATAAACATAAACTTAATGAAAAGACGTCTTCCTGACATTCAGTTTTGTGAATGTTTTTACCTTAAAACATTAATTACTATCACATAACTAATAATTCAGTCAGTTAGTATTCTAAGATCAGTATAGTTGCTGAAGACACTTGGTTAATGAATATCCACACAACAACTTGATGTGGACAACGCTCAGGGCGACCTTATTGATGACCTTTCACTACTCCATTCCCAGTTTTAGCTTCCCAGTAAATGAACTTTCCCATCCGTCAGTCTTATCCATCACTATCGAGCCATCACTACGGCTCATCCCTCACTACGGCTCCTCCCTCAAGCCTTCCAAGTCACAAACATTTTCCTGTATTTATTTACCTGTGGTGCACTGGTAGCTACTAGAAAGGCATTGGTTCTTCCAGGGTGGTCATAGTCATGCATGGCAGCAGCTACATAAAGGGCCATGAGCTCCAGGGCAGGGATAAGACCAGCCAGGCAGCCATAGCCTTCATGCAGCACAGGGTTCATTTTGGACACCAGGAATCCTGTGGCACCAGGTGTAATGCCGTTCTGTGAGTCTACATCCAAAGAGACAACACAGGCAAACTATCAGTGACTCTGACCTCTGATCGCTCCTCTGAAATGTTGCCTGCAAGTCTACTTCATTTCTGCAGGACATGCCAGCATTATCACTAACTTTTAGTATCTTGCCATTGACCGAACAGGAGAAAAAAATAATAATAAAAAAACTACTTACAATAAAAATAAATATGGGAATATCTGGGTAATTTTGCTATCACACTGCACTTGTGATGCCATCCAAAACGTGTAAACAAGCATGAATAAAAATTGAGGACGACATCTAGTTACCGGTAAGTTGTGAGCATTAGCTCTGGTTCAGGACCCATGAGAACAACTAAATGTATGTCCTAATTATTCAGCTTGGTCCCTCATGACAGAAGTTATTAATGCATAAATAACAAAATTGTCAGCTTAATTTTCAATCTATGCACTTTGATCCTCTGACTGAATATCTGTCCTGTACAGTCTAGGTACGGTTATGAGTGTCTTAAGCTTTAAGATTTACACCAACGTGGAAACAGGCTTGCTAGAGTCTGGCAGACTGGAATTAAAATTATGATTTTTTTTTTGCATGAAATATCAGGAAGATTAATGTATGCGTAGGAGACAGCGCACCAGTGTGTACTCCGTTCTCAGTCAGCAGGGTGGGCAGTCCTGGCACAGGCTGAGTGGTGAGGTACCAGACAGCATGCAGCACGTCTGTGGCATGGATCCGGTTGTGATCTGAGGAGAGTAAAATGAAGTGCTGATTCACAACAGTGTGGGTGGTAAGAGCGTAGTGGAAAAGTCCCAGCTTGACTAGTTTTAAATACTCTCAATCCCGGTAGTCACCTCATTGGGCCTCAATGCAAGCAGTGTCCTTTTAAAATATATTTTGGCGATATAATATGTAAAGTTGGTGTACATATAAGTATACTGTATACTATGGATTACTACTGCATCAGTGCATGGCTGATGAAGCGACTTCTCTCGTTTTTACAGAAATGGTGTAATGTTACAATCCGTGGAAGACATGGAGATGTAACATAAAAATCCATATAAAATAAACATTTATTAATTGATTGATTTGATTAATTAAGTTTCACTGGAAGGTCTTTTAATAAGAACACAACTTGTAAACATTTTGGGTCACAGTCTTTCGCATAATGAATGAAGTGCTATGAGTAAATCTGCCAATTCAAACAATGGCTTAAAATCTGGGTCACAAATAGACAACTAGACTGATATAGTTTGATTAATGTCACATATGTATGAGATGGATATTGATGCCTCTAAGTAGGCTTTATCCATAGTATTCCCAAACATGTAAAAAATATTCCCTCTAGATGTACCCTGTGGAGGCTTTGAGAGAAAGGCTAAAATCTATTTGTATTTAATTAGGAGCTATTTTACAATATATTACAATCAGGTGGTTGGAAATTGATCCTCCATCATGCAGATGCATGAGATCTGCTCAAGATGGACTAAATCATCACTGACATTTGAAAAGCTGTGGATCCTTCAAATAATCTAATCCGTCACTATAAATTCAAGCTCGTGTCATCACATTTTCAGTATATATTTGCACAGTAAACAGAAGGCAGGAAAAATAGACGCGCTATTAAAAGTGTATTTCATGAGCAACACATCCACCTTGTGGCAGCAAAAGGTAATGATGGATCATTTTTTGTTTTTTTCTTAAATATGTGATCCTTCTACTTACAAGGGATGTCCCTGTATCCATTTTCCAAAGCATGGAAGTAGTTCATGAACTCTCGCACAGGAATCCTGAAGGTCTCAAACAGACCTGTGTCCTCAAACAGCCTATATGAAACCTGGGAGATGCCACCACGAGGAAAACACACACTACAGTGAATCACCTGGATATCAAATCATGCATATTAGAAATCAATTCATTTTTCCACCACCTGCATTAACAAGCTAACATCTTTATCCAGTTAAGCTGCTAATTACATAAGCCTACTGTAAATGTAATCTCAACAATATGAGTTCCTGTTTATTGAATTAATGATCATTTGTTTTCATTAAAGTTGCAACATTTCCTCACTAACGAAGTATTTACCTGGCTGAGGATGCAGCCCGTCTTGCCGTGAGTCTTCTCCACAAGACTAAAAATGGGAAAGTTCCAGTTGTTAAGCTGACTCATTAGAGGCTCCAGCCCTGGCATTAACAGAGTCTCTGGGGCCAAGTTTGGCTTGTCCTGTCAGGCAAAGGTAAGTGAACAAAGAGAAGTTCAGGGTGGTGCAAAGAAATATTTGGACGTAAGGTAAAATAACCTTTAGGACTTAAAAATTTCAGTCATCACAGTGACACAACAGTAGGAACATTGGTTTACTTAATGCACTCTGTAGACATACACTAATCGACATAACATTATGACCACTGACAGGTGACGAGAATAACACTGATTATCTCTTCGTCGTGGCACCTCCTAGTGGGTGAGATATATTAGGGGCCATGTGAGCCTTTTATATTAGAAGCAGGAAAAATGGGAAAGCATAAGGATTAGTGCAAGTTGGACAAAGGCGAACTTGTGTTGGCTACAAGACCGGGTCAGGGCATGTCCAAAACTGCAGCTCTTGATGTCATGATCCTTGGTTCGTCAACCCAGACTTTTGTTTTTTTTCTCATTGTTTTTCGTTATCTTTGTATTATAGTTCTCACTGTTCTATAGGGTTTTTGGTTCGTTCTGGTTAAGATGAGTTTTGGTTTGGAGCTTCATAGTCTTCTATTTATTCATTTTTTCCTAGCGCCTCTGAGTTTCATTATGTCTATTTGTGGTTCATAGTTTCTTGTTTGATTATGTTAGTTTCCCTTTGTTTCCAGTCTGTAGTGTTTAGTTATCATGTTTTTGTTCCCTTTCTTCATCCCCCCAGTCAGTCATGTCTCGGTGTGTTTATTCTCCAATCGCTCTGTCAAGTTCACATGTCTTAGTTGTGGTCTCAGTGTTTTTACTTCCTGCTTTATTTAGTTCTTTTCAGTCTCGTGTGTATGATGTTCAGTTTTGCTTCCCCCGTCACATCAGTCAGATAAGTGTGTTTCTTCCTGCTCATGTTTTTCCCAGTTTAGATGGTTTGTTCCTGCCTCATGTTTTGGTTAAGTTTTCAAAGCAATAAACCTGTTTTTGAGTTTTCACCTTGTGCTCTGTGAGGCCCACGTTTGGGTCCTACCTATGACACTTGTGGGGAGCTCCCAGTCTGCAGTGGTCAGTATCTATTAAAAGTGATACAAGGAAGCAACAGCTGTGAACAAGCAACAGGGTCGTCGGCGGGCAATGTTCATTGATGCATGTGGAGAGTGAAAGCTGGCCCGTGTGGTCCGATCCAACAGATGAGTTGCTGTAACTCAAAATACTGATGTTGGTTTCGAAATACACATTTCACTGCAATTTGTTGCGTATGGGCTGCATCGCTGCAGACCAGTCAGAGTGTCCACTGCTGAAAGTTCCAACAACAGGCATGTGAACATCAAAACTGGACCACAGAGCAATGGAAGGTCTGATGAGTCATGTTTTCTTTGTAAATCAATGTCTGGTGCTTACTTTGGAACACCTGGCACCAGGATACTGAAATCCATGTTCCCTACTTAAGCACTGTTGCAGACCATGTACACCATTTCATGGAAACGGTATTCCCTGATGGCTCTGGCCTATTTCAGCAGGATAATGCATCATTCCACAAAACAAAAATAGTTCATTAATGGTTTGAGGAGCACAACAAGTTTGAAGTGTTGACTTGGCCTCTAAAGGATGTTGTGAGGCCCCACCTGGCAACTTACAGGACTTAAAGAATCTGTTGCTAACATCTTGTTGCCAGATACCACAGCACACCTTTGGTCAGGGCTGTTTTGCTAGCAAAAGGTGGAACAACACAATATTAGACAGGTGACTGTAATGTTATGCCTCATTGGCTTATATTGTTAAAGCAAAACCAGCTTTTTTAAAGTAACTTTCAAAGATAGTTGCTGCTTAGTAGAGGATAGCTAGCTCATGACATCATAAGATGGTTTCACATAATTCGCAAATGATGTAGTGCTGCTCTTATTGTCGATTCAATTATTCCTTCTTAATGAAATTATTTTGGGGGAAGGACATTAAGTGAGGTCTGATTGTCTACCTCTGAAGAGAGCAGGACAGGGTGAAGAACAATGCCGTCATTCGGATACTCCCTGCAACCTTCCCTTGCTTCAGGAGGCTTCTTGCCTCCCTCTGCTTCCTCTTCATTCTGTGCAAAGTCGCTGCTGTCACTGTGGTTGGTCTCATAGGTGCTGTCGTACGTGCTATCATAGTCTGATGACGCTACTGCGCGTTCATCTGGAAATACATGACACGATTTAGAAAGGTAGCTTTAATCACACTAGTACTTATGGCCACATAGGATTTGATACATTAAAAAGGACTAAACACATTAGAAGTGAACACAGACGTGTTTCTTCTGTTGAGAATACATTATCACTAAAACACACAATGTTCCTGTTTAACTAAAAACTGGAGTTAATCCTATGTTAATGTTAACTATAAGACCTTTTTTTATAATGACTCCATGAAAACATAATCAAAATCCAAATGTCCAAAACTTCAGCTGTCCTAGGTGAAGCGCCCTTGATTTAGATCCTGCCTTATATAAGATTATTTTAAGGTCGAGACCAATATTTGACGATCTTAAATATATAAGCCGATATCTTTTTGTTTCAGACACATGAAACAAAGAAATTTATGTGTCCTTACTAAAATTTGTGTCAAAAACAAACCCTTTTATTGCCATAACGAGTGGTGGATTTCTTGTTTACATTCTGCTTGAATGTCGTAAACTATGCAACTGTATATAACTGAAGGGTGTTTCTGTTGTTTCTTCTTTACTTTTTCAATTTACATTTATTGGCCTCTATAAATACCGACACCAATAGATTGACAAACAACTTATATCTGCCGAAATATCAGCTGTGCTCTAATTTGTATCTGGAATAAACAGAAAAATATGCATTTTTTTACTTGATTACCTGGGTGGGGTATTCTGTCTCCTTTGTCTTCAGATTCTACCCCGTTGTTTAGTCGATTGTTGTACGGCCTGCCACAGCTAACGGAGAGCAGAGAGACACAAGCATTCAGAGTATACACTCCATCCTAATTTTTCTCTCTCATCTGGTTATTTAGATGTTCCTTTCCTCTCAGAGCAAACTAATGAAGTGACTAATTTCCCCCACTCACACGCAGATGACACATAAATTGTACAATCAAATTTTCTGCGGTCAGAATCGCTCTATATATTGTAAGTAAATAACTGATTTAATATGTGATAGCGTGTAAATTACCTGCCGCAGAGTGATGGAGGCCGCCAGTGAGTGGTGGTGGAGCTCGGAGCGCTCTGGCTATGAGTTAAGGTTCTGTGGTGGCTTTTGGGGGCCACAGAGCCAGGTACTCGCTCTGTTAGTGGCCCAGCCGGCTCAGGAAGCTGCACTGAACATATTTTTATCGTAGGGCTGGAGGCAGGAGTGCCCTGGACAGGAGGAGATGAGCAAGGAGAGCCCAGAGGTGATATGTTGGAGGGAGGGAAACCTGAAAAAGATTGCATTGTAAATCAATACTCGTTTTTTTTTTGTTTGTTTGTTTTGTTTTTACCCAAAATAACTGAAATGTTCTACACTCTACAGTAAAATAGATTCACAGACACACACCTGGTCTTCCCAGTGGTTTGCTGTACAGGTGGTTGGATGTGACAGAGGCAGCACAGGAGGCAGACATGGAGCTACTCTTTGAGATGGTCATCATCACTGAGTTGTTCCAAAAATCACTGGTTTATTGGAGGAGAAAAGTCAGATAAAGAAATTACAGTAATGTCAAACCTTCTGAGTAAGACGCGTTACCTTTCAGTAGTGTGTTTGTTGCTGGCTGAGCGGTCTCTGCGTACAGGGCCTGGCTCGATGGTAGGCAGCCCTGTAGCTGATGTGGTTGTGGTCCAAGTTGATGAAATTCTCCTAAGCAATCCTGGGGGAAGACTCCGCCTGAGACGCTGAAATACAGATGAACGTGTAGATGTTACCTAATGGTAAGTAGCTAAGGCATCATTATGAAATTCTAAAAAGTAAAGGGATTTTTTTAATAAAACGCAGCTTAAAAATGATGAAGAGAATGCTTCTTCGTCACAGTGGTCAAAATCAGTCAAACTTCAGAGATATCACTGCGTTCAGTTAGGAAGGTGGAAATGAAAGTGACAACGGTGCACCGCAGAGGCAACCCCAAAAAAGGGAACGGCTTTGTAGGTGGAGGCCACAGATACAGATGAAAGCAGGGTCACACTGAGCACACTTGACAGTTGTGAAAGAGAGTAGAAGGGAGACATGCACCACGTCCCCATGGTGTTAATCAACCCAGTGTTAGACATTTCTCTGTAAATCCATGAGCTGAACTCAGTTAATGAGCTCATATTTTTCTGAAGGGAGCACACAAACACATTTACAGCAGAATATAGAGGGCAGCAGAGGATCACATTTGATGTTCTTCTAAAATAAACTTGCATCCACTCAAGCAGATAACCTCACATACACACATGCTCACTCTGCTCTGTGGCACTTAATCAATTCAAAGATCTCAAGCAGAGTGTGAACGAATGACTGAGGAGGCGAGTAAAAGAGAAAAGGGTGGGCTGAGAGAGAATGGCTGTTGGTGCTTTTTCTATTGTAAATTATTATTAATATTATGGGGTATTCCACTTTAAAGGGCATATCTGAAACATCTTCATGCAAGAATAATGTAGCTTGAAAAAGTGACAAAAAAACTTGAAAATTGGTTTCACTGCATAAAAAATAAGTTATGAGTCAATCTTATAAAATCACAGCAAACTTTGAAAATGTAACCATTTTCAAAGTTTGCTAGGAGTAATATAAAGAGAAAATTTGTTTAACACAAACGAGTTCAGAAGCTGGAAGTTGCTAAATATTAGAAAAATATCCTGAAACTACAAGGAACTATAAGCAGAACCTACAAATTGTACCCATACTTTTAAGAAAAAAACAGGGTTTTGCTGTCTCGTTGAGCAAGGTCAAAGCTTAGTTGTAGCTCAGTCACCAATAGTACTGATTACCTTTATGTAACTGCTATTTCTGTCCTTAGTTCAGAGCCATACAACAGGCCAGTGCAAGTGAGTTGAATCACCTACATTACCCACTGCCACATGCAGTCTCACAAATCCCCAATGAGCCAAAATGAGGCAGCATCTCATTGAGTTCCACTACATGGCTCAGGCATTTGAGTGCACTCAGGCATTGTTAAAGCTGCTAGTCACTTTCCTGGTAGGCTGTCCTGCATTGCATCACACACTTTATTTAGTTTCCTTGCTCACGTTAAGTGCCTTCATACATTTTGAAGCACTGGCCTTGTAAAACATTAAAAAGCCCCCCGGAAGAATTTGCGTCATTGTTAGTTATCTTAGAGGCCCCCACCAGGCTAGCAGTGAGGGAGGAAATGGAAAAGATCGCTGATATATGCCAAAAGAGACATACCTGGTAAATACCTGTATGTGTGTTTGTGTGTGTGTGTGTGTGTGTGTACAACAATACAACTAAAAAACATAGCTTAAATATAATTAAATATTTTTGTGTTTTTATGAGCACATTATTAATACTTTTTACTTTACTCACTCAATATAATACAGGGAAGTATAATAAGTCTGGCATAACTATAGTAATGCCAGTTTCCATTTTTTGTATGTCCCTCTATTCATTGGTTATTCATGGGCAATAATGAACCTTTAAGGTTAGGGTGATCTGCTGATCATCACGGCTTAGGTACAATCAATAGCATCACTAGTATATAGCAATGAAAACCTTTTACTTCTTCATCTTTCTGCATAAATTTTGAGTGGGGTTCTTAACCCTGAAATTAAAACAAACAAAGAATACATAAAGGATGAATCTGTCTACGAATCTGAACAGTAAAGCCAATGCAAAGTGCCTTGAACCTACATTATTTCTAACAGACAGCAGATGAGTCCTCTTGTTGTAAAAAGATTTATATGAAAAAAATACTCTCTTTCTAACTTGAGCTATTTCTTATGCCCTTACTACTCATTTTCTGGATAAGTTTATGATATCAGTCACATGTTTCAGTGTTAGTTTTGTGAATTCACAATATAGATAATAAAGACATTGATCTTTTTTTAGATGGGGGGGAGGCTGTCTTGTGATTGATATAATGCTGGGCATGTATCTTTCCTTGTTCGATCCTCCCTTACTTTTTTAGTATGCCGTTATTTTTGTGCCAGTATTCTGAGCACACGTAAAAAAAAATTTGAGCGCACGTAAAAAAAATTTTGCAAGTGCATATGTTGCATTTTGAGGAGAAATTTATTTTGAGCGAAGAAAAGCTCAATTTGAGTGAACAAAATTAATTGCTGTGTGCAAAAAATGTATTTTAGCTATTATCCATACACACACAACAGCAGCCCCTCTCGCTCAGTTTTTGCATTTGCGCTTGCTCGCAATGTGTTGCGCTTGCGCTCTCAACATTTCTGCCCATGCGCGTTCAAGTCTTTCTGTACACCGTTATATTTGTGCCACAAAACCAGCCAATCACAGACTTGGATGCAAAAAAACCCTGATTGGCTGCTTTGGTCTCCAATCAGCTCGAAATGCAATATCCCAGAATCCATTTCGTCCAAAACTCAAATGAGGCAGTGGCAGAGGAACGCAGAGTGGCGGAGTTTGAAATATTACTCTTTCTGGGTTACAAAATAAACTTTTAAGATATTTTCATGCGAGAATGGTGCTGTGTAAACTTCAAATATCTGCTCGATTAACAAGACATTGCAAAAGTGCTTTAACGCTTTTCGGAGATGATAATAGCAAACACTAAAATAAATTTTTTGCACGCAGCAATTAATTTTGTTCACTCAAATTTAGCTTTTCTGCGCTCAAAATAAATTTCTCCTCAAAATGCAACACATGCACCTGCAAAATGTTTTTACGTGCGATCCATTTTTTTTTTTTTACGTGCGCTCAGAATAGTGGTTGTACTAAAACACACACCCTAAGCTGGAGGCTGTTAATTCTTTCTGTTAATTCTTTCTGTCATTACTTTTGTTTTAGTCCTGTTCTAGCCAAAACTACAATCACAACAAAGATAAAAAAGAAAAAAAAAGAAAGAAAACCCCACACTTTTTCCTATGCATGCTACTTAGCTGGCATTAGCTAACTGAAGTTTCTTGTGTGAGATTATTCACACATTGAGCTGACTACTGGTTCAGCACTGGTTCCTATGGAAAAATGTGTTTCCCAAAGTTTTCTGGCTGCTGCTTGGTAAAACTGGTTGCAATAGGGTGCTGCACCACAAACTGCTCCCTGATTGGTTTTGTTGCTAGCAGGTTGCCATGGTTGCCTGTCATTAGGGTTGCCAACCGTCCCTTAAAAAACGGAATCGTCCCGTATTTAGAAACAAAAGTACACGTCCCGTATTGAGCTAATAAGGGACGCACTTTGTCCCGTAATACAGTGAGAATCAAAAGTAGTCTATAAGTTTTAATGTAATTAACGCTTTGTTTGAAAACATAATTCCCAGCCCCGCTCCTGCTTTGTGACCAATGAGCTGACAGCACACTTATGACAATTCGAGTATGACAATTCAGATTACCGCTCATCTCATTGGTTGAGGAAAGGTCGCTTGCGGAGAAAATACCGGAAGACAACAGATGACCACAACAAAAAGCATGGCCAACGGGGAAACAAACGCCGACACTGCGGTGCAAGTCTCAGACGACAGTACACCTGAAGCTGGGCAAACACTGTGCGATTTTCAAACTGCACGATTGGCTCGCATGGGTTACAAGTTCGTAGGTGACGATGCAGGTCTCACACTATACCGCCGATGCTCTGATGCGACCTGAGTCACATTGTGCCTCCATAAAATGAAGGTTATAACAGAAAATCTGTCGCTCGCTCTCCCTCTCTGTCTTTCACTCGCACAGACACACACCACCATCAACTTTGCTAAATTGCTAATGAAAAACACTGATCAGGCAGCTGTGATTGAGCAGCAATGTCCATCCAACTATTTTCACAGTTGTTGTGGTCGTGATAATTTGGTGATGCCACATCGAAAAGGCTCGGATGAGCTTTCCAAAGTTCTACAAGTTGTGCCTCCATCGCTTGAGTCCAGATCACACGCTGCACAGCCGTGCTGCTCCGTCTTTTTCACCGACGTTTACGTGTTTGCGCGTGCGCAGTGTGAGCGGCTGCGGTGACACCCTCACGAGCGATTGATGATCGGGAGCTGGTCGTGAGGTGTTAATCGCTTCTCGTTACCCCACGTATACTACACGATGCACGATGAAGACCAAAATCGGGCCGATCACCAAATTGGTCGCACGACTCAAAAATCGCCTCAAAATGGGCCAAAAATCGCACAGTGTGAGCTCAGCATTAGACCAGCAATGTTTGTTCCTCTCAGAGAAAGAAAAAAAGGCTGCAAAAGTGCAGGGAAGAATGGGAAAAGGAAAACACCTGGCTGGAAAAGTGCACAATAACACCTATAAAGCGCACTGCACTGTGTGCCGGCGCACTTTTTCCATAGGCGTGCTTCTAATGGTGGGCACATGAAGAACATGAGGGGCGTGAAAGCTCGGGGAACCCTTAACCAATTTTTGTCCACCAGGCCACGGCAGAAGCAGATATGTATGTAAACACTGGTTTGTTTGTTTTTACACCCTCTGGTTAAGGTTAAAATGGGCATGCGCAGTGAATATCAGCGCTATGTGGCCAGAAGTGTGATAATATAATTTATTTTGTGTAATAAACAACTGCAAGGATATATTGCAACAAATAGATGAGTAATACATAAAAGTAATACATAGATGAATAATGATGATGAGTTATGATGCGTAATCATGGGAACAAGTGGGTTTACAAACGGGAGCAAAAGCTGAAATAATGCCTCTGCTGAAGCCAATTGCACTAAATGCACTAAATGTGCACTGTTACAAGAATGTTTTTCTTTCTATTGTTTTCTATTAATTTATATAATTTTAAGTTAAGCAGGACAGAGTTCTTTTAAAGAAAGATTTACTTTTATTATCAAAAGTTAAGCATGACAGGCTTCTGTTTAAGAAAGAGACCTGTTTTATTGTGTTAATGTTGTCATTTTGAGCTAAAAATAAATGGCTAAATGATTTTTGTTTCCCATGTCTTGATATCACAAAGAATACGCATCTACTTAAATCAAATTCAAGTCAAATGGTTAAAAAAATAATTTCGCACACAAAAAAGAGCTAAAAAATTCACCACACTGGGAAGGGTGAAGACAACTGGGTCGCCCGGCCCTGGCCACGAGGTGTCCCTTATTTATTTCTCAGGGAGTTGGCAACCCTACCTGTCATTATTCATGTTTGTCTACAAAAACCTGCAAATTACTGACCAAGTGGTATGCAAAACTTGAAAATATGTGACGCAAATTAGAAATGAACAAGCTTTGCCTTCAAAGTAAACAGTTATAGCTCAGCTCTGCAGCCTGTTTCAAAAACATGTCTCCATTTCTAGCTTGCACGTTTCACAGCTTGGAGAGCAGTGTTTGTAGACAAATCTGTAAAAAAAATATAAATATGCGACTAAAGTAAAAAAGGAAGTTTTTACCAACATTTGGGGAATACATTATATTTTTATATTTTATCCAAGCATGGTCACAACCAGTTACAATAAAAAAGCAGAAAAACAAGACGGCAACAGGACAAACACAAGTGTTCAAAACAGTAGCCTAAAAACTACTGGGTGAGCCACTGAGCCTACTTTTAACATTTATGGTTTAGAACTGTGTCTACAATTTGTACTGGCACTGATTTTTCTATTCACGTTTATCTGCTTTGCCTAGCACACTAAACAGTTAAACACCTGTATCTACAATAACTGTAAATCTTACACTGAATATTAGTGATTCTTCTTCTCCTTTTGGAAGACCAGACAAAACTTTGTTTTTATCTGTAAGTAAACTTCCACAAAACAATCAGAACTGAACAAACTCAACTTTTCTAGAAAGACAAGCAATAACCTTTGGAATAGCGAGTCTCTCTGTTTTTTCAGGCCCATCTTCAGAGTCAGAGCAGGTGTGGGTGTCTGCAGGGATGCGAGGTCGGTGGAGTGGCTGGAGGTTGATCTGGGTGCTGAGGAGATTGCTGACAGCCTTCAGAGAGCTGCAGGTGTTAGGGGGCAACGATGGGTCTGCCAGCAGGTCTGAGATCAAACCATGAGCCTCACCCATCACTGCGATGTCCACCACCACACTGGTGCCCGACGACTAGAAGACAAAATGAGAGAAAAGGTGAATAATTAATAATCCATTGTTCATTTTTTCTTGTGTAATACAGTCATGTTGTGGATTTAAAAAGTCTTTACACACTGATGCATACAAAAGTTTTTTTTATCTAAAAGAGAATAGAAAAATGTTTGTCTGTATACTGTGGTTGCACAGCAGCGCAACCACTGACTGTGTATATATGTGTGTGTGTTTTGAGCATAAAGCATAAATAAAATAAAGCAAATAAATAAGATGAAACAATTGCCTTTAGCCTACGATTGTACTATATCGTTACAGCAGTTTAATAATAAGTAATGAGAGTGGTCAAAATCCTGAAAACTGACTAACAAGCCCCACTCCTCCTACCCCTCCACCTTTTGTTCTATATTTAGCTATTATTGATTCAACATACTGATTGATAAACCCCAAAGGCTCATCTGTGTCAGAGGTAGGCCACGTGTTGTTTCAGTCATGGATTCCACCATTAATGTCAACATCGGTTAATCAGCTTCTCTTCAGTTTATATCACACAACCAAACATGTTACCCCACCCACGCACACACACACACACACACACACACACACACACACACACACATACACACACGCACACACACGCCCACACACACACACAAGGGAGTTTCTACATGTACATATTCTCTGCATGCAAAATGCAGTGTCTGCAATAAAATGAGCCTTGAGAAAGATTAAGAGAAAAAAAGAACTGACATTTGAGAGAATTCACCAATCTTAATGCTTAATTAAGTGAAAAGTTAAAATAAATAGCTTTTTTGATTAATGCCATAATTAAACGATGCAAGGCAACAATTAAAGATCAAAAGATTAAGAAGACTAGTTCCCAAAGCAGATGCTTATTTTTTTGTCAGTGAATGGTTTAAGGAAATAGGCTGTATAGTGTAAAAGATGTAGAAGTGATCGAGTATTGTGTCTCTTCACTGAAACTTACATGATCTGTGCCATAAAATAATGCTTTTAAACCTGTGAAGGATCAGTACCTTTTCTGTTTAGCTACTGGTCTTTTTTTTTTTTTTTTTTTTTTTGGACATGTCTCCTTTCGATAAAAAAGCAAAAGATAAAAATCTTAAAGACAATAATTGGGCTGAAAAGTAAAACTTTGATGCTTGCAGGGATCAGTTTCCCAAACTAAATATTATTATTTAATGTCTCTGTCTAAATAAAATGCTATTCTATTGTGATTTCAAAAAGATCACTTCAATTCAATTTTATTTATATAGTGCCAGAAATCAGATAGAAACTCAAAGTAAGAGCCAAGTGGATGATAGTCCCTAGAGAGGTGGCGTCTGATACCTGACCTGACATATAGACAAACAGGCACACACAGATACGAACATCCATTCCCACCCTCATGCTCTCATATGCAATTACTCAGCACTCACCCAACGTGGAGACAGACATAAATAGACACTGTACACACAATCACACTCCCCAAACGCACTCTATACCCCAGGTCTAGGTACTCTTGCCCCTAGAGGGGGAAACTGCACCCAGACCCAGGTAGTGTTACCCTCTCCCCTGGGGTGGAGAGAAGCAGACTGCCCGGACTCCGCAGCAGCAGGGAGGTCCCACATTCCAGACCCCAATCGGATGGCCAACTCCTCCTCCCAGCCCCCCCGCCCCAACAGGCAACAGAGAACGGGGGTGTATGAAGACTCCAAACCTCCCTCTGCCCACTCATATGTAGTGTTGATGCATGTGTGTTCTAAGGTGCATTTAAAACCCAGGAGGTCATGGAGCTAACTGCCAGAAAGCAGCAGGTAAACGCATAGCCCCTCCCGATAGCCCTCAATCGGAGACAGCTGGAGATGGGGAGGGAAGGAAGGGAGGGACAAGTGGCCCCTCCCTGGGGCTAGCTCCCCCGCTGACCCCAGTAGGCACCCCCACACTCTGGAACCCATCAGGGCAAGGGGGCCCATGCCCATCCGGACAGGGGCCCAGGTCAGCAGCGCCACCCGGCCCCACAGAGCCTGGGGCAGCCCATCCGACCCCACCACAGATAAAACTGCACCCACCCCATCATCCACTCATCTCCCAGACTACACAAGACAATAGACACCCAGGCTGAGTTCTTCCTCCACCTCTCTTATATTTCTCCCCCACCTGCAGAGTGAGTTCCTGGAGAGAGGAGACCTCCTGCAAAGATGTAACAGCCTCTCCCACCAGTTGAAGAGCCCCTCAGGTGGCTTGATGCACCGGCGGCAACCCGCGCCAGGGCTGAGCCCCCATATGCCCACCCGCCCACAACTCCGGCGACACACCAACCAAGATCCAAGCTTCCAAGGCCCAGCCAGGGTCCCGGCCCGGAGATGGCGCACCCCCAGAACCCCACGCCCACCCCGGACCCACCCAGGGGCAGCCAGGCTACCAGGTCAATAACCCATGTCCGTAAGCACAGACCCTCCTCTAGCCCCGCTGCACGCAGCCCAGAGGAAACCATCGGCTAAGAGCCAACAGAGCCCTTAACAGGCCATGACCGCAACCCCGGTTGAGCCCTCCAAGGAATCCCCCGACGCCCCAAGCCTATCCCTACCCCCACACCAATCAAAACAGCGAATGTTGGTCCAAACTATTTTTTGCCATTTTCTAATTATGGTATATGGTGTACAAGGCCAAGACTTGGGCTTTTAAATGAATTAAAACTCTTTCTGTGTCTATGGTTGATTAATAAGCTGGAGTGGAAGATTGCTGCTGCTACTCCTCCTCCTCGGCCTGTACTTCGAGGATTCTGACATTGGTATAACTCAGGAGTGTTGATTCATTTAACTAATAATAATAATAATAATAATAATGGATTGCATTTATATAGCGCTTTTCTAGGCACCCAAAGCACTTTACAATTCCATTATTCATTCACTCTCACACACTGGTGGAGGCAAACTACATTTGTAGCCACAGCTGCCCTGGGGCAGACTGACAGAAGCGAGGCTGCCATATCGCGCCATCGGCCCCTCTGGCCATCACCAGTAGGCGGTAGGTGAAGTGTCTTGCCCAAGCACACAACGACTGAGACTGTCCGAGCCGGGGCTCGAACTGGCAACCTTCCGGTTACAAGACGAACTGCCAACTCTTGAGCCACGATCACCCAACTAACATAATCATCCTGTTGTAACCAGGCCTCTGTAAGGCAGAATAAATCAATATGTGGATCAATTATTAAATCATTTACTAAAAGGCAATTAGAACCGAGAGACATAGACCTAGTATTGTTTCATAATTCACAAATAACTGTTTTATATTTTGGTCCGGTTGAAGATGTATATTGCTCTTTCTTTGTCATTTTTTAAATACTTAAGTTATTTTTGCAGATTTTTGGTTTGGTTTTTGGTGATATGGGAAAAGAGGTTCTCTATATAGGATTTAAAACAGAAAAACTTTTCCAGCTTTTAATACTTGAAATTGTCAAATATTAATATGTAACAAAGTGTTGCATATTTTTTACTTTTGATTCAAAGCACTCTCTCATATTTTGTCCCTAAATCACCAGCCTGTGTGTTGTAGTACTGAGTTTTGATATCCAGAGCACTTTTAGAAATTGATCTAAGACCTGAAAGTTCAGGTCAAGGGTGGAAGACAACCTTTTCTTTTATTTCTTACACTTATGCTATATTTTAATACCAAGGACCCAACTTTTGTTCTTGATTAAATTACATGAGTAGGATAATGTTAAAGTTATAGAACAAAATCTGTTGCTATTCATTTCAGTCCTGGCAGTTTTTGTATTATATATAAAACAAATAATAATAACCTACCATCATACTGTCATCTGTGGATGTCTGTAGATGTTAGCCAGTTAAACCTCTACAAGGTTTTGTCAGAATTCATTCCAAACTTTTTAAGCTATTGTGTTTGCCACAAGTGTATAAAATAGAACCTGGTCATGCAGTCTGGGAATGGGCTATTTCAAAAAAACTCACTGAATTTAACTGTGGTCCTTAATAGGATGCCGGTGCTGCAATTTGTTAAGTTTCATGCCTCCTAGCTATCAACTGTAAGCGGTGTTATTGCAAGGGTTTGGGAACCAGAGCAATTTAAAAGTAGCAGACCACACAAAGTAACAGAGCAGGGTTAGCAAGTCCTGAGACTCAGAGAGAGTAAAAGTGCTTTACACTAGTGCTTTGCTAACTCAGTAATAGAGTAGCAGAGTAGTATTAATAGAGTTCCAAACTGTATCTGACATTAACATCAGCACAAAAAGTGTGTGTCAGGAGCCTAGCACAGGTTTCCATGGCCAATAACGTCTGCAGGTGCAATAAATATACATTACTGTGCAAAAGTTTTAGGCAGGTGAGGAAATGCTGTAAACAAAGAATGCATAAAAATGGAAGTGTTAATCAAGTCAATCAACAAAATGCAGTGAATGAACAAAAGAGAAATCTAAATCAAATCAATATTTAGTGTGACCACCCTTTGACTTCAAAACAGCATCCATTCTTCTAGGGACACTTGCACACAGTTTTTGAAGGAACTCGGCTGGTAAGTTGTTCCAAACATCTTGGAGAACTAACCACAGATCTTCTGTGGATGTAGGCTTCCTCATATCCTTCTGTCCCTTCATGTAATCCCAAACACACTTGATGATGTTGAGATCAGGGCTTTGTGGGGGTCATACCATCACTTCCAGTACTTTTTGTTCTTCTTTATGCTGAAGATAGTTCTTAATGACTTTGGCTTTATGTTTGGGGTGGTTGTCCTGCTGCAGAATACATTTGGGGCCAGTAAACAATCATTTATATTTCTGTAAGCATTCTTTGTTTACAGAATTTTTCCCACAGCTGCCTAAAACTTTTGCACAGTATGATAATGATAATAATAATAATAATAATAATAATAATAATAATAATAATAATAATAATAATAATATAGTGTATTTACTAGAAATAGGGAGAATACAGAAAATAAAACAATGCCTCGTGGTTATTAAAAACTAGATAATTACTAATGTAGACAAATCAAAGAACAATATTTTCCACTATACCCCACCCCCTCTCCTTCTGTATCTTTCTTTCCTTACTGTGGCAGCACATGAAGCTAATTTAGCTCACATGATCACTCCATCCATAAGCCTTCCCATCTGCCTGCCCCCTGAGGCTGCTAGGCTTGACAACTGGCAGCAACCTCTGCTTTTGCTACTTTGCTTGTATCCCTGCCAAACTTTTTCACTTTGGTCGGACTTTAAAGTGTTATTTTTATATCTCGAGCTCGTGAGTGACCCGCTTGTGGATTTTTATTAATTCAATTCTTTTTTGGTCCAGAGGAAAAAAAGATCAAGATGAGACAGCAACAGGAGAGGCACCCCTCCATATTCCAACTAAGTGACAGCTGATTCTCAAAATTTGCTTCTTTAAACAAAATCTATTAGCTCTTCAAACACATCAGGACTCAGAGTTGTGATGAGTAAATGCAACAAGGACGTAGGTGATAGTTTACTTGAAGAGCATGTGTCTGTACATGCGTGTGCGCGGTAGTGTGCATGTGTTACCTCAACCTGAACAAAACCCATTAGACCACTCCAGAGCTTTATGACATCCTGCTATTGTGACATTCACCTCTTACCTGGCAGTAATAGAGTTGTTGAGCTAATGTCACAGAGGGAGTGACATAGTAGAACCAGCAATTTGTGTGCACCTGTAGACACCCACCCAGACACGGAGACATGATGTGGCTGTTTTATGGCAATGTTATTCTCTGATATTTAACTTCCTAGATTAATTTATTTTCTTGCAATGAATTTAGATTAGAAAATCTAATTTTATGTCTGTGCATTTGCTAGTACATTCAGTACATCATGCAAAAGAATTTGAGCTGATGGATGCTACAGAGATCTGTTTTTAAACATGTTGGTGTAAAGGTGAGGAAGGAGTTTATGGATTTCTCCCAGTAGGAGCAATGGTCAATGAGTAAATCAACAGTGGACACGTGAAGATGTGCATAAAGACACACACACAAACACAGAGGTATGCATGTACAAGAACCTGCCTTGGGATCAGACTGAGACAGCATGTAGTGCACATAGAAACATGGGTCATAAAACCTTCTCAAACTGAGTTCACTGTAACAGAATACAAATCGACTGGACTCTGGTGATGTACACAGAGAGATAAAAAGAGATCTGTGTATGCCAGGCTCCTATGAAACCAAAAGATCCTCATTTGGTTTACTTGTCAAACTGCATCATCAGTGTTTAAAGGTTAAACCACTCTCAATTGCATTTGAACTGACAGGACAAAACACCACAGCGCTCAAAAAATTCCAAAGAAAACATTTTTACCTTTTATTTTTGGTGTGATTTTAAGTCCTGACCTCAAAGGGTTCATAGTTTATGTATATACTGTAAATATACACTCAGGGACCGCTTTATGACACTGTTCAACTGCTGGTTCATGCAAATATCTGAGCAACCAATCACATGGCAGCAATTAAAACTAATGACCAATTAAGTTCAAACCAAACATTAGACAGGAAAAGAAAAGTGGTTTGAGTGACTTTGATGGTGGCGTGATTGTTGGTCTGGGTAGGCTGGTCTGAATCTTTCAGAAACTGTTGATCTGCTGGGATTTTTATCGCTCAACGATCTTTAGTTTAGTTTAGAGTTTACAGAAAATGGCCAGAAAAAGAAATAGTATCCAGTGAGAGGCATTTCTCTGAGTGAAACTGCCAAGAGGTCAGAGGAAAATGACTGATGAGCATACCCATAACCCTTACCTTGAAGCAGGGTCAGTGTGTGTGTGTGTGTGTGTGTGTGTGTGTGTGTGTGTGTCCAGATATAGAGCAAAATCTCTTTCCAGCACCTTGTTGAATCTGAGCCATAAAGAATTAGGTCAGTTCTCAATGCAAAATGAGTCCAAACTGGTACTACCAAAGTGTACCTAATAATATGTCAAGTGATTTTGTAACCATGGGAATATACATTCAAGTCAAATACAAGTTTCAAACTCTTTCCACACAAATGAAGATGATACACAAAGGATTTTTCCTCAGGTTTCCCATATCCACCACTTCCCACTATAACAGTTTTCTCTCCTCTCTACCCCCATCCCCCAGCCCTCTCCTGAGAGACAGTTAGAAAATATGCAGGCAGATCAGGCATAAAGGCAGATGGTGAGAGCAGAGAGAGAGAGAGATAAAGCAAAAAAGAGGGATGGAAAGAGAGAGAACGGGAGAAAGAGAGTGATAGGCACATAGAAAGAGAGAAGCTATGGCCACAGGCAGGCCATGGCCAATCAAGTGAAAAAGAGAACAGCTCACCCTAGCAGACCAGCTGAGCTCCTCCACAGTCTCATCTACAACAACTGTAAATACAGCACTACAGTGGAGAGCTGACAAATGTTTTTTTTCCTGTGTATGAAGTAAATAAAAGAATAAAATATGAAAAAAAAAACCTCATTCCATAGTTCATAAATCCTCTCAGATTTATGAACTAATTCAGGAGTAGTGATATTTAACACGGCTTGCCAGCGGCCAAGTTCATATTCTGAATTCTGTAATCGCCAAGAGGACTATTAAAGATTTACAAACAGTTACAGGATTTCATCGCTGGACCAACAGTTAATCCTTAAGTAAATCAATTGATTGTTTAATAATGGATGGTATATATTTTGGAAGGGGAGCAGATTGTTAATGCTCCAGTTGCTACATTTCTTTGCAAAATTGTATCTCTGCAATAAATGCTCCTTTAACTCCTGCTCATACTCGGCAGAACTGAAATGCAAACACAGATCAGCAGATATTGATTAAAGAGTGTTTGGATTAAAGGTGGAGAAACTACACAAACCATTGTGCTGGAGTCGGATAAAACTGCTTCTCCCCAAGACTACTTCACCTAAGAACAACAGTGACAGTGAATCTCTCAGTAGAGGCTTCACTCTCCTTCTTATGAACGCCAGACTCTGTGACCTAAAAACTAGGCTCTATCAAGAAGCTTAATTTAGACATTGCTTCAAGTTGTCCTATTTAAACCATCTCATCATTACTGATAAAATGGCTTGCACACATGTGTATGCACGAGCGCACACACTCATACACACACACACACAAAGCACATAGAGAACAAGCAGCCTATGCCAAGAGTGAATCAAACCAATACTGGACCTGTTTAAGAAGATTGTCCTGGTGGCGCCCCATGGTACTTGCTGAGTGCCTCCTCTGCATCATTAACGTTCAGCTCGAAGAGAGCCACTCACTCGTGATATTTGCAACAAGATTCCTGGAGAAGTCAACAGCTTTATGCTGTCCTCACTTCCTTAAACCTTAATTCAAATGTCACAGTAAGTGACACATAAGAGTCTCAATCCAAAGCAACTGACATTTCAACAATGTAGCCCACAAACACTTCCTTGCACTTTCTCGTCTCTTTTCTGCTGCTGCTGCTTCATGAGCACCCCCCCCCCCCCCCATCCCCGCCTCATCATCTCACCCGCCCCTGCTTCCACACATCTACCAATTGAAAACTGGTTCACTGGTGGTTCAGGGACGACAGAACCTGCGGCACATAGAAATCAGCTATATTGAAAATACTTGGTTGCTAGGACACATTGGGGCAAAGATCAAAGTGATTCATCTATGGACCATAAAATAGTTGTTTGGGGTTCAGTTGGCCACAGTTATACTACGCCTTCTACTTGTCAAGGGTTTCCTGTGATAGCAGATGATTCATGACAACCAAACAGTGGGTAACGTGTGTTATCAGAAAAGCACTCTTAGCATCAGGAAACTGAGGTACATATTGATTCAAGTCTGTTAACATGGTTGGTGGTGGCTAAAGCTGGAATTACATGTCAACTGTGGGAAAAAAACAGATGATTTAGCTACTATATAAAAAAATGAAATCACCACAGTATGGAGAGAGCCACACTTTCTGAAAAGACCATATTGACTTCAAAATATGGGAATCTTAAAAAGTTAGAGGCCCCTTTCCAAGGATGACGCTTCTTAGCATTCATCAGATTTTACTTTGTAGTTTTCTATGTATTATCGTACGATCTTTACCTTACAATATAAAGCACCTTGAGGCAACTGTTATTGTGATTTAGTAGTATATAAATATGAAATTGCACATTGCTCTGTCAAAATTCTTCCTACGGGAATGTTTGAGAGTTAAGTGATATAATACCACTATGTTACAGTACTGTGCAAAAGTCTCGAGCCACCACTCTTTTCTTTTGCTAGGAAAATGGGAAATTGGTGCAATGATTTACTGAAACTTGTAAACATACTAGCATAAAAACTAGCTTTTATTTCATTAGTTTTGTTACCTGGCTGAGATCAATTCCCAATCAAAACCTGAAATATTAATTATTAATGCAATAATAACAACAATGCAAACGTGCCCCACTAACATATCACTGGAGAGACAGAAGTGAGTCAAACATGAATAGGAATGTGCTGAAATGTCTTGAGTGTATTAAAACAGATTATTAAAGACTGGACAGCTTGCACAGTCAGCTGAGCAGGAACAAAAAGAGTTTAATGTTATGAAAATAAAGATCTGCTTTGAAGCTATTTTGATATTCAGCAAATCTTCAGATTAGAAGAGGAAATTTTGCCAAAGACACACATCCTTTTTTGCCCTTTCCCTCTGGGTTGCATTGACCCAGAATCCGTCCAGAGCTGTCTTGTGGTCCCAATCTGGATGGCACATAATCTGCAGATAAAAGCTAACGAACAGAAGCTGCTCTCAAAGATCATTCTACTTAAACTATAGAGTGCTATCTGGGCGCATAACATCATCTCTCTTGTTCTACGGTCCCTCCTTTGCTTACCACTCCTCTCTTCCTTTTTCCCATCTAAAAATAAACAGGAGCAGGCACAGCTGATAAACAAAAAGAAAAAGACACGTGCACCCTTAATGCTGGAGGGCTGATCTACATTTGCTTCTCTTCAGCTCTCTCCCACCACCATCCTGTATCTGTACCCTCTATGAAGTTATTTTTTAAGACTTCCTTCAATAAGGTAAAAAGAGTAATTCAGGTAAACACACTGATAACAACCTTGAAAAGGTTAATGCTTAAAACGACTGCGTCTTTAACAGAGCATGGCTGCCTACTCATCATTCTAGACATTGTGCTGATTCAAAAGATGACCAGTAGGGGGATTTCTCAAAATGTACAGGTAGTTTGAAATTACATTAGAGAACTAGTGGCCCCAGATGGAAGCAAGAGGTAACTGTTTGGCACTTCAACAAAGAACAGAAACTGTCCATTGTGAGTATTTCTAATTATACTTCTCTGACCTACATTCCACGATGCTGAAAGCTGGTGCACTGGTAAAGAAGTTTTTAACGTTTAGATTTAACATCAAGAATTAAGCACAAGAATTCTGTGTGATTCTCTAAATAGTTTAACTTAAAGTTGCAACCACTGCAATTTTAACTTCATGTAATGGTAGAAAAATACATGCACATAGAAACCAGGACAAAACAAGCCAATGATAAATGTAAAAAGAAGCAATAGCTTGCACACTGTTCAGGACAGCAGTAGTAGTATTAGCAAGTACAGATGGATGCATGCGTTTGAAAAAGGACAATGTAGAATTGAAAATAATTTAAAATACATCTGAATAAAGTTCTTTAGATGTATGTAAAGGTTGTACCTTTGTGTTCTAGGTATGTCTTTATTTATAATAGTCAAATCATTCAAACTAGTGACACTGTGTATACCAGTGATACTCCCTCTAAAATTAAAGGTAAGTTTTTTTTAATAGGAAAAAAGAATGCTGCACTTATAAACATATTTTGATTAGTGTGTAATTATGTCTTCCAACAAAATGTGATCTCATAAACTAATGAATTCATTAAAAATACATAAGAGTGAGCGCTGGTTTGTGGAACATGCCATGTTGTATTTTACCTATGCGCCTAGAGACAAGGTGCATACACAGTACGCTTTATAAATTACTTTTAATTTAAAGATCACAAAGAATCCTTTCAAATTATATATGACCAGTTAACATTTATTAAATGTACACTTTCTACAATAAGCTAGACAAAACAGAGAAAACCCAAACAAACATATGACTCCTTGTGAGCAAGTGCTTTGGTGACAGTGGGAAGGAAAAACTCCTTTTTAACAGAAAGAAACCTCTGGCAGAACAAGACTCAGGGAGGGGAGGCCAACTGCCTCAACATTGTGCCAACTAATGTTAGGCTCTCCAAAAAAATCTCAGTTTCCCTCTGAAAACTGTAACAGTGGCAAAAACAACAGCGCTTACCAGCAGAAACGTTCAAGATGAACATTAACAGTAAATGAGTAAATAAGAGCAAATCATTAACAAAGCTCATCACTGTTACGGGAAGCCTGTGCTATATCATTCCATCAATGATAATAACAGTATAAATTTTCCATGACATATAAGCGCCATCAACAATATCAACCACTGTGTTTACATTCGCTAACACACGTCACCCATGCAAGCCCAGACATGTCTGAGAGCGAAAGTAACTCGTTGGCCTTCAATTCTGATTTAGTACCAAAAAAAGGGAACTACAAGAGTTCAGGCCTCCAACAAAGCACATTGTCTTACAAAATATACACGAATACTGTTCCTGCTAAACCCATAACCACATTGTTTCAACACTTTAGGCAAAAATACACCACTGACTATAACTAGGCTATGAAGGAGGATATGCTAGTAGTGATTTGCAACACAGCACATGGCTGTAGCACTCACTACTGTTTTCCATATGAGGAGAAGAGCAAAGAGTGGATGGAACTCATTGATCTGGGTCAATGGTGGTAACCACTTAAGGAAATGGTTCAAAAGCTTGACCCAAGTTACAACACACCAGGTAAAAAATACATATTTTTCAATTACATATTGATCTAAAGTTTTAAACAGTTATTCAGTCTGTTTACTTAATATTTCCATAAAAACTACCACCTAGGCTACTTCTGGACTTATTCTGTATTACTGTATATATTGTGTCCCTACTATTACACTATAAATCTGCTGCTGCTGCTGGTAACTCATGGCACTAGAGGTCCGCCATCAATAACATAGCTTACTGGAAAAGAAGTATGGAAAATGCCGCTAATGTTGTGTGGACTAATGAATGCTGCTGCCTGAAAGCTGCATCCACTACTAAAATGTTCAATATTTTTTTCTCTGTCATCATATATATAGACATAGACATAAACGTTATTAACCCCACACTGGGGAAAAGTCATAAGACAATGTGAATTAGAGCTATAAGAAAAAATTAAAATTAAAAACACAAATAAACAAAAAATTAGTGTACAAATAAAAAAGCCAAAAACTTTAATAATAGTTATTTACACTATTTACAATTTATGTTTTACAATTTGACATCATATCATTACATACTCAGGGCTATACCATACACCCCCAGGTTACACAACATTTTTAATATTTAAATGTTTGACTTGCCTGCATAAAGGCAATGTGCATCATGTTTCTTGTGCAACATTAGGTCCATTTAATTATTATTAACAATAACTGTTAACTGATAACTGGTCCCAGGCCTAGTATGCATGCTTGTGTGTGTCTGTGAGTGTACGTCTGTTTGTATGCTGATTTTATCAAATGTGATGTCCTGACAGTGCAACCGTCATCCACTGGAGATGACTTTGCATCTTGAATGGCAGATGAGATAATCTGCCTAATACAGTGGATTTGTTTAATGTGAGCCCCTGAGGATGGGAAGGCGGTTACGTCACAAAATGAAAAAGCAGGAAAGCTGAATTACATGTAACTCTTTATACATATATACACTGCATATATAGCTATTTAAATGCATTGCATTCCTTTCTTCATTAGTGAAAATTTTGTTTTAGAGATAAGGCATTAAAATAGAGCCGCATTATAGCAGAAATCAAAGAAATCCAAAGCATTTCAGCATCCATATTTACCACAGGCCATTAAACCTTCCTCTGTCCCTTGACAGCCTCCAATTACACCTCATATACACTTGTGCTGTCAAGTCTATAAGAGGCCAGGAAAATCACAGCGGTCTAATGTACTGAGCCTCATAAACTCTGACAGCTCCATTATTTAGTCTTAATTAGACTTTTAGTTATTTCACTGACACAAACTGAAAAGTCAACATCATATGTACGAAGGGATGGTGCATCTACACACACACACACACACACACACACACACACACACACACACACACACACACACACACACACACACCAGTCTAATTTTGCTGGGTCGCCTGGCACATGCATCATCATACTGTGGTCTGCAGGGGGAGCTCTTTTTTCTGACTTACTACTATCAGCATAATGTTTGCTCTGATGTCTAATGCAGTTTGCAGGTGTAATTTCTTTGCTTCTCTTGAGCTGTATCAAAGATACATTTCTGTTGCGTTGTGACAGACAATAAAGGTGTTCTATTCTATTCTATTTCAGTCTATTTGAGGTTTTCTGATATACGCAGAACATAAAATTGATTCCATATTTTTTTAAGTCGGTGATTTTCAAAGAAGATGCAAAGAAGATATTTAAAGAGGATCTCTACAGTTTGGGCCATTTTGATATTTAACAATAACATAGATATAATAACATAATAACTTTATAACTTGTTAGTGGTCTAACTTTAATGAATGTAAAAACACATTAATATACAGAGAAGGAAAGAAGCAGACCAGGTCCCATAGAGACAATAGGATCACACACTTGTCCGCGGTTGACTTCAGGACCACAGATATCAAACCTCACTGCACCTAAAGCTGGGCCACATTTAAAAACTGTTAAACTTATAAAAGCAGCACTTCTATAGAACACTAGTCCTTGACACCATCAGACTGATAAATACTCAGCTACACAGAACATAAATGTTCTATAACTGCATGAATCTCTGAAAACACAACAGATTTGGACGGCAGCTTCCACTGATAATTTGCTGTGAATTTTGTACTAAAATTTTGTACTAAAAAACTGCAATGTTTGTGTTGGGTCTGTGTTTCCACAAGCCCCGCTAATTCTAGAGACTTATTCATCATGAAGAAAACAAGACAGTCGATCGATCGATTATTTGCGCAAGGGAGGCCTCGTCTGTGTCCACCACGAAAATGACCCCCAGATCTGACCTCGTCCTGCTGCCTTTATTGAGAGACAGTTCACACAAAACACGTCAGAACAGAGCCACGCCCACATGGTCCTAAGACAAACCATTGTATGTATATGTGTGAACTTCTGTAAGAATGTGTGTGTGTGTGTGTGTGTGTGTGTGTGTGTGTGTGTGTGTGTGTGTGTGTGTGTGTGTGTGTGTGTGTGTGTCAGACCTCCTGCTGACCAAAGGGTCGTAAATGCAGGAAGCTTACATCAAAAGCACAAGGATGTGTCTGTGATAAAAGACTACAGCCCCCCCCACCTAGAACCTCGAGAATCTGGGGAGGGGAGGACAGAAAGAATTCCTTTCACAGAATTAAAACAATGTACAAATGGCAAACATAAAAATGACAAACATTTAACAATTCACCCTAACAGTTTGTTCAAGCCAAAAAGAAAAAAAACCTGGACTATAGACTATAATTGGAATCTTTATATGTTGCATACTATAGTATCTGATCTTTATCTACTGCCTGTCTATGGCAGGTAGCTCAGTCTTGGTCTCATCTGTCATCACAGCAAAGTCATAATCTGTTATTATCTGTTTGGTATAGTTTGATACCTTTAGTCTCCCTTTGCTTGTAAAGAATTTACTTTAAAAAATGTAAAACTCTGCTGTGGAAAAGCAGAAAAGAACAGCTGTTAGTCACACATTAAAACTTTGCCTAAAAATTAGACTAGATATTGTACTTTGATATTTATATTACAAATGGTTTTTGTTAATCTTAACTGCCCCTGAAATTCTGTTTATGTATTATCAATCCAATTATTATGACAAGAAAAACTATGTTCACATGATGACCTACTTCTTATTGAAAAAAATATCTGAAAGCTAAAAATAACAACAGCAGTCGCACAGGGTTGAAAAAACACTCTCTTGTTTTTGCATAAAACACAGTTTAGTCAACCACAGGAAAAACATGGAAATGACATCTGTGTTTTTCTGGTGCTCACGCTGGCAGTGTGAAACCAGTTAGGTTAGTTTACAAGAGTTAAAAAATCTTATTCTAAAACAGCAGTCTGTGTGAGCCTGTGTATGTTATGTCACATAATGACAAATGACAATTAAAGGCTAAAGGAGCATGGATTTCATCTTACCCACCTACACACTTGCACACTCGCAAAGACACATGTACAAACGGGTTAACGTGTGCACTGACAAACACATAAACACACATGCCCGGTGTCACGACTCAAATGCTCCACTCCTCAGCAACCCAGCAAGCTAGACCAAAACCCCTACTGACCAGCAACTGTTCTTACTAGAGCCCAGCTGAGACAGAAAAAGTGAGGAGGGAAATGCATTACACATAGCCAACATGAAGAGAGAGACGGAGAAGGTGGGAATTAAAGGACAGAAATAATTCCTATTTCATTTTATCTCAGTAAGCTTCTGAGATAACTGATGTAATATATATCAGTATATATAATATACATATATAGAGGCTTTTACAAGTCAACAAGTGCAAGAGGACTGTTGGTCACCCTAGGATATCTATCTATATATATATGTATGTATGGACAGAGAGATATGGAAATGAGTATACAAATTCACTAAAACAACTATTCTTAGAAATGTACATGTGTTCAACTCTGGTTGCGAAGTACTAGCAAGCAATCTTTTCAAGTTTTCAGTTGTAATATGGTGCACTGGTTACCAACTTTCTATTGTTGTGCTTATATTAGCTCTGAACTCAACTCATGAGTAAGTTGAGAGATATTTTTGTTATTTTTTTATATACTTAGATAAGCCTTGTGACTTAGAAATGAAGCAATTGGTTACACAAGTATGCTTGTGTCTTGTGTCTATATATTATTGAAGACAAACTTTCAATGTAATTGATGCCTTTCTTTCCAATAATAAATGAAATGGCACTATAGCAAAGTTTCTTAAGAATAGCTGCTGCAGTTTGAGCATATGCTGTAAAATATGACCATAATCCAGCAGAGTGATTAGTTATGATATGCTTTTCTATTTTCAAAAAACAATAACTTCTTAAAATGAGGTCTGATTTCTTTGTAAGTTTGGATTGTATCTATTAGATTGATACATTTAGTATATAATTTAGTATATTTATGGGACTGGGAATATCAATGGTGAAAGGTTTTGTACCAGTGAGCATTTCACAAGCACGTGGAAACATTTTTAAATTAAACAGGTAGGTGTGCAGGTGATCAAAAGCAAATCTGTGTAAAACATAAAACCTTGGTTTGTAAAAATGATACTGTCACCCTAAATATGGACATAACAGAGCTGAGTTAGAAAATAAATATTACTTATGTAGAGATTGCATGGTAAGATTTATATTTATCCTTGGTGTAGCAAAAAAAAAAAATCTTTGCAGAATACCCTTTTAAAAGTCACTAATTCTCTGTTGTAGCACTTGAGTTTGTTAGGCTTCTGATACTGGCCTCTCATTAAGGTAAGTTCTCTGTCATATTGTTGCTCAGTATCATAATTATGTTATATTTCACAACATGCAGTGAAAGCAGTCTATATTTTCTATAAAAACTGGTTCATTTTGACCCGCAGAATTCCATTTTACCCCCTGAACACAGCTAGCTAGCCAGATGGAACTGGCAAAGCTGCATGCGCATGCATGGTTTGCATGTGTGTGTTTATGACAGTGTGTGTGAGTGAGGGAGAGAGATGGGGCTCCTGGGCTGGATAACGATGACTCATCCATCCACCCACCCACACCGCACGTACACACACACACACACACACACACACACACATGTGAATTCAGACATGCACTCGTTACCGTCATCACTCAAAACCCTGTTAGCGGCGCTCACTGATGCTAATTGTTCCCAATCAGCACATCAGGGGTCTTGTCAATGCACTGTGAAACCAGACCACGCCAATGATTGCTTATTGATTTTATTACAGGCTGACGTCATTCTGTCAAGCAAGAGTTTGTGTGTCAGAAAGCAGATGTTTGATGGACTTAATATGGAGCACAACTCTGAATGTGTTAAAAAAAGAGATTAAAATGATTAAAAGGAATTTGTCAAAACGCTTTAATAAATTTGAAAAAGCAACACTAAGAGTGGAGACCAGCTTGGTATAGCTATACTTATTAACAGAAAATTATGGTGCCGATCCGCCCAATGCATGTTGCAAAAAAGCTGCAAAAAAGGTAGTGGCATGGGGAAAATTGTCAGGCAGCTTCCCATAGAAATATTTAACACTTGTGTAACTTTAAATTTGAGTAGTGAGATTGCAGTATTGAAGTTGGCAGGTGTTACCAAATAGAACTCACAGAAAACAAAAAACACTTGTTTACTTCTGCTTTTCCTCACTGGTTAGTTGCTGGTTGGGTTTAATCCCACAATAGACCCAAAACCCAGAAATGAGCTAAAATGCAACACTTTATGAATGAGTTCAGCCTAATTACTAACAGGGATGATTTCAAAAGACAACTTGTGGATATTGTTAAGATGATTTGTTTTTATGACAAACACTGGTTTTAGCCCTTTGATGTACTGGTAAGCAGTCCAGGTTATGCCTCCACTCTCTCCTAATTTGACCACTGAGATAGATTTTTCGTCCATGTTGACCAGATAACATCCCACAGTTACTGCAGATTTTTCGGCTGCTCCATGTTTATTTTCCCTTATATCACATTTCAAAGGTGCTCTGTTGGATTGGGATCTGGTGACTGTGGAGGTCATTTGAATACAGTGACCTCATTGTCATGTTCAAGAAACTGAGATGATTTGAGATAATGTGTTATCCTGCTAGAAACAGCCAACAGAAGATTAGTACACTGTGGTGGAATGGACACGGTCAACAACAATACTCAGGCAGGCTGTGACATTTCAGCACATTTGGTAATAAGGGGCCCAAAGTGTGCCAAAAAAATATCTCCCACACTCTTACACCCCAACAAACAACGAATTAAACCGCTGATCTAAGGCAAGATGGATCCATGTTTTGTTTTGGTTTTTTTGCTGTTTATGCCAAATTCTGACCCATAATTTTCTGTGAACTTTTTTTTTCGCAGCCAAAAGTATTAGTTCTTATTATCAGTTCATTCTTGTCTATCCTGTTGTCCCCGTGCATGGATTGTGCTGATGACAGCCACTAATATAGCCGAATGGTAGTCTTTGAGTGCTTCTGTGTTTCACAGTGGAGTTGCATGACTAAGCCTTTGCATGTACTGTCAAGTAAATGCATGTATGCATCTGTCAGCAAGTACAGATTTGTACTGCTTGTATTTCTAGTCACCTTTGCATCTTTGACACATGAACTTCTGTTGTGGTTTTGTAGTTTTCCAGTTCAAAAAGTTTTTTTGCCTTTGCCTTCAGAACGTCGTGACAGTGTGGCTACCTGACAGAAAATGAAAATGAATCCACATTTTTGCACAGATTTGGCCTTTAATCTAAACTTTTGATCAGCTGTAAAACAGCCTTGTGGTAAGGACCCGATGCACACACTGGATTTCATGCGCTATAGGTTAGTTTTTATTTTTGTTTAAGCAACTGTATTTTGACGTTCCGGCACCAGTCGCACAGGAACAGCTGCTTGCTCCTCCTCCTCTCAGTCCCCCCGTCACTATTTAAACATACAGAGAAGAAGAAGATGATCACCTCGAGCAGTCACACGTGTCCTCTCTGCCACACCTGGGCATCGCCTTGAGAGCTCACTGTAGGGCCCCTCCGCTGCAGCAGGCCAGAGACCACACCCCTGCCACAAGCCTGTTTCAGTTTAAGTGTTGTTTTCAAGAAACCACATGCTCAAAAAATGCTTTGTCTCACTCCTATTTCTTCTTGTTTCAACCTTGTTAAGATCCAACCATGCAAAATATGATTTTTTTTGCCATTTTTCAGGTGGTCTTAAAACTTTTGATCATGACTGTACAACACAATCATGTATTAAGGAGCTATGTTAGCACTGAAACTTAGCAACTGTATTGCAGAGGCTCAGGAGATGGAGCAGGGTGTATATTAATTGGAAGGTTGGTGGTTTCCTTAACTTTATCCTTAACTTCCTGTCTGACAGATGCCAAGTGGTCAGACTGGACAGCATCACCTCATCCCCCATCACACTGAACACTGGTGCTCCACAGGGGTGTGTACTGAGCCCTCTCCTTTACTCACTCTACACCTACGACTGCACGGCCACTAGCAACTCCAACATCATTGTGAAGTTAGCGGACGACACTACAGTGGTGGGTCTTATCACCAAAGGTGATGAGACGGCTTACAGGGAGGAGGTCAGCGCCCTGACCCACTGGTGTCAAGACAACCATCTCACCCTCAACGTCGCAAAGACAAAGGAGTTGATAGTGGACTTCCGGAGGTGCAGAGAAGTACACACCCCCATCACCATCAACGGCGCTGCTGTGGAGAGAGTGAGCAGCTTCCGGTTCCTTGGTGTACATCTGGCTGAGGATCTTATGTAGTCAGTACACATAAACAAAACAGTGAAGAAGGCGCAGCAGCGCTTCTTCTTTCTCAGGAGACTGAAAAGATTCGGCATGAGCCCCCGCATCCTCAGGACCTTCTATCGCTGTCCCATTGAGAGCATCCTCACTGGATTCATCACCACCTGGTATTGCAACAGCACTGCTTACAACGGCAAAGCTCTCCAGAAAGTAGTGCGGTGTTCTGAACGGATAATTGGAGGTGAGCTTCCCTCCCTCCAGGACATCTACAGGAAGCGGTGCCTGAGGAAAGCGGGAAGGATCATCAAGGACTCCAGTCACCCCAGCCATAAACTGTTCAGACTACTTCCATTGGGAAGGAGGTTCTGCAGCATCCGGTCCCGTACCAGCAGACTGAGAGACGGCTTTTTCCACCAGGCCATCAGACTGCTGAACACTTCATAGACACCTCACCTTCACTACTGGAACTTCAACATTATGCACTCCATACTGTATATAAATGCCACTTGTTTTGCACATGTCCAACTACCAACCTCTGTATATTTTATTTGTTTGTTTACTCTATTTAATTTGTAAAATATGTATATATACACACACACACGCACATATACACACACACGTAGATATACATATTTAGTATACACATTCAGTAATATGCATACACTCTTGTACATATATTTATTCATATAACTCAGATTTAGCCATTCTTATATTTTGCTTGTTCTTATGGTATTGTATTTTTGCACACCTCTGTTGCTTGTGAAACTCGCACACAAGAATTTCACTCGCATGTACTGTACCAGTGTACCTCCACATGTGATGTGACAATAAAAGTGATTTGATTTGATTTGGTTTGATCCACGTGTCCTTAAGCTTGCATGTTGAAGTATCCTTAGGCAACTTAACCCAGAATTAATTTATCAATGAGAGTGTGAGGGTGTCCATGTTAGGTTAGTAGTGCTCAGGTATAGAAAAACGTATGAATGTGTGAACGCGGGTTGTAGTACGAAAGCACTTCGAGAGCTCATACTGAGTAGAAAAGTCCTATATACAAAAGTCAATTTAACTCTATTTTTTATTTTCTTCAGTTAAATTTTATATATATGTAGTGCCAAATCACAACAAAAACTGCTTTATATTGTAAGGTAAAGCCCTTGGCGATAGTGGGAAGAAAAATCTTTTTCTAACAGGAAGAACATTCAGACAGAACGACGCTCAGGGTGGGGCAGCCATCTCCAACAGTTTTGAGGTCCAGTAAACTAGTGAAAAACAAACATAAACAAGAATAAAGAGAAATAATATAAGATGGAAGATAAATTAATGTATAAAGAAGTCAATAACAGTCGTCCTGTGCATTCGTGTAACTGCACAGTCTACTGTCATCTTTACTTCACTGAGAAAGCTGCATCATGCACAAATAAGTCGCCATGCATGCATAAATACTCCTCCACAAAAACATACAAACCATTTCATCCTAGTCTTCCTCCTCCTTCCCTACTTCCCTCCAAGGCTCCGTGGCTAAGTGAAGTGCTTTTCCCCTGTGTTGTTGTACCCATGTTAGGCTACTGACGCCAGCTTGTCATTCTCTCCTCCTATTACTGTGAGAGGTGAGTGCGTCACGCTCGCGCAACCCACTTCTCTCTGTCAGCTTTCTGCTCTTGCTGATAGACACTGACATTGTCGGGCATGAGCATTTCAGGCTGGGTCCCATGGGAATAGCATGAGCATTCAGACACTGGTCTTCCATTTGACGCTGCATGCATAACGACTTACATCCCGTTTTGCATTTGTTCTTTGGGAAGTTTTGTTCTTCAATGATACTTTTTAAAGACGATAACCAGAACAAGTTCATACAATTAGGACTCAGTCACTGAATTGCTTCTTGAATGAGACTGGTGAGAAAGTAGTAGAGAAGGAAAAAGTGGGTGGGGAATAAAGGGAGAGGAAGCAAGAGACATGTATTAAGGAAAAAAGAAAAAGAAGAAGAAAAAATAAAATACATGAACATTAAAACGAGATTAATCATACAGAAACCAAACAGGCCAGAAATGTACTCCATGTATGTGTGTTTGTCTGACTGAGCAATCAAATCAGGGAGAAACAGCAAAGCAGACAGTGTGTGTCTGTATATGTAGTGCTGTCCTCTGAACACATCACAGCCCAAGCCCAACTCCTTCATCTGCTCTTCAGATGAGAACCAAGGGCTCACTTTGTGATGGTTTACCATATCTCTCTGAAAAAAAATGTCTATAAATAGTATCCAGGTATTTATGAATATTTAAACCTGACCTGAAATCTAACTGATGAAAGGAATGTACAATCTGGTCAATACAATCTGTGTTTGGTAGCGTCCCAATCCACCGTCTGCACAGCTCCACCCATAGATTAAATTGAATTCATGATGTGAAGCAATCCCATGATTAGCTGGGCATATGGTTATCTGGATAAAACACCTGTCACATCAGCTCAGGTCTAAAAGCTGTCTTCACAAGTCTCGGTGCCCAGTTTTTGCTCTAATTTGAATCTGAAAGATATGATTAGAAGCAAAGATTTGTATCTCAGAAACTTCGTTAAGGATATCTTGTTTTTCCACTCACCACTATTCTTTTGTGTACATGTGTCAAAATCACTTTTTAATAGTTCAAGTGTATGTGAAATGCTTGGATAGTGCTTTTATCTGCAAGTATTTTATTTTTTATTTTATTTATTTTAGATTTCCCTTAGAGCAGAGCACTGTTCAACAAGATCTTGTGCAAGTTACAGGTTTACTCCAACCACAGCCTGTAGCAGGTACGCTGGTTTAAGTTGATTATATCATATCAAATTTATTTGTTTAGCACATTTAAAGACCAAAGTACACCAAAGTGCTTTCCAGTAAAACCACGATACAGATAAAATCACGATATAAAATATAAACTACTGATATAAAATTGTTACATAATATAAATGCAGAGCCAGATGAAAATCCCACTAGTTAGCCTTGAATGCCAGGTTAAACAAGTACGTTTTTAGACGTGATTTAAAAGATTGAATAGAATCTGATGCCCGAATGTCTAGAGGAAGATTATTCCATAATTTGGGTGTGGCAATGGCAAAGGCACAGTCTCCTCTGGTCTTCAGCTGAGACCTAGGTTGCACTAATAGCAGTTGACCTGATGATCTTAGTGCTCCCTTAGGGCTATACAGACAGAGGAGATCAGCTAAGTAATCAGGTGCCATATTATTTAGGATTTTATAAGTAAACAATAAGATTTTTAGGACTTATATAATCAGCTCCTATTGGAAAGAAAACCTCATTGGACAAGATACTGGCCATCACAACAGCAAACTACACTTCATACAGCAGGGGTGTCAAACTCCAGGCTTGGAGCTGCAGGTTTTAGATCTGACCCAGGGTCAACATACCTGAATCAAATTATTAGTTCATTAACAGGCTTCTGGAGAACTTCAAGACATGTTGAGGAGGTAATTTATCCATTTAAATCAGCTGTCTTGGATCAAGGACACATCTAAAACCTGCAGGACACTGGCCCTCGAGTCCTGGAGTTCGACACCTGGGTCATACAGGGTAGCGTGCATGCTGCAACTGAACTTTAAGAATAAAAAACAAGGAGTGCCTTTTTGATGACAAGTTCTTTACCGTTACTCTGAAGAGGGCAGCTTATGTCAGAGATAATAACATAAAACAGGGGTCGGCAACCTTTTTGATGATGAGTGCCGTCTAAAATTTCCTCAGAAGTCAATGTGCCATATGATTGCATTAGCAATAAATTTAATAACACTCTACATGAACAGTTACACACTATATAAAACAACTTTACAGAATTATATTTGTTCACAGATGTTGGCAGCTGTCAGCGAATAATTATCAACTATCTTGAAACAAAAAAAGACACTTTTTATCCATAACAGCAAATGAACTGTACAACAGAAAATGCAAATGCTATTTATGGTATCCTCACAACAATGAAAACAAACGCTGTTGCGACAGTGATGTACACTGTCTTGTTGGTATATGTATGATTTCTATACATTTACGTCAGATTAAACTTTGGTTGTAAGATTCAGATAGTTATTTATTAAAAGCGAGACATTTTAAACGAGAATAAGAAAGAAAAGTATTTCTTTGTGTCCCCATTTCCCTGTTAATGCCCTACCTGGCCCCCTGGCAAAACTTTGCTAGACCCGCCCCTGCACAGTTACCAGCTGTCAGCTACTTAGAAAAGGATCCTGGTGTTATTTGTCTCTCAGAAACAGTTCATAACTTCAACTCATTCATGTCACCTAAAAGGTAAACCTGTTTCTCCATCACCTGATCAGCTCTGAGGATTCAGTAAGGACATCTCCTGGTTTCATCTGCATGTTTCCCTCTCACCAGATAACCAAACCGATATCATGACCAGCAGCTTTTACAGCTGTGGCTCCAGCAAACATCAGCTGATTCTAGAAATGAATATTAAATCAATTCTAACAACAGCTGATCAAGCTTAAATGTGCTGCTGTTGTTTTTCCACTGGTTTCCTCTTTCTGGCGCAAAGTGGAAGATAAACAAACAAGAGAGAAAAGCCGATCAGCTGATCACTGATCAGTTTCATGATTGAAGTAACAACAGGAGAGGGAGGGGGAGAGAATGAGAGAAGAAGAGGCAGCTGACAGCGTAGAGACGCTTTGTGTCTTTTTCCATTCTAGCTGAAGTCCGGGACAAACTGTGTTCCTTTTCAGCTCAATACAGAAAGCATAATATTTTCTCTGAATACGAGATGATTCCGTTTTATACGGGACGGTTGGCAACTCTACTAACTAACCTTATGAATACAATAAAGTTCACTATCAGTAACATCATAGCACCCACCCAGCAGTATAGAAACTCCGTCATGCTAGCTCACGCAGTACGAGTTATTGTAACTGACTATAAAAAATCAGCACAACAAAAATAAACTCCACCTAAACTTGGTTTATATCTGACCCAGATAGACTGCAGGTGATAACTTCTTACCTGAGGTTCGGTTCAGTTCACCTGAGGGCGGCTGCCTCGGGTTTCTCCTCCTCCTGCCTCCCCTTTACCTCATCCACCTGCTGGCCTCTGTGGAAGCTCCGCCATAGCCACGACTAAACAATTGAGTTATTTTTACACATGGCCAGCATCTGGCCAATCCACCACCTCTCATTGTTTATATCGTTACAAAAGACGAAACAACAAACAAACAAACAAACAAACAAACAAAAATCATCGACCCATAAAAACGAAAAATCACATCGGTCCACCGGACAAATGCCTGGTATGCCTGATGGCCAGTCCAGCTATGGTCGTGCCATCAGTTAACCCTTTGTGTGCCAGCTGTGGCACGCGTGCCCAGGGTTGCCGACCCATGACATAAAATATAAGATCATCAGATTGCCGAGTGCCTGCATCTGAAGGCACACACAAAATTGTAGATATTGTATAAGATTGGCTGGATCTGATATGTTGCATGAAACTGCATTTCTAAACAGTGATTTTAGCATGTAGTTTGATGTATGACACATCAACATAGAGAGTCTGCTATGGATTCATTGTCTCTACCTCCCCTTTAAAAATTGTGACTATTCCCTATACTCTATTCTGACAGTGTATAGTCACTGTTCCCAACCTCTTGTGATACTGAAGAGGCATGCTATTGAACAAGGGCCAAAAAAAGCCAGAACCCTTTAGCATCTAAAGACACAGCTCATCCAAAACCTGTCACTTAACCACCAATGAGCTCCTAACTCCTCTGGTAAAAATATGTGTAAAGCTTTCCTTGAGAATTCAAACTTTAACTACTCCACAGAAGACATGGTGGTATGGATCAGGAGTTCCACAAAAAGCAATGCTTGATTATGTTCATCATGGCCAAAGACCTCCAAGTATGGAATTCCTCCTAATCACCTATCAATATATGTCTTCAACGTTGCTCACATGAGTGCTGAAGTACCCCAATGGTAAAATCTCTACTAGTCCGTAGACAATTTCCTTTCCAGGATCTGACCTAAATTCTCCAAGAACTCCAAATACACGTAACTGCTGTTCATAGGTACACCAATACTTAGAGCCTTCCTCTCATTTCCCCTTTATGTTCTCAGGGGAAAACGCCAACTCAGCAGAATTCAGTGAGGGATTTTTGAGAATTCCCAGAGCGGCCTATTGCTATAAGCAACTACTGTATGGAAAAGGATATTCCAGGGCATTTCTAAAATTTAGATTCCAGAACCAAGCGTGTATGTGGAGGCAACCTCAATATATATTAATTTAACTTTAAGTTTGTTTATATATACCCAGATTGGGTATATGGTTAACATACCATATACCCAATCTGTGATGCCTTGTGTTGGCAGATCATCTTCTGCTGCCAATTCTGTGCAGATTTAAAACAGAAAACAACAACAAAGAGCAAGAGGTCAGAGTCGAACCAGACCACACAGCTCTAGATCTACGTGTCTGGCCTCAGTTTTGATAAATGGGGATGATTGTGAACTGTCAGAAGGCCAGAATCTGAGGTAAGACACAAGCAAAACCTCACACGTGTGCTCACACATACACATACAGACACACATAAGCAATGTCTTACATAACACAGTGAGTGATGGCAGCTGAGGACACAATAATACTGCCTTTGGCATTTGTCCTGTGAAAGTTGGACACGGAGGAAATCGGGTGAGTGGGAGAGAAAACAGAGGGACAGATTTTAAAAAAAGCCAATTGAAAGTGAAAGAAAGAGAGAAGATGGGGCAGAAAAGGGGTGAACGAAGACAAGATTAAAAAAAAAAAAAAAAGAAACAAGAAAATATTTGTTTGTTTTGCTACTACTGCCCATGGCCAGAGGCACAATACCCCAAGGGAAAATATGGCTTTATGTTAATAAGCCCAGTCAAAGCTGCCCTTATCACCACCGGCATCAACTTCCGGAAAGAAACTGTAATGGGGTGCAAGGGAAAGAAATAATAACAACAGGAGCAAAACAAGAGTAAACATGAGAGCAGCTTTCCAATGCTGGGAATAGCTCCTGGACAGAAAATTAAATAAATGAATGATCATGCTGAGTATGCCTCTAAACTTGTATAGTAGGAGAGAGAGCTAATGACTGTCATGTAGCAATGAGATGTAAAGAAAGCTAATTGCAACTGCAGCATTGAAAGATGGGAGAGTGTAGCAATGCAATTGAATAATGTAGTGCTATCTACTCTCGCTGAAGTTAAATGTGTGACAGTAACAGAATTGGTGTATAGGTTTAAGCAGGGGTTAAAGTGGGCTAGGAGTTATCTGATAGGCAGGTTAATACATTATACTGCGTGTCCCTGTGGAGCGTTCATGGCGCGCATGTCAAAACTGTGTTGTCGTTACTTTTGCATCAATCTAACACTACTGAGGAGGACTGAGCATAAATGGACTAATGTCTTTTAAATGGCAGGTAAATTTCAAATGCAACTGTTCAAACAGCTCCACAAAAATCACCAGATACAAATGCTTTCTCTGCTACTTGGCATATTATTGTGTCTTTGCAGCTAAATATACAGTTCGTCCATTTCCCAGGGACGGAAAGAGTTATGTTTGACACACTCAGAGATGGACTACGATGTAAGAAAGAGAGAACAAGAGAGGAAAATGAGAGACTGTTTTTAAAGGAATGTAAATGCAATGCAGTATAACAATTTGTGCTATTCACAGATAACATGAAAAGCCAGGCAGTTCAGTGCAGATGAAAGTGGTAACAATCCAGTACTGTGGTGAAGTTTACAGTAATGCACTATGCTTGACTAGTACAGAGCAGGCTGTGGTGTGAGGTTACATCAAGGGTAGCAGCCATCAATTTAAATTTAAGGTAAGTATGCTGATTAGATTCTCTCACCAATTTCGACCTTTCATAACAGCTGTATAGTGTCTAGAGGCTGAAAATCAGGTTAACATGAAATCTCATATCATGTTGAATTCAGTTTGCTAAATCCACAAAGAGCAGAGCATCTTAGAGCAGCAGCATCACGGGCCAGCTCATCACAACCTGTATAGAAATTAAACTCTAATGGAGCTTACAATGCACATTATTATGTGACTTATTTCTAAGTGATTCTTTTCCACATGTTGCAGCCCTACACCCAATTTTTAAGCTCCTCCACCTGCCAAATCCTACTTTAACCCCTGGGTTTAGGTGGGTCTTCTTGCCGCCTCTGTGGGAATAATAGGTGAGAGAGAAAGAATCTCAATTTCTTTTTCCAATTTTTTGTTTTTCTTTAAAAAAAACAAACAACAACAACAGCTTTTTATTTTAAATTGTTTCATGTGTAACATAATTAGTGAGCCAATGACATGTGTTAGCTTAAGGTTGTAGCTGTCCTTTGTAAAATAAGATCAAACAATAAATAAATACACTACTACTACTGTTGATAATAATATTAACACAGTCATTGAAAGAAACGCTGGTCTATAACACAGATGTAACCAGACTACCAGACTGTTAACTAGGGAATCATGGACCATCAATGCAACCGTTTCCTTAAATTCTCATCTAACTTAGGAGTTCGGGCTGAGTGCTGAGGATAACTAGTAAGATGATCAGATTGTTATCGTGTGCTGATATCAGAGGCATGAGTGACGACAGCATGATATAGTAAAAAAGAGAAAACATTTTTTCAGTCAAATCTGAGAAACGGAGTTGCAGAATCTTTTTTTTTTTGTTTGTTTCCCAACTTTCAGCATCGATATCGTGACATTTATCACAATTTCAATAGCAAAGGTACAATGAATGTATGATGCAGAGAAGCAGAAACAAACATCCCTGCCTTGGATATTTTATTTATTTATTTATAGTTTTGCTTTTTGTTTTTTAATGATCATGAATTGAGGAAATCATCAAAAAGTGTATTTTGGTTAAACGTTAAGAGTCTTGTCATATATATTTGGTCAAAACAAGTCATAGCATAATTGGTTTAGCTTAAATTTCTGTCATGGTCCTGGGTCGGTGACCCAGCGCTTTAAGTTTATTATTATCATTTTCTAGTTTATTGTTATGATTATTATTTGAGTTCTCTTCGGTCTGCCTCTGAGTCTGCGTCTGTATCTCTGTCTATGGTGTCGCCCCATCTGTTTGTGAATCTGTCTGTTCAGTTCAGCGTCTTGTCTGGTTCCCGGTGTCTGAGTTTCCTGTTTTATTGTGAAGGTCTGTGTCTTTTGTGAGTGTACTCAGTTTACGTTTCCCCTGTCTCGTCAGCTGTGATTTCTCCCAGGTGTGTTCCCCTCCTGTCTCTCATCCCTTGATTACTGCCATCTGTGTATTTAAGCCCTGTGTTTCTCTGTGTCAGTGTCGCGTCGTTAACGTCTGCTCACCCTCAGATTTCACTGTGTGTTCCGTTACCTGTTATGCCTGCCTGTTAGTTTATTTTCCCCCCAGTGTAGTTAGTCTTTTGTTCAGTCTGCAACCTGCAATAAAGCTGTTTATTTTGAGTTCAACTTTGCCTCAGTGAGTCCTGCATTTTGGGTCCTTCCTTCCTGCCTGCCTGCACACAGCCATGACAATTTCCATGTGCGTAAACTTTTTTTTAACCAAAATAGTCATTTCTACCTAACTATAAATGACTATTTTTATCATAGAAATTACTAAAATGTAAGTAATGTGATGTAGTTCAGCTGTCTATTGTGTACGACTGCAACGATTCATCAATGATGGCATGATGATGGCACAGTTCAGAGTCTGTTTGCACACCGCAAAGAAGCAAAGAGGCGGAGCCTCAGGTTGAGGGAAAGAAAACGTGTTTCTAACGTCCAAAACAGCAGCGATGGTCCTGTAATCACCATTAAAACCTTCACTGGTAAAAATCGAGCGGGAATCCTTCACCAAAGCACCTAATCAACAAACTCCGACATGAAGAAAAGCAAACAATCCACCGCTGTTTGTTTTACACAGCGTAAAGTATCCAGATGTATTAAAATAAGCAGATGATCTGATAACTTTGTTTGATACCAGACTAGTTAAATTATAGAGCTTGCTGAAGGTTGAAGGCAGCCGTCCTATTTTATATGGAAGTATACCTGCAGGGAGCAGGGGTGAGTCTAAAGGGGGGCATGGGGTGTACTAGACCACATGTATTTCAAGGCTTTCATAACATTTTTCCAGACTGAAATAATATAACATATAGTATTAATTAAATTGAATTAATATTTAAAAATATAAAAATAAAAGATTTTTTCACAATTGTTTCTAAAGTTTGGACACTGAATCATTGTTAATTAGTTAGTGTCTACATCATCATAATGTCTGTTTTCAGCAGCAAAAAACTCCTAGCCTCCTATTAACGTCAGAAAGCCTTCCAAGAAGAGTAAAGATACACCTTTATGCCTTAGTTTAGACTGCATATACAAACATATATATATATATATATATATATATATATATATATATATATATGTACATACATATATCTCATTTTATTTGACCTTGACCTCTGACTGTACTGATTATTCATACATTTTTGCATTTGCAAATGTTTTTTTTAAAAGATTAAGTTCCAGTATGACATGTACATTCAATCACAGAGTTTAGAGTTTTTTGTTTTTTTTTGACATATGTTATATGCAGTTAAACTTAAAAACATTCCAGTTTCTATACTGGAAACCAATGAGCAGTTTATTCTGAAAGACCTGTGTTTTTTCTCTTAAATATTTATTGTTGCTGACTATAAGATAGAAGTATTTCTTATCTGATTACTCAGTTAATCGATGGGATCATCAATAGATTACTCGATTACTAAAATAATTCATAGCTGAAGCCCTACTACTGTGTATTTACATGACAGCTTGTTTTAATAAAACAGTGGGACTAACAAATAATATGCTTCCCACAAATATAGGCCTGATGTAATGTGCATTTAAAATAAATAAAGGCCCGATTCATTAATTAAGAAAATATTTCAGCAGCCCTGAAACTACCAATTAGTCCAATGCAAAAACTGTAAAGGAGGGGAAAAAAACAACAAACTTGGAGCTACATCCAGAAAGTGAAAAATTATAATGAAAATTATATTTGAAAAATATAATAAAGCTGCTCCATTAGCTTGCCACTGGTTAAAAAAGAAGGGGGAAAAAGGGACTCATTACAAACTAAAATAAACCCGTGAGTTATTTTAAACATCAGAAGCAAAATATCATGGTAGTCTCTCATGTATTGTTTCATGTCCACCTCCCCATCATTATAATAACTTCAGACTCATTTCTGAAAGAGCAGGTATGCCAGAGTATCTCTCTTCAAAGCACTTTAGCAGTCAGTGATGCTCTTCTGTCAAAACAGAATACAGCAGGTAAAGGCAGCTTTGCATTCTTATGCCTAGATGAAACCACAACTTTACACAGTTGAAAGTCGGCCACAATTAGCTGCTGTATGCGTGTCACTGCCGCGTGTGTCTGCAGCGTGTATGTGTGTGTGAGCAAGACGTGTATGTGTGCATTATGAGGGATAATGGAAGGGAAAAACACTCCCAGATGCATGTGATGCAATTATATCCTTGATTATCTGATTGGGTAATCTACAGACAGGCTGGAGGCGTCCAAGATAAACACGGTGTTGGCAGACTATTGACCAAGCATAAACCACGACGAAGGACACACATACAGTCTTACACAGACACACACACCTGTATTTGAGCATGCACTCAACAACATATAGATATTGTGAATACTATTTAAATAATATTCTATTTAAACATTTAAATACTTTAAATGATGAAATATATTTTCCCATATTTGTGTTTAGCTAAAATAAAAAAGCTAACAATTTAAATACATACAACAATAATTAGACTGACTTTAGCCGTTAAGATTAATTTAATGGTCCAGTTTTAATATGTAAATGCATTTTTTGCAGGAAATGTTGCCACGGAAATTTTTTTTTTTTTTTCATCAAAACTTTAGAAATATTTTTTTACATCACTTTGCTCAAAAATCACCCTGAACCCACAGTATATTTTTAACAGGTTTTGGAGATGCCAGGATGATCTGATGCCGGTTGTTGAAAATGATCCCTCGTATTTCCTGATAATTCTGAAAACATTAAGGAGAAGGGCATTCTTTAAGCTAGCTGGGTCACCAGTACTCCTACACTGCTTGTGCTGCTGTGTAGCTCCCAGGTACGTCAGTAGGTGTTAACTAAGTCTGTAAACCCAGGGCACAGCAATGAAAGAAATGCACACATGCCAGCAATTCCTGCATAAATACAGTTTTAAAAATGTACCTCTGCTTATGTCCTCACTGATCCAAACTGCCCATGCTCTGCGTCCACAGAGTAAAGGGAAAGCTGAACAACAAAGAACACTTAAATGTGTGATGTGTGAGGTGGCGTGTTGGGTTTTTTGTGAAGGCTTAAACTGACAAATGTCATGAAAGTAAAGTGCTCCACCCCTGCTGCAAATCTGTTACAGTGTAAGAGTGTTTACTGTAGGGGGAGAGAGAAGCAGACATACCTGCAGACAGATGTATGGACAGGTCTAGAGTCTGCTTGTCAATGTTGCCCCCTGCCCAGGCCAACCACCCTCACCCTCACCCCTCCTCACCTCTCACCAAACATATTTTGGAGCTAAAACACACCATTGAATCGAGTAACAAGGCAATCCTTGTCCAGCGCCACCAAACCTCATCTGGACAGCCAGCAGGGAAGCCACTGTATGTGCGTGTGTTTGTAAGCACGTATACAGAAATGACCAGGAAAGGTTAAAATTATTTGCTGTTGCTTTTAAAGAGCAAGCTGGGGAGGTCACTCTATTGCACACACTTTCTTTTGCTCTTGCTCTTTTCCCCCTGCCCTGTGTTCTCTCTCCCTCTCTCTGGAGGCATGTGGCACTGGGCCATCTTCACCTTACATACGCACAAACACATTAAAAACACATACGCAATAACTGCCAGGCAAACTATAAGCAGTCAGTACGAACTTGCCTCAGCTGTGTGTGAGTCCATGTGAGCGTTCAGAGCAAAGGTGTGTTTAGAACAGAAACACAGAGGTTGAACACGAGGATCAGATAGTTGTCCTTTTACAATCAACACTTAAGCGGAGCTTGGCAGAGAATCTCCTCTCACTCCCACGTTTTGCCTGGCTGTAAACTGCAAATCTTTCAACACTCCTCTTATACCCCACATTAACTCCAGATACCCCCCACCCCCAGCTTTTTAAAGCTCTTTGTCACGCGCGCACACACACACGCGCACACATACACACACACACATTCACCCATGTCTCGGTGCTACCCATGGATAGATACACCCTGTCCTGATTCAACTCTTTCAATCACTTTTCTTCAGGAAGTCTGTTTTCACTGTTTTATCACTATGACTACCTTCCCTGTTTTTCAGTGTGTCTTTTCAATAGTAAAGGAGTATATATGTTTATAACTGAAATGTAGTGATATATAAACAGTAATATCTAATCAAGACTGTTACGTTTCCTACACACATTTTCACTTTATGCACAAATATTACCTTGTGGGGTTTTTTTTTCTTTGAGGTACTTAAATTACTGCTTTTTAAATGTTACCATGTTGTTCTAGTAGACAACACTGTAAAGCTGCTCAGGTATAGCAAAAAAGTTTTTTATGTATAGATATAGTAATGTGTGAAAGTCTTGAGCCAGCCACTCATTTTCAGTCCAACGTGGTCAGTACCTGACTATGTTGAGAGGATTACATTAAGCCACTTAACCTCAATTTCAATAAATTTGAAATTGGAACTGATAATCCTTCCAAATTATGGAGATAGAAACATATGGTCAGATTTTGCAATACCATCTGGGAAGTATTGGAATGGCAATAGCTTAATTTTTCAGCATGACAATAATCCCAAACATACTGTCAGTGCAGTAAAACCATACCTGGATAGAAAACACACAGTGGAATATTATCAGTCCTGCACTGGCATCCCCAGAGACCTCAAAATTACTGAGGCATTGTAGGGCTGTATCCCAATTCAGGGTCTGCAGCCTTAAAGGCCACATTTTAAGGCCGATTATGTCACAGCGACGCGACAAAGGCTGTCCCAATTCGAAGGCTGCTCGAAATGCAGCCCTCAAATGCGTCCTTCATTTCCCTGAATTTTAAGGACGTGGCAGTGTAGACTTCGTGGCCCAACATATCCCAGAATGCATAGCGCGGCGGTGGGTGTGGATAATTTTGCCAAAAAAAAAAACGGCGGATAAGGGGAGTCCGAAGAGTAAACTTTAAGTAAGTACTGAATATTATGTCACTTATTTATGTGCAAATGTTTAATAACGAAGAACATTAAAACATTACTGTTGGCCACATGTCGGCAAAGTTATGTGACATTAGTGACGTTTGTACTAACTTGGTTTTAAAGCCTTTACTTTAAAATATACGCCGTTCAATAGCTGAGTTTAATCTTACAGAGAATGATCAAAGCTCATCTAGAAACAAACAAACAAATGAACAAAAGATTTTCTCCTTCATTTCTGTCAAACAAAGCTGTATGAAACGTTTCCAGCTGTTAGTATCATGGTTGCTAGGCAACCTGGGCAGCGCAACGGAGGCTAGACCGTCCCATTTCACAAGCCTCGCACTTCCGGCCTTAGCGGTCTTTAAGTACGCGGCCCTTGAGGATCGTTGAGGCTGCGTACTTTAAGGCTGCAGACCCTGAATTGGGATACAGCCTAGGATAACTGACAGAAGACAGAACAAAAAGGCAGCCACCGTCCAAAGAAGAGCTTTGGTGTTGTGAATGTCCTTCAAGACGCCTGGAGAACTATTCCTGAAGATCACTTAAAGAAATTACAAGAAACCATGCCTAAGAGAGTTCAGGCTGTCCTGAAGAATAAAGGTGGTCATACCAAATTTTAGAATTTTAAACTCTTTTTACCTCATACACTGTATTTCCATGTATTTTTGCACAATGTTCAATAAACTGCTGCACCTTTTTCCCATTTTCCTAACAAAGAATAAAGCAATGGAGAGTGGCCCAAGACTTTTCCACAGTACTATATGTTTTCATAATCTTTTCATCTACTATATACAGCACAGTAAGTCCAACATTTTTTTTCAGGTGTACTGTGAGATAAATCAATGACATACACAATCTTGCACAGCCTTATTATCTAATGGCCCAGGCTGATTGGAAAATTGCAACTCTCAGGTCATGCAGGCCTAAAGACCGATCAATGTTGCCCTGATAACTGCCGGTCCTTAGAGAAATATATGCATTCCCTGACCGCTTAGCTTGCTGGTCCCACAGAGGGCGCTGCACTAAAAACCTCCTTGTGATTTCTTTGGAGACCAGCAGATTAGCACGGCCACCTTCAGTTTTCATGGAAGACTCCAATTCGTCTGTAAACACTCACTAACTTATCATAGAGCACCAGTGAGATGCAAACCGGAAACAGCATCCGTTCCCCTTCAAAGTAAAAGTTGCAACTTTTGAAACATGTTGGTTTTGGTGGTAAGACACAAATTCTACACTGAAGGTGAAGCTCCTCTGTTTCCAGTTTGCAGTAAATATACATATAGGAAAATGAACACACATGAAAATGGCAGGGAAGCTCAGCTAACCATATTAAACAGCTACACTGACATCAGGGAATTGTCTAATTATTATGGAAGTGGCTATTTCTATAAATACAGTTGCTGTTTACAGGTGACATCTGCAACAACAATAAATAACAAAACATGAGGTATACTCAAACCAACAAGCCCACAACTCATGTTTTTTATAGCGTCACAGTTTGTATACGGTTTATTTGTCCTAATAACAAGGTTCACTGAACCATAATCCTATTATATTTGCACTGCAAAGCTTTAACACAGTTTCTGATATTGTACAGTCATCTGTGCTTTTACTGGCAATTATTGAGAAGATAAAAACCTTGCTGTATTATCTATGCATTTTAAATTATTTTAAAAACTCTCCATCATTATCCTATAAAAGAAAAAATACTGTATGTTAAGACTGGATGCCATTCAGAGTAAGAGCGCTCTGGCGACTGGAGCTGGTTGTGTCTCCCTGGAAATGTATGTGCGTCAGTGAGAGAATGTGGGCCTTCCCTCAAATAGATTTCAGAGCACATGTTTCTGCTTTAGAATCTGTCTCTCTCCCGCCTTTCCCCTCCTGTTTGACACAGATACTTTATATGGTGAAGAGATTATGAAAATGATTTGAACAAGAGAGCAACCTTAATCGTGATATAAAGTAGTGAAATTAGCCTCGGATGAAACAATGTGCAAATATTTCAGTAAACCCATATTGCTGCTATGCAACTGAAAAAGCAAACACTGGCATCAAAAAAAAATAAAATAAATAAATTTAAATATTACGCTGCTTATCGACATACTTATGGTTGTTGTCTTGTTGCACACAGCAAGTGTTTGTCAGCTGCATGCAACCCAACAAACAAAATACTATTCCCCAAAATCCCCATCCCACTGAGACCCTGGCTAAAAGACAAACAACTCCTGTCAAAACACAAGGCCTCTGTGTGGAGCTGATCCAGAAGGATCATAATGGAGTTAAGTTCATGTTAAAATCATCAAATATTATAAACTCCTTTGTATGGACAGCAGAAACCAACAGGCTTTAACGTAGTGGTGCATCAGCAGGAGAATTAATCCCATTCACTTTAGAGAAAAAAAAATACTGAAATAAAGCCATGGAGCTGAGCCAATGCTATTTCCCAGCTTCCTGTTCAGCAGAGTGCCTGTCTTGCCTCTGGCTTGGCAGGCTGCACCAGCCTGCTTCATAAATACTGCACAACCAACGCTTGATGAAAACGCCCGCTTCTCTCAGGTACAACTGCACTCTGGAGAGCTTCATTTTCTACAGTATGGATAAACTGTGAGCATCTGTGTCAAAGAGAAGCTCTGAGAAAAAGGCCGCAACCTCAAAAATGTGCTTGATTTTTAATATAACCTCATTTTGCTTCTGGAAATTTACCTATGTAATGTGTGTGGCTAAAACAAAAACCCAGTGCTAACCCCAGGTGGCTCTCCGGTGACCTGCTGGAAGTTTAAGAGGTTTAAGAGCAACCCAATTGCTTTGCATTTCTTTCTCTTTTTGTGGCATACATCTGTGTCCGTCAGTCCTACAGATTACACCCAGTGAGAAAAGGTTAAAAGAGGATGCGCTGTCCTAAGCATCTGGTCAGTTAAAAAAAATTTTCATTGTTTTTTTTTTAACTCTCAGAATTCAATTTGTCACTATTCCTGTTCCAAACATGGTGACCAGAATGGGTAATGGAGCTCTTCTAATAGTACAGATAGTCCACTAACTCACTGTTCCCTAGATACCAATTAGCAGTGAACATCCCAGCATCACGAGTCAGACAGCTGATGTGGGAACAGCTTGACGTGAGAGAATGAAACTTGTGTGTTGGGACAATGTGGGAGAGTCCAGATTAGTAAACTGTGAAAGGTGTATTCCCTTTGCTATTTTGGGGCACTTGGTGGCTCACCATCACCCACACTGAGTTCATCTCAGGTAAACACAAATTTTAGGCTTCTGTGCGACAAAATGCATCTATGGCAATTCAGTCTAACTTGGATATATAGCTAATTATAATAATGTTTTATAATGCAAAAGTCAGGAAGGAAACATTCTTTTTAACAGGGCATTATTGAATGTTTTGATTCTCATTAAAAACATCAAACAGTCTCAGTAAAATCCAAAATCACAGAAAACAGCACCTGTATATTTTTCTCCAGAAAGCAATATGAGGTACGCTCCCTCTTCCAAAGGACAAATATAAATAATAGAAAGCTACAAAGTGTGTACAAAGTACCAAAGTTTTTGTGTAGACGTACAGAAAGCACCATCATCCACTGTGATTACACCACAAACCAAGCCATTTAACTGCTACTGTTAAGCTTTTCTTTCTCCGCCATGTTTCCTTTCTCTCTCTATTCTCAAAATCTACAAATGAGATCAGGGTAAAGTTGAAGAAAAAGAGCAGCGTAATCAGGATTACGCTGCTTCTGTAGCTAAGCCATACACGGGTGACTGTGACACAAGCTCACCCACTCGGGATGATCACCGAATCCCCACTGTGAAAACACGAGCATGCCTCCCTATTACTATGCACCATGTGGTGACACTTTCAGTTGAAAATGAGTGGCTTCATATAACATTCATTTTATCTCAGCTTGCCGGTGTAGGACATAAGAACCAAAAAGAAGGAGGGGGGCAAAGACGGGCGAAGAACATTCAAACAAGGTAGCATCCATGAGTGTGAAGGGATGGATGTTTGGAGGTTGGAGCACTGTTCTAAGAAGAAGGCACCATCTGTGATATATTAGAAGCTTAACATTACTTAACAAGTATTTTTTAAGTCACATTAAGTTTTAATCACATTAAGTCACATCATTTTTTATGTATGTTTTATTTAAATTTCCCAGTTTAAATTTCCCAGTTTTAGTATCTCTCTCTCTCTCTCTCTCTCTCTCTCTCTCTCTCTCTCTATATATATATATATATATATATATATATATATATATATATGTATGTGTGTGTGTGTGTGTGTGTGTGTGTGCCTATAAACAATCACAAGCTGTGAGTCATTATTCACAATCCCTTATGCTGCCATAAAGATAATATGTGTAAAAAGTCTGACACGGCACCACGGGCCTGCAAGCTGGAGAAGCAGAGGCTTGCAAAAATATTTACATGTGACTTCACACCTATGCACGCGAATACAGACACACTCACACACAGGCACGCGGTAACTTGGCGTGATAACTAACCATCCATTTCCTTATCAGCAGCCCCAAACAGAGCACAGCACAACTATGATGACCAAATGAACAACGTCAGAGTAGGCTCAAGGTAAACATCGGTGTTTAAAGGGATGCACAGGATTGTGAAATTCAAAAGACCAAAATACTACATTAACAAGCATCTTGGGAAAACACAGATGTGGCCCTGCATGGAGCAAACAGGTCATCAAAACAAGTGTTATTATAGTGTCTTCGGCCTATTCCGTTTTGGCCCAATGCATGTAAAGCTCTCACACATGCCATCAGAGAAAGAGGGGGACTCGAAAGTATTACATGCCAGTGGCTGAAAGTTCCTAAGCAAATCAGTAACAAAACATCCAGTAAGGTCCGGTCCAAAGTTGCATCTTACCTGGTCCCGCGGAATGCAAGGCAGCGAAGTCCTGCGGTGGGACTTGCTGTTGCTCTGACTGTGAGCCATCATTTCCGAGGCCGCTATGGAGCTGGACCTCCGTCTCCTTTTGAAGACAGGGATGTCCTCCTCCTTCGCCCCGGTCACAGAGCCACAGCACCCCGTCCCGCTGGTCCCTGAGGCCGGCAAGAGCCGGTCAGCATACCTCGCAAGCAAAACCCCCAGCAGCCCCAGCAGGTAGGCCAGGTAGGGTCTCCAACTGGCCCGGACTCGACTCAGGGAGACAAGTGAGACGGTCCTGATGACGCTAATGAAGACGAGGATGGACACTCCCTGACCCAGCCGGACGACCAGCAGAGCCCCGCTGCCTAGGCAGCCGAGGACTACCAGGGTTGCGGAGAAGGACAGCAGCTGCTCCCCGGCGCCGCACAGGAGGGAATGCGCCGCGGCTTCGCCCAAGTGGCACACCGCTAACAGAAACAGCGCGCTACGGATGAGTACTCCGCAGCGAATCAGATACAGCCCTACCCAGAAGAAGGCACATACGAGTGTAAAAGCGGGGGAGACGCAGTAACACACGCTCAAAAGCAGCTCGACAGCGCAGCCCGCCGCGAAATGAAGACGAGAGTCGGAGCCGCTGCTATTTCCGTTGGTCCTGCTGCCTGCATCCCAGTCGACCAATCTGAGCAGCAGAGCGAGAGTAACGGAGATGGAGGCAACGCAGACCGCAGACGACACTCCTCGGCAAGTCCATGTCACGGCGAGTCTGAGCCACGACGACTGGCACCCTGCGTCCTGGAACAGCGGGGTGACACATGTCTTCACGTAGCCGTTGCGCTCCAACGCCGCCCGGGGATATTTTCTGGGAGCGCTCCTTGACGAACCTCCGTCTGCCTCCAAGGCCATTATCAGTCAAGCGGCATAAAAGAGATAGATTTAGTCCCCGTGTGGGTGTTTTAGTTTGCACATACCACCAATAACTCTTTTTATTTTATTGTATTTCTGTGCACCAAAACTCAGGACCACCCCAACTCTAAAGTTTGCATATTATTTAAAAAGCGCAAAACTGAGCGGTCTACACAACTTTTCATTTAGTTTGGTGCTTCAGGACGTCCCTGTTATATTTGTTCCACTACTGGGTTGAGTGTGTTTGTCAAGCAGTGAATCAAAAAAAGAAAGAAAAAAAGGCAACCCCTGGCGTTTCACACATCTAGGCCACTACCCCAACTCCTCTACATGGTTTTTCTCTCTCCTTTCCCTCAACCTCTCCTCGTCTCTCTCTCTCCCCTCCCACTAGAAATTATCCCCCCTTTTTCCTTTTTTTTTGCCGCTCCGGTGATTCCTCCATCACGTTTTGGCTCTTCCCCTCCTCCGTGTGTTTCTGCTGTTCATTCTGCAGGCTGCGGTCTCGCCCTGGATGTGACTCAGTTCGCAGTGGATGGATGCCATGTTTATACGAAGATTTCCTGGCTTGTTCGGGAAGATGGAGCGGGTCATTACGAGAATTGACTATAACAATCCTGTTATACATTTTAGAAGTGCTGTGCACTGTAAATATGACAGAACACCAAAACGTGGATGTCGTGCTGTGCACACTGGTACCATGCAGCTTTAAACAATATCATTCATCAAGCTTTCAATCTTTCATGACTTAATTATTTATTTACCTTCGCTTTCATTTCTGTGCGCACTGTGTACCTCTAAAAACACGCAGTGAAATGAAAAGCACAGTCCAAAAAAAGAGAAGAATGCTTTCCTCTGTTAGTAATCTTGCGACCCATGTTTTTTTCTTTTTTTTTTCGGATTAAAATCCTAAATCACATCATCCTGTGCCTCCTGTGTGGCAGACCGGGACAGGGCAAGTTAGCGGCCTTCACCTGTTTGGCCTACATTTTGTGAGAGGATTTAAAAGGAGACTGCATCTGCATAATGCTATTGTAATATCTTTCTGTAAAAATACTACAACAACAACACTGGCAAACTGGGGTTCTTTAACATGTAAAGCAGTACAGATGTTACCGAAAGACAAAGAAGCCATAAGCAGACAGTTAATAAACTGGGTGCAGTTTGTTTTGTGTGTAAATGCATCAGGAAAATATGAGGCCTATCCTTCCCCACATTGGTAGTTTGTGCTGTAACTTTGGAACGTTATTTCCACTGACACTGGTGTTACACAACATGGGTCGGTGCAATCAGTCAAGTGCAATCAGGGTATAAATCTTGGGTTTTAGTCATCCTATCGCAGTGCGCAGGGAAAATTTTGCCAGCACAAATTGTTCATCGGTATTTAAGCTGGTTAGTATGTCAGAACAAGAGATTAGATTGTTAAGTTTGGCTCCGGCTGTTTATTCTGGTTGATTGTGTTCCACAGCGGCCGTCAGCGTTACAGCTAAACTGAACTGGTCAAAGGAAATCACCACGTACACTCATTTTGTTTAACACGCACTAGTCTCCAACTCGCAACCATGTCAAAGAAAACGAATAAAAACTGAGATGTGTTCCTGTACAGGGTACAGTATGCTGGCCCCTGCAGGGGACACACAATAAATCACATTTGGCAAAGGTAGCCATGATAATAACATTCCTCGTCCTTTCCTCTTGGAAACATTGTCCAGACACATTTCTCCAGGTATACTGAGGAAGTGTAGTAACGGTGTCATCTATTACTGGTAAGTGCTGGAGGACAACTGGATGTGAGCATATGGTTTGGTTTTATTGAGTTATCTGTAGCATGGTCGCTTAATCAAACTCATGCATCCTGACATATATTTATACTGTCATTCATGTAACCTAAATATTCCACCCAGCGGTCTGACCTGTTTGGGTGGAAACAAAATGCCAAGAGTCCAAGAGACTTGATTTTGGTAACACAACTCAGCTAACGTACAAAAAATAAATCCGCACACATTTACCAAGTACATCTTACACTAAAAATGCCTCAAAAAGTCATTTTGACACAATTTAAGTATCAAAACTGTTTTTTCACCCTGTTCACATGGAAATATGTCAAATGACTCTTTGTGGATTATGGGGACCGTGAGTAGCTAGCCAGAGGAGAAACCCCATCACAACCAATGTATGTTTGGGTTTTTGCCAGCTAAAACATTTGCATTTATTAAGAGTGTGTCAGAGATATCATTCATTGATTCAGCTCCTATTCTTCTCCGTATCAAACAATGTGAATGAAGAAAGCGTTTTCAAGTTACTGTTAAGAGTCATTGTTTGTGTTTTGAGCAGATTCTGAAAGGCATTGTGTTTTCTTCTGAAATTAAACTTCTATGTTGCATTAATTAGTTCAGCTCTGATCCGAAAACTATTAATTAACATCTCATTTACATTTACATTACCACACTAATCTCTCATTATTTTTCAATCAATCAATCAATCTTTATTTATAAAGCACTTTTCATACAAAAAGAAAATGTAGCACAAAGTGCTTTACATGGTTAAAAGCAGCCCCCCCTCCCCTCCACACACACACACACACACACACACGCACACACTTAAAAAGTAAAATTGGACTGGGTACGCATGAGCCAAGTGAGGAAACACTATCATGGGGAGCCGTCTGCACCGGAAGCCGGTCACAGACCGCAGCCTCCAGGCTGGGCACACAGCAGGAGGGAGGCAAAGAAGCCCCCCAGCCAGGCTGAGAGGACCCACAGAGCCCCAGCAGCCACGGTCGATCACAGCCCCGGTGCAGAGAGCGCCCTCTGAGGAAACACTGGAGATATGACCTAATAAGAGTATATACTGGGTAAAAAGATAAAATAAATAAGAACGGGATACAATATAAATATAAATATAAATAGAGTAAGAAGATTTAAAAAAAAAAAAATTAATAAGAATAAAATCAATAAATATTAGGTAAAACCTAAATTAACAATAGAATAACAGGATAGAATAAATAAGCATAAAATAAATAAACGTTAAGTAAAAGCTAAATTAAAAAGGTGGGTCTTGAGCCTGTTCTTAAAAACATGTACGTTCTCTGCGGCCCTGAGCTCCTCCGGCAGGCTGTTCCACAGACGAGGACCATACCACTGAAAAGCTGCCTCTCCGTGAGTATGTGTCCTGACTTTAGGGACAATCAAAAGGCCAGTACCAGAGGACCTCAAGGTCCGCGAGGGTTCATATGGTAAAAGCAGATCTGAGAGATAAGAAGGCCCAAGACCATTAAGACATTTAAAAACCAATAAAAGAACTTTAAAATCGATCCTGAAACACACGGGGAGCCAGTGCAGCGATTCTAAAACCGGTGTAATGTGGGCCCGCCCTCTGGTCTTCGTCAGCACACGAGCTGCAGAGTTTTGTAAAAGTTGTAAAGTTGAAATATTCTTTTTAGGAAGACCAGAGAGCAGGGCATTACAGTAATCAATGCGACTGGTAATAAAAGCATGCATCAACATCTCCGTGTTGGCCCGAGAGAGAATAGGGCGGACTCTGGCTATATTTTTTAGATGATAAAATCCAATTTTGGTTACATGTTTAATATGTGGGATAAAACCAAGCTCAGAGTCAAAAACAACACCCAGGTTTTTCACTTGTAGCGAAGGACATAGTGAAAATGCCTGTAATTTAGACAAGAGTTTCTCTCTCTGAGCCTCAGGACCGACGATTAAAACTTCAGTTTTGTCCTGGTTAAGCTGTAAAAAGTTTTCTGCCATCCAAGATCTTATATCTAAAATACAGTTAAAAAGGGCATCCATTGGTCTGGTGTCATCAGGAGACATGGAAATGTACAGCTGAGTGTCATCAGCGTAACTGTGGAAGTTCACTCCATGCCTCCTGATGACACCGCCGAGAGGGAGCATATACAAATTAAAAAGTACAGGGCCTAAAACTGACCCTTGAGGCACACCACATGTCATTTTATGGATCTTAGAGGAGCATGTATCCATACTCACCATAAAAGTTCTGTCTGAGAGATAGGAAGTGAACCAGTTGTGTACAGCACCAGAGAGGCCCACCATGTGTTTTATATCTGTACCATTGTCTGTCCTTAAGCTGTCTTTTGGTTGTTGTTGTTTTCATTATGTGTCTCCTTAGTGTTAAATTCCTTATTCTATTTGTCTACTATTGTATTTTTTATGTAATTACATGAAAAAAGTACAATGTTGATATAAGTGTACTTTGTATGGCACTTTGTTCGGTTAAAGCTGTTTAAATGTGATTATAGATACATTTTACTTCCTTACTTACTTTACTGACTTTATATCCTAAAAATTAAATTCAGAAATATATACCAGTTCATTGCAATTTTCTGTGGCAGTGGTAAAAACTATATATCAGTAGGAACTGTGAGCACATATTGTACTGAAAAACAAAGGGAAATTTAAAGCCACTGCAAATGATATGATGAGTCACAATGACGTTAGCTGTTTAATTTGGTTATAGATTAACAAAGACCTTTAGGTGCTATTTTTTTAGGGGATTTGAAACATAAACCAGAACTAAGAGTGTCACGACCTGTGGTTTGTACATAAACCTTGTCTCACTGTTTGTGTTCCTGTATAAACTTCTGCATTTTAGACATTATACAGTGCGTTCCTGCTGTCATAACCTCTTTGCATATTGCAAAACAAACCTGTTGATTATATTCTGACACACCGGGCTAGAAAGACATCACGGGGTAGATGAAAACCAAATGCAGCTGCTTGTGGAGAACCTGTGTGTGTGTGTGTGTGTGTGTGTGTGTGTGTGTGTGTGTGTGTGTGTGTGTGTGTGTGTGTGTCAGTGACTCCATGCCTCTGGGGTTGTGTACATGTGCAAATGTGGAGAGGAGAGAGGACAGACTATGTTTCTGGAGGCTGTAAAGCGGTGAGATGACTGCTCTCTCTCACGTCTTTCCTCTGCCTCTCCATGTTTTGCTACCCCTTAAAAAATATTCTTTGAAGGTGCTCCTTCGACACCGTAAAGCTTGGATGGGCAAAGTGCACCATTTCAATTACAGCACGCCTTCCAAAGACCCACGGCTTACTCGCTCTAAACAAAGCCCACCAAATCAGTAGTGGCCCGAAGATGTCTTAGAAAAAGCTGAGTTTGATCGACAAAATGGTTCAGAAGCATGCAACTCTTATACAAGACCTTTATTACATTGGGGAAAAAAACACAGTGAAGTATAATGACTTTCTGTGTTTGTTTTTGTATCTGGAACAGAGGCATTAAAGCCGTGGATGTGCAGGAAGATTGCACATAGAGTAAACATCTACAGTATATTAAGCACTGCTCTGGGCAAAATTATTTTAATGCTCATTCTTCTTTTTTGAGAAATTGAGAGCTCATAAAAACCTGCATAAGCACACAGTTCAAATACAGACCTTTTTTTATGGAATTTTTAAATGAAAAATGAAAAATCTAGTAGATATTTTTTCAGCTGTTAGGTCACTGTATGGACTGTAAATGTAAATAAATGTAAAATAACAAAAGCTCCAAAGAATGCATCAAATGTTAACATTGACCTTTGTTTGTGTCCTTTTAGCATCTACCAAACATTTCACTTTCCACACTTGCGGTGTCTAAATTTAGCTGAGACATCTACAATTATGTGGTCGTATCCTAAATGGCAAATAGTGTCAAATTGCTTGGCGGGATCATCACTAGCAAACTATGAAATTTATTCTGTTTTTAACTACATTCAGTGGAACTTGGAACTGCTTTTCAACATAGGAAAATATGAACTTCCTGCTATGCACACATGCAAAATCCAAGCTTGCACCACACATACACATGCTCCTTGTTCAGTCCACTCTGTTTACTGTTACCATATGATGGATTAAGATTTGTTTATGAGTTAGTGCAGCATAACATTTGCCATATCCTGTTTGCTTCTTTCCAACAGTGGCCAGTTCTCACCACTAATGACCTGAAACATGCAGCTCAAATACCTGTGTCGTTATAAGTTTCTGTGTGTGTGGTAACAGAGAAGAGAAATTTATGAAATATGAGTTTAAATGTTTTTGTGCTTCACAAAGAGCAAAAAAAAAAAAAGAAATTCGCTATAATTCTCTCACAATAGCAGAAGAGCCATAGTAAGGTTTGCTCAGTCTTGTCTCTCCAAGTGCTCCCTGAGCTCATCAGGCGAGATCAGGAAACACAACCAAACCAGTCAGTCCCTGTTAGTCAAACTTGAAAGAATGTCTTTATTGGGCAGCGGGATGGCATTGCGTCAGCAGTGTGATAAGCTGTGCCTGCTAACCGTTCAGGAATCCATGGATAAAAAAAAAAAAAAAGCTTATCGGGGCTGTAAGTGTGGGTGTGTGTGTCTATGTATGTGTTTTACTTACAGGACAATTCTGGTTTATTTCAAAAAGTGGCTGTTGTGTACATAACATTGTGTCCAGGATTTCTACCTGTATTCCACCACTGGTCTCAGTTTAATTTATTTGTGTACAGTTCCTCCATCGCTGTGTGTTTACCACTTCTGCCTGACCTTCTCCTGCTGTGTTTGTCCAGCTTTCTGCAAACCTTTGTGATCTGCTGGGATAACACACACACACACACACACACACACACACACACACACACACACACACACACACACACACACACACACACACACACACACAAGATGTAGGGCTACTCATTCTGCTGTGCTTGAGAAATCCCACTTAAATAAATAAACCCTATATATAGAATAGTCTGCGACTGTATTACAGCTACGATGCCATATTTTTTCATGTAACACCATGACACAGTTTTCCCAGCTTTTAACTGCAGAATTAAGTGCAAATGTATTGAGGGTCAGCCCTGCAGCTGGTTAGTGATTATTGCTGGTTATTGATTAGAATTGATTTTTTAAAAGCTGCAAATGCAAATGTTGGTCTTTGCAAACCTTTGATGCCCCCTCCAATAAATGTCATTTTTTTGAGCCTCTTTATCTTCCTTCATTGTTCTCACAATGACTTCTGCAGCCCTTTAGACAATGTCTCCTTATTGTAAAGCTGTTGTCCGTACCTTTGTTCGAATAGCACACAGCTGCCTGAGAAATATGTAACATTATCCCATTACTTTTGAACGCTTACGGTTTGGGTTAAAGTGTGTTTAAAAGGGCTTTATTTACCACACAACTCTTTGGCTTTTTTTTTCCAAACAAAGGTTAATCCAGTTTTGGGCACAAAGCTCATTATGCCACCAAGATGTCCATCAGCCATCCTAGATCAGTGAGCCAGCAACTGCACATACCGTGGATGTTAGTGTTTAATTCATATATTCAGTAATTCAGTACAAGAATAATATGCTGCATCTACTCAGTGATTAATATGCAAATGGATATTTTGCATCTGTGGTGCAACAAAAAAAACAACTGTCTGGTCAATTGGGCTCACAAGACATGAAAAAAGAGTGTGTGGGTGTGTGGGTGTGTGCAGAGGTGTATCAAAAGGCTGTGCGTTTGTGTGTATTTATGCGGACAACTCCCGCGGCCTCTTGTTGTCCTCAAGGTTAAGTATCCCATCTAGTGAGAGTTGTTCTTTTGAACATTATGCTAATTGTCTATTTATACCTGTTTGCTATTCAAAATAATGTTTTGTTTGTTGTTGTTTGCTCCGCTGCAGCATATGTCGCTCTGTGTGGGCAGCTGGAAGAATAATTATCAGGTTTTACTCGCTAATGATGTGGTTTTCAGTGCACTCAGAGCAGCACATTATGATAAACCGAAAGCTTATCTCTTTCCAAAAGTCTTATATTAGACAAAGCAAACAAAAAATATAGGCCAGTGAAGAGAAAAATAGGAGAAGGTACGGCAATGTACTCTAATGAAATAAAAAAAATGCTAAAGGGAGTACATATGATGTATGCACATGTGAGTATATACATGCGATGACTTCTGGCATAGTAGTTTGGGAAACTGGTATAAAGACTAAAGATGATGTGTCTGAAAACATTTAACTATCAATAGCTAGACAGGCAGGCAGACAGCCCTTATTGTCTTCATAAAATATTTAGTAAGGTGCAAATACCCCCCTTAAAGCTGAAATCATGGCTTGCAGTTGCAGTTCTTAAACATTTCCCGGCAAAGACAAATGCTCAAATGAAGATGTATTCAGGCAGACAGGACAAGACACTTGTACAATCGCATGCATGGCTGCACATGCATGAACTGTAACACCAGCACAGAAAGAAAAAGAGGGAGAAAAAAAACATGCACACACACAACCAGAGACACACAGATGTGGACACAGAGGCAAATACACCCACCAGGAACAAAACGGGGATGCAGCATCCATACAATCGACTCTTAGTCAGTTGAGGAGCAGGAAACTGTCTGGATGCTAGTCATCTGTCTTTCCATAACAGCTACTCTTATAGAGAGGTGGTATGTTGCTTCCAGGGAGGATTTGTTTGTTTGTGCTTTTATGTGTGTGTTTTGGCAGTGGCCATTTTTCATGCAACATTCATATCCACCAAGAGGGCTCAGACCTCCGGTCCCTGCTGATTTTACTGCAAGTGACGGAACAAGTCAATTTAGCACAGTTCTTGTTTCATTTTAACATCATGACCTCCCTTTATTTTGTCCCAGTTTGCAGACTCTGCAGATTTTGTGAATGCTTGGACTATTTTTTTGTTAATTATGAGCTCTATCCCTACCACAGAAAGATACACATATTTACATTTATTTTTAATACAAAAACTGTGAGGGCAGATTCCCGAATTATTACTGCTGCGAGCTTTATTACAACTGCTCATGTGGTGAGAGAAGCCCAGAACTCATATTATGAATGAAGGCGGAACACAAAGACAAATACCTGTGCATCATCTTGTCTCAATCTCTCAGTAAATGCTAAACCTCAAAGAGAAATCTATTTGTCTTTGCATCAAGCTGTTTGCTATGTATTGACTGGATTCAAGGGATCAGAATTCAAACTTCCTAGAGAATGGAGAGGGGTTAACAGTTTTACTATTATATATTAGAAAATACCAATAAGGCAGAATTAGATTTTCTTTAAAGTTGTCACTGTTGCTTTAAAACCGACTCCAGCTACAGTCATACAATATATCTGTGACTCTGTCTATCTTCCACCACTGAGTTCCACCACCCTTAGGAGGTGCCCAGGAGGCATCCTAATCAGTTGTCCAAATCACCTCAGCTGGCTCCTCTCAATGTGAAGGAGTAGCAGATCTAGTCTGACCCCCCACCCCCCTCCCAATTCAAAGGTGACCCAGACACATTTTGGAGGAAGCTCATTTCCACTGCTTGCATCAGCGATCTCATTCTTTTGGTTACTACCCAGAGCTAGTGAGACTAGGTGAGGGTAGGAGAGTAAATTGACGTCTTCATGTTCATACTCGCTTCTCTTACAACAGGACTAGTACACAGCATCCACATCACTACAGACACCCAACCAGTGCATCTGGCCTTCACCTACAGTCCACAAACAGATGTTTGGGCAAACTCAGGAGGATATCTGTGAAAGAATATAGAGCTGAGCATTTATAATGCAGGACTGTATTAGACAGATTTTTGCTTAGCATACAGTGAAACTGTTTGTAATCTTGTGAAATGCATATACTTGCTAAATTCAAATTACACAGGGAGATGCAGAAGTCATCAAAGCAGCCGATAACCTGGACAATGGCTGGTTTGAGGTGGGGCTGCTTGTATCAAACAGACATTAAAGTATAGATTTACTGCTCCCCCCCCCCCCCCATTTATTTACTTTTTATCAACATAAACACTAATAATTCAGTGACACTTTTGCCGCTCATCTTATGAACTGATTTGAACCCTCAGGTAAGAACAGTTTTGAGTTTATCAGTCAGATATGATTTGGATCAGTCATGATAATCACATCAAAACACACAGGAAGCAGCTTATTTAATGCAATGACATGGATGTAGGTCAACATTTGTTAAAATTACAAGAATCCCCGTCTTTATGCAATGGATGCACCTGCACAGTAAAATATAGTTTTCTTTTTGGGATTTTGATTATTCCCTATTTGCCATACGACACCGTACCAGATAATGCAAACATATTACGTTTGGCTCAAAGGATTCCAATTAAGGATACACAACATGTTAAGAGCCAAACGTCTTGCCAAACAAATTTGCTCTGGCATTAATATTCCTGTCGCTCTCCTCTTCAAACCATCTCAGATCACCTCATACATATCCATCGGCAGCCAGTGCACTCAGACTGAAATTCTTTGGCTCGGTGTAGTTAAAGCCCGGCAGTGCTTCCTATTTTTGTCTTACAGATGTTATGGGCAAGTTCCATTCCATCCAAAAGCCAAATGACAATTATTGCAACTTGCACAAACAGTAAAAGAGAAAGGGAATGTAAGCAATGATAACAGCAGCTGTTTTTATTTACTTTTTCATGTTTCAGTGCTAATTTCTTAATTGTGAATTTTCCTTCTTGTGGCTGTATATAATACAAAATATATGGAGCATAGAAACACACACTGATAAACACAGACATACACACACAAAGGGCGAATATCTGCACACCATGGAAAGTCTGTTGGGTTTGTGTTCATACACTTGTTTCTTTAAATCCTCAGGACTACAGGAAAAAAAAAACCACTCCGGTAAATGAGTAACACTCCCTGCTGCCTCACAGCAACCATCACAGTGGTACTGACTAAATGGCAAAGGACTGAAGCTGTGCTGAGCAGCTTTCAGGTCAAGCATAACTGTATGCTTTTCAGCTTTCATAAATAAAGACATTACAAAGTCAAACATTTCACTCCCCTGTGTGCTTCTTCCTGTTTCTCTCTAATGTGTCCCACTCTGCCATTTTTCTTAGTAAAGTAGTCTATGAAAAGAACAGCACGTCAGTGTTATGTAACAAAAAAAGCACCACCTGGCGATCTGACTCTTTCGCAAAATGCTAAAGTCACTCATGATATATTTAGCAGTTTATCCTAATCTGTGCATCATGTGTCCAAGTGCCTGTGCACACATGTGTTCGTCCACTAAAACCGGGATTTGTCTTACATGCACCTGGGAATAATGAATAGCGAGCAAAGGAACCGTTACACGCAGCTGTAAAGGCCTCATCACTTCACCCTGCCCCCTTTCTGCCTCTTCCTGCTTTCCAGACTGTCTGTTTCTTATCGTCTCAACACCTTCCCATAGGAGTCATGGACTCACAGCAACAGCGAGCCGGGGAGGGTGAGAAAGCAAGAAAAAGGGTCGATGGAAATGCAGATTAATGCACAGTAAAATCCCGGGGAGTCACCCTCTGCAGAGGAACGGCATTATTTATGGTCCTCATCTGAACTTTTTCAAAACAAGTTCCCATGTTAAATACATCAGTATTATTATACATGATTGAAGCTGGCCTGTCTGTTATACATTATTTTTAACAGTGTGTTCCCAAAACTTTATATATTAGGGAAATGTTTTAAAAATAATTTATTACTAACATGATGTGGTCTGTTTCTTCATATATGAGAAAAGAAGAGTCCAAACATCTGCACATTATGTCAACAATGTGAAAACAGTCTGGATAAGCTGGCACTCCACGTGTCCTGTCTTGAGAAGAACGGCTGGTTCGCATCAGTCTGTGTGGTTATAAATTTCCCACAGCCCCCAGAGGTATTTCTATAAGTTTGTGAAGCTCACTTGCTGCTGTTCCCCGAGTTACTTATAGCTTATAGCAGAATCATTACCCCTTACTATGAGGCCGTTTCGTGACCACACTCTTTGCAATAGCTGCTAAATTTCTTGGAAATCCATCAACAACCAGAAATCATAACCACATAGCCAGCCACTTAAAACATCTCTGCCAAGTGGCTTTCAGCTGTTTCACTGATTAAGTTTGTGGAGACGTAGCAACACTTCACGTCCCATCTTAGGGTATCCAGCATTGGTGATTCATGCCATGCTGAAATTTCGTGCACAGTCACAAAACATTTCTCTTAAAACCCGGCCCCTGACTGTGGAAACCAATCAGTACTGTTGAGTCTGTGGGTGGGTTTGCATTTTGCATGCATGTATTGTGTCTGTGCTCTACAGCGTCACTGTCGGTGCCTCGAGGATCAGCACACAGAAAATGATGGGATTTCAAGGTCCTTATAAGGTTTCAGATTAACCAACACTCATTCGCAATTCACTTTTAAATGAACATGGGAGCATGGCTCCTTATTTCTACCTGCATGGGATCAATAAATTGTACCATTAACACTGTTGTTACTGTTGACACACTGAAAACAGCGCTATTTACACACTCTGTATACGCATGTTCATCAGCGGCCATGAATGATGTTAATCAGCGCACACGGCTTGTTCCTGGTTGCAGTTTTGGATTGTCATACTTGGGTTTTAGAGGTTATTAAAAGTTAAAGGTTGAAATTTTATTTCCAAGCTCTCAAATTAGAGTAGTAGCTTTTGAATGTCTAATATCATTTTAGTTACCTACACCACATAGGTACATACTGAGAAGAAGAAAATACAGATACTGTACTGTGGTCTTCGCTGTTTTTCATGAGTAAGGAGGAGTAGCCACTTCATCACCACCCGTGTGTGCGCTTTGTGTGTAAGAGTGGGCTCTTTGTTGAGGTGAGAAACATGATAGGGTTAACTGGATTCCTTCATGGTCCTTGCTTCCCTCCATATGGTGATGTGTGTGTTTTGTATGATTTCACGTGAAGGTTAGTCAGGAGTGTGCACATAAATATCATCATCATTATTATGCTTGTCAAATGTCCAAAATAGTGCCATATTTTAATACTGTCATGGCTGTGTGCAGGCAGGCAAGGAGGAAGGACCCAAAATGCAGGACTCACTGAGGCAAAGTTGAACTCAAAATAAACAGCTTTATTGCAGGTTGCAGACTGAACAGAAGACTAACTATACTGGGGGAAAATAAACTAACAGGCAGGCAAAACAGGTAACGGAACACAGTGAAATCTGAGGGTGAGCAGACGTTAACGACGCGACAGAGACCAAAGGGAAACACAGGGCTTATATACACTGGGGAGTAATCAGGGAATGGGAAACAAAAAACAACAAAAACAAAGTCCAAAAACAAACCAAAAATACTAGAGCACAAGAAAAACAGAACCAGCAAACAGTTCAGAGGGCCTACCCGGAGGCCGAAAATGCATGCGGCCAAAACAGTTTAGTTCAGGAAGCAGACTGTGTGAAAAGCAGCGGCGGCGGCACAGGTGAAACAGGTCTAGAGGTCGGCCACGCGGAAGGCAGTGGTGGCAGTCAGGAGGTTGCGCACGGTGGCGATGATGCCCAATAAGATGCCTGGCCGACGATGTTGAGGCGGCAAACGTGGACCTGAAGGTGCCATGGCACCTGCAGTACCAGGCGGGGCAGATGCCGAGGCCGCACCAGGCGGGGCAGATGCCGAGGCCTCACGGACCCTCCAGCGGAAGCAGGCTGCTGAACGGGCCCCTTGGACCCTCCAGCAGGCACGGAGGCCTCTGGCAGACAAAACAGAACCTGCAGGTGCGGGGGCCTCTGGCAAGGTTGACGCTGACTGGAGCTGAGCAGCACATAGGTTTGGCTCAGGCACTGACAGCAAGGTGCAGTCCTCTGCTGGCTGAAAGAGTTCACAGAAACTCCCAACAGAGGGCGGAGGTGACTGGGTTAACTCTCCCGGGCTCTCAGCAGAGAATGATTGCTGAGAGGGCTCAGAGTTCTCAGGTAACACGGGTTGTGCTAGCTTCTTGGTCTCCAGGGGTCCAGAGTCAGCTGAGGGTTGAAGCTCAGCCTCTGGGGAGGCCCTGGGGAGAGTTACAGTCTCTAGAGAAGCCAGCTTTTGAGGGAACAAGACAGTCTTAATGCGTGCATCTCTTTGTTTAGCATGAGTGAGTGAAGAGGGCAGCTCAGCAGGAGACTGGGCTGCTAAAGGCTGAAGTGCCGGTTGAGGTGAGAATGAAACTGGCGGCGGACACCGGAGACTGAGCTGCGGCGGACACCGGAGACTGAGCTGCGGCGGACACCGGAGACTGAGCTACGGGCTGCGGCGGACACCGGAGACTGAGCTACGGCGGACACCGGAGACTGAGCTACGGGTAGCGGCGGACACCGGAGACTGAGCTACGGGTAGCGGCGGACACCGGAGACTGAGCTACGGGTAGCGGCGGACACCGGAGACTGAGCTACGGGTAGCGGCGGACACCGGAGACTGAGCTACGGGTAGCGGCGGACACCGGAGACTGAGCTACGGGTAGCGGCGGACACCGGAGACTGAGCTACGGGTAGCGGCGGACACCGGAGACTGAGCTACGGGTAGCGGCGGACACCGGAGACTGAGCTACGGGTAGCGGCGGACACCGGAGACTGAGCTACGGGTAGCGGCGGACACCGGAGACTGAGCTACCGGCAACTGAACAGAGGACTGAGGTAATGGTTGAGGAGAAAATGGTGGTGGAGTTGGCGACTGAGCAACAGGCCGGGCAGCTAACTGGGCTACCGGCTTCGCTGAAAGCAGTAATGATGGCTGTAAAGCAGGTGGTGGAGTGGAAGACTGAGCTGGTGGCTGCTGGGCAGCTAACTGAGCTGGTGGCTGCTGGAGTCCAAGTGAAATGAGGGATGGAGTAGGTCCTCCTGAGTCCCCGAAACACGGTTTAACTAGCTGGAAGAGCTTAGAGGAAACAGTCTTAGATACTTCTGCTCTGAGTGAACAGGAAAACAACAGTCTTTTGCAGGCTGGCTGAGCTCGCCTGGGCTCTCAGCGGAAAAGGAGGAAGAGGCAGCTCAGCTGAGCTGCCAACGGAGGGAAAAGCAGGCTGCACTAGCTCAATAGTCTCTGAAAATGCAAGCTTAGTAGCAACAAGCACAGTTTTTGAATGTTCAGTCGCTGAGTTAACCTTCAGATTATTTGTTTTAGTTAGTTCTAGGCTCTAAAGGAGCATGAACAGAGTCATTTGTGTCTCCTGATGAAACAGCCCCCCTCAGATGGAACAGAGTTGGTGTTTTTGTCACTCACCCCAGCCAGCTTCTCAGAAGTCCCAGAATCTGGCTGAGTTAAGGGGTGCCGGCGGCGTGAACGACGGCGTTTCCTCTCCGATGAGGGAACGGAGGTGATGGAGGAAACTGGTGATGGTGGAGCGATGAAGGCTTCCTCTTCATCCTCTGACCACATTGCTGCCAAGGAGGCCGGTGAGTTAGGCTCAGAATGGCACGAGGAGGAATTCCGCGGCAGCTGTGTTGAGACGCCTCTCTCCAATGGCGGTCGCCGGTGTGTAGCGGAAAGCTCCGTGTGTCGCTGCTGCTGCGGCGGGGGCTTTGGGATAGACCACCGGGAACGGGTGAAAGCTGCGAGCTCCCGAGCTTGTAGCACCTCCTGGGCTTCGTGCAGCTGGTCCATCAAGCCCATAAATCCTCTTAGCGGGTGCAGATGAGGATTCCCCTCCAGGATCGCTTCAATAGCGTTAATCCCATTGCCATCACTTTAGTGTCCTTAGTGTGGGAAATCCGCTTGACCAGGCTGTGGATGCGGGAGAGATCACACTCCCGGGATGAATCCGTTGGGTCCAGGTTGTGGTCGCGTCGTTCTGTCATGGCTGTGTGCAGGCAGGCAGGGAGGAAGGACCCAAAATGCAGGACTCACTGAGGCAAAGTTGAACTCAAAATAAACAGCTTTATTGCAGGTTGCAGACTGAACAGAAGACTAACTACTAACTGGGGGAAAATAAACTAGCAGGCATAACAGGCAACGGAACACACAGTGAAATCTGAGGGTGAGCAGACGTTAACGACGTGACAGAGAGCAAAGAGACCCACAGGGCTTATATACACTGGGAGTAATCAGGGAACGGGAAACAGGAGGGAGACACAGCTGGGAGAAATTAGACTAACGAGACAGGGGAGAAGTAAAACTGAACACACTGACATCAGACTGGGACTATCAAAATAAAACAGAAAACACGAAACAAATCACAAAGACGCAGACTTGACACTAAGAGGCAGACTGAAAGAATATAACACATGGAACCCAGGGACGACAGAGACTTAAAGAAGAATTAACATCAAACTAAACTCATGACTAGAACCAAACTGAAACATCGATTTATAATACTCATCAACACAGGATAGCTAAAGAATCAGACATAAATCATAATACAGAAAAACACCAAAACATAAGAAACAGAAAATGCTGGGTGAAAATGACCCAGAACTGTGACAAATGCATATGAATTTTTCTATTAAAGGTTGTTTTAAACCTTTAATTTAGCAACAGCACATTTACAGAAGGAGACACGTTACAGTCATATCATTTATTCTGCAAGAATTGAACTGTGTGGATTTATTTCAAGCTGATCTACAGCAAGCACATCCACCTGCTGTTGGTGGAAAGGTGTAGTGCATGTGGGTTGTGTTTTTGTATTAACAGTGACTGGAGAATTGCTGTATGCTCCTTCCGTCTGTCTACTCAATGGAAAGCTCCCTCATGCAAGCAGCTCTCATCTCATGCCAGCGTTGATGCCATAAATGGCCCCATTTCTGTGCCTCCTATTGGTCCGTTCAGCGTGACACAGCTCTTCTGGTTGACGTACAATTAGGAAATCCACATCACTGTAGTAAGTGGTCTGATGTCTCCCCCACTCGTGCGTGCACCTTTCATTGTTTTCTTTATTCTTTACAGTCTTTTTGGTCACTCGCTGCGGTAAAAGGAAATGCCAAGTGAGCCATTTGCTGATTGGTTTAGTCAAAACCAACCAGTGATGCATGTGGCTGCCAGACACATAAACAGACCTCAGTAAACCTGAACTCATTTGTTTGTTTGTGTCACTGTGTGTGATGTATATGCATGTGTAGGTGTGGGTGGGTGTCAGGGTTTGCATCTACCTGATCCTGACTAAAAGGTTCAGTGGATATTTCAATCCTTCTGTTGTCCTTAGATTTGAATGATTATAATAACTCAACTTTCAGTTTGAGGAAACAAACAGACCTTCAAAAAACATAGCACCTTTCTTCAAAGCAGCATCCTTCCCTTTTTTTTTTTAAACAAAAAAAAAAAATCATCCTACAGAAACATATTACATTTGATCCAATGATGATGGAATCTACAAATGCAGTGGATTAAAGCTCCACCAGACTCTGGTGGACAGAATAAAGTCAGCATTTTCAGTACCTGAAAGAGAAAGGATAGATCTACAATGGCAAAATTTTTTAAAGCATAGTTTATGATAATTACTAGAGAATAAAAAGCAATGGAAGCACTTAATATTACAGCTCGGTAATAAAGGGGTAATAGTAGGGTAACAAGGGGAAACAAAAGGGTAATAATGTGGTAATTTCTAAGTTATTACTATGCAATTACCAAAGTAATAACCATGTAATATCCACGTAATTCTTTGGCTGGTGTTTGTTCTGTTGTCCACCACGGTGATACCACACTGCCAATAATGAGTTCTGTTTTATGCTTTGACTGCACTATACTGTCAATCAGATGTTTTACACGTGGTATTGTATGGTGGATCAAAATTTGATTAGGATGTTTCTGTGTTTATAAGTCCAACAATTTTAACAAGATGCCCAACACCACTGGCTGAAATGCAGTCCCAATCCATGACAGAGCCCCTACTACATTTTACACATGGCTAAAGACACTCACTGTTGTGACAGTCTGAACCAAAAAACATTAGAAAAATATAGATTTGCCCCTCCATAAAATCTGTTGCCTCTGATTTTCAGTTATTTTCTTGTATCTCAGCATTTTCTCCCTTTTGAGTTCCTTAAGAACAGCTTCTCTCCCACTGAGACAATTTCTAATGACGGTTTGGTGAACAGTAAATGGACTGAAAATCAACTGAAAGGTTAAATGATTCAGGTCAGTGCTAAGTGGCTTAATGCACAAATATTCTTTTGAATATAAGAATATTTAGGAGTCGACTCAAAATGAGTGAAACTAATGTCCAGAGAAAGATTGTCAGAAAGCCTGAGAAATATTGCTCAACACCACTTAAAAAAGTCTGACAAAAGTCTTTCGTGCAATACTGTGTTGGCATATAAATATATAGGCGGAAAACCACACTGACCATGTCACTCAGTCCGTGTGTCAGGTAGCAGCTATATTTTGAATGCCAAAGCACATCTTGCAGTTGCATTGTTTTGTTGAAGTTTGCATGATATGAGACAAAAACGCGAATGAGGGACCAATAGCCTGCAAACTGTAGTCTGCATAAGAATTAAGGGAGCACTATCCATCCACTTTGCAACCACTTGTGCAATTCGTGGTCATAGCGGTGAAGCTATTCCAGTTGTCCTAAGGCATGAGGCAGAATAAACTCTGGGCATGTCACCATTATTGAGGGGCAATAGTTTTTGCTTTTTTTTCTTAGGGATCAAATAATCTCCTAATATATTGCCAGCAGGGAAGACACTGTGGATATGCTAACACACATAAATAGACGTTACCTTCACGTTACAACATTTCTGAAAATATGCACTTAGTGCTTTATGATGTCTTCCCTCTGGGTGACTCTATTCACAGTGAAAAAAGTACACGGAAGAACCTAGACATACACATATTTTACATAGTTATAATCATCAACTCAGAGTTAAATCTTGGTACTGTTTCCCAGATACTCAGGCCGTTAGTGCGTCCTCGATGCTGGTTAAAATCAAAAGGTCAGGGGACTGAATCACTGGTGTGGACGGCGTTCATCACACTGTGAGTTACTAAACTAGCCACATGATGGCACTGTTGGAATCACTGCAAAATATTTCGGTGCCAGGATTACCCTACTAGGTGGATTTTTTGCTTATGTACAACTGTATAAACACAACAGTTATTAAAAAAAAGGATCATGGCCAAATAACTGAATCATTATAGAGAGAGTAGATAAGTAAAAAGAAATGAAGAAAGACATCAATATGTCATGTGCACACAAATATAGAGGGCAAAAAGAAATGAGTGTATTAAATATCCTTAATGTGGAGGAAAAGCACTAGTTTCAGTTTGCTTCCAGACTCTCGCTGTCTCAGCCACAGTAAAAGTAATGAGCTGCCCCAAGGCTACACACAGGAAATGAAAAGAATAAGGCCTCCCCCTGATGGCAAGCAGAGCAAATATCAAATGCTTTGCTATATTCCTGTAGATGTATAGTATTGACACTTTGACAATAGCTTCTACCATCCACTAGCTGATGCTAGAGGACAAAAGATTCACAAGTCATCCGAAAAAAGTATGCATCAATTACTGACAGTTTCTATTGTAGAATTATTGCAGCCCTTTGGTTATTAAGATCATATATAACATATAGGTTCTCCACATCTGAACACTACATCCAGTGTAGTATTAAGCTTCTTTCACAGAGTGTCAGACAGCAATAACAAGAGGTTGTTGTTGGTTAAGTGGATTGTCCCTGTTTGGGTCCCAACAAAACAGGGTTGTAACACATTTTTATGGTGGCTCATTACTAAAAAGCTTTGAAATAAAACCTTTCAAAATGCGAAAAAACTGAGATAGTTGTAAGTATAAAAAGAGGCTCTATACTCAGGTGTATATGATGCCCCCAGAGCAGCCACAGTCTCTCAGATAACAGATTTAAAACTGGTTTATGGATTTTTTTTTCATAAGTAGCAAACATTTACTTCTGTAAACAGTTTAATTCAGATCTATCCAGGTTTGTTGGATATATTTAGTCTATAAAAAATCTTTATTGCTCATCATTAGTGGTTGTTTTTTTTTTTAACCCTTTTAACTAAGTATACTTTACCCCCACTTATCTAAATTGCCATGTTCTCTACAGAGAGCGTGTGTTTTCTGTCACATGCATACTAATGGCAATTTCTGTTTTTGAGCACTCCCTTCTGGGTGTAAGAACTTAATCAAACTGTTGCCGTAGCAACAAATAGGCAATCTTTCCATTCCACACAGTTAACTCTGTGTGTGTGTTTGTATGTTCAGTGTCCAGATCAATGAGTGCCCTCACTCGTTCCCTGTTGTTCGGCAGACAGCAGTGTGATCTCCACCTCCGCAAAATCTCACTCAAATACACACGTACATGCACAAACTAAAAGCAACCAGGAAGAACACATTTATACCACGAGCACCTAGACAGATGGCTTAGATAGACATTGTAATTGCACACTAATCTTCATCCGCCTTCTATTTGTCATAGCCGACGCAGGTGGCACAGACTATTTGTAACTGTAATTGTAATTGCTTGTTTAGTTGCAGATGGGATTGTTTCTCCTCCCTCGAGTCCTTCAGTGCAGTCCACCTGCTCTCACTGCCGCCCAGGGACACTAATGAAGTTACGCCAACCCTCACCGAGGCTCTTAAAAGCCTCATGGCAGGGCAAAGTGCTCCCCATTGCTTTACCTTTGCCCTCTCTTACCTCAGTAAAAAGCCTGTCATTTCATATCAGCCAAAAGTCGCTGCGACCGTGCTTGTGCTGTTCATGCACTAACAGCTCAGTTTGCTTGTTTCTTTTTCTCTTTTTCTGAAATTAATGCTGCTTTCTTTCCTGAGGGTTTGCTCTTCTATTCTACTCTATTGCACTACATTTGAGGGTTCCGCTCTTTATATCACCCTCCACCAGTGTGATTGATGCACTACGCTGCTGGGAGATCTGAGCTGGGGATGCATTTGTCTACCATAAATGGTTATGTCAGCTACAAAGTGTGAGGGCTTTTGCTGTTTTGGTTATCTGAATTCCACACTGTTTGATAGTTCTGTGTTTGGACCTTGTTAGAGCCACAATCTTGGTGTTAGATTTGTGCTCTTACGTAGTTCTGCTATGGAATATTTGAATTGTACTTTTTTCCTAAATCAAGCAAAGTTGTTGCTTTTAAAAGCTTATAAAAAGCTTAATTGGGATATACGTTTCAGAGGTTTCAATTCCTGCCTGAAGATAGCAGCTTTAAACCACATTTTGATGTGAAAGAGCACTTTGAAAAATCATTCAAGCATCGCCCCGGTTCTTTGCATGAAAGCTGCAATATAGTCCCTGGATGCTCTTATTACTCTGCAGATGCTGTTAACCAAATTTTACTCTTTCAGCATCCGGGTTTTGTTGAATATATTTGCAATGGAAATGAGTTTCTAAAGTAAGCAGCTGATGAAAATATTAAAAAAGAACAAGAGCAACAGAGTCATCATTGTTGGAGATGAGATATTCAAAAACGGGAAAAGAATGAAAACATCCCTAAACTTGTTTGCTTTTCATATTCTTGCACTTGTTATTGCATGGATAACAGACAGGAAGGGAGGGGTCCAGTCCCTCCTCCCTGACATGCAAAAAAAAAAAAAAAATTTAATGGATGCTAGTTTAGAATTTCCATTAGTTTTTACAATCTATTGCTCATACTACACCTATCTCGCTTCTAAATTACTGGCCCTTATCATGCTGTTTGGAGATGCTGCAGGAGAGAGGATGTTTGGGCTATTGCCCATGGCACATAGAGCTTTTAGTAAACTGTGGCTCCTTTCCAGTCACACACACACACACACACACACACACACACCCTCCCCCTCCAGCATTATCACGAGATGTGTAGCACTAACAACAGGGTTGATTTAGCCACATCAGCACAGACAGATAGGTTTGCTTTTGCAATCGATCTGATTCAACACTTGGATTTGTCTTAGCTGAACCTTTTTAAATGAATGAAAATAAACAGTAAAGTGTGTCTGTGAAATTGTGTTATTTATTTGAGGGGAGCCAGACCTGCTCGAGTCTCTAGTACGAAGCTCGTGCTCAGTCCGCATGGCATTTTGTTCTTGATTATGACTTATGGCTGCCTTTTAAATGGGTAAAGGAGCCGAGCAAAAACTGTATGATATTTATGCAGGCTTTTATGTAACATGATACAGAATCAATGAGAAATTTCTAAGACATCTTATCTGAAAAAAAAATGCTATTTTCAGTTGAGCATGTTCAAATATACATAAATACATGAAATACATGTTCAAAGTATTCTTTCCAAGTTTGTTTTTATCATCTGTGCTAAAAGAGCAGTTAGTGTATTTATGTGACAGCGTATATGAACGTTTGTATTCATCAATATGTGAATTTGCTGTGATTTCGCTACACTGTAAGCTTCAGTATATTAATGAACACCTGTTTTTTGCATTGCATGTTTGTAACTGGAACACCGAAACATGAATATGTGTTTCCATTTTAGCAAGTGTGAGTGTATGACTATGTATAAGGTTTCCAGAGTCTGTGAACCCCCACGTTTCTCATTAGCTCTGTGTTTCTTTTCTTCACTTTCTCTCTCTCACACACACTACAGCTGACTTCACTTTCTATTCTGGGAAATAGAGATCCTGTCAGCCAGCGCTCACTCTCTCCCTTTGATGCTGCAAAGTGCATCGGTCTGATGTAAAAGTCCTTTAATGACTTCCTTAATGACAGCAGAGGTATTTTTAAAATGGCAGTTCAAGAACAGAAGTTTCTCAAGACACACCTATGTAATGCCTAGTTCTTGTATCATGCTACAAAAAAAGATATATTCATAAGCACAAAAACTACCCAGTAAAATTTATTTTTGTGTTGGCTAATTTTAGCAACCAGATACTGCATATTCTTTGTAACACATCTTTTTAACTACATTATGTACAGCATGACTCATCACTGCTATGGGTGCATATGACAGTTTATAGCCTATAGGTTTTAGGCCTTTCTTCTTTCTTTTCTTTTTTTTTTTTTTTGGTCGGTGGAATAAAATAAAAATTGAACAATTTTTATAACAATAAAAATGTGTTCAGACATTTCCCACAGCTGATCTTTGACTTGAAAGCCAGCTATACAAAACATGATATCTATTTAAATCTACAATACACTGAGAGACAAAAAACTGTAGTGCAAGAAGTGTCTTTTTTCAGAGCACTCTGTTTAGTCTCCCGTCTCTAATTCAATTTCCTCTTGCTTTTTTTCCTCCTCCTCTTCCTCCTTCTTCATTCCCTGCCAGGGGGCTCCTCTGTGGCGAAACTCAGCCAGAAGTTTATCCATCAGCTGTAAGACTTCTGTACAGTACCGCTTTCTTATGCAAGGACTACAGAAAAACAGGCAAAGTAAACTTTTATTTCCCTCGATTGCCAAATGCTGCGCAGTTTTAGTTTCACTCCTTCAGCAGAAAACATGTCAGGAAGAAACACTGAAACGTCCCGACTTGTAGAGAACTTCATTTCATGCACTGCAGATCAGTTATACCACATTTTCCTTTCTTCTACTAGATTTCTACGCTAATAAATATAGATCCATAAATTAAAGAATGGTCTTCGACTAAAATGCAGGAGATTTGAGATGTCCACACTTGAGGTTTCGTCCTGTGGCGGGGTGTGGTTGGTGGGTCAGCTGCAGGGGATGGGTGGAGCAGTTGTTTCAGGGAGCTAGGGGAGGCTGGAGGCCAGAGCTGACCCTCATTATTTCCATCATGTCTCCTCTATTTCAGTAGCGCCCTGGGACTTGGAGGAGTGGAAGCAGACAGAGCTATAGCAAGAGGGACAGAGTGTACAGGAGCGAAAGCTCGAGTAGTCGGAAAGCAACCCCCACCCAGTTTTTGTGCACAAGGCACTGTCAATAAAGTGTCACATGTTGTGTAACACTGAGTGTAAAAGGTCATACGTTCACACGTCTGTTTGACTTTGATCCCCTGGACTCCAAATTTAAAAGTTTTACCCCAATCAGGAAGTTCTGAAGAGTCTGTTGCAGCATCAAGAGTTTGAACAATTAATCTTTTTCCCTTCTATTATCAGCATGCCATCACTGAAACGAGATTTAGCTTTAAAATAAAAGTTACAGCTTTTGAAACACGATGGTTCTAACAGTTAGTTTCAGCTTTTACTTTGAAGGCGAATGTCATGTTTCTCATTTGTTCACAGTTTCATTACTACTTTAGTTGGCAGGCAGATGCTGACAAATCAGTGTTTCCATGCAAACTATGGGTGAACGTGGCAATCCACTATCACAAACTAAAGCACCAGTTGACCAATTCCACCTGGGAGGTGACAGCCAACAGAACACTAAGGCTTCATTATATAGCTGTGGTTAGTGCTGTGCAAAACTGAAAACTTTGGTATCTGTCCGGTATTAAGTAAATACAGCACCAGTACCACCAGTGCCAATACCAAGACCAATGCTGACAGATTTCACTAATAATTAAATTATTTAAGGATGCTCATGTAGGGAACATCAGTGTGTAATGACTTATGAGAGGACTCATCATCAATTTTGGAAATTCTGAACACATTTTAATGACTTCTAAAACACTTTGATTTTTATTTTCCACAATACTCAGTTAACACAATACAACTTTTAGCATTTCATATGTTTTGAGACTGGGTATTTTGGAGAACTGAAATGTAAATTTGCTTGTCACTAAAGAATTTAAAACTAACTTTTTGTATTTAATGAAGAAAATAATTCGATTATAGTTATTATTATAGTCGTTAAAAAACCTTTCATGCTTCGTGGATGTCATCAAGTATCTCTCTGTTCGTTTTTTCAATAGTTTTAGTAAATTTATCATCTTGTGATCAGGTGGTCCAGGTGGTCCTTTCCTTATATTTTCTCTTTTTTTTTGAGTGACAGCATGTCTTAGAAGTGTCTGACATTTTTATTCTCTTCACAAATTACACTTTTCATATTAATTGCTAAAAAACAACAACAACAACAACAACAAAAACATGTTATTGTTCCAGGAAATTGAAACCTTACTTTTACTCACAGCCATGAACAAAAGCTACTTATAAAAAAATTCTATTACTTGTGCAGTCCAGTGTTTAACAGGTATACCTTTTAGGGAGGCGTGGAAGTCGATGGCAGGGCCTCAGGAATTCCCCCCGCCTTGGTCAGACTTCCAGCCCTGACAGGACTCTGCCAGGGCAAGGGAAATTAACTTTTAATTAAAGTTGCAATACACAAATGTGAGGCAGGCAAAATACTCTTCAGACTGTCACCTGTCAGAGAGTACTTCCATGGACTTTAAGTTCAGCTTCTGATATCAGTATATTATAATCTCTGTAATAAATCTTTAAAATCATTTTGTCATAGTGGATGTGGCCACTCAAGCACAAAAATGCAAAAAAAGTTCAACAGTAATGAGGGATACTGCCCTCACTGGCATCCTGCCTTAGTAAACAACGTATATTCTGTCTTGCTTCACACAAATCAGTGTAGCCAGAATGGGAATACAAATTTGAGATATGACATGCTTTATTTCACTCTAGAGAGGCAACAACATGAGTTTTAAACAGACCATATACGCAGTCATGCACAAATACACTATCTAGGCATGATATCCTTATTGTGTGGTCCAGAGAACTTCAGTGCATGGTGCGTATGTTTCTAAATGTCAAATATAATTCCCTGGTAATCCAACCATGTGTGTATGATATGCATATGTAAGTATTTTTATACTTCCTCAGTTTTCAGCCTCGATCTCACCCTATCTCCAGCTTCCTTCTCTCCTCTATCACACCAACTATCTTGCATGTCCTTCTCCGCTACATCCATGAACCTTCTGTGCTCTTCCTCTTTTCTTTCTGCCTTGCAGCTCTATTTTCAACATCCTTTGTCCCGTATATTCACTATTCCTCCTCTGCACACGTCCAAATGATCTCAGCCATGCCTCTCTAACCTTGTGTACAAAAAACCTACTAAAATCAAATGACAACGAAATGAATTAAAATGAATTGAAACTACTTGGCAGTTGTTTTTTCTGAAGCAGAAAAATAAAATCGTGGTTATAAAGTAATTGTAAGCGGGGGGTAGCATTATTTTTGGAAAAAACAAGCAAAAATTTAAGGTCTCCTTTGCTTATCTAAGCAGGGCGAGAGATAGGATACACCATGGAAAGGTTGCCAGTCTTCAATTGTCCAATTTAGGTGAGCCTGTTCAAATTGTAGCCTCAGTTACTTGTGATAGTTGGTGTAGCCTTCTGCTGCTAGTACAGCCCATCTGCTTCATGGTGTGATGGCCTTCTGCATGCCTTGGTTGTAATGATCCAGTGAACTGCTGCTCACTCTCTTTTTCAGGTCATTCACATTTGAGCTAAAAATCAACAATTTCTGAAATCATCTTTCTTTCCCATTATGATGTTCAGCTTGAACTTCAGTAAGCTGCCTTGTGATTGGCTAACTAGCATGTGTACCTAATGAAGTGGCCAGTTAGTCTATTTCCTCTCTTAAAGGGCAGCATGTTTTATTGGTTCAGGTTATCTCAGTTAAAGAAGAAATGCTCTACTTAGATCTGTCAGTAGTGAATCTCAGACCATCCAGCAAAATACATTTAGTTATTATTTTCCTTTATGCTTCAAATCGCATCTCTCTCACGTGAATGTGGATCCGGTCAGTCTTGGAGGTTTTTTATTTTGTTTGAATGTTGGCTGCAAAGTGGCCATGATCTATTGTTATTTCTTTTTATCACGTCATTGCCGAGGTGGGACGGGCTCATTTGACTATTGTTGTCTGCGACTTGGGTAAAGGCCATTTTCTGAATGCATTCATCCTTTCATGTTGAACTTCCTTCCTGCCATTCACTGTTGATGTCACTGGTGCTATTTCAAGAGAACATCACAAGCTCTCATCGCTGTTTAACTGACTGCAAGTCTCTAAATAACGTGAGACTGTACTCTCTAAGTGTGAATTTGAAGTGGCAGAGAACGATCAGGAACAAAAATAACACTTTTTTTTTATAGCTTATGAAAATGTTTGAACGACTGCAACAGTGAAGTGAAAGGCATCTGACTCTTCCACTCTTATTCGCAGCTCGATGTTCTGACTAATGGGTAAATGTTGCAGTAAGTAAAATCCAGTGTCATGTTGCAGGAAAGCTGCACACGCTTTTATCCTGCACTTTATTCACCTTCAGAGTCTGTCAACATGCTCTTATCTTAGCACCATGTTTGCACTAGTAGCTGTCAACAAATCATAAAAAGACGATAAATCAAGTTCCCAGGTTTCAGGAATTGGTAACTACCACGTTGTTATTGATCTGCAGTTAAGGTTGAAGGCTGAAGAAATAAAAATGAATGTTTACTATATTTATATTTTTTTATACATTGTATAAATCCCAAATTTGTTTCTAAATTCAAACAGAACAGAGGTTATTGTACTTGGCAAGAAAAAAAATCATAAAAGCATTACCTTGGCCTCCAACACTACTTTGAGGAATTTTTGAGTAATTTCTAGCCAATACGCGTCCTTCAACACACACATTAAGCAAATATCTATGAATGCTTTCCTTTGTGTGCACAGTCCTGCTAAAGTTAGAAACAAACTGTCTCTGTCTTCATGCATTTGCTGGACTACTGTATTTCATTATTATCTGGCTGTTCTAAAAGCTGCCTGAAAAGCCTCCGTGTGATCTAACACACCAATAATAAAACTAACACCAGCTAGAAAGATCATATATTTTTCCTATATTGGCTTCTCTTTGCTGGCTCCCTGTTAAATCCAGAATTGAATTTAAATTCTTCTTTTCACATACAAAGTCAGATGAGGCCCCGTCAGATCATAAAAGCCTTGTGGTGTCCTGTTATTTTATCAGAGCACTTCACTCTCAGACTGCAGGCTTACTTGTTTTTCTTAGAGTTTCTAAAAAGCAGAATAAGAGTGGTGCAGAACCTTCAGCTATCTGGCCCCTCTCCTGTGCAACTACCTCTCAGTCTGGAGTGATCCCCTCTTATTTATGCTGCTACAGCCTCTTTCCCCCCAAACCAGTCTCGGCAGATGGCTGCCCCTCCCTGAGCCTGCCAGTAGGAATATTCTTGTTAAATAGGAGCTCTTTGTTCCCACCATTAGGAGCTGCTTGCTCTCTAACATTTTGGGGTCCTTACCTTGCAATGTAAAACACCTTGAGGTAACTGTTGTTGTAAACCGGCAAAATCATCTCCAACTTCTTTCATGACATTAATCTTCCTAAATATATATTTCTCTCACTCAGGGAGGACAAATAACAATGTCAATAAACCTTCTCTCAACTTGTAAAATACAGTATGCAGAAAGCTCGGGAGGTTCAGTGTACTGGGACATATAGTTTATGTGCAGCCTTGACCGTCAAGGAACAGGCAGAATGAAGTAATCCTCTTTGTGATTTATAACCTTCAACATTATGTCATGTGATGCATGATTTCAGAAGGCTGTAATACTAGAGTCTCAATCATAATAAAGTTTTGCCACTCATTGTAAATCTTAAATGTTTAACCAAAGTAAAATGTTGGACAGTTTAAATCCTAAGAAATTATTTTATGGAAAAGAATGAAGTAAGAACCTGGAAGAAAATCTCGGCATTATCTTTCTTGGGTTTGTGTATAAATATAACAGTTCAGTGACTGTAATTAACAGTTATGTGCACTGACTTCACCCCGCAAGAGTTGGGGCAAGAGCTCATCACACAAGCAGCTAAAGTGTGTGTGTGTGTGAGAGGCCACGGAAATGAGCAGTACACATGAAGGAAACTTAGATAAAGAAAACTTTCTTGCACTTGAATGAAAATGTTATGCTTGCATTTAGCAATAAATTCAACAAAAACAGGGCGGTGTTTCCTAGAATGAAGCTCTTTCTGTGACTAGCAAAGAAATGAGGGAAGAAGAAGGTTGGTAATAATATGCACCCGTATGGTAACTGAAGCACCCCGGCCATTAGCAGAGTTGACAGGCTGACCCTTGGAAAGCAGCATGACCTTCTGAGTCTGCCTCTAGCAGTAATAACACGGCCCAGTCTCATGGGGAGTTGTGAAATAGTCACAAAATGTGATTCATTTGTTCGTGTGCATGGAGATGCATTGTCCTTTGTTATTCCTGACAGATAGGAATACTTTAAGGCTCATGTATTTTAACTGGAAGTATGTATCATGCCAGTGCCTTTTGAATTTCCTATGAAGGGATTTCTTCTTACTGTAACCATTTAGTTTTGGCCACCCTTTAGTTTCAAATCTTGTTTTGAAGCACTTTTTTTAGCCACAAGTGGGTGAGGGCATACAAATACAGAAAACTGCTAATTGGTGCTCAATAACATCCAAGACGTCCCAGAATTTAACTAAACAAAACTGGAGCATAGACTTCCTGGATAGGCTTCTATTAAACTAAACACACAAGAACCTTTTATCCATCAGGCAGCGGTCACATTTTGTTTATCCATCCATCTGTCCAAACCTCTTCTATTTTATACATTTCAGGGTCACAGAGGGGCCGCGGAGCCTTGTTTCACCCCGTATTAATAGGGTGAAATGCAGGGTACACCATGGACAGGTCATCAGCCTGTCATAGGGCTAACACAGAGAGACAGACAATTAGTCACGCTCACATTCACACCTATAGCCAATTGGGAGCTGCCAATTAACCTAACCCAGTGAATCTGAGTCCAGTGCACCATCATACTGCCCGTCACTAAATACGCATAAAAACATCACATATGGAAGAACACATGCTGCACATCATTTCTATCTATGCATGACATGATGTGCAGATAACGTGACTCACTGAGCACTTGGCATGGCTTCTGCACGTGTACGCAGCAGTAACATGATTAAAGGCAGAATATAACACCTGCTTGCACAAAAAGAAAAGGTCAGCAATGAATGTAATTTGTTATCCACGTTGACTTAACAACTGGTAGTCAAACATGATGGATCATGCTATAGCGGCATAACAAATCAGGGGAATACTTCTCGTGACTGATAAGACCCAATCAAGGAGCAAAAGAGGGTCTCTGTCATCTTTCCAAAAAGTCAGATTTTATTGCTTTCAAACTGAAAATTGTGGGGCAGCAAACTTTTCAACAGTTACTGGATGCTAAAACGCAGAACTGTGAATTTTACCAAATGAAGTCTTATCAGTGTGGATTTAGTCTGCATGGTTCAAAGAGAGTGTTAGTCCATGCTAAGGATAAACAAAATAGCCTGAATTACAGCAGCAGCTCAAGTGTAACTGGATGATATAATGATAGCATGAACAACTGGGACAAGCTTTCAACTATTCAGTTCTTTGTAGATTGAATGAGCATTGTTGTCCTTACATATTGTTCTATTAGCCACAAGGGTGGCCATTAGCCTTCATTTTGACATTTACATTCTCTATTGTAATAAATAATAAATAGAAATCAGTCAACGGCTTGTTTTTTAAGATTTGGCCATGACATCAGCATGTCAACCTGCACATTTCACAATGTGCTCTCATGACTCACCAACTTGCAAAAAGAAAAAAAGAAAAAAATGAATTCCCAATTTCACATGGCCTTGATTACTGAAGCTTGTGTCATTAAGGAGATCCCTCTGGATTATAAACAATGACAGCGAGAACAAAAACAGATATCGTCAGAGCTGTAACACAACTATCAGTGAAAGGTCAAGAACAGACACCTGATTTCTTTCTACACGTGTCCAACAAGAAATAGTGTTGCTTAAACTGCAGGAACTTTCAGTTTTAAAGTGCAGATGATTCCTCTATTCCTCTGCGTAATTCTGGTAGCATTTGAATTATTTGCACAATGGCTGAAAGATTCGTAATTAACTGATAAGACTCACTAGGAGAGTTACAGCTCATGAGGAACTCATAGACAAAGTGATGCCGCATCCTTATTTGCAAACTAAATAAACAAAAGAACGAATGAATGATCTGAGTCAATGTTTGAGTTTTATTATACATCTCTGCCAAGTAGAGGTTTGGTGGGTGGCCAATGACGTACCAAAGCTAGCCAATTAAACATGCATGCTGCGTTCCATTTAGCTCAGAAGTGAGATGACAGAGTTGGGAGTGATACCACTCTGGAGTTAAAATAAAACAGACGTTGTTTTGGTTCTTACCAGAACAACATTCATTCATCCATCACTTGCAACACAAAGAAATTCTTGTTCTGATTTTTGTTTTGGGGGGTTTCTTTCCTTAAAAAACAAACAAACAAAAAGCTTATCCTAGCCCTATGGTTTCTAGGATTAGCTCCAGTCCCTCTGTGACCCTGAACTCGATAAGCGTAAGAGAATGGATGGAATGGAAAAAACAAACAAACAAACATGCATGCTCATGGAAATAGCCTGGTCAGTGCTTAGTGCCGGGCTTATTGAGCAGATCATAAATACATAACAGTCACAGCAGAGATTACAATGTTTACAGTGGTGCTAATGTTTATGTGCATTGTTGCCATCTTGGATTACAGTATGTGATGAAGTTGGGCTGGGTCAGACTTCTCCAACTGGAAATCTGGGTGTCCCGGTTGAAAATTCCCACTTCAAATAAAATGTAGTGTTATTCTCTACATAACCTCTGCTCTTTAAGTGAACAGCTCACATGTACAGTGGCCCTGAGAGGCCAAACGGACTGCAACTTAAGAAAACACCAGCAATAAGAAAAATAAAGCAAAAGCACACAAAACACAACGGAAATAGGAAAAAACAGATTTCCAAATGCACAAAGGAAGTGTTTCTGGGGAGACAATAACCCGACGGACCAGTTGCAGGAACCAAATATGCTAAGAATTGCGCTGGGTGATACTTAAAAGAAGTGGGGGATTTGTGAGGAAAGAAAAGATGAGAGGTAAGTCTGTTAGACTAACCATTGGCCTAAAAATCCGTCATCACTATTATATGAATCATGATAAAACACACCTATCATGTTTTGGGTTCCTGCAACTGGTACGTCGGGTTATTGTCTCCCCAGAAACACTTCCCTTGTGCTTTCGGAAATCTGTTTTTTCCTATTTCTGTTTTCTTTTTCCTATTTCTGTACTCGTTTGCCCTATTTGTGTTTTGTTTTTTCCTATTTCCGTTGTCGTTTTTTTCCTATTTCCATTGTCGTTTTTCCTATTTCCATTCTGTTTTGTGTGCTTTTGCAGCATTTTTCTTATTGCTGTTTTTTTCTTAAGTTGCCGTCCATTTGGCCTCTCAGGGCCACCGCACACACAGTACAATTACAATGCATTCAAACTAAATCCTGAACACTGGTCCTTCAGAGGAGCACTATAGTGTCTGGCCTTTACACTACAGCTGAAAAGGGAATTAGCCTTTGCTGCTCTAGTGATAGATAGATCTGTAAAACTGCCTTCCCTCATTATACAATTATATTCAATTCAGTTTTATTTTTATAGCCCCAATTCACAACAACAGTTACCTCAAGGCAATATACTGTAAACTCCAGTCTGCCTGCCTGGCTGCCATGGCAAGCATTTGTTGGGGGATGCTGGCTGTCACTACGTGAAACTAAGGAGGTATAGCATGCTGCAACAAAAATCTCCTTGCAATTGTTTTTGTTTTCACTAAGCAGCAGTGAAAGTGCAAAAAGTGCTATCTTTTACTTTGTAGGTAAAGGTTCTCCATTTTGGTTTGTGAAGCATTGTTTCATGTTTAAAGACTGGTTAACCACTTGCTAACCAGCTGGTTTGTTAGCAAGTCTCTGCAAACAAGCTGAAAGCTACATGCAGCTGCAGCAGTCTGCTAGCAAGTAAAGCAATCATGAGGTGGTTTCTGGAGCAGCACCCTTTTTGTGATTGGATTTAGCGTTAAAAACAACCAGAAACCTCTTGTTAACCAATTTAAGGAATACACATTTTTACCTATTCTATTGGAATAGGTCTATTGGACTGTGTGACTGAGGCCTCATTTTGGAAAGGTTAAAATTATATTACAAAATTATAAAAGATAATTAAATGTTGAAGTGTAGAGCCTGCAAAAGTGAAGATGTCCACTCACTGCAAAGTTTTTAAATGCTAAATATGACACAACACACTTATAGAGGGCTCTTCGGAGCTGGGGGACTTCAGAGAAAGTTGTGATGTGGGTTTATGCAAAAATTAATTAATTAATTAAATTAATTGACTGCACCCAATTCAAAAGAGGATCTGGAGGGGAAGAAAGCAGCTTAGTGGTGCTCCCACAACGATCAAAAATAACCACATTTTTAATTTTTTAAAGCATACAAAGTAGAAGCTAAGCAAACAACAGCAAATGGCCTAAATTTCTATACCTCGCTTCTCGCCCTATGACAGCTGGGATAGGCTCCAGTGCCTCCACAAACCTGATAAGGATAAGTGGAAGAGAATGGCTGGACTGATGGATGAATGTAAATGATGTAAATGAAATATTTGAAAACGAGGGCATGTTTCACAGACAATCATTCAAAGTCAGAGGAGGGAGATGGGGATCATCGCATCTGACTGAAAGGTGTTAACATTAGGGTTTTTTTTGGGTTTTTTTTACATACTTCTTAATAGTGCAGATAGTTTGCAAATGTTTGACTGTCACCACTGGCTCTAGTAGTATTGACCTATTTTCAGCCCATAAAATTGCCAATATATCTTTGCAAAACATCAGTAAACACTTCACACTGAGTGCTGTCAGACCACATGTTTGCAATTTAGAATCATGTGATGAAAAACATTTTCCCCTGTTAATCGTAACTTCCTTTAATGACCGAGAGCTATGAAATGATATTGTGCGTTCTCATCAGGTCAACTCTTCATCTATTTGTCCAAACTCCTCGCACGTCTGGGAAGTAAAGCTAAAGAGCGTTTATTAGTAAAAACCTGCCAAGCACCTCACATTAGGAGACGTTTGACATTTCATGAGATCATGTTGTTTCCAGCTGCGAGCTCCTGCTGATGCGTTTCCTTGTGATGATTTCATCACAGCACAGAAACAGCTTTAGTGAAAGTTACAAATGATCTTCTTATGGCCTCTGACAGTGGACTCATCTCTGTGCTTGTCCTTCTTGACCTTAGTGCAGCATTCGATACTGTTGACCATAATATCCTATTAGAGCGATTAGAACATGCTGTAGGTATTACAGGTATTGCACTGCAGTGGTTTGTATCATATCTATCTAATAGACTCCAATTTGTGCATGTAAATGGAGAGTCCTCTTCACACACTGAGGTTAATTATGGAGTTCCACAGGGTTCAGTGCTAGGACCAATTCTGTTTACATTATACATGCTTCCCCTAGGCAGCATCATTAGAAGACATAGCATACATTTTCACTGCTATGCAGATGACACCCAGCTCTATCTGTCCATGAAGCCAGATAACACACACCAATTAGTTAAACTGCAGGAATGTCTTAAAGACATAAAGACTTGGATGGCCACTAAGTTTCTGCTTCTTAACTCAGATAAAACTGAGGTCATTGTACTCTGCGCTGAAAAGCTTAGAAATATGGTATCTAACCAGATTCTTACTCTGGATGGCATTGCCTTGGCCTCCAGTAACACTGTGAGGAACCTTGGAGTCATTTTTGACCAGGATATGTCCTTCAACGCACATATTAAACAAATATGTAAGACTGCGTTCTTCCATTTGCGCAACATCTCTAAAATTAGAAATATCCTGTCTCAGAGTGATGCTGAAAAACTAGTTCATGCATTTATTACTTCCAGGCTGGACTACTGCAATTCATTATTATCAGGATGTCCAAAAAACTCACTGAAAAGCCTTCAGTTAATCCAAAATGCTGCAGCAAGAGTCCTGACAGGGACTAGAAAGAGAGAGCATATTTCTCCTGTTTTGGCTTCCCTTCATTGGCTTCCTTTTAAATCCAGAATTGAATTCAAAATCCTGCTCCTCACATACAAGGTCTTAAATAATCAGGCCCCATCTTATCTTAATGACCTTGTAGTACCATATTACCCTATTAGAGCACTTTGCTCACGCTCTGCAGGCTTACTTGCTGTTCCTAGAGTATTTAAAAGTGGAATGGGAGGGAGAGCCTTCAGTTTTCAGGCCCCTCTTCTGTGGAACCAGCTTCCAGTTTGGATTCGGGAGACAGACACTATCTCTACTTTTAAGATTAGGCTTAAAACTTTCCTTTTTGCTAAAGCATATAGTTAGGGCTGGACCAGGTGACCCTGAATCCTCCCTTAGTTATGCTGCAATAGATGTAGGCTGCCGGGGGATTCCCATGATGCATTGAGTTTTTCCTTTCCAGTCACCTTTCTCACTCACTATGTGTTAATAGACCTCTCTGTATTTAATCATATCTGTTATTAATCTCTGTCTCTCTTCCACAGCATGTCTTTATCCTGTCTTCCTTCTCTCACCCCAACCGGTCGCAGCAGATGGCCGCCCCTCCCTGAGCCTGGTTCTGCCGGAGGTTTCTTCCTGTTAAAAGGGAGTTTTTCCTTCCCACTGTCGCCAAAGTGCTTGCTCATAGGGGGTCATATGATTGTTGGGCTTTTCTCTGTATCTATGAAGCGCCTTGAGGCGACTTTTGTTGTGATTTGGCGCTATATAAATAAAATTGAATTGAATTGAATTGAATTGAATTGAATTGATTTGATTAAATCTCCTCAAAATGGAAAGACTTTTTTTTTTGTTAACAGAAGATAACTCATAATACAGTTTGATGTGATGCTGAAACAGGACTTCATATGCTTAATGAAGTTTTTTTGATTTTTTGACTGTTTCAAAAAATCAAAAATCATGTTTCTGACCATGTCGCGTGGAATCTGGATTCAAAATTGTGTTGTGTCATATTTAGCATTTAAAAACTTTGCAGTGAGTGGAGATCTTCACTTTTGCAGGCTCTACACTTGAACATTTAATTATCTTTTATAATTTGATGGGCTTTAAAATTAGAACAGGGCTGTGGGAGTCGGCATATTGCAGTTCACGGGGTATTCGGTTCTGCTGCCAGTATTGTGGATCAACACCAAATGACTGATGACAAAAACCAAAAGGCAAATGGCAGCTGTAAGCAATGAAACAGTAGGCTATGAAGAAATTCACACTAACCTGTATTGGCATGTATAAGCTCAGACTTACAGTTTCTTCTTTTTCTTTTTTTTGGCAAGGGTGTGCAGGTAAAGTTTAGTGAGTTGCTTTTGTCCATATTATACATGTCATGTTTAAAATTTACATTTTAATGTCAACGGAAATTTAAATGGGACAGGAAGGCCGCCTGAGAGGAAGTGGTCATGCACTGACATGTGCAAGAGGTTAGTAAAACTACACTGTGGCTGAAAGTCACAGGCAGTGACTTTAGAAAACATTTGCAGTTACCTCATTTTTTATCTCTCTTTCTCTGTGGTAGATGTGGAGAATAATGTGTGTTCTCTACATTTTATATCTAATTTACTGATGTTATCAAAGCAAATGGGGACATTTGTTTCTATGTGTCCAACATTCTCCGGAGACTGCAACCCTTCAAAATATTCACCAGAGGAAGAGGATATGTTTGTTAGATCATGGATATAATTCAGTCAGGGAAAGGCTTACGTCACAGTCCGGGTTCAGGACGAGGACATCTACTGCATCACCACATAAGTACATGTCAGTGTTTGAAGAAGTTAAAGCCAGTGTAAACATGGGCTCTGCATATGGTTGCCATTACAGCAGCTGGGTGAGAGGTGACTGTAAGGTTTCTGCTTTCCTAAACGTCGAGGTGTGTTGGAGAAGAAAACAGGAGAACATCAACAAAACTGTGGCTCAGCTAAACGTTTCCCTGCATTATGGATGTGCGTGTGGAACTATGACAGAGTCACTGTTTGTTTTGATGTCAAAGGTTGTTGGCTTTTCCATAGTGGCACATGACAGGTTGAGGCTGGAGAGGAGGGGGTGAGGACGGTGTGAGACCAGCAGAGCAGAGGACTAGATTTAAAATGTGCAGATGTGACAGTCGTTTGAGCTCGCAAATTACAGCTAGCCAGGCATAAAGACTTCTATATAGAGAAGGATCCTTTAGAAAGAAAGTAGAAGCACAACACTGACTTTATTTTTTTCTCTCATACTGTGCACACAATCATCTGGGTGCTGCTGCACTGTGGTGAGCGCAGACAGAGACCTGTGTTTGTGGTGGAAGAGCAACAACAGCAAGTCAGTTAGTCTTGCTAGATTGGCAACACTGCGGTGAGCTAAAGCATGATGATCACCACTGTGACTGAGCGGGATGTGAAGCATAGAAGATAAGATCGTATACATTTCCACAATTTAAAGAAATAAATCCAGATCTCAAAACTGAAAATCTGGTGATGACATCTGTCAAATTTCTGAAAATGAAACTGTACATGAGTCACCCTTTCTAAGAGACAGAAACTGCAATGTGTATAAAAGATGAGAGATGCAAAACTTGAATTTACATTAACCTTTAATTGAAACTTGGCTTCTATTACTTTCAGTCTTCTAGATAAAAAACATGGATTCAGTGATTTAAACCTTTTTTTCCCCTTTTAAAGAAGCTTCCAACAAAAGTTAGCCTTCTTCGAAAAGTCACAAAGTCTGTTTTCTGTTTTGCATATTTTGCACACTTAATTGTTTCAATTCAATTCAATTCAATTCAATTTTATTTATATAGCGCCAAATCACAACAAATGTCACCTCAAGGCGCTTCATAGATACAGAGAAAAGCCCAACAATCATATGACCCCCTATGAGCAAGCACTTTGGCGACAGTGGGAAGGAAAAACTCCCTTTTAACAGGAAGAAACCTCCGGCAGAACCAGGCTCAGGGAGGGGCGGCCATCTGCTGCGACCGGTTGGGGTGAGAGAAGGAAGACAGGATAAAAGACATGCTGTGGAAGAGAGACAGAGATTAATAACAGATATGATTCAATACAGAGAGGTCTATTAACACATAGTGAGTGAGAAAGGTGACTGGAAAGGAAAAACTCAATGCATCATGGGAATCCCCCGGCAGCCTACATCTATTGCAGCATAACTAAGGGAGGATTCAGGGTCACCTGGTCCAGCCCTAACTATATGCTTTAGCAAAAAGGAAAGTTTTAAGCCTAATCTTAAAAGTAGAGATAGTGTCTGTCTCCCGAATCCAAACTGGAAGCTGGTTCCACAGAAGAGGTGCCTGAAAACTGAAGGCTCTCCCTCCCATTCTACTTTTAAATACTCTAGGAACAACAAGTAGGCCTGCAGAGTGGGAGCGAAGTGCTCTAATAGGGTAATATGGTACTACAAGGTCATTAAGATAAGATGGGGCCTGATTATTTAAGACCTTGTATGTGAGGAGCAGGATTTTGAATTCAATTGTGGATTTAACAGGAAGCCAATGAAGGGAAGCCAAAACAGGAGAAATATGCTCTCTCTTTCTAGTCCCTGTCAGTACTCTTGCTGCAGCATTTTGGATTAACTGAAGGCTTTTCAGTGAGTTTTTTGGACATCCTGATAATAATGAATTGCAGTAGTCCAGCCTGGAAGTAATAAATGCATGAACTAGTTTTTCAGCGTCACTCTGAGACAGGATATTTCTAATTTTAGAGATGTTGCGCAAATGGAAGAACGTAGTCTTACATATTTGTTTAATATGTGCGTTGAAGGACATATCCTGGTCAAAAATGACTCCAAGGTTCCTCACAGTGTTACTGGAGGCCAAGGTAATGCCATCCAGAGTAAGAATCTGGTTAGATACCATATTTCTAAGCTTTTCAGCGCCGAGTACAATGACCTCAGTTTTATCTGAGTTAAGAAGCAGAAAGTTAGCGGCCATCCAGGTCTTTATGTCTTTAAGACATTCCTGCAGTTTAACTAATTGGTGTGTGTTATCTGGCTTTATGGACAGATAGAGCTGGGTGTCATCTGCATAGCAGTGAAAATGTATGCTATGTCTTCTAATGATGCTGCCTAGGGGAAGCATGTATAATGTAAACAGAATTGGTCCTAGCACTGAACCCTGTGGAACTCCATAATTAACCTCAGTGTGTGAAGAGGACTCTCCATTTACATGCACAAATTGGAGTCTATTAGATAGATATGATACAAACCACTGCAGTGCAATACCTGTAATACCTACAGCATGTTCTAATCGCTCTAACAGGATATTATGGTCAACAGTATCGAATGCTGCACTAAGGTCAAGAAGGACAAGCACAGAGATGAGTCCACTGTCAGAGGCCATAAGAAGATCATTTGTAACCTTCACTAAAGCTGTTTCTGTGCTGTGATGAGCTCTGAAACCTGACTGAAACTCTTCAAATAAACCATTCCTCTGCAGATGATCTGTTAGCTGTTTGACAACTACTCTTTCAAGGATTTTTGATATGAAAGGAAGGTTGGAGATTGGCCTATAATTAGCTAAGACTGCTGGGTCTAGAGATGGCTTTTTGAGTAAAGGTTTAACTGCAGCCACCTTGAAGGCCTGTGGTACATAGCCGATTATTAGAGATAGGTTGATCATATATAAGATCGAAGAATTAATCAATGGCAGGACTTCTTTGAGCAGTTTTGTAGGAATGGGGTCTAAAAGACACGTTGATGGTTTGGAGGAAGTAATTATTGAAGTTAACTCAGAAAGATCGATTGGAGAAAAAGAGTCTAACTTAACATCAATGGAACTAAGAGTAGCTGTAGATAATATTACATCTGTGGGATGATTATTGGTAATTTTTTCTCTAATGATAAAAATTTTATTTGTGAAGAAGTTCATGAAGTCATCACTAGTTAACGTTAAAGGGATGGTTGGCTCAAAAGAGCTCTGACTTTTTGTCAGCCTGGCTACAGTGCTGAAGAGAAACCTGGGGTTGTTCTTATTTTCTTCAATCAGTGATGAGTAGTAAGCTGTTCTGGCTTTGCGGAGGGCTTTCTTATAAAGCAACAAACTATTTCTCCAGGCTAAATGATGATCCTCTAAATTTGTGACACGCCATTTCCTCTCCAGATTACGAGTCATCTGCTTTAGGGTACGTGTTTGAGAATTATACCACGGGGTCAGGTACTTCTGATTAGAGACCTTAGTTTTCACTGGAGCTACAGTATCCAGAGTCGTACGTAGTGAGGAGGTGAAATTATTAACAAGATAATCGACCTCTGTTGGGGTAGCGTTCAGATAGCTGCTCTGCTCTGTGTTGGTACAGGGCATTGACGATGATAACAGTGGCTGGATTATATTCTTAAACTTAGTTACAGCGCTTTCAGAAAGACATCTACTTTGATAAAGTCCACTCTCCACTGCTGTGTAATCAATTATTGTAAATGTAAATGTTATCAAGAAATGATCAGACAGGAGAGGGTTTTCAGAAAACACTGTTAAATGTTCAGTTTCTATGCCATATGTTAAAACAAGATCTAGAGTGTGATTAAAGTGGTGGGTGGGTTCTTTTATATTTTGAGAGAAACCAATTGAGTCTAACAACAGATTAAATGCCATGTTGAGGCTGTCTTTTTTAGCATCAACATGGATGTTAAAATCACCCACAATAATTATTTTATCTGAGCTCAGAACTAAATTAGATATAAAGTCTGAGAAATCAGACAGAAACTCTGTGTAAGGCCCAGGTGGACGATAGATGATAACAAGTAAGACTGGTTTCTGAGTTTCACAGCTGGGGTGGACAATGTTAAGCATCAGGCTTTCAAATGAATCAAAAGTCTGTCTTGGTCTTTCATTAATTAATAGACTGGTGTGAAAAATTCCTGCCACACCGCCCCCTCGACCTGTGCTTCGAGATTTCTGGTAGTTAGAATGACTCGGGGGTGTTGATTCATTTAAACTAACATAATCATCCTGCTGCAACCAGGTTTCTGTAAGGCAGAGTAAATCAATTTGTTGATCAATTATTAAGTCATGTACTAACAGAGACTTGGAGGAGAGAGACCTAATATTTAATAATCCACATTTCACTGTTTTACTCTTTGGTTCAGATGTGGATACTGTATTATTCTTTCTTTGTAAATGTTTAAGTTGTTTGTTGCTGGTTTTTAGTTTGTTTTTTTGTCTTTTTGGAAGCAGACACAGTCTCTATGGAGATGGGTTTTTGGGGGGGTTTCAGATGATAAAACTAATTTTAATACTAGACAAAGATAATGTGAGCAAGCACACAATGCAGTTTTTAAATGATGATGTCCTTTTTTACAGGAACAGAAGCTATCCAAACTACCTGGCCCCCTGAAAAAGTAATTTATTACTGTCAGAGCTGTTGAATCAATAAAATCACTGAAAAAAGAACCTGTTTGACAAAGTTTAGTAGGTTAAAAGATCTCAAATATCAACACATCACGTCAGTAATAATTGACAACTATCAGTCTGGAGAGGGTTAAAACAGTTTCTAAGGCCTCAGTGAACCACAGGGAGAGCTATTATCTACAAATGGAGAAAACAGAGAACAGTGGTGAACCTTCCCAGGAGTGGTCTGCCTAACAAAATTAATCCATGCATGCATCATCAACTCACCCAGGAGGTCACAGTAGAATCCAGAACAACATATAAAGAACTGCAGGCCACGCTTGTCTACGTTAAGGTCAGAGTTCATGATTCAACAGTAAGACAGATTGAGGAAAAAATGGCATCCATGGGAGAGTTCAAGGAGAAAACCCCTGCTGACCAAAAAGAACGCAAAGGCTCATCTCACATTTACCAAAGAACTGCTTGATGATCCCCAAGATCAGTTCTGTGGACTGACAAGACAAAATCTGAACTTTTTGGAAGGTTTGAGCCCCGTTACATCTGGAGTGATGCTAGAGCAACAGTCAAACGTGGTGTGGTGCTGCTTCGGGACCAGGAAGACTTGCTGTATTTGATGAAGTCATGAATTCTGATCTCTACCAGAAAATCCTGAAACACAATGTCCAGCCATCAGTTTGAATGAAGGTTTTGGAGTGACCTATTCAAAGTTTGGACTTAAATCCAATTGAGATGCTTTTCCATGACCTTAAACAGACCGTTCATCTTGGAAAACCCCCAATGTGGTTGAATTAAAACAATTCTGCAAAGAAGAGTCGGCCAAAATTATTCCACAGGGATACGAAAGACTCTTCAAGGGTGACACAACTGCTGTCAGGTAGGGTTGGATAGCTATTTTACCAATAATACATAAAATCATTTTAGAAAATGCACTTTAATCAGGTTTTCTTTGTCTAATATTACAAATTTGTTTGATTCATTCATATTCAAATTGGAACAATTCTCATATTAAAACTAGGGGTGGGTTTTTATAATCGATTTATCGATTAAAATCGATTCTGGCTTGGATTACGTAAAATCGATTCATTAAAATCCCGAATCGATTTTTTAATATAAATTTATTTTGCCCGAAATGCCAGAATCTCTGGTGAAATCTCACAAAACTTCAACAACCACCAAACAGCTAAAACAGTAAATGAGAGCAGGAACACGGATTCTGCACAAAGACTTAAACACACAGCGCAGCCCGCGGATCAGAATCAGATGTCGAATTTCTCACAGTCGGGGCTGAAAGCCGACAGCCCGCTGATTCTGATCTGTCGGCGGGTCCGCGCTTTGTGTTCACGCCCTTAATGCGCTGATTGTAAAGCTGTTAGTTTGATGTCTCTCCAAACAATATTGACCGAACCAGCAGCAAAAGAAGATCCAAACTACACTTCACATAAACATCGTCATGTATTCACTCTTACTTTTACTGTTTTGCTTCTACCATGATGCACAGCTCTCTCTCTCTCTCTCTCTCTCTCTCTCCCCCCCTCTCTCTCTCTGTATGGTTTTCTGCATTATTCGCTTGCTTGTTACCACAAGTCTACCGCTGTTTACAGCGCTATCGGCCGACTTTTTTTTCTTTCCGTTTTATATACTTCCGAAAAGAAAACCTAATTTCTGCCGTTCAATGCTGAACAAATTTAAACTTTTTAAAATTATGCAAAATGCAAAATGCTTAGCCATGTCTCTAATAAAACAGCTGTAACTTCAGAGGTAATGTTCATATGTTGATTAATGGTTTTCTTTCGTTTTTGATGTACTGCAGAATATTTTTATAAAATCCCAGGCCAGGAAAAATCACCTTCATGTGTTTCTGTGTTTTATCTTCAGCTACTTTGACACAAAGGCATCTGCTGTGACGCTCACACCTTTGATAAAGTCTTGCGTGTGTCAGCTTCCTTTTTATAGATACAAAAATATGTAAATGTACTGATCTGAATTATAATATTTCTGACTGTCAAAATTTCCCATATTCAAATCGAAGTGAATCGAATCTAATCGAATTAAATCGAATCGTGGATCGAATCGATTCTGGACCTTGTGAATCGGAATTGAATCGATTCTAGAAATCAGTGACGATACCCAGCCCTAATTAAAACTACCCTTAGAAAAGGTTAAAGACTAGAATTTGGTTTGATCGTGCGTTATTTTTTTTTAGGTAAAAATCCACTCTTGATTCATTAAGCTGTTGCAGCAAGATATTCTAACTTTTGCATTTAGTTCTTTATGCTGATTGTATCTCCTCTTACACAGTGTATGTAAATGTCGGCAGAATCTCAGCCAGGAGACTTCATCCAGGGTGCAAAATGCAGCCTCTGGGCTATATCTTCATCTTGGCTCAGTTCTTTTCTTATTCAGTCAGCACTCCTGGGAAAACACTCATTCTTACAGACATTCTCCTAATGTTTGATTGTAGATCAAACATGGGATCTACAATCTGTTGTCAGGTGTAAGTAGTTGCAAAGATGAGGATATTTTTCATGCAGCACAGCATTTGATGTTTGTTTTGAACATAAAAAAGCACCACAATCTGTTTAGTCTAAACTTTGTAGTCATTTTTGCTTCTAGAAGTCAGGTCGATTTCTTGTTCATTTTCCTCCTCATCTCTTCTCATCAATGCAAAATGTATTTTTGTGGTCCTCGCTAGTTTGTCTCTTGGGACTGTTTGAGTCAGTGTATTGACTGAACAAAGACTGGATCTGGATTGCAAGAGTTTTTCAAATTAATACCGCTTTGAAAAATGGCCTCTGTACAAAAGTCAATCTAAAATCCAAAACACATGAAGTCCTGACCTTTTCTATCCATTACAAATTACATCAGTAAGATGGTTTACTTAACTGCGATCATTATGAATGAGCCTCACATTTAACTTTAGTAAAGCAAGTTTAGAAATACCAAATATTGGAGAACATCTCTTACAAATATGGGTTCATATATATATATATACAGAAAGTAATACATAATGAGATTACTGGTTTAAAGAGAACACCTGATCTGACACTTGCAAACCCGTGCTTATTAGAGACTTCGATAGTCTGATGCACTGCACAGAGGTCAGAGTTTTCCTTGATTAGGTTTCAAAATGAACCGATTTCACCAACAAACAAAAATGATTGCTTGTCCAAGAATAGCTGTGGCTGTAATCGTTTAATATATCATTTTCAGAACCAGTGGAGGAAAAAAAGTTTTCTGGGAAATGAAAACAGAACTTGAGTGCAATGTTTAAGGGGACTGAATACATATACACATTCTAGAGATTAAGTTAAAGAACTGAATTGAAGCTGGTCATCACCCAACTTTAGAGCATCAGTGCAAGCATGGATGCACACAAAGTGCAGAAAAGCAAATATTTGGTGCCTGTGAGGTGTGTTACCACAATGCTTCGGCCTCTCGTTTTTCTTTATTCTCTGCTCAATGTTTTGGTGTCTGCTAATTGTTCTTTCTGGCTAATACAGTGGACTGATGCAGGCTTGAAACCTGCCACAAAGACACAATGCCAGTTTCCGTTTGGGTGTGTTTCCTCTTGCCTGTACACATTACGTCTCCACACTGTCACTGTGAGATCAGGATGAAGCACTTAGTTGTGCTTCTAGACTGAGTGTTAAAGATATATTCCACTGCAAAAACAGATGACAGCACTAAAGCTTTTCACAAAATTAATTAACAGTATTTTAGTAATAGCTTTAGATTCTACTGATAAAGATTCAAATTGGATATTCCATGGTAAATACAAATATGGGTTCACCTCGTGTCTGATTTAAAAAAATATTTTTTGCATGGTGTTCAAATGCCCCGCCCTTCACACAGTGGAGAAGAGAAACATTTGTAAATCCTTAAAGTGTTAAATTTCTTTTCATTCATTTCAGTTTTGTAGTATGCTGAGTTCGGGCACCAGAGAGCAGAGTGGGTACAAACTGGATCTCCCCGCAGTTAAACTGTAGAAGAGTCTGTGTGTCTAATGACGATTGTTCTTTTTTCAGCCTTTCCCACAAGTGAAAGTCACAAAAACTGAGCCACCAAGCAAAACTGAAGATGAACAGAAGCCTTAACAGGGTCTCCACCAAAAGTTCACAGATCACTCTTTGTTCATTTTTACCTCTCTCACACTTTCCGAGTACAAGGTCACATCTGATAATGGTCGTGCGCGGTACACAGGTCTGCCTCCACCGTGTGTGAAGAGCAAAGTGCAGTTACGGGAGGGTGTGGTTCTTTCCATGAGGCTGATGGAGACGAAGTGTACGGTTTTTTGTTGTTTTTTTTTTAATCGTTGTTTACAGGAAGTATTTTCATGGGAGAGTAAATAACAGCACAGATAATCACACATACCTGTTCTCTCGTAAAGGAGGTTGGTCTTAATGGGACCCATCGTGGGGGGCGTTTCCAGCAGCGCGTTGCTCACGGATATTTCTCGCGCTATAGACTGTTGGGTGGAAGCGCCGGTGTCGGGAAAGTGCAGTGTGGATAAGTGAACGGAACTGTCCTTGCGTGTTTTATAGCTAGCTAATCACAACTGAAGGCATTAACAAGCCTCTGTTGTGGGAGCTGGAATGACAGAAACGCTGCGTAATCGGGACCGCGCGGTTGTAATGACCGGGGACTCGTGCGCTTTGGCACCGGAGGGAGCACTAAGCTTTAACTGAGGAGTTGAGCACCAACAGACAAAAGCAGCAAGGTGCAAGACGGCTAATCTTTCTGTTAACTAATTTGCAATATGCAAATGTAGAATACAAAGTGGAAAGTGTTAGCATTGTGCTCATTTTGCTCATCCCGAACCGTGCCAATGCTGGAATGGCTTTTGGCTCTGTGCTTTGTGATCCTGGTGGTCTCAATCTGGCCAGGCTCCAAATATTTTTGTACCGAGAGCCAGCGCGATGCTTTGCTTCAGAGATTTGGAATTTTACAGCAGGTGGCGAAAGGCAAGACGGAGAAGTGCGTCTCGGAGCGAGAGGGGGGCGACGATGCCCAGTCGGCCTGCGTGGGCGCTTTGACCGGTGAGAAGCCACGCACCGTGGCGCTAATATGTAAACCTTCCGCGCTGGCAAACTACCTGCTGAAGCACTGCTGGACTTTCAGTAACTACTCACCATGTGTCGGCTGGACATGGCGGGCCAGCGCCTTTCTCCAGAGTGTTTACGAGGCGTGCTGGCCGTACGAAAGCCCGGTCCAGTTTGTGCGAGATAACCTGCAGCTAAGTGATGACGGACTGGTGGCCTTGGACTGGGCTGTGCCATCCTACCAGAAACGTCGCAGGACTTCGAGTCACTCCACCAGTCCGGTTCTTCTCATCATTCCAAACTCTTTTGGGAAGATCACTAGAAATGTCCTGAAGGTAACTCGTGCGTTATCGGCATGTCAATAAAAACTTAACTGAGTGTAAAGAAGCATATTGTGGAACAAAGAGGAGGATAGTAGTTTGTATACAGCGTATTGACAACAGGAAGCCATTTGTATCTGCTTTAGAGACAGAAGCCATACCCTGAAGTCCCCAGCAGATGAATCTCAACTTGTGTCGTGAACTTTTACAGATGCCCTGTTCCTCTTATCAGTGTTACAGCATAAACCAAAGTGATGTAAATACAGCAGTCGCTTGGGAGTTCATTCTGTCTTCTTTGGGGTTTTTTGCATCAAAAATACAAGTGTAGCATTTTGAGTATTTCAAGAGCTAAATAGCTGGGCAAATGATTCAAAATAAAATAAAATAAAACCAGAAACAAATATGGTAATTTTTAATGCACACCCTTGCAGTGTCTTTAAACTAATCAAAAGAGAATTGCCTTCTTAATTAAAAAGAGAAGACACCAAATAGCCATTTGAGCTTAAGCCATGGCAAGCTGAAAGGAAAGAGCAGAGCAGTGAAAAGAGCAGATGCAGTGGCTGCGCCAGTCTTTCAACTGCTCTTTCAATACACTGAGGTAATTGAGTGAGGGATTACAAAGCATCGCTTGACTTGTGAAGGCCGGGGAAGTGCAAGTGCTGCTCCACATGAACGCTTGTTGGTTCTTTCACCGTTCTGGCCACCTGGTATCATGCTTCATTTCATACTGTTAGCTTTGTGTGTAAAGCACTCATGGGCTTACTGTCAGCCCTGTGTCAGAAATGACAAGTCTGCAGGAATACTGGAAAATCAAATGTGCCTGACATTAAACTAGGGCAACTCTTTAAAAAAGGAAAGGATAGAGAGTGACAATAAGGAAGAAATAAGAAGAAGCAAAGAAAACGGAGAGTGCAGCCTACAGATTTACCCCAAGGAAAAGCCTCAAATGATGTAGAGATGAAGAGTAAGTGATTGGTGCAGCATTTTTTTTAATTTTTTTTAATTTTATTTTTTTTACTGGCACCCATCATCAGAATACAGTATTTACAATGAACCCGGTCATTTACGCTTGGGAGGGCTGGAAGCTGAGGCACCACAAGGGATGTGCACCAATTAAGATTGCTTCTGCTATTGGTGAGACTTACTATGCATAAAGCAGTCACAGTCTCTGTGTGTGGGAGAGAGAGGGAGAGGCAAAGATAGAAAGAGCTCAAACACAACCATGCATCTATATCTGTCACACAAGACTGAAACCAAGGAACATGTAGATTCTTTTATGGGCTTGTGGTTCCTGTCGCCTCCTCTTTAACGCATCCCATTGCAGGGATTTATGAATTTATGAATGAACCACCTCTTCATCAATTATTCATACTTTTACTCACAGTTTGTCTTAGACCCCTTTCGTATCTCTCATTCTGGTACAGTTCATATGCATTAAACATTGTTTATCATATCTATTACTTTTCACTGCCTTTATATTCAGGTCAGAGTTTTAAATGTACTTACATACCTCATACCCAGCTGCTGGTAGTTGCTGGTGGCTGTTTTGCCTTGGAAACAGTGGAAACAAACTCCCACCAGTCCTCATAAACCAGTTAACAAGTTGCATCTTGCTTGCTTAAACTGTGAGACTAAAATTAAGAAATAGTTTATTGTGGTTTATTTCTTGGCCTGGTGCAGCGACTTCCTGAGCGTTGGCATGACTGTGATGGAGAAATGCACTACATGGGGGTTTAGATAATGTTTTGGTTACATGTAAACTACACTTTAACACTTACATTTTTTTAACTTAACCATTTCTTTATGTTGCTGTTAAAAAAGCAGCTTTCAGCTTACGAACTTCTTGGATGGAATAGCTGCGTAGCACTTGCTCAGTAAAAGTGGGGAAATTTTAATATCAACACTCATGGTTCTGTCAGTGAGGGATGCAATAAAACCTCACCTGTTTATCAACAAGATAACCAGCAGTATTAAAAAAAATATGACAAGCTCTGCATAAATGTGCCAAAATCCTGAGCATACTGTTCATCAAATACTTTACTGTGTATTTTTCACAAGAAAAAAAAAAAACAGATCATGAATCTGTTTTCCGTCTCCCCCATCAGTTTTTATCATTTATAGTGTCAGAGCAGTGAGAGAGTCCAAACCATCTCAGCCGTGACTCCCAAAGTTTGTCTCCAAACTGCTCAACCTGAGTTGTCCTTGCAAAAATCTGATTTCCACCTTTTAAAGGTGTAAGATGTGCATATGTCAAGATATGTATAAAGATGCACACATAACCTCAATGGCTTCTTCAGTAAGTGCGCCTTGGTAATACCAGCTGTTGCCACATTGTTGCACTAGCAGCAGCCTGAACTGCTGATACAAGGGAAGATGAATCCATGCATGTTGTTTTTCTGCTGCCATAGCCCATCTGCTTCAAGTTTCAACAAGTTGTTTGTCCAGAGATGGTCTCCTGCATACCTCGGTTGTAACAAGTGGTATTTTGAGTTAGAGTTGCCTTCATATCAGGTTCAAGCAATTTCCCCTGACTTCTGGCATCACTAAGTCATTTTCACCCAGAGAACTGCTGCTCTCTGCATATTTTCTCTTTTTCAGTCCATTCTCTGTAGATCCTAGAGATGGCTGTGTGGGAAAATCCCACTTTCTCAGATCAGCGCCTCTGGCAGCAACAGCCATGCCACATTCAAGACACTTAAGCCACCTTTCTTCCCCATTCTGCTGCTCAGTTTCAAGTTCAGCAGGTCGTTTTGATCATGTCTACGTGCTTAAATGCATTGAGCTGGTGCCAGGTGGCTGTAAAGCACTGGCGCCTAATGAAGTAACCAGTGAATGTGTAAGTGAACAATGCAGAATGCTTTATTTTAAAATTAAAAATGAAATTAAAACTTTCTGAGAACCATTCACAAAGTTCTCGATTTAATGTAACGTTACATCCACAAATCAGTTCCACGCCTTGCTTGTATTGGTTTTTGTAAAGCAACGCAGTTGCATCATAAACTCACCCATTTCTTCCAGCAACACAGGCTTTTGTTTCTCTACTGTTTGTGTGTTTTACTCCAAACAATTAATATGAAACAACCTTTCCTTTGATTAGAGTTCATACAAATAGTTGGTCATAAAACTGCCAACCATTTAAATAAACCAGGACACCAGAAATCGGGATTAATACATAACAAGTGCAACAACTTTATTTTAAATTGTAGATTTCTATTTTTGATTTAAACGTCAGCACTATGCAGTCTAAAATTAATAGCCGAAAATGAATGGCGGTATAAACGGCAACATGGTAATATATTGCAGCAAAAATTATTTATAAGTGTTGACGTTCTGTAACATGTGACTGCTGAATAGTATTTTAGCAAACTGTTAACCAGCGGACACATTGTTGTTGCCTCTGAAGGGCTTTTGATCAAGTAGCATTCCCAATTGAATGTGAGCACCGCTGACCTTTAGAAGCCTTCTGGTATTAATGTCTTTGTCGCTGTGTGAGGACAAGGGGTGTTGCGCAGTGTGTGCAGCCCTGGGTGGAGGAATTTGTCACGGAGTTGACAGTTTATCAGCACCAGCCAAAAAGTGCTGGAGTGGCTGTTGCAGTACAATTAAACTTAAATCTCTAACAAAACCAACTGCATAGTGTTAGTATAATATATCCCCACAAACTAGAACATGTACATTTGATCTGACACGTGCTTTGCAGTGACTTTAAAATCACAGAATCTTTCGTGATCAAGTACCAAATGGTAATGCTGAGGCTAAAAACGTCAAGTCCTATTGAGGTTTAATGATAAAGCTTTTTTTATCGTTACTGTGGGTAAACTGCACTGTCTGATGTTTCTTTACACTGTGCGACTGGAAAAATACCTTAATAAGCGGGCAGTTCTCCTAATTTAATCACAGCTGGAGCGCTCATTGTTTGTCACAGCTCTAATACTCTGCTGAAACCGTAAGATCGCTCTGTGTTTCTCTGCATCACCGGGAATTTAACTGAACCCAGAAGTGATTTATATTCATATGTGAATAGTCCTTTCTCCTGTGTGCTCCTCTCAAATCCTGATGATTTGAGGAAGAGGCTAATGAATGAGCAAATGAGTGATGTTCTGGTATAAGAACTCAGCGCAGCACTGACCTAGTAATGTGTCTGGCACAGTAAATCCTCTTTTCATATAGACAACGAAGAAGTGGCAAAACTGCTACTGCAGTCTTTCTCAGCTGGTAAATATTTAATGCTCTTCCCGCAGCCCGTTGGGATTCCTGCAGTTTTAAAGTGAAAGGTCATTTAAAATCCAGCCATTTATTTGCACAAAATGTACAATAATCTCACCGTCGTCCCGAGTCACAAGCCTCTGTGTGTGTGCACTCTCCTTCTCTTGTGCTAAAGGATTAGAATCACTGCAGATTTAGAGGGAAGACAAATCTTCTCCCTGTGCTTCCTGACAACATAATGGGTCATTTGGTCTAATGGTAATATTTAGAGACTAGACTGCAGCAGTTTCTCATTTTCAGTCCCTCTCTGCATGGAGAGCTTTTCACAGTAATTTAGAAAATCACTCGTCATTTGTGTTCTGCTCTGAATCAAAACCTTCCCAGAGTTAAGTTACAGTCGTTTTTTTCCAGGGTAATGAATGAAGACTGAGGTTCACTATTTTTTGATGTTGTCTGTTTGTCATGTGAAAAGGAAAGTTAGAGAACTAAGAATAACCCATGATTCAGTAAGTTGTAGACCAACCTGTAGCAGCAATAACTCAAATTATGTTTGGGTAAAAATTGGCGTGTAAAAATATAATCATGAGCAAATAATATTATTGCACAGGGGCAGCTATTTAATGCAGTATGCACAATTAAATTCCTTGCACATAAATTCAACAACCTGCATGTGTAGATCTCAGCAGCCAAAAAAAAACTCATGATGCACGTGAGAGTGTCTGTTTGGTGAGCATTGCAGCAGATTAATGGGGAAATTATGTTTGCATGCCTGCCTGTTTGCAGTCCTTTTGCATGCTCAGACAGTCTATCTACCTGCAAAGAGCGTCTGTTGTCAGACGGGGACAATGTCATAGATATGTCATACAGTCCATCTGTGGGCTCCTGCTGGTGATGTTGTTGGTCTGTCAGCAAACTGCAGAGAAGAGAGAAGTTCTAACATACAAATAGGGATGGGAATTGATCAAATTTAGCAATTCTTGTTCCATTTTTAAATTGCGTTTTGATTTGATTCCTTATCAATTCTCATTGGCTCAGCTTTGAGAGTCTATCAAAAACATGACATTTGTCTAAAATAAATTACGTTATGTGGTCAAATCTTAGTGCGTGTTGCAGGTATTTTCCCTCTATATTATGTTCAATGTTAATCAAAGAAAATAATGTAATCTTACACAAAACACTTTTCTTTATAGTACAATATGTTTTCTCCGTAAAATGACCTGAAAAACGCTGCCTCATAGTTAACAATACCCGGTTACAACAACCAAACACCAGTTAACAATATCAACCTATAGGGTAAAGTTCCACACACCAATTTCACTCAGCTTTAACATCACTCTGGGTTCTTAGCTAGCTTAGCGTTAGCATGCTGTCTGTGCAGGTGCTTGCAAATGCAGATGTTTGCACTTTGCATGGGCAACATTGTTGCAAAATCTGCAACATTTTTGCAATAAAAATAACAGTAATGTCCACATTTGCTTTGGTTGAAAACCTCTTTGTGGGCCCTAGATGGGCAAATACCTGTGCAAACTGATGCAATCATAGTACCATAAATAAAGAAATAAAGTGCTATTGCTCTCACAAGCAACTGTGCTCTCAAAGCTGAATTCTGCTTGCTCTGATCAGTCTGAATTTTGACAGTTTGGAGGGCAGAGCCCAACGGAAGCATTAAAGTCCATCCATTGATGTTAGTATTTCCATCATTACACCGCAAAAAAATAACTATTGGCATGTAAATTCGGCAAAGTTCATTTGTTAAATTGTGAACAGATATGGTATTAAAGAGCACTTATGCTGCTGTCATGGTGTCATTTCGTTTGAAAGGTATAATCTGAATGTCTCAGTCACAAAGGTTGTGGAATTACTTGTTTAAAATCACTATGAGAAGTCTGATTAGAGCGAGCACTGCCTGCAAGAGCGTGAATCTGCTGTAGCACTTGCCAAGTGGATACTCTTGTAATGGATTCTTTGTGTAGTTGGTTGCTGAGTTCTACCTGTGTAGGTTATTGAATTTACATGTGAGGAATTGAATTCAGAATCAGAGAGACTTTATTAATCCCAGAGGGAAATTGGGTTGTCATAGCAGCAAATATACAACAAACATCAAGCACTTATATAAAACGAGGGTAGAAACAGAGATAATGATAGATAAATATTAAGATGAATAGATAAATATAGAGATATAGGTATAAATATAAAAAGACAAGTGCGCGTGCAAATATATCTTGCGGTGTACAAAAGTGACAGGATGCATTGAGGTGTGATTAATTCTGTTCCACACGTGTGGACCTGACCCAAGTCGATGAATTGAAGAGTGTGATAGCAGCAGAAAGGAATGACCTCCTTTAACGTTCTTTCAGATAGTTGAAGGAAGCTGTTGCTGAAACTGTTCTTCAGCTTGTCCCAAGTGTGGGAGTCATTGTCCATGATTGCTCGCAGTCTTGTCAGCATTCTGTTACTGATCACCTCCTCCATGGTGGCGAGCTTCATGCCAAGAACAGACTCGGCCGATGAGTTTGTTCAGTCTGTTTGCGTCCTTTGCTTTGATGCCTGCACCCCACCACGCCACAGCAAAGAAGATGGTGCTCGCAACAACAGACTGATAAAACATGTAGAGCAGCCTGCTGCATACATTGAATGATCTGAGCCTTCGTAGAAGTCAGTGATAGCTGAGCACTCCAGCTCGTGATCCAGTTGAACTCCCAGATCCTTACAGGATTGCATAAGCAGCATTGTGCCTGTGCTTGTGAGGTGAAATACTTTGCTCATAATTATATTTTACCACAAGTATAATTCCATGTTTAAGCTCCCGCCACAGCTTCATGACCCAGTTTGGGCCAAGTTTTAGCTGTTACACAGATGTCCTCACATCTGAATCTAGAATACAACTTCAGATGAGAGGAGTTCATGGTTGACTCTGTGAATTCAAGGTGCCCAGGTCCTGTGGCTTCAAAACAAGCCCATATCATCACACCTCCACCACTATGCTTGACAGTTGGTATGAGGTGTGTGTGCTGATAGGCTGTGGTTGCTTTTCTCCAAACACGGTGCTGTAGTTCTTGTTTTAAAACTGGAGAAGCCTTTTAGATGAGAGGTGAAAACTCTTTAAAATAACCTTGGAGAAGTCCAGTTACCTTCTTTTCAAAGTCTTAAGACTACCATGTCCTGGATGACTGAGAACCTACAGATGCATAACCCATTCTTGCGCAGTCTTTTTCTAATTGTACTGTCATTTACTTTATATTTAATATGCTAACTTAAGCCTGTATAGTCTGTAGCTGTTGGTTTTCTTGAGTGTATCTGAGCATTGATGTGTGCTGTTGGGAGCTGATAGTTAAACCTATGCTGTAAGACAGTCATGTGCACTTTAAGCAAGGTTAGAAACTTAATTAATGGACACTTAATAAGCAAAGCTTTCTTAGTTTTACCATGTTCTGATTTCCTACAGTAATAGTTTTTTTTCTCCATACAATAAAAGTAATAGAAAAGTTTGTGTGTTACAGCTGTGAAGATGCTGTGTTCTAAAAAAGTTTTTTATTCGTTTAATTATTAAAACCAAGAGACTAGGAAACACAAATTCAGCTGGTATTTAGGACAACAAAGGATGACTGCACTGAGTGTGTAACTTCCATTGCATTATTAATGATAACCCTAAATGTTTCACCTTTTGAGACACATTCGATGTATATATATATATATATATATATATATATATCTGCTTTGTGTCTTTCAACAGTTGTGTGAAATGGCACTGTCCCATGGCTACCTTCCTGTGGTATTCAATCGCCGCAACCACAACAGCTGCCCACTTACAACCGTGAAACTGCAGCAGTTTGGTGATCCTGCAGATCTACGAGAGGCTGTGCGCTACATTCGCTACCGGCAGCCTGCGGGTAGACTGTATGCAGTGAGCGAGAGCTCAGGGTCGGGCCTTCTGCTGTCCTACCTGGGGGAGTGTGGATCTTCAAGCTACGTGACGGCGGCTGTCTGCCTGTCTCCTGTGTTCCGCTGCCAGAGCTGGTTTGAGAGTGGGCTGTGCTGGCCCCTGCAGGGGGCGTTGGTGCTGTACCAGAAAATATGTCTCAGCAGGTACAGAGGAGGGGTGGGGGATAAGAACCAGTTATCCATAGTTTTTACATGATGTCAAAACTACTGGGACATGCCCACCTCATGGGCAAAAGTAGTCCTTTGCACTCCAGCCATTATTTGAATGTCTTCAAATTGAACTTAGCCGAAATATCAGATAGTTGCTGTGCTATCAGATGCATACATCAACGTTTATTTACAGCTGTCAGAAGGGCCAGCGACACAGGCTGTTAGTGGCAGCTCATGGGAATATTTCCTATCTGACATTGGAAAATAAGCAGTCAGCTTTACTGTCATGACATGACATTAATGTGAAAAATTAATACTACCAGAACTTTTCTGGCCCTACACTGTAAATGTTCAAGTTGACAAATTGTAAGATTTACATGTAGCTTTGTTTAAGCTTGCTATGTATCACTTACCTTTCTTTTAATGATGAACAATTTCTTGTTCTTCACCTCCCAGACGGTGACATTATTTACCCATTCAGATCAAAATACATGTACCTGTCTATACTTTACGCCAGGATGAAAGCTGTCATCCTGGCACCGAACTGCAGCTCTAGGAGAGATATTGTGACTTTCAGGGACTTAAATAAAGCTGCCGGGTCAGAATATGGATCACAAGAGATCCAAGTAGTCTTGGCTCAAGACTGGTGAAAAAAGCAACACTTTTGGCCTGCAGTACTATCCATTATGGGCCATAAAGATGGAGTAATGTTGTGACCACGAGAGCAGTGAGTCTGTCACATGACTGAAAAAAACTGTGTATTGACAGACTGATAGTAAAACAGTGGCCTTAACTCCACAATATTACCACTTGGGTTTTATTTTTATAGCTTTGGCTACATTTTGTATTGTATGATGATTTATGCATATCCATATCGCAACAGCGAGTCAAAAAAAGGCAGATGATTAAATAAGTAAAATCCTCCATAACATAATGTAAGAAGCTCGTCTAATCATTTGACTGCTAATTTGTCTTGTCCATTCTGACTTATTCTTGGGGTTTATTGCTGCATCCCCAGAACAACAGGAGACGAGACAAATTGTGTATTTGTCCAAATAACACGGTAACATTTCAGGAATTCAGTGCTGGAACAGTTTTATTCAGCTTAAATTGTCAAAGTGCAGCCATGTAAGGATAAGGGCAGTGTGTCACAAGGTAATTCATTTGAGCTGCTTGCATGCTGTGGCTGAAATTAACATAGCACGAGCTTGTGCTATGTTTGTGTTTGTGACACAGGATGTACAAATTTGAGCTATACTAATGAGTAAAATATGCATTGTACACTCAAAGTCATGAGGCCATGTGATCATGTGGCATACACAATGCACAACACCAAAATAAAAGAATTCTATAAATACAACTGTATGAAAATTTGAGTTTTCCTTTAATGATATTTGGTAGCTTGCAAAGGGAAGAAAAAAAGGAGCTCAATAAGGCTCTCGTTCGAAGTACACCTTAAAATTATGTCCTTTAAGACGGAAAATTGCGATGTTTTTGTGGGCCGAAAGGGAAAAGGGGACTTGTGTGACAAACAGACAAATAAGTACTCACAAACCTTCAATTGGAGAGGCACATACAATTTGGGAAATAGTCATGTCACTGTAGCAACAAATAGCTCGCTCAGTGTTGAGTCATTGATTCTGAGAGACATCGTGACCATGGCAAAGTTTCTCAAATCAAGGCCAATGAGGAGTATGAGACCCATGTAGCTCTTCAAAATTGATTTACTGTTTTTTCATTTATCTTTGTAACCGTGTGTGTGTGTGTGTGTGTGTGTGTGTGTGTGTGTGTGTGTGTGTGTGTGTGTGTGTGTGTGTGTGTGTGTGTGTGTGTGTGTGTGTGTTGATAGATACAGGACCGTGCTGGCTGAGACCCTGCAGACAGACACTCTGTTCTCCAGCCATTCTTTGCGTGGCCTGGAGGAAGCACTGTTTTGTCAGCCTGGATATCCTGACTCTACACCTGCAGCACCAACAGGAAATGGCTGTAGCAGCAATACATCAATTACCTGGGATGCTTACTGGGAACACAACGAACCCTTAAGAGATGTGGATGAAGTGGCCATTCCTGTTTTGAGCGTGTGTGCTAAGGATGACCCTATCCGTGGAGACGCCCAGTCCACAGTGCCCTTGGAACTTTTTGAAACAAATCCACATTTTTTTCTCCTCCTAACTGACCGTGGAGGTCACTGCGGTTTCTCCACCCAATCTGAAGGGAATGCTGCTGGTGCAGTGGGCTCCGTGGCTTCATCAAACAGAGGGATGGAGAGTCACGGGATCAACTGGAGCCACAGAGCTTCACTGGAATTCTTTAGGGCCACCACGGACTTCTTCAATGCAGAGGAAAGAGTGAAGCAGATTGCTTCAAGGAGGAGGGGCCTGGGAGGAGCTGCAGGAGGAAGATTTTTTCGCCACCGCAGCGTCAGTACATGTAAAAGAGTGCCAGCTTGTTCTCATAATATCCACGCTATTTACAGCTGGCAGAGATCCTACACACGATGAGGAAGCTTTATGGAGATTAAAGGTACCCTGTGGAGTTTCTGTGTAATCACATTCAGCTATTCCATTTTAGTAAACCAAAAAGGGAGAAAGTTTAACTTTTACATTCAGATACACTTTAGTCCTCAACAGAGCTGACTTTTCTGCTGACTCCTTTAACTCGTCTTGCCTCCCATTGTTCATGCGTTGTTGTATTATACATGATGCTCGATGCACATGTAGATGAGTGGAATGGTGTAACGCCATATGTGTGTACATGTGCATTGTTGTGTATGTATGTGAACTCATAGCACTGCTAAAACTAAAAAAAAAAAAAAAACAAAACACCACAGGGCACAAGTGACGTCTGACTTTAATGTTTCTAATGTTTTTTCATATTTGGGATGTGAGGGGCCAAATTGTTCTCTGGATGTGTGACACTCACTTGAAAGTGTTATGACAACCAAACTTTGAAAAGTGCTGGGATTGTGAAGCTGTGTGTGTGTGTGTGTGTGTGTGTGTGTGTGTGTGTGTGTGTGTGTGTGTGTGTGTGTGTGTGTGTGTGTGTGTGTGTGTGTGTGTGTGTGTGTGTGTGTGTGTGTGTGTGTGCATTGTTTTCACACTGCTAACTCGGGACACAAACCATTAGGATAGAAAAATGACAGACCACAAGATTGCATGCAGTTGTTATGTTCAAAAGTGACACTATAAAAAAAGTCGACAAATTATGAGTGTCTCTATATTTTTCTACAGATTTAGGTCCTCTGTAACGTCAGCTGTTGCAGGAATTTCTCAGTTATATTAACAAGCTTACTATATGTTTACAGGGTCCGAGTCATCTGCTGCACATTTTCCCCCATTTCCCCCCTACATTTGTAGCCACATTTGCTTTGACTTTTGAAACCTTACTGTGTATTGTATTTTGTTGTTTTTACTGCAAGTATATCTATTGAGGACTAAGACTTATGCCTCAGTTTGGAAGAAAAAAATAAGTGAATCAGAGTTTCAGACTAATTGGAGCTGAATGTTAAAGGAGTTTAATTAGTTAATCAACTGTTTTTTCTGTATTACAGAGAGTTAAGTGAGTATGTTCTCCTCTGTGTCAGAAAATATCCTGTGATGAACAGAATAGGTGAACACCTGTGAGACTTTTAACCAGTCAGCCTTTATAGGTCTGTGTCATGCGAATGGAAGCACTTTGTAAGTTTTCATTTCTTATCCTTTGACTTCCTGCTCCGAGGCTTTTTCCTGAGCTGCTTGGGATCTGCAGGTGGCTGTTGTTTTACTCTGAGTAGGAGAATTTTGGGTTCATACTTCTACAATAAACAATAAATAAATAAAAGTCAGTATTTCTGTTTCCTATTAATTAAGGAAAAGCCAAGGTGCATTATAACAGTGAGTATAAATCAGGACATTAAGTACCACAGTGCACAAATGATTGTTGTCTTGTGTTTATTGAACAGGCTGTGCCCACGTTTGATGTGTTATATTATGTGACAAGATGAAATTAAAAGTATATTGAGTGAACCAAGACACGCTGCTGGGTCTGAATTTAATAACCATGCATCCTTCTACTACAGTTAAATGGATTCCTCTTTAATAACGATATGTTGCATGATGTTATGTCTTGTTCCATGTTGCAGATCTCATTAAAGCTAACCTGTGGTCTTGTCAACCCTTTTTTTTTTTTTTTATCAGTGTTCACAGACACTATCTATTATGGTAAAGTACCCACGGCCTTTCTGTGTGTGCATGTGTGTTACAATCACTGTAGCATTTGTCCTTTCATTGAGCCTTATCCACTCAGACAGCTGGAACCCAGCAGTGTACACACTGAAAGACACAAAATGTGTGCTGGCAGACACATTGTCAACATACAGCCCTACGGTCAGAAAAGCACACAAATAGAAATAGAAATACAGAGACATAGAGGAAAACCAACAAGCTGTCAGATATATATTGTTTATATCGATGCACATTATCTACAGGAAGATTTTCATACTAATCATCCATCCATTTTCTTCCACATATCTAATTCAGGGTGTATAAAAGGCCCCAAAGTTCATAGAATAGTTTTATTGGTGTTTATGAGTTTATATAAGTTCATTGAAGGACGCGACTGAGCTGTTCAAGTATCAAGTGTTGGTTGATCACCTGCACCTAGAGGAGGCCAGATTAATAGCCGATGCTTACCTCAACTCTACCACACCCTTCACTGATACTATGGAGGCCCTCAATGACAAATTTGGCCAGCCACATCAGATAGTGCTGAGGTGTATTGCTGCGATGATGGACTCACCTGACATCAGGCGTGGAGATGTCTCGGCATTTGAGAAATTTGCCCTCCAGATACAGTCACTAGTGGGGATGTTAAGGACACTAGGCCCAGAAGGAGAAGTGGAATTACACTGTGGTTCACATGTTGCTCGTCTGCTTAGTAAACTACCCCCCGAGCAGAGAGCAGAGTTCCGCCGCTGCATGTTCCAACAAGGTGTGAGGATGCATACCTTGGCAGATCTCGCAGGGTGGCTTAAGTATGAGTCCTGGTGCCAAAACTCTGAAGGGCAGCTAGCAGTGAAAGGGACAAAGGAGAAACAGTGGCCCAGGCCTGAGGTGCGCCAGAGTAAGAGATCCATCACAGTCCTTCATGGTGCAAAGGAGGTAACGACAAAGCCACAGGCTGTGAGGCCAGGTGGTGTGGCCAGTAAGAACAAGCCATACTGTCCATTCTGTAACACGGAAGAGCACTATCTCAGTCAGTGCACAGTGGTATCCAAGTTGACAAAGGACCAGCTAACAGAGTGGATAAATAGTAACGAGATGCTGGCGCTGCGCACGGTCACACCAGGCGGCCCAGTGCAATCTGAGAAAGACGTGCAGCCTCTGCCAAGGGAAGAACCTGCAAGGTACTGCATGATGTCAATGTTAGAACACCTAAAGGGTCACCAACAACAGCAGTGGTGAGCTGTGACTCAAAGGCGGCGACCGACGTCCTGTATCTAGACAGACCCACTGAAGGCTGCAGAGTCCTTCTAAAGATCGTCAAAGCCTGCATTCATTATGGCAAGCGAACAATCAACACTTACGCCGTACTGGATGACGGGTCAGAGAGGACAATGCTTCTGCCAGAGGCTGCCGAGAAGTTAGGCATGCAAGGGATCGCAGAGGATGTCCCACTGCGCACGATTAGGCAGGACGTGCAGACTCTCAGAGGTGAGTCAGTGTCGTTTTCTGTTTCCTCTCCCTCAAGGCCCAGGACCAGGTTCAAGATTGCTGGGGCCTTCACTGCTGCACGCATCGGACTTGCAGGCCACACTTATCCCATGGAGCAACTCAGAGAAAGGTATAAGCACCTGATTGGCCTTCCGATCCACACCTTGATAAATCTGAAACCTTTGCTACTCATTGGCAGTGACCATCCCCATCTGGTTACCCCCGTTGAACCAGTCAGGCTGGGACCTCCAGGAGGGCCTGCTGCTATTCGTACCAGGCTAGGCGCTACAACGGCCAGCAAGTATAGTCAGCCAGCTTGCCCAACGGCAGCAATGCTTACTGACAACTGTGGCACCTCAGGTCAGTGAGTTAATGAAACATGTGGAGAAACTATGGCAGGTCGACATCATTCCATTCCGAAACAAGAAGCTTTTTACTCGTTCAAGGCAAGACCAAGAGGCCATATGCATTCTAGACACCAGAACTGTCCGAATAGAGGTTGAAGGCATACTCCGCTATGCCACCCCACTGCTTCGCCGGAAGGGGATGCCTCTACCGCAGGCTACTAAAGACGCCGTCATGTCAAGTCTACGGGGTGTGGAGAGAAGGCTGGCCAAAGACCCAGAAAGAGCTGAAGCCTACAAGGTGGAGATGGAGAAGTTTATCAAGGCTGGCTCCATCATTAAGTGTGGCTCTGGGATACCTGTGACAGAAGGTCAGGAGGCGTGGTACATCCCTCATCACATGGTGAGCCATAATGGCAAGAACCGATCGGTTTTCAACTGCTCATTTCAGTACAGAGGACAGAACGTGAACGACTACCTGCTGCCTGGGCCCACTTTAGGTGTGTCGCTTCTGAGAGCATGCAGTTGCAGTGAGTAGGGACATTAAAGGCATGTTCCACCAGGTTCATCTCTTACCAGAAGATTGTGCCCTGCTCAGATTTGTCGGGCGAGACATCGGCAACGAGAGCCCTCCAGCAGCCTACGAGTGGCGGATGCTCCCGTTCGGAACCACGTGAAGCCCCTGCTGTGCCACATTCGCCCTGCAGCGTCATGTCATGGATAACAGCCAGCCAGATGATGACGTGAGACTCTCAGTCGAAAGGTGTTTTTATGTGGACAACTGCCTTCAGAGTTTCCCCACCGTGGAAGAGGCAAGGAACCTTGTCGACAAGTTACGGGCCATCCTAGCCTCAGCAGGGTTTGACCTACGACAGTGGGCCAGCAATAAACATGACGTCATCAGTCATTTACCAGAAGAGAGCTGCTCTGCTAGTGTGGAGCTATGGCTGGCCCAGATCAAGGTAGATACCCCAGAATCTACCCTTGAATTGAGCTGGCTATTCCACACAAATGTCCCAGGCTACAAGCATCGTCAAGTTCCATATGCAGTCCCCACGATGCGCAATATCTACAAGGTCCTGGCCAGCCAGTACGAACCCCTAGGGTTCATCTTACCCTACACAACCAGAATGAAGGTAATCATCCGCCATCTTTGGGACAAGCAAAGGGGTTGGGATGACCCACACCTGCCTCAGGAGCTTATGCAGCAGTGGATAGCCTGGGAGGAAGAGGCTGTCCACCGGATGCTGTTTAGCTGCATATCCAGTCGTTAAGTCTGACGTCACTAGCCGTGTCTGGGCCTAAACTCCGCTGCAGGTCCATATCAAACTATCACTATGGCATTACCGAGAGTTGAAAAACTGTCTAAAGTCTTTCATCTTTAATAAAATGATCAGCGTTCTGCTCTACCAGGTGTAACAATTGAGTTTAACATCCAGGCATCCATAAAAACAGAATTTATGACATTTAACGGAGTTAGAAGTTAGCAGGAAGTTAGCTCGCTAGCTTCTATCTAAATACAATATAGCATGTCCTGACTGTGGGGTTTTGGAAACAAATTAAAACATACAGCTCTGTTATCACTTCCAACATAAATGAAGACAGAAAACTAAACAGCAGTGATGTTTTTAGGGTTACTGAAGTTTGGCTAGCTGGTATATAATGATGTGCTACGTGACCGCTAGCGACACAGCTATGTTAGCATAATATAAACAAGCTAACTTTTTTTCCACTCGATAAAAGTTAACGTGAGTGTTCTCGGTGGTCAGGAACAAATGTAATCGCATGGCAGGATGCTGTAAAAGGACCAAACTTCAGCCAGGAGAACAACTGAGATAATCCATCCACAATATGAGGTTAGTCATTCACATACTGCTGCATGGGGTGGGCTGTAGTTACATCCTAAGGTTTTAAAAACTGAGCTTAAATAAATGATTAGCGGTAATAAAAGCCGAGGGAGTTCAACAGTGATCACTGACTGTTTTAGGAGCTTTTTGAGATTAAATAGAAGAAAATACAAAACATTAAACATGTTAACAACACAAAAGCCATATTAAACGCAGACTACTTTAGGCCCGGAAGTAGGATTCGTCGCGTCATCACTTAACGACCGGATAGTGTGAGCAGTTGAAGTGTACTATATTTTTGCTGATCTTTATATTTGATTATGTTAACTATATTGTATTATGTCTGTATTTGAGTGTTTTATTTGTCTATTCTTTTTGTTTATCGTTATTTCCATTGTTTATTTCCTTTGTAGAAAACCACACACAGACACATGTACACCCGCAACTGTGTTTACAGCCCCAGAAATTGAGTGGTGACAATAAAGTGCCTCAAACAGAACCTCAAGCTCCCTTCTTCTTTCATACTCTGGGACAATTTGGCCTTAAGTGGTGTTCTGGCCGACACACCGGGGTGACCGTAGTGCTCAAAGACTGAATCAGTGCCACAGCCGTGCCTATCTTTGATATCTCCACTACACGGGGTCACTGGACTCTATCCCACCTGTCATAGGCCGAGGGGCAGGGTACACCCTGGACAGGTTGCCAGTCCATTGCAGGGCTAACACATGGAGACAGGCAACCATCCACATCCACCACTTGCATATCTTTGTGGGGAAACTATAGTAACCATGCTGACGGGAAGAACATGCAAACTTCACACAGAAAAGCCCTAGCCTGGCTCCAAAGCCGAGATGTGCTTCCTGTAAGGCTACAGTGCTAAGCACCTCACCACTGTGCCACCCTGTTTCATTTCCCATGAAGTAGCAAATAAAGTTCTATATTTATCAGATACTAAACATCAGTTTACTATATAAACATTCTATAGCAGACAAGAAATAATCACCAATGTTATCAGTAGTGTCAGTAGAAGTCAATTGACACACAAACATGTCTACCCATAGGTGACATGAAATGTTTTTTATTTTAGTCTTATCTTCAAGGCAATTTTGATTATTATTACTAAACTGCATTTATACCTCTCCCATTAAACATGCTTTTATTTGGTGTTGAAATGATCAGACTATGAAGCTTGAATTTTTCTTGAATTAATTACCCTACCCTAGGTGCTGACAAGAGACGTGCCCACTTAAAAAAAAAAAAAAAAAAAAAAAAGTCTGTCGCTGTTGCTGATATTAAGTCGGATAATTTATGACCAATCTGTTTCTTCGCAATAAACGCTGACTTTCACTAGCCTCCAAAACGATTAAGCCATTAAGATTGAATTGCCCTTTCCCGCTTTGCTTATTTAATTCTGACCCAATGGTGTGCTTCAGTGATAAGAGACTGATTTAATTAAAATGACTGATATTCAATTAACAGAACCTGACATATCCATTGCTTTGATTGTACTAAATCATAGGCTCTCTTAAGGGCGGCATACTCAGTTTCTCGGAAGAGTATATGTTTGTATTTTACTATAGCACACTATTTTTCTGATAAAATCAGTTCAGTAACTTGGCCAAGGATAATTTGACATGCAGACAGGAGCAGAATGACTTGCTGTGCCTATAGCTACAGCCACCTCTGAAGCTTCCCCAGAAATGATCTCAGTTAAAGGTTGGCAGGCAACGGGGAGAAAAGGCTGAGGTATGCTGAATTACAAAAGAACTGGACAGAAAATCAGTGTCAATATGTCTGATGGACTCATGAATCCAGATTTGAATCCAGATCTTCATAAGTATATATGGAGGTGGTCAGGAAAGAAGTGCAACAGTGAGTGTCTGCAGCCATCTGTCAAACACAGTGGAGGCTCTATCATTGTTTGGATTCCATCTGACTGAAAGTAAATTCAGCTGTACATAGCTAAAGCTTATCAGGCATGGAGCCTGGACACCAACATCACTCAAGTTGTGTAAGATCATCTTGCAGCCAACATACAAAGAAGAGCTTTGAATGCCCTTCAAGAAGTCTGGAGAACTATTCCTGAAGACTACTTAAAGAAATGACAAGAAAGTTTGCCTAAGCAAGTTTAGGCTGTGTTGCAGAATAAAGGTGGTCACAAAAAAAATGTACAAACTCTGTCTGCACATTTCAATGCACATAATTCCAGTTTTTCTAGCAAAATGTAAAGAAATGAAGGATGACTCAAGACTTTTGCACAGTTTAGTCAGAATAAAACTGAATAAGCTATTTTCTGTGATAGGGTTTTTCAGCAGCTAGGCCGAGTGTTTCGGCTCTGCAGGGTCTGTAGTGTCCTTTAAGCTTTAAACTTTGTTGTGTAAATTATGTATTGGAAATACTGTTAGGCAATGTTAAAGAACAAAAGCTACATTTTCATTTTTTGTAAGAGACTGATTGTGCAAACAGTGATTCACATATTTGCTAAATTCTAACAGTCATAAAGTGCAGCAGTGTGTGTGGTCAACTGTGTCTTTTTTCAGCATGGCACACGTGAGTTACAGCACATGCAGTGAATATGCTACAGTAGAACAACCTCTTTTTTAAATTAATATTTGGAACATTAATAAACACTGAGAACTGAAGTATGATATAAACAGAATATAAAAATATGATGGTGGTTTAAAAAAAACCTAAAAATCTAACAAAGCAGGGGAGGAACTGTCTACCACAGTATCTCTGGTGTTTTATTTAAGTTGTACCCTCATGTAAACATCCAGGAGGCAAGAACTCCTCCACTATAAACAAACCCTGTGCGCAGTATAACTCTTTTGATGCTTACAGTGAAACAGAGAAGTGAAGAGACACTGAAACATTTGTACTCCTCACTTGTTGATTACCAACCGGACCAAGTTCAATTAGAGTGTCACTAACCCAAACCTAAACATCTGTTTTGTAATTTTTTTTTTTGGCCAGCTGGTTGCATTTTTCTCTGTGATCTACATCTACTTATCTCTGCTCTGAAGAGAATCCAATAGCTAAAATATCTCTAAAGTAACTGCATGAAACTTTAAGCTTTCCTGCAATGTTCTGTAAAATACAAGTAAAAGCTACACCAGCTGAAGGGTTTTTTTAATATTTAATCGAGAGTGAAAGTCTTGGGGAAGGTGGTTCTCGGTGTTTCATCTCTTCTTTCACGCTGAACCAGGGGAGTATAGTTAAAAAATGAAAGTCTGCAGTGAGTCACATCTCAGCTGTATAATACAGTTCTGTTGTCATAATTTCAGAGAACAGAGCCTCCACCCTGTTTCACAGATGCTTATTATTGTACCTGTCTCCTCACCTCCTCCATGATGAGGCTTCAGGGAACAATAGATGGGTCAACTGAAGGACCAGATGCATCTCTCGGATCCTGCTTCTGGCCTTGATGCATTTTTTTGTTTGTTTTCTTCTTTTTTTTTGCTCCACTTTTAAAAATTACAATAAAGTCTGGCTGCTTGGAAGCAAAATATAAAGAAATTGGGGGTGATGGCTCAAGACTTTTGCACAGTCATGTGTATAAAACGTTATACGGATAAGTACGGATTTGTATTTGAAGTGCTGTTATGCCAAAGAACGCCCAGATTGTTACTTTGAACACTGGCTCCACCTTGTGGATATTGTCAGCTACAACAGTTCAATTGTTACCGTACTGCACTAATAGTTTTTTAATACTTTGCAGCAATCCCTTCCATTTTATATTCATAAGCACTTTATCAATTTAACAAATACTGTATAGTGATTGGAAAATTGTACATGATCAGAAATATCTTATTATTATATTTTATTATATTATATTGTTGAATCCATACATGGGCTCATAGCAAAAGCAGAACTACTCTTCTTTTTAAATAAAAGGTAAATAAATGCTTTATTTACCCAGATATGTGAGGGAAAAAGTGGGGAATAGCTTAAATAAAGCTAAAAGAAACAGCAAGAGTCTGTTAGCAATAAGAGGGCACATTGCCCAACCACAGCTGTATTGTGATCACATCATAAGTGAGTGCAGCTTTACATCCAAAAGCCCATAAATAGGCCTCCTCATTGCTGTTTCCCTGTGACCTGGTTTTCCGAAGATGACTTTAGCAAGATCACTCGACCTACTTGTCCATCCAAATTAACCAATCATCTCATCTGACGTCGCCATGGAGACCTCTTCCTTCTCCTCCTGCTCGGTTGCAGTCAGTGACCAGCAGATGGTAGCATTAACAAGATTTCTGCCTGGAAAGCTCAACACCACCTTCTCCAGGGGTTGACTCCGCTCTGAGAGACACAATGACGCAGCTATCTCTGCTTTTGGCTTGGAAACTGTCTGTATATTTAGCACCTTGTTTAAAATTAGAGCTAAGCACATGGGGAATAAATTTAGCTGGCAGTTTAAATAGATGTCTGCCGAGTCACACAAGTTGGACTCAGCACACATATGTCTGTAACAGGCTTAATAGAGGAGTTCAACTTTCTGAAAACCTGGATATAAAAGCTTTTGATCAAGTTAAGGCATTTTTTGCCCTCGAGGCTCATACATATATATATATATATATATATATATATATATATATATATATATATATATATATATATATATATATATATATATATATATATATATATATATATATAAATATATATACATATATATATATATATATATATATATATATATATATATATATATATATATATATATATATATATATATATATATATATGTGTGTGTGTGTATGTATGTGTGTGTATGTATTTGTGGTACTTATTCTGAGCCGAGCTGTTCATGGGATAATTATTACATATAAGTACGGCAGTTGATACAAGCCACATTATTAAGGTAACAGTAAATATCCAAACCCTCTGTTGAACTGGTTTTCACTCTACAGAGCAAATGTGCCGCAGGCTGAAAACAGACAGGACAGCAGCACCTGTGTACACCATAGCAATATAACTCATTTAATGTGTTGCTCTTCAAAGTGAGCACTAAATGACTTTAAGAGCATGTTGCAATGAATGCAGTCTTCATCATTTATCTTTGATATTGTAGTTTGCTTAACTGTCTAAACATTTGTGTTTTGTTCTGTCATTTTCAGGGCTCGAGTACGACGGAGTGATTGCCATAATTTAAGCCATTGTTTGGCTTACATGCCAAAGGTTTTTTTGGTTGTTGTTGGGGTTTTTTCACTGTCTTCTAGCACTGGTTTAACGGTTTAACACAGGGGTGTAAAACTCTAGGCCGGTGTCCTGCAGGTTTTAGATAACACCCTGCGTCAGCACACCTGAATCAAACGATTAGTTCATTACCACGCTTCTGGAGAACTTCAAGACATGTTGAGGAGGTCATTTAGCCATTTAAATCAGCTGTGTTGGATCAAGGACACATCTAAAACCTGCAGGACACCGGCCCTCGAGGCCTGGAGTTTGACACCTAAAAAGCTCATGTGAACATTTGTGACATGCACCTTGTGGTTTGCTCCTGTGTGAGTGCCCACCTTGGACTGTAGCCCCTCTCCTAGTAGCATAATCAACTTCAGTAAATAGTTTTAAAACATTTTGATATAAGCATTCATTATAAATAAATGATTATTTACAGAGCTGACTGGCAAAAGACAAAGTTTCAAGAGTTATTCATCGCACTAGTCAAGCTCATCTGTGATTATTAAATAAAGCTGCAAAAATCATTTGACTAAAATTACTGTGCGACTACCTTGGCTCTGCAAGTAAAAACGAACCGCAACAGTGCATACAAACGACCCGTTTTTTATCGGTATCAGAGGGGACATGGGTAAATGCACTTATATTTTTTCATCCACTACCAATCAAAATATACTAACAACTATGTTAATTTACTCATGCCTCTGAAACTAAAAGTTAATTTTTCATTAGAAAACCAATGTGGGGGCCGGTCGATAAGCTTTTTAGCTTTAGTAGGTTTAGTAAATTAAATGTTAATGTAAATCTGAGCTCATCAGCTACTTAATTCCATCAGAAAGTAAGAGGAAACCCTTTACCATGAATGCTGGGATAACATAGCGCAAATGTGCCAGTTATTCTGGTAATCTTGCTAAGAAACACTTGTTCTTCTTTCGGCTGCTCCCTTTAGGGGAGCATCCTACCCCTAGGATATTTTTCTGTCACACCAACCCTCTACGTGTCCTCCTTCACAACCTCATTAACCTCCTCTGACGTTTTCCTCTTTTCCTCCAGCCTTGCAGCTCCATCTTCCATCCGCTGTCCCCCCTCTCCTCATGTCCAAACCATCTCAGCCTCACCTCTCTAACTTTTTGTCTGCTCTACCTGAGCTGTCCCTCTGATGTGCTCATTTCCAATCCTGTCTATTCTGCTCACTAACAGTGAAAATCTAGCAATCAGTAAAAGGAAAGAGTAAACTTCAAACTCAGTAAAAGTGTTATGTGTCAAAAAATGCATATGTCTGATCCTGGGCCTCAAACCGCAAAACCTGCATTTTCTACCGTCTGATTTCTGCACAGTGGATTTCTACTTTTCTACTCAACATGGATGGCAAAAAGTCTGAGTAAAATATACTATATATAAGATATATTACTTAATAAAATATAAATGAGATATTTATTTATTTATGTTATGAAAACTGTTTTGCTCAGTTGTTTCTTTCCATTCAACCTATGTGCTGTTTGGATAGAGAAGCTACTTGATACCAAGGAAAATACACATGAAACACAATCATTTAGTCTAAATACAGAAATCAACATCTGTGTTTGAATTTTACTCTGTTGTTGTACTTCAGTCTTGTACAAACAGGCATTTTAAAAATGCCAAATATTTTTCGAAACACCTGTGAAAGTAAAACGAAGCAAACATGCCGAAAACCGTTTTCAGCAGGCTTCACTCCTGCACTGGAATTTTCTTGTCATTCAAACCACCAGTGACGTAGAAGTACCTCAGACTCAGGCTGCAAGTATTTGTGGCTCGCCTACAGCGAATTCCTCTACTGTCACATAACATGGGTTATAGTGGGTGTGGCCATTCTCTGCTGGCAAGTAGCAGCTGAGCTTAGTATATTTGCCATCTAATTTGTGCTACTTTCAGTCATGCTGGGTTTGAAGAGAAACAAAAAGGGAAAGTAGATCCATAAGAGAAGGAAATTGGGTGAGACGGAGAGGGACTGAAAGGGTCATTTTGCCTCTGTATTGCTTTTTAAGTAGGTGCATCTGGATCTGTACATGTAGCATGTGCATGCATGTCCTTTTCTGTGCACGATTAGAGGTTGTTGGTAGGTAACCACCTTTCCTTTAGGCTAAACTCCAACCAGCTAATGCTGGAATATCTAATGCAACATGACAGTTAGCCTGGTCTGCCCAACTGTCTCTGTGCACAGTCTAAATAGCCCTGGCAACTAAAACCAAAGCATCTCCCCACAAGATCACAGGACAGTTATATGAGTAAGTATATGATCTCTGAAATAACTTTCAGTGGGGTCACCGCTATAGCAGTGACTTCTTTCTGCTTTATACCTTAGTGAATTTGCACTTGAAGCAGCTGAGGTGAGCTGGGGAGTGCAGCGTTACCGTGTAGCTGTGAGCAGAATGACCCAGTTGGAGACCAATAGCGCTCTGAGAAGAGACTTATTTTTAAATGTAAGCCAGTTTTACTGTATAATTAGGAGTATGACTTAGGATAGACCAGAACAGCTCAGTGGAGAGCAAAAAGCAGGATCACAGGAATCACACACACAAATAATAATGATAATAATAATAAAAAGGCATGAGAGAAGACGTTTTCTAGGAAACAGCAGTTGTGGTTGCAGAGTTCAGCTGATCAAACCTCCATTTGATTTTCTCTTATTTGCAATCACTCTCACTGCCTATAATGCTATGCTGTTCTCTCTCTCTCTCTCTCGCTCTCTCTCTCTCTCTCTCTCTCCTGGTGGATCCCATGGAGTGTTGTGCAAGGCGATGAGCTGTATGACAGAACAGCAGTAGACGAGGGCCAGAAACCAGCAGGTGGACTGCCAGGGCACAGCAGGGGTCATCTTTTCCTTCATCTGCAGCACACCGGTCCACCCCGATATCACCCCATAGTACCTTGATCTCCAGTGGACTTGCCATTTCTTTCTTTGTCTGTCTATTTTTCAGTTTGTGCCTCTCTCCATTTTATCTCCAAAAACATGGACAAACAGAAAAAAACACATGTGCAGCAGTGAGGGCAGGGCCTTTGTCCCAGGCAACCGGTTTGCTCTGTGTTGCAGTTAAGACTTACATAAGCAAACATTCCAAGAGCAGCTGCATTCAAGACTGACTTCATGATGCATTTTCTCTTTTACACAGCATGCACAATTTCACATAAATCTTTGCACATAGGTTACTGTAGATATTGCAAATACTGCAAACACACAAAAACAAAAGTTTTTTCTTTAGACATTTGTGCAGTCTCACACTGTCTTATCACTGTGTCTGATAGCAAGGCGTCACCAGAGGATGTTTCCTTGCCCTTGGTGCCTGTCTGGGCGAGACAGCTCTGACAAGGGCCCCGGATGTGAACTGAAGGGGAGGTGGGGAAAGCGACACAGATGGGAAATGAGGATGGATTGAGACAGAAAGGGAGAGAGGGATATCGGAGATGATGAGAAAGAAAGTGGAAGGAAGTGGAAAAAGTAGAGAGGAAGGAACGGGGACGGAGCAAGAAAGAGTAAAGGGAATGTGGAGAGGGGTAGAAAGATAGAAAGATAGTAAGCAGAACCAATCTGGACAAGCTGGTGAAATGCTTGAAAGATGGCACGTGTGCAGACATGCGCACAGCAGGCCTTCTTGGAAAAGCACCAGCCTTCTTTCTCACTTCTTTCACTGATGTGTCTCATCACAGTCCCGCTTGGCTGTCCTGCTGCATCTGCCCACCCACCTACCACCAGTGCCACCAGTCAAACATGCTGGTGGTGGTGGTGCTTTTCTTAATGTGCACCCAACTTTGCTTGGAATGTGAATAGCACTGTATAGGCACCCACGCATTACACCTACAGGGCCTGCTCGCCCATGGAAACCCATGCCATGATGAAGCTCCCAGTTTTTGTGCTGATGTTAATGTCAGAGGAGGTCTGCAGTTGTTGAGTCAGCAGAATGTTGGCAATTTTTACACACTATGCACTTCAGAGCTTAACGACCCTGCTCTCTAACTTTATGTAGTTATTAAACACTTCTCCTCTCAAATAATACCACTCACGGTTCATTGTGGAATATCTAGGAGGCGAGAAATTTCATGAACTCACTTTTTGCAATGGTCTTGGATCACACTCAAATTGAGTGAGCTCTTTAGAACGACCCGTTCTTTCACAAATGTGTTTAAAGGCTGACTGCATGGCTAGGTGCTCAATTTTATACACCTGTGATAATGGCACTGAAGTTAATGATACAGCTGTGGGGTGGTACTTTTTGTTCGTACATATATATATATACACTTCTAGAATATTACAAGTGCAGTCTACTCACTGCAGATTTGGTTCTCAAAGTCTGGAGTGGGCCCACCGCTGCAGCACAGAGCCCCTGCAGGAGGGACATGGATAACCAGGGTTAAAATACTGAGTGAAACTCAGTTAAATGAATGATGTTTGCACGGAAAATAAACAGAGTTTGCTGACGCTTCTGTGTTGACCTTTAGTTCTCTCAAATTCAGCTGATAAAAATTTGGGAGTGTGAAGTTGGGAATTCCAGAAAGAAATTTGAGAATCATTGGTTGAGTGAGAGAGAAAACTAACCAAAAACCAACATTTCAGTTTACAGAAAGCATAGAAGAGAGGGCTCTGCAGTCTATTTAGTACCTCGTGTTTAAGCTAGTGAATAACTGTCTATTCATAGAAGCAGGAAACAAACTTTGATGAGTCACTGTTACTTCCTAAAGAACTAAAAGCAGGCCTAGTGCAATTCATGATCTTCTAATTATCCACACATGCACCAGGGCATGAAACCTGAAATGCAAAACAGGAACAAAATGCTCAGTTTGTTGAGAATTAGATAACTTTCATTTCTCTGTATTATTACAGAGAGGGTTCTCTATTACAGGAAACATTTCTAGCCATATTTTCTTTCCATCGGGATGAGTCATAATTAGGCAGTGAAAAGCCTCGACTATCTTGTTTAGTTACGCTTTCTGCTCAGAGCCACGTCAGACACCACTTGTCACTCAGCTGCTGGGACTGTCAGAAATATTCACAAGACTCAGATGTGCTTGTCTGGAGTGAAACAAACACTTAAATAGAACACCTGTGGTGCCTTAATCAGCTTACAGTAATACGAAGCCAGACAATCAATGTGGCAGGAATCCAGTGTGGGGTTCACCTCATTCAAACTCAGCCTCATACTGTAATGCTGCTCACCATTGAGGAATCATACAAATTTGCACAAGCAGTGCAGTGTGCAACCTACTGCATCTGCTATTTGTGAGCTAGTGTGTGTGTGTATTGCCCAAACACGCACATACACTATGATCTCTTTTCTTTCCTGTAGGCACAACAAGATTATGTTGTCTATGGAAACACTATTTAGTCACCCCATCACTAACACCCTAAACACAGCCTTACAAAACTGCACAACCAGCAGCCAAGAAGAGTGTCACTTTAAATGATGGATTACTGAGATTATTCATGTTTTCACTGCTCATATTAATGACACATTAATGCATTACTAATCTATAATAGACTGCACGCTTTTATGAAATATATCTAAGAGAACAGGGCAAGTTAAACTGTGATTAAAAAAATAGCAGTTGGGGTAGGTGTTCTGGAAAGTATATGAACAGAGTCAGCATTGGGATAACAGGAGCTATTCCATTTTGTTTTTCTACTCCTTTAACTGACACTGCATGAAAATCCTTCTCACACCTCCCACCACACTGCTAGCTAACCGATATCCACAGCGTGAAACTATTGAGCGGACGAGAAGCAAACTGATATGAGCTCTTCATTAAACCTGTGCTAATGCCGCAAATATGTTTTGGCGTTATGACAATTCTCAAAGCAAAGTTGTTGCATGTGCTACGGCAATCAGTAGTTGTGATGTAACTTTTATTTTGTATGGTTGTGGAATACCATACAGAGTCACAAGGGTACAAGAATGCTCTTGTACCCTTATGTCATGTGTCCAAGTAAAATTACTGCTAAGCCACAAGCTTTTCTCCACATGTGTCTTTCTTCTGTCTAGCTGCATGTCTGGGCACATCACAGAAAGGCCTGACCCACCCAAGTCTGGATCTGACTGCCTACATGACTGCTTTCCTGAAGGGTGTGAAGGGGTAGAGAGGGGTTTGGGCTAATGGAGGGAAGAGGAGATGGAAGGCACAAGGGAGGGAGGGATCTGTGGAGGAAGGGAAAATGTGGGTCAACACAGTCAAAGCCCTTTCACATGTTCCAGTCAGCTGGAATCTCGCCTCCAGTCCAAACCAGAATGTTATGTAAGAGGTTATTGATCTGCGAGAGTGCATGTCGGAAAGCAGAGTGCCAGTCGGGGTTGAGGCAGCTCTTTGGTCTCTCCGCTGCAATGCTATGACATGGTGTCAGAGTATTGCTGGCACAAACTGATCCAGTGAATATCAGATTTGTAGCTAGTATGAAACAAGAGATTTGGCTGATATTTAACCTGCTCATGTGAAAACGCAGGTCTTGTCACCGTGATACTGAGAAATAAAAAGTGCCTGAGAGCGGTCTGTCAGCTCCAATAGCTACCACTCGTCGCTAACATGTCTTCACTCAAAGTCCCCCTTTCGGAGTGATGTCATCAGTTTCAGCAGCCACGGTTCTGCCAACCTGTCTCCATCTATTAGCTTCAACAGTTCACATTTGGTCTTCTTTTTCTTTTTTTTAGAAAGCGAGGAGCGCCTTTTACTTACTATCATGGTTATTCATGCCAAGCATCAGATAAATAAGGCCGTTTGGAAAGAACAGAAGTTGGATCAGACTGTCTGAGGATAATGTGTTCCTTTTAAACCAGCAAGGCTAATCATATCAGTAAGTAGGCCTTGGCCCTGGATGTGGCAATCAAGATAAATCTTGTGGAAATGCTGTTCTCCAAGAATTCAGGCACGGCTGCACATTGCCATGGCTTTTTCGTCCTCACATGCAAAAGGATCAGAGTTCCCTGCATGCCGTGGGGAATAGTAGCTAATGAGTAGGAGAGTGACGTAACAAGTGACACATGGACCAATGTAACCTTTTACACTTAAAAAAAAAGTGTTATAATTGCTGCTGAGCGGTTACTGTCAGCTGTTATTGAGCATAAAAAATCCTCTGTGTAGTTTCCTGGTTGCAGTTACATGCATGAATGTGGCTGACATCACACCCTCAACCAGCTTATGAAACTGGAGGATGTGGATCACATGAATCAATAAGGAAACAGCTGATTCCTGTTTCTGGCTTGAGCTCCGAATAAAGTAGGTGATTCCGAAAAGGGTTCAGGGTTCAAGTGAGAACATTTCCTGGAACAAACAAGTTTAATGTGGAGAGGTGGAGAGGGCAGTGTTCACAGTACACTGACAGCACAGAGCACAACAACTAAAGATAGGGGTGCTCAAGGAACATGACACTTTGGTCCAATGTCTAATCTACTGGGAGAGGAATCGCTTTATCTACAGTTCTAATGATTTTAATGCAGAGACTGTGTGTTCACCTGGTAGGATGAGTAAAAAATAAATATTCTGTGAATATAGGTATTACCCCTTTAGCATTACTTTAGCCTGCCCATTGTAAATGCACTGACCCCACCAACCAACTATTTTGTGAGAAACAAAAAGCTATGACTCACCTTTAGTGGGAATCACATTGTACTTATAAATATAGGATGACTGATGTGATTACTTCTTCCAACACACGGTCCTTCACACAGTCACTGAGATAGACATCACTGTTCTGCCTAATCACATTTAATGTATGTGACTAAAGACTGCCCACCTACATAGCCAAGCGAACCCGTAGGTGTCGTGTGCAATGGAGGCAAATTTTAATTCCTGTCTACAAGATATGACTCAAGAATGAAGTATCATATGTATGAAGAGCAGTCCTCTTCACCAAAGAACCGAAAAGGTATCTGATTAAAACGTCACCCTTTTCCTTCTCATCTCAAGCCTCATCTTCTGAACAGTTCTGTCTCTAATATACGAAAATGTGTATAAACAGGCTGCCAACAGATTAGATATGCGACTCTCTCCTCTCTGGACAGCTCACAGCTCACAATGAGCCAGCTAAACAACAGCAGCTGGTTATAAGCTAACCTTATGCCAGGTAATATTAACTTTCCCTGATAAACAGTTTGATTACATTCTTACATCGTATGAGAGTTTATTTGCTAAGTGTCTGCGTCCTACAGTTCAATTCAATTCAATTTTATTTATAAAACGCCAAATCACAACAACAGTGGCCTCAAGGCACTTTATATTGTAAGGTATACCCTACAATAATACATACCGAGAAAAACCCAAGAATCATATGAGCCCCTGTTAGCAAGCACTTTGGTGACAGTGGGAAGGAAAAACTCCCTTTTAATAGGAAGAAACCTCCGGAAGAACCAGGCTCAGGAAGGGGCGGGGCCATCTGCCACGACCAGGGTGAGAGAAGAAAGACAGGAGAGAAGAGAGGCAGAGATTAATAACAAGTATGATTCAGTGCAGAGAGGTCTATTATCACACTTACAGTGTTAGGAAATTTCATTAGCACTGTGTAGTAGCAGCTAACAAAGGCTAACAATAGCAAACACAGCAGCTAACAGATGCAGCATAGCTTACTCGCAGAAAGGATATCCTCAATCCGCAACACCTAACCTGAGTTATCAGACAGAAGTGAACTTCACTCACTCATCATCTTGTGCTGGACTAATTTCACAAAAATTTGGATCATACTGAATAAAAAATTTAGTCCGTTTTTAAAATCTTGGTTATACTTTGCTTCTAAACAGAGTATTATCTGGGTAAGAAACAGCGCATGATCACACTCCTCAGATAGGCTTTTTTTTGGCAACCAAACCGATGACCATTGAAATGTTCACCTCGAGACTTCAAAATGTTATTTCAGAAACCAATGAGTGACGTCACAGTATGCACCAACTTTTTACTATGAGTCACATCAAAAACAGCCATTCTGTCAGATGCTGCTGGAGCTGTAAGCACCAGTTGTCTTTTGGCAGCCTTTCGGACAGAGTAGAAAAGAGCTATATAAGAACCAGTCCATGATGCACCTGCTGCGATGGAAGGGTCGTCTTCTAAAGTTTCATTAGACAGATTTAATGCAAGTGGTGGTGGAGTGACAGCTGATTTAGATCTCTGCAGTGACGTTTTGTAGAGCCCACAGCAAAACCTAACTGGCCAGTGCCATTACCAACATATTTTTCTCTAAAGTGTTTCTACTTCTTTGTACATTCCCTCAAATTACCTACAGGAATTTGCTGATATCTGATTCCTTAAATTGAGACTACAATTATTTTTCTTCCACTGTTAAATTAAAAAACTGCAACAGAAAAAGGCCAGAATTGCATAATTGAGAGTACTAAACAGGCCAATCACATTCTGTTACCAAATATAACACATTTCCATGGAGGTGGACGTCAGGTTATGTTAAAAGTTAGCATTTATCCCCAGCTTCATTGTGTTAATGTGTTTATATTATGCTAACCATAGCTCTGTAGCTAGCCACCACGTAACACTTCGTTACATACCAGCTAACCCAGCTTCAGTAACCCTACAAACATCACTGCTGTTTAGGGTGGCTGTAGCTCAGGTGGTAGAGCAGGTCATCTACTGATCGGAAGGTTGGTGGTTCGATTCCTGGCTTCCCCTAGTCTGCATGCCATATATCCTTGGGCAAGATACTAACCCCAAATTGCTCTCCGATGCATCCATCGGAGTATGAATGTGTGTGAATGTTAGCTATAAAGCGCTTAGAAAGATGTGCTTGTGCGAATGGGTCTGAATGGGTGAATGCACAAGTTGTGTAAAGCGCTTTGAATGCTCAGATGAGTAGAAAAGCGCTATATAAGAACCAGTCCATTTACCATTAGTTTTCTGTCTTCATTTATGAAAGTGATACCAGAGCTGTAGAGTTCTTTTTTTTTTTAAATCTCTCAGTCAGTATATGGTATATCATCTTTAAAACTAGCAAGCCAACTCCCTGTTAACTTCTAACTCCATTAAACTTCATAAATCCTGTTTCTCATGGATGCCTGGATGTTAATATTCATGGTTTCACCTGGTAGAGCAGCCACATTGATCATTTTATTAAAGATGAAAGAATTTAGACAGTTTTTAACTCTCAGTGATGCTGCATTGTTTGTTTGGACCTGGAAATGGCTTAAAGACTTAAAGAATAGGTTTCAGAGGGGTTTGCAGTTACAGTCTACAGTGTAGATTTAACACAGAAGTATAAATTCCCTGTTAGTCAAAGGATTGTCACCCTGGAGTATGCCATTTGTGTCCCATTTAAGAGTTTTGTGCTTTGAACTGCAAAAATGCTTTCTGATCTTAATTGTAATCTCTATCAGCAAAGGATTATGTCTCGTATTGTCAGAGTAAAACTATATAACATGAAGTTGTGAACTATGCCTTTAAGAGGCCCATTGTCCTTTTGCAGTTATAGCTGGGATACTGGAAGTGACTGCACTTACTGAATTACTGTTAGAAACTGTTCCACATTTCCCACATACACACACAAATATATATGAATTTGACCCCATGTCTTGTCACTGAGGTGTGCCCTGCCACGACAAGAAATACAGGCCTGATCAGAACAATACTCAGGAGTATTCTTCTCCTCTGGCCTAATGGAAGTTTCCACTACTGCTCACTGATCTGAATACTGCACAATACTTCTCCCTGTTACAGAGCAGAGAGGAAGAAGGAACAGTGCCTGACTGAATCATAATGTGGGTCATTCAATCTATAACAGAGTTGAAAGAGCCAACTCATTATCAGCTGTGAATCTTTATGCGAGCGTGAGGATGACTTGCCTGGTCATATTTGAGGAAACAGATTATAGGGAAGCAGAGGGTGAATTAGATTCTTACTGCGGGAAATGAAAACCACCTTTAGAGAGTAATGCTCCAGAGAGTGACTTAAAATACAAACTAGGTCAAAACTAAATTAACAAATTTCATGACATGTGGTCCGTTCGTAGGAATTATTACTGCAAGTGTATCACACTGAAGTTAGGTGAACAACAAGTTTATGCGCTAAAGTCTACTTCTTTATTCCTGCTTTAAAAGAAATACAACAATATAGATTTTTCTGACAATTTTTCTGACTTTTTACTTTTATAATTGATGACCATGTTACAGGCACTGCCTTTTTTTAAAAAAAAAAAATCAAGGAATATTTAAATCACATGTAAATATACAGTAGGCATTTTCCATAATTTAGTTTTATTAGTTGTGCTTTTTCAGAAAGATGGGTGTACGTCTCCAGTATATGTCCATGTTTTTCTTTACTAACAACCTTGCAGAACAGCACAGGCCACATACTTTCAGGATCTGTACCAGAGGGAGTGAACACTTGGACAGAGTTAAAGGGCATTTTTCACCTTCCTTTGGAGGGCCTGAAGTCTGCATGCTGGCCCTTTAAAGCACTGCAAAGTAACATCTCACACGCACCCAACTTTGCTGAGTCATTGGGTTCAGACTGCTTTTGTAACCTCCACCCAGCAGGGCTTCTCATTGGCTTCAGTCTCCACACGGCACTCCACGTGGTTGGCTGCCAGCACGACTAATCAGTTTCTTTTCGCCAGAAGCCTTTCTTAAAGCAGCAGAGGTACTCCCCTCGTTCCCCTGTGACTGATGGATAACTGACATCTGTTTGAGAGGAACAGATCCCAGAACTCCACAGTAATTTAGCTTTGGGAAGCTTGGGAAGAGGGAAGCTGTGTGGTAAAGATGAGGCATTAGGTGGTGAAGCACTGGGAGAAAAAAATCAGGGACTGGGGAGGAGTCAGCATCGTGGCATAAAGACAAATTATTACCTGACACCTTTGACATTTAACCAACCAACAGTGAGGTCAATGACCACTAAAATAGTTTTATTGAGTCATTATATGTAATATAAAACTAAAAAAAAGGGATGCAACACCTGTAAAAGTGATACACATTTTCATGACACCTTGCTGGCTCTAAGACAAATGATCTGTCAAGGGGACCTTGCAAAGAGAAATGTACAGTAGGCCAGTGTAGTAATTTCTATGGGATTTAATGTGCAGAACGTGCAAACCAACCTTTGAATCTACTGTCTACAACAGTATAACGACATGAGAAAGTATTAAACAAAGCCAAATGTATTAACAGTTAAACAGCATTTGGTTTGGTCACAACAGAACCTTTCACGTGCTAATGTTTGTACCGTATGCATGAAGAAATGCTGCCGTTTGGCAATACTGTAAAGCAGTAACCTCAATCTCAGCACTTAGGGCCCAGCTATACACGCTCCAAGTTTTAAGTGGATCAAATGAATGGCTGACAAGACAGGTGAAGAACACGAAGGTACCATTTACCATTCTAACTCCATGTTCTCCACAGAACGATACCTACTGACTACAGCAATCTCCTGTATTTTCATCTAGAGTCACTCTAATGGTGATATTTTTGGTTTGCAGCAGAGATCTGTTAGATCAGTTGCCATTAAATCTGTGGAGGAAATTCATGCTGGCCACATAAATTCTACCATATTTTAGCACCATCGCCAAGTCACATATTTATTTGTACAAACCCAAAACCCAGCTAAGGTGATGCCATTTGCATTACATTTAGTTGCATGACTAAATGTTAGCATACTACCATGACTAGCACAGATGGCAAACATGGACAGCACTGTTCCTGCTAAAGGAACCGTCATTGTGACTTTAAAGTCTTCCATTGCAACTGACTTAAAGGATTTTAACATCAATCACACTATTATGTAACAACTGAGCAATAATACAAACATAAATCAGTGAAATAATAACATCATCATGCTATAGTTACCTGGATCACTCTGCTATATAACTGATGCACAATTTTGTGAACAATAATGCTTTGATTCTGAATGAGAGCGATTGCTTGTTTCCCTGCAGTCCCTCTCTCTTTAAACCCTCTGACTCATGGATTCAGGCTCTCAATTTCATCTGCAAGACAGTCTTGCTCGCCCAAAGCAGAAAAGTCCCTCCCCTCCACCTGTTGATGTGAGTGACTATACGCAGTGTTCTGCTTTGAAAAGCAATTACTTGGCTTGAAGAGTCCCCAGATTGCCTCCTTGTCTGGCAGAGGTGCCTATTTCTTCTTGAAATCTGTTTAACACAGGTGTTTATGTACTTCCCTTGCAAGACCACAACTAAAGAAAAGAGGAGGGCGGTCAGAGACAGTAGACAGGAGGATGTAGATTATTCATATGAGAAAGGCGATAGCGTCACAGCAAATCACGGTATTGTTCTCACGTCTGTTATGTGTGGTTCTGAGAAACAGGAAGTAGCAGCATTATTATTTTTTTTATTTTTTTGCTTAAAGACGTCAGAGGTTAGTCAGATGATGCAGGTCTTTTTTTTCATTGTCACAAACAATGCTGATTCAGTCAGGCTCAAAATTCATAAAGTAACAGAGCATATGTAAGAGCTTGATAGACAAATAGATTTCATTTGTCATTGTTTGTCAAAAGTCACCAGAAAGAAATTACCTGGGTCAGAGTAGCGCAACAAAGGTACAGTATGTTGAGGTCATAAGAAATGCAGAACACTGAATAAATAAGCAGGAAAAATATATGCAAATATGTATAATATATAAAAAATATAAGTTATAAAGTAGATAGATAACATTTATTTGATTTAGGTTACAAGCAACAAGTTATTAAAGAATGGCAGGATGAAGGAAGGCTATGACATAAAAATGACATAATGATATAAGTGTTCATATTCTTCTTCTTCTACTAATCTTTTACGTGATTAGTATAAAATTCTGCAAATTTAAAAAAAAAGGTATTCCACCGTTTTTTGTACCGTGTAAGAAAAGCATCCTCGGTTATATGCATCACTCTGTGTAAAGACAAAACAAAGTGCAATACTCAAGAAAATCAAAGTGTTCAAAATATCCCATCCAAGTGTTAAAAGACTGAGCAAAATATATTTATCCACATAAAACGCAATCAGCTCAGCTCAGAAAAACAGTCATGATTGTTACCTGTGGTGTGGCTTTATGTGCAGTTCCGTGTTTACTTACCGGTAATGTTTTCACACCAGTTTCATGGCTTAGCAGCCAAGATGTGTTTGTGTGTCTGAATACAGACTCGAAGGCATAACCTGCCGTGATGGGTTTAAATAAACTGGCAAAATATGAAGAAAAGGCAAAAGAAAAACTGTCAGTGTTTGCTCCCAAGGGTAAGAAACACTTCACAGTGTGAACTGAGATCATGTAAAAAGACTGAGGGCAGGAAGGATTGGTTTCCTGAGTGATGTGTGGCTGTGGAGCATTTCTGTCCAGCTTTGTGAATGCACCAACATAAATTCAGTCAAGGGATAAAAAGCTGTGTCACTGAAGCAGCACTGTGCTGCTCCACTGTTACAGCAAAAGGGTCGGCAGGTTGTTTCCTTCGATCTGCATAACCCCACTTCTCTGAGCCTCAGCACAAAGAAGATTTCTGACATGACTGTAAACGTGAGCATTCCTCTGTTTGTTCAGTGACAGGTAAAACCAGGTAACGGCTCACTCCTAAAATCCATGATAACATAGAACGGAATGTCAGTGCAGCATGAGCACACAAGCCCCAGTGCATTAAAAAGTCAAGAGCGAATTCACTTAAGATTTGGTTCTTCTCATGCGTGCACTGCAGTGGCTTGAAAGACTTCAGGTATCTTCAATTATGCATGTCCACGGCTTGTTCGTATCAAAGACTCTCTATACCCTCTTTTGTATTTAAGGAACAAATAAGCCTTTCATACTGTACCCGGACAGTAGCTAAGGCTCTCAACAAACTTATGTAAATTACATCATCTGCATTTTAATTTCACCTTCAGCCCTCGAGAGAGAGAGAGTTGCTTCCACAGCTGCCACACAAATGTTTCTTTTTTTCTTTCTTTTTTTTTTATCCCATTTGAAGGGAAAATGTTGCACATTCCATTCTCTTTTCCAAATGTGGAATTGTGACTTCAACAAGCAAGCCTCCAATTGAGGTTTTTTGTCCACGAGAAGTGCAATCACTTATTTGGCAGTAGGGCCCGATTCCTGCTCAATTCAAAACCACAGAAATGCTGTGTTTGCTTAAAAAAAAGAGAACACTGGACAACATTTTCTTTGGAGGTTTCGTTTGTTTCAATGTCAGTTTTACGTATTTTCTGTACAGAGACTTCCTATAGGACTGCCTGGATATGAAACATAAGGAAAGGGGTTGGGCAGTGGGGGGTGGCGAGTACCATTTCACTGCCTCATTTATTTAAGGGACATTATATCAACACCGCAATAACTGCCAGGAGTTCAAGCCAATAAACTCAAGTGGTAATTCTGGTGTCTTATGGGAACACATAAAATAACACATTGCACAATAAAACCCCAAATCTAAAGGCATTTTAAATGCATATGCAAGTACAACGCTTTCAGTTGCAGAAACCAGCGTTAACTACATTGTGAAATTGTCATTCTCCACTCAAATCAGCTTGTCATGCTATAGTAATAAGTGTCTTCATGCAACAGACCTGATGCATGACCCTATTAACCTTGAATCGGACACGTGACAGCCTGAGAGGTATGCACATGTATACATACGAATAATGCTATATGATGGAAAGATATCTGACTTATATAAACAACCGTGACTCTGGCACTTGGTGTGACACACATGCTGAAAATAACAGTAATTACCACTTGACTTTATGAAGTGCAGATTGGTAACCTGTCATCAGCTACAGTAAGAAGTAAGTGATAACATTTTGTTTCTCCGCTTGTCTATAATTTCAATTTCATCTATGGCTTAGTGGCGTAAAAAAGTTCCTCGCAGTTCACACATAATACTTACCAACACCTAATAGGTCCGAGGATAAAACGCCTCCTATGGGCGGCTGTAATGTCATTGGCCGCTGTCTCTAGCGCCCGCCTTAGTTCTCACACAGATTTGTGTTGCTATTGGTCGAAGAGCCTGACCGTCATCGTACGTACACAGTGGTCATCAGAGGTGAGTTTTCCGGTTCTTGTCTGATTGGTCGCTGGCGGGTGTTGACGTCACGGCCCTGCCAGCTGATCGGAGTGAGAAGCCGGTTTGAAGAACGGAGTTGGACCGGAGAGAGAGACCGGGGAGGAACCTCGAGGAGCAGCGAGAAGCATGGGGTGGGACCGGACAACCGGATACACAGATTGGATCGGGTTTTTTGGTGTTTTATTTTTTTGTTACAGGTTTAAACGTTAACACAGGAGTGCAAAAAGCGACCGTTTTATCAGGTTAAAGTTCAGGGCTTTCGCGTCACGTCGAAACCTCTGGAAGTGTCACAAAATTGATTGAGAGTTAAGGTGTGGCTGATGGTTTCTGTAAGGCTTCTGCGCTGACAGAAAAGCAGAAAAACCGAGTGATTCCACTCGAGAGTATTCAGTCAGGAGGTGGGGAGGGCTGAGAGTACACATCTACCAGTCATTTTCATTAAGGATTATATTACATAACAAATCTAATGCCATTTGATTTGCCCACCTTTTCGCTTAAATCTCCCACGGTGGCCGCGATTGATTTGCAGACCGTTGTGCAGTTAAGGAGGTTTTTTTTGGAGGGTTTGGGGTTTTTCCGAGCGGGTCGTTCTGGTTTCATAAGTCTGAGAAACGTAACGGACGTGGCAACTTTACAGTAGCCAGCCCCGCTAAATGCCACAGGCGAACTGGGCGTGTGGGGAGGAGGATGAGGTGGAAGGGCGAGGAGGGGGTGAGGGAACAGTCCGAACAGAGTCTAATAATCCTCAAATCTCCCCCAAGCACGGCGCAAATTGCGCATATTTGTCACATTACCGCCACATTGACGCGCACCTCGGCGGAACCAGAGGATTGAGCTGAACTAAAGTAAGTGCGACTGTCAGATACGTTTTTTGCAAACTTTTTTTTTTCAGGCGGAGGTGACATTTAGAGGCTACAACCATTAAAGGCATTTCATCGGGTTTTATTGTCTTGTCAGTAGGAAATGAAGACACGTAACCACGTAATTTCAAGCCACTGAAGGTGGTTTCTCGGTTGGTGACGGCTGTTTACACACATACACACACACACACACACATATATATATATATATATATATATATATATATATATATATATATATATATATATATATATATATATACTGTAGTTGTTCGTGACACAGCCCAAGGATAGACTGCGATGGAGCGGGTGTGTCTTTGCCAAGCCTGACGTTTGCCCGCTGAATAGACAGATCTACTGCTGGAGAGGAGACAAATATACAAGTTGCTCTTTATGTTACAGTAGTCTGTTTGACTTGTCAAAGACAACCGAGGAGTCATTCCTCGGTATTATAGTGCGTTTATATCACAATAACGCGATCGTAATTGAGTGCACAGGCAGTCTGACCCCGTGTAGTCTAATTAAGATAAGCTTTAAGTCCAGGGGAAAGAGTGAATTCCTCAAGGCCCCACCCTTTGCAGCTCAACATGGATGTGAAGAGTAACCCCACCACCACCACCTCTCTCTCCCTCCCTCCCTCCCTGAGCGTCATTCATTTCCCCGTTCAAGCTTGTATTATGCTGTTTTTCCCACCTCTTCAGTATCTCCAGGTGTCCACGGTAGATCTTCTTGTTTTAAATCGACTTTTTGAGCATCGCGGTTGGTTCTTCTTCCAGGATTGTCCAGAGGTTTTAATAAATTGAGGTAAGACTGGACTGTTTGAGAGTCAACCTGTGGAATTCTCGAGTTTGTCATGAAGTCATGTAGCCTATCCATTGTGACATGTCTGGGCGTAAGGAGGTTTTTATCTGTCAAGACTTTTTTCTTTCTTTCCTTCTTTCTTGTTGCTCGCTTCCCTTTTTTTCCTGGCATCTCTGACTCTCACCCTGTGACCATCAACCTGTTGCAAGTTTAGCCATTCTCTGTACTCTGACCTCCATTTTCAAAGAATTCTAGTGGCAGGGATTATGTAATCTTAAAAGCTGTCTTCACAGTCCTACTTTTGGTTAAGCCAATCTCAAACATTTGAGCATTCAGGATGGCAGCGTGGTTAAAGAGCTGTCCTTTCAAACCTCATATTCTTCAGTGGAAAACTGTGGTGTCTGGTTATAATTTGATAAAGACTGGGTACTGAGCTGTAATCCATGAGCCAGTGGCTTTTTCCACCTGCATCCAATCTGTGCCGGCTACGCGACAGCTCAGACCTCGTCGTCCCTGATCTTTGCGAGGCTTAGAACTCCCGATGCATCACTTGACCTCGTGCAAATCACTGCCACTTCTGATGGCGGATGGCTTGCCTTTTTTTCCCCCCCCGCTGCTTATGCTACAACGGCCTGCTCCAATGCTGACAACCTCATCTAGTCGAATTACATATTATAAGAATGTTATTCATCCAGTTATATACTGTGTCTTAGAGAAAATGTTTTTATCAGGGTGGAGATGCTCTGGAAATGCTTGTTAGTTGCGTCAGCCTGTCTTTTCCCCAGGAGTAGCCAGTCCTGCTGTAACTATCCTCCCTTTGCCTATGAACAGTGAATTATACATGAAGCTGCAGGCAGGGCCAGAGTCCAGTGCTACTGGACACATCTTGATTTGAGGACGCAACCATTTGAATGCCAAGACTTGGGGCAAAATTTTACTTACTGTAATAGTTCCAGTGCATGTCCAACCCACACTCTGGGAAGGAAGTGCCGTGCTGGAACTAGTTTCACATATAGGAGCGTGCTAATGTATTTACAAGGCCTCAATGACCTGAGTTACAATGACTCATTGTGAGTGTTTTTAACATTAGTACCCAAAAAGGATGTGAAAATGTTGTTATTGTTAGAAGAGTCACACTGAAGTCAGGAGACTGCATAAAGTATGGCCCAGACCCGAAGTTCACATGAAGTAGCTTACCTGACAGGCTCTGTAGTCAGTTAATAATCATTTTGGGGAATATTTGTGAAGAATGAAACTGTTGTTTCGATGACAACCTTGTTTCTCTGCCCTCTTTCTCCCTTTTCTCCCCTTTGCCATCCTGTGTGAATGTTTGCTTTGTCTGAGCTCTGATCGTTTAGCTGCTTTGGATTTACCTATGTCTGTGTGCCTTAGTGGTTAGCCAGCACAGTCATTATTTCCTAGATTTGATTAATACAGCCGTCCAGCCATGACGTCTGTTACTCCACTCCTCAGAAACGACACGTAACAGGGAGACAGACAGGATCTGATGTGTGTGCCAGTAATTTTTTTTTTTTTTTGCGATCTTTAATCTAGAGCCAAATGATAGGTCAATGTGAAAGTCAGTATTTTGGGTGCATATGAAAGCATTTATCTTTGCATATTTGTCATATTTTATGAAACTGTGTGTATGCTTGTGGTTTGGTAAACTGGGAGGGGTTTGCCTGACAAGCAGGCCTTTACTTTCCAAAATGCCCACAGACAGATCTATAAACGCTTTGCATCACCCGCGTTCTTGACGCGAAAACAAATAATAAAAATGTTATTTGATGAGTCACTCGTCCTCTGCTTACTTATGAGTGACCGGTCCGTCAAGTGACTTGTGTAACTGGGCAGGTCTGACTTTTTTTGTCGCTGAAGGCCGATCAAAGAGGGGAGGATCTGCGGTGGATTTGTGGTAGCTGCAGTAAGGTTGCGCATTTTTATGGCCACTCCCAGACAACCTCAGCGGGCTAACTGTGACTAGCTCAGAGTAATTTGTGACAGACCTTATGGTAAATGTCGCATATGCAATTTTAAGAGGGTAACAAGTGTAGAAATTGTAAGTGGGTTGAAAGAGTGAGTGCCTGGGGATATTTAAGAGAACAGGTGTTGCCATGCTTTACGTAGGTGCGGGTATGTATGGTCTGATTGAAGGACAGATGCACTCTCTTTCTCTGATTGCATGTGCACACATGCACTGCACCAGGATGTGTGGGTGTATGCAGCACGCTGAAGTCTGGCATAGAGTAGTTGATGATGCAGCTTTACCAGTATTCCAAACATGTCCCAGAATAATATTTTAACTGCCTCGTATGGAGAGATGTCCACTGCTCTTCGGTGTGTGGTTTACCTGATGGGGCCTAGACTTACATGTACGACACACCACAAACACAAGTACCTGCTCGCTGGATCTCTACAAAATTCATAAAACTAGTAGTTTTGTCTGTGTGCAGACATATGTGAACTTACTTTAGGTCACCTAGTAAGTTAGAAATACTAAGCTCAATCTTTTTAAGCTTAAGATGGAGGCTCATCCATGATGTGTGTGTGTTTCTTCAAATAGGGATTTCTTGCATAAATGGTTTCTAGATTCAGTTTGTCACTCTTTTCTGTAGGTGACCTAATTAAAGAATACGACCATTGTGCTATATAGCTTTAGCACACATAGAGGCGGATGTAGTAGCCCGAGGGATTAGGTAAACTGCAAAAGAAACTACAGCCGCCTTTGTGCAGAGAGCTAAACGAAACACCAGTGTGCGCTTGGGTTGGCCCATATATATCTCATATTTTGATTGAAGAGGCTTAATAAATTCCACCCTCATGCTAGCATAGGCTAGGCTAACCTAAAGCTGGGTTGAGATTATTTTAGGTTGAAGAAACGCAGTAGCACGCCTAGCTTTGGGCCCGTCTATGCAGGGCCAGCAATGAGAAGCAGTGGGCCTCTCAGCAGACCGGCTGGAATGTGAGCCATATGTAAGAGGCATCCCAAGAATGTAACTCGGCCTCGCTGAACTGACCAACCTAAAGACGCTGTGGGAGCGCAGCAGGATAAGGAGGTAGAAAATGAGGATGGAGCAAGGAAAGCACGATAGAAATTGAAGCTCAGTAGATAGAAGACGAGAGGCGAAGGATGCGTAGAAGAAAAGCTTCAGGAAAAATGTGCTGCATGTTATTTATTAGACAAAAGGTTACTTTAAATCACATTCAATAAAAAAAATGGTGTGTATAAGAAATGAGTCTACTTGCTGTGGTTGAAAAAAAAGAAGAAAACTAACTAGGAACAAACCATTTCTAAAGGTCATTATTATTATATTTTTGCCATTTAAGTTTATTTCTCAAATTTTGCATTTTGGTCAAACAAAACCATCTCACGTTTTTGGATATGTAAATGTCTCTTTTGTCAATTTTGCTTTGCCTAATAACACAGTTATCGACAGATAATTAATGAATATAGATTTTATTTATGTATAGAGTGTGACTATATTTAGAAATCTAATCACTTCTTTGCGTCTCAGTCACAGCCCATGCGTGCTGTCTTGTTTGTGGGGATTAAAGAAAACACTGTAAGGAACTTGTAACTTGTCAATTTTTGCTCTTTTTCATTTGAAATGTAGACAGGAGGAAGAATTGATAGGAGAGTCAGGGAGCTGGAAACGTAACAGTGTCTTGCTTATTAAATGCCTCAAAATGCCATGATGCATGTAACTTGGATAAAAACCAACCAGCCTGAAACTAAATGGTCGTTTTTGAGTAAATGTGTCAGTAATTACAGTCTAGCGAGGCAGCCTACCCCATTAGTAGAGGCCTCATTTAAGACTTAAAGCTGCTGAATACTAATGTCATGTCTAATGTCTGTAGTAAACACCTGTACAGAGAAATAGGGGATGGGTGACTCTTGCAAATGAAACGTGGATGGGTGTTATCATGCAGGTTCAGAGCTGTGGTTCCTTCTTTCTGTGGTGTCAGAGCACCGTGATCTTCCAGCTCACTAACCCAGGGTGAATGCCGCTTTCTAGTCTCTGTTAGCTTAGCACACTGTGCTCTTAGGCTATTTGGGTACAGCTGGGGCCAGAATGGCAGGAAACACACTCACACACAGATACACACACTTATACAAACATTCTCATTTTTTTAGTCTGGCACACCCCGGTCATGCCCCCTCTCTCTCTCTCTCAAACACACACACACACACACACACACACACACACACACACACACACACACACACACACACTGTCACACATATGCACACACACCCTGCTTGATAGAGTGTGATGAGCTAGTAGTTAAATGGCTTTAATCTAATGTTTTTATCTATTTTCATCTAATGAAATATTAAAGTTATGATATAAGGGCTTAGAGTTTTCCTTATGACATCTTCCTTGTACAACATTAGTACTAAAACCCTTTGTTGCACTAATCTGTAGCTCGAGACAAAACATTAGACAGTTAGTACATTTTCATCTCTGCACAAATGCAAGCTGTAGGGTTAAAGGTCAAGCTAGCATCACATGAATGGCCAATCAAATTGACCCTGTGACTTTTTAAAATGTATAAATGACTGAATAGAGAAGTGTCCACGTGAATGGCTTTTCCTTAATACTCCTTTAATAACCCTCAGTGTTGCACATCAGCACATTAGAAACCATGTGAGCTAACGTAAAAAAAATCACAACATTAACAGGACTACTTCATGTTTCAGAGTATAATCATGTGTAAATACTAATACCAGAACTTTCTTTCCTTCTTTTCCTTATTTGTGTTCAACCCACCAATCTCCATGTTTGGTGCCTTTTACAACTTCAGTTTTTCATCTTCTTTTATCTTCTTAATAGATTATTTCTGCCTATATTGTAAAGCTGCTGAAGAAGTGATCTTGAAATATGAAACATAAAAAAAAAGGGTCCCTCCTGCTCACAGCATTTTGGCCCATGTAGTTTAAACCCTATCCCCCTGAGCCATCGGGTCACCCCTGCTGTGTAGCTTCCTTATTAACTTGATGCAAGTTATAAATATCTTGTGATGCAAAGTTTTAGCTTGAAGGATGAAGCAATCACCTTGCATAGCAACCTAGTATTATAACACCGGTAAGTCTCGCAGGTTCAAGAGTGCAGGGTCACAGGTCTGACCATTTAACGTGACATTTTTGTAAGCTGCAGAGCGCCGTGTGTCTGCTTGTCAAAGTAAATCTCACAGAATCGTTACCGAGATGTTATATGGCATATTTCAGTCTTCCGAACCCTTTTCTGCTCCTCTTTAGAGAGGATGGTTGGGATGAAGCGATGATACTGAGGAGATTCTCTGGATTCACACCGCGCATGGGCAGCTGCCACTTCTTATTCATTTACCCGACAAGCATTTCCTGTCTTTCAGCACAAAACTAAACTGCTAGTTAGAGGGGGAGGGTGATAAGGGATATATATGTATATACGGAGAGAGACACAGAGAAGGGGTGAATTCATGGGGACTACAGAGTAAAGGATGGGCACAAGCCGAAACATAGGGAGAAACAATGTAGTCTTTGACTACGAGATGACAGCCAGAGGAAGCACACAAATCTTTTCTTTATGTTGGCTGTCTTTGGCCAGTGTTCACACCCCGACTTCCACCCCTCTGTTTCTGTCTCACTGTGTGAGGATCTTTGACTCCACTCTGTGTCTCCCGTTCTATTTCTTTTTTTTTATTTACTTTTTTTCCCCAAAGGGTGATTCGATTTGACCCTCAGTGTCCTTCACAGGGATCTTGCATCAGATGTGCGCACGCAGATTTGAAGTCACGCTGAATCACTGTCTGATCAGCGCACGGTAGAGACGCCATATTCTGTGTATATATTCTGTGACGCATACCTCTGTTCTTGCACGCAGACTGCCATGTTCACATGCATTCCTGGCTCCAGATGCTCTCCATTAAATCCTGTAAGACACACAGCGGGACTTCACTGGAAGGGCTGCTTCCTCTTCCTCTTTCCCACCTGCGGACTTCCTGTCAGTTGACATCACCTCTTCCTTAAATAAATACCATACTCCGTTTGGAGGAAGTCAGCGCATTTCCAAGCTGTGCTCACTGGATGAATGAGGGTGGCAAATTTTTACAGCCACGTGGATAATAACTGTGGTATAATTGCTGTCAGGTTGTTGAATCTGTGGGGTCTTTTTGGTACTTTTAGTGTGTGTGTGTGCGTGCTTACACCTATTGTTTCACGGGACATACTGTTAATGCTATGCAGCTGAACCAGGTAGAACCTATGAGGAACATGTTAGCCTTTTATGGGGCTGTTTTCTACCAGCGGAAGGTGTTCCTCCACCCACAGCTGTAACTGGTTTCATTTTGAATCATTAATTCATATTCAGATAAACATCAGCCATGGGCACAAAGAGTGATTACACAATATAGATCCACATGCACATGCAATTCACTCTCACACTGCAGTATCTAGTTGCATCTCATAATTTAAAGTCTGTGTGTGTTTCTGCACATAGGTAGAGTACAAGCTGGTTACACTTCCATGGATCCCACCCCACCCTCACCCACCTAGCCTCATGCATGTATTTGTTTACTTACTAAAATGCATTATACATATAGGGTATCCTCCTCCTGTACTCACCAAAGAAGATTCCAGTCTTTCGTGGTGATTTTGATAACCCAGGAGCACGAAGGAGAAACCTTTTCCGACAGGGTGCTAGTGTTAGCTTGCATCTCTTCCGGAATTACGCTTCAGTGGGATTTGTGTATGTGCGTGCTTGTTCATGGCTTTTGAAATTCTTTCCCCCTTCACTAATCCAATTCAGAGCTGTAGGAGGAAAGCACTGGCAAATATATTGATCCACTATTCACTTGAAAGCAATTTGTCATGGCCTTCAGAGAAGGATTAAGGGAGGTGGGGGTGCACATATGATCGAGTGCAGACCGGTCCAAACCGTGACAGTGATACAATAGGCCATCGGCGTGTGCACGTATAGGATGTTAGCGTGCACACTGGGGAATGCAAAATATCTTGAAACACCTATTGTTCCTAATGGGTTGGCCTATTACCTTAAATACATATTTTAAACTCTGAGATGACGGTTACAAACATGGACTGTGTTTGAATGCCTGGGTGTAGTACGTGTGACTGACTGTATCTTACAAGAATGAGCTCAAGGTGGGCTGATTGAGAAATGCCAGACTGTGCATTACCTCTGCTGTCATTTATATGATAGATTATGAGGAAATTCTTCAACAGATACCAGTAAACACGTTTCAGATCATTTTTGTGGCCTACGCTGACATTTCCAATGTTTGCTGCAGTAGAAATGGTAACTTCTTCTTTCAAAGCAACCTGCAGAGCATTCCTCTCAAAACTATGGTTAATTGTAGAGGACTGGCTCCCTGTAATAAAGAGCACAAGCAGTATTGTGACTTTTTTTTTCAAGTATTACATTGTTATTTGGAGAGGAAAAAATCTGGACTTGAATGTGTGCAATTGTTATACTGGCAATGAACTAATTGTTCTGGGGTGTGCTGTGAGTTTGCTGTAATAAAACTAGCATTTGGGTTTCTGCCAGGACTGCGGCTTTCAACAGAAAATATTTTAGATGACTACGATACCAAAAAAGATGAGGGCTTGATCCTGCTTGTAAAATGGATATAGTTGATGCTTTTGAAGGACAGATAAGAGGCTTGCCAGAATCTGTTGCACAGCTGCTCATGTCCTCAGCACAGGAAGCACCTGTATAAGATTCTCTTGCTTCATATAAAGAAAGCCTTCATGGTATACTTAGCTGTAGCATTAGGCTTCCACCTACATTGGACACAAAGTCTGCCTTAAATGCTTGTGTGGTGGTTTTTTGTATCCTCGTTTTAGCTTTTTTCTGTTTCGTCTTGCAGGAGAAACATTTAGCATCAATTCCCACTCGTACCCCTGACAGTAAAACTGTTCAAATACCACAATATGGGCTGGATTCATTTTTTGCAATTCATTTTGGATAAGAAATGGCATTTCTGGAATGATTCATTGGGCTTCCCATTCTTTGGTCTTGGCAGTATCATCATCCCGTATTGCCTTCTGGGATATGTTGTTGTTGGCTTGCTTTCATAGATTGAATCTAGTCTCTTTCCTCTTAGTCATACTTCCGCAATTAGATAGCATTCCAATTTACCAAAAAAAGACCATTATAGCCCAAACCATACCCACAGCCAAATCCAAATAAGTGGGATTGTCCTGGAAACAAACGAGGGTGAGCGAACCCTTTAATATCAGGTCACTTTTATAAGAGGATGTTTACTTGGCAGTCGGCTGTGAGTTATTTTTAAACGTTTTTACAGTGACTTTGCAATTTAAAGCGCGTTGGTTAATGTGTTACTTTTGTCGAGCCTCTGGACAGCTTCATATTTTCTCTAAGGCAAAGTTAACAATCATGCCATCTCTACTAAATACCCTTTTTGCCGAGTTTGTGTTCTCCATGGTTTTGTTTGCATTTTTAGCCTAACAGGTATTTAGTCTGTCCATCTCTGCGCTGCCTCAGGAATAACCAAAAACACATGGGCTGGTTCGCTGCGCACGTCAACCTCAGAGTAATGTCACGATTTGGGGACAATGGGTCTTGATCTCCGAAGTTTAAGCTATCACTAGCTCACTGCCAACTCACTGCTTCTATCACTCGTGCACACATGCGCTGTGTGCCGCTTGTGTGTATTTGCTTGTTTCTTCCTACACACTCCGAGGAGCCATTTTCACCCTGTTGCTTAGGCTTGCCGTAATTGTCCTGGGAATCGTCAGCTCTGGGTAATAAATCAGTCCTCTGGTACACTGTGTTCTCCACTCTGGTGTACGGGATGGCCTCTGCTTGCACGTGTAGTGCGCATACTTAGCATTTCATGAGTAGAGGGGAAAAAAACACAGCCGAGAAATAATGCGGTTTGAAAACTACACGAAGAACAAAGAAACTCCAGCTCTCTGTCACAACAGGCTAAACTTCATTTTTTATTGCATGCAATTGATAAATAATGAGGATTTTTTTTTCTTCTTTCTTTTTTTGCACTTATTTTCTTCTTCCAGACTTCTTTCTTTCCTGTATGTTTCACAGGTAGAAATATTAAACAGTGCTCTTCATCTTCCCCACTAAAGTGCTGCATTTAAAGCAAATGCTACAATTCTGAAAAAAAAGTATTATTGCCATATATGCTTCTTTTGCACTTAATCCTTTGCACATTATGGTTATATCTGAACTGACAAGCTGCTAAAGCCTAGTATATTGCCAGAGGGAGACTTGTTTCATTCTGTGTCACATCAGGGTTACTGCATGGTCACCAGTCTGATTTCTTGTAGCAGCCATGATCTCTGACCTTGTCGCCATTTGCTGCCATCTTTTCTCCATCCTGTTTTCATTATTTTATCTGTTTACATCTCCGTCCGTCCTTGCGTAAAACTCTAATCTTCTTACCAGTTCAAACACACTCCATAGGACACCAGGAGAAACTAATCTTCTCACTGTTAACAAAGTCCAGTGGTGGCATCAGGTGCCTTTTTGTAAATATGCTCACTGAGTACAAAAGAGGAAGCTTTTGCCCTGGATCTCATCTCCAATATTACGTACTCACAATGGATCCCTCTGGATTTAGTGCAAGTTCAAGGCCCACAGCCCGTTCAGAATTCTCTCTCGATCTAGTCTCGGTGGAAGAGGACAATCTGGTCACACAGAGTGAGTGTGTGTGTTTTGTGTGTGAAGTCCAGAGCTTTCCAGTGTTGCTCAGAGCAGCGTGGGGTTCGCTGAGTTTCTAGGGGTTGCTGGGTTCGCAGTGCCGCTGAGGGCTAGTTTGCCCAAAGTCCTGTCCTTGAACTGTGAAAGAATATGCTGCTAGGGAAAGGCTTTTCAGACTGACTGACTGCAATAGTTGAAGTCAGGCCAGCTGAATGGAAGCCAGGCAAGACAAATCCTGGGCTACTCCTAAGTATTACACAGTCGCCGGCTGAATGTGGATGTTTAAAGGGGAACATCCCATAAATGGTTTTCCTGTCACTTTAAATCTCTAACACTCAATAAAGTTTAACTTTTAAAAAATTACTTCATAGCAAAAACAAATAAATGGGGGGAAAAAAGCTGGTTCAAATCAGCGCTGTGCAGTCAATTCATTCAATCCTAAACTCACGTTTTTGGATGAAAATTTGTGGGGAGATCTTAAGGTGAAATAATAACATACTTGACATGTTGGTGAAGCAGTCACACACCCAGGGGAGTACAATTGCCTGAACTGCGAGGAAAAATTCCTTCGCTCAGCCCTGTATGGCTGCTGTAAACTGAACTGCCCCACAGGACGAGAGCTGTTTTCTATCAGGAGTTCCAGGCTGTAACCAGAGGCCGAGCTATCTAGCTAGCAAAGACTTCTGTACTCAATTATAGCAAAAAGCAGAGAGAAGGCTAAAACAGTAGGCTGGTACTCCTGATGCAGGATAGCTTCGGGCACTTACACACACAGTGCTGTCGTTTACGTGTGCATGGACATTTTAACTCACCGCACCGCAATATTCACCAAAAAATGAAGAAAACATGCTTTTTTTTCTATTTCTCCTTCTTTCTCTCTGGCATCTTTCTCTCTACCTCTTCACCTTTCTCCCACAAGATCCACTTGAAGCCAGCACAGAAAGAAGCAGTTGTGTGGTGGTGTGCCAAGCAGCAACCACCACGACTGAAAGCTAAAGCCAGCGTGGATGGGCCTTAAGATGGAGTACAAATAGAGGTTACTAGATGCAGGCACCTAAAAAAAACCCTCTAAAAACATACAAAGTCATTATTGCATCTGGTTGACGGAGAGGTATTTCATACTGTTAGCCTTATTTTCTCTAAGTTGGTAGAAGATTGACAATAAGTGAAATTATTTTAGCTATTTTTTAAAATTTAGGACAATTCAAAGGCTTAAAATGTCTTTCAGAAGGAACTATAGCTGACTTCACTGATGCTCTGCATATATTTCCCTTCAGGTTATGCTGTGTATCCAAATGTTGGATATAAGGTGCTTACTGGCTGACCTACAGCAGTTCTTCACTGGCAAGCTTTATGTCCTCATGTACCAGCTAAAGCTGCCAGCTGAAGAACTGTTGTGGTTGGCTATTCCCTGCACCGAAGACACTTCCACCCCCCTCCCAGGAGTGACATGAAGATAACGAGACTAAAAATCCAGGCTCTGACCATCATACACATTTAAAAAAAAAACAAAAATAAACCCAGGATAGTCACTCAGGGTCTGAAAATCCTGTTACTTATGCAGCACGTTCATGTGACTGGATTCACACCGTGACACCTGCTGTATCATGTAACAATAATATTGCATCATGGAAGTCATCTGTCACTCAGGGTTAGTCTTCGTGATGGCTCTGCAGCTCAGCGTTTGTTTTTAATGACATGTTATTGTAAAGTTGTTGTATAGTATTGGCACAGCTCTAAGTTTCTCCTGGCTTGCATCAGCCCAAAGACACATTTTAGACGAGTCAGTTTTTTCCACTTATTTCAGTTTAACTTTGAGTGTTTAAACAAACTCCTGCGTGAAAAGCTCAGCAGCTGATGCTAATAAGACTGAAGGCTTGAGTATAATAAGCATTTACACATCCTACTTTATGTCTTTGTATTGATATTGTAGTAAAAAATAATAATTTATTGATTTATTGATTAGCGTTCAAATATATCAGTGAATACAGAACAAAGATTACCACAAAGAATTAGTTTGTAGTAGGCTAGTGAGAGGAAAACGGAAACTGCCAACACTAAAATGTATTAAAATGTATTAAAAAAGTGTGACAGCTAAAGTTTGCTGCTGTTAAGTGTTTCCTCTCTAACAGCCGTGAGTGTCGAGAAAAGAACCCACATTTAAACAGGCAGCCCGACATCTTGCCTGTGACCTTCAGCAGCGATAAATCTAACTACAAGAGAAGGGGCAATGCCCAGAGCAGGATGTAAGACCAAATGTGTCCCTTTAAAAGCTGCCAGCCAGAGTCGAACAGAGGAAAGGAATGTTCTGGGGCCTTAGCAGAACCAGATGCCCGAGCTTGCTCTCCCTTGCACACATGCTCAGTGCTGCCTTCTCTCACTCCTCGAGCTCTTAGTTAACACCACAGATGGAACCACGAGCTGGGCAGACTCAATCGTCAGCCTGTCTGAAGTGCATCTTCATCTCTATCAAATACCTTTAGAGTAGTCGGGCTTGTTCTTCCCGGTCTGTGCCCCAATCTCCTTATCTTCTTGTCCTTGTTCTTGGCAGACATTTTCTTCATCCCCACACAATCCTCCTTCACTTAAGTGACAGACACAAACACAGGAAACACTAACACGGGATTATTCCACTCTCCCTTCTGTACATCCTCTTCAGGTAACACTGTCATTATCCTGCGTCATAACTCTGCCTATAAGAGCCACACCTTGACCTTCCATGCTGTCTAGGTTTCTTTCAGGTCGACGGCCGCTTGAGCCACGCCCGGGAAATTGTCCTTTGAGTGCGTTATCACGTAATGGAGGAACAGCTGCTCTAAGATGAATCCACCTCACCCACACAGGGTGTGACTTTATGCTATCTGGTACGGGTTTGATACTTGCACGTGTGTGAATCCTCCTCCTTCTTCTCTCCTTCTAATTCAGATGAATCTTAGCTGTGTCACAAGACTTGGGTGGCCTGGTACCTGCGCCAGCTGTTTTGCCAGCTGTGCAGGTCGAGAAAGCAGAAAAGCATTGCACAAAGAGATGAACAGACAGCTGCTGCAAACAGAGACATGGAGGAACATCATCCAAAGAGAACTGAATCAGTGTGGACAACATCAATAATATTATTTTATTAGCTCATAGTCATTTACAGCATGTAAGCCATTATGTTCTAAGTGAATTAAGGTTGTATAATCTGTGCACTGCAGGAAACCTGAGTGCAGAATTTATGTGTCTTGTTTTTATCTGTGTTCAGGTTCAGAAAACCTTATTTATTCCACAGTGGGTAATTCGGTCCACCATCATTATAAACAAATAAAAATAGAAACTCAAGTAAATAAATACTTTGCAAATCTAACATACCACATTCAGCTTGTCAGTGAGCAGCTCAGCGTTAAGGACCCCAAACGTGGAGTTTAACATAATCAGATGAAGATAGAGCAAACTGCTGCCCCTGACATTTTGCAGTTTGCAGTTTGATTAAAGAATGTATGAAGGAATTCTACTTGTTGTTTGTTTTTCTCAAGGATGCATAATAGTACAAATCTGAGGGCAATAAAAAAACAAAGCTCAAGTCGACAAATAATACCACAAAAAGTAGTAGTTAAAAAACCCATCCACTAACACCCATTATTGACATTAAGGTTCTGGGTCTAACACGTTCCCTGAAAAGTATCTTACAAGCTTCTCACTAAGATTTCTAACATTAAACTTTAATATTGTGTAAGTGCTTTGTTTTTAACTTTATCTCTCACAAAGCCCGGGAGCCAGATTCACATGTTGGGAGCTGAACCACAGGACATTAGTGTTCCCGTCTCCAAGCTTATGGACTTAGCTAGCAGACTTCCTGCTGTAGACATGCATTATACTGCCAGAGGGAACATAAACAATAATCTTCTTAAGGTGTGAGCTGCTCCATGAGCAGTAAAAGCAAGCCCTTACTCAAGCAATTTACTGTATCCAAGGACTGACTATCAATATAGCATAGTGTGGTCTCACAGTGGTGAAAAATGCTCAGTCAGCTGGCGCACGAGCTAAAATCAAAAATAATTTAGTTTGGATTTCATTCTTTTGTCCACACCTGCACAGATTCCTGCACAGTACTGTCACCTAACTCCAACAGCATAAAGCAAGCTTAGCTTACTTTGACTGATAATATAGAAGAGCAGAAATGAAACTAATAGCATTAACACTGGCTTGATTTGATGTCACAGTGAGTTGAGTATCGATGATACCACACAATCTATTCAATCGACACCTCCACTGAATACAGCTAGAATTAATGTTATTGATTACATCTTTTTACTGGCCTCCAACTGACAGCGTAATCCATCTAAAACTACATTTTCATATATTTTATCTTACCATGTAATTACATTGTAATTATATTTACCTACAAATACTTAAATTAAATACACCAGAATAAAGGGCTAATAATTCAAGTTTTTAAAGGAACGAAGAAACATTTTAAGTAACTTCAGGTATTTTACAGGAAACGAGTTGCAAATTATACTGTAAGTAGTTTTAAATAGTGGGTAATCGCTTGTTATTTTAGCATAAAAACAAACAAAATTACATCTTGGATTTTAAAAACACCCTGTACTTTTAAGAGAACAGGTCATATTATGTAATGCCTTAACCCTCCGTTTTTACCTTTTTATTATGAGTTATGTGGGATGTTCCGCTAATCAGTTGTACTCTTGTTTTATATTATATGTACGGTAATTATGATTAAACCCAAAACGGAATGTGACAGAATTAATGATAAATGGTTTATTAATACTTTTAATTTCTCTGTTTTGTGATGAATATGAAGATGGAGTTTACGGTTTATTGGCTGTGAGGTTCCTCTTGTCTTACCTCCGTGTTACACACTACGTGAGTGAGTTGTGTGATCTGTGTTTATGTCTCCCTCACCCTCTGTGTGTCCTAGTCCTGTCCTTGTGTTTCATTCTTTGTTTCCTCAGTCATGTCTGTGTTAGGTCTCCCTCCGCGTCTCATCTCCTTTTAGCTGTCCCCACGTTCCTGTTTGTCCCCATTTCTGTTTCTTTCTTCTGGCTCCTGTGTCAAGCCATGTGTCTTAGTCTGCATCTTAGCATGTTTCCTGTTTTATTTTGACAATCTCTCGTCCCGAGTTCAGTGTGTTTGGTTTTGCTTCCCCTGTGTCTTTTTGTCTATTCGCCTCAGATGTGTTTCCATGTGTTTCCTCTCTCCCTAATCACCCTCGTGTGTTTATATTGTGTGAGATTCCCTTTTTTCCTTCCCAGGTTTGTACTCATCTTGTGCCATGGACCAGGTATTTATGTTCAGATTTTTCCTTTTCAAGTATTTCATGTCTGGGTTCTGCGTTTAGTTTTTATTTTCCCAGTTTAATTTATTGTTAGCTCTTTCTTAGTTCCCTCCTGCCCTTTGTTTTGTATGTTTTTATTAGCCTCAAATAAATTACTTGCTTTACGTTAAGTCCTTTCTTGCACACCATGCACTAGCCGCTCGGCCATGACAGTTTTGCTGTATAACCAGTGAATTTTGCTCCTTAGGCCTCAGTCATTAAGGCGTAGAAACTGACCGTGTCCTCCTGGCAACCTCCTGGTCTTGAGAACTTAGACTCAGGTGGAGCTTGATTTATCTAGTGAAAGGGGCTACATTGCAAACTCTTCCTCCATGTAAACCTGAAACAGCTCACACAAATACAATGTGTAGAAGATTACAAAACATTATTTACTGTCACATCCCAGCCATCACTGCTTCAGTGAAGATGCTGTTCCTATGCCATGTGCGTAAATCCATGAATCTCTTGTTTTTTTCTGCAGTGTGAAACTAAATTGGAATAATAGACTGTGTCTTTGCCTCACACCCTACAGTTAAAAAGCCTTGCTGTAAGGGCGTCTCTGAAGAAATGATCCACACACGCTTTGCTGGCTTTGCAGCTGATGGTGCAGCATCTGTGATGGACTGATGGAGAGGAACAGCACCAGCCCTGACTGAAAAACTCAACCAGAACCTGACTGTCATTCATTGCATAACTCACAAAACCTGTCCATGATGCTGTAAAACACGTTACAGAGCCAAATCATTTTCACATATTTTCAACTCTTAGCACTAGCATGCCTCCTTCACTGTACAGATAATCACTATTTTTCATTATTTGATGGAGCAAATCAGAGTGACTGCAGTCAGTCAGAGTCCAGTTAGGACAAGTTTCTTTCCACCAGGCGACCTGTGTAATTGGCTTGTGTGCATGGAAACAGAGGACTTCCTGAAATGTTTTGTTTTTCCTTCAAGCATGAAGGTAGCCCTGCACTTTGAGAGCTGTATCCTTTTTGCAGAGCGTGTATAGACTTCAGGGCATTGACTTTGACCCCTGGCTGTTTGCAGATTAACGTCAGTTCATCTGCTGCTAACAGAAAAGGTCACAGAAAATTCCGGAAACTGAAGAGTTCTCCGGGGATCAAATCTGATTCTGCGCTCTATCTTTTTGTAGAGATATTGCCTCTCTGGACATCTCTGTAAAATCTGATCTCTGTTCCTTATCACTTCTCATTGTAATGATGCCAGTGTAATGGCTAATGGAATGATGTGTTTTAGCAGATCTATATATAAAGTCTGGGTAAAAAGCATTAACAGAAAAGATGCTCATATGGAGTTTTTTTTAGATAGGTGAAGATAAGTCACTGAAGTCCACGTGTATAAATTACAAATGAGCCAAGTATTTTTTACACTAAGTACTCTGTTGTAGCGTCTGCTGTGCAGCCTTGGATCACCTCTTAAGTCAAAGCAGGAAGAAGATCCAAGGCCAGGTCTGAAGAGGTTTACAAACCTCTCCTAAATTCTTCCCTGTGGGTGAAATCATGTGAAAGCTGCTTAGGCAGATTATCCCTGCCTCGATGGCAGCTGGCAGTGAGATCCTTGGGAGTACACCTGACTCAATACTCGTGGTGACGCAACCACAGCCTGTGGCGCAGCGAGTTCCAACAATCCCCCATGACCTTTAGCCCCAAGGGAGAATCGTATCTTGTGGCAGAAAGCAGACTAATGCCATAATCAGCACACAAGTCATCTGATTATACAAAATCTAGCCATATTTAATCTTCCCCAAATAAAGCAGGTCAATAATTTCATTTGATTGTATAGGAATATGCTCTAAGCAACTAGATTGCATGATTAGTATAAAGAAGAAAAAGGGTTGAATTGCATTCATTTTCTGACAAAAACCCAGTAACAGTTACAAGTATTCTATAAAGAAATTTTATTTTTTTTTAGCCGCTCTCATAAATCAGTCATGGTCAATACTCAGCAGGGTTCCCTGCTGATAAATGGCCCATTTGGTGTGTTTGGTGTTTTTGGTGTGGTTAGTTCAGCTTGCAGGTGCACATTCACAAACTACTACTACATTAAACTTTAATATTACAACAACAAATTTTGTTGTCTTCTAAGTCACTTTTGGTTGATACTATGTAAATATGTATTGTTAACAGAATATAATAGTCTTCAGCTCTGACAGTTTCTGTCACTTAATTATTGATGCTGGACATTGTTGTACAGCAAGCCAGCAATACCCTATATTTAGTCTATAATGTTGGTATACGAAAACTTTTGATTGAGTTGGTATCTGCTTAAAGAGTGAAGCTTGTCTTGTGTGCTTATGTTTGTCAGGTACTGGAAAGTCATTTTTCTAAATTAGGTCTAGGCATTAGTAAAAGAATGGTCTCCCTCCAAGTATATTTTAATGAGGTCCCAGGTGCGCTGTCACCTCCTGCAAACACAATGCTGCAATAAAATCCACTTCCTATCACACTCAGCCACCAAGGCAACTTTCGTTAACAGTGAAGGGACTTCAGTTTCTTGAGCTTCACACAGAAGCCTTTGTCTGGTTGAAGCCAACACAACATCCAGTGGCAGAGCAATGCTAAATTGGAAAATGTATTTTCGCTTTCAGCTGATTCAGAAGTAAACCATGGAGCTTGAAGCTGCTGAAATACTTTTCATTCTTGAAAAACGACAATTTCAGGGTCGATTACACAACCTGCAGCTAAATATATCATCAGGCTGTCTAGACCACAGCTGTAGTTTATGATTTGAAAACAAAAATATAGATTTTCTGCAGGGAATCACATAAAAGCGAAGAAATGTTACTGGCTCATTCCTGCCAGATGAAATGATGGACAATACAACAACAACATATATGTTGACGATATGTTGTTCAACAACATATGAACAACATATCGTCATAATGTCTTTCCTTAAGATCAAATTTTCAAATTTACAGTTTTAGATGTCAGCTGTACAAGTTCTCTGTATAGCACTGTAAATCATAACAATGCCTCAAGGCACTTTATATTCTAATGTAATGACCCTACAACAGTACAGAGAAATCCACAATATTATATAACCCTGTATGTGCTAACACTTGGCGACAGTGGGAAGGAAAAACTCCTATTTAATAGGAAGAAACCTCCAGCAGAACCAAGCTCAGCAGCAATCTACCACAAAACAGTTGGGGGTGAGGGAGGAAGACACTCAGTGCTGGGGTCAATTCTTAAGAAACATATTAGATATCACTCGTTATTTTAAGTAATGAGGCAGGTTATGATATGACCTCATATGACCTCCGGTTCATCCAATAAATCCAGGTCCACATTGTTTTATGTCAACTATTTTTTAGATACCGAGATCCGTATTCTTACATCCAGCTAGCATACCGTACATGTTCATCACACTTTTTTCTGATGCTGAGTATTTCAAAATAAAGGTCCCATATAAGGTAGTGACATTACAGGTTACTTAATAACTACCCTGGAGAAAGTAATTTGTTGTTGTACTTGCTGAATTACTTTGATGACCTGAAACATCTTGTCATATAATTACCAGTTAACAATATAAACCTTAGGCTATAGTCCCACAAAACAACACAAATCCCTATGCTAATGAGGATGCTCATACATTTATGATTTTTATTTTATTAGTCCCCCAAAAAAGCAGATGAAAACCAGCCCCAGTAGACTGCCACGGTGATTCTGCTGTAGAAACATCAACCAGTAGAAACCAAGGCTACAAGCCTGACTGCTCATCTCTGTTTTTTTTTAACCTGTTGAAGATCAGGCTCTGGCTTCTGGGGTGGGGTCCAAATACAATTAGCTTTAAAGTCATTCTTTACTAGCTTTGCATTAGCATGCTGTCTGTGCAGAGGCTTGCAAAGAGCTGAAGTTGTGTTAGCAGTATATTGCAGTTGTTTCTTTCCTGGATCCAGTTTGCACATTATCATTGTGCTTTTGTCCTTTTGTGCAATAAAAATAAAAGTCATGCCCATATTTCCACTCCTGTATCGCTGCATCGCTGTTTCTTTGATGTTTGTGGAACTGGGTCAGACATTAATAAATTACTCATTATTAACATAAAATTTGAAATATGTGTGAAAGGACCTTGATTTTTTTTTTTTTTTTTTTTTTTTTGACACGGGTGGATTGCTCCCCATTTTTTGTGTAATTTAATATGTAACATTTGGATGAAGTGATAACCACAGAGTCTACTGTATTAATATACTGTTAATAATAAGATAATTTTTAAAGTGTCAGTTGTCTACTTTATAGCTATAAATTTATACTACTGCTCATGCTCCAGAAATTACCTAATGTATCTGGGATAAAATGCAGATATGAAATTACCACACTGTTTAAAAGATTTTCTAAACTGAGTCATGAAATTTTGGGTGAAATTTGTGATGTGTGCATAAACTGTCAGCCAAACACTGAAGAATTATTGTAGAAATGGCAGCAGCTGAAATGTGGCGAGGTCTGGTTTTACTCATGCTGTCTTTCTTCGGGGTCATCTTCTTTTGAATGCAGGGAATGTGGCGCAATGGCGCTCTGTTTTGTCTCAGACAACAGTTTTATGGGGGAATACTTATTGAAACAGTCAGTCTTTAGAGCTTTTTCTGTCATCTTTTAGTACCAGTAAAGGAGATGGCCATAAATTACTGAAGCCCCTCAGAACAAGAAGAATACCACTAACGTCAATCTCAGCAAAACAGCTCACCTTTCATATAGACAGAAAAGCAGTTGTTTGATTTCTTTCTGTGAATGCTGTTAATGTTGAAGAAAACAGGTGTAAATCCAATCAGAGATCATTAAAAATGGAAGGATAGTGTAGAGAAAGTCAGATTTTAATCCTGCATTCGTCAATGATATTATAAGAGTAAATCAATCAAGTGCAGAGTGTATTAAATGTGTTATAAAAAGGTATAAGGTCAGGCATTCTGAAAGCATTGTGAGATATTAAAAAGTAGCCTCACTCACTCACTCACTCATCGCGTAGCTCAAACTAGAACTCATCCTGTCTCAACAGGGCCCCTTTGCTTGTGATGTGTTCTACACATTGCAGCAGATACTTGGCTTGCACTGGGCTCTGAAAATAGATGGTAGTTCCAGATAGGTGGGCTGTTAAGGGGGGGAAAAAAATTTGGGAAAGGAAGTGAGACATAGGATATTGCAACAAAAGAAGAAAAGACCAGGTTTGTGTGTCTCAAATCTGATGCCCGCACTACTATTTCACCGTGTGTTAGCGTGTGTGTGAGTTTTAGTGTGCAGTGACGTAAGGAACGGTGCTCTTGTCAGTCTGGTGCTCTTCAGCGAAGCACACATTATGTAATTCTTTGGAAAGTCTGACCAGTAGTGGCTAGACAATCTTATTAAATAGCTGTGATGTGCAGACACACACACACACACACACTGCCACAGCGTGAGGCATGTAGATATAATCCAACATACTTTAAACACACTCGCTAAAACGACCACTATGATGTGTTACCCTCGAATCCACATAATTAGAGCTCAGACGCCCATACATGTCTATGCGCTGAAGTAGGCCGTGGAGAGCGGAGGCTTAACCAGCAGAGTTATAAATAACTGGACGGCCTGCACCTTAAGACGGTTTTGTCTGGGTGGAGGGCGCTCAGAGTTCAATGTAACCTGACAACTTAATCCCTTGTAAGAGACAGGGAGACAGAGGAAGATTGGTGAACGTGGGGGCCGTCTAGGATTTCCAAGCTACTGTTACTTATTAGCACTCAGACAGGAACAGCAAAGTTTCGTTTTTTGTTTTTTTGGATACAACTCAGCTTGTGTTACACGAGTGAAAACCACTGACACGTTTACTTATGTGCAAGATGAACATAGTTCTGCTATATTTTTCCACTCACATTAATAGGTTTTTTTATAGTATAGTTTGACATTTTGAAAAACGTGCTTATTATATTGGGGTTTTTTTGTTAAGTAAATAATATACGAGGTGCTGATGAGTGAATTGAGATGTACTCTTATATCATAAGATAGAGCCAAGCTATATGTGTCAGTGTATTTCCTGTGTTTATGCTAAGCCAGCTGTCTGCCTGTAGCTTCATTTTTTCCTCTCTTACTGTATGTAGTGAATATAAGCCACCTCCTTGCTTCCTCTACTTTTACGCAAGTAAAGTACCAGAACCTCTAGTGTCCTCTGGATGCGTGCACATTACCAGAGGAAGCTTTTAGGTGTTTGAAGTGAGAAAATTCAGCAGCCATGAAGAAGTAAAGCTAGCTAGCTAGCTTGCTAGATGCAGCATCCATTTGCAAGCAGGCTGAGCTTTTATTCTAGCCGCATGCAGCATCATCACTGAGATGGAAAACATTGTGCATGTGTGTCAGGGAGTGCCCCTCTTTGTGTGCATCTCACGCATACTTGAGGAAATTGTCAATAGTTGCTCATAAAGACCAGGACCAGCTGAGAGCACATGGTCCACATTAAAGCCGGTCAGATGCTGCAGACTCCCACAAGGGCGTGCTTGCCATCAGGCTCTCCAGTCCAATGTCTGGCTATTTCAGTGGTCTTCCACGGTCAGGAAATGACTCTGGGTTTGAAACGGAGCTTCTGAGTGGATAATCTCTCCCGGCAGTGCAGACACTTCCAAGTTCACTGGGTTTGTGTTCAGTCATGCAGAGTGTACCAGTGAACTGTGATACTGTAAGGCTGGGATCGATGCATTATTCACATATCTTGGTTTAGCTCCAGAGCTCCAAAAGCAAGGCTCAATCTCCTTTTAAAGATATGTAGTGTGCCTGAAGCTGTTCAAACTAAAAATCAGTAGGAATCAATCTACAGGTTGCACATTTCAAAACCTAATAGACTAGAGATTTCTCATTTGTTGCATTTGTCTGAATACAACAGGTTAAAGTTGTTGTTGTTTTTTTAAATAAAGAGGTTTAGTTTCACCTGTTATTTGTCCATACAGTAAAATAATATTATACACATTTCAAGACCTTTTAATCAAATTTAGGTGTGTTACAAACGCCCACTTATTGCCTGTTTTTTAATTTGTTTGGTTGATTTGTTTGTTTTTAACAACACACTTTTCTATTAGATAGTAAGACACACTTTTTGTTGTAAGGGCTGGGCCAGGTTAAGTTTGTTGAGATCAGATAGGTTGGCCACCGGACAGCAACCATTTAATCCCTTGACCTGGTCTAACCAACAGATTAGACCAGCTTGTTGAGGGAAAATACTCAGGTCAATCCTGTCGCTCTCTGTTGGATTCACTTCAATCGCATTCAATATTCTGCTTTTCTCTCCCATGTTCTCACTGACCCAGAAGGAAAGGTCATGACGGCATAGCTTGATCACAGCACAGAACTCTCAGAACAGGCAGGGCTTGGTAACCGGATGACTTCATGGCATTAAGTAATTTAAACCAGAAAAGGGCAGACAACACAAAGATATAATAAAACATAAGCCGGAACAAAACAATAATGCTACAGCAAGAGGCTGAATCACAAATATAAGCCATATATTTTTTTATTGATTTCAAATTTACTATAGTTTCTATTTGGATAGACTGCAGAAGGAGACTAACTGATGTTACAGTCACAAGAAAAAAATTAGCTTTGCCTTTTTTAATATTATAAAGATTGCTAATATTAGCAGTTCCAAACTTGATGTTATAGCAATTATAACAACTACAGTGCTTTGAAAAAGTATTTATCCCCCTTCTTAATTTTTGCATATTTTTCATGAGCAAATACAATATATAGTTTTTAAATCATGATTTAATTAACTGAGGGGGAAACGTAATCCAAACCTACCTGGCCCAATGTGAAAAAAGTAATTACCTGCCCCAATTAAGTATTAACCACATTCTTTGGAGTTCTTCGAGCCTGATTACTCCCAGACCTGTCAAAATTACTGAAGTAGAACCTGTCTGACAAAGTGAAGCAGGCTAAAAGATCGCAAAAAGCAACACATGATGCCACAATCTAAAGAAGAAGCTGAAAAACAAAGTCATTGACATCTATTAATCTGGAAAGGGTTACAAAGCCATTTCTGAGGCTCTGGGACTCCAGTGAACCACATTAAGAGACATTCTCCACAAACGGAAAAAACTTGGAACAGGCATGAACCTTCCTACCAGAGAACTACAGGCCTCACTTGCCTAAGTTAAAGGCAGAGATTCAACAGTAAGAGACTGGCATCCCAAAATGGCATCCACGGGAGAGTTCGAAGGATAAAATCACTGCTGACAAAGAAACAACCAAAGGATCATCTCACATTTGCTTTGAGTCTCGTTATATCTGATGTAAAACTGACACAGTATTTCAGAACAGGAACATCATACCAGCAGCCAAACGTGGTGGTGGTAGTGTGATGGCCTGGGCCTGCTTTGCTGCTTCAGGACCTGGATGACTTGCTGTAATTGGTGGAACCATGAATTCTGATCTCTACGAGAAAATCCTGAAAGACACTCAAACACACAGGTAATGCAACAGGACAATGATCCAAAACACACCAGAAAATCAATCTGTGTGTGTGAAAAGTGTGGCTGAAATAAAACAATTCTGAAGAGTGGGCCAAAAGTCCAAAAACAAAAATTCCTCTCCAGCAACTAAAAGACTCATTTCAGTTATCACAAGCAGCTGATTGCCGTTTTTGCTGCAAAGCTGTCGCAGCCAGTTATATTAGGTTTAGGGGTAGATATTATTTTTCAGGCAGAGCCAAGTAAGTGTCATTTAAAAACTGGTTGCCTTCGTCTAAGATTAAAATTTTCTTCTATGACCTGAAACATGTGCAAAGAAAGAGAGAAAGTATTGTGCATAAGTACCATTGATATAGTTTTCTGTAGAAAACAAATTATCTGTTGTTTTGTATTTGTTTGTAGCCGTTAATAGCATCAAAAATGTTTGTACCATAAATGAAAAAGTAGGAAAGTAACATCATGCATCTAGCATGTGCCTCATTTGGAGAACTCTGTTTATAGCAAAGAATTTTGTTGTTAAATTAAAAAATGTGTTTTATTGCCTTTAATGTTTCTGCCCTTGCGTGCTCTTAAATGAAAAACAGTCAGTGAAATCAGGGTTTGTTGCCATGCTACTGTAGCAATAGGCGAAGCCAGAACTCCGATTCTGCTGACGCACTTCACACATATGGTATGGACAACATTTTTAATGTTCTGACCTGTTTGTTCTTTTGTTCTGTCACAAGAAACATCCTGTAATTACTGTTTTTTTCTCTTATATGTCTCTGTATACGGGATTCTTTTTCCATTTTGTATGTCATGCAGGTAGAGAAAGCGATCTGCGTGGCTTATCTTAATAGTCGAATAAGCTGTTGTTGAAAGTAAGCAATAGGATTAGGTCTGTATAGATCTGTCGGGTCAATTAGCTCTATTAGCTCGCAGCATGGCACAAGAGGATTTTCCATATCTTTGTGTTTGTCTCATCAAAACTGTACTGCCAGTTACCTTTGACAATTTACAATCATGAGTTATTATGAGTTATAATATATATATATATTACAGTGATAAATGAGTATTTTAAAGCTAATTTAAGTGTAAAGATGATGCTTAAACTTCATTTTACCGAGCACTAATCTCAAGGATATGTTCAGTATAGGATTTCATAATAGGGCTCATTTAATCTGCTTTGTTCTTAAATTAAAACTCCACTGAGTTGAATGTTGAAGTTACTAGTCAGAAAAGAGTAGCCTATTCAGTTGTGTAAGGTCTTTGCTGACTGTGAAGGAGCTTTGTACAGAAAGGAAGAAATAACCCAGTGGCATAATCTGGGTTTGCACTAAGACACTTTGGTTAATTAATGGAAATCCTATGACTGGAGCTTAAAAATTCCATGTGCTAGTAGAAATAATCAAGTTGTGTCAAAAGAAACTGCAGGGTCCGGTGTTTTTTGAGGACTTTTGAGATAACTAATTAAGATGAAGGGAGATAGGAAATTAGATTAAAAGAGCCTTTGATGCATTAATTAATTGTTTTGCTATAGTTCTATCTCAATCCCACAATTCTTCCAAATCATTGTTAGTTTTAACATGCTCTGCAAAGAATCACTTAAACCTAAATAATAAGGAAAAGGTAAAATGCATTTACACTTAATTTATATTTTTGCAGTGAATCTATGGAGCAACTATGACGTAGCCTACGTGAAGGGTTTGCTGTTATGACCTACCTGTGGCATAGATTTTGCATAGAAGTATAAATTCTTTGTTTACTGGGAAAAAGGGTCAAACTTTTATATTTAAACATCAAAAACATAACTAAATAGATAATTTTCAATATGCCTAGGGGGTTTGTTGCACTGATATTTACCAGATTTAGCATGCTAATCAGCTACCATAGGTTCACATCATCTGGTAATATCACTTTGTCCCTCAAGGGCAATTCTGAATCACTGTTGTGTCCAATCATTGTCTCCAATCAGGCCCACAGCAGAGGACAGGAGTAAAAGTAAAAGTAGTCCTAGTCTTTTTTTATGGTGTACAATTCTAACACTCTTGTCATCCAGGTTAGAGGATATCCCACAATGCTTACAGTTATAGTGGCTAGACAGAGTTGGGGAGTAACAGAATACATGTACCAGCGTTATGTATTACCACTTAAATGGGTGATAATTAGAATACAGTTACTTTGATGAAATAAATGGATTACGCGGTGGTCTTTTCCTGTTTCATGTTAGGCTATCCCCTCTCTAATTTTAGTAATTCCACATATTGCTGGAAACCCAAACAAAACAAAACAAAAAAAGAGGCTCTAATGTAAGCGCCCTGTTAATGTTGGTGGCGTCAGTTACACAATGGACTCGAAGCCAGCACAACAGAGCCAGCAGTGCAAGGGCAGGAATGCATTTCTTACTTGGAAATTCCAACACTACTTCACATTTAAAGAAGAAAGGGATGGGCGAAATCTGATCTGATCGTCCAACGCAAACTCTGTTTGCCAGCAACCAAGCTGTTCTCAGTGTCAAAAGACTGCAACATAAAGAAACATCTGTAAGTAACTTCTTTTTAAAAAACTAACATTAGCCTACTGCAGCTACCTTGTTTTAGTGGTAGCTACCTGGGTTATGTGCCACTTCAGTATCTTCAATGTACTATTGCTGTGTGATTTATTACTATTACTGAAGGCTGCATTACAAGCTGCTAGCTACAAATAATCATGTGCAGTTCTGAAAGTAGACATAAAGAAAATATATTACTTATACAGAAATAGTTTTCTATAAGAGATCACTGCAACAAAGTGTAGCCTTACCTAATGTCTACCCAACTGTTACTCATTTTTATTAAGATTTTAAAATCTAGCTGGTATTGCTTTCAGAACTGCACATGATTATTTGCAGCTAGCAGATTGATAATGCTATCCATCAAGTCTAAGTCTGCAATGAACTACACTCAGCTAACAATGTTAGCTCGGTGGTGAGTAACCTTCAGTAATAGTAATAAATCACACAGCAATAGTACATTGATGCAGTTGTAAAAAGCATGACAATATATCAAGTAATCCAAAGTATTCAAAATACATTACTCAACATTGAGTAACTTCATGGAATAAGTTACAAACTACATTTTGGGCCATGTATTCTGTAATCTGCAGTGAAATGCACTTTAAAAGTAATCTTCCCAACACTGTGGTTAGACTAGCATATGCCACTATGGAAGACTGGAAGCACTGGAGTAAGCTAAAAACAAAATGGCAGCTGTTCCATACTTTCTTCTATATTTAGTTCAGTACCCTTCTAGGCTATGTACACACAAACTGAAAAAAGGAAAAACAGTGTCATGTGCAATCCATAGCATGCCAAAGCAGCAGCTAGTAATACAACTCAAGCCTTAGAAAGGCAGGTCAGTTTGAAGCCTATTAGGGTTGCCAACTGTCCCGTTTTATCTGGGACATCCTTAAATGTCCCGTATATTGACCATTACCTGCACTTTTTGACGTTACGCTCACCAGATTTATTTATTTGTTTATTTATATATAAGGAACCCCATTAGCTTCCACAATAGTCTTCCTGGGGCCCAAGCCATCGAGTATAATCTAATAACATATTACACAATAAAGTAGATGCAAAAGATGTTAGGAGCAATATGCAAGTCGTAAAAATAAGGTGCTGTTTGGTCTGTGTAGGTTAATAAACTGGGTAATTGAAGCCCATATTTACAGTATTTGCTTATTTTACAAAGGAAATGCCCATGTGATTTCAGTTATCATTTACTGTAGTTTTCTTTCTTTTAGATGAGGTATTGATTAAACTGAATCTCAACACATTACTGCATTTTTATTATAAGAATATGAACATACAGTGCATATTTACACTATGCCCAGCTGGTTGTACACTGTGCCTCTGGCACGCCAGAGTGTTCTGTATTTGATAGTTAAAAAGTTGGCAACCCTAAAGCCTATGAACAATAACACAGGACACCTCTGATGTTGCAAGGCAAAATATTTGTTTTCCGTATCCACACGTAAAAGCTTTTTACAAAAGCTCTAGTGCTTTTAGTGGCTTAAAACATTGTAAACATGTGGACAAAATGCCCAAAAAAAACAATGAAAAACACAGAAATACCAAATTATTAAGTCTAAGGGTCTGACTAAGGCCCTGGATTGACAGGTAGTGCATGTGTTATTTTGAAAGTCCTTTTCACTTGGGGACTTCTCCGGGTACTCCAGCTTCCTCCCACAGTCCAAAGACATCAATCTTTGGTTTACTAGTGATTATAAATTGGCAATAGGTGGGTGCGTGAAAGGTGTCTGTCTCTATGTGTTAGGCCTGTGGTAGATATATTACCTACCCAAGGGTGTACCTGGCCTTGTACCCACGTGGCAGCTGGGATGGGCACCAGCAGATCAGCAGACGAGGATGGATAGATAAAGGGATGGAATTAAATTGCATGTATTATTTATTATATGTGTATGTGTGTTTATTTTTATTTTATTACAGATTCTAATCACAGACTGATATCCAATATTTCCTGTGCCACATAGTCACCTTTGCATTATAGAAGAAAGCGAGAGCCTGCATGTACTGTAAGAGTGTATTTATGTGTCATGTGCATTTGCCCTTTGTCCTTGCTGCTATGTGTTCTGGTATGTAGCTAAAGGTCGGGGCCAGGCAGCAAGCAGGACAGCAGGGGCCCTCTCAGGGGGAGCTGAGGCTGGGAAGAGCTGCAGGGCCAAAGTCCAGCTGCACTGACGAGAGCAGAGATTAGGATGGAGCCGTGAATATCAGAGCAAAACAATACACATATTTATGTACAAAATATAGCTCATGTGAGGAAATAATCAGTTAGTGAGCACTATGTATTTAACTTCCTCCATGTAAACTGAGGTGTCATCCAAGTGCAGGTACTGATGTGTGCACCTCACGAATCTCAGCAAATGTGATATTCTAGAAACTTCTCGCCTCTCGTTACCCGCTGCATGACTTCACAAGACTCCAGTGCAGGCTGTTCCTGAGAAATTTGCAAGTCAGGACAGCTACGGCACAAAATGTACACACATGCAAACACACACACAGCCAGCAACCTAGAAGACCTCCTGTTGGTCGGGAAAGGTACTGCAGGGCCAAAAGTCCTCTGTCTCAGTGTTTTAGAAAGCAGTCACCTCTGATTTTGTCTTCTCTGCATGACAAGACGCCACAGTCACAAGCATCTTCTGCTCCGTGAGTGGATTTAAACAAGAGACAAAAACATATCTCTCACATCCTTTCCTTATTTGTTAAATATGGAAAAACAAATATTACTTTTGGCTTTTGTTTTGTTTTTGTTTCCCTTTCTTACTGACTCAAAGCTACATTTTGTAAGGCTAGTTGGAAGTTACACAGTCCTTTTGGATTTGTGAAAATCCTTTTAAAAAACTTTGAGTTTAGAAATATGTGGAAAAATATATGGAAGTAAGGACTGGAAGCAATTTATCCACAGCTTTAGTCCTGAACATGATTGCTTGAATTCCACAGTCATCTGTAATCTATGAATGTCATTTTTGTCCACAGCTTTCCTCCATTAGGTAAATATAGTGTACACGCAGTTTAAAAAAAACATTCAATATGAGATCCAAATATGAAATCCCTTGTGGCTGAAGGATTTGACTGGCTTGGTTGAACTGCTGCCATCTTGCTTATCCTTTTGAAATCTTTAGAGGAAATATGAGCGATGCATTGGGAATCTTAATAGTTCTAATCTAACAGGCTAAAAAGGAAATATGCCATTATTTTTAACAGCAGTTTTGAAGTCACACACAAGAAAGCCTGCACGTTTATTCTGCTTAAGTAGTACTTGAGTGATTAGTAACCTTACGCAGACTAAAATGTACCATTGTAGATTCACGTGCACCATGTTCTGCTAGCACAAAGCAAAGGCACTAAAAAAGGCTGCAAATGGTAGGAACCTGAAAGGGTATTAAAGCACATAATTGCTATTCCTATTTTTTTATGCTAACTTTTTGCACCACATATTTGGATGATCTAATGCAACATGTGTGCTTTTGACCTAAGGTGTTATTGTGGATTGTGGTGCAAACACTATTATTCCATCAGTTATTCAGACATTTGCCTCTTTACCTGTTCAGGCAACACATTGACTTACACTGTATGGACAGATGTATTCTCCTCTCTCTTCCTCTTAATCATTGTTTTTCCTGGGGTTGGCCTAGGTTTCTTGGTTCTAGTGAAGGGACATCTTAATGTTTCAGCTTACCAAGACATTTTATTCTATGCTTCAAACTTTATGGGAAGAGTTTGACCCTTTTCTGTTCCAGCATGACTATGCCTCGGTGCACAAAGCAAGTTCCATAAGGCATGGTTGGATAAGTTTGGTGTGGAAGAACTTAACAGGCCTGCACAAAGCCCTGGCCTGAACCCCATCGAACACCTGTGGGATGAACTAGAACGGAGACTGTGAGTCAGCCCGTCCAACATCAGTGTCTGACCTCTATAACTGGATGAATGGGCAGAAATCCCCACAAACACACTCCAAAATCTTGAATAAAGCCTTCTGAGAAAAGCGGAAGCCTATATAGCGGCAAAGGGGATTGGTTTAGAATTTGATGACATAAAAACTCCTGTAGGTGTAATGTGTAACACACTATAATGATACTTTTATCATTATAGTGTGTTACAAAAGGTATAAAAATAAAGGATGTTTATTGTTGTAGCCAAGATATGCAGAGGATAACACTTTAAGTGACTTTAAGAGACATAACAATTTTATGGGAGTTGAAAGTGTTGTGAATTAATAACTAATCAGTCTAGAAAGAGACAATTTGAGATTAATACTGGTCTCAGTGGCCTCACGAGCAGAGACTTAGCCAAAGTTCAGACAGATTATATTCATATTCTAACTGTCACAGAAGCAGAGTATTGGCTCAGTGCAACCTTGACTCCATTCACCCTCCATTTAAGAAGCATCCATCATTCCTTGAACAGATTTAAACTTTATAAGATCTTTACTGCACAAAATCACCTCCTTCAAGATTTACACCAAAATAAAATTGAAAGAGCTCGAATGGAATTCAATCTTTAGAAACAATACTACAAAAGCATTACAGCTGCATTTAATAATACTTTTTTTTTTTTTTATTTCAGCTCAGCTTTGTTTAAATAGTACCAAATCACAACAAAATGTTGCTTGGCACCAGCAGGAAGGAAAAACTCCCTTTTAACAGGAAGACAGGACAGAAGACACACTAATCTAGTAGAGAGGGTGTCTGTCTGCCAAATCCAAACTGGGAGCTGATTCCACAGAAGAGAGGTCTGAGAGCTAAATATATACCAGTACCAGTACCAGTCTTCATTACCAATTAACTACCACTCATCAGTGAACACTTGCTGTATGTGCAATTGATACCACAATCATCCTTTTAAAATAATGATGTCAAAGTGGGGCTAATTTACAGAAACCCACAAACAGTTCAATGCACTGGCCTGAACAAAGTCATTCTTTACATAAGTATTTGGCAGGTCTCAAATTATCATTAATCTAAACAAAAAGGTTGAGGTTCTCTAACCTAGATTCTTAATGTAAGACATCTCTTATGCAAAAAAAAATTAAATAATAAAAAAACATTCATCTATTCAACTAAGTAGGAAAAAGGTTAGGTTGAAAGTTTTCCTTTCAAAGTCAAAGCAGATCAAACCTCAAAACACTAGCGTGCATTTGTGTATGATCAAGACTTCCAGTTGAGGTTACTGACTCTGGGCTGAACGGGACGCTTGCATGTGCTTTGCAGAGAGGTTTACACTCGGTCAGTTTTTCTCTGGCCATTCGAGGAAGCATTTCTGTGGAAGTGACCAGGGAGGCTGTGATTCACCACGTAACCATCGATTCTGTCACTTCTCCTAAACCTGAGAGATGTGCACATGCATAAACACAGAAGCGATAGACGGTTTGTGATGCAGTCCCATGAACCTGCTCTGTATTGTCAGCAGTTGGAGAACTATTTCGATCCTTCACCGAAAAGTACAAGTTTTGCATGCATACAGTGTATGGCTGCTTGTGCTGTATGTTGTTAAATCTTAAAGCATAGCAAAATATTTTTAAATATATTTTTTCAAGAAGTCTCAGATATTTCCTTCAGATAACTCCTTCAGTAATATCTGATGGAGAGCAAAAACAGAACTAAAATAACTGAATACTGAACTGACTCTGAGGTGAAAATACACCTGACTAAATAACTTCTAATGCTTCATGTCTGCTGTGTCAAAGACAAGCAGAGGCCATTCTACCTTCTCCCTGTGCGTTCTCCGGCTGTATTGACCATGGGTGTGAAAGTGAGCCTCCGTGGTTGTCTCTGTGTTAGCCCTCTGACAGACTGACAACCTGTCCAGGCTGTGCCTCACCTCTCAACCCATGACAGCTGGGATAGTCTCCAGCCCCCCCAAGACCACCATCCTGAATTGGGTAAGCAGGAGAAAATGGGAGGATGATAGGTTTCAGTAAAATGAGACAATCTTTTGGTGGCAAAATCAAACCATTGTTTCAAAAGTGAAAGCACTTATCAGGTAAACGAGGATGTCTGACATTAAAATTACTATTAAATTTGTAAAGTAGGTCAGTTTACTTAAAGGTTTCTTTTTTATCACGGTCCATCCTTGACCCAGCATGCATATCATTGTTTCATTGTTATGCAGATGACTCACTGATTTACCAGCTACTGAAACGTAAATCCATGACTCCACCAAGGGCCTCAGTGGACTGTGTAAAGCAGGGGTGTCAAATATACGGCCTGGGGGCCAGAATTGGCCTGGCAAAGACTCCAATCCAGCCCACTGGACACCTTTGGAAAATGTGAACAACTGCATAGATTTTTACCTGCGTTTTCACAGTTTTAAAGCTTTTTCTATTGATAAAGACCAACCCTGCCATTGCCATTCATACTACACCAAAGTAATAGATAAACAATTACATTTTCTGTGAATTAACAACAACGTTATATTTCATAATTACAGTACAATGTGGGCAATGAACTAAGAGAACGTTTTATGTAATCACATAGTTCGTTCCAGCCCACTTAAGATCAAAGTTGGTTGTTGTGGCCCATGACAAAAAAAAAAGACTGATGTTAACACATAATTTTGTTAATCATTGTGACTGGAACTCCTAACCTCCACAATCTCTGCCTTTTGAGGATTTATATTTCTTTAATTAAACACGTAAATAAATACATAAATGCTCTCATTAAAGTTAGCTTTTTTCAGCTACCTGCAAAGGTAAAGCCATTTCTGAGCTTCAGAGACTTTCAGATGGTAATCCATTCCTCAGTTTCATCTCGACTTCATTTATTGTAACAGTTGTCCAGGTGTCATTGCTTACATGGTCAACTTTAACTAGATCCAAAACCCAGAGGCATGGCTGTTAATTGGCACATACAAACAAGACCTCATGTCCCCCATATTTGCTTCCTTACACTTCCTTACGCTGGGTGTCATTTGGTTTTATTTTTACTCACTTTATGTTTTATTTTATTTTTAAACCCTTTGTTTTTGTTCTGTGTTTCAGCACTTTGTTGCACTTTCAAAGTGACCATTCTATCAAACATATGTGTACGTGCATGCATGTGTTTGATGTCTCCTGCACTTGTGTCTGGCTCCAAACCTCCCCTCATTGTCTGTTCCTCCTCCTTTTGCATCTGCCTGATGAGCTCTAAGTGTCAATCTCAAAGAGAAAGAAAGGGTAATCGAGCTATCGCTCTCACTGTTACTCTTTGTGCTTTGTTCCCAGCAGCAGCAAAGCACAAATGGTGTACACATACATAAACATTATTCTATGTGCGTATATAGTGTGCGTCATGGAGGAAGTCCTCCACGTGTGTTATGTATTGAATGAAAGGCTTTTACAAAGTGAACAGCTCCACCCCAGGAAAATCCATGACTGTACTTTCCAGAAATAGAGTATTACTTGCTTAAGGTGGAACTACTGCATCACCAAATTATTTCCAGAAAGAACCCAAATATGCAGAGACTGGGTTGTGCTGCCTGTTGGCAGGACCTACTTGTAGATGAACCCATTCTCAAAGCTATGCAAACATGTGGTTCATCAAAGTGGCACATTCAATTTCCCACGCTACAATGTACATGCAGAAAATTCTGACGTGCTTGCACGCGCACACACACACACACACACAAAATGGACCATAGGCAGAGCAATAGAACAAGGTGTGGGCGTTGTGACTCAGAATATGAGTCACATCTGACACAAAAGCGGTTATAACAGAAGCTGCTGTGATAGTATTACCTCTCCAGCAGGTCAGATGTTTTTGTTGTTGTTTTTTTTTTTTTTTTTTTTTTTAAGAAATGACCAAAAATGGTGATACACATGACTTTAAATCTGAAACCTCTCTTGGGACGTGTTATCAGGTTTATGGGTAATTATAGGACTCCAGCGATAGATTGTTTCCTCTAAACTCAGAGATATGATGATGCGAAAAGGCTGTAACTATAGCAACACAAATCTGCCATCCGAGAGAGGCACTCTGCCATGTACCCATGTTGCATTTTCAGCATTTCACTTCGAAAAGGAGAGAAGACAGGAGGGAGAATGTAGAAGAAGGAGAAATTTATTTATTTATTTTTTGTAACTGACATTTAAATGTGTTTCTGAAGGTTTTGGTTAACATAAGCAGCCTCTGGTGCCACAAAGACTGTGTAAATAGTTTGTTTGTAAAGGCCAGCTTTTCACGTGATTCTCTCTAAGAGCTTTACTTTCAAATCAGATGCAATATGATCTAGAAGCGGGCAAACTCCTGCTGCACTGCCCAGCTCTTCCACAAGAGGGGGTGAGCTCTGCCTTTACCTTGAGCAGCTGCCAAGTACATACCGAACTATTGCCCAATCCTGTTTGTCACATCAGTGGGGGGAAAAAGGCAAACCTGATAGGAGGTTGCAGCAATTTCCAGGGATATAGAGGTCTTATTTGAACAGAGATTAGACAGCTGCCTCGCTTGATAATTCAATGCAAAACACTGACTTTTCCATGTTGTTGCACAGAGGAAACACAAGCCTATAAAGTTACACAATTGTGAGCGTTGCCAAGGTGCAGTTATTGGGTTTTCTATTTGTGCCATTAGTATGGAATAAGACATTAACACTGGGTAATGCTTGGGAATAATTGCCCCTTCAAACTGCTTGCAGACTTTGTTAGCAAACACTACAGGGCACTTGGATAACACACCCGCACACATGCACACAGGCACTGCACAGATGGGGAGACAGATGTTTCATAGACAAGGTCAAGGAGTCCATAGAGTAATTGTCTGCTCCACCATTTCTCAGTATTCTCTGCATTGTTTGGATCACCACATCCACATAAATCCTGGAAATTTCCTCTGGAATGGAAACCATTCCAGTTTTGCTCTTGTAGACCTGTACAGCGTTTTCTTTTCATGTTTTATCTCTAGCACAAACACACACACAAACACACAATTAAACACACACATTAGGACTTTTCATCCAGGCAAATGTTGACATTAAATCTAAAGAAACTTAAATCCATCCCAATTAAACCTAGTCCTGGATTGTTGTTTCATTTGTTATCGTCCTCTTTCTGGGGGTTTCCTGGGTGTTTAGAGAAAGTGCTGAGGATAAGTGCTACAGAGGGATGATGGAACATAAGGAGAGGAGGAGAAGTTTCTAATCTCATTATCTCTGCCTAAACTAATCCACCACAATCGATACCACCAAATCATCAACAAGCTTTTACATATATTGTACCCATCACAACACAGACACAAACCTCTGTGTGAAATATATGCTTTGTAATTTAAGGTGAGGTAAAGATGTCGGATATGAAAGACGCACTCCTGCTGGGATCAGAAGGAATTAAGAAAACCATCCTGCATGGAGGGAGTGGAGACATTCCAAAGTTTGTCACAGGAGTGAAGGTACTGTAGGCCGACTTCATTTAAACTTTTGGATTATTCTACCATGGATAGGCATAAAAAAAAACATTTGACTTCATATTGTCTCCGGAGCCCAAAATTAATTGTATTTGACCATTTTTCATGTGATAGGTTAAATTAAAACTATAACTCACAAAGCGAGAAATATAACTCATACTAAAACTGCAGTTTTAATGTGTGCACTTAATTATCATAGAGTCATCAGCATCACAAGACCATGCAGAAGAAGGAAGGCAGCGACTCTGTGTTATAACACTGCTGTCTGTGGCTAATTTTGATTTTAAGCAGAGCAGATGTACCTTTTTTTTAATTACAAAGGAACAGAATGACTGTCTGCACAATGAGTTCAGGAGCTAACTGTGTGTTGCACTTCCTTGAAGTAGTATTTTAATATACACAAAATTAACAATAAAGGAACACAGTTCAGAAAGTTGAACAACAGAGTAAAGAAGTTCATATATTTAGCTTTTTAAATATATGAACCATTTGATGATAATGGTGCTGACGATGATGGCCTTCTTACTTGCAATTTATAGATTTTATCTCCATACTTTGTGCTTATTATTTAATAATTTAAAGCACCGCAGGAGGAGCAAAGAGGGATGAGCATGCTCAAGTTACTGTAGTTCCCAAGTTATTGCCAGTAGAGGTCGATAGAAGATGTAGCAGTTTATAACATTTTAATGAGTTTTTTAATTTTATTTTATGACAAAATAAATTATAAGAACATTCTTCAAATGAGAACTGAATTTGAAAAAATGGCTTGGACGTTAAAGACGTATGAAGTTCTCCTTATCTCAGATACATTATGTGTCACTCCTGATCGAGGCTAACTGACTGTCTCATACCCTGTTCTTGTGTTTTCCTAATAATGTTTACTACTCGTTTCTCATGTGCCACTGAAGCCTTTCACAAGGGTCATGAACTCATTGATGAATTGTACTGGTGCTGCGCATTAAAGAACTGGTTTTTCTTTGTTACTACAGCTTGCACACAGTTCTTTTAAAAGGTGTCCATTCCTTGGATATTACAGAACCAGGCAACCTTGGCATGTGTGACCTTCCTCCTGTCTGTCTCCTTTGTTGAGTAACTGAGCTGTGTGAAGCTCGTGACGTAACATTTTTGTTGAGATGCAGTGATTGAGATTTCACTGTTATTCAGACCCATATTTCACCATAATATCTTTTCCCATCACTGAGATTTGAATACTTCTGTAGAGTACTGTTAAAAATCTTGAGTCAACCTTAATTTCTTTATCTTTTGCTTCCAAGGAGCCAGACTTTTTTGTCATTTTTAAAGTGGTCTTGAGGCTTTCTGAAGCTCTTTAAAACTGTTCCTTTGGGACATTGGCTGCTTTTATATTTTCAGCCCAGTCCTCGTCATATAAAAAGGCACCTAAGTCAAGAGATCAACCAGTGTTGTGGCTACACACAACAGTCAACGACGTAGCAAAGAGACTATTTTAAATTGTGTCTTTAGGCACTTTTTACCAGCAGCCGGTTGCAAAAATCATTTGTTCCCATTTCTTTTGTTGAATCTATGAAAAATGCCAAAGATAACACAGTTTGACAGACAAAATTTTATTTTTGCACCAACAGGTGATTGCCAAAGAGCTGTTAGCTGAAAACTTGGTATATCTCCTCGTGGTATACAATGTGTCCCTGAAAGACTAGACACCGGACAACATAAACAGTATCTAAATTCATGTCTTTAAGAATAGGAGAAAATCTGAGGCCTCATCTGAAATCAGTTGAAGGTGGCTGTTAATAAGCTATTCTTATAGAAGGGAAAGAGGAGGGAAAAGGCTGACGGGTGCAAAAACTGCACAAGAGACTGACTGAAAATCAGGTCCAACAGGTTTGATGGAGTGATGAATTCAAATTTGACATTTTTGGTTCATCTCAGGAGAACACAGAGGCTCTTTAGTGGTTTAAGGGTCTTGGGGATGTTGTTAAAATTGGTGAAATTCTGAATGCAGATAAGTTCAGGGCAGATTTCAGTTCAGGGCTGTCACTTGGTGTTCGCTTGCTCGCTCTGTGGTATAGTATCGCTTCCTGTTCCTGCTCAAACACAGTGGTGTTTCTGAGTAGCTTATTTGCTTAGCAGTTTAATTAACAACTTTAAATACATTCTTTTTTCACAGTATAATCTTCACGTGCTTCATCCGAAGCACACTTTCTGTGTACTCACTACCTAATTTATAGTATTCACTCACTGTCTCTGTACTGTTTCGCTAGCTTAGCTCGTAGCCGACCCGTTAGCACCATGGCTACTTCACCTGTCCATTCTGCACTTTCTTGCTCATTGTGTCAGATGTTTAGTTACTCCTCGGCCTCCTTTAGCAGTAATGATATCTGTAACAAATGTAGCATATTTGCAGCTCTGGAGGCCAGGATTACTGAATTGGAGACTCGGCTTTGCACCCTGCTCTCACCCTTAGCTAGCCAGGCCCCTGTAGCTGGTGCAGCCGAAGATAGCGTAGGCCCCGCTAGCTGTTCCCCGGCAGACCCCAAGCAGCTGGGGAAAGGCTGGGTAACGGTGAGGAGGAAGCGTAGTCCTAAACAGAAGCCCCAGGTACACCACCAACCCGTTCATGTGTCTAACCGTTTTTCCCCACTCGGTGACACACCCGCCGGGGGTCAAACTCTGGTAATTGGTGATTCTGTTCTCAGACATGTGAAGCTAGAGACACCGGCAAACCATAGTCAATTGTCTTCCAGGGGCCAGAGCAGGCGACATTGAAGGAAATTTAAAACTGCTGGCTAAGGGTAAACGTAAATTCAATAAAATCATAATTCACGTCGGCAGTAATGACACCCGGTTACGCCAATCGGAGTCACTAAATCAATAGTTGAATCGGTGTGTAACTTTGCCAAAACAATGTCGGACTCTGTAGTTTTCTCTGGTCCCCTCCCCAATCAGACCAGGAGTGACATGTTTAGCCGCATGTTCTCCTTAAATTGCTGGCTGTCTGAGTGGTGTCCCAGAAACGATGTGGGCTTCATAGATAATTGGCAAACCTTCTGGAGGAAACCTGGTCTTGTTAGGAGAGATGGCATCCATCCCACTTTGGATGGAGCAGCTCTCATTTCTAGAAATATCGACAAATTTATTAAACCCCTCAAAACATGACTATCCAGAGTTGGGACCAGGAAGCAGAGTTGCAGTCTTACACGCCTCTCTGCAGCTTCTCTCCTCCTGCTACCCCCCCAAAAACCCATCTCCATAGAGACTGTGTCTGCTTCCAAAAAGACAAAAAACAAACTAAAAACCAGCAACAAACAACTTAAACAATCACAAAGAAAGAACAATACAGTATCCACATCTGAACCAAAAGAGTAAAACAGTGAAATGTGGATTATTAAATATTAGGTCTCTCTCCTCCAAGTCTCTGTTAGTACATGACTTAATAATTGATCAACAAATTGATTTACTCTGCCTTACAGAAACCTGGTTGCAGCAGGATGATTATGTTAGTTTAAATGAATCAACACCCCGAGTCATTCTAACTACCAGAAATCTCGAAGCACAGGTCGAGGGGGCGGTGTGGCAGCAATTTTTCACACCAGTCTATTAATTAATGAAAGACCAAGACAGACTTTTAATTCATTTGAAAGCCTGATGCTTAGCATTGTCCACCCCAGCTGTGAAACTCAGAAACCAGTCTTACTTGTTATCATCTATCGTCCACCTGGGCCTTACACAGAGTTTCTGTCTGATTTCTCAGACTTTATATCTAATTTAGTTCTGAGCTCAGATAAAATAATTATTGTGGGTGATTTTAACATCCATGTAGATGCTAAAAATGACAGCCTCAACATGGCATTTAATCTGTTGTTAGACTCAATTGGTTTCTCTCAAAATGTAAAAGAACCCACCCACCACTTTAATCACACTCTAGATCTTGTTTTAACATATGGCATAGAAACTGAACATTTAACAGTGTTTCCTGAAAACCCTCTCCTGTCTGATCATTTCTTGATAACATTTACATTTACAATAATTGATTACGCAGCAGTGGAGAGTGGACTTTATCAAAGTAGATGTCTTTCTGAAAGCGCTGTAACTAAGTTTAAGAATATAATTCAGCCACTGTTATCATCGTCAATGCCCTGTACCAACACAGAGCAGAGCAGCTATCTGAACGCTACCCCAACAGAGGTCGATTATCTTGTTAATAATTTCACCTCCTCACTACGTACGACTCTGGATACTGTAGCTCCAGTGAAAACTAAGGTCTCTAATCAGAAGTACCTGACCCCGTGGTATATTCTCAAACACGTACCCTAAAGCAGATGACTCGTAATCTGGAGAGGAAATGGCGTGTCACAAATTTAGAGGATCATCATTTAGCCTGGAGAAATAGTTTGTTGCTTTATAAGAAAGCCCTCCGCAAAGCCAGAACAGCTTACTACTCATCACTGATTGAAGAAAATAAGAACAACCCCAGGTTTCTCTTCAGCACTGTAGCCAGGCTGACAAAAAGTCAGAGCTCTGTTGAGCCAACCATCCCTTTAACGTTAACTAGTGATGACTTCATGAACTTCTTCACAAATAAAATTTTTATCATTAGAGAAAAAATTACCAATAATCATCCCACAGATGTAATATTATCTACAGCTACTCTTAGTTCCATTGATGCAAAGTTAGACTCTTTTTTTCCAATCGATCTTTCTGAGTTAACTTCAATAATTACTTCCTCCAAACCATCAACGTGTCTTTTAGACCCCATTCCTACAAAACTGCTCAAAGAAGTCCTGCCATTGATTAATTCTTCGATCTTATATATGATCAACCTATCTCTAATAATTGGCTATGTACCACAGGCCTTCAAGGTGGCTGCAGTTAAACCTTTACTCAAAAAGCCATCTCTAGACCCAGCAGTCTTAGCTAATTATAGGCCAATCTCCAACCTTCCTTTCATATCAAAAATCCTTGAAAGAGTAGTTGTCAAACAGCTAACAGATCATCTGCAGAGGAATGGTTTATTTGAAGAGTTTCAGTCAGGTTTCAGAGTTCATCACAGCACAGAAACAGCTTTATTGAAGGTTACAAATGATCTTCTTATGGCCTCTGACAGTGGACTCATCTCTGTGCTTGTCCTTCTTGACCTTAGTGCAGCATTCGATACTGTTGACCATAATATTCTATTAGAGCGATTAGAACATGCTGTAGGTATTACAGGTATTGCACTGCAGTGGTTTGTATCATATCTATCTAATAGACTCCAATTTGTGCATGTAAATGGAGAGTCCTCTTCACACACTGAGGTTAATTATGGAGTTCCACAGGGTTCGGTGCTAGGACCAATTCTGTTTACATTATACATGCTTCCCCTAGGCAGCATCATTAGAAGACATAGCATACATTTTCACGGCTATGCAGATGACACCCAGCTCTATCTGTCCATGAAGCCAGATAACACACACCAATTAGTTAAACTGCAGGAATGTCTTAAAGACATAAAGACTTGGATGGCCACTAAACTTTCTGCTTCTTAACTCAGATAAAACTGAGGTCATTGTACTCGGCGCTGAAAAGCTTAGAAAATATGGTATCTAACCAGATTCTTACTCTGGATGGCATTACCTTGGCCTCCAGTACACTGTGAGGAACCTTGGAGTCATTTTTGACCAGAATATGTCCTTCAACGCACATATTAAACAAATATGTAAGACTGCGTTCTTCCATTTGCGCAACATCTCTAAATTAGAAATATCCTGTCTCAGAGTGACGCTGAAAAACTAGTTCATGCATTATTACTTCCAGGCTAGACTACTGCAATTCATTATATCAGGATGTCCAAAAAACTCACTGAAAAGCCTTCAGTTAATCCAAAATGCTGCAGCAAGGAGTACTGACAGGGACTAGAAGGAGAGAGCATATTTCTCCTGTTTTGGCTTCCCTTCATTGGCTTCCTGTTAAATCCAGAATTGAATTCAAAATCCTGCTCCTCACATACAAGGTCTTAAATAATCAGGCCCCACATCTTATCTTAATGACCTTGTAGTACCATATCACCCTATTAGAGCACTTCGCTCTCGCTCTGCAGGCCTACTTGTTGTTCCTAGAGTATTTAAAAGTAGAATGGGAGGGAGAGCCTTCAGTTTTCAGGCCCCTCTTCTGTGGAAACCAGCTTCCAGTTTGGATTCAGGAGACAGACACTATCTCTACTTTTAAGATTAGGCTTAAAACCTTCCTTTTTGCTAAAGCATATAGTTAGGGCTGGACCAGGTGACCTGAATCCTCCCTTAGTTATGCTGCAATAGATGTAGGCTGCCGGGGGATTCCCATGATGCATTGAGTTTTTCCTTTCCAGTCACCTTTCTCACTCACTATGTGTTAACAGACCTCTCTGTATTGAATCGTATCTGTTATTAATCTCTGTCTCTCTTCCACAGCATGTCTTTATCCTGTCTTCCTTCTCTCACCCCAACCGGTCGCAGCAGATGGCCGCCCCTCCCTGAGCCTGGTTCTGCCGGAGGTTTCTTCCTGTTAAAAGGGAGTTTTTCCTTCCCACTGTCGCCAAAGTGCTTGCTCATAGGGGGGTCATATGATTGTTGGGCTTTTCTCTGTATCTATGAAGCGCCTTGAGGCGACATTTGTTGTGATTTGGCGCTATATAAATAAAATTGAAATTGAATTGAATTGAATTGAATAGATTTTGATCCATCATGCAGCACCATCAGGAAAGCATTTGATTGTTTGATTTTTTTGTCCTTACTATTTATCCAGGTGACCTTCCACTTCCGCACGCAGCTGTGTGACGACGCGCGCACGGTGATAGATGACAGCAAAGTGGTTGGAACACCTATGGAGATAGTGATTGGCAACATGTTTAAACTGGACATCTGGGAGACCCTGTTGTCCTCTATGAGGATCGGTGAAGTGGCGGAGTTCTGGTGTGACACTGTTGTAAGTGCTAATAAAAGCTTTGGTTTTGTATTTATTTGATTGCACGCTCCCTAATTTTGTGGATTACATCCTGTTGATCCAAACTTGTCCAAGTGTGTCCGTGCAGACAGAATGACATCATGCTGCAGATGTGTGAGTTATAAACAATGCTTTAAATAACAAGGAAACAAAATAACACAGGATGTGTTCCAGATATAGAGGTTGAAGGTTAAGGTATATATGTGACACACAAGTCTTCATAACTTGTGGGTTAGAAGAAAAACTAAATCATCATTTTGTGGTTTTAAACAAACATTCATGCAGCAATAATAACAAGTCGGGTACCGGCTAAAGTTTTACTTTTAATTCACTGAATATATTATTGTTTTTATGAATAATGCCATCTCATACAGATAAACAAAGATAGATAAAAACAAACAGATAAACAGATCGATCCCTGCAACAGGCTTTATAACATAGACATGCTACCTCAGAATATGCTGTCACATGTTATGTAATCCATAACTTTTTAACTTTTTATGCGTGTGTGTGTGTGTGTGTGGTGTGTGTGTGTGTGTGTGTGTGTGTTGTGTGTGTGTGTGTGTGTGTGTGTGGTGTGTGTGTGTGTGTGTGCAAGAGACAGATGGATCGAGGCATACTGTCATTAATCTGCAGCAGCCTCACTTTTCCCTAATCGGCTCTGACTCCTGCTGAATCAGCACTACTGACTCCCCTCCACTCTGATTGGATTTGATGGGGCTTAGAGCTTTTATTCACTCCGAACAACACGTCTGCACGACATAGCCTGCTCCACTGGCTGTGTCGTGCGCTGCCACTCTTCACCCAGCAGAGGGCAAACATAACTTGTTAAGAAAACAAGCTCCAGGGAATGCTGAGTAACTCAATGTAAAATGTTTAGTGCAAAGCTTCAAGATTCTTTATTGTAATTATGCAGTCACATAATGAAATTCTTTGTGTTTACGTGTCAGCTTAAAACAGGCAGGATTTAAAACAGAAACACACATTAAATAGGCAAACATCCTGGAGCTCATCCCAGCTACCACAGGGCGAGAGGCGGGGCACACCCTGGACAGATCAATAGGGAAACAATTAAAAGTAATATGTATGGCGTGTTGCAAAGGGTTGTCCTGTTACTTTTCAAGCAATAAAATTATATCTCTGTGCTGGATTATTAGAGCAGAATTAATAGTGTCACAATGAATATCAGTGTGATCACAGTTCAGCTTCTAAGCATCTTTAAACCTGTTCATTTGGTGTAAATTATGTAATGTATAAGCAATGTTCAGTCAGCACAATAACAGTGTTTTTTTTAGTTGCTGAATGATGCCATATCACCATAAAACATATAAATATTTAACAGACAGCCATTTCAAAGACAACAAATAATGTAAAAAAAACTCATGAGGCACAGACTAAAAGTCACGGACTGTTTCGTGATCCACCTCAGTCACTTTAAGTCTTGTATCACTTTGTGATGCTCCTTTCCAGCACACTGGTGTCTATCCACTGGTGTCCAAAAGCATGCGACGCATCGCTGAGGGCAAAGACCCAGTCGACTGGCACATCCATACGTGCGGCATGGCCAACATGTTTGCCTACCACAGCCTTGGCTATGAAGACCTGGATGAGCTGATGAAGGAACCGAAGCCGCTCTACTTCGTCCTGGAGCTGCTTAAGGTGAGAAAGAAGAAAGACAACCTGCAAGCTCGCCTACCAAATAAATACCTTTTAAATTATTTGTATTAAAGGGGTTTAGCATATCTAGACGGGGATGTCAAACTCACTGTACACTTTGATCATAAATGGGCTGTCAGTATAAAGAAGTTTCATTTCATCCCTGAGATGTCTGAGTATTAGAAAAAGATTTCAAAGTATATCTCAGTTTTTCTGCATAACAAAGAAACACTACTGTAGTAAATGAAAGAAATCTGTCAGTATGACTCTTGTGAGTTGTGAGAAATAAATATTTAAAATTAGGGAACAAGTTCTGGTAACCGGGATTGGAGTCTTTGCCAGGTGTATTTTGGCCTTCAGGCCTTATGTTTGACATCCCGGCTCTGTAGTATAATTGATGGAAAACTGAAGTCCGTGTATGTGCACGTGTGGCTGACAGGTGCAGCAGCCCAGCGAGTACGACAGGGAGACGTGGGCTCTGAGTGATGAGGAGAGGCTGAAGGCCGTTCCCGTGCTGCACGGCCAGGGAAACAAACTCTACAAACAGGGACGTTACCAAGAAGCCACACAAAAATACAAGGAGGCCATCATCTGCATTAAAAATGTTCAGACCAAGGTTAATACTTGATAAAAATTGATCCAAGGCAGAATTTTATTTTCCTCCATAAAGAAATTCCTTTACAAAGCACTGATTTTTCATTATTATAGGCATGACTTTGAACCTCTTCCTCCCTTATCAGGAGAAAGCATGGGATGTCCCATGGATGAAGCTGGAGAAGATGGCCAACACTTTAACACTTAACTACTGCCAATGTTTGCTCCGCATGGAGGAGTACTACGAGGTCATTGAGCACACAACCGACATTATCAATCAGCACCCAGGTTTGTCACTCATCACAAGCTTTTTAACTCGAGCAAGCGAGGGATCTTAAAGCAGGGGGAGAATTCTTTGCCAAGAGTATTATCACACTTTCCAGCCAGTTGTGAAAGACCATCACGCGGTTTACAGTTTATTCAGGCTTTTTTATATGCCGGGCATGTTTTCATACTGTGAGAATGAGCGTGTGAAATTTTTTATGACGCTTGTAATTGCAGGTTGCATAGTCCCGTTAAAGTCTGATCCTGGTGCCTGTGCGTGTTTTTATCATTCATAGACCTAAACGGTTATGTCAGTTATGTCTTCTCTCACTGTAGAGCTGCATATTTCTATCACATGACTGCCTGCTTGCAAATGCATAAACAAACAAGCTTATATTTGTCCTGCAGGCATAGTTAAGGCCTACTACCTGCGAGGGAAGGCCCACGTGGAGGTGTGGAACGAGGCGGAGGCCCGGCAGGATTTCAGCAGGGTGCTGGACCTGAACCCGGGCATGAAAAAGGCTGTTAAGAAGGAACTGGCCATACTTAACATGCGTATGGAAGAGAAGAATGAAGAAGACAAGCTCAAATACAAAGGCATGTTTTGACCTGATGAGACTGAGAGCTGATCGACTAAAGAAGAATTCAGCTGTTAAATATCAAACCTCTGCACAGGATACTCACCTGCATGAGAGTATCTGATAAAATGATCCATCTTATAAACTGCAAGGTTGTATCAAACTCCAAATTATATCTGACAACGTGTGTAAAAATTAAACGAAGGACTTTTCACTGTTAAAACCTGACTTATTGTGGTTTATATGTTGTGGATTTGCATTATGATTAAATTGTAATTAATATTTGTTTGTATTTTGACTCCATTGTTAAGCATGGCCAAAATATGCACCCAAATGCTATAAGTCAGATTAAAGAGTAGAATAACTGGCTTTAACACTTAAACAGTTGATGTAATACTCTTACTAAACCTCTTAAACTAAAGCTGAAAGTCTCCAAAAGTTGATTCTGTTCAGCTGTGATTGCAGCCATTCCCCAACTCTCTGTGAATGGTACTCATGGCCATTGATCAGTGGTCTTTGATCAGTGGGTTTTGGTCAGTGGTTGCTGATCAATGGTCATGAGAATTTGCATAATTATGATTAAGGAACTGACCTCACAGCCCATTGTTCCTTCAGTGGGCTGGTTTCAGTCATTATGCAAATGTACTGTTTATAAAATTGGGGAAACCTGCAGTCAGCTGAGACTGAAGAAGTCACTTGGATGAGTGATGAAACGTTTCTCCCAGAAAACGCTACGTCCAGATGAACAGAATCAACTTTTGGAGATTTATTTTCCTGGATGATTGAGAATGCATCAAGACGTTTTAAAGCTGAAAGTCTGTACTTTAGTCATATCTTGATTATTTGATTTAAACTCCATTGTGTTGGTGTACAAAATTACAAAACCTTGTGGACCAAACTGTATATCCCTGAAGCCAGAAGCCATTTAGCACAAAGCCTGGGAAGGAAGAGAGATCTTCCAGCAAAACAGAAAACTGTGGTTATAATTTGTGACCTTTGGACTAACCTGGTTGTTTTTTAACCATTTCCCTGTCATTTATATTCCAACCATTTGCTGGTTATAATAACTTGGCATTTGCTCTATACTATGGAGACAGGGTTGTGGTTATCTTAGTTTTTAAAGGCCACAAAGAAAGGGAGTACATTTATTTTCCACAAATTAAAATATTTTTAAAACTACTGTTCCTCTTTGCAACGTTGTTGACTCATCTAACTTATTTTTCCATTAAATGACTCGATTCGGGACCAGATGCTCATTATGAATGTGCCAGTAATTTAACTAAGTGGCAATGACCTGAGTTGTGTGAATATTGTGGAAAATTTTAAATATTATCAAGTCGTCCTGTTAAAAAATGAGAAATTACTTTCTTAGTCTTGCAGAAACGCTAAACGTCCACAAGATGGAGCTCTAACTGTAGCTATACCCCTGCAGCAACCTGATCCCTGATGGGAAAATTACTCTGTCTCAGCAGCATTCACATCTGTCACAGCAGTGTGGGCACTGAAAACTACTCCTTACTCCCTTCATATATTTACAAATGTACTGTAAGCCGAACATAAACTGAACAGGAGAGAAACATGTGTCTCGTGTCTGACACCACTGATTTTAAGTAAATGCTTTAAGAAGAAAATACACTGAAAGCAGACGTGCTTCTGCGTGTACACTGAGATAATATACTAGCTCAATAGCATGACATCATACTGAGAGCTGGGTTTAATTCAGGGAATCTCCGTTTATCAGTGCTTTCCACCCAGCATCCCTATAACAGGTCACTGCTGAATGCTAATGCACCATCAAATGATGATGAAAATCAATAGAAATGTATTAAGAAACACACACAAACACACACACACACACACACACACACACACACACACACACACATGACATTCAACACAGGCCATTAACACCCCCTTTATGCATTTGTTATTCGGGAGGTTTGCCTGAATAACATGGTGGTTTAATAGAGAGCCCATTAGAAACCGGATGCTGTCTATCTCAAGACGATTCTCTTCACACATCTAACAACGTATTTTAATAAATAAAAAAATATATGTATCTAAATCTGTTCCCAAACTTTGATTTATAAAGATTTGATTTATGGTGAATTGTGTCACTGAACTGCTGCCCAAACATGCCACAACAGCAAATTCTGCATAGCAGTACAACTCGCCATTGGCTCTCGGCCATAAAGCGCTGGTGCTGATGTTGGGAGCGGGGCAGGGAAGGGAGGAGGAGGAGTGGAAGGAGGAAGAAGGGAGGGGGCTCGACAGCCCTGCTTCGCCCGCTTTCAACAGTGCAATGCGCCAAGTTAGCCACAGAGAGCTAGTTACACGGCGGAAGTACAGCGATCATGTAGGCAAAATAAAACGCTGCGAATGTCACATTATAGGAGAAGTACATGAAAGTATGATTTCTGAGATTTTCTGTCATTTTGTTTTGGATTGGTTTTAATGTCAACTTTGTATTTATTTTTACTTTATTTTAGAGCGTAGGCTGCTTCGTACTGTGTAGCTAACCTATCCAAAAAAGTTGTCTCTTATTTTTTATACTTATATTGCAGTAACTTGGTAAATGTGTGTGTTCACGGAGTTTCATTCACTATAAGCTATTTGGAGTTTGGGGTCGTGCCAAAGGACATTAGTATGGCCCATTATAATTTATCATGAGCTACACGGATCTGTGCAAAAGTCTTTAGCCAGACTTTTTTGAAATGGTCTTGCTTGTTTGTTAAGTCACTTAATGATGAGTCATTCGAACTCAACCGATGAATCAGTGTTGACACTTACCAGACAACTTATCAAAGAACCCATTTTAAATATTATCTTTATATTGTGTTACTAGCAAATGCTCACAAAAACACACAAACTGTTAAGAAGTAGGAAAAAATCCAGCAAACATCCAACTCAGGACCTGAGAGATGCATCTGGCCCTTCAGGGCCTCTCTTAATCAGAGAGGTACAACAGTGAACGTGAACAGCCATTTAAAACACGGTGGAGGCTGTGTGATGGTTTGGGGGTTGGATTTTGACCAGTGGTGTTGGTGATCTTGTCAGAATTTGTATTCTCAAACTTTTGATTCAACATGCAATACTATCTGAGCGTGTGATTGATGACAGCTTTATTTCTCAGCATTGCAGTGATCACAAACACACTACCAATGCATTCAAAGCATACCTGGACCTAATAACACACGCACACTATCAATCATGAATTTTTGTCTCCATCCAGGATTCAAAGGAGACTACTTAAAGATATTATAAGAAAGCTTTCCAGAAAGAGTTCAGGCTGTGTTGAAGGATGAAGGTGATCATGCCAAATATTGACTTTCATTCTCATTAGGTTGTGTAAACTATATTTTTTCCTTATCTGCTGTTCTTTCATTTATGTTTGCAGGTTTCAGTAAATCGCTGCACCTGTTTTCTATTTTTCCACAGATATGTGGACTAATGAAAGTCTTGGGGTGGCTCAAGACTTTTGCACAGTACTGTGTGTGCAAAAAACAAAAGACAAAAAAAAGTTTTTTGTCTGTTACTGACGTAGTGAAAAAAAAAAAAAAAAAACCTATATGATGCCAGTACAACCAGTTAGGATGAACTCGTTAATTTTCCCTTACTGGCTTTTTGTTGAGAACGCTCGAGTTTTATTTTGTGCATCGTCGCCGGAAGTGCCCTGTTTAAATGCGTTGACGTGACACTGGTCCCAAGTAGAGTGCAGTGGCTGTGTTCCTGGAGACAGAGGAGGAGAAAGTGTCTGATTTTGGGGGGGTCTGCTTCGAAAATCACGTCTCACCTTGATCTTTCTTTTTTATGAAAGGAGAAGGAAACCCTTGAAGCTACTTCTGCAAGAACAGACAAACACAGGCTCAAGTGGTGGGACTGGATCTAGATCTGCATGGGTGACAGAAGCTCCTCTCACTGATCTGGATGTGTCAAAGAGGAGGGACGGTTTGTGCTGTGAGCTCCTTTTGAAATGACTCAAGTGTCGGGTGTGAACACAAGACAAGTGATCGAAGGAGGAAAATGATGTTTACAGGAGTCATGCTGCTTTCATCTGATTTTATTCGTTGCTCTTAGGAAGTTTTTCCATCAAATCTCTCCGCCTTTCAGATAATCTAATTTGAAGCCGTCCACCGCACCTCGGCGTGTCAGCTTCTTCGTTATCAAAGTTGATCTCAGCTTTAGAGATTTATTGTAAAAACTAAAATTTGACTAGTCAAAGTGCCGTCATTCACTGTTTTGTAATCAATCGTAAGACATTTGTAACAGATATTTATTTTCAAAAATTTATAAATATATAAATATATCTTTCTAACTGAGAGGTGAACATGGCGATCAACACGGATGCCAACTTCCAGAGATCCAGTTTGGGTGAGGGCGGAGGAGGCGCTCCGCCGCCAGACTTCCAGGAAACTGAGAAACTACTTGCAGTGACCACTGAGCCTGGAGGGAACCAGATGAACATGTCCACCTCCTTCACGGTCAACGTGGGCAGCGACAAGGGTCTGGAAGCCGAGGAGAACGGCCACAGCGTCTCCGTGAGATCGGGCTCCACCGGGCAGCTGGCCGCCTCCGCCCCTCTCTCCCCTTCCAAGGCGAGTCTGAGCCGCTCCTCCACCGGCAACGCAGTCCAGGAGACCCCGAAGCCCCGGGATTACCTCATCCTGGTCATCATCTCCTGCATTTGCCCCGTTTGGCCCATCAGCATCGTGGCACTGGTGTACTCCATCATGGTAAGCATCTTGTTGCCTCATCAAAAGTGTTAAACCCCCTAAATATGTTATTGCTGGTGCACATGATGGGACAGTGCTATTAGGCTAAGTAAATTAAGATCTTGGAACAAAAGAGGACTGGGTGCTTGAGATTCCATCACTGCTTCTTGCAGTTAAGGCTCACTTTATATTTGAGAATGCCCTTTACCTTTACAGCCTTTTGATATATGAAGGAACCTTTTTTTTTTTTTTTTTTTTTTAAGTATGGCTATTATCCCTAACTAAGAACCACATTTGCGTTTGGGTGAATGGTCATCCGAGTATTAATTTTAGACAGAAAGACCATTTAGCAGAGCTTGGATGACAATTTAAAAGAGTTTCTGACACTTTTACACTTAAAGGTTTTACATTTTTGAATATATATATAAATAACAGAAGTGCAAATGTATGTGAAAAACTGACATATACACACAGAACACTCAGTGCCTCATTATCTTTCACTATTGCTGAGGCTTTAAATGATCTCACGCTGGCTGCTTCCACTCAGCTGCCAGATGGTCTGCTTCAGAGGGGCTGATACTTGATGTATCCCTTCACAGGAAATTTAAGGGTGCAGCGAAGACACTAAAGCTACTTCAGTCAGATATAGATATGGCATTACAGAATTGTAAATAAAATGTTGTGTTTTTGCAGATAGACCATGTGGTCTTTGTATGGGCCGCATTCCAAAACGCAGCACATGTAACTGATCTGTGATGCTGAGGATGCACTTTCCTGCTGTCTCCCTCTGCAGTGAGGTCTGGAGCGAAGATGGTGGAGCTGTTGTTTGAGGCTCTGCTTTTTAGTATAGTTTTTTACACAATACTATGTCTATATCTCTCAAAGATACATCCGTGCCAGTGTGTGCTCCACATATGAGCTTATAAAAGTGCATAATGCATAATGCAAAGAAAGATGCTCGTGTTTATTTAAAAATGGCATCATTCACATAATTTGTCTGGCAATCAGCAGGAAGTCAACTGTTTACACTGGACTTCCTGCTGGACTGGGGTGGGGGGGTGGTGGATGGGGGGGCAAAGTGACCATTTCAAAAAGCTTGGTATATTTAAATCACGTATGTAAATTTGCCTCCATGTGATATACACACACAACTTTTGAAATAAAGTAATACATAAACAGAACATAGTGTGAAGGTCAAAAATTTTATGTATGTATATATTCTTCTCTACCAATATGTTGAAACTGTATCAAATTCCTGCCTTAATTACAACAGCTATATTTACTATATTTTTCCTCTTTTCCACATTTACAATAAAACATCTAAAATAAGAAAAAAGGCTTGTAAACTACAAATCGTATGTATATAGGCTCTTCAAGCTCTGTAACAGCCACAATAGAGCTGGGCAAAGTGTGCTGTTAGCCATTATAATATCTAATGTGTTCTGCATTGTAAGTGTAGAGAAAGGCAAACTGCTGTTCCTGAGCAGCACAGACACAAACAGCCTATGACGGACCTTTGCAGTAAGTATCTGGAACCATTCTAGCAGAACTCTTTTAGCGCCATCAGTCGTAACTTCCCTGTGTCACGATTTTAACTCCTGGTGGCTGACGGCTCCTTAGTTTCAAGCCATTTGTGTTTTTCAGCACACTTTACTTCTGACACTGTCCAGTAGCCAATTCTCAGATCTACAGAGAAACAAAGCAGAGGAAATGCAGTAAGCCATTAGTTCTGTAATATCACTCTTGCGGGGACTACACACCAAGGGGAATATCAGACGGTATCCACAAGACAGCCTGTACTTCCCTGAGCCATCATCACGAACCCACTGACATTCACAAGTCGGTTGCTGGCTAATGGCATTGAGAGAGAGAGGGTGTGTGTGTGTGTGTGAGAGAGAGAGAGAGAGAGAGAGAAAGTGTGGCAGAGGGAGGTTTTCACAGAGGGCAGAAGAAAGAAAAGCGAAGGAGGAAGAAACTGGAGCTGGCCACTAACTCAATAGAAGGCGAGAGAAGTCAATTTAGTTTCTCTGCAGAGGGCAGATTGCAGCAGTTAGCCAGCTCAGTAGCAGTGATCAACATCCTCTCTCTTTCCTGGGGGGTAAGGAAAGGGGATATGGGCCTCCCAAAGAAGATCAAAACATCATTCGCTACAAGGGCAGATGGGCGTGAGAGAGACAGCAAATAGCCATAAAGTAGTTCCTATCACTTGATTAGAAGAAGCTGAATCAGATAGCACAGTCAGATAAGTGCGAGTGAGTCAGAACAGGAAAAACAGAGGTGTACAACGCTCGCTTGTGAGCAGATGAATCAAAAGTAATGTGGTTGATACCACACGATACAGCTTTGGAGTGCCAGATTAGTGCTAAGTGCCAATATTCGCTACTCATCATCCACTGTGAAATGGATATTGCTGGAAAGTCAAATAAAAAAAAGAGCAGTTTTTAAAATGGTATCAATGGGGAGGTGTCAGAGGAAGCTGAACAGACTTTAGAAATCCATTCACAGAAAGACAGAAAGATCAAAAAAGACCATCTTAAGGGGTAGCCTGATATGAAATGCCACCGTTGGTGGTCAGTTGCATTATTAATGAGCCTTTAGCTTCCAGTGATCTGGATTCAGACTTCATTTCATGCCAAGAGGGTTTGTGCTTAACAGTCATGCTATTATGTAACATTAACTGTGCTGTGTATTCAATTAAAACCTGATGTAAACCATATAGCTTTTGTTTTATAAGTATAGTACGCAATCAACATTTGTAGCTAAGCAATGGCTCAAACATGGCTGTGTAATGTGATCAGAGTGATAAGCAGCAGTATCTGTGGCACTGTCCCGTAGCTCTAAGTGGCATTTAAGCCTGTTTCAGCTCATTGCTTTAGTTCTTCAGAAATACAGCTGTTTTTAGCAGCAGATTCAAGCAACAAAGCTGTGACAAATCCACAGTATTCCAGCCTGTTCGACACAAAACTGAGCTGCAACAGACCCAAATATTTACCCCAGGAATCTTTCAAACCTCAAACAAAACTGGAAAGAAACGCAAATATAGGAGTGGATACAAAAATAATCAGGTGTTATGTTTTTAGATCACACACCTGTCTCCAGCTCCAGCTTTAAATACAATCAAAACTCGTATAATTGCCTGTGTCTAACTGTAAATGCAGACTTCAGTAGATTCTGCTATTATGCAAAACATAAACTATATCACAGAATTTAAGTAAATACACATTTTTGTGTATGTAGACAGTGCAAACATTAAATAAGATGTATATCCATCTTTTAATCGCTTAAACAGGTAAAAGTATCCGTGTTGGTCCCATTTTGCCCTTGTAAAAGAGTCAGCATCTTTCCACACTGTAGATGGTGCATTGCTAACAGCAGGAACAGTTACATCCATCATCATCTCCCACTACTTTCAGCAGTAGGAACACATAAAAGCCAACTTCCAGCTGGCTGCCGCCAAAGATCTCTGACAGATGCTTGGTGGGAAGGGCTTGCGGCTGGCAAACGCAGAAGATACGCAGTCAATTATGGTTACTGGAGAGGTTGGGGTAATAGGTTTTTACAGTGCACACTAGCCTATCCCAGTAATGGGAATGCCCAAACTGCAGGAGCATTACTGCATGTGCTGCAGATTTGCCTGTAAAATATGGTCCCACAATGCTGCACTGGCGGGATGGCTTTGTTTGTGTGTGTGTGTGTGTGTGTGTGTGTGTGTGTGTGTGTGTGTGTGTGTGTGTGTGTGTAGGTAAATGAGATCTTATTAGCAGTCAAGTGCTGCAGTCACCATCAGAGAGCATTTTACACTGTTCTTACCCAATGTGAGCTCATCAGAGTGTTACAGAGAAAAAAGAAAAGCCCGTCTGCTACAACTCATTTATCATTTTAAATCAGTGAATGCTACAATGTGATCATCCAATCAATATTAAAACTGAATGCATAGAATGTTTTGTCATGTTTTGAGTACAAGTATAGTACAGAGCACTTACCAGCGTAAGGGCCACTAGCTATATGAGTGGCTTTTTTGATAATATAGGAGCTTTTAAAATCTTCAAATCACACTACTCGATGATTTAATATTAAAAATGAATCCATCTTCACTTGTTTTAATTATAATATTGTGACATTTTATTTACAATATTGTACAGAAATCTTGAGCCACCCCTCTTTTCTTTCTATTTTGCCTCCAAAGAACAAGACTTTCTCGTATGATAGTTCTCCAGCCTTCCAGAAGGTCCAGAAGTTTCTTTAGCTGTTTTTCCATTCATTTTCATTCCAGTGCTTCTACCTCACTATATTCAGAGGAATGTTTTTGTTAGGCCACTTAACACTGACCTATGACTCATTCAAACATAAAAAGACATGATAAGTTAGGGAATGAACCAGTGTTATCTCTACACAAAGAACTGTATCTTCAGGTACTTTGTTACTAGCAGCCTGCTACAACACACATAAATTGTATTTTGAAGTGGAGGACAAAAGAATAAGAATCTTCAGAAGATAAAAGTTATCTGAATGCCATGTCCTTAATAGGGGAAAAGATCCAGCCTGACAGGACCTGAGAGATGCATCTGGCCCTCCAGTTGATCTGAAGGCCCAGATGTTCACTGAAGACTCACGAGATGGTCTCAGTGGAAGGGACTGTCTTCTTCTGGCAAGAAGGCATTGTTAATGAAGGGATACTGGGATAAAAGGCTGAGGTATGCCAAATTGTACAAAAACTGGACTGAAAAATCAATGGTAACAGTGGAGTGGAGTGGTGAATCCAAATGTGAAATCAGGATGTACAGAAGAGGTCAGGAGAGAGATACGACAGTGAGTGTCTACAGCCATCTGTAAAACATGGCGGAGGCTCTGTCATGGTTTGGAGCTGCCTATCAGCCAGTGGTGTTGGAAATCTTGACAAAATTGATTACATTTAGTTTTATTTATATAAACGACAACAACTGTTGCCTCAAGGTGCTTAATTGATACAATTGTAAACACAGAAAAGTGCCATCAGATGTTGATACCGAATGCAATACCATCTGCAAATCATCTGATTGGTAATAGCTTCACTTTTCAGCACGACAACGGTCGCAAACACTTCCAGTGCAGTAAAATCATACCTGGACAGAAAAGCACACATTGGAACTCTATCAGTCATGGACTGACCTTCCCCTACAGTCCCAACTGCAACACTCCTGAAGCAGTGTGGGATCATCTTGACAGACAATGGAATAAAAGGCAGCCAACACCCAAATATTTTCAATGGACCTTCATATTGTCCTTATATGTCGTATTTGCATGTGAGCTTACAAATGTTTCAGTAAAACATTACACCTATTCCACATTTTAGTAGCAAAATCTGGACAAATGCAACAGAAATCGCTTCAGCACATTAATTTGTGATTAACTGCCTGCAAAAAAAAAGTTATAATAACGGCATTTGCACCAGCTTAAGCTGTGCATTCCAATTGCTAAGTAACAGATGCTAAACCTACATTTCATTGTGTGATTTGCATCACATTAGATAATGACAGCGGTGTAACTAGACAACTCTTTGCTTTAGAAATCTCACCTGTGGTGAAAGCGTTTCTTAGTGTTTGCCCTTTTTTAGTACAAATAGCCCATTTCTGTTTTGTTTCTGTAGTTGCATTGTATATCGATAAACTGTGTTTGGTTTAACAAACAGATTGCTAATAATAGCATACATTATCCCGATGATAGTGCACTGTGCTATGAACTAAACGATGAAACCTGACTCTGAGTTATTTAAATATGCCTGGCAGTGGTTCACTTATAAATGATCTGCCAATGGATAAAGGTTTATACTATGATGGTCTAGTCTTTTAAAGCATTAGCACTCTGTTAGTTTGTTTGAATTCACAAGCAAATATATAAACACAAGTAAAATCGTATGTAACCATCAGCTACAATGCATTTTATAGCTAGAATAGGTATTGTGCCATCATAGCTCTGGAAGGTTTGATCATTTGGTCGCATGGGTGGTTTGAAATTTTAATGGACATTTTCTGTAAAAAGTCTAAAAGTCTTGCTAGCCGCTTCCGAGAGACTGCGATGTTCTTTATCCCTCACCGGACCAATGTGATTTAACTTAACATACCAAAACAAAAAAACCCGCAAAAGCCTTGTACAAATTCATTTGGGGATTAAAAAATTCTGTCACTACTAAATTATAAACGATTGTCATCGTTGAACTTAAAAAAAAGTTGAGTACAGTTTAAAAATAAAAATTTAAGCAATGAAATGAATATAATCTAAAAGTTTTGAAAGATATAATGTATAAACCTGAAAATCGACAGATTTGCTCATAGAAGAAAACATCCTCCCACTGTACACTTCTGCGTTCCACCATGGCTGCTGTTGGTTCTCCATTATTAATGGCAAGTGAGAAAAGAAGCACTTACTGACTTACTACCACCCACACTTGTCTGCTGAACATTTGAACACATTAGAGAGAACGGGTGTGCGTGTGTTTGTGTACAAAGGTAGCACAATGAACACTACAATTAGGGTAGAATTTCCCATTCTGAAAACAAATATGACCCGTAGTCGTGCTGTGAATCAATACAGGCGTGATTCAGTGAAGCAAAGGGTGCCTCCCTTTCACTACACACAGATATTCACAAGCACAAATGAAAACCTCTCGCAGGTCTCAAAGGTAACATCCAACAAGACTAGGTCCAAATGAGCGTGCTGACATTGCCTTCCTTTGTTTCTTTTTACTTTCTTATTATTATTATGCAAGTAAAATATCATCTTTTTAAATCACCTCCATTCACCATTGATGGTTTCTCTCCAAGCTGGCCAAATAGACTGTGTTTTCTGAAAGGGACTTCCATTGATTTAAGGTGCTGATGCTGCTTTTCTCTATGAGAAAAGATCAATACAGGCTCCAGCGGGACTTTGCACCATAGCTTCACATTGCAGTCCTCAGAGCAAGAAGATGGAGTGTGTCCCTGTGAGTGAGTGAGTGAGTGAGTGAGTGAGTGAGAGTAAAAAAAAAAGTAATGTTTCTGTTTTACTGTCATGAGCCTGGATTGTGGGATGAGACATTACATGTAGTAGATATTTACATTTGATCAAATTTGAATAAATCCTAGAAATAATCATCCAGTTAAATAGTTTTTGTGATTACGTTTCTTACCATGCAGTATATAGGAGTACATTACATTAAGTGACTGTTTTAAGGCAATTGCATTATATTGAAATATCTTTGTTTTAATTGCAATGCAGCATCTGTCAAAAGTTGGGTTTGAGCCTTTTAGAATTAAAAATTGGGAGGCGTTTGTGAAGCTGCGATAAACTGTGCGAGCAAATCAGTCAGTAATTTAACTAGTGTACTATATTTGATACATACAGTTTTTGAGACTTCAACATTTTCAGTGTGTTTTTTTTTCTCTAAAAAATACAAATATATTGGATAATACACTTTTAAGAAGTAATTCTTTGCCAGGTGTAGCTATCATATTTGCTCAACTTTGTTTGTTTTTTGCAAATTATTGCAAATTTAATCTTTTTATAAATGTCAGGATGTTCAATAAATTCTCCATTTATTGGCAATTATTTAACAGTTCGAGTTTGAAGGGGTAAGAAGAATATTTGTCAATGTAAAATTCTGAAAAATGTACATTTTTCATCACATGGTCCCGAGGGCCTCCTTAAAAACAGACATGAGCTTTTCTCAGAAAGATCTCAAAAAACTACCATCAGTGCATTTTATCTTTGCATCTACAACTAAGAAAAACATAATTTTCATAATTACCAGAGCTGTTTTGGCCTAATAATTTGTTAAGCGCTGTGTATTTAATTTATTTCTATTTTTTTCCTGCATCTTTAATAATCAAAAATATTCATATTTCACCCATGCCTAGTACCACTTCCTCATCTTCTTAATATTGAGTTCATTATGTACTGGGCAGATGAAATCCTTTATCATGCAAGAATGTGAAGACATTCTGCTTTGAAAGTATATCATGAGCTCGGTTGTTGTTATTATTTCCCAAACATCAGGCATTATTAAAAGAAGAGATGAATGCCATATTTAAAAGTAGTTTTCCACTCTACCCAAAGGTTGCACTGTCCCAAACCCACGTGCACTAGTGCACAGTAGTATCTTACTTCCAGACAGCCTGGAGGCAAAGCATCTCACGGGAGTGAGACGATGGAGTAACAAGTTAGTAATCAGGGGAAATACTCTGTAATTCAATCTGAATTTGAGGCAGTTCCCACCTAACCCCCAACACTATTTCTTCAGTATTCAGTGACTGAATGAAGAAAGAAAACAGAGACACCATAGCATGATTTCGCACTAAATTGTGAGGGTAATGTAAAATTAAGAAGAGTGTATTACTTCCTGAAATTCTCTTATGAAGCATGAAGTTCTCAATCGCTGCTAAACTCAGGTGTAGGCAGGTTTCATTGCTGTAGCCACACATGGACTGAATCATGATCCTTCTTCTACTTGAAAATCACCTCTTACTTTTAATTCTGATTAAAATACTTTTAATTTCAGTCAGTGTTAATTATATTTATTTTATTAACACTTCCATGCACACAATGCCATTTATATTTAAAGCATTTGAATATGTAAAATGGGGAAAAATCTTTTGAGGAATATGATAGTGTAGTTAAACTGTCAAACTGATGAATTTCTTTGTTTTGTTTTTGTTTTTTAACTTTTCATATTTTCATATCTGTTTCTTCTAATACCAGATACGTTTTGGTGAGAGGTCCAATTTCTGTTTTCACCTCTGCTTTGAAAAGACTCATCTTGGACACCTGCTGAAGTATTTAAACGCCATCTGCATTCAGCTTGATCAGCTTGATCAGATTGTTTAGTTGCTCTTGTGCTCAAGTGAAATTTGTCAAGTTATAGAGCAAATACTTGGAGTGATATATGTAAACTATAGCCAAAACACACACACAATGAAATTTTGTTTTATGACTAAATAAATGAAAAACAGCAACATAAGATTTTTTATTTGATGTGTGCATGTACATGCTGCAATACTGTGAAGAGCAGTGTTCCTTTGTGTGGACTCCCTTTCACAAAATAAAAACATACACTGTTAAAAAACCCTGCCAATCCAATGAAAAGCCTGAGACATCAGTAACGGGAGATTTGATCTTTGGGGTGACTCACATAAAAGCAATGCAGAAGGCTGAGAATTCCCATCCATCACGCCTTTCACACATACGCATGAATCACTCTGTCTCCGTATCTGCAGTGTACAAGCAAAGCAATATACGTTCAGCATTAAAATGATATACAACCCCTTCATACTGCTGCACTCACCGACTCCATCCAATTGGCTCTGCAAGTCACATTCTTCCATCAGTCCCAATCTGCCAGCATGAGATTTGACCGTTTACAGTTGAAATAAATTACTCTCTGCATTTCACAAGTCAACATTACTGCACTGCATGTTTATCAATTTCTTTTTAAAATAAGTATTGATTAACTATATGATAAATATTTTAAAGTGTAACTCTTGGAGAGCTGCTTCAGTATTTTCCTCCTGCCAGGAACTTGATCATTTGTCCAGTAAAGCCACGATCCCTTCTCTGCACATGTCAAAACCATCACAGCTTTGCCTCTAACATTGTTTCCAAAGCACTGTGAGATGTCATTCTGACATAATCATTTCTAACCCTGTCCATCATGGTCTCTTTGTCAGTGCCACCATCTCCAAACCACATGTCACAGCAGGTCTCACTACCATCTTGTAAACTTTCCCTTTGACTTTTGATACTCTTTACATTTTCATCTTTCCACCTGCCACTCTCTCATTCACACACACGTATTCTGTTTGCTACTACTGACTTTCATTCCTTTTCTCTCCAGAGCATACCTCCACCTCTCCAGGCTCCACAGAGTCCACAGAGACCCCTGCCTGCTTTCCTTTGGCTTTTCCACCTCTCTTTTTTATATTATTAGCCTACAGTACTCTGTGCATTTTATTCATCTTCCTGACTATCCCACTGTTTCTTCACTAACCTTTGAGTGTTTTCTTGCACTTTCTCTTTCCACCACCAAGTCTCTTTGTCCTGTGTCGTCTGCCCAGAAGATACCCCAAACACCAGTAACTTTTCCCCACCACCCAGAGCTTGTCTCAACTCACTTCTACTTGTTCTTGGTGTCCAAAGTCATTCTACAGACTACCATTTGATGCTGCCTAACTACATTGTCCCCATGAAAACCTTTGAGGGTTAGACTTTTCAAAGAGCCACAGGTTAGAGTGTGAATAATTATTGGTACACCTCAGCACTTCAGTGTATATGCCGAAAGAAAAAACAGCTCTGGAGAACATACGGGTGTTCTATGTCTTCAGTGTAAAATCTGTACTAATCTGGACATTTTGTAAGTAATTTTTTCAAGAACTTTTCACATTTGTTTCACCCATAAATGGGAAAAGCATTGCACTTTAGTACATAAGCTCAGTGAGCAATAGTGTATATGTATCTTGAATTTCACACCTTACACTCAATGTGTGTGAAGACTTGTGTATGTTCACGAGTTAATAAAGGTTTTTTTTAATCATCTATTCCTTTTTTTAAATGTTAAATCACATTACACAAGATCAGCAAAATCCATTGATGAGCCTGACTGATCCAGGATGATTAGTTCAGTAGTTTCAGGGTGTTCATAATTGATAATAATCAAACGATTTGGAGTTCTTCAGGTGCAGGTGCAGTAACTCAGGCTTTGGGGCAGTCACAAAGTCTTCGTGCTGCTTGGTCTTATGGTTTTTCCTACACAAACTGGGAAAAATAAAGTAAAAGAGGAAGAACTGGACTAATTACAAATAATACTTTACAGGGTTCCTGCTACATCACTGTTTGCATCTCTAGCTTTATCCAAGAACTCATAAATATGTAGATTAAAATCTCCACCCTAAGTGTATCCTTGGTTTGGCTGGTTCGACAGATCTTCCTAAAAATGTTCTGTTTGGTCTACTACCTAATATATTACATTTGTTTAATAGTCTTGCTGCTTTTGTGTGTCCCCAGTCCAGAAACAGTCTCCAGGCGGGGGATATAGACGGGGCCAGGAGGCTGGGTAAACTGGCTCGTCTGCTCAGTATCTCCTCCATTGTCTTGGGCGTGGTCATGATCACAGTCTACGTCTCGGTTTCAGGTACATTAATTGAATCAAGCAGGACAAATTTTTGAGGATGGTGTCCAGTGTGCTGCACCGAGATTTCGATCGAGGTTTAAAGTGTAGCTGTAGGAGGAACTATCTACTCAGAAGGGCAGTCCAAGAAACATCTGCCAAGGCAGCTCACTCTCTCTCTTGTTCTTTTTAAACACGTTAAGAAGTTTGTAGTGCAGTAAAAATGAGATAAGAGTAGCATGACAGATGTTTACATTGATTACATTATTGTCACTTTGACTTTTATATCAATCTTGAAGGAGAGGTCAGAGGTCAAACGTGAAAAATTTTAAATTCTTATAAGGTACTTTCTATATGTTGACAACACATCCCATAGTTTCTAGGTTATAAGGCTTTTTGTCAATTTTCAACCAATAAATCATTAAGTTGACCTTGAAGATAAGGCCCCTCTACACTCAAAGTTTTATCAAAATCAGAATCCAAAACTTTTCAAGCGATCTTGTTTACAGACAGAAAGAATGACATGCTTCAGATGTGTTTCCTGTTTTCAAGTTTGCCAACATCTGTGTGTGTGTTACATTTACTTTTGCTGCAATCATAAGTGTGTGACATACTTCTTCTCTTTCCCTTTTTTTACAGTTTCCAAATAAACTCACGAGACATGATCTTTCAGCAAGTAAACAAATGAAAAACACCATTCAGAGATGCATGTATTAGAATCTGGTTAGCATTTGCTTGACAAAAATAATGAAAATCCTGATGTAAATCTGTCAGGTTAAAACAGAAGAGGAAGAAAATGCAGATTTGTTTGTGGTCAGAAGGAACCCCGTGTGTTTCCCAGTGTGGAACATGGACTTCTCTCAATGAAGACAATAATCTGTGTATGAGGAGAGAGCGACTTTCTCTGTATGTGATGGAGCTTCTTTCGAAAAATGGATTTGGGGTTTGGTCTCCAAACTTTGGACAGCTGCATATAATCCTCATATATTCCTTATCAAATCTTTTGCATTCAAAGCATATACAGTTACAAATATATTTGAAATGTGGATAGAAAAAATTACATATATACATTGTATATGTACATTTTATATAATGTTTGTATGCCAAGCGGTGCTGGGTTTGCTAAGGCTGTCATAGTGGCTGCTTTGTCAGTACCTGGATGCTCAGTGGAAACTCAAAGGTTTGTGAAAGTGGGCAGGGGACATAATTGTTTTTATTTATTATAATTTTTCATTGAAAACAAAAAAAACAAGACCAAGTGCATGCCTGAATGTAGAACACCGAACCTCTGCCTTCATTTTGACTGTTATTTCCATGTTTCTTACCTTTTCCAGGAGTCTGAGAGACTAGCAGGTTTGCACATGTGAGACTGTTTTGTGTACATCTAATTATTTACCACAAACATGACTTAGTCTCAGCTACACCTTCAGGTGTTGTTTCTCCTCACCATATTCCCTTATAATTAATTTTACGTGTGTGCGTGCACGCGTGCTTGTGCACGTGTGTTTGCTGCCTTTCTACACCATTGGCATTGTTATACAATGACTGTTAAATGTCACTGATTGTTTCACTGAATGTTTTTTCCAGCTTGTTGTATTGGTATAAAATGTATTTATATAGGAAAATATATATGCAATATGTACGCATGCTATGGGCCAAACAGGCTGACACAAACTTCTTCTTTTTTTTAACAACGAGCGGGTCTATAAGTTTAACTTAGTAACAATGAAAAGCATTTAAACAAAAAACACAAGCATTCTGTAAAGTTCAAGCCTGACAAATTGTCTGTATTCATAATTTTATCAAAGAGATGCAGTTTATTGTTCTGCCTGTGGATACACATAACAAGTATGTTACAGTGACATGTACCAGGCTTGTGAGCAGAGAAAAAATTCAATAACACTATGTTGCATTATTCAGATCATTTGGATAGATTTTGGGGGCAATAATGTTATTTGGATGGCTGGGTTAATTTACATTTTGTATCATTTTGATAAGTTACAGTGCTTGTTTTCACTTGCTCATACAGTTCAAACAAGTGAAACCTTACAGCTATATTATGCTGCTAAAGTGATACTACCAAATCCTCAACATCATCAGTGAAAGGATGTACAACTGCTAACTGTCGAGTTAACAGACTTTCAAGTCCCTGTTCATACTCGTGGTTGTACAAAAAGTCACTTTAGCAAAACATCCGAAAGCAGCAAAATCCAAAGATGCCCTACTGTTTACTTAGTGCAGGCGACAGCCCTGCTGTTTTTCTTACATCTACATTTTTCATCTGGAACAACTGGCGAGCAGAAGCCAACTGTCAGTAAAACAGTTCAAACTTTTCCACTTCATTTCCGTGTATTAATGTGTTTCCTTTCCAGTATATTGTATGTGCCAGTTCACCTCTCTGTGGTGTACATTTTGCATGTCAGGAATAAACATTACCATGCATGGTCCAAGTTGTGCCTTCTCATAGTAACTTCCAATTCACAAGGAATTGTGTTGACCACAGCCATGCTAGCAGCTTTCTGAGTCTGTAGTCTATAGATAGCATGTTGTTTCAGATAAATGTAAATATTCCAATAATTATATCAATAAAAACACCAACATGTTGATCGCAACGGCGATCGTGGCTCAAGAGTTGGCAGTTCGTCTTGTAATCGGAAGGTTGCCGGTTCGAGCCCCGGCTTGGACAGTCTCGGTCGTTGCCTACTGGAGGTGGTCAGAGGACACGGTGGCGCCAGTGTCCGTTAGCCTCGCCTCTGTCAGTGCACCCCAGGGCAGCTGTGGCTACAATGTAGCTTGCCATCACCAGTGTGTGAATGACTGAATGTAGTGTAAAGCACTTTGGGGTCCTTAGGGACTAAGTAAAGCGCTATACAAATACAGGCCATTTGTCACTTAGACCTTTATGGGTCAGACCCCAGTTTGCCTACAGTTTACTCTCTGTAATCCGTAGAGAC